>NC_090932.1:1682478444-1683834944 GCF_040938575.1 Ambystoma mexicanum
AATCAAACTAAGATCCCTTGTAATCACACACAAGTGCCTGTCTCTGACCGCCCCACGATATTTATCTGACAAATTCACCAGACATACTTCATCCAGACCTACCAGAACACCGTACCTGCACCAACTCCAGATTCCCAAATTTAACCTAAAAACGGCAGGAGGCTCTAGCTTCCCAGTTCTGGCTGCTCATTGTTGGTACACTCTCCTCTCTCTATTAGAGCTATTAGAGCTATGGTGAAATCATGGCTCTCTGTCTAATGTACCTTTTAACCGCCTGCTAATTGATCAGCGCTCTGCAGATCCCTACTGCCTATACTAGCCCATAAATGTTCTGGACCACCCTGTAACCCTGTCCTATACCCTGTCCTATACTGCCTTTTGCACTCCTATCCTGTCACGTACTGTATTATTCGATGTAACTTTGAATTTATGCACTTTTGTCGTGAAACGATATGTAACTATGTGGCCCACAAGTTTTTGCGCCCAGCTACCTGAGGGTTTGGCCGCGCACTACAAATAAACAATCAATCAATCAATTAAAGAGCATTAATGGGAATCTTGGTTTCCCTGAAAAGTTGTTGAACTTTTTGAATCTGTTGAATGCTGTGAAGTTGTTGTAACCTCCTGTCAGTTGGCATTGACCACAAAAGCACTGGTAGTAGTGAAAAGCAGTTTGGGCAGGGTAGTATTCCCGGATGGTTATCCTTTGGAGATAATTGGCCTAGCATGGAAACAGGCCAAGTGGAAGTTGAAGGAGTGCTACAAGGTGGTCTTGACAAAGACAATTTATGTTGTTAGTGGTGCCGGAGAAAGAGCCATGCAAGGGTGTTACAGTGAAGTTGTATTTCTTTAAGTTGTTAAATGGGAAAATCATCCAGACTGAGACAATCATTGTTGCTATCATAGAACTGAGAACCTATTTAAAGAAGAAGAGAATTATATCTTTAGTTTTGGAACTTTCAATTGATAAGTTGAAGTTGCATCGAACTGTATTGGAACTTTTGTTGTGAATCTGGATTTTCTTGTGTTCTTTCTTGAAATGTGAAGCAGAATCACGTTTAAACAAGAAAAGGGGAATTTGCCCAGGTTCTGAAAAGAGACTGCTGTTACATATTGAATTCAATCAACATTGTTTTGAACTGCCATAAATGTCCTTGTTTAGTTGTTGTATGTTATGTTATGTTACTTTGCATTTATAAAGCACCTTATGTACCATTGGTATGGTCTGAAGGCGCTGGTAGGTTGAACGCCCTTGGGAACCGAAGTTCAAGTCAGTAGAGAGAGAGGAAAGAGTCAAAGGTGTGTGTGAGCACCGGCTATGTGTGCAACTGGCGCGGCATTCGTGTAATAGCTGCTTCTTAGCATCAGGTCAGGTTTTAGCATCAGGTCTTATACAATCATCCGCTCTATCCACTCATCCACCATATACTCACTCATCCCTTCTACGCACTCATCCCTTCTACGCACTCATCCCTGTGTTTGTAGCTCACGGCACCTAGAAGAGCCAACCACCCATGACTGGATTTGTGATGTCCACACCTCATGCTAGCCT
Source organism: Ambystoma mexicanum (assembly GCF_040938575.1). Lineage (NCBI taxonomy): Eukaryota > Metazoa > Chordata > Amphibia > Caudata > Ambystomatidae > Ambystoma > Ambystoma mexicanum. Next base: position 1,682,479,997 of record NC_090932.1, read on the forward strand.
TTTGTCGATAAGATGGTGGGCTTACCTTGACTGTGGTCTCAGACAGACTCAGAGATGTGGCCAATTGGAACCGTGCGGCCCGGGACAGGTAGCGCTGCTCGCAGTACTCCTGCTCAAGTCTGGCCAACTGCTCTGCGCTGAAGATAGTCCTGTAACATCTGGTCTTGCACGGGTTGGTCGGCAGGCTTTGTGGTTGCACAGTGACCTTCTGCATTCTTGCCGTTGCCTGGCTCGATACACGCAAGGCAGTGCTGACAAGAATAAAGTACACGCTATGAGGATTGATATGTAAATATGCAATGGCAGAAGCAATACAGCAGAATAACGAAGAACATACAATAGTGATACATACATAACAATGTGCATACAGTAGGCAGCGTTAACAGTTTGACATAGTGGGGGGCCGTCCGGAGCGATGGGCGAGCATATTGTTGTAGGCAATTGATTGCAGCGGAGCGGTGGGGTGTCCAACTGAGGTGCTGAAAGCGCGTGGATCAAGGTAGTTAGAGGTGCTCAAGCGGTGTGTGGGTGGTGAAGGAACACCATTTGGTTATGTGGTGGAGTGGGAGTACACAGCGTGCCCGATAGCAGAAGGAGTGCAGGCGCGAGTAGGGACGTGTTGGGCAGGGCAGTCATAGCAATGTGGACAACAGTTCCAATTGCTTACCAGATCGCTGGATCAATCCTGGTGGCAGTAGAGACGGCTGGGCAGCATGGCGGGCTCGCGGCCCGTACGGCTTCGGACAGGCTCAAGACAGGAGCCAAGCCTTACTGTGTGTGCCTTTATGGGTGTGCCGGCCGGAATTTAATATTCTTCTGCAAAATGATGCTCCTCTCCTTCTGGATATCTGTTCCCAGAAGGGCAGCCTTTTTGCCACTCTTGTTTCCCAACTACACGAGTAACCAAAGACTGATAGCGATTTAGGCATAGGTTCTCTTCTTGCTTCTCCCCTGGTTTTGACAATGTGTGTATCCCAGTTTATACCAAATGTTTACAGTATGGGCAACAGGATTCAGAGTTTATATACCTTGCATTAGCCCTACTTTTGTTGTTGGCAATATTGGCTAGTGTGTATATGTCTTGGTTTCAGTTTCTCTTGGCTTGGGCAATCCTTATTACCATCAACTCTTAACAAAGTTGCCCCAACAAGTAGTTGATCTTTCCACTGACTCACACCCTCAAAATTACAGTCATTGGATTTCGGTTTGCTATAGTTTTGCTTCTTTTCCATGGTTTGGCATTAAAAAAAAACTTGGGAATCCGCTTCACCTACACGTTCATGCTGCTTCTGCTGTTTTACAATAGTTTGTTTTTCACAAGTAACGGGTGACTTACTTTCAGTGACATGCGAGTAATATTTCTGCTGCTTCATCCTAATTCTGCTTCGATGTGAGTGCTGTGCACCTTCGGAGTGCCTCTTTCCAATATGTAAGTGTGGACAAATTGCTCTGGGGTCACTGACAATCTTTGAACTCACTGGATCAGACGTGTACCTCTGTTCTCCTCGCTGCTCACAGGACTTCTGCAGTTGTGGCTCTCTGCGACCCGGGAATCTGCTTTGGTAACTCTGCCTTCACCCGTGCCACTTCCAAATGGAGCTCCGCTTGCTCCTGAGGCTCTCTGGTGCACGCCAGCCACCCGAGACAGCCTCTTGTGCACTTCCCGCTGCACAGCCTCTGCAGCCCCAGGGGAAAGCTTTCCTTCTGCATGCTTCCGTCTCCACGACTTCTGCACTTCAGATTTCTGTGGGTAAAGACCCTCTCAGGACCGGCGATGGTCTCGATGTCTTCTCTCTCCTCCAGCTTCTGCCTGATCTGCCAGCATGCACCGCGTTGCTTATGCTTAAGGCTTCTTGTACTCTCCACCAATAACGCCAACTCCTTCTCTATGGCATGCATCTGAGGGGGCCTTTGAAGCCTCCCAGTCTCCCTCAGGTGTGGGTCATCTGCACAAGTGAACTGACCACTCCTGCAGCAATGTTCCTCTTCAGCCTTCTTCTTCGTCCCTGTACCCATGGAATTATTGGATTTGAAGTCCCTAATAGAAAAATTATGTTTTCATATTTCTTTTGTTCTACAATTAAACCAGAGTGTGTTCCGTATAACATTCTTTAAAGGAACACTATAAGAATTTGTCATTAGACTTGATTGTACAGGTGAAGGCCATTTGTTTACGCTGATGTCATTTACAGATTTCCTTTGATTGCCTCTTTGGGTATTAGGGGGGTTTTCAGCTTTGCAGGATTCCCAAACTTTAGAAGGGTTTTGATTTCTCCTCAGGCTTAGAAATGTATGATTGAGTTCACCCCTACTCGTATGTTTATCTGGTGGAACAGTAAGATGGTTATTATAAAAAACCATTAAATATTTTGGCATTCATAGAAGAAGACAAATACAGTGTCTCATCCCAAGGATTCCTTCTGACTCCCCTAGGCCTTTTCTCCTCCCAGGTGATCCTCCCACAGAACTCCACCCCCAAGATCAGGAAGCTTCTGCCCTTCGCTGACCACCTGAGAGGAGACTTTAGGCTGCAAATTAGTGAGGCGCCTGTAGGATTCAGCACATGTTCCAATAGGAGTTGGATGAAGGAGTTTGGCAGATAGTGGTAAGAGAGGATCAGGAGGGGAGTGCCTGAGGTCAGAGGTTGATTCTGGGGGAGGTTGGAGGAAGGGAGTTGTCGTTGGGGGAGAAGAGGTTTTTGGGAGTTAATGAGGCAGACGATCTGAAAAAGCGAGACTTGTGAGGAGGTTGGGGGGTGGGCGGGGACTCCAGACCATCCAGAGACTGAGAGTGTGGGGAAGATGGAGGAGAGGAACCCTGCAGAGATCATCATACCAGGAGGTGGAAGGCATTGGCATCCGTGCCGGACACAGAAACCAGAGAGTTAGATGCCACCATTGTATATGAGGAGGTGGACAGAGAAGAGGGTCACCTTCTAGAAAGAGGGAGCAGGGAGGTTCCAGCAGACCAGGTCTATTCAGGGGAGGAACTAGAGGCGGGAGGAGGTATGAGGCAGTGCCATCTCAGGGAATCTTATACTCATGATGGTGAATGAGGGGTTGTCCTGGGCCTCAGAACCCTAGAGCAGGGAGGTGGAGAACTAACGGAAAGCATCACAGGCCCCACCAAGAGCCCAGGAGAATCGGTCAGTGCTTTGAAGACTCACCCAGTGCCTCTATCTCCTGGAGGAGACCTGCAGAATGGTTCAAGCTCCTAGGATACTGGTCGTGGAAGGCTTGACATCGTACTCAGCTTAGAAGCATTCCGTAACTCTGCAAAACAGACACCCTGAAGACAGACCAGGTTATATGATATGATATGATGGGTTATTTATAACGCGCTTAATACCCAGAGGTTTCTAAGCGCAGCCCCGGGAATCAAACCTGTGTTGCTCCGTGTCGTTTTGCTTCCAAGGTAAACACGTTGCCACTGAGCTATTCTCCCAAAACGTTATAGATTTCTGGGGTGGGCAGATACACTTCTTGGCTGGAAATGTTTGCGACTGGAAGAATATTCTACAATTCATTTTGTTATTTGTGACTGTGTCAGGGACTTCCCCATGTTAAGGTGGGATGGAGACCACTGACAACCTTGTTTTGGAGACCTACCAGAGTGTTTGCCAGAGCCAGTCCTGCCCCAGAGGCGGGGTGTGGGAGTTGGAAGGGCCCAAGTGCCTGTTCTTTTACCTGTGCATGGTTGAAATTGTTAAGTACCACTTACAGTCGTGACATACCTACCTGCTTCTGGCTCTTCTTACTTAGAACTCCCCCAACAAGAACGTTTTGAGGCGGGGAACGGTAAAGACAACCCAACAGCGAGGGTGGTGGCGGTGAGCAGGGAGAAAACAGAATGTTGCTTCCTGAGGACCGGCAGTCAAAAAATCAATCTTGCACTGAAAAAAAATAAAAAATTGACTTTTCGCATAGTGGGCTGCCATTACAAGACACCGGCAGACCGGTTCAGAAAGAGGCCTTGGCTTAAAGGATGTTTTCTCTCTGTAATGCACCCCAAAGGGAAAAGCAATGCAGCAATTTTCCCGGGGAAGCTGAGCGGATGGGTCACTGGGAGAGTGAGGCGACCCAGGAAGAACGGGGGAGTCTGGGTTGTTCCGACGAGGTCTAGGAAAAAGAAGGCAGACCAAGAAGCTAGGTGGAGAAAGGCTGCTGCAGCAGAGCATGGAGAAAGATTAGAGCGCGTGTGCCAGGTGACTTGTTGGTTAGTGAGAGAAAGAGGTGCTTGGGTGTGAGACTGAGTGCATGGTAAGAAAGTTGAGAAAATGAGACTAGGTGGGAGTGTAGGGAAGTAAGGATGAGTGAGAAAGGGGAATGAGAGAATGTAAGGTGTGACTGTGATAGGATGGGGCTAATTGTAGAGTTGGAGGTAGTGTAGAGTCGGAGGAGTGTGTAGTGGAGAGTAGAAAAGGAGAGAAGTGTAAAGGAGAGTGTGCAAGAGGGTAGGAGGAGAGTATAGAGTAGTGGGGGGAGAGTGGTGGGTTGCTGAGGAGGAGAGAGTAGCAAAGGAAAGAGACAGAGAGAAAGAGAGAGAGATGAGAGAGAACACAGCCTATAGTGAGACCGTATTAAAGACATTAATAAAACCCATTGAACTGTCTTTGAGAGTTGGGTGTTCTTTGGGCCATCTGTGACACATTGTTGGAAAATAAACTCTTCTTGCTTCTGGTAGTCTATGTGTGGCTCGCACCCTGTCACAAGATACACGAGCATACTGTACATTTCATAATTACTAACCCTTTTCCATTTCATAAGTAGTAAACTGAACACCTGCAATAGTGCTAGCCTCTTTACTTTTCAGATCTCCGTGTTTCTCTGTCTTGTCTTTATTCAATAAAGGTTTATTTATTTATTTATTTATTTATATTTATTTCATTTAGTTTGTACAAAACTTTTTGAAAAGAGATTTCCCATGCCCAACCCACAGTGTGGGGAGAAGTTCCGTGGTGTCAGCAGGCGACAAAGAGCGGCTGGTCTTTGGGTCTAATTCGCCTCACAATTTCTACGGTACACCATCGTCTTGGGGCCCACTGTTTGTCGCCTTTCTTATCCAACTTTGAGTAATATTTCTAGTTTTTGTAGAAAGTTTGTTAACCCAAAGATTTCTTTTTCTCTTGGATTGAGGAATTTGCGCCATAAGTCCTCTCCACATAATGTGTCATACTGTAGTACCAGGCTTCCTAAGTGAACAGATCTAAGGTCTTTTAGACTTTCACAATACAGTGTGAGGTGTTTGAGAGTCTCATTTTGTTTATTGCAAAAGCGACATTTAAGCATTGCTGTTGCTTTTCGTGCTCTTGTCGCTTGACTCACTCTTGTGTTGAATAGATTTAAACGAAATTTCATGTAGGTCATTCTGTGTCGAGCGTTGGGTGTCTTTATCAAGTATTGCAGCATCTGTTTACGGTCTTTGGCTTCAGTGGGTGCATCATCAAACAGTTTATGACGATTTCGCGCATCCACTGTTAGACACCAGTCCTGTTCCCATAGTTTTTTCTTAACATGGGTTGGGTTGTTTTGCAGTGTGAGTTGGTCCGTGCCAAGTTGCGTTAGCTGATTTTTACAGCCAGCTGCCAATCTGCACAGCACGGTTTCGGAATTGCCTTTGAGCGCTTCTTGTAAGATCTTAAACTGCGGAGTACAGTCTTCTATGATTATTTTCCGATAGATGGATAGCATGTTCCATAACACACGTGCCTGCAGCGAGATAAGGTTTAATTCATATCTGACGCACGCACTCGAGATTCCTTTCTGTATTTGCAGGACTCGTCTCCAGTATTGGTTTTCCAACTGTGGCCACAGGGTAGCAGGGGCTCCTAGGGCGCTTTCCGCGCCATAAATGAGTGTTGGGGTGACTTTTTGGTTATAGTGAGCTAACACTGGGAGTAGGGAAAATTTTCCGAACTTTTTGTTTATGATGACCCCTTGGCATGCTAGTTGTTTGCATTTTTGTATGATGTTCTCCATCCAGGGGGCATCATTTATGTTACTGTTAAACCAGACTCCTAGGTATTTGGCCTTTTTCACACATCTCAAGTTGTCGTTACACAGCCTCCATTTCGGTGTAGTTTTGGGATTCCGTTTGTTGTTTCTTGTAAGGTCTTGGAGGATTATTATTTCCGACTTTGCAGGATTGATTTTCAATTTGTTTTCTTTTACGTAACCTTCTAGTGCAGCCAGCTTCCTAGATAGCCCAATTGGGGTTTGGTCCAGTATAGCAATATCATCTGCATATAACAGCCAGCTTACAGGCATACCATTAATTTTTGGGGGAAATGATGTGACAGCTTCAAAGCTTTCTCCAATGTCAGACAGGAATAGGCCGAACAGTGTGGCTGCCAACGGGCAGCCTTGTTTCACACCTTGATTTGTTTTTATGGGCTGACTCAGTGTTCCACGAGAGTCCAGCCTTACTTTGAATTCTGTGTTAGAGTGCAATTCTTTTATTGGTTGTAGTAGGTTTTCCGGGCAAAGCCATTTTTTCAACTTTGTCCATAACAACTCTCGATCGATAGTGTCGAACGCGCTAGACAGATCAATGAATGCAAAATATATCTTCCTGTTTTGGCGAATAGCTTTCATCTTCAGGAAGTTCGGGATGGTCAAGTTCAGCCCACAACCAACTCCTTTTACAAATCCTGTTTGACGGGGGTCGTATCTTTTAGCGTCTTTAATCCATTTGAGTAGTTGGATTTGAAGCTGTGTTGCAAAGATTTTCCCAATAACGTCAAGCAGGGCTATCGGCCTATAGTTCTTGGGGTCTGTTCGGTCGCCCTTTTTGAAGATCGGTACCACAATGGCTCTCCTCCAAGACGCAGGTATAGTTTGCGACTGTAGTATTGATCTGAACAGGGAGTAACAAAATTCTGCCCATAAGTCTGGATATTGTTTCAAGTGTTGATTGGTTAGGCCGTCTGGGCCAGGTGCTCCTGAGGTACTCAGTCGGACAATGTTGTTGTATATGTCATCTTTCTTTATTACAACTGACCATTCCTGCTCTTGACATGGGGCTGTTATGGTCTTTATTGAGTTGTTATTGAAGGCCCCTGCATAGTGGCTTACCCATGTATCTTCTGGGATCATGGATTTTGTGATTGCACCCTGAGGGGTTGAGATATTATTCAAGTAGCTCCAAAAGTCGTTTGTGTTCCTATTTGCGAGCGCTTTCATCATGTGTTCGGCATCTCTTTGCACCATTATGTGTTTATGACTGATTAGCCAATTCTTGTAAGTCTGTTTCAGTTGTTTTGCCTTGTCTAGGTTGCTGCTGACTCTGTTATTTTTGAGCAGTCTTAAGGATTTTCGCAGATTTTTTTTCTTTAGATTAAGCTCTGCATCCCATGCATGTACCTGTTTGAAGTCTGCTTTAACATTGCCGGAGCACTTTTCTCTGTAGGTCTCTAGTAGAGTTGTGTATTCAATTTGTTCTTTCTCTGTTTTTTCTCCCAGTGCTTTGCACAGTGAGCTCACTTTGTTCGCATTGAGTCTCAGACGATTACGTCCCGGTCCAACTTCAAAAGGATATTTTGACAAGACGGTTTCACGTTCGCTTTTGTATGACTTCAGGTATAGCTTTTGTATGCAGTGATCACTGAACTCCATTTCGGTAATGGTTAGATGGGATACTTCACGTCTCAGTGAATCGTCGGCAAACATATAGTCAATTATCGATCTAGAGTGGATTCTTCGCCAAGTTGGTTGGGTGGGAATGTCTCCTTTTGTTTGCCCATTCAGCATGTGGAGGTTCCACGCCTTCATTTCCGACAGCCAGCGCGCAACGGCTAATTGGACATTTGTTTCCTTCTTGTCATGCGCAGTATCGGTTTTATCAATCATACAGTTTATGTTAAGATCTCCACATATAATGATGTGCGTATCTTTATCATTTCTTTTGCTGTTACAAATGAGTTCTGAGATGGTTTCTAGAAATCGATCAAGGTCTATAGCTAAGTGTTGCCAATATATGTTTATCAACATAAGTAGATTTGCTTTCATCGTTGGTCTCACAAGTAGTTGTATTTTGCATACCTGTAGGTACGCAGACACATTGGTTGCAGACAGTATGCGAACTCCACTTTCAATTTTTGCAAAAATTGCCATTCCTGACATGGGGCGTCCTTTGGTTCCTTTAATGGCTGTGTTGAAGGCAATCTCAAAGCCATCTGCAATGGGAGGTTCCGTTAGCCAAGTCTCCTGAAGACACAGTAAATCTATGTCTTTCAGGGCGTTTGGGATTTCTTCAAACAAATGCGTATGCCCACGTGTGTTCCATGACGCTATACATAAGTTGCCATACGCGTTTGACTTTTGGCGTTAACTATTTTTGGAATTGTTTATGGTTTTGGCGACCCAAGACCAGTCAAGATCTTCATATCCTGAAATGGATTTCCTCCCACCTGTAGAGTTGAGAGGCCCCATTATTGTTGCAATTGATTCGTCCGGTGTCTTTAGGGTAGCGTCATCAGGTAGTCTCCTTAAGATGACATGTTTAGTCTCTGTGCAGGAGTCTTCTGCTAGTAATGCGGGATTGCTGCTTGGTGTGGTTTTGACTCTTGATGGCAGTTGTTTATCCAGCAGATGTTCCGACTCTTTGTGACTCTGGATCTCGTTTATGTCGAACCCCATCAAATTCATTGTGGCACCAGTATTCAGAAGTAAGTCGCAAATGATTTTAGACGCTATGTGTGGAATCACACAGTCGTTATTTTTTTCATCTTCAAATTCCACAATTTGAATGTCGTCGGACGTGATGGTTCGCAGTTGCGGAATGTGATGTAATAATCTCATCACATTTTTCCTATTTAGGAGGAGACCATCTTGTTCTCTCACAATTCTTTCCAATCGTAGCATGTATTTCCCCATTTTCTTATTACTTCGTAATTGGTTACCATGAGCTATTCCACCAGCGACATTAGGTCTTGCAATAGACCGTGTGTTTTCAGTCGCGAGTGAGCACTTATCATGGAGGCTCTTTTTGGGTGGTGATGGATCTTTCAACGTTCGTTGGACTAAGAGATTGTTGTTTTTCCGGATTTCAGATCCGGGTTTACTCCTGGCATATAAGGAGATTTCAGAGATGTCAGCATCCATTAAGGCCATTTTAGCCTCCAGGGCTATGAGGTTTGGCTCGTATTTTAGGAGATCCGTGTTACGAGAGGTGCGAGACATGTCAAGCGATTGACGTTTCTTTAGGGCTATAATTGAGGCTCTTCTTGCTTCTAGCGTGATGCACTCTGATACTCTGTTTTCTGGACAAGTTGGCCTGCTTCCAGCTTGACTCAGCATGTCCATTGTGACGCATCTAGGTTGGTTTCTTGACTTCTTCACAGATATGTAGCAGGATTTTGGGGCTGATTTGCTTATAAGGTGATCAGGCTGATAGTGTTTCGAGGATAGCAATTTCTCTTTACTCGGTATTGAACTGAGGTCTATGTTTGTAGCAGCACTTGGTAGAGCGTGGTCTTTATTTCGAGCCGCCTCGGACACAACATTCTCGACTTCTGGATCATCCTCGCTGTCTTCATACGTTGAGAGGTCAAGGAGATCCTCTAAGGAAGTCTGAATTTCAGTGGTCGGGGATCCGGCTGTGTCCTTTGTGGTTCCCAACCCTTCAATTTGTTGAGCTTTGGTTACTTCCTGGCTGTTTAGTTTATCAATTGTTGAGGGGTTCTTCACGTTGCTAGAGATGGACTTTATTGGGACGCCGACGTTTTGTTTGTCAGGTATTGTTGTGCAAAAGCCTTTTATATTCCTTAGAAAGGAGCGCACACTTGATCTTGTTTGGGTTTTTCTTTTCTTCGTGTTTTTCGATTTTTTACCCATTGTGGCCTCCCTCGCTTTGGTAGCTGCATTGGAGTCTAATGATTTTGAAAAGATGGAAAACATTTCTTTGGCGATGACGGCCACATTGTTCGTTTGTTCACTTCCAGAGCCGTTTTCATCCTTCTCATTTGGTGAATTCACTAAATTTTGGTTCTGGACGGCCATACTAAGAACCTCTTGGGAGGTAGGTGTGTCAGGACATTCACCAGAGAGTATGGAGGGCTCAGGTGTTAGGTGGTTGGCAAGCCCATGATGCTCAACATGCAGTTGAGATGGATTCATTTCCGTGTCACCTTCCGGGTTTCGAGATGCACAGTCTAATGAAGCATTTCTCTCATTCAATGGCTCTTCACCGTTTTTCCTTGTAGCTTTGTCTTTCAGGGAGGTGACATTGTTGGGTCGATTTAGTTTTCGTTTACATTTCATGGGTTCATTTTCTTCGCCACTCTCTTCACTCCTTGACTCTTTCATGTTACTCTGTCCGACATTCTCTAAGTCTAGAGATGCGTAGCAAGTGTCTGGGTTGGGTGTGTTAACAACCTGTGTCACCTCCTCAATCACTACACAGGGGTCTTTATTCTCTTTTGGAGCTAGCCACTTACAGGAAGTGTGTGACTTCTGAAGTTTTAGTAATCCAATGGCTTCACGAGCTACTTCTGCGAATAGTCGTTTATCGGACGCACTGTTCTTAGTGTGCTCTGTTATTATCCTTACATTTGTTTCAGTTCTTAAATGTTCGTCTAGCTTCGCTTGTTTCATTAAGTTTAGTTCTTGTTCCACGTTTATCATTTTCGAGTTTAGCATAGCCAGGAGCATGGATTGGTCCTTGATGTTCTCATTCAGTTGTTCATATAGTTTCATATATGGCAGCATCGATGTAGTATGTGCGGCCATTATCAGAGTATTTATCTCTCTTGTGATTTCTCTCGATAAACACTCCGCCAAATACTGTGTTGAAGCACTAGCCTTTTCTCGAGAGCTTACCTTTAGTTTATCCGCTTTGTATTTCCTTCTGTGTAGTTTGCATTTCTTTGGGCGCAAATCAACAGGGGGGGACCAGCTAGGACTAAGGAAGAGGTACCATCATGTGTGGCTATGATTTGGAGAGCTGAGTCACTTACATCCGCATGTCTTTTTTGTGAAACTGGCAGCTGATCGCTGTCATCGTCGTTCATGGAGTCGGTTCTTTTCCTTTTCGTCAGTGTATTCGCCCACAGGTTGCTCTTTTGATTTTTTCCTCTTATGGTGGTGGGGAGGGAGACAACGTTCACCTTTACAGGATTAGGGGCACAGCTCTCCTGTTCGTTTGGTTTTGAGGGCTCAATAATTTCGGACAATGGAGGTTTAGCTGTGCTCTCAGAGCTCTGTTGGCTTCCCAATCTGATGTTAATTTCAATAAGGTCTTTTAGGACCTTGTCCGCAACGGTGATCGAGCTCCGCCGGTTAGAGCTTGTCCCAGGGCTAGAGACTTGGTCCAAAAAGTTTGCCGAGCTGGGCCGGTCCATTCTTTTTGCGGTGCTGGATTCTACTTGCAAGTACCTTGATGGGTTCGCACTGTCGAGACCAGGTCCACATTGTGGATTCAACCGTGCTTTGGTTTCAATGTGGTCGTGCGCGATTGTGTCATTTTCGTTGGCGTCCGCGGGGCTCGCCGTGGAACTGAGCCGGGCGGGGGGCCATACTTGCACTCCCGCGGTGTAGATCGCACACCCCTCCACTGTGTTGTAGCCCCCCGCTCGACCCCTCTTGTTGTTTGCCACTGCTAGACCTGCCAGGACTTGTAGGGGTTTAACACATGGGGGCTCGCCTACTCCCTCGCTCTCTTGACTGTGAGTTGTGTATGTTTGTAGCACATTATTGTGCAATCGTCTGCCAACTTCAACATCAATCTCGCCTTTTGAAGAGCCATCTGGCAATGTGTGCCTATAGTGATCACCCGCCGGGATCGGACCATAAGCTGCGTGCCTTAGCATGAGTGAAGGTACATTCATTACAGTTTTTAAGGAGTTTGTTGGGCAGCAGTCAAAGAGGGGTTCAGTACTTATTGGGGATATGGGAGGAGTGGAGGCGCTTACCCTTTTGCGATGTTTGCCGTTGCTTGCCATAGGGGGCGCCCGTGGCTCGGTGGTCCCTCCTCCACCGGCTGCCAGGATGCGCCTCTGTTGTCTCGTGAGCGGGTGTGCTACATCACCTCCTCCTTGAAGGATTGAAACTTCTCCCATAATCAGCCCAGAAGGGCCGGGCTCCAGCGTGGTCATAAAGGTTTCCAGTTCCAACTGCACTGAGGGTGTGCCCGTGCACCCCGTGCACCCCTGGCAACACTGCCAACACTCTGCTTCACTCCGCGTCGCTCCGCGACCGGAGCAGAGGCTTTGAAGCAAAAAAGGACTTCCTTGCAGAACGATGTAGATAGGATCCAAAAGCAGCGTTTCCAATACTGCCAACACTCTGCTTCACTCCGCGTCGCTCGGCGACCGGAGCAGAGGCTTTGAAGCAAAAAAGGACTTCCTTGCAGAACGATGTAGATAGGATCCAAAAGCAGCGTTTCCAACACTGCCAACACTCTGCTTCACTCCGCGTCGCTCCGCGACCGGAGCAGAGGCTTTGAAGCAAAAAAGGACTTCCTTGCAGAACGATGTAGATAGGATCCAAAAGCAGCGTTTCCAACACTGCCAACACTCTGCTTCACTCCGCGTCGCTCCGCGACCGGAGCAGAGGCTTTGAAGCAAAAAAGGACTTCCTTGCAGAACGATGTAGATAGGATCCAAAAGCAGCGTTTCCAACACTGCCAACACTCTGCTTAAGGAATCCAAATCCAGAAGTAACATGGGAGGACATAGAGGAGTTCTTCCCACCACAAGAGCTGATGCTGGGGCCCTCAAGAGTAAATCTGCGCGTCCTTGCCGCGGACTGTCGCAGACTGTCCCGACCCTTCAGCAGTGGCGCGTTTGTGCCGAGTTTGAGGTGAAGTGGCTTCCAGAAACTACAATCCTGCTGGGGATTCTAGTTTAACTCCAGCTAGTGTGTGTTCAGAGGAAATGGATGCCTCTGATTCAAATCGCACTTTTCTAAATATTAAGTGTGGAATGTTGATTAGTCTTTGCTTAACGCAAATTATGTTATGCTCAATGCGGCTACACTAGAAATTACTGTTTACTTAAAGTACACAATCATTTACAATTTTAAAAGAGATAAAATATGCGAACAAACAAACTAAAAGGTTCTCTTCCGTTTGCAAGTAATAAAAAGTACAGTAAAGGTTTATTATTTATGCTGAATCCGCACTTTGGGCAGAATAGGTTTGCATTAAGCGATAAAGAAGCCACACTCCCAGGGCGAGTTCTGCTGCTTTTTGAGACACATTTCTTTACCTCCAAGCAGACTTAGGGGAAGCGGAGTGCAATTATTTGTAATGTGCTTTGGGGGGCCAGAGACCACCTTATAGAAAAGGGAACTAGTACACCCCACTTTTGGGCGAGCCTTGGTGTAGGGCGTATTTAGTGAGCTGATTTGACCCTCATTTGGGACAGGCTGTTACCATTAACCACCACTTCTGAATTGCAGAAAGCCCTTAAGGATTTCAAGTTGAGTAGCTGTAGGGCTTTGCAGCACTATATATACATCCCCATTGTCTGTCACAGTCAACCCCACTGATCCATAGACCTGAAGTCCCACCAGAGTCTCTGGTCTCTCTCTTTGGAGACTTGCACATGTGAGCGGTTCTTTTCCAAATGTATTTAAGCAGAAAGGACGGTTTGTGGTCCTCGCCCCCAGCTACCAGTGAGGGCGCCAGGCAGAGTTCTCATGGCGATAATCTTGTCCAGGGTTGCACGGATTCTCGTCCCATTTGAATCCACAGACTGGCATCAGGAAGCATATACGTTTTTCTGCCCAAGTGTCATGTCCGAGGGCAACCAGCCCCTCCCAGTGTCTAATGGGCCTGCCACCTAGAGCAGCAAGACCCTCACTGCAGTTCCTTCAATCCTCAGGCTGCAACTGCCCCACAGTCTGACGAGTTGGCATATTTGGTGCCAGAAACCCTCTGATCCTTTGTTTTATGCCCTATGCCCTTTCACTGCATCGGAGGTAGACACTCTAAATGGTAGCGCCAGATATATTCTCATGTGGGCTATAATCTGGATCACATTTATGCAATTTTGTGGGCTTTGAAAATGAACCTGGTGCTGGCTTTTAAAAGGTCTTTTTAATGTAATTACTGAATTAAATGCTGTTTGTTGGAATGCATAGTGGCAAGGCAACATTTGTGACAACAATGAAATTAAAAAGAATGTTTTTGCAGGATATTTAGTTTTATGGCTGTCAAGAAAGCTGTGATAGACGTGGCTCGTCCCCCTGACCCGATAATCGATTTGTTCTGCAACTCGCTCAAAGAAGTAGGAAGCAATGGGTTAATTTGAGTCTTTTCCTTCAGTTGAGGCTTTCGAGGAGGTATCCGACAGCCTGTGCGTCCCCCAGTACCGACCTGACGGCGAGGAGCGTGTGATTCTCTTCCTGAAAATGGCATCCAACGAGGTGTTCAGCCAAGATTTGGTGAAGAGGATCAGGGAGGCGATCCGCAAGGCTCTATCTGCACGCCACATTCCCTCTCTAATTCTGGAGACCAAGGGCATTCCAGTAAGTGAGGCAGAGAGGTTGGAAACACTTCTCACTGTCAGAAGTTATTTAATGTTGGGTATAAATGTGCCTGGGCGGGAGGAAATATAATGGTCCTTTTGTTGCATACAATATTTAAGCCTGTATTTATAAACCTGACCATGCCTCTGCCAACCGAAGGCATTGTTCCTAGCCACAGGAAATGTTGCACAATTCATGAAGACATTGCATGCCTCAATCAGAACTTCCCCGCCCCTGTTTCTATCCGGTCCTCTAGTTCACCCCGTCCCACATCCCACTTCTGCTACCATTTCGCCCTGTTGTGCTTGCTTGCGCCCCCATGCAGAGGGAGCTTGAACTACAGTTATGACTGGTCTGGTCCATGAGGGGGCAGGATAAATACTGATTTGCATACGGTAGGTCCGCTTTGGCAGTAGGAAAGATAGAGCACGATGGAATGGTGCACTATCCCAAGGGATTCCTGAGAGTTGCACTGCATTGGATCCAGCGTTTCAACTTCACCTTTTTGGTCTTGGTGTAAACCTTGGTGGGTGGGAAATTGGGTGGGTCAGGAGGGTTGTGGGCTGTGTATGAGGATAGGAAGTTATCGAGTGTGCATTGCGTATGCCTGGAGAAATCCCACAGTGACCAGGATTCATTGGCTCTTTAATGGAATTCCTTTATCTGGGTGGAGTAGATTTTCTTTTCACTTTTCTATGGATAATTGTGAATTCCGACCTTTCATGTCTGGTTAGCTGTGTAGAGCTGATAGAGTAATACGCTCCCCCTTTCCGGAGTGGGTCAACCTCTCTTTGGGAATGCTCCAGAGCAACAGGATTCAGAGACCAAGCCCAATGTCTTTTTGGATTGATTCCCCACAACAAGAGTCACTGAATTCTGCGGGGTAAAGACCCCACCGTGGGCACACATCTATTATCTTGAATTGGGTGCCTCTTTTCACTCACCACCTGGTTCTTCGCTACCCCTCTGTATATCCTCACTCATATCACCTGCTTTTTACATTTCATACCTAGAAGGGAAGAAGTCTGTAAGTAGGTTTAAGAATGTGTTTGACGCTTGGCTTCTACCATCCTCTGTCCATTCTTCCAAACTATATGAAAGTGATTTCCCCACTTTTTTCCACTATTGTTAGGGCATTTTTTGATTACAGACCTAGATTCTCGAAGCAATGGCGTGCTTTACAATCATTGGGGGAAGAGCAAGGTTAGGGAGCAGAGAAAAAAGGGAGAGGGGGTATAACAACAGGGGACGAGGGAATTGGTAGCAATGGATCTGCAAGTAACCAGGGGAGGAAACAGTGGGGATCAGATCACCTAGTCTCAGCTAGGGTGTGGCGTGGATGGTGAATTGACCTAGGTGTTAGGTAGGAGCCGTTCCTTGAACAGGAGGGTCTTGATCTCCTTCCTGAACTGTAGAAGCGACAGGGCAAGTTTGATGTTGATGGGAAGGATCTTTCCAGGGTCTTGGGTCATAAATAGAGACGGCCTGTCTTCTGTATTTATTTTCCTGAGTTCAAGACGGCTCATGTCCTTACTACAGGTGGATTGTAGGCCCCTGGAGATGCTGAGTTTCTCAGTGGAGTAACGTGGGGACCTCAGGGTGACAGCCTTGTAGATGATGCAGCAGGATTTGAACAGAATACAGGCTTGTAGAGGGAGCCAGTGCAGTTCGATGAGAGTCGGGGTGATAGGGTTGAATTTGCTGAGTCTTTTGAATTGTGATGCAGCATGCAGGATATATCTCAGAGGAGCCAGGATTGCCATTGGAAAGGTCTTCCAATAGGGCATTGCCACCTTTCAGGTGGGAGAGGACCAAGGCTTGGACAGCCGATCTGAATGTGTCTTCTAGGATGAAGGACTTGATTTTCTGCAGCAGAGAAAGCTGGTACTAAACTGGTGTCTGTCAATGTTGAAGCCAAGGGACTCGGCGCAGGTGGCCAGCTGGGCTGTAAAGCCCTTGAGGTTCATAGCAGAGAGCCAGGTTTGGATATCCGGGTGTTCTGTGTTGTTGGTCAGCAGCAGGAATTCAGACTTGGAGTGGTTCATCTTCAGGTAAGCACTGGAGATCCATGACTAGATCAATGAGAGGCAGGACTTGAGTCTGTGGGTGTCTTCGATGGAGGGTATCTTGAGGTACAGCTGTGTGCCACCTGTGTATTCGTGGATGTGAATGTTGTGTGTAACGAGGGTGGGTTTCAAGTGGTTCCATGTAAATATTGAAGATCCCGGGGGACTGGATGGATCCTTGCAGGACTCCTCAGGAGATGGGTAGAGTTGGTGATCTTCAAGCAATTTGTCAGAAATGGTGTTGATTAGCAAGGTACGCTGATCCCCATGCAGCGATGTAGATTGTCAGTGAGTGCCTAGTGGTCTACTGTGTCAAATGCTGTAGCGAGGTCAAGGAGAACCATGCAGCAAGTATGGCCATCATCAAGGATTTTAAGGGTGTCGTCAATCACCTTGATTGTAGCCATTTATGTGCTGCAGCTGGATCTGAATCCAGATTGGTTGGACTGAACGAGGTTGTTGGATTCGATGTGATGGAGGAGTCGTGTGGCTTTTGCATTCTCGAGGATCTTACCTAGGAAGGTAAGATGGTTAATGGGGTGGTAGTTGTTGACGTTATCAGTGTTGGTTTCTTGAGAAGTGGGAGGATTATTCCAGCCTTGAGGGTCGAGAGGAAGGTTCCTTGAGTTAGGGAGCTGTTATTCATTGTGAGGTAAGGGAAGAGGGCTTCAGTCAGAAGTGTGTTGAGTACGGAGGCAGGGAGGATTTCGTCCACATATGATGTGGTTTATTTTTTGGCAGATCATGCTTATCTTGTTGATAAAGAAAGTTGCTGCAGTGGAGTTCTCAGTGGCATGTTCTACGGGTGGGTCGGGCAGAGGCATGATGCAGTGCATGATGGCTTTGAAGAGGGATTTGCCATAACTGTTGTCCTTGGCCATGGTTTTTTGGTAGTAATTGGCCTTGGTAGTGGGGATCAGTTGTCTGCATGTAGCACTGAGTTCCGTTAGCAGGGCGAGGTTGGATAGCTGCAGGATTTTCGCCATGTCTTCTGTTGTCTTCTGTTGTTTTTTGATGATTTGTTTGTTGAAGTTGAGTTCTTGAGTGTACCAGGGTGCGGAAGGTTTAGGCTTGAGTGTGCCTTGTTTCACTGAGGCATAGCGGTTGATGCTGGTTGTGAGGGTGGTGGTGATTTCTTGGAGGGTCGAGTCAGAGGGCCTCATTACACGGAATGCGGTAAACCATGGTGCTATTACCATACCGGTACCACCATGGAGGAAAGGGGAATTACCACCCCATTGCAAGGTTGGCGGGGCGGTAATTCCCCCTTTCTCCATGGCCCTTCCCCATTCCCATGTTTGCCCCATAGGGCTCAATGGGAATGGGGAAGGGGCTAATTACGGTACCGCAAATTGCGGTACCGTAATTAGCACCAAATTCCCTTTGCGGGTCCCAACTTTAACGGCTGGTCTACACCACCGCCTACCGTGTAATGAGGCCCAGAGTCCTTGTTCGTCATAGGTAAATCAGCCCATGTGAGGTGGAGTTTGGTGAGGTTTTCCAAGAGAGTCTCCATTGGCACTTCACCGGGGGTGTCTGCATTCCCCCACTATACACATGTAATTGGGGTAATAGGAGCTGGTGTGGCTTCCCTCAGGTTCGGAATCGGAGCTTGGAATGTTGGTTGAAGCGTAAATCTGCTGCATGCCCTTCAGGTTGCGGGAATGGGTGCTGCTGGCTACTAGCAATGGCCAGTAGTCATTTGGGCTGCAGGTACACCATTTGCTGAGAATGGGTGACCATGGCTGTCGTCATTTTTGTTTGTTGGCGGAAAGGGTTGAGTTAAGCAGAACCTTCAGGACATTATTATTCTGGGTGACCAGACCAGACTGAGTAGAAACCCCCAAAGAGCAAGACATGTAGTGAAAATGATCAGAAAACAAAAAATAGCTTCATTATCTGTCTTCTGTGGATGTTCCATGTTTTAAAAAAATGTACAATCATCTGTCTTATAGATCCTTTTCATTTTATGCTTTTCTCTTTTAGATATGGTTGTTTATATCTAAAGTCAGATGACAGTTTCATCAATTTTATGTCACCAAAGGGAGGCCAGACGAGTATTTTGATTCTTTCAATTCCACGGAACGGTATAACACATAGCTAAAAGAATCACTTTCAGTCACAAATGTATAGATAACTCTAACCCTATAGAAAACCCTAAACTCACCCTATACAAATATGGTGCTTATCCCTAGTGAGTGGTGATGTGCCTCCTATCTAAAAAGAGGATAATGAAGAAGAACCTAATCTTCACTGTAGTGTGTGCCTCTCAAATACAAATTCTCAGGGTAAATTATAAATGGCACACATTCATAAAATCCCCAAATATTCAAAACAAAATTCAAAAAAATGATTCAAAGACTTTTTTATAAAAAAAAATTGAGGGAAAAAGAAGGGCAACTCTCTTTATTCTCCCTTATTTTCTATGCCTGAAAAACAGCAATTATTTCTTAAGAGGTTGCCAACAAAAAACACTCTCAGAAAAGTTATTCAAATATATCTAAAACTGTAAGATATCTCTATTCACAAACACTGTCGACCGGTTTCAGCAACTACAGATTATAGGCATGCCTTCTTCAGGACTGGCTCAAACCCTGGTCGCGGGAGCGTTTTTTATTCCTATGAATAGATTTTATAGTGCTGTTATCGTTTTGCGGCAAAATTCGTTAACCAGCGTCTTGACATTTTGTTCATTTTTGTTTTTACTCTATAGGGAAAGCTAATGAAAGAACATGAACATTTTTATTTGTATATATTTCTCTTCCAACATTAAGTGTGGTTCTGGTAAGGGTAGAGGTAATAAACTCACCCTGCTCCAGCATTAGCAATTAAGTAATTTCTTTATTTCGGATGAATAAAAATCCTTAAAAAATACAACGTACACAACCATTACAACCGTTAGACACAATCAATTAAAATTTAGACGTACGATCATAATTCATTCATTACAGTATTAATTACATAACTCAATTTCATACTATTAATGGGAATAAAAAGAATGATAACACTTTCTACAATTATTACATAACTATTTTCCAAACCCTGAAAGATTAAAACTTCAATTCATTTGTGAGATTACATATCTGATTCAATTTTAACACAATTTAAGATCATGGAATTGCTACAATATTTGCCTTTAAAAGTATAGAAATTTTAAAAATCGGCTCAGCTGGTTCCGTCATTACTTTCTGCACTTGTACCTGATCTTAGGCCCCTTTCACGTATTCGCCAAATTATTCTTACATATACAGATACATTTCAGGCTATGGCTGGCAGGGATGCATCCAGTAGGTAATACAGTGCAGGCCTGTACTGAGAAAGTCCTCTTCCTATGAACAGCAGTGATAAATACTTTTTCCTTGGAACACTATAGGCTGGACAAAAAAAATAGGAAGTGTGCTATATCTTCAAACCCAGCATGAGACTTAGGACATTTAGCTTTGAAGGCCCAGTTCAATCTCCGGCTTCGAACATCATCCAACTCGAGAGACCCAAAGCAAACCCTTGGAATCGATGCTCTTTTGCTACTTCCAGTTTGACCAAACAAGATATTCCTTTATGTCATTGACAATATTCTCATTAATTCTCTGTTTGTGAGTTTCATTAGCTCTTCCATCACTCTGGGGTTGTTTACCCACATTGTTAGTCTCTTTGTGAGGAAGCGACACCTGCTTTTTTCTAATATTAGTAACGGTTCCTTGAGCATAGTACTGGCATTCACTTTCCCCAGCATTTTCTTTACATTTTCAAGCCAGCCTATTTTATTAGCACCCCTTTTCCCCAATAGGTCTTTTAGTAATTTCTGTGAGAGCCCCGCCTTTTGATTAGATCATACATGTAACCATAACCTGCAGGGCTCCAGGACCAGTTGGTCCTCTAAAAAGGCCCAGCCTAGCTCTCTATGGGAGGCAAAATTTGCCGCTGCCATGGGTAAGCCCAGAAGAGATTTCACAAGCCTATTTTCCTCTTTTTGGACATGCCCAGGTCTCTGTACCCCTAAATTGCGGCACCATATTTAATTGCCCCTATAATGTGGGAATTATAGACCTTTTCCACTATACGAAGCAGTTGCTGCTTGTGCAGTTTCATAAATGTATAGATACCGCCAATTGATTGTTTCATCAAAGGGACCTGTTTCTGTACATGAGCCTGTCCATTAAACTTCTCCTCATTAAAACGTAGCCCAAGATAGTCAAATAGGGTCACTCTTGGGATTGCCAATCCATCACACCATATTTTTGGGAACTTGCCTGCTCTTTTCTTCCCTAAACACAACATTACTGCTGATCTGGTGGTGTTAACGCGCAGGTCCAGATTTTTCATATAGGTGGAGAATTTATTAACCAAGATCTGCAGCGCTCTAGGAGTCTGTGCAATCAGGACGGTATCGTCCGCATACATTAGCGCTGGGATTGACATGTTCCCTATTCTTGGTATATCAGTTTTACATTCCAATAGAAACTCTAGGAGTTTTTTGATATACAGAGAGAATAGCAGGGGTGCCAAACGCACCCATGTCTTACCCCCGATTATAGAGAACCGAGCTGTACAATGGCCCTCACTACCAGAACGGATGCACGCCTCATTATCATTGTGCAGGGCTTCCAGGGTGTCCAACAAGACAGCTGGGCAATCATAGGACCTAAGCACCTCCCACAAATGTTCTTCCGATTTACTTTATCAAAGGTCGGTGCTCAAGTCCATAAGCGCCAGGTATATTGGTTCTTGTTTTATATGCAAAGAGTGGGCAATTATCATATACACATTTAAACACTGTTCCATTGTCACTAGTTTGGCCCGAAAGCACAGTTGGATTGGGGATAGAATTTCATTAGTTGTGACCCACTCTTCTACTTTATAGAGTAGGCACTTCCCAAACATTTTAAAACTAGTATTCAGAAGAGATATAGGCCAATATTTATTTATTTTGTTATTTATATAGCGCGCCTAACCCAAGGGCATCTGGGCGCTTTTCTTGCAGGTAATGTTACAGTGGTTTACATATTTACGTATTGTACAAAATACAATGTATTAATAGATACAGTAATTGCAAGGTAATACACTATTAACATTATTTACATAGTTACATGAGGGGGTCCACAAAGGACTTGGAGTACAATATATACAGAGACACAGAGACATATGGCAATAGATTAGTTGCCCAGACTTTGTGTGAAGAGGTGGGTTTTTAATTGTTTATGGGAGATCCAGAAGGAATCTTGGGCTCTAGGTTTGACTGGCAGAGTATTCCACTGTTTACTGGCAATCGTAAGGAAACTATTGCCACCCGCTTTCTAGAGATTGAATCTCAGTGTGGCGAGAAGGTGCCTGTAGGCTGCTTTTGTGGGCCTTCCAGGAAGAGGTTTTGATATTTTGTTTGATGGGTATGAGGGGGCTGACCTGTGAAGACACTTGTGTGTCAAGGTGAGTGTTTTGAACATAATACGTTCTTGTACCGGTAGCCAATGGACATACTGTCTGGTTGAGGAGATGTGTGTGGCTCTAGGGATGTTCAGTGTGGCTCTAAGGGCATTGTTTTGCAGCACCTGGAGTTTTTGGATGTTGTGCAGCTGAGTGCCAGCATAGATGGCGTTGCAGTAATCTAGTTGAGTCAGGATGAGGACTCAGGCCAAAGTAATACAGCTGTCAGGTGACAAAAATGGTAGCTGAAGCAGTGGCATTTAAATGTTTCGAGAGGGTAAGCGATGAGTCCAGGTAAACTCCAAGAGTTTTTACCTCGTTGGAGACCTGGAGGGAGTTACCATCAATATTAAAGTGTTTGAAGGCATCGTTTAGTTTGGATAGCCGGAGTTGAGATCCTATAAGGAGCAACTCAGTCTTTTCATGGTTCAGGCATAGACCATGAAGAGCCATCCATGCTTGGATGGTTAGACAGATGGTGTTGAGTGTGGCGGTGTTGGTAGCATGGTCCCCAGTGATCGGGATGAGGATTTGGGTGTCATCTGCATAGTTAGTGTAGTTAGCACCCAAATTGTCAAAGTAGTCGAATAAGGGTTTTGTGAAGATATGGTATAATGTT
The DNA here is from genome assembly GCF_040938575.1 of Ambystoma mexicanum. Classification (NCBI taxonomy): domain Eukaryota; kingdom Metazoa; phylum Chordata; class Amphibia; order Caudata; family Ambystomatidae; genus Ambystoma; species Ambystoma mexicanum. The sequence continues at coordinate 1,682,502,571 of NC_090932.1, forward strand.
GGAGATACGCACGATCATGAGGCCTCCACATAATATAGCGGTAGGTGGTGCTTCAGCCTTAGGGGAGAAGACTCTCATTGTTCTCTCTGTTAGGAATGACTTTATCCATTGAGTGGCATTTGGAGAAAAATGCGCTGCTGAGGCCAACTGTTTGCAGAGAATATTGTGGTCAACAAGATCGAATGCAGCCGAGAGGCCAAGGAGGAGAAGTAGAGCTAACTTCCCTTCATCTTTTAGATCATCCATTTGGATTTTTAGATCCAAAAGGGCGGTTTCCGTCCCGTGTCTCGGGCAGAATCCTGACTGTCGTAGTCCAATGAGGTTATTAGCTTCCAGATAGTTCTGTATTTGAAGGTAGAAAGGGTACTGTTGTTATTGGGCGGTAGTTTGTGGGTATGTTTGGGTGGAGAGTGTTTCTTTTTTAGTAGTGGTAGCACCCAAGCGTTCTTAAGGTCAGTCGGGACGCAGTTGTTTTTGAACGAGACATTGATACGATTTATGATGATTGCTGCATTTTTCTACAACCTTTTTTGTAGATTGGGACAACTATAGCTCTTCGCCATTTCCTTCGTATCAGTTTCGTACCCATTATTTCATTAAACAATATTGTTAAAACAGGTCCCCATAATTTGTTATTATCTTGGTAAAACTCGAACCCAGATACTAACCCTGTCATAATAGTACAAATATGTATGCACCTGATGGGGAGCATTGAAGAGGTATGCATGGGGAGATGCGTGTCAAAAGTGAAAAAGGGCACGAAGGTGGGTTGGCTTGACAAACACTGTAGATTGGCTAAGGTGAACCTTCTAAGCCTACTCAAAAATCCACAGTCCTCTAAGGAGGAGATTGGCCAAGCAAGGGCAAAGTATAAAGACCAGATTAGAAAACGTAAAATAGAGCCGGACAATCAAGCATGTGATAGGCTAGAAATAGCAAGTAAACATAATGATTCTCGCAGCTTTTGGAAATAACTTAATGGTCGCCCTACATATAGTGAGCAATTAACGGGTTTGAAATGACAAAAGCAATCCAATTTGCCAAAGGAAGGCGTGCCCCTGGTAGTGATGAATACCGGCTGAGTTTTACCAAGATAATGACAAATTATGGGGACCTGTTTTAACAATATTTTTTGATTGCAATAATGAGTAGGAAATTGATACCAAGGGAATGGCGAAGAGCTATAATTGTCCCAATCTACGAAAATGTTTGTAGAAAAATGCCACAATCATATTGGCCTATATCTCTATCACCTGGAGCATTACGTGCAGCAATGCAGACACCACCTGGGGTTTGGCACCCAGCGATGCAGGCTCCTCCATCTACTACACTTCGCTAGGGACTGGTGTGTTTTAAAGCAGCAGGCAGTGTAGAGGTGGGCTCTGAGTTAGTGGCCAGTAAAGACAAACTCCAATCCTCCAGGGACATGGAACACACTCAACCTCACTCCGCCACGCTCCGCTAGGGACTGGTGTTTTGTAAATAGGCTGGCAGGCAGGCAGTGTAGAGGCAGGCTCCAAGATAATGGCCAGTAAAGACAAAATCCAATTCCTCCTGGGACAGGGAACACACTCAACCTCACTCTTCCATGCTCCGCTAGGGACTGGTATCTTGTAAGCAGGCAGGCAGGCAGTGTAGAGGTGGGCTCCGAGATAGTGGCCAGTAAAGACAAACTCCAATTCCTCCAGGGACACGGAACACACTTGTCCTCACTCTTCCATTCTCCGCTAGGGACTGGTGTCTTGTAAGCAGGCAGGCAGGCAGTGTAGAGGTGGGCTCCGAGATAGTGGCCAGTAAAGACAAACTCCAATTCCTCCAGGGACACAGAACACACTCGTCCTCACTCCGCCACGCTCCGCTAGGGAAAGGTGTTTTGTAAATAGGCTGGCAGGCAGGCAGTGTAGAGGCAGGCTCCAAGATAGTGACCAGTAAAGACAAACTCCAATTCCTCCAGGGACTTGGAACACACTCGTTCTCACTCTGCCACGCTCCGCTAGGGACTGGTGTTTTGTAAATAGGCTGGCAGGCAGGCAGTGTAGAGGTGGGCTCCGAGATAGTGGCCAGTAAAGACAAACTCCAATTCCTCCAGGGACACAGAACACACTCGTCCTCACTCCGCCACGCTCCGCTAGGGAAAGGTGTTTTGTAAATAGGCTGGCAGGCAGGCAGTGTAGAGGCAGGCTCCAAGATAGTGACCAGTAAAGACAAACTCCAATTCCTCCAGGGACTTGGAACACACTCGTCCTCACTCTGCCACGCTCCACTAGGGACTGGTGTTTTGTAAATAGGCAGGCAGGCAGTGTAGAGCTCATTGTTTCATTTGAGAAAAAAGAGAAACAACAAGGACACAGGCCAAACATGTAAATAAAATGCCTCATGTTACCCCTTCACTCAATCCTCATGTTCAATACGGGACCTTTGTATTCAGCATAACAGTACAGCACAGTTAGTTCTGCGCAGGACCTGTTAATCAATTTGCCATTGTGTTTCGTCAAAAGAATGTTTTCTAAACTCTCTGTTGCATTCTCAGGTCTCTAGTCCTCCTCGTCCTCTTATTACTCACAGGCCTCATTTCCAACCTTTATTCCTTTCAAGTGTTTGAAGGCCTTGAATACACTGCCTTCCCTCAAAAGTCGAAGTGTGTAGACACATGAACCCTCCCTGCTAAGAATGCTGTGTTCAGTCGGGCCCCTGTCTGGTCGCTAGTTCATCATTGGTCTCCACTTTTTCTCCTTCTGGTGGTGTGCCTGCCAGCAGTGGACACAGTACTTCCAGTGGCACCTTCAAACCGGCCCCATATCTCTAGATGTTGGCTCTGCCAAACAGTGCACATGTCTTCAGATGCTGGCACAGCCAAACTCAGCACAGTGCCCCCTGAGGTGTGGCCTTAGAACTGTGGATAATACTCGAGATGGAGCCCCTTCATCTGAACTCTGTCCTTTAGATATGAATTTGGACACAATGCATCAGGTAGAGCCTGCATCACTGGGAGCCCTACTACAGGTGTCATCTTCATCACTGGGCGACATACTCCTGGTGGTGACTGCATCACTGGGCACAATACTCAAGGTAGAGCCTGCATCACTGGGCACCCTACTACAGGTGGCATCTGCATCACTGGGTGCAGTACTCCAGGTGGTGCCTGCATCACTGGGCACAATACTCCAGGTGGTGCATGCATCACTGGGTGACATACTCTAGGTGATAGCTGCATCACTGGATGCAGTACTCCAGGTGGTACCTGCAGCACTGGGTGCAGTACTCCAGGTGATAGCTGCATCACTGGGTGCAGTACTCCAGGTGGTGCTGGCATCAATGGATGCCAAACTCCAGCTGGTACCTGCAGCACTGGGCGCAATATTCCAAGTGGTGCCTGCATCACTGGGTGCAATACTCAAGGTGACACTTGTATAACTGGGCCACCATACTCAGGGTGGTGCCTGCATCACTGAGCCCTATACTCCTGGTGGTGCCTGCATCACTGGGCGCCATACTCCAGGTGGTGCCTGCATCACTGAGCCCTATACTCCTGGTGGTGCCTGCATCACTGGGCGCCATACTCCAGGTGGTGCCTGCATCACTGAGCCCTATACTCCTGGTGGTGCCTGCATCACTGGGCGCCATACTCAAGGTGATAGCTGCATCACTGGGTGCAGTACTCCAGGTGATAGCTGCATCACTAGATGCAGTACTCCAGGTGGTGCTGGCATCAATGGATGCCAAACTCCAGCTGGTACCTGCAGCACTGGGCGCAATATTCCAAGTGGTGCCTGCATCACTGGGTGCAATACTCAAGGTGACACTTGTATAACTGGGCCACCATACTCAAGGTGGTGCCTGCATCACTGAGCCCTATACTCCTGGTGGTGCCTGCATCACTGGGCGCCATACTCCAGGTGGTGCCTGCATCACTAAGCCCTATACTCCTGGTGGTGCCTGCATCTCTGGGCGCAATAATCCAGGTGGTGCATGCATCACTGGGCGCAATACTCCAGGTGACACTTGTATAACTGGACCACCATACTCAAGGTGGTGCCTGCATCACTGAGCCCTACACTCCTGGTGGTGCCTGCATCACTGGGCCACCATACTCAAGGTGGTGCCTGCATCACTGAGCCCTATACTCCTGGTGGTGCCTGCATCACTGAGCCCTATACTCCAGGTGGTGCCTGCATCACTGGGCGCCATACTCCAGGTGGTGCCTGCATCACTGGGTGCCATACTACCGGTGATAGGTGCGTCACTGGGTGAAATGCTTGCGGTGAGGTTTTGTGATCTGTCCTCTCAGGCATTTCTGCCCCCAGTGTGATTCCCATCGGTTGAACTACATGTAGGCTTTTGGGTACTAGTTACATTATCTTGATGGTATCCTGGCACTCCTCCATCCTTCCTGCTTTGGTGGGACTCACCCACAGGGATAAAGAAGAGATATCATTTTTTGGTAAGTTAGTTGAACTGTACAGCCAGCTTTTTAGTTACACATTTTAAAACGCCTTTGAGACAATCAGTCCCTGCGGAGTTACCTGTCATTGAGTTAAGAAAATGAGAATCCTTAAATCCTGGAGCGAGGGGTCTTCCGAGAGGGATTTTAAATGAATTCCTGCAGATTTAGTGTTAGAAAGTGGGTGTGTGCATCAGCAAATCATTACAGCACCTCGTGCACACGTCCAAGCGAGCATGATTTATGTGCAGGGCAGAAATTGGTTTATTTCGCCGAGGTTCATAAGGCTCCTTTTTGCCCATTTGCTTTCGGAGCTCCCAAAATGAATTATATGTATTATCTGCCCCCTGAGTTTCCTTTCACATTCCTATGAAAGTTGGCAACTTTCTGTGACTGGTAGGAAGAGGGAACAGGCGTGGACCACTTCAGCAGTGCGTGCAGGGTTATCTGGGGGGTTCATGCTAGACATTGATGTTGTGTTAAAGGTATTTATATAGCGCACCGTCACCAACGGAATTGGTCCCCAGGCGCTCTGGCGGATCTGCAAACAGGAGGAGGGCGGGTAAGGTTAGTGAGGAGGTGGGGAGTAGGAGAGTGGGAGAGGTGGTGTGCTATTGGCAGTTTCAGCTCGGTATCCACCGAGTGCTGGGCTTTGGTGTAAGTATCAGAGCGTGCGAGACCTTGTGTGCTGTGGGTGGTGTTTATGTGTTTTTGCTGTGGTGTGGTAAAGTGCATGTGGATTGCTGGGAGAGAAATGGTTCTGTGACTTTGTGTGGGTTAAGTATGCAGAAAGTCGAATGTTGGGGTAGTGGGGTCTGTACCCTGATGCCAGGTTTTTTGTCAGGTACTTCTGGTCCCGTTGGGGCTGTATCCCTGTGGGTGGGGTTGTTGCTGGTTCCTTATGGACCGTTTCGCTGTGCCAGTGCTGCGCTGATCCAGCTTTATCGTAGTGAGTATTGTATGGAGTGCTTACCATCTCCTACCATGGAGCGATAGGGGTGTCTGAACCTTTTCTTCGGGTGTGGAACTGGGTTGGTACTATCTATTCTCTTGTTGTGAAGTGAGGCCATGGTCGTTTGAGGCATTGAATGGTTCAGGGTCGGAGTATTGTTGGTGGGGCGTCCTAGTGTGTCTGTCTAGGCCAGCTTGTGTATTCAGTGGTTAGTTTCCTCCTGCCATGACTATCTTTAACTTGTATTGTTTGAATTATTTTTTCGTGGGTTGACTTCCTTGGGTTATTGTTTAGTTGTAGTTAATGTGTGATGGTGCTTTGTGCTTCCCGCTGTATCTTGGTGGACCTTGTGTAGTGTGAGTGCTTAATCTGTTTCTTACCTTCTGGTTGGTGCTAATGGTACAGGGTTTCCTGTTCCCTTGCTATCTGCTGAGATTAGGTCTGTTGTGGGTGGTTGTAGTGTATGGTCCTGGTCCTATTGATGAGTCGTCCGGGTGTTTCTGTCCTTTGTCTTTCTATGTAGTCGTTTTTTGGTCCTATTAGGGCTGTCTCCCTGTAAGTCATTTGGTATGGGGTGGATAGTTTCCTTAAGGTTTTTCATTGGTTGCTTGGTGTGGATCCGGGCCGGTCTCTTCATTCATTAATCTTTTAGTTGTGTGTGTGCCCTGCCCATGTGGCTAGTCTTTCTAGTTATGACGTGAAGAACCAGGTTTTGAGTAGTTTCCTGAATAGTGGGTGGTTTCTTGTGTTACGGATGTACTTTGAGAGGTCATTCCAGGTTTTCGGCGCTTGGTGAGAGAAGAAGGATCCACCAAGTTTTCTTTTGTTGCAGGGTTTCGGTTCCAGGCGGATGTCGATGCTTGATCCGAGTGTTCTTGTTGGTTGATGTAGGCGCAGTTTGTCTCTCAGAAACTCAGCGACTTGGTTGTGTATTGCTCTATGCGTGATGCACATTGTTTTGAATTTTATTCGTTGTTTTATTGGTAGCCAATGTAGTGTTTTCAACGCTGGTGTGGGGTGTTCTCTTCGGGGTAGTTTCAGAAACAGTCTGGCTGCTGCATTTTGTATGCATTGCAGTTTTTTAAAAAGTTGTTTGGGCATGCCTAAGTATAGGCTGTTGGCGTAGTCTACTCTGGTCATGACAAGTGCTGATGATGGTTGTTTTGTTGGCGAACAATAGGAACTGTAAGATCCTTTTTGCCGCTCGCAGGAGTAAGAAGCATTTCTTGAGGAGAGCGTTTACTTGTGGCTCTAGCGTGAGATTATTGTCCATCAGGACCCCAGGTTTTCTACAATTGGCGAGGGTGCTGGGGTTGTCCCGAGTTCCCGAGAACTAAAGGTTTTATCCTCTATTTTTTGTGACAATCCTTATTTCTGTTTTGCCTGGGTTGATTTTGAGGCAGTTGCAGTTCATCCAGTTGAATACATCGCGGAGGCAGTTTTCTAGTGTATAGTTTGTTTCCAGGTTGTCTTGTATTTTGAAGATTATTTGTGTATCGTCAGCGTAGTTGTAGCAGGTGAGGCCGTGGCTTTTGGTGATTCTGATAGGTAGATATAGGTAGATGTTGAATAGTAGGGGGGAGAAGGATGATCCTTGTGGTACTCCGCTTGTGGTACCTCTCAGGCTGGATTTGAAGGGTTTCATCCATACAGTTCCGTTCTGTTTGTTAGGAAAGATTTGATCCATAGTAGGGCGGTGTCTGTTATTCCAAGACCTTCCAATCTTGTTATGAGAGTGTTGTGGTTAACTGTGTCAAATGCTGCTGATAGGTCTAGGAGTATCAAGGCAGTGCTGTTGTTGGAGTCTGCGTTCATTTTCAGATCATCCCATATCGAGAGGAGAGCTGATTCCGATCCTCTCATTGGTCTGAAACCAACTTGTGTCTGGTCCAGTAGGCCGTGCTCTTCTATGTATTCTTGGGTCTTTTTGTATATGTAGGTTTAGAGCAGCTTGGCTGTGTACGGGATGTTGGCGATGGGTCTGTAGTTGGAAAGGTCCTGCTGTATCCTTAAGTAGTGGCCTGATGTATGCAGTTTTGAAGGCTTGTGGCACTTTCCCAGTTGCGATTGAAAGGTTGAGGACGTTCCTGTGGTATCCCATGGGCGCTCCTTGTTTAAGTATTGATTTGTATATGTCTGGCAGGCAGAGGTCTTCGGGATACCCTGATTTATTGCTTTCCTTCACCAGTTTGACTAATGTCTCCACTGTTATTTCTTGAAAGCTTTGTAGTTTGTTCGGGTGTTCTTCGTGAGTGTAGGAGGGGATCGTGGTCAGATCGGGGGTGTTCTTCATGAATGTAGCAGAGGATCGTGGTCAGATCGGGAAGTCTGCTTTGTATGTTTGTTGGATGCTGGTGATTTTGTTTTTGAAGTGGTCTGCAAGGTCATTGCATAGTTTCTTGGACGGAGTTGGTGTGTTGTTACATCCTGGGGGATTTAAAATTTTGTTTATGATTTTGAAGAGCCCTTTTTGGGTGTTTGCTGCTTCAAAGATTCGGTTCTCGTAGTGTTTCCTCTTCGCTTTTTGTATTTCTTTTTTGAATGCGCAGTTGTGTTGCAGGAATTTCAGCTTGTTCGCAGCAGCGTTTTGTTTTCTCCATTCAAGTTCTAGTCTTCGGTTTTTCCTTTTCATGGTATTAAGAAGTGGGGTGAACCATTTTGCCATTGCTCGTATGTGAGAGGGAGTGAAAGGCTTTTCTTTGGCGATATTGTCTATAGTGGTTATAATCCAGGAATGCAGCAGGGCTACTTTGTTGTCTAGGTCATCTTCTTCCATAAAAGTTGGGTGTGGTTTGCTGAGCTCCAGGAGTTCATTTAAGTTTGAGTTTTTGATGGTTCTCCAGCTTCTTTTCATGGTGTTCGGTGTTTTGTCTGGTTGACTGTTTATTGGAGTGTTCATTTTGGTTACGAAGGGGATGATGAGGTGGTAGCACCAGAGTATTTGAATTGGGGGTGCCGTGGTAACGAGTTGTTTGTTTACGAATATTGCGTCAAGTGTATGCCCTGCCAAGTGGATTGCTCCTTTGACTAGTTGTTGCAGATTAATTGCTGCTAATTGGCTGGTTAGTGATTTTTGTATGGTCGTGGTTTCTTGATCGAACCAGATGTTGAAGTCTCCAAGGACGATCAGGTGGTTGTGTTTGATAGCTAGGTCAGTGTTTGCTTCTGTGAAGGCGTCTGCGAAGGTTGCATCGTAGGTTGGTGGTCTGTATATCAGTATGAATTTCAGGTTTGTTTTGGGGCTTACTGCTAGTCGAATGATTAGCGATTCGCATTTATCAGTGTTTAGTGGGTCTTTCATTTTGATATCCAGGTGTTCCTTGTGGATGATTGCCAGTCCCCCCCTCTTTTGGTTTTTCTATTTGCTTGGACGCATTTGAAGGATTCAGGCAGGCAGTTGTTGAGGGTGATCTTGTAGTTGTCGTCTAGCCATGTTTCTGTTACAAATAGGATGTTGATCCCTCCGTCGCAGAGCTTATCGTATATATATATATATTTTTAATATCATATTTTATTGGTTTTATAACATACAACCACTGGTCCTTACTGGGCCAGATCACAATAACAACAACAATAACATTCGATGGAATACGCGCTCATACATATCACATACAACATATGTTTTATGGTAAGTTCTCCGTTGCAATGTTCATATCCCACATTCTTTGGTGTTATGTTATTAAAGATTTCAAAGTTCACATCGTATCTTCCCATCGTTGCCAAATCTTGTCCGCTTTTTCAGGGCATCCACTGGCTTTATATACTCTCCTTTCTATGGCGATGCAAATTTGTACATCAGTGATCCATTGGCTTACTTGCGGCGTTTCCGCAGCTCCCCATAGTTGCGCTATATTTCTTTTGATTATTGCTGTTGCAGTCATGAAGCAGAGCTTTTTGTATCTTGACAGGTCTATCTCGCTGTCTGCTCCTAGTAGCAGTAGCTTGGGTCTCTGGGGATCGTCTGTTTCAGGACTCTTTTAAGGATATCGCAGCATTGCTGCCAGTAGTGGCTAATATTTGGGCATTCCCATAAGGTGTGGAAGAAGGTTGCTTCCTCTCTATGGCAGCGTAAGCAGTTAGGCTCTGTTATCTTACCCCAGCGGTACAGGGCTACCCTCGGATAATAGATCCTGTGTAATATTTTCAGTTGGACTAGTCGTAACCTGGTTGATATGGCGACTTCGCAGGGGTACATTAGTATCTGAACCCAGTCTTCTGGCATGATCTCCCCGACTTCAGTTTCCCATTTTGTTTTAAGCCGAACCAGTTCTGGTGTGGCAAAGGAGGTGATGTCACTGTAAATTACTGTGGTGACTTTTGCTTGGATGTGATCTGTAACTACGTTTCGTTCTAGTGGAGTACTATCTGACACGTCAGAGAGGGTAGGGAGGTGCTGTTGTAGTGCATGCCGAAGCTGCGTGTAGTGGTATCTTTCCGCTTCTGGGAGGTTAAAAGACAGAATCAGTTCATCGTAGGGTCTGATAGTACCATCTACTATAATGTCTCCCACTTTTTCTATACCACATCCCACCCACACTGGCCATTTCGGTAATTTAGCTACTTCAAGGAGATTTCTATTGTTTCATAGCGGTTGTATTGGCGTTACTTTGTCCCCCCAACCTATAAAAGTATGTGATTCTGCCCAGATGCGAGACGTCTGTGATGCCATTTTTCGGGGGTTTACTCTGGGTGTTGCAGCATATAGTTCCAAGGGAGGTGATGCTCGTACATGTGGTATTGTGGCTTCCGCATGCAGTGCATCATTTATTACCGACATCTGGCTAGCCCAGTAGTATGTTTGTAGCCTTGGCAGGCCAATGCCGCCTTCCCATATCGACCTTTGCAGTGTTTGCAGGGTTATTCTCAGGCGTCCACCTCCCCATAGGAGCTTTCTGAGTGTGCAGTCTATTTTTTGGAACGTCTTCACAGGTATGTGCAGAGGGGCATTCTGGAGTATATATAAGTAACGAGGAAGTGTCAGCATTTTAAACAGTGCAGCTCGACCTAGCAGGGTCAAGGGTAGGGACACCCAATGCTGCACATCCCCTGCAAAACGCTCTGTGATGGGTTGTAAGTTGTTAAGTGTGTAATCATTGAGGTTTCTTGTGATCTTGATACCCAGGTACCGAAAGTGATCAGGGGCGTTTCTATATGGCCAGGGTTCAGGGGCCTCCATACCTAATTGGTTTAGTGCAAATAGTGTGGATTTGGACCAATTCACTTTTAGGCAACTATAGGTCCCATATTTTTGGAGTAGCTGTGTCACTACTGGGCATGTCACCTTGGGGTCTCGCAGATATATCAATAAATCGTCTGCGTACAGTGAGACTTTGTCCTCCCATTGTGGCCCACCTGGGATGCCTTTCCATGTAGATGTGTCTCTCAGTAGCTGAGCCAGTGGTTCCATGGCCAGCGCAAAGAGGAGGGCTGATAGGGAGCAGCCTTGCCGCGTCCCTTTTCCCAAGGTAAAGGATCGTGATGTCCAGCCATTCACTCTGACTTTGGCCATTGGTGCGTTGTACAGTAGTTGGACCCAGGATAGGAATTGTTCTCGGAAACCATTTTACGCATGATCCCCCAGAGTGCCCCCAATGGATGGAATTGAACGCCTTTTCAAAGTCTATTGCGAGTACTCCTAAGGGAATATTCAGGATCTGGGCACGTTCAATGACTAAGTGTATTCTCCTTATGTTCATTCTTGTGGATCTACCGGGCATGAATCCGCTTATCGTATATTTTGGTGGCATGTTCGGCCATTGACCTTGCATTGATTAGGTTGCAGTGGATCTTGTTTGCTAGTCGTTCCTTGTTTCGGTTTGCGGTTGTTTGGTTGCGGTGCATCTTTACTGCTGATGATTGGGGGAGGATGATGATCAGCGAAGGCTGCATCTTCATTGAAGCACTCTGCTAGATTGAAAGCTAGGCTGTACAATAGCGGTGCTTCTCTATTCATGCCGGTTAGGTGAAGGTCAGCGAAGGCTTCTTCTTCATTGAATTGGTCATTTGGGTTGATGTTTGGGTTGTTGGATGTTAGGGCTTTGTCGTCGTTTTGTCCGATGTGCCTTGAGTGTTGGTGCTGTCTGTCTATTCTTGTGATGTATGGGGTGATGGGGTCGGAGTCTACCCATTCTCTTCTTTGGTGCTCCCGTCTTTTTCCTGGTTGTCTCAGACTGTTCTTTGTGTGTTCTGCTGTCTCTGTGTCGTTGGGGTATCCAGGTTCAGGGGTTGTTGCAAGGTAAGGTGTGAGATATAAGGATTTTTCCCTTTGGAAGTTTGTTCTGGTCGTTCTGGTCGTTTTGGTTTTTGGCGGTGTGATTCCTTCATTTGTGGTTGTTGCTTTGGGGGTGGGTTGGATTTGCGCATCTGTGTTCAATGTGGCCTTGTCTTGTGCTCTTTCTCGGCGCCCCTTCCTAGTCTGGGGCATTTTGGTGCTCGGTGCAGAGGTGCCGTTTGAATGGCTGACTACGGTGTCTTGTGATGGAAGTACTTGTGTTTCTTCTTGATTTGGTAGGCTTGTGTGCTTTTGTGCTGTCTGTGCTTCAGGTGGGTTGGCTAGGTATCCCCTGAGCGCTGTTTGGTGGAGTTGGGGTGCTAGGCTTACAGTTGTCAGGAGGTGTGGGGCTAAGTAGGGTGGCTGTCTATGTGGGTTTAAGGTAGTAGTGGGTTGTTGGTACTATATTGTCACAGTGTAGTCCTCTCCAGGAGAGTGTTAGGTTGGATTAGGCCCATCTAGTAAGGGGGGGGACCACCCCGGTGATATGTAATGAAGATATGAAGGCAATATGCGTGTGTTCATAACTGCTCTGCTGGTCATCACCTGTACCTATGGTCAGAACTGATGGGGTGCAGGTGGAGAAGTACATGTCCTTGTGCGTGTTGTTAAAGAGCATGTCTTGGTCTGCCTGGCATATCATGTACTCTTGGCTGTGTGCATGGACTATGTGTCAGTCCTTGCCCCCTTGCACACTATTGGCCAGGCATATAGCTCATACACTTGTTGGGCCTGGTGTTGATTGGAGAACTGTCCTTGAATGAGTCTTCTTATTGCTGCCAGGATGCCTCATATGACGATCATGTGTGGCTATGTTTCACCTCTTTCTGTCCTTCACATGGTCCCTCCAGGGTTGGTCTTCTCACTGTTGTTGCTAAATTTGGATGTCAGGTTACTGGGTGATGTTGTGCTTAGGCTTGGCATACATTGGCATCTGTATGTTGCAGAGCTGCAGATCTCGCCCATTGCAAGGCCGCCTGGCAAGCTGTCGCACCAAATTGGCCTTGTGCATGGAAGCTACTTTGCAGAAATTAAATCCAGGTGGGAAGAAAAGGATTGTGGGTCTAGAAAGGGGGTTGAGCTTGGGCCAGGGTGAATGCGAGCAGTCTTTGACTAATGGCATCCACCCAGTGCAGATGACCCAGGTAAAAACCCTGAAGTCCTGTTTGATGGAAGGGTCCTGTGGCCTCAGTAGCTAAGGCTGCGTATTTCCTTCTTGGGATGTTCCAGTATTTCTAGTCTTTTCTATTATCTTTCACACATAGAAATTGGTTCTTTTCAAGGAAAACCAAGGTCAGGATGGTCCTTTTGCTTAGTAGAGTTCGGTCTCTTCCTTCTCAGAAACCTCTCCTTGCTCAGTGTCTCTTCTGCGGGCCAGTAGCTCAGCCTTCCCGGCCTCAGAGAAAAGAGTCACAGTTTGTACAGTCTATAGGGGTTAACTCAGCCCTTTCTGTCATTGAAGGCTCTAGCTTGATCTGAGCGCTTCCTGTTGATCTGAGCCAGATGTGGGCGTTCTGGGGTCCCATACCACACAATTTGATTGACACTGTTGGAAAGCTTGTGAGAAGGCATGTCAGTGGGTTCAGACAGCTGGGATAGCTTGAGAGCTGCTCTTCAGGTCCAGCTGGTTCTGCACTTTCTCCCAATTTCTTAAAATAATCTCCCTGACCCCCACTTATTCCTCCTACATCCTTCTGGTCCTTCCTACAACCAGCCAGACCCACCAGAACCTGCTTGCTTTTACTAACTACTTTGTGGTCTTCTCTCCCTTCCTCTGCCTTTTCTTTTCCACCTGAGGTTCCTATCTCAGTTTTCTTCTCTTTCTCATGTTATCTCACTAGTCTCTTCTACACCAGCTTGCCCATCGCTGTTCCTGCCCTGCTCCTTGAGGTGGTATTTCATCCACCTCTGCTGTATCGGTCTAACACCCTGATGCTACTTCCTCTGTGTCACTTCCTCCTCCGCTGGGTCGCACCTCCTCCTCCTGCTGCCAGGATCCTACCACCTAGTCTTGTCTTCCACTCTCCTGTTGTGAAGGAGGCACATCTGGCAAGGCTGTAAAATCTCTGGCTTTTTTGATTTTTATTAATAATAAAATGATGCAGGTAATTCTGTCTTAGAACCGAGGGCCTGCTAACCAGACCCCTTTTCAGGAAACTCCATGCCGAAAGCACAGTGTGCATATGTGCCCTGAGGAATCAGTAGCCTGATATGCAGCACCTGATCTCCAGTGGCACACAGCAGGTTCAGGGGTCACAGATGCTTTCGTGACAGCTGCAGTGGCAGATTTACCAAATTACATAACTATGAAAGTTACTATACTGGTGGCAGTTGTAAACTTTCAATATAAGACATACCGGAGTTTAAGGTATAGTGGCTGGTATCTCCCATACTTATTAAAGCCATGTCAAATTGATATCATACATGTGTCAGCACTGTGGGCCCAGCTTAACTGGTGGAGCATTGTGTGTACTCTTGTCAGACAGCCTGGCCCTGCCAACTGTAGGGCAGGAGACTGAGTGCTGGGCTTCTCCTTTGATCCTTTGTGAGGTCTGGTAACACCTCTCTCCAGCAGGACAGCCTCTAAGCAGGAGCTGTCCTGGAAAACAGGTATCAAAGGGCACACCCACCCCAAAAGAACAAGCCCCACACCTGGGTGCCCCAAACCAAAAGTGCCTTTGATGCTATTGACCAGAAAAGGGGGCAGAGCTAGTGCAGGCAGAGGGAGCTCAGCCTAGTTGGAGGAAAATTCCACTGTCTTGTTTCTCTCTATCTCTCTTACTTCCTGAGCCCCTCCACGTCTTTTAACTTGAAGCACTTTGGGTATGATGTCAGATGGCAAAAACTGCTCGTCTCAAAGGCAGGAGGAATTCATGGCCGTAAGCAAGCTTGCTTTATTCTGATCATCTGAAGACTTTTTCCTCACACTCCTTCTCTGATTCACTTTTGGACAAACACTTAAGGAAGAATTAGTTTGGGCCTCCTTTGGGAGAATTTACCTTTACAAAGCCATCATCCATTGAGGGTTAGAAGGAGCAGTCCAAGGCAGAGGCAAACTGTGCTTGCTACCCACTCACAGGGTACATTGGGGTAACACTTGTTGAGGACCAGGACGTGCCACTCTGCATCAAACCTGCCTAGGCTGGGAGAGCAGAACCATAACAGACGTATGGTGTCTTAGAGTCCAGGGAGTGGGTCTCAAAGCAGATCAGCCAAAGCTCCCTCTTCTGTGGTAATTCCTGGAGAAGATTGCGGATAGAGAGAAGGGGTGCCTTTGAAAAGGAGAGCTTGGCGATAACAAGCAGTAGGGTGGTAGAGAACAATATCAAGAGTGGTGTAGAGGAACAGCAGGCATGTGATGGAGTGTAACAGCAGGATTGTGGTGGAGAGGAACAGCAGGAGTGTGGTGGAGAAGAGAGCCGGATTGTGGTGGAGAACAACAGCAGCTGTGTAGTGGAGAGGAACAACAGGAGTGTGGTGGAGAGGAACAGCAGGAGTGTGGTGGAGAGGAACAGCAGAGTTGTGGTGGAGAGTAACAGCAGGAGTGTGGTGGAGAGGAACAGCAGGAGTAGTGGAGTGGAACAGCAGGAGTGTTGTGGAGAGGAAAGCAGGAAGGTAGTGGAAAAGACAGCCAGACTGTGGTGGAGAATAACAGCAGGAGTGTAGTGGAGAGGAACAGCAGACGTGTGGTGGAGAGGAAGAGCAGGGGTGTGGTGGAGAAGACAACCACACTGTGGTGGAGTACAACAGCGGTAGTGTAGTGGAGAGGGACAGCAGGAGTGTGGTGGAGAGGAACAGCAGGAGTGTGGTGGAGAGAAACAGCAGGAGTGTGGTGGAGAGAAACAGCAGGAGGAGTGGAGAGGAACAGCAGGAGTGTTGCGGAGAGGAAAGCAGGGGTGTGGTGGAGAGAAACAGCAGGAGTAATGGAGAGGAACAGCAGGAGTGTGGTGGAGAGAAACAGCAGGAGGAGTGGAGAGGAACAGCAGGAGTGTGGTGGAGAGGAAAGCAGGAGTGTGGTGGAGAAGACAGCCAGACTGTGGTGGAGAATAACAGCAGGAGTGTAGTGGAGAGGAACAGCAGACGTGTGGTGGAGAGGAAGAGCAGGGGTGTGGTGGAGAAGACAACCGCACTGTGGTGGCGTACAACAGCGGTAGTGTAGTGGAGAGGAACAGCAGGAGTGTGGTGAAGAGGAAAAAGCAGAAGTGTGGGGGATAAGACAGCCGGACTGTGGTGGAAAACAACAGCAGCAGTGTAGTGGAGAGGAACAGCAGGAGTGTGGTGGAGAGGAACAGCAGGAATTTGGTGGAGAGAAACAGCAGGAGTAGTGGAGAGGAACAGCAGGAGAGTTGTGGAGAGGAAATCACGAGTGTGGTGGAGAAGACAGCCAGACTGTGGTGGAGAATAACAGCAGGAGTGTAGTGGAGAGGAACAGCAGACGTGTGGTGGAGAGGAAGAGCAGGGGTGTGGTGGAGAAGACAACTGCACTGTGGTGGAGTACAACAGCGGTAGTGTAGTGGGGAGGAACAGCAGGAGTGTGGTGGAGAGGAACAGCAGGAGTATGGTGGAGAGGAACAGCAGGAGTGTTGAGAGGAACAGCAGAAGTGTTCTGGAGAGGAAAGCAGGAGTGTGGTGAAGACAGCCAGACTGTAGTGGAGAATAACAGCAGGAGTGTAGTAGAGATGAACAGCAGGAGTGTGGTGGAGAGGAACAGCAGGAATGTGGTGGAGAAGACAGCCGGGCTGTGGTGGAGAACAACAGCAGGAGTGTAGTGGATAGGAACAGCAGGAGTGTGGTGAAGAGGAACAGCAGGAGTGTGGTGGAGAGGAACAGCAGGAGTGTGGTGGAGAGGAACAGCAGGAGTGGTGGAGAGGAAAGCAGGAGTGTGGTGGAGAAGTCAGTAGAACTGTGGTGTAGAAGAACAGCAGGATTGTAGTGGAGAGGAACAGCAGGAGTGGGGTGGAGAGGAAAGCAGAAGTGTGGAGAGGAACAGAAGGAGTGTGGTGTCGAGGAACAGAGAGGTGTGCTGTTGAGGAACAGAGGGGTGTGGTGGAGAGGAACAGCAGGAGTGTGGTGGAGAGGAACAGCAGGAGTGTGGCGGAGAGGAAAGCAGGAGTGTGGTGAAGACAGCCAGACTGTGGTGGATAAGAACAGCAGGAGTGCAGTGGAGAGGAACAGCAGGTGTGGTGGAGGGGAACAGCAGGACTGAGGTGGAAAGGAAAGCAGGAGTGTGGAGAGGAACAGAAGGAGTGTGGTGGCAAGGAACAGAAGGATTGTGTTGACGAGGAACAGCAGGAGTGTGGTGGAGAGAAAGAGCAGGAGTGTGGTGGAGATGATGATCCCGGTGTGGAGAGTGGTTGTTAGGAGGTGGATGAGAAGAGCAGGCATTTGAAGGGTATGGAAAGGATATGAGAAGGAAATATTGGGGGAACATCAGGAGGAGATTGGAGAGCACTTAGGGGTGATAGGAAGGGGTGGAGAGCATAGAGGTGATAGGAATGGGGCGGAGAAGGTTCCATAAATTGGCAATGAGTTTGGAGAGGAGTCTGGAGATGAGGGGGAGATATATGGTTTACTGAGTTAAGGTGATGGTAGTAAAACACCCAAGAGTGGCGGGAAGAAGCTGGGAGATCAATGACAATCAGGAGGGGGGTATGTGGCCTGATAGCTCTTGCTTTCTAGTTTAAGCGTGTACTTAGTTCCCCTCCATGATTTATCATAGACTCAGAACTTGTTCATTGACTTGGAGGGAGTATTAACAGTCTCCGCCTTGTGGACATTTTCATTCTAATGGGTGTATAATCAACAGAAGAGCGTGATAGAAAAGAGTGTGATAGAAAAGAACGTGATGGAAAAGAGCGTGATGAAAAAGAGTGTGATGGAAAAGAGCGTGACAGAAAAGAGCGTGATAGAAAAGAGCGTGATAGAAAAGAGCGTGATGGAAAAGAGCGTGACAGAAAAGAGCGTGATAGAAAAGAGCGTGATAAAAAAGAGCGTGATGGAAAGGAGCGTGATGGAAAAGAATGTGATGGAAAAGAGCGTTATGGAAAAGAGCGTGATGAAAAAGAGCGTGATAGAAAAGAGGGTGATAGAAAAGAGCGTGATGGAAAAGAGCATGAGGGAAAAGAGCGTGATAAAAAGAAGAGTATGATAGAAAAGAGCGTAATAGAAAAGAGCATGATAGAAAAGAGCGTGATGGAAAAGTTTATGATGGAAAAGAACATGATAGAAAAGAGCGTGATGGAAAAGAGCGTGATGGAAAAGAGCGTGATAGAAAAGAGCGTGATGGAAAAGAGCGTGATAAAAAACTGCATGATAGAAAAGAGCGTGATGGAAAAGTGCCCGAAGTAAACGAGCGTGATAGAAAAGAGCGTGATGAAAAAGAACGTGATGAAAAAGAGCGTGATGGAAAAGAGCATGATAGAAAAAACCGTGATAGAAAAGAACGTGATGGAAAAGAGAGTGATGAAAGAGCGCGATAGAAAAGAGCATGATGGAAAAGAGCGTGATCGAAAAGAGCGTGATAGAAAAGAGCGTGACGGAAAAGAGTGTGACGGAAAAGAGTGTGACGGAAAAGAGCGTGATAGAAAAGGGCATGGTGGAAAAGAGCGTGATGGAAAAGAATGTGATGGAAAAGAGCGTGACAGAAAAGAGCGTGACAGAAAAGAGCCTGATTGATGGAAAATAGCCTGATAGAAAAGAGCGTGGCGGAAAAGAGCGTGATGGAAAAGAGCGTGACAGAAAAGAGCATGATAGAAAAGAGCGTGATGGAAAAGAGCGTGATAGAAAAGAATGTGATGGAAAAGAGCGTTATGAAAAAGAGCGTGATGGAAAAGAGCATGATGGAAAAGAACGTGATAGAAAAGACAGTGATGGAAAAGAGCATGACGGAAAAGAGCGTGATGGAAAAGAGCGTGATAGAAAAAAGCCTGATGGAAAAGAACATGATAGAAAAGAGCATGATAGAAAAGAGCGTGATAGAAAAGAGCGTGATGGAAAAGAGAGTGATGAAAAAGAGCGTGATGAAAAAGAGCGTGATAGAAAAGAGCGTGATGGAAAAGAGAGTGAGTGATGGAAAAGAGCGTGAAAGAATAGAGCGTGATAGAAAAGAGCGTGACAGAAAAGAACATGATAGAAAAGAGCATGATAGAAAAGAGCGTGATAGAAAAGAGCGTGATGGAAAAGAGAGTGATGAAAAAGAGCGTGATGAAAAAGAGCGTGATAGAAAAGAGCGTGATGGAAAAGAGAGTGAGTGATGGAAAAGAGCGTGAAAGAATAGAGTGTGATAGAAAAGAGCGTGACGGAAAAGAGCATGATAGAAAAGAGCGTGATAGAAAAGAGCGTGATGGAAAAGAGAGTGATGAAAAAGAGAGTGATGAAAAAGAGCGTGATGAAAAAGAGCGTGATAGAAAAGAGTGTGATGGAAAAGAGAGTGAGTGATGGAAAAGAGGGTGATAGAAAAGAGCGTGACGGAAAAGAGCAGGAGAATGAGGCCCTGACTCTGAATTTAATTCTCATCATGCAATGGAAGGCCGAGTCACCCTGAGGGTAAGCATTGTGGGTGGCATCCCCAGTGTGGGCGTTTCCATGAGGGGGGTTGGGGCTCTCTTCGGGGTCATTGTTTTGGGTGAAATGGTGTTCCTGCTGCTGCCCCCCCTCACCCCTGCCCCTTGCGGTCCACTCCCAGGAGTCATCTGTGCCCCTCTCGTGCTCTGTTGTTGCCCCTTGTATGGGATCCCCTTAGCTCTATCTCTTTCCTGGCCACTGACCACCCTTCCATACCTCTGTCACTCTGTGTGCCTCACATGCACGATTCTCTGGGATGTGGTATGTGTCTCATTGTGTGTTTCTGAGGCATGTCCCTTCAAACTACTCAGGGGAACATGCCTGTGACTTCGAACCATCATCACCCCTGTGCCCCTACGCCCCGCTCTTCACCACCGAGCAGGTGAACCTGCTTTTCACCCATTGTATGCTATGCCACAGAAAGCTTGTCCACTGAATCTTTTCCGTCGCAACATGACCCAATCCCACCATGGGAAGGGGGCTCCAGCATTGGGCCTTGATTTGTGCCAAGAGACCTCCCTTTAAAGACCTTCCTGGTTGGGTGTGCAGCATTTGGACTGCTCAGGAATCTAACCTGCCCTCTTCTGTCTTTGTTTCCAGTACACCATCAGTGGCAAGAAAGTGGAGGTGGCAGTCAAGCAGATCATCGCTGGCCGCGACGTGGAGCATCGAGGCGCTTTCTCCAACCCAGAATCCCTGGATCTGTACAAGGAGATCCCCGAGCTTCAGAACTTCTAAGCACTCGAGGCGCTCACTTGAGCGTTCTCCCCCATGTGAAAGTGCCCTACGTGCAGGGAAACGCTAAGGACATTCTTGGGGTGATTGTAAAGACATTCTGTGAAATGCTTTATTGAAATCCTGGACGAGCCACCAGGCTCAGTTGCAGCTGCGCTCGGATCGTGTGGGGATTTGATTCTGGGCCAGTCATGAAGGTGGGAAGTGGGGCAGATGGTGGAGGGAGTGATCAGGGGGGTGCAATCATTGATTCCAGTGTACACCAAAGTGGTCCAGTCAAGGGTCCCGTGTAATTTACACAAAGTCAATTACTTCACGGTAATTTACTTAGTGGAAATTACTTTGACAGTTTTCATTGAATTTCTTTTCTTTTTTACGGGGGAGTCCTCCCCAGACCCGCCTTATCCCTTCAGTATAACCCTTACCCCTGCCCAACCCTCCCCCCCTTATCCATTAACTGAAAAAAAAAATATTTTGAGGAAAACTGTTGATGAAATTTCCACGAAGTAAATTACCACGTAGTAATTTACTTTGTGGAAACAATGTGATACCCCAGTCAAGTGTCAACCTTCCTCCTAACAGAGCTGTGTTTTGCATTGTTTCAGGGGAAGTTTTTATAACTCACTTTTATCTTCTTGACTTTCAAATGTTTTTGATTTCAATAGTGGGATTGTGTTGCTGCTTTGAATCTGTGTTGTATTTCCTGCTTTCTTGTGACTATAGCATGACATCCAATGTCTTTACGCGTGTGACTGGAGGACATTGGGCTCTGTCCCACAGCCTGTACCGCTGTGCAGAGTAATGTGCTCCATACTGTTGTACATCACGCCTGCCCTCTCCACGCTCCACTGTGGCTTCATGACCCCATCTGTTGGTGGACTGTTGAAGGATCTTGTTCACCCCGGACCCTAACTCTGATTCTGTTACATTCTCCAAGGCTTACTGTACTGTCTGTTTTGATGTTTCCTAAATCTGTATTCTATGATATATGATATGATATGATATGGCATTTGTAACGCGCCTATACACAAGTGTTTCAAGGCGCAAAATCCTGAAATGATTTGAGAATTCCAGAGTTTATAAATGTTATGTAAATTACTTGTTTCAAATGTCCATTTATTTTTTTGTATATATACATTTTTTTATTGCAAAAGCAATGGAGCAAGAGCCCCACAAGGGTTTACTCCATTTCTGCATTGAAAATAACCTGGGAGCCAGGCATGTTACACCGGCTGTGCTGCAAGAAATGAAAGTGCACCAAATTATTTACTTATTTTCGACGCAGCAATCGGGTTGGATTTTGCCGGTGGGGCTTTCTCAGACTATTCCAAATGCTTCAGGTATTTTGCATGAATGTTTGAATGCATGTCCAATCATGCCAGCACTTAAACATTGAATAAAAGTGAATTGAGTCCATGTGCAGTTCATCTTCATTGTATTTTTCCTCCGTTCCCTTTCTGGTCTTCCAATATTCCCCAATGGTTGCGTCCTGGCCTTTCTCTTAGTCGTTATGACACTCTGTGTTCACAGTCAATAAAATGAGGTCTATGTGTAGTGCAATGACGTCACACCAAAGATATGCACAATGTGTCATTTCACTTCCAGTCTAAGATGTCTACACTTAAAACATCACCAGAACTGCTGTCCCCAAAGTCTCTTCAAGAGGTCTTCCTTCTGATCTGACCGAAACCCGGAAGTGGTGGGCCAGAGAGTTGGAACACTTATAAATCGTGGTTATTTGTGATCTTTTCCAGTGTGATTAAAATCTCCTACTAAGTAATCAGTAAATGGATTTCAATGACATTTTAGAGACCAAGGGGATACAGTTCACCTTGATTTTATTTTCTAAGTTTTAATTTCTGTGAAACATCAAAAAGCCACATTCCTCCACAGCATTGATGTTTGATAGAGCCTACTTTTTTAAACCATAGCTAAGCAATCTAAACATTATGAAAAATACAACCTACTTTAGATTATTAAGACAATGAAAATAATTCTTGCACAGCCCCTTTCTGTAATTTGGGACCTTTTTCAATAGCCCATGTATGCAACACTAGGCCCTTTAAGACGAAGGAGCAGTACTTTGAGATGGATGGAGATGCAGAAGATACTCAAACTTCAATAATCAGACTGACTCAGGAAGTTTGCAAATAACGCTCTTTTAATATCAATTGTCTAAAACAGGGAGTATAACGAACATCAACGAACATCCGCTCGATCTTCTCACTCAACGATTTTCATAAAAAAGAGCTTATATAGTAAAAACTCATCATTGACATCAATCTATGTGGCAAACTACAAAAACCTACTTGGGGATGTGATAGAATTATAGGGAACCTGTAGGTATACGTTCCATAGTTGATTGGGAAGGTGATTGGGTTTCTAACATCAGGTGGGCAACTAAGCCCTCCTCTAGTGAAAGTCACTACGAACGTCATCAAATACACAAATTCCTATTGGTTATATAAACTATAGGGCTCTCTATTACGTGGTACTCTACAATTGGTTGGCACCCTTGTACCCCTTTGTACTATTCCACAGACACTAGCAGCATGCAGGCCGGCACCCATGTGCTGGTTGGCTGGTCATAACCATAGCTTCCCAGCTAATTAGCCTGCCATCTATCATCACTCTTGCTGTCTGCAAGTCAATTAGCCTATGAACATAGCCCTGAAAATGTTCTCTGCGCCTGAGAATAAAACGGAGTATAGGCAAACATTGTCTCTTGGTTTCAATACAGCTCAACTCAATATCTATTGTCATCCGACCATGTGACTGGAGACCACGTTTCAGAGCTTTTCTGTATTTAAAATACTATTGGGGTCATTACGACCCAGGCGCTAAGAACGCCAACTTTACCACCATGGTGTAAACTATGTTTACACCATGGTGGATGGCAGATTTACCGCCCCATTCCAAGGTGAGTGGGGCAGTAAATCCCCATTTCCCATTTTCCCTTCCCCATTCCCATTTTTGCCCCATAGGGCATAATGGGAGTGGGGAAGGCACTAATTACGGCACCGTAAATTACGGTGGCGTAATTAGCATCATGGCGGGTTAGCGCCATGGATTTTAACGGCTGCTAAAAGCAGCTGTTAAAATCAGAATCAGGCGTTGAGGGTTAATGACGGCGTTAACCCTTAACGCCTGGGTCGTAATGAGGCCCTATTAGATGATGAACCTCTGACGTCTTCAATGTTGTTGCTCCTCACCTCAGACAGGAGTTTGTTCTTTTCACACGTTTTGTAGCTACTGCATGAACATTCAGGCTCACGGTGGCCTTGACCTCTTGGTGCTGGGCTAGCTAAGCTTCTCTTGAATGTTACCTCCATCATTAAGTCGTTTTTAACTGCGCCACACTGAAAAAGTCTTTCTATTTACGGTCCAAGCTCTGCTAAAGTGCGTAGTGGAACATCCGTAGTCTATACATTCCAATGCATATACGTTGGCACATCGCCGCAATCTAATCACTACGTAACCAGCCTTTAAGAAGACTTTATCTGCTTGCGTTACTGCGTCTGTACAATTGTAAAATGACTTGGCATTTTCTTCATTGTTTCTGTAGCACGAGCATCTTCATCTCGAGCCCGAAATGTTGCTCGTCTTTAACACCTTCTTCTTAGATCTAATAGAATGTTTATGGTCTTCAGCCTCTTTCCTGTATGCGTCAGCTCTGCCTCGCATGACGTCCCCAATCTTCTTTCTTGCTCGTTTTCACACTTCCTCCGGGATTTCATTCAAATGACCATCATATTGTCGTGAGTGCATATGTGACTTCCTCAATAGCTACCTCACTTCCAGGATTCTTTTCGGTATGGGTATTTTCCACCAGGACTACACGTGTCTCACACTTTGGCTCCCAACATATAGGCATCATGGGGGCAGAGCTTTGAGTGGGGGTACTTGACTCCACCTCTACACAGGTATTCTGACCTGCGTGTGAGTACCTGCTGCTTATTCTCTCTCAAGTCAGGTGATAGATTTACAGCGACGGTGGAGAGCGCGTTATTCTAGTACTTTGTCTTATAGGCAACAGTATTGGAACATCTTGGCTGTTTAAAGACTGTAAACGGATCTAACAAGTGTTCTTCAGAATGGGATCTTTCATTAATTCACATGCTGCTTGACTATTCTGCGTTGTCAGGCTGGGAATTCCTGGTAACCGTAAAGCAGTTTTCTTTTGAGTCTGAAAAACTGCAGTCAATTTAGTGTTGCCGTTTTGGATCATCTTGATCTTTAGCCAATAGGCAGAGTCCCCCATAGCGCCACCCCTGGAGGCCATCTTTAGATTTTTTACTGCACGTTCAAGTTTAGGGAGTCCTCGCAAGTTCCTTTCTACAGTCAATGTTTTCCTCTATAATATTCTATGAATTTCGACAATTATTATTTCACAGGAAAGCCTAAGATCAGTACTTTCCTTCTTGGGAATACGGTACGCCCTACATCCATTTTGTGCTCCCCTGTAGAGCTGAACTCACCACCTCATGGTTGAAGCCTAGAAAGGGTGGTGCCTTACCCCATTATGGCTCACCCAAAGGCTAAGAAAATCCGTTTCAAGGCATGTTCCAGCTGCCACCTAAACAATATCTATGTTAACAGATCAAAACAGAAGGTTAGTGGATATGGGGTTGGTGGGCTCAAATCCGACTTCTGTAAGGAGACATGCTTCACTTCACCACAGTAGACTCTTAGAGCGTATGTCCTCTTCCAAGGGGTCGAGATCCCACGAGGAGGCTTTTTGTAGTGTATTAAAGTCGTGATTTATTTAGTTATTGCAATTAAAGGGCATCCCCTACTCTGTTAAGGACTGAGTAAATATGAACACAAAGCACAGTAGAGTGTCCTGACAGGAAACTTATTTTGCAATGGAAAACCTATTACCTATAATTTAGCACAGTTTATCTAGTACAAACTACAAATACAATTTTATGAGCTTGTCCTGGAAATCTAATTTATGCTTCAGGATTTCTTGTCCTCAATAGGAAAAAATCAAACTCATTTATGTGTCAATAATATTTTCATCCTTGAGCACAATGGCACAATAAATTAAAACATGTTCACAGATATACAAAACAAAAAGACTATCACAAATAGACATGCGGTCAGAAAAATATATCAACAATTAAATTCACAGCAGAGGCTCAAGTAACCTACAGAGAGTGGTCCTGTGTCAATCACGTGTCTTAAGGTGGCCTTCTCGTGGTACATGTCTCTTTATCTAAATAATTGTTATCAACAAACCTAAACCAATTGCTAGAGAGTAGCCTGTCTGTGAGTATGGTGCAGTCAATGATATTGAACGTGGCAGATCGGTCGAGAAGGATGAGTGCCACACATTCTTACACACCTGCGGTTCTTTTTAAGACATCCCAAACCGACACATGGGACGACTCAGTTCGACTCAGTTCCTCAGAGTTGTCTGAAGCCAGTTTGGGCTGGGTCAAGAAGGTTGTTGTATTCAGTGACGAGGCAGAGCTGTTTATATGCTGTGTGGCTAAAACAGAGGTGATGGCTGGAAGGTTTGGAATTAATCTTAACCTCTGGCATTGCTCTGGGCAAACCTCCAGACCATCGTTCTTCACCTGCCAAGCCGTACAGAAGGGGAAAGACCATATGCAAATCAGGCTTGGTCCCATCCCAAAAGGGGCAGTCCAGCCAAACCGCTAGGTCACATCCCTTCTGCACGAGACCACAAGCATCCCCAGACATGTTTCGGCCTTGTTGGGCCTCATCAGGCTACACAGGTTGTAGTTAGGATGTTCTTGAGGAGGGTGGGGGAGGGGCATGGGTCTCTAGGGTAGCCAGATGGGTAGCCAGATGGCTGACTTTGCGTTAGGAGCGTGAGGAAATCGAGGAGAAAACTGGCATAGGGAGGGAGGTGGGTCTGGGGTCGGGTGGAGAACGGGGAGGGGTAGAGGGCATCCTTGCTTTTTAGAAAGGATATCACAGTGTATATCGATAGCAATGTTGTAGAAGTGTCCAAACAGGATGTCGCATAGAGAGTTAGGGCGATGAGGGATCGAACAACTTGGCGTCTTGAATTCTGAGATGAGTCTGTGCAGTTCCTTGCTTGGGTTGCGGAAGTTGAGGATTTGGTTACCATAGACATTTATTTGGCTTTCCTGATTTCTGACCGGTAGGCCTTTGGCAGTCTTGCTGAACACGATTTGTTTTGAGGAGTGGGGTTGGTTGTCCAAGTCCACTCCAGTCGGTGCTTGAGAGTTTTGATAGATTTAAGGTGGGATGTTTACCATTTGTGGCCCTTCCTCTGGGAGGTATGTTTCTCTGAAGTGAGGGGTATGAGTGCGCGGGAAAGGCAGCGATCGAAGAGTTCACTGGGAAGAGGCCCTTTCTGGAGTGAGAGTGCTGGGAGTGAGTTGAGGAGGCAATTGCCCAGATCTGGGTTAATAGTGACCTTATTCCAGAGGGGGGTGTAAGAGAGTCGTTAGAGGTGGCAACCCGGAGAGCCAGGATATTGTGGCTTGGGCTGTCAGGAGGGAGAAGAAGATTGCGTAGGGATCTGCCCAGATTAGGGGACGGGTGGAGGTGGATATAAGGTTCATGGTGCAGAATATTACCTCTAGGGTTTGGCCTGTGGTGTGGGTGGGGACAGATATGGGTTCCTATTATAGCCAGCGGGTCTGTTAAAGAGTAGAAAGCTGTGGGAGGCGGATGGGGACAGTTGGAATTTTACAAACAATGATTCATAATCAGTGTCTTTAGGTAGGAGTGGGATATGGTGTTTGTGTATGATGGCCAGCCCTCCTCCTCTTCTGGGTCTGTTTCGAACGATCCGGTTGTACCCATTAGGAAAGCCTTGTGTGCCATAGGTTCATAATCATCTGCGGACCAGGTCTCTGTGATGAAGAGGATGTCTGGTTTTTCATCTGATGTTGTCGAAGATGTTAAATTTGTTTTTGGAGACAAACCCAACGTTGATGAGAATGAAATAGAGCTGGTTTGGTTTCCCGGGGGAGGCTGTGTTACGGTTTGTCTTGGGTGGATAGCTCAGGGCCAACACCCTCGCCTTGGGAGCAAGACAATGTGGATCAACACAGGTTCGATCCCTGGGTCCGCGCTTAGAAACCTCTCGGTATTAGGCGCGTTATAAATAACCAATTACAATTCAATCCAATTACAAAAGATTGGGGTCAGAGTATGTGTTGTTGTTGAGGATGGCGTGGGAGCGGAAGGATGGCAGATCGGGCTTGGTGATTTTGCGTGGGATGGGAATAGAGCTAGCACCCGATTCGGGTCGGGTGGGGAGATTTGTATTGTATTGTATTTGATTATTCATATAGCACTCTTTCCCCATTTGTATGGTCCCAATGCACTTTTTTGGGTTGGCAAGCCCTCGGTGACCGTAGTCAATGTGCTGGGAAGTTCTAAGAAGTTTAGATTAGGAGATGCGTTTGTGCATTTTTGACGGCCTAGGACTTGGGTAGCTGGCTAGGCTCGACTAAGCAGCCAAAAGAGGGCCAGGCATGTGGGTGGGCGCTGTTGATGGTTGCGATAGAGTGCTATTTTTGAGAGTGTTGATGTCTGGCCAGCTATACCGAATTTCTTTTAGTTGGTAGTCGCTGTATGTTAGTGGCAGCAGTGTTGAGGTACGTCAGGGCTTTCAGTGTGGGTGGCTATATGTGCTGCTAGACCGGAAAGCATTGCCGTAGCTGCATTGTACGGTGCATGGATGCTTGACTGTGCCTGCAGACTCTGTCCACAGATATGGTGTAAGGTATACGTACCTTGGACTTCAAGATTATACATACCATAGTCTTTGGAGTTGTTCAGCTGGAGCGATCTTTGTCCAGTGCAGACAGCGTGGTTTCGTTATCCTCGACAGAAAGGGTCTAGCATGCGCTGAATGTGGGTGACTTTATTGCGGTGTGGCTCAACGAGGGCTGCAGGCTTCCCTGGTCTAATTGTCTCATTATTCATGGTCTCTCTTGTGCAAGGGTCTGAGGGGCAGTGAGTGCGGGTGGGTTTATTGTGGTGTGCCACAGCAAAGGCTGCTGGCTTCACTGGTGTATTTGTCAGGTGATAATGTTGTTGCGCATGGGGTGATAGTATGTCAGATGAGCCGCTGGGAAAGCTGCTGTTCACTGTTTTGTAATTGGTGAAAGGGATGCTGGTTTCAGCAGTGTAGTCTCAAGGGTTCAGGGGAATATTGGGAAAAGCCAGGGCCTTTCTGAATTTCAGGTGGTTTTCAGTGTTTGTGAATGTGTAGTGGTAAGGAGTTCCAGATGATTGGCACTTGGACAGAGAAGGAGGAACCGCCCAGCCTGGAGGAATTGTGAGATGGGATCACTAGGCAAAATGCTGTGAGAGATCTGAGATTCTTAGAGGGTTGGTAGGGACCAATTATGTTTCGGAGTGATTCTGGTCCGGTGTTGTGGACGGCCTGGTGGGTGATGCACATGGCTTTAAAGGCAGTGCGTCGACCAATCTAGGCGGGGCAGGATGATGGAGTTCATGGCCGAAACGCAGTGGGGAAAGGTGAGGTAAGGGAAAATACTCCTGAGAATCCGTATATGGAAACAGCAGGTATTGGATACGATAGTGGTTTGTTGGGTGAGGGATATGTCTGAGTCCAATGTGGGTGGAGTAGAGAGGGGTCAGGGGTTGGGGACTAGGATGGAGAAGCGGAGAGCCGACAGGGTTTCTGACACTGCCAAGACAATAACCCTTTTTGTGGTGTCCGTGCAGCCAGAGGGCTGTGGTAGAGAGTGGGGGGGAGGCTGTCGAGTAGAGTGTGTTGGCAAGGGCGGCCCTTGCTGTACTTAGCAATGGGAAGTGTGAGTTGGTGGCGAAGGGGGAAGGCTGTGGGGGAGAAGTGGGAGCAGGTAGAGGTGTGAGAGAGGACAGGGCTGTGTGAGAGGGGGTGTTTGGGTGGCAGGGGCTGGGGAGTAAAGGTGGGAGGAAGCTGGAGGGGTCTATGATTTTCATTTCAGGGCAACATACATGCAGCTCTGAGTTGGGAGGGGTGCGGTCTGCACTGCATTTGGGTCAATGGGTGTTTGGTGTGGATAGTTTTGGGGCATAGGTTAGCGTTTAACTGGGTGTAAAGGAGGGGATATAGGGGGCTGCGTGGGCAGTTGGGGAGAATAGCGGCAGTCTGTTTGAGGAAGAGGGGAGAAGTTCATTGGATGGGTCAATATTTAAGTTACTGGAGCGCCAGCGTGCCGCTCTGAGCTGCGATGTGTGAGGCATGGTGTGTAGAGATGGGCAAGAAGTACCCAAAAGCAAAGCTTGCAGCAGTGCGAGGTATACCCGGGATTTTAGACTCACAGTACAACATGGCACAATCGGATGGCGGGTACGGGGTATGAGGCTGGAGTGAAGATGAAATCAGAAAGCGGGAATGGAGTGGGCAGGAGAGAGCGGACGAACGCAGGAAAACAAAAAATTAAACAAAGATGGATAAATATGGAGGACTGGAGTCGCTTGGCTACAGGAAAGCACTGAGGCAGGTGAAGCAAAAGTGGGAAAATGGTGTAGAAAGGGCATTCCACCCACGCTCAGAATGCCCACGAAAAGGTGCCTTGCCACCAAAATCCTTCATAAGCAGACTGGGTCAATGAAGGCCGGGGTGGTGGCTACGTCGATGACCACTTCAACAATGTGTAGAGGAGCATCTGTATACCTCTGCAGGAGATCCCGCCCCACCTATATTGGAGACATGAGACAGTGCTGAGTTTGACATCAGCTGTTGTGCCAACAGTACAGCGAGTGTTTGGAAGAAGATACCCATTATGAAACCTTATCAAATGTACCCCGAAGTGACGATTACCTGCGGGAGAAACTCCCTGAAGAATATGAAAAGGAGCAACGAAGAAGACGTGACGTCATAAGATAGTGTGCACGACGTCTCGAGACACTGACTGAAGATGATGTGTGGATCCTAGAGGGCTAACAGTGAAGTAAGAATCAAGTGTACTCTCAAGTATAAAAAAGATTATGTGTACACAAAGTGCTGCAGAGAACAACTGTTCAATAAATGTACAGACGCTGAAACGCAAGGTAGATTAAGTCATCATGGAAGCCAGCTATAAATAGTGAATAGAATCAGAAACTGGACATTGGTAACATGAATTGAGTAAGACAGAACCCATGAAGCGGGAACGGATAACTGTGGTGCAGCAAGAATAATAGGCTCATGGAGCTGCCTGGCAAGACTGCCTAACCTGGAGTCAAGATTCACGAAGCAAGGTCGGCTATCTATTGTGACGAAGAATGAGTATGCAGAGGATGAACCTTCTCACGTTAAGGTGCAAGAAAGAACACATGGGATGCCAAGCTTTCATTCATTTAGAATATTTAAAAGCTGTAAAATTGATCAAATTATGGTCTCCTGTCACGTGAGCCAAGGATGGAAATAGAGTTTGAACTTGGAGTTCCAGACACGATAGCGAGTGCCCCAACTCCAGTACATTCTCAAAGAGAAGGATAGTCTGCAAGGCTAGGTACAAAGACAATTTCATGGTTGAAGGCATGGGTGATGAGAGATGCTTGGCTAATGGTAGCTTCATGTCCTATCTCCTTGCACCTGGGTCTGGGCTTACGTGCTTCTAAGTGAACCGAATGTTCCAGACATGCCACAAGCGTGCCGACCAATCATACCATTCCATATTACGAAGGACCTTATAGTTTGAAGACCAATGAGAAACTGTGTATCTAAATGTTTCTGAAATTACATGTTTTTAGAGGTGGGCATAAGTTGTCAACCTGATAACCGACAACCAATAACGATCGTAGCTACTAAAGAAAAGTATACATAGATGTCTCCTTTAACCAATCCCGACCCTTGATAGGTTTTTCACTTTTGCCACGTAGCATGACATCACTCTGATGCATTTTGTTTATAAAAACTATATTTTTTGTGGAGATCATTGAGAGACGGAGCGTATGTCAGTTGATGTTCGCTGTAACCTCCCTGTTTTAGATAATTGTTAATAAAACAGTACTTTGCCATTTTCATGAGTCGGTTCCGTTATTTGGCCTCAGAATTACTCTGGTGTGATCCCATCCATTCCATATGCACGTTCCTAAGGGCCATAAGCTCACGTGGTAGCAGTGCGGATGGTTTCAAGATCCAAACCAGTTTGGATCCAGAATTTCAGACGCTCAGGCATCCTCCGCCATCAGCTGGGAGATTGCAGTGTTTCCTGTGGAGAGTGGCTGATGGAAATAAACTTGCAAGAAGAATCGAGACGGAGGGCAGGTCCTTTTTTGAAGAAATCCCACCTTGGTTTCCACGGGCACTCTGCGGACGGAAGGTAAAGTGGTTGGATTGAATGTGGAGTCAATACCGAAGGCCTCAAGTTGATAAACAAATGTTAGCAGACTAAGGCAAATGGCAATATAAAGGGGCAGGATTTTGATATTTTGAGTAACAGGGAATCTTGTGTAGATAAAGGAACACCTAAGTATTCCTATTTCAAGGGAATTAGAAGAAGGCGTCTCAAACTCCAACAGGAGTATTAACGAAAAGGGAATACGCGCAGTCAGGACCGTGAAAGGTGACATCTTAAACCCTGTATAGGGTAAAATAAGTAGAGGCGAGAGGAGTATACCCCTTATTGTAAATGGTTAATAATGAAGGGAAGCTGATCACTGTGGTTATTAATGTGTAGTGTGTGGTTATTTTAAGTGTTATTTGTTGTGTGATGTATTAAGAAGTAATAAAACTATGAAAAGTTGGCAGTAATAGAGGTTGAAGTCAAGGTGTAGTAAACGAATGGCGCTAATCAAAAGACAGATAGGTTATTGAAACAAAAAAGAGGATTGAGTGGTGATTGATGGTGCTTGCTCATATTTGTGTTTTAAAAAAGAAATTGAAGGTCGTGATTTAAGATAATATAAAAAGTTTAGTTAACAATCTGATAAGTATCGCAGTCAATCTTGACTTGTCATTATGGAAGACACTCCTCTCATGCACCTTTGTAAAACATTACCAAAACATGCGCCCAAGCTCAAACTGTACAGTGCAGCATGGGTAAAGGCCAAAGCAGATAAGATGTTCATGCCATGGTCACAAGAGCATCATTGTCAAAAGTGGTATTGCAACACATGACCACATACGTGCACGCTGTGTACACGGGAAAGACATTAGAGAAAAGGCTAGCAATTTTAGAACTTTGGAAGATCTACCAAGAGGAGAAGAAAGACCCACCACTGGAGGAGTGGATGCTTAATCAGCATAAGGGGGAGGGCATTGAGCCCTCAGCTCCTCTTGTCTGCAATTACAGATGAGATAGGAGTTTATCCTTCAAAGGAACTAAAAGCAGTGGCGGGGTATAGTAACCCGAGATATGAACCCCCTGCTTACAGTAGTGATGATAGTCCAGAAGAGAGTAAAAGAAAGGAAAATTCCTGTAAGTTTGTACGAGATAATGAACAAAGAGGTGAGAGGTTGAATATTTCGACAGATATAGACTGAGAAATTAAGCGATGGAAGAGAGAAAAGAATAGCGCTGACGAGGTAACGCTCGTACAGAACAAATGGATGGGTGGACAGATATTACTCGAATTGGATGGAAAAAAAGCATCAAGGAGTTAGGCAGAGAGAAGATAAGGACGAACAAGAAAAGAAGGATAGGGAACGAGAAAGTAGATTAAGGGAGGATGAGCAAGGAAGGAAAAGCCGGGTTCGACAGGAACAGATATACAGAAAGGAACAAGAAAAGGACCAAAAGCGGGCAGTGGAACAAAGGAAGTATGACAACAGACAAAGAGCGATAGAAGAAAGGGATAGGAAGGAAAGAAAGAGAGAGGAGGAAGAAGCACAAAGTGTGAAGGACAAAGGACAGAGAAGGAGAGAAGAACGAATACAGGAAGTGAGAAGAGAAGAACAAAGGCAAGAGGAAGAGAGGGTAAGAAGGCATGCGAGAAAGCCAAGGGAAGTGGACGAAGAAATACAATGGGATAGAATAAAAGAGATCCCCCCGATAAAGGGTTCCATGTGATAATATCGCCGCAAAAATATCGCCAAACAAACATTTCGCCATATTTTTGTAGCGATATTACCCCATGGAACCTGCGGGGGACACCCCCGCAACACCCATATATTTTAAAAGGGAGCGAGGGACACCCCCGCAACCCCCCCATCCATTTACCCCATAAATTATCCCCACCAAATATATTGCCTATGGCCGTTCCCGACGACCATATGTACGGCGATATTTTTGGTGGGGATAATATTACCTGATACCCGATAGAGGGAATAATGCCAGAGATGTCTAGGATAATACGAGAAGAAGAAAGAGATGATGTGGAAAGTATTGGGGAAAGGATCGATAAGGTATACCAACAACTGAGACAGGATAATGAGTATAGGATACAAGGAAGTGATGGGCAATACCCAATATCACGGGTCGAAGAAGAAAATATGCTTACCAGTGAACATAGAGCAGTGTCCTTAAGTAGGTTAGATTTAGACCGAGAAGAGGAGGATAGTCACACCAGTTGGGGTTTAGCAATGTCAGATGAACAAAGAGAATCGGGCCGTGGGGTAGAGGGAGCGGTTGCGTGTATGTCCCAAGGAAATTTTCCAATGGATAGAGAAGTGAGATGGTCAGATCTGGAACACCCGAAAGAAAGAACACCAGATCCATTATCATATCCTGAGCTTACCAGCAAGAAGGTGAATAGGGACAATTAGTGGGACCTGACTACGGGATGGGGTTCTCGCAGTTCCCCTTGTTAGAGAAGGGGGAGCAAGACCGCAATACATTCAGTGGCCACAGATGGATATGGATAACTTAAAATGCAAGCTCCCTAGTTCCACTTCTGGGAAATTGATATGCGAATTAGAGAAAATGACAGGAGAAAAACACTGGCCCTAGGAGACATAAAAGGTCTACTGGCTGCTATTCTTGGTGAAAGGGCTGATGGCATATGGAGGCGAGCAGGGTACGCAGGTGTGACGGTGCAAAAAACAGGGTTTGATGGCGCACCATTTAATAATTGTAGGGCAGATGTTTGGAGAGCTCTCAGGGTACAATATCCAGACACATGAGATATGGGTGCAATTATGACATGAAAAATGAAGGCGGATGAAGACCCTATTGCTTATATTCAAGATATTGAGGAGAAATGGCAGCTTGAAATTTGTGAACCATGGGAAATGACAGTGGCACTATTTTATCATATTTTGTGTCAGGCATTGCCAGAACCAGTACTGAGACAGATGGAAAAACAAGTGGGGATGGAAGCGGAGCCATGGGCTGAAATATAGGTCACGATTGTGCATCATTGTTGGTTATTACAAGAGAAAAACAAAAGGAAAGATGAGAATAGAAACATTGAGGAAGCCAAATTAGTTGAGAAAAAATTGTTAAAATTTATCATAGAAGGGGCGCCACTGACAAGTGGAGAAGGACTGGGAATACAAGACGCAGTGGGTACATCGCAGGTGAATAAGTCACCTTTAATGGATCATGGTGCATATGGATTTGTGCCAAGAGGCCGAGGTATGGGGTTTAGGGGAAGAGGAGGTCGATTTCAGAACAACCCTGGTGGATTTCAGAATGACAGTCAGAATGCCTAGGAAGGATATAACCAAGGAGGGTTTGCCAGTGGGCCACCTCCAGTGTGTTGGAATTGCGGAATAACAGGGCATATTGCACGTGCATACAGGAGCTGAGGGAATGTGCAGAATGGGCAGTTTTCAAGAGGGGGCCAGCTTATCCATCACCATACAGCACACAAGCAAGAGAAGGCTTTGCCCAGCATCACACATCCTATCAGGCACAAGCGCCACAAGTGCAGCAGGGAAAAGTACAAATGCACCCACCACAAATGTACCCTCCACAAATGTAAGCACCTATGTAATCACAGCAAAACGCGAATATGGGGCACATACTCAGACCTAGGATAGGGAGTGTCACTGTGGTGGGAGGAAACCCTTTCACAGGGACGGGGATAAGCTTATACCCAGAATAGGACAGCTCACAGGTGTTAGGGAGAATTCTCTTCTAGGGCTAATTTCCCTTACCTATAGAGTCCCCCAGCAGCTTTGCTGGATTTGAAGGGTTTCTTTTTTTCTCCTGCTAATAGTGAGACCCTTTTTTCCCACTCTTAGACAGATTGCTAGTGTGTGTTTTAGGCTATCTCGT
This sequence comes from Ambystoma mexicanum, assembly GCF_040938575.1. Lineage (NCBI taxonomy): Eukaryota > Metazoa > Chordata > Amphibia > Caudata > Ambystomatidae > Ambystoma > Ambystoma mexicanum. The sequence continues at coordinate 1,682,537,649 of NC_090932.1, forward strand.
GTGCTTATGGTCTATAGGGCTTTTCTCACCCTCATAGGAATCATCTTTTTAACATGTGTGTTACACAGCACCCTTAGTGCAGTAACACAGGAGTGTCACAGTGACCATCAAACATAGACTCCATACCCTGGACTGACTGCTGTCTCCCAGGGCATGTAAAGTCCCCATTGACCTTACTAGTCAATAATTATGAACTAAACCAGTGTTACGCTCACCTGATCTCCACAGGGGCGCCGAACGGAGCTGGATGATCTGGTGGTGAGTGGTGTCTTGTACTCCCCTTCGATACGAAAGCAGGCTTGCCTAGAAAGGTAAATCACAGATTACCCAGTCATGTGAATGAGGGCGACTCCCGCCTCCTGTGGCGTCCTCTTGCACCCCCCTGCTATATCTCACCTTTGAGTTACGAATAGCGGGTTCTCCGTCCTGTCACTGTTCGCAGGGGTGCGTCGTAGTTCTTGGATCTAGTTACTTCACTGATCATATTGAAAGTTCCAGACAACTGTGACTCTATGGTAAGTCTTATTCCAAAGATATGGATAGCTAAGAGTTCAAGTTGCAAAAGTTCACTCTGTACCTTTCTTTACAAATTCCCTCTTCGTGCATACGATGGGGCGAGGTTCTTGGCAGCTGGCTTCCCAAGGTAAGATTTGCGCCAGTGCTATGCAAAAGTCTTTCCACCTGATACTGTTTTTCTGCACAACTAACTTGCTGCTTTTATATTCTGCAGGTGCGGAATCTCCTGAACAAAGGCTGCGTGTTGAAGAATTTCGAGCCCGTGAGGATTGCTGCCTTCAGGTGAGAGCTGCCGCTTGCAGGATTATAAATCAGAATGAGGCCTTCCCACTGCTCTGCTAACCTGATGTCTTCTTTCTGTTTTACAGATGCGCAGTCCCGGAGCGGCGATCAGAAGATGAAGCAGAGATCGAGTGATGACGTTACGATGGTTCGCTGGTATTAGTGCGACGCTGAACTGCGATGAAGAGCGTGTGGTCTGCAAGGCTAATCTGATGTTCTTTCCTTTTCAGTTCTGAAGAAGTGTGGACTCCCGAGCGGCTGCGATGAAGAGACTGGTAAGTATCTTGTTCTGCTCTTCTTTCTCACTCTTCTTTGCAGGTAACTCGAGACAACTGGATGGGCGTGGCTGATGGCTGGCCTGGAGCTGCAGACACAGTGAGCGTTTCGCTGCAGGAGTGCAGAATAACGCGAAGCGTGTTCTGTATGAAGGGTGTGGCTTATATAGTCTTCTGAAAGTAGTTCTCAGGTAAAGTAGTTCCAGCAATCACACCCAAGCAAATAGTCCCACGGCAAATAATCCCTTCACCCTGCCTCATATTGGTTTGCACGTGCCTCTCTGGGTCTGAAATGCCATGTTGGTGATGGCAGTATGAGCCTGGCACCAACAGCGCCAGGACCGAGTCCAGGAAGCCCCTGCAAGACTCCTTGGGTCCTTCAAGGCCCCCATGGGACCCAACGCCTCGGGCAGGGTGGTCTGTACCTGATGTTTGGGGGTATGGACCGTGACAGCACTCCCCCCCAAGGCCCCTCACAAGGGGGTTTGTCCCACTGGTCCAGGTTTGCTCGGGTGGTTTCGATGGAAACGGTTTACTAGGCGTGGTGCATGAACAAAGTCACTTGGTTCCCATGACCTTTCTTGGGGACCATAGCCTTTGCAATCAACTAGGTAGAAAAGTTTTTATCTAACCCACTTTGAGTCTATAATGTCTTTGACTTCAAATTCTGATTCCCCATTTACCAAAATGGGTTTTGGCGGTTTTGTTATCCGAGTTCCTGGTTGTACTGGTTTCAACAGGGAGACGTGAAATACGGGATGGACTCGCATGTTCGGTGGTAAGTTCAGTTTTACTGCCACAGGGTTGATGATGGCCTTGATGGTGTATGGTCCCAAATACCTGGGGTTAAACATGTGGGTTCCTTTTAGTGGTATATGTCTGGAAGCTAACCAAACCTCATCTCCAATCTGGTAGTTCGGAGCTTCACTCCTATGTTGATCTGGAAATTTCCTGAACCTCCCCTTAGCTTGCCTCAGATGTTCTGTTGCTCTTTTCAAAGCTTGGGTGATGGTTGCATGTAGGCTACTTACGGCAGGCATTTCTAAATGTTGATGTGGGTCGAGTTCTGAGGTTCGTGGATGCATTCCATAAATTGTATAGAATGGAGTTTGCCCCGTGCTGGAATGCAAAGAGTTATTGTAGGCGTACTCAGTAATCCATAAGATGTCTTTCCAATTGCTTTCAGTTTGATGTAACATGCACCTTAGGTATTGTTCCAGAGTTTGGTTGGTTCTTTCGGTTTGACCGTCTGTTTGGGGATGGTGGCTGGTCGAAAGTCTTAAGTCAATCTGGGCCACTGACACCATTTTCTCCAAAATTGAGAATAAACTGACTGCCCCGATCTGAGACTAAGACGGAGGGGAATCCATGTATCCGAATAATTATTCTAGGAATTCTTTCACCAAGATTGAAGCGGAGGGCAAACCTTTTAACAGAATGAAATGGGCCATTTTAGAAAACAGGTCCACCACCACCAATATGGTGTTGAAACCATTACAGGGGGGCAGATCCGTGTTGAAATCAAGAGACAACGTATGCCAGGGTGTAGGTGGTACATCTAGAGGCTGAAGTAGACCGGGTGGTTTCTTTTTCTGGGCCTTGTTCTGAGCACAAATGCCGCACAAAAGCACAAATTGTTTGATATCCTTACGCCATGTTGGCCACCAAAAATGTCTCTTGATCTTGGCTTCGGTTTTTGCAATTCCAGGGTGACCTTCTACCAATGACTCATGATAATTTGAGATGACCCGTTTTTGAAGTTCCTTACTAGGCAAGTAGAGACGTCCTTGGAAATAAGGTAAATGATTGACAACTGAATGGTGTTCACTTTTGGTCGACCAGTCTTGTAAGGCCTTGGAATCGAGGAGGCGTGGAATTTCCTTGTGGATGTCATCCAGGGTCAATGTGGTAGTGATTCCAAGGATTCTCCCTCCTGGGATGATGGGTACCGGATCCGGATTTGAATATGCTTCTTCCATCCCTATGCGAGACAGCGCATCAGCTTTGCCGTTTCGGCAACCAGGTCGGTAAGTGATCACAAAATCGTATCCTGCAAAAAATAGTGGCCATCGGAGCTGAGGAGAAGACTGAGCCTTGACCGACTTTAGGTATTGTAAATTTCGGTTATCTGTAATCACAGTAATGGTGTGTCTGGCCCCTAGGAGATAATGCCGCCAAGCCTTGAATGCTGCCTTGATGGCCAGCAGCTCGTTATCGGTTACGGCATAGTTCAGTTCTGGTGCTGTGAATTTCCACGACCAAAAGGCCACTGGGTGAAGTTGACCTGTCTCCAGATCTTTCTGGGAAAGAACCGCTCCCATCGCCAAACTAGAAGCATCAGTTTCTACTACGTATGGGAGATCCGGGCGAGGGTGTTTTAGGACTGGAGCTGAGGTGAATTTTCCTTTTAAGTCTTGGAAGGCCTTTTCCGCTTCGTCCGACCAATGGAAGCGTTTGTTCTTTCGTAATAAGGATTTGATGGGATGCACCAATTGTGAAAAGCTGGGGATGAATCTGCGATAAAAGTTTGTAAATCCAAGCATACTCTGAACTCCTTTAATTGAAGTTGGAGAGGGCCATTTGAGGATAGCCTCCACCTTCCTTGAGTCCATACGAACACCACATAGAGATAGAACGAAACCAAGAAACTCAACCTCTGTAACATGGAAGAAACATTTTTCCAATTTAGCATACAACTTATGTTGCCAGAGTTTTTCAAGTACGGCGCGGGCGTGGTTCACATGATCCTGCTTAGAAGCTGAGTACACTAGGATATCGTCAATATATATACGATGACACAAACATCGATCAGCTCTCAAAGGACATCGTTCATAAAATATTGAAAGGCTGCTGGGGCATTACAAAGCCCAAAGGGCATCACTTGATATTCGAAGAGCTCATACTTAGTGCAGAAGGCGGTCTTCCATTCGTCCCCCTGTTTAACTCTTACGAGATGGTAGGCCCCTCTAAGATCCAACTTAGTATAAATTTGAGCTTCTTTTACTTGGTCCAGCAGTTCTGGGATTAGAGGCAGGGGATATCGGTTTTTAATTGTCACCTGGTTTAATGCGCGGTAGTCTATACAAGTTCTTAGATCTCCTTCCTTTTTGGTGGCGAAGAATAAGGGCGAAGCCGCTGGAGATTTGGATGTACTGTGGAATCAGAAAAATACAATATTAAGGCTGTTACACCAAGCAAAGGAAAATACACCGACACAGGCTTGTAAAGATTCCCAGAATCTTTATTACAAAACTGAACAGTATTGGACAAAGTGCACAAATAGCTATTTGGCTGTCAATGCATCACAGAGACCACCAGCAGGGTTCAATGTGAGCAGTAAGCAGAATTTCCTAGCTGGACATCAGCGTATTTATACAGTTTGTTATAATGATGTCCAGCCTCTTACAAGTTAATTATACACTGGGCTAGGGTCGCGCCAGGTTCATTTCCTAATTTACATATCTCGTGCATGCGGTTTACTTTTAAATACATTTACTAACAGACATTATTATTCTCTGATTTAACGTTACACTCTTTACATATTGCTTTAATACAAATCAAACAAATGTTTCGCATGTCGTATTTGGATAGCATTATTGTTCTTGTATACTTGTAGGTTAACATTGCTAATTCAAGTAATCCTCTGATCCCGAGGTCAACAAAGGACAAGGTCTACATGACCCTAACATGTAGCCTGAAGGCAGGTTGGACATTAACCCTCCTATAGAGGTTGAAGAGGTTAAGGCAAGAACAAGAGCACATGAGACGGCCATTTTAGACTAAAGGGTGACTTTGTCCAATAAACTAAAATGGCGGTTCTAACCTAAAATGGAGGCTCGATTCACTTGAGGTCACAACCTTGTAATACGGATTTTCCTCGCAAAGCGAATGGGCATAGGCCAACATATACAATGAGGACGAAACAATATTATATCAGTTCTAACAAACCCTCCTTTTGGCCTATGCCAAGTTCTAAACTACCTTCAATCACTTTGCGACTAACTCCACACTTCAACATCTATACATCCCGAATCATTGTCTGACGTATCTTTTGCCATCAGATCTGACACCAGAGTTTCTTTTAACACATACTCTTTGGAAACCTTCTCTGGGGCGTATATTTTATGCCCTAATACACTTGTTGCTTGCACGCAACATCCCCCTAATACTGAGCATATACCAGGGAGACACTGTATACAACAGCAAAGAAACAGAAAACTTTCCAAGATAATCAGCAGGGCCGAAAACAACTTCCATCCCCATGACCGTAGGAGGTCCCAAAACCATGCACTAAGTTCCCAGTTTCCCTCAGTAACATCTACTTCTGAACTAAGAACATGTAGATTTTGGATAGCCCTAAAGATCGTCGGAGAGGAGTCTGGTACGTAAACACAGCAAGCGGACCCCACTAATTTACATACTCCTCCACGCTCGGCCAGAATGCCATCTAATTCCATCCGGTTCTGAAGAGCCACTAATCTTATCGCTTTCTGTTCTAACGTCATATTATAGAATATGTCAATGGTTCGATTGATGGTTCTCTCCAATACTCTCGCTAGTCCCCTGATATCTTCTGAATTCGTAATTTGCCCAAAAAATGGCACAAAGGATTTCATGATATCTCCTAGAGTTTGCGCTGGAGCATCCCCTTTCACACCTCGTCGTGGACGAGTTTTCGAAACATCTGCAGTACTAGCAATAAATACCCCAGGTAGTAGAATCCCTAAATAGCAGGTTCCTTGCCAATTCCTGGGCAACCATGGAAATGCCACATTACCGCAAACAAAATAGACAGATTCGCCTACGTACAGAGGTCTGTTTTCACTAGTCAAATTCGCAACGTTGGCGCACTTTCTAAAATTACCCATTGACCGTGTTCCATTCCTCTGTATGCAGAAGGATACTGAATCGGGGCTATGGTTAACAGAATAAGATGGAGGCGTGACATCCTTATTGCCTATAGGAGCCATTTTGAAAGAAATTAAAGACTGAAAAGGACGAGACAATCTATCAGAGGGCCTAACAGAAGCAACCTTTGGCTTACTTTTATTTGCAAAAAGCGAGCAACCGAGGGGCATCAAAACATGCTTTTCAAAGATATTTAAATTTGTACCATCAAAGTTCCCTGAGATGCTGTCATTCCATCGGCCAAAAAATAGTGCTCTAAGAGAAGCGTAACAGGCAGTTGTCAAAGGTAAAGGATGAATATACCAACCTAGCCCCTTATCCCCATGTTGCGGTAGGTGTGAACAGATCCAACAATTGGTCTTATTTAAAATTGCATGATTGGCATTCATAATTAACAAAAGGGTATTATTCTGATAGTTCCGTCTATGCAAAGAATCTGTAGGCGATAAAGTATGCAATTGCACGGAAGAAGTAGGGATAACAGATACATTTTCAATAGGTAAAAAGTCCTCTAGCGGATATGCTTCCTCCAGATACCATAACCCAAAACCAACAGTTACTAAAAATCCAGTAATTATCACAAAAAGGCAACAATACACTTTGTGGGTCCCCTTACATGCATAAATATATGCTAGTCACATATTTATCTAAAAGTTTGGTACGAGCGGTAGCGGGTGCAGGCATTGTAGTCTTCAACCGAAACCAATTGTTCGTTTGCTGGCGACTCCAGTCACGCGTCTTCTTAATGTCTTTCCCACAACCCTTAGCCAACAGAATCTTCCCGTACAGTCGGGCCAAAAGACAAGCCCTCAAATGATTTTTTTCCAATCGCACAGTCAGACCATGCTGTATGTTTACTTCCTTGGACGCAAATTATATTTCACAATTTCTGATGAGGACAAAGTGTCGTCACTTCCTCCTGGAAGTGGCGAATGAACGGAAATGGGATCAGAAAAGGATTGATCCGGAGGTTCCACTGTTGGGGAGTGCGGAGACAAGATGGCCGTTTTGTCTGGCCTTGCGGATTCTGGAGCGGTCTCCGATTCTCCCTTGTTGGTGGTTGCTGTTTCAGGCACGCTAGTTACAGCAGTGGGAAGGGATTCTGTATCTTCTGTATCATATGGCATGGGCTGTGGGATCCGTTTGGTGTGCATCACATGGATCCAGTTCTTACGACCCGCTACCTGCACAGCAGTCTGAGTGACTAGCAGGACTTGGTAGGGACCCCTCCACCGAGGTGCAAGGCAAGACGACCTCTCAGAAACCTTCGTGAGGATCCAGTCCCCCGGTCATAGACTGTGACCGGGACCCTCGTAGCGTACAGGTGATGCCTCTCGAACCTGGTGATAAATTGAAAACAGATTTTTAGTCAACTGGTTACAGTAATCTGAAAGAAGCACATTTTCTATGTCCCGCAACGAGCGACTTTTTGGCATACCCCAAATATTAGCAGGCCTCCCCATTACCACCTCAAAGGGAGAGAGCCCAGTCTTAGTTTGAGGGGTTGTTCTCATCGACAGTAACACGATCAGTAAGGCATCCGGCCATTTTAACTTGGTGCCAGCACACGTCTTAGTGAGCTTGTTCTTTATAATGCCGTTATGCCTTTCCACTAATCCGGTACTTTGGGCATGTCTGGCCGAATGGAACCGTTTGTCAATCTGTAATCCTTTGCAAATTTGTAGGATTACAGTAGCGATAAAGTGTGGGCCATTATCTTTCAACAGAGTTTTTCCCGTGGTTATGGCCGTTGCATCTCTAACCGGGAAGGCCTCAACCCACTTACTAAAGGCACAAATGACAACCAACACATATTTAAGATTGTTACAACGTTCCATTTCAATAAAATCAAAGTGAATAACCTCAAACGGGACAGAAGGTGGAGCGAAACTTCCTCTAGGAGTCGAGGTACCTTTTCCTACATTGTGCTGCAAGCCGACCATGCAGCTTTGGACAAAACGCTCCACAGTTTTGAAAATCTTATCATTGGCCCATACACTGTGTTGCATTTTAGTCAATTTACGCGCACAAACATGTGTCGGACCATGAGCCATAATAACCATCATTGTAATGTAAGCGTCAGGGAGTAACCATTTTCCTTCAATATTGTCCACCCAACACCCATCATCATCCAGTCTCCCTGCACCCTCGATCCATCTCTTAGTTTCCTCTATGGTAGCATCTGCTTGAATGTCTTTTACAGCATCGATACGTTCACCCAAAGTGCAAACATTTACAATTTCTTTTACAGCATACATTTCTGAACTGAAATCAGTGGCAGTTTGTTTAGCTATCTGATCGGCAAAAGCATTGCCTTTGCCTACATCATCTGTAACCTTTTGATGTGCTGAACATTTTATAATAGCTAACTGAACAGGGAGTGCGAGTTCTGAAAGTAATCGCACTATTAAAGTGCCGTGCTGAGTTTTCGTTCCGTGCGAGGTCAAGAAACCTTGTTCTTTCCAAAGTCTACCGAAATTGTGGACCACCCCAAAAGCATACTGACTATCAGTATATATATTTACTGTAAGCCCTTCAGAAAGTTCACAAGCTCGAGTTAACGCTATAATTTCTGCAGCCTGCGTGGAATTATGCATAATTCTTTTGGTTTCCACAATCGTGTTTAAAGTAGTAACGGCATAAACCGCCGTGGATGTACCATCTGGAAGTTTAAAACAAGAGCCATCACAAAATAGCTCTCCTTGTGGGCTATTCAAAGGCGTGTCTTTCAGATCGATTCTGCCTTTAGTCTCCTGTTCTGTCATATAAAGGCAATCGTGTGACATTTCGTCACCATCAGCAGTATCTTGCGAGACAGGTAAAAGTTCAGCCGGATTTAATACACAACACCTCTGAATTTGAATGTGGGGGGCAAACAAGATTAGTTCATATCTTGTCAATCGTGCAGAAGTGAGGTGTTGCATTTGAGTTCTATTCAATAAAATATCTACAGAGTGAGGTACCATTAGGGTTAACGCATGACCCAGGACCATTCCCTCACTCTGTTTTACAGATGCAGCAGCAACAGCGCGCAAACATATTGGCAAAGCGCATGCTACAGGATCAAGGGCGGAGGAATAGTAACCGCACAGCCTATTCTTCCCTCCATGCTCCTGCGTTAATACAGCCAAAGCACATCCATCTCGTTCATGCACAAACAATACAAAGGCCTTGTCATAATTCAGAGTTCCTAAAACCGGCACTGAACACAGTGCGAATTTTAGCAAATTAAATGCTGTCTGGTGTTCCAAAGTCCATGGCAATAGCAAAGAAATGCCCTTCTTTGTCAAAGCCAACATTGGTTTAATCGTTAACGAAAAGTTAGGGATCTACAATCTACAATAAGAAGCCATACCTATCAAGGCTCTGACTTCCTTCTGTGTATTTGGGACAGACATGCCAGAAATAGTCTTTATTTGTTCAGGTGTCAACCGTCTTTCCTCCTTTGACAGTAGGTAGCCTAAATAGGCGACCTCCTGACAACAATATTGGAATTTTTTAAGTGAAGCTTTGTGGCCATGTTTTGCTAGATGACAAAACAACAACACAGTGCCTTCTTTACAGGAGCTCTCAGAATCAGCAGCCAAGAGGAGGTCATCTACATACTGTAGTAATGTGCAAGTAGTAGGCAACTCGAGAATATCAAGCTGCTCCTTCAATGCCCTACGATAAATACTTGACTCTCAGTGTACCCTTGTGGTGCACGAGTGAATGTGAACGAGCTTCCACCCAGGGTAAACGCAAACAAATACCTGCTATCCTTGTGTATGGGAATACTGAAAAACGCGTTTTTAAGATCAACAACGCTAAAATGAGTGGCAGAAGCCGGAATCATGGTTAGTATTGTTGTAACATCAGGTACAACAGGAAATTGAGGAGCCACAATTTTGTTAATAGCACGTAAATCAATTATAAAACTAAAGGGAATCGCATTATCACCTTTTTTGTATACCTGAAAAATGGGGCTGTTACATATGCTACCTGTAATCTCCTCAATTACTCCACGATGTACAAAATCAGAAACTATACATTTCAAAGTCTGTTCGCCTTCAACTGAGATCTTATATTGCGGGATGCGAGGCAATTTTACTCCAAGTTTCAAAATAATTTTAACGGTTCAATTTGAAGAATGCCCACATCATTATCATCAACTGCCCATAAGCATTCTGGGACATTACTGAATTCTGGCGGTAAAGGTCGAGTCAAAAAGTGAGAGGCGAGTGATTGCTGAGGTGAAATTGTTAACCGAACTCCGTCCGGAGAACAATGTATTACTGCATGCAATGCCTTCAACAAATTTAGCCCCAGCAAGTTCTCCCCACAGTTTGTGGTAAGTAGAAATGGACACTGTTCCAGGAAGGGACCCAGTGTTATCGGTACCGGCAAAGAGACCGGACAAACTACAGGTGTGCCTGAAAACCCTATGGAAACGTTGGACTGCCCTGACAGGGGAATATTTGGAACCTGTGAATGATCAATGGAACATTTCTGTGCTCCCGTATCTACTAAAAATAGATGCTTCCTATTTCCCACCGCCATCTCAACGTAGGGGCCTTTCTGATGAACGGGAATAGGCGTAGGTTCCAAATCCTGCTTCGGGCAATCCTAGCGAAACAGAATATTATCAAAAGGAAGCTCTTCAGAGACGTACGCGGCAGAAGGGTGATCAAAAATGTTTCTATTATCCACATTCGAAACTTGCTTATCTTGTGAAGGAGGTTGCTGTGATTCTGGTGCAAACTGACCTCTGCCAGGGCCCTCTGCACCTGGGTGACCTCTGGATCATCTACCCATGTTCCCAAATGACCTTTGCTGCAAGGTCGGACATTGTGCGCGCCAGTGACCTTCCTGCCGGCAGTAGGCACACTGGTTAATGGTTACGGGAGCCAAGGGCGCACTTCCCTGTGGAATGTACTGACCTCTAAATTGATTACCCCCTCTAAGGCTTCTAACAATCTGTTGTAATAAAACTTTTGTTTTCAGGTCACCCTTTTTTTTCTCAAGTTTTTCCTTTTCAGTATTTACACGATTTTCAAAGTACTGAGCCATATGCAGTACTTCTGATTGAGACTTCGCCTGCCAAGCGCTTTCAGAAGACATAATCTGTAACTGGATGTCAGGCAGCAATCCACGTACAAATTTGTCGACAAACAGCCTTTTCCCTGACTCTGTGCCTAAGTCTTGTCCACTGAAATATGAGAATACCTCCTCGAACCGATTGAAGAAATCGGTAGCACCCTCAGACTTTCCTTGGACACAGGCCGTAAGCTTGTCCCAAATGATTCTTTTTTCAGGAACTATAGTTTTCAATTTTACAATAATTCGATCAGGCAAGGTTAATATCACTTGAGGCGGTCGTTCGCCAGCTGGTCTTTCTCTATCTAGCCTAACCATGTTATCCCATGTATCTCCCAACCCAGGTATGTCATCTATAGTCCTAATCTGTTTCCACAAATCGACTGGCAGGAGTACGGGAAATAATAGGTCAATATCACTTAAGGTGAATACCGACGACTGCAAGACCGCCTCTATTTCCTTATAGAACCCGGTCAGATTCTTTCTTATATCGGGAATAGATTGCTTTATGGTGTTCACTTCCTGTCTTGAAAAAGGGACGTGATCAAACTGTGATACGTAATGTGCAGGAATTTCTCCGGCGACTATTCCTCGTCCAGGATCGGCCGCAATCTCAACTTTCGGGACAAATGTCCGAGCGACCTCTCTCATAGGCAACTGAGAAGTAGGCAGCTCCGAACGCTTACGCCAAATCAAGCGCTAGGGCAGTCGAAGAAGTATCAATCGAAAAAGCTCTCTTATAAACACTCAACAATTCTGCGGGACAACAAATATTTCCTTTTACACACTCATTCTGCAGGTACTCTACCATCACCTGTATCACTTTCTTTTGCATTTCTAACGTATACTGACTATATGTGTCATATACTTTATCTGGAGTTATCAACATATCCGAAATCCATCTTCTTGCATCCTTTGTACAAATTCGCGCTTCCTCACCTTTTAATTCACGGCGAGGAGAAAACCGTTTCTGTAAGTACATAATATCTAAACTACCACCATCTGCTTCCTCATTCTGTAACCCTTCCAACTCCTTCCTATACTCAAAAATCCTCTCAACATGCTCATATATCTTCTCCGCAGTATCTCTGGACAACGCTAAGGCATTCAAATCCCGTAACCCTTGTGGGAAATCTACATCATTTAGTCTATTCCACATTATACTCAACTGAGTCCCTAATCCCTCAATAAAAACATTTTTCTCAGGAATACTTTTTAAATTTTCGAGTGTGGAACAAACATCGGCTTGCTCACCCTTCTCCATACAATGTTTAGCCCAAGCAATCAATTCACTCCTTTTATCTGGGACACAGTATTACGAGTCACAACCCTTGGTCTCGCTCACTGGTCTACTACAAGTGGTGCAGAATCACTTGGAAGAGGAAGAGTAGGCACATTCTGAATATCAACAGGTGGAGGCAAGGGGGCAGGCAAAGGAACGACAGCTGGAAGAACAATAGGAAGAACAGCAGGGAGAACCGGAGGAACTATAGGAGGGGGAACAACAACGGGAAGGGGCAAAGCGCCAGGAGGAGGGACGTACGGAGGTGGTGCAGAGGCACCGGGCCTTCGTTCATGCAAAAGTTTATTAATCAATTTGTCTGACGTATGAAAATCTTTTGAAGGATAGATTTTCTGAATGCCTAATTGAAATGCCCTGTCCGTGTTTCTAACTGACTCCAATTGTTTATTTTGATCATACAACCGTGCCTTTTCGACACTTGTCATATGTCTATGCATATGTTTCTCTCTACTCTTTTGTTGCTGCAAAGCTTCTGTTTTCCAACTATGCAATGCGTCAAATGCTGCAGGTCTAGCCTTTTTCTTTACTAATACAGACTCTAAATATTCTATATGAGGGATTTCAAAACTGCCATTGGTTGGTCACCAAAGATTAGAATTATGTCTGGTCTGTCTGTGCCAAATGTCATTAAATGCTATACTACCAAAGCCTTTCTTACAGTACATAGTACATGCCGGCGACCCCTCCTATGGTGCGGGGCGGCTATCTTCCAAAGATTGTCTGTCGCTGCGGAATAATGCCCTAAAGCAGGCAGACAATTTCCCAGGCATATCAAAGTTCTGGTGTTACCTGGTTAAATAATTGTGCTCGCGAGTACAGTGCTCCAAATTCAAATTGTCAGGGTTAGATTAAGAATCAGGACACGATTTACCTTACCAAAGGACTGGGAGGCCCGATCGGGTTACTAAGGAAAATGCTAAGGACCCACGTGTCTGGTGATTTTCGGCAAATTTACCCACCTCGATACATGGACCCTCGTCAAGACGTCGTCTTGGGCTACAGCTCACCGTTCAGGGATCAGATTGTGCAGTTTCGTCAATGAATTCGCTTCTCGTCTAGTGTGGCCGTTTCTGTTGGCACCGTCCGATCCCGGTCCGATAGACGAGCCAACCTTCAGCGAGACAAAGTCAATCTTGAGGGTCCCTATTCGGGCGCCATCTGTGGAATCAGAAAAATACAATATTAAGGCTGTTACACCAAGCAAATGAAAATACACTGACACAGGCTTGTAAAGATTCCCAGAATCTTTATTACAAAACTGAACAGCATTGGACAAAGTACACAAATAGCTATTTGGCTGTCAATACATCACAGAGACCACCAGCAGGGTTCAATGTGAGCAGTGAGCAGAATTTCCTAGCTGGACATCAGCGTATTTATACCGTTTGTTATAATGATGTCCAGCCTCTTACAAGTTAATTATACACTGGGCTAGGGTCGCGCCAGGTTCATTTTCTAATTTACATATCTTGTGCACGCGGTTTACTTTTAAATACATTTACTAACAGACATTATTATTCTCTGATTTAACGTTACACTCTTTACATATTGCTTTAATACAAATCAAACAAATGTTTTGTATGTCGTATTTGGATATCATTATTGTTCTTGTATACTTGTAGGTTAACATTGCTAATTCAAGTAATCCCCTGATCCCGAGGTCAACAAAGGACAAGGTCTACATGACCCTAACATGTAGCCTAAGGCAGGGTGGACATTAACCCTCCTACAGAGGTTGAAGAGGTTAAGGCAAGAACAAGAGCACATGAGATGGCCATTTTAGACTACAGGGTGATTTTATAATAAACTAAAATGGCGGTTCTAACCTAAAATGGAGGCTCGATTCACTTGAGGTCACGACCTTGTAATACGGATTTTCCTCGCAAAGCGAATGGACATAGGCCAACATATACAATGAGGACAAAACAATATTATATCAGTTCTAACAGTACGGATGAAGCCGTTAGCCAGGTACTGGTCCAGATATTGTTTTAGGTGAAGATTTTCATGTTCTGTGAGTGCATAGATACTACTCTCTAAGTCGATCTGGCAATCATACGGTCTATGGGGTGGTAAGGTGTTGGCTTTGTCCTTCTGAAAGACATCCTGAAAGTCCTGGTATTCCGGAGGTAGTCGGTTTGTCGGACTTGGGACTGTTGCAATTGCCTTGGATTCTTCTGGGTAGCAGGCGTGAGCACAATTTGCGAAGGTCAACCTCTTCTCTCGCCAGTCTATACAAGGATTATGTGTTTCTAACCACGGCATACCTAGGATCACTTGAAATTGGGGGCCTTAATTAAGTCAAACACAATGGTTTCTCGATGTCCATCTTGGCACAACAGTGTCATCTCCCTCTTTGAGTGCGTTACAGGACCAGAAGAGATCTCTGTTCCATCGACAGTGGTGACCAGATCAGTTGTTGCCTTTGGGCAAAGAGATAGACTCATCCTTGAAGCCAATTCCTGATCCATATAGTTACCTATAGCTCCACTGTCGATGTGAGCTCTGACCGCGTGCATACGAGACGGGTGCTGGTGACTGATGTGGATGATTGGCAAGGCTAGATGTGAGGTCTGGGTACCCTTCTTCTCACTCGACAAGTGGACCTCTACGCTTGCCGGGCAGGGTAGTTTTCCGACTAAGGTTCAGTGCTAACCTTGTCAGCAACCCCGACTGCTTTCTTGGGAGGTTTCACTGGACAGTCTCGGAGGAAATGGCCTGCCGTGCCGCAATATAGGCACAATTGTTGTTGTCTTCTCTTATCCCTTTCGGACTTAGATAGCGGTCCTCGCACACCTCCGATTTGCATGGGTTCCGACGTGTCTGTAGTCTTGGCGGTGGTATCTTTAGGACGCACAAACACTCGACTCTCAAATCTAGTTCGATCAGCTTTCCGGTTCTGCAGTCTATGATCTAGTTGTACCACTAGGTCAATGTATTCCGAACAATCTTGAGGTGGGTTGACCACTTGAGCCAAGACATCTTTTAGCTCACCTCTCAACCCACGATGAAATAACGTGACCCTTTTTTCCTCCGGCCAACTGGTTTCCACCACTAGTCTGTTAAAGGTCGCAATATAAGTTAACAGGTCTTGGTTCCCTTGACGAAGAGAGAGCAGTTCGTTATGCAAGGCTTGACCTTGGGAGTGCCGAGCAAACAACTTCTCCATATTCTGCTGAAACCCCTGAAAGTCTCGAAGAAGGGGGTCGTCTTGATTCACTAGCGGTATGGACCAATCCGCTGCACTCCCACTGAGGTATGAAAGAATAATGGCCACCTTAGCTTGGTCATTCGGAAAGGCCCCTGGTCTGCATAGGAAGTGTAGACGGCACTGGTTCATAAAAACCACAAGCCGCTTAGGATCGCTCGCAAAGCGTTCCGGTGGAGCCAAAGGTATGGCTCCTGGAAGGACCACTTGCACTGGATTACTGGACTGGGTTGGGACTGAAGCTCCCATTGTTGGCAACGGTGTGTGGCCAGCCTGAGCCTGGAGTAGTTGCTGGGCTAAATCATCAGTGCGCTCTTTCGCTACAATCAGTTCTCTTCGTAAAGCGTTAGTCTCTTGTCTAGCCGAGTGCACCTCTGCTCTGAGTTCACCTAAAATCTGGGCTAATTGGTCTGTCTCTGAGGTTTCCATGGAACCCAGGTAGAGGTTTGTGTGTAGGTGTTGCGTTTTGTTATGCTCACCTGATCTCCACAGGGGCGCCGAACGGAGCTGGATGATCTGGTGGTGAGTGGTGTCTTGTACTCCCCTCCGAAACAAAAGCAGGCTTGCCTAGAAAGGTAAATCACAGATTACCCAGTCATGTGGATGAGGGCGACTCCCGCCTTCCGTGGCGTCCTCTTGCACCCCCCGCTATATATCACCTTTGAGTTACGAATAGCGGGCTCTCCGTCCTGCCACTGTTCACAGGGGTTCGTCGTAGTTCTTGGATCTAGTTACTTCACTGATCCTATTGAAAGTTCCAGACAACTGTGACTCTATGGTAAGTATTATTCCAAAGATATGGATAGCTAAGAGCTCAAGTTGCAAAAGTTCAGTCTGTACCTTTCTTTACAGATTCCCTCTTCGTGCATACGATGGAGCAACGTTCTTGGTAGCTGGCTTCCCAAGGTAAGATTTGCGCCAGTGCTATGCAAAAGTCTTTCCACCCGATACTGTTTTTCTGCACAACTAACTTGCTGCTTTTATAATCTGCAGTTGCGGAATCTCCTGAACAAAGGCTGCGTGATGAAGAATTGTGAGCCCGTGAGGATTGCTGCCTTCAGGTGAGAGCTGCCTCGTGCAGGATTATAAGTCACACAGATGCGGCAGTCCCGGAGCGGCGATCGGAAGATGAAGCGGAGATCGAGTGATGGCGTTTCGATGGTTCGCCGGTAAGTGTTAGTGTGGCGCTGAACTGCGATGAAGAGCGTGTGGTCTGCAAGGCTAATCTGATGTTCTTTCCTTTTCAGTTCTGAAGAAGCGTGGACTCCCGAGCGGCCGCGATGAAGAGACTGGGAAGTATCTTGTTCTTCTCTTCTTTCTCACTCTTCTTTGCAGGTAACTCGAGACAACTGGACGGGCGTGGCTGATGGCTGGCCTGGAGCTGCAGATACGGTGAGCGTTGCGTGTTCTGTATGAAGGGTGTGGTTTATATAGTCTTCTGAAAGTAGTTCTCAGGTAAAGTAGTTCCAGCAACCACACCCAAGCAAATAGTCCCATGGAAAATAATCCCTTCACCCTGCCTCATATTTGTTTGCACGTGCCTCTCTGGGTCTGAAACGTGCCATGTTGGTGATGGCAGTATGAGCCTGGTGCCAACGGCGCCAGGACCGAGTCCAGGAAGCCCCTGTAAGATTCCTTGGGGCCTTCAAGGCCCCAATGGGACCCAACGCCTTGGGCAAGGTGGTCTGTACCTGATGTTTGGGGGTATGGACCGTGACAACCAGTACAACCCATCTTACTATGGAAGTACTGGAAAGGGTTAATAGTTTTTCCCCTAGTGTTCATTTTCGAGGGGGTACCGTACAGTCCCTCTCTCCAAAGTTTCTGGCTGGTGGCAGTGCTTACTACCGTAAATATTCGACCGCAAATATTTCCCAATGGGATTTTCCCATTGTTCGAGGCTACCACTTTTACTGACAGCCTCTAACATACCACCGGTTTATTTTAATATTAACTTTAATCTGGTGTTTTTTTAATCGTGTCTTTCTCTGAAATCCTAACCCGGGTCGGGGATACGTTGTTCGTCCTTTTGGCGGGCTTCTGCGCAGAAGCCCTCCTCTCGGCGCCACTGAGTCTGGGGTAGACAGGATGTGTGGGAGGGGGAATAAGCACCCTGGACAGGGTTGCCTACGCAACCCAAGTCACACTCTGCCCTGATAGGCTGGGGGGTTCTCCCGCCAGGAGAGCCACCCCACTGTGTGAGTGACAGCTAGGCTGTATGAATGGGGGTCTTGCTGCATAAAAGCAGGGTCCTGAGGACTGGAGGACAAGACGTCACCACTGGAACTAGAAACCCAAAGAGGAGAGAAGCTGAAGAAATCTGCAAGTGACTAAACCACCGGTGAAGCCCTACTGCAGATCCTCACCACTTTTCTCCAACGACTCGAGAAGATCTTCGCCTGCAAGAGTCTTCTTCCCTTGAGCTGGTGGGGCCAACCAGTTCACCAATCGCCTTCCAGGACCTGCCTTGGTCGAATCGCCAGTGCCCTGCACTCGGAGACCAGATAGCCAGGCACCCGTCCACCACGACCACGATTTAAAGGAGCGTACCTTTTATTCGTTTTGGCAACACCGCGGCTGGCTTCATCCCTGGGCAGTGCAGTAACTTTCTTCACGACGAGAGCCTCTCCTCCTCTGCTGTGAAGTGGGAGAATGGGACAAAAGAGTCCCACCAATCCCCTCGCGCCCCTGGCCTATAGGATCACGGCCCAGACACCTGCCACGAGAGGAGTTTGCCTATCTACCAGACGACCAAATACCCTGGTACAGGAACATACGGATGTGCCCACCAGCCTGCCCACCAGCCTGCCCTGCCCATGCCGACACCTGCGGCATGGATGAACTCGACTGAACCATTCAACAGTACCTGCAGCATGGATGAACTCGACTGAACCATTCAACAGTAAATAAACACATCGTTAGAGATGCCATGATGACCTAGCCAACGGTCAGAACACCCGTGCAAACATGCACACTGGACACTCCCACACCAATCCACACGAAGAACATATTCAGTGCTATGACGTAGGTGACGGACACACCCACTGACGCGCATCTTTATTATTTTTCACATAGGTTTTTCAAAATGCAGAAACGCAAGACGCACAACAAACTCATCTAAAATGCTTGCTGACGCTTCCCCTAACCCATGCATTGCAATGAGAAATATAACGAAGACATGATACTGGGGATAAAGCAATATGATACTGTAACTTAAAGTGCCATGCATCAAACATCCCCACCTATGCACCAGGCCCAAGTAGGCCGCAAGCAAGAGCCTCCACGAACATTGAACGAGCAAGAGTACAATTGCTGACCCTGCAGAATGAGCCCGGCGAGAACGGACAGCCGAGGGAACAATGTTGCAAACTCGCATGCCACAAGTCGAAGCCAAGGTCACACCTGCAAACTAAGCCAGACACACAGTGGAAAATGCAATATTAAATGTGCAGAATTCTGCCTCAACCACGGTCTCTCCTCACGTGACCAAGCCGAACCTGACAAGGTGCCAGACCCAGGAGGGAAGAGGCGCCTGGATCCCACGTTTTGAGACACAGGCAGCAACACTGAAGCGACTCAATGGACATCTGCGGCGGTGGGAGTAGTCTGCCCTCAAGCATATGAACAAATCCACGCATTGTCTGCACAAACACATAGTTACACATTGTTGCAAATGACAGGTGCACTGCGAGCTGGGAACAACGATGGTCCCAGACTGGGGGGCTCGCGAGTGGACCAATCAGAACATGGGGCACTTATCACTGACGCCATTAACATTAGCCAATCCTCAGGGGTCTTCATGTAACAATTTTCATGTATCTAATAGAAGGGACAACCCAAGTATACCACCTGACTGACCCTCAACCACTAACAGCGTTCTCTATACGTATGCTATACTAACCCTACCACTCGAGGAACCAATCCAGAGTGGCGATAGGTTTTTTGCTAACTTTCCCAGGTGACGCAAGTAGCGCGTCATACTGAGGTAAAAAGGGCCTGCGAGCCCTACGAATTTTGAGAGAGAGTCAGGACGGACGCGTACGATCCTTGACCCATCCCTGCCGTTGTTTAATAAACAGCAGAACCACCTTGCTTCTTGCGTGTGCCTCATACTCATTTTTGGGATACGCGGGAGGAGTTGGGGCCTCCCTGCCCAGAGGTCCGCGGACGGCCCAGCCGACCCTGGGAGAATTTCCCCCCGACAAGTTGGAGGCACTGCTGAGATCTGTTTAAGATCTGCTTTTATTTTATTTTTCCAAGTGCTCTCGTTGCGAGGAGGCCCGGCAGTGCGGCCCCCTCTGCCGCTGCCCCCTTTTTGAGGACTACAGGACCATCGCGGAACTGCGAGAAGACCGGACAGCACAATCCGGATATTGGCCTTCGGGAACCGGTTGAGAAGTATCCCGCCCGCGGTTGGCGAGTGTCCAGACGTGGTCCAGACGAGGGGAGGTGGCGAGCCGCTTGGAGGGGTGCACGCAGTCGAGCGGCCCCGCATCAAGAGAACTTGGTGAGTATGCCACGCCCAACAAGCAATGTGAAATTGTGAGGGAGGGGGGGATAGAATACGGGAGGTGGGAGGTGTTACACAGGTGCGCGGCGAAGGTTTGATAAATTAGTGTTGACGGTGAAGTGAATGGTAGCTGGACAAGTGCGAGAGCAGTCCGCTACGTTACGGAAGAGGAGGGGGCGGAGCACGAAAACATCACGTGCGGCCGCTCGTAGACACTGATTGGCCTAAGTCGCGACCACCTGTAAGGGTGTGTGTATGTGCGGTTTCCTACGATTTGGTGATTATTGATCAATGAGTAGATGAGGATCCCTATTGATCGAGCAGAAAACTCGATAGATAGATGACGTTTCCCTGTAGGCGGTAGCTAGCTGGTTGCCTAATACGGAAGATAATTGGCTGGTTAAGCCCTCCTGTCGAGGGGCGTATCACACGCGAGGCGACGCAGCGTGCGCAGTCTGATTATATTGTTGATTTCCTTGTTCCAGGCGTGACAAGAGGACAGCTGTGGGGTTAACGGGGGTAGATTGCAAGCGTATTTCGTACTTTTAAAAAAAAAAAACATGTAAAGAACTTACCAGTAGTTTTGGAAGAGATCGGTGACGTCACCAGTAGGGCTTTCATAGGATATCTTGAACACAAGGCATTTTTTGGAGAGTGGTGGGGAAGAGAATAACGGTAAGGGAGTGGAGACGGAGATAAACGGCAACGAGTAGATCGGGGCAAGGTGAAAAGGGGGACGTGGCCGCGCACGGAGAACGCCGGCCACGACAAAGTGAAGAAAGAGGAGGAGGGGTAAAACAAAGTGGGACGGCTGTATAAGAACGTCACACAGGGCACGCAGCCGCAGGGGGCTACGTGCGCCTCGGCCGTAGGGGGCCGTAAAGGTGTTTGGTAAAGGAAGAAAAGAAAGAAAAGAATATACAAATGCAAATGCTATATTTTACTATTTTTCCTTAGCGGACAATCGCAAGTCCCCAAAATTACGGGGCCAGGTAAAGATCTAAGATTGTATAGCGTACACTGTTAGCAAGATAACCGCTACCAAATAGGGGCAGGATAACAAGTGAAGTGCTACTATGTCATACGGGACAGGATCGGGAGGGTCGGGGAGCACCCTCACTACCCCGCTACAGCATATATGTAAAACACTGTCACCCCATAGGGAGAAACTGATCAAATACAGCATAGAATGGACACAGGGGACGGACAACAAAATGACGACACCATGGCCGCCTAATGGCAGTTTGGATCTATATACCCAACATTCACTATTAACCCATCTGCATAACACATACAAGGGGAAGAATTTGACACACCACGTGGAGGTGTTTAACTTATGGAGGATGTTCCAAGGGTCCCGACCAGGACCAAACGGAATGTTCACTATGGGGGAAACAACGGAGGAGAAGAAAATAGGGAGGAAGAAGAGAATGGGGAAAAAGAGAGTGAAGGCACACAGAACACGGGGAACAGACAAGAGGGAGGAGAAAAGAGTAACAACCTAAACGAAAAAGAAATAAAAAAGGAACAGAGCGACGATACGCCCCTAGAGAAGGTAGTGAAAAAGGAGGAAGGGGGGTTATATCCTTTAACAGAACTACGAGAAATAGTAAGAGAACAATTAAGGGCGGCTGAGGGGTACTCGAACCCAGCATACAGCCCGCCACCATATACAGCTACAGGTGGCCACACGGGAGGGGAGCAGGCTAGTACGACGGGATCAGCTCGTACGAAGATGCCCGCAGGGGAGGGGAGGACTGGCGAAGAACAGATCGCGGCAATAGGACATGAGTAGATAGCTGCGCAGGTATTATTAAAATTACGAGGTTCATTAACAGGAGAAGAGAAGGAGGTAGTAAGGAAAATAGACGAGGATAATACCAGAAAGAGTGAAATGAAAGGGGAAGAGGGAAAAAGAAAGGAGGAAGAGCTGTTAAGACAAAAGGAAGAGATTTTGGAGGAACGATTAGCAGAATTAAGGGATGAGCAGAATGCACTGATCAAGCAGCTTGAGAGAGAGGAAAGAGAGAGAGCACGGGAAAGGAAAGAAAGTAAGAATGAGTTGGAGAAAATGAGGGAACGAACTGAGGAGCAAAAGAGAGAGGCCGAAAGGGTAAAGGCGGTAGCAGAAAGGGTATCCAGAGCAGCACTGCGTGACAAGAAAAGAGAGGAAGAAGAGAAAGAAAAAGAAATGGAAATATGGAAGAGGAGATTACTATCAGAAACGACAAAGAAATACGAAGAAGGGAGGATGATAGAGAGTATATTAGAGCGGGAAAGAGCGAGATGGGAAAGGAAGAGAGAAGAAGAAAGGATATTGGAAAAGATGAATAGTGAAGTAATGGAGGAATTAATAAAGAAAAGAGAGGAAATTGGTAGAGAAATAGCAGAGGAAAAAGAAGGAGAAAGAGAAGATAGGAGAGGGGAGAGTGAAGTAAGGAGGTATGTACGCAGAGACACAGAAGTAGCAACAACATCAGCGCAAAGGGGAGCAATTGGTAAAGAAGAAACGGGAGGAACGGATCTAATAGACTTAAAAACAGTAACGATTAGGGGGAAAAAGACAGATTGGGGGTTGTCATTCCTGGATGGCTTTTGTAGTGAGGAAGAAGAAGGAATGGAGAAGGAAGGAAGAAATAGTGAAAGAGAAAGCCTAGATAAATTATACATCACCCGGACAAATAGAGAATCACCATGGGCTTGCAGGAGAAAGGAAGAACTGGAGGGAAGTGAGGGGGAAGAGCGAGGAATGGCGGGAAGGCAGACACGTGCAGCTACACCCTCATCATCCCGTCCAACATGCTCCACCACCCCACACTCATCCCGTGCAACATGCCCACCTACACCCGCACCCGCCCCTCACGAATTCACACCCTATGCAGGCAGGCTTAGAGATCTCCCTGGACGCAGGCAGGGAGAACGAATACACACACCCACATCAAATAAAGGAAATGATAAAAGAAGGGGAAGAGATGGAGGAGAAACAGTTACGAGCAGGGGAAATATGGACACAATTGACGATGTAGACGACACGGAAGAAGAGGAGGGGTACACGGACTCGACTTTGGGGAACTGAGGGGGTATAACAGGACACAACTTAATGCCACTTCTGGAGAGGGGAGGGGTTAGACCACAATACGTCCCTTGGAAGCATGCAGACAAGGAAAATATAAAGTGCAGGCTCCCATCATTAAGTGGAGGTGCGGGAAAATGGATATATGAAATGGAAAAACACACCGCAGGACAGAAACTGGCAGTGGGGGATGTAAAGGGCCTTCTAATATCAATATTGGGGGATGCAGCAGATGACATCTGGAAGAGAGCAGGCTTCCCCGGGGTCACAATAACAAACACATCACACGTTGGGGCACCATTCGCAAACTGCAGACATGCATTATGGCAAGCGCTGAGGGTACAGTACCCAGACACATCAGACATAGGAGCAATTACATCACGCAAGATGCGTGAGAACGAGGATCCTGTTGATTATATCCAGGAAATTCAAGAGAAGTGGCGTAGGGAAACTAGAGAACAATGGGACAAAACACCAGCAATATTCTATCATATATTAATACAAGGGCTCCCAGAAGCAGTTCAGAAACAACTGAAGAAGATAGTGGGGATGGAAGCAAAAGCATGGCCAGAAATACAACTGACGATAGTACATCATTGTAGGACATGGCAAGAAAAGATGAAACAAAAGGAAGAGGATAGAAAAGCGGAAGAGGCTAAATTGGTACAGAAAAAACTTATTAAATACACGATGGAAGGTGCACTAATAACTACACCTACAACAATGACTCAAAACCCCACACAAGTAGTGGCTGCACAAGATCCCTCCCAAATACAATCATCACAGATTGAAGCACAACAGCTGCCACCACCCCAACCATACACGACAAACATGGGAGGAGGAAACTCAACACAAGGAGCTGGATATTATAATTATAACAGGGGAAGGGGAGGAATGATGAGGGGGAGGGGATACGGCTATAACACACAACAGCAAGGGGGAGGATTCAGAAATGTCCACCCCACCGGGCAACCAGTATACCAGGACAATTCAGGGAGCTTTCCATGGCAGAACAGGGAACCACCGGTGTGTTGGATTTGTGGATTACTAGGGAACATGTCACGCACATGTAGAATGAGACTCGGCACACCATCATGGGGAGAACAGGGACAACAAGGGCCTACAAGGGAACAGCAGGGCATCCAGCAACAGCAGGCACTGCAACCGGGAAATGTGCAGCAACAACTAGTAACACAACAACAGCCACAGACATATTCACTACCACAACAACAGGTAGCGATAACACAACAACCTCAAGTGCAGCAAGTACAGCAACCTGCCCAAATTCAAGACCATAAAATAACCTCTACCAATACACAACTACAGCAAACACAACTGGGAAGGGTGACGGTCCTGGGACACAACCCTTACACAGGAAGTGGTCAATCATTATACCCTCAATAGGACAGCCCACAGACGGCCTTGGTGTGTCCCATCCTGTCGGTAACACCTAATAGTGCGGAGGAACCACGCATAGAGGTAACGATAGGTGACAAAAAATTATCATTCCTTGTTGACACCGGGGCGACCCGGTCTTGCATAAGGGAAGGTAAATTTAAGATGTCAGGTGATGCCATGAACACCCAAGGATTCTCTGGGGCTAGGGGGTTGGTTCCCTTTACTGATAACATTCCCTTATCAATAGGGGATTATGACATGTCCGTCCCGCTTTTATATTCTAGGGCCTCACCAGTAAACATACTCGGGAGAGACCTAATGAGCAGGTTGAATATGACGATCTCCTTTACGGAGGACGGCATAATTTGCTCCACTCCAGGAATAAACATGCTCACTGCACGACAAATTATGCAAGCATACTGTGGACAGACAGTGATGAGGGCTGAGCCAGTAGATGGCGAACTGTTCCAGTACCAGAAACACCAGCCAATGAACCAGAAGGAAAGGTGATTTCAGTGAGCATGGAGAGCATTATAGCAACTGCTGATTATATTGCAGTACATGCCCAAGACAGGGAAGGAAGAGCATGGAGGGCAGTGATAGCCCTAGCTGAGGGATGCAGGCTCACCCAGGTGTCAGACGAGGAGCTCTTTTCAGAAGAAAAGGAAGAAGGTGAAATGGTGTTTATGATGAGTGTAGAAATATGGCTAAGAGTGACATACAAACAAGTGGCACAGAAAATTGCAATGGCACTTGAAACACCCACATCCAGCCCAGTTCCCTTCTTTGAGGAGGATATGGCAAAAGTCCCAACATCATTATGGACTACTAGTCCCTATGACGTGGGGTGCATAAAGAGTATAGGGGGAGTAAGAATAAAATTGAAAAAAGGTGCAATACTCCCTAGAGTGAAGCAATACCCACTATCAAAAGAGGCAGATGAGGGCATGTATGAAACAATAACGGCCCTTATAAATAATGGCATATTGGTACCATCAGAATCACCATGTAACACAGCCGTGTATCCAGTGCGCAAAGCTAAAGGAGGGTCTTGGCGTTTCATCCAGGACCTCAGGCCCCTGAACAACATAGTGGAAGCAGAATACCCCATAGCAGCAAACCCGGCCACAATATTGTGTGGCATTCCAGCAGAGGCATCACGATTTACAGTGATTGACTTCAAAAATGCCTTTTTCTCAATACCCCTGCATCCAGACTCACAAGATCTAACAAGCTTCAAGTAGAGAAACACAAAATGGAAACACACCAGATTGCCACAAGGGTACTGCGAGTCACCCTCAATTTTCAACAGAGTAATACAGATGGACTTGGGAAACATTGAATTGGAAAGCACAGTGTTGCAGTATGTTGACGATATAATAATTTGCAGCACAAGTGAAAAAAAATGCAGAGAGGACTCATTGAAGATGCTGACAATATTGGCTGAAAAGGGTTACAAGGTAGACAAAGAAAAGTTACAGTACTGTCAGGAACAGGTACTATACATTGGTCAGCTCATATCCCAATACGGAAGAAAGATTGCACCACAAAGAGCACAGGCCATATCAGAAACGCCGTTGCCACAAACTGTGAGGGAACTGCAGCAGTTCCTGGGACTGTGCAACTACTGTAGAGCATGGGTATTTGATTACAGCTCATACAATGGACCCCTACTTGAGGCATAAAGGGAAGCTAACAAAGGGGAGAAAAAACTGGGGTGGACAATGGAAATGAAAGAGGCCTTTGATGAACTGAAAGATGCAATATCAACTGCTCCGGTACTGGCCACCCCAGATTATGAACGACAATTCTTTATATTTTCACATTGCGACTCAGCAGTAATGAAAGCAGTGTTGGCTCAAAAAACAAGCATGGGTTACAAACCAGTAGCATTTTACAGCAGTCACTTGGATCCTGTAATGTTAGGACATTTCCCTTGCGAACAAGGTCTCGCCGCAGCTGCCTTCGCGGTAGAGAAAGCATCATCAATTACAATGGGGTGCCCAACCACACTATTTGTGGAACATGCACTATTTGCAATATTGAACAAGCCTAAGTCCACACTAACCACGCAGAGGGCGTCAGGTTATGAGATCATCTTATCTAGACCAGAATTATCAATTGTTAGATGCAGTACAGCTAATCCTGCAAGGTTTATAGCGGAAGTCATTGAGGAAGGAGACTATGCACATGATTGTACGCAGACTACCGAAATGTACTCATGTACGAGAAAAGTTGAAGAGGACGCGCTAAATGGAGGAGAGCTCTTGTTCATTGATGAGTCATCAACAATAGACCAAAGTGATGGGATAAGGAGAACTGGGGCAGCAGTGGTAAAAATGACAGAGGAATTGGTGTGTGTGGCGGTGAAATGCGTACAATTACCACAACATTACTCTGCTCAAGCAGCAGAATTGGTTGCACTGATCTTGGCGTTGAAGGAAAGCTTTGACAAAAGAGTGACTATATATTCTGACAGCGCATATGTCACATCTACTGTCCACTCAGGATTGTCCAAATGGAGGAGAAGAGGGTTTAGGAGAGCTGACGGCACCCCAGTGCAACATGCTCTCTTATTAGCTGAATTAATTGAAGTAATAAATGACCCCGAAGAATTAGCTTTGGTGAAATGTACCGCACACACTAATGGAGAAGATCATATCTCAAAAGGAAATGCAGCAGCAGACGCACATGCGAAGTATGCCGCATATTTTGGTGAGATATGGAACCCACCAGAGTCAGAGAGAGGGAGAGGGAGGGGGATAGCTAACGAGATGTTGATAAGAGAAGGGTACACTCATCTCCCAGCCACGCAGATAATGGAGTTACAAGCGGCTGCACCAATGGCAGAAAAAGAAATATGGGTAAAAAGAGGATGTACAATGTCGCCAACTGACGCACTATGGTGCCAGGGTAACACTGGAAAGATGGTAATGCCATTGGCACTATTGAACACCGCCCTGAGCCAACTCCACCACCCAGCCCACACAGGCAAGGAAGTTATTGCAGCACGAATTAGGGAAGATTGGTTCTGTCCCGAGTTAAATTCCCATGTGACAAATTTTATCAGCAATTGTCTCACGTGTCAACAGTTTACGGCCGGTCACACGCTGAAAGTGATAAAAGGTACTATACCCCGGCCAGAGGGACCCTTCCTGCACATCCATATTGATTACGTTGATATGATCAACGTATGTCAAGGAAATAGGTACATGATTGTAGTGGTATGCCCATTTTCCAGGTGGATTGAGGCAGGACCCTGCTCACATCCAGATGCATTTAGAGCAGCTAAATTTCTAGTGAGGGAGGTTTTCCCCAGGTGGGGAGTGTGCGAGGTACTGCGGTCAGACAACGGCCCGCATTTCGCTAATGAAATGTTCCAGCACATCACATCCTTACTGAACATCAAGCATAAATTTGCATGTGCATATCACCCGCAGGCCAACGGTATATGCGAACGCCTGAATGGCCTACTGAAGAAGGCAATTGCAAAGATACAGCAAACAACAAAGAAGAGTTGGTTGTATTGCCTTCCGTTAGCTCTATTTGAGCTGAGGAATAGACCAGGCTCCGACCACCACCTCACTCCTCACGAGGTGGTGACCGGACGTCAAATGCGCCTTCCTCTAATGCCAACATCAAGGGCATTCACAGACTATGAAAACACTGCAACTGTTCTTGGTGATGAAATGTACCAATATGTGTCTTCTTTGATTACTAGTGTAGTGTTTGTGTCTCAACAGCTCGAGCGCACGCGGGGCGGGTCTAAGAGTTATCAACAAGAAGACGAGGACCAAGGATCAGAAAAGGAAAAACTGTGCAAAATTGCTAAAGGTGACCACGTGCTACTCCGCAATTTCAATAGAAAGTGGAACAGCCCATGCTTCACTGGTCCCCACCTTGTAGAGGAGGTATCTACGAGAGCAGTAAAGTTGCAGGATAAGCGTGCTTGGAATCACCTACACGACGTAAAGATCTGTAAACTCCAGACCCGCCCTAGCGTCACCGACAGGGCCATTGGAAGAACAGCGACAGCGTCACCCACGGAGGAAGAGACTTCTACCACAGCTGACGACATAAGTGTCTCCATACCCTGCCACCCCCCAGATTCCCCAGAGACAACCACTGAAATAGAAACTGGTAATTCCCATACCGCCCACCCCATGGTCACACGATCAAAGAGTAAAGAGACTTCGGCCAGTTGAACCCCAAACCCTCTGCCCATCGACCTCCCACCCACTACAGTAACCACCCAATTGAAGGACATTGTCTTGCACATATACACATGTAACCACTTGAATGTTCTCTTTTTTCTTTTTCGCACATGCAGGTACCGCGTATTATTGTATTGCTAAGAAAACAGATAACTAATAAAGTTCATTGCCCAGGAGTAGATGCTACCCTCAGACGATAACTACCCTGAAGCCCTATCACACCAATTTGTCTATCACATAAAAAGGCCAAAGTACCTAAAAAGAAGGAGGGTACGTGTCTACTACACAGCATTTATCTTGGCCATAGAACAATCAATGCCCCATCTTCACCAACACTTGCCTGCCCTAAGAGACAGATCGCTTAGATTGGCGTGGGAACAGCTCTTCGCCTGGGCACTGAACGACTACTTGATAGGGAGAGCTTGAAAACAACAACTAACACTAATAACAAGCCTATTGAGAATTTTCAGGCGGGCAACTTTAACGTCGCAAGAATAAGCTGCCGGACTGCAGCAAGGTAAGAGCAAAATGCCGGTGAGATTAGCTTCTGTAATAAAGATAATAGGGATTTTGATGATCACTGGGTTTTTGGCTGCCTCTGTATGGCAGAAAGGTTATGCTATCAATATTTTGGCTGTACCCAAACCTAATGTACCCCCACCCACGGCTGCAACAGGTGTTACGTCAGGTGGTACTCCACATAAGGGAAATAGTGTTAAACGCAGCACATACTCAGATAATAAAGGTATTGATAATTACATAACAGATTCAGCACACATCTCGAACAACATGTGGTACCAACACATGACCCAAATAGGTAAGCAGACAACAGAAGACAGCTGCTACGTCTGCTCATTGATCCCATATGCCATGAGCGCTTCTCGAACATTCGTTGCCACGGAAATAGGTGAAAAGACAGCACGATGTATAATATACCTGGCACTGTTCCAAACGAAAGGAAGATTTCAAGGGACGGTGGTGAAACTGGTGTGGAAAACGCGAGACACATATCCATACGAAAACAACTTCCTCAAGACTTATTTGAGTTACCACAAGAGCAGTTTGCATACTGAAGCATTCAGTTACATGACAAGTGGTCCTGAAAAGGGAGAAACGAAGAAAGTAACACTACAATACCTACCATGTGACTGGTACGCCACTGAAGTTCCTGGTAAACAAGGATTTTGGGAAAGACCACTGGTAACAATAACAGGGAAGGTGTACATGGACAACAAATGGGACATAGGAGTGATTGGCAGCAACATGGTAACAAGAGAAAATATTACAACTATTGATGAACACAATAACAGATGTTGGACGATTTGGGGCAAGTATGTACCCATGCTGACGTGGATGGAGAAGGATGAAGACCCAATAAGCATACTGCCGCTGTCTGCACCTAAGATATGCTACCAACATAGAGGAGAAGTGGACGTGGGATACAACACCAACTGTGCAAGCGTGATAGAGTTACCTGAGGGGGGAGCAGGAACAGCAGTATTAATGGACCATTACTGGGCCTGCGGAAACAAGGCATACCACACACTGCCCCCTCTGTGGAATGGTATATGCACAATGGTACACGTTAATGTACCATCACTAGTGGTGCCCCAGAAACATGTGAACAAGGCGAACTTCCCTAAAATGGATGAAGGAAACAAGAGGAAGAAGAGATCTGTAAAACCTCAGAAGGAGTCAGAGAACGAAAACAACAACAACAACAATGTCCTGAATAGAAAGAAGAGACAAGGAGAACCTCTGACAGGAAATTACCTATGGGGAAGGTCGGAAACAGCACTCACTTCAATCCCACCAGACCACAGACTATTCAGCAGAGCAGCAATGTTCTTCTCGTCCATAATACATCCGGGACTACAAGCTTACGCAAATGCAAAATGGCTCCAGATAACTCAATGGGAGCTAATGATGACAATTAACTCTACAGTAAATGGATTCAACGCAATAAAAGAGGAACTGCAAGCAGTGAGGATGGTAGCACTACAGAACAGATATATATTAGATCTCCTTACAGCAATGGAAGGAGGAGTTTGCGCAAAGATAGGACAATCATGCTGCACATTTATTCCTGCTAACGATGCTGACAATGGTACACTGACAGAAGCAGTATCACAACTGGCGCAGATGCACTCCAAAATGATGGAAGAAAGTAAAGGAGTGAAGAAGGATGACAGCTGGTTTTCAATGTTATGATCATGGATGCCATCTTGGCTGTCGGACGGACTGAAGATTATAGTTGGATGCATAATACTGGCTGGAGCTGCACTGATCATAATAAGATTTTGGAAGGCCCGGAAGGCACGCACTACAGACGAAATGATCGAAATGGTTGGTATGCACCCCTTGATGCCGACAGGTGATGGCCAGCACACAGGCACAATAATAAAAGAAAGAGAAAAACTGCGCAAACAGATCATCACCAACCACCTGGACCCACCATCTGTGAAGCTCGAAAACCCAAGAAACCCAAGGAGCTACATAGGGAAATGGGTATACTGCACACCTGGAGGAACATGTGTATATATGTATTGGTCATTTGAAGACCATGTCAACTACTATGGACACTTGGGAGGAGTAACTAAAATATGGAGAGTAAGAGGAGATAAGGAAAAAGATATGTTTGTGGTCGACAAGTCGACCAGAGGGGGGACTGAAGTGGGAGAATGGTACAAAAGAGTCCCACCAATCCCCTCGCGCCCCTGGCCTAGAGGATCGCGGCCCAGACACCGCCACAAGAGGAGTTTGCCTATCTACCAGACGACCAAATACCCTGGTACAGGAACATACGGATGTGCCCACCAGCCTGCCCACCAGCCTGCCCTGCCCAAGCCGACACCTGCGGCATGGATGAACTCGACTGAACCATTCAACAGTAAATAAACACATCGTTAGAGATGCCATGACGACCTAGCCAACGGTCAGAACACCCGTGCAAACATGCACACTGGACACTCCCACACCAATCCACACAAAGAACATATTCAGTGCTATGACGTAGGTGACGGACACACCCACTGACGCGCATCTTTATTATTTTTCACATAGGTTTTATAAAATGCAGAAACGCAAGACGCACAACGAACTCATCTAAAATGCTTGCTGACGCTTCCCCTAACCCATGCATTGCAATGAGAAATATAACGAAGACATGATACTGGGGATAAAGCAATATGATACCGTAACTTAAAGTGCCGTGCATCAAACATCCCCACCTATGCACCAGACCCAAGTAGGCCGCAAGCAAGAGCCTCCACGAACATTGAACGAGCAAGAGTACAATTGCTGACCCTGCAGAATGAGCCCGGCGAGAATGGACAGCCAAGGGAACAATGTTGCAAACTCGCATGCCACAAGCCGAAGCCAAGGTCACACCTGCAAACTAAGCCAGACACACAGTGGAAAATGCAATATTAAATGTGCAGAATTCTGCCTCAACCACGGTCTCTCCTCACGTGACCAAGCCGAACCTGACAGGGTGCCAGACCCAGGAGGGAGGAAGCGCCTGGATCCCACGTTTTGAGACACAGGCAGCAACACTGAAGCGACTCAATGGACATCTGCGGCGGTGGGAGTAGTCTGCCCTCAAGCATATGAACAAATCCACGCATTGTCTGCACAAACACATAGTTACACATTGTTGCAAACGACAGGTGCACCGCAAGCTGGGAACAACGATGGTCCCAGACTGGGGGGCTCGCGAGTGGACCAATCAGAACATGGGGCACTTATCACTGACGCCATTAACATTAGCCAATCCTCAGGGGTCTTCATGTAACAATTTTCATGTATCTAATAGAAGGGACAACCCAAGTATACCACCTGACTGACCCTCAACCACTAACAGCGTTCTCTATACGTATGCTATACTAACCCTACCACTCGAGGAACCAATCCAGAGTGGCGATAGGTTTTTTGCTAACTTTCCCAGGTGACGCAAATAGCGCGTCATACTGAGGTAAAAAGGGCCTGCGAGCCCCACGAATTTTGAGAGAGAGTCAGGACGGACGCGTACGATCCTTGACCCATCCCTGCCGTTGTTTAATAAACAGCAGAACCACCTTGCTTCTTGCGTGTGCCTCATACTCATTTTTGGGATACGCGGGAGGAGTTGGGGCCTCCCTGCCCGGAGGTCCGCGGACGGCCCAGCCGACCCCGAGAGAATTTCCCCCCGACAGCTGGATCTCCCAAACTGCAGGAACTGCCAGTAACTACCACCACCAAAGGAGCTTCTTCCACTTTTAAGGTACATTGTTCTGCCAGGCCTCCCGTTTCATTGGGTATCGCTAAAGGTGTTTTAAATCCTTTACTTACCTACTTGGTTGGCCGCCCCTATCATCTAACATTGTCTTTTACCTTCTTCAACCACCTTTTCAAATCGTTAAACAAAGACTTGACTGCAGCTAGTAGAACAGTTTGATCCTGGGCATATTGCCTTGTACCATTGACTCTGGCACAGGCCTATTGACTTTGGCTAAATCTGTTACAACTGCATTCTCTAGATTGCTTCTCACCTAGAAATGTGTTGGTGCACCTAACTCTTATAACCCCCTTTTTCCTTCCCCTTTTTAATATTGTGAAGTGCCATTTTGCTTGGTTTTCACCTCAGTATTGCAAATGCTAAAGTACTGCCTTGCCTAACTTGTTCACAATCTACTTGGGAAGTGTTGCTGGTGTGTTGAAGAGTTTAACCCTGTATAACTTGTCCTTTCCCTCCCTTCTGAGAAATTGTTAGAGTGCCATTTCTGCTGGTGTACACTGTGCCGTTTTGCTCAGTTTTCACTTTTGCTCAAACTTGTCTACAATTTAAATAGGGAGTTGTGTATACTTTTCTTGACTGGTTTTAATTTACTTTAATAATAGTGATTTGTATATGAACATCAGAGTGTGTACAATACAAAGCTTTGGTCAATGTTTCCTTGTTCCATAGTACTGAAGCCCTAATCTGTAAACCCTGAATACTGCTTATTTCCCTCTTGAGATAAGCGGAGCGCAAGTGTGAAAAATGCAGCGCACGCGTGCAAAAGCCGCACACGCAGCCGTTCATCAATTCATGGAATGCGCTGCGCGTGTAAAATCTGGGATGTGCGCCAAATCTGTGGGTGGCGCACGCGGGCGCACATGTCACTAAATGCTGTGCGTGAAGAGCACAGGGAAAGCGCACAACGTGTAGCGCACACAAGAAAAGTGGGCAGAACACGGGGCGTAACACGTGGAATGGGGAACAACTCGCGAAAATTTAGGTGTGACGGGAAGTACGGGAGGTAAATGCTCGCAATGCCCACACGTGCGCTAACAACACGTATTCATGGAATCAAACAAATATGCGCACGGCCTAAACACGTCCACCACACAAAGGCAGGCGGTAGCGTCCCTGCGCATAACAAAAGTGTGCGCAAACAACAAACACGTACATCCAGCTACGATGAATGTCCCATTCTGTGGCCCCCTAGGAGAAATGACGTGTCACGCAACACAGGCATCCCATAAAAGCAAGAAAAAGAGATAAGCAACCCCTGTAGCCCACGTGCGTGTTGAAAAACACATGCAGTACGCTGTGGCAGCCAGGAACCCCAAAAATACGTACATGATCAACACGCAGGCTAGTATGGGCGGAAAAAAAGGGGTACACGACAAACAGGGACACTCGCAGTGGGAAAAATATTGTGTGCGACTCACCGTCTGCCTTGCGTGTAGAAGAAGAACACGTAGCCAACACCCACCCGCTGTGAAGTAATTGCATGTGACCCCAATGCCTGGAAAACACACGCACCGCTTTTCACGAAAAGCACGTACAGAGCGATGGAAACCCACGTGGGACCCTCAACCCGTTGCAGGGAAACGCCCGCGCGTGTTATGTCACATACGCGCTTACACGCTAAGGCCCTTTCCTCGAATTACACGCTGACGTGCAGTTTTTTCACGTGCCAAATCACCACGTATCAAGCTGGCCACGCAACAACACACGGAAGACCACGCTCCTTCCCAGAAAGCCAATTTACTGCCCCCAGATCCCCGAGCAGCTTTCCATGAGCCAACTGCTGCTGCCTGCATGCCTGCTGCCACCGTGCCCTGCCGTTTGGTGCCTGCACATCTGCCATCTGCAGGGGTCCAGTGGCTGTGACCACCCCTGCTGGAACAGAAGACTCCCAACTGGTGTTCCATCACTCCCAGCCCAGCCCCAGGACCCAGTTGCCCACCCACACCTGCCTCGGGGGTCGCCATGTCGGGGCAAACACCATCAGAGACCACTGGCGACCCCCAGCCAGAGAGGCAGAGGGCTACCAGCTTCAGTGACAAGGAAGTTGGTATCCTGGTGGAGCAAGTTCTGGGGCATTATGATGCCCTCTTCACACCATCGCGCGCCAACAAGGAAGGACGGGAGATGATCTGGGAGGACATAGTGGGTGCCATCAACGCGGAGGGGGTGGCACCCCGCAACATCAAACACCTCCGGAAGCGCTCGGAGGATTACAAATCCAGGACCCTCACGAAGGCCCAGTGTCTCTTGGAGGCAGTGGATGCAGTGGGGCACCGGGCCCATCTTACCACCCAGCAGATGAGGGTCCTGGAGCGCATTCGCCCAGTGCTTCACCACCAGATCCTCAGGATGCAGGCCCGTCTGGAGTCAAGCGTTAAGTGGCCATTTATTCCTATTTGAAACAGTGCATGTTGAGGCGTGGTGGTAGTTAGCTACTCGGCTGCATGTGTGACATGGGTCATGTATGGATGTGTGTGTGCAGGGAAATGACGGTGCTGCATGTGAGTCTAGTCAGGTGTGACTCACATGGATGGTGTATGTGTTACAATGCATCATGCTGAGCAGCATGCGGAATGCACACATGTATGCATGCCTGTGTCTGTACCTTGACATGTTCGTGGTGTGATAGAAATGTGCTGCTGTCATGGACATGCATGATGTACATGTCCATGTGTCAGAGTAGTGTGTGCGCCATGGATGCATGACTCTCCAGGGATGCGTGTGCATACGATCAGTATGTCCCATGATGCATGTGAGTTGCAGCCCACCATTGGATGTATGTACGGTGCGGTGGACATGGATGCAAGTTTTTGTTGCATGTGCCATGCCGGTTTCTGCATGTGTGTTGCCTGCACTGACCCATGTGTTGTTGGGAGACATGATGGAAGTGACGTTTGATAGTGCCACTCATGTGCTATTGTTTCCTGTCTAGGGGACTATTGTACAGTACCCTGATGCTTGTGTTCTATGTCTCCATCTACACAGCAGCGAGTGAATAAGACGGCGGAGACAGCGCTGTGGAGCAAAGCGGCAGGGATGCCTCCACAGGCTGGCGACGCAAGGCCCAGTCACCCTCCCAGGAATTACCATCATCCGGGAGCGAGGGGACTGGTGCCGCGTCTGCCACTACGGCTGCAGCAGAAGGGGTGGGTGAGCCCCCACAGGGGGCTTGCGACGGCGGAAGGCGGTGTGGAGCCATCCAGGTTGTTGGTTTGCACAGAGGAGGAGGAGGCCGCTACTGAGCTGCACATGGGGCCTGGTGGGGGTGGTACCACTAGTGCAAGTGGTGCAGTCCAGGGGCAGGGGCAGGAGGCAGCACAGGTCGCCATGGAGGGGCCTGTGCATGTCACTGTCCCTGACACTGTGACTGCACCACCATGCACCAGCAGGGATGCCCCATCCCAGGCCCGTCTGCAGGTAGAGGAAGGTCCACGTCATCTGGCACTCCTCTACCTGCGGACGAGGGCACCCGTGACCATATGGAGACCATCCTGATTGGTGTCACGTTGCACACGCGTGACATTCGTGATGACGTGCGTGCTTCCTGGGGGGAGCACGCACATCATCACGAAGAGCTGCGTGCCAACGTGGCCCAGTTGGGAGGGGCCATGGTCGGGGGTTTCCTACTTGTGTCGGGCACTCTGGCGGCCCTCTCCTCCTCTGTGGAGACTATGCGCCAGTCATTCTCCATGCCGTCTTCCGGCCCAGATGCCACCAGAGCCCCCTGTGGACCTGCCCCGACCAACGCAGCCAGCTCGGTGGAGATCCCATCCCTGCCACAGTCGGGAGTCGGAGGTCCAGCAGGGGTGGACACCCCAGCAACTGGACCCCAGCAGACGGAGGATGTGCCGGCATCATCGGGCAGGGCACGTGCACGACGGCACCAGTGGATTCCATCAGCCCGGATGCCGTCATGCTTGCAGAGGCAGTTGCGTCGGAGGCAGCGGCAGGCTTAACGTGGGAGGCATCATGGCTCGGGGCCATCAACATCAGAGGGGCAGGCATCGGCCGGAGGGCAGGAGGATCCTGGAATGGGAGTGTCTTCCTTGTGGCAGCGGTTGGGCCAGCGGATAGATGCGGAGCGGCGGCGGGCGGAGGAGGCATGGCTCACTATGGTCAGGGCGGAGAACTCCATGTGCAGGACATTGAGGCGGGCTGAGTGCCTCGAGGCAACTCGCAGGGAGTTGGAACAGGCCATGACTGCATCCCTGCCAGACCTCGAGGACAGGGAAGAGGCCCACCTCAGGGACATCGACGTGGAGTTCGATGATGCCCTGGCCCGGAACATCACAGAGTGAGTCTTAGGACTTGCCCGCCGCCATTGTATATAGTTAATTAGTCTTAGGTTTTCTTTCCATTTTACTTTAATTTCGGGCGCATGGACCATGCCCCACCTTTTTGTATATAGAAGTTTATTAGGTAGGGTTTTGTGTAGGTTTCATTTGGATTGTTGGGCTCATGGACCCTGGATATGTACATTGTATATAGTTGAAGACTGGATTAGACTTCATTTTTTAATTTTTTTACCATGGAGCAATGGATGTTAATTTTTCTTTTTTCCTTTGGATTTCCTTTGATGGACGAACCCTTTGGAGCCATTTTCATTTGTATTTATTTGGATTCTGCATTCATATTCTTTTTTTTCTATTATTTTGGACATGCAGCCTTTTGTTTATTATTCCTATCATTGTGTGGTTTTCTTTGATTCCCTTGCTTTTATATTTAATACATTTTGGTTTCATACTTCATTTGTGTGGTATTCTATCATTGGTTTCATGCATGTCACGATGTGGGTTTTCTCATTCACTTGCACCCATTGTGTGTGTGTGACGGACATGTATTGATGTGCATACTTGCCATTTGGGATGTATCATGTAATGGGGATTTCTTTGTGGGGTGCATGGGATACTTGGTTGAGTGTTTGGACAGGGGTGGCGTGGGGTGGGATTTGGGTGGCCATAAGGGGCATGAGTGTGGATCCTGATGACGTGTTGTGGGGGGACATGAGTCGGGGGCCTGCTGGCAGTTGCCTGTCAATGCTGGGTGGGACATGTGTTGGGGCTCACAAGAGCATGGTGCCATGTGGGCTGCGTGCGGGGCATGCCCAGGGTGGATGGGCTGCCTGCGGGGCATGGCCAGGGTGGATGGGCTGCCTGCAGGGCATGGCCAGGGGTGTAGGGTAGTGCCCTGTGGTGTGGGCTGCCTGCAGGGCCTGGGGAGGGGGCACACCCAGGATGGCCCATACTGCCAGATTGCGTGTACATGGCGCAAAGGCCAGTGGACCAGCATACAGCCCCTCAACCACGAAAACGCATGTAAAACTCCCCACGCACCCTTCAGAATACATGTACCCCTCTCGCGCTAGCAAAATCGCGTATAAAACTCCCCGCGCACCCCTCAGAATACACGTACCTCTCTCGCTAGCGAAATCGCATGTAAAACTCCCCGCGCACCCCTCAGAATACACGTACCCCTCTTGCGCTAGCGAAATCGCATGTAAAACTACCCGCGCACCCCTCAGAATACACATACTCCTCTCGTGCTAGCAAAATGTAGTTCCTTTTAGTGATAAGTTACCAGTTTCTACAGAGGAATGTTACATTTTCATGAAACCACTCTTCGATGTGCTTGACTATCTGGGTGTCTCCTACACTAACTATTCGGACGACACCCAGATACTCATTCCCATCACAGGTGATTATCTAGCTGACACCAAGGCCCTTAAAGACGTCTACCTGGTCATCCAAGCCTAGATGGCCCAACACCAGTTATGCCTAAATGACAACAAGACAGAGCTCCTTATCCTGGGCACCTCACAACGCCTGAGCAAACTAGAGCCGTCCTATCAGTCATTCACCATAGACGGTAATACCATACGAGTCTTGAAAGACACCAAAACGTTAGGTTTTTACCTTGACACCACCCTATCCTTATCTCGACAAATAAATGCAGTCAGATCTGCCTCTGCATACACGTGAAAACTTATTGCAGTTTGCAGACCGTTTCTTACCACCCCTAACAGTGTCACACTAGCTAGAACTCTCATTATGGCCAAAATTGATTATTGTAGTGCCCTTTACTTAGGTACTAGCCAAGAGAACTTGAATAAACTCCAAACAACCCAGAACAATGCCGTTCGAGCTGCCCTAAACATCCCCCCGCAACCACCACATTTCAGAATCCAGAACCAACCTAAAGTGGCTACCTGTCAAGCAGAGAATCTCACTAAAAACACTTGCCCTCACGCTCAAATGCTTGGCTAACAAGGCCCCTATCTACCTCTGCAGTCGGCTGTCTCGCCAATCGACCTCTCGACCTCTAAAAACTGCCCAGACTCACTGTCTATCGATCCCTAGGTTTAAACTTCAAAAACGGGGGGCACTAGCTTCCCTGTCCTAGCCTCTAAGCTATGGAACTCCCTCCCCGCTACAATCGGAGCTGAAGACTCATTCAACACATTCAAGGCCATAACCAAATCTTGGCTTTTTGACCAGCACTAAGACATGCTCTGCGCTCTTGTTTTACATACGCTGGCCCTCTGACCTCCGTTACTATTTTCTGTAAACCCTATGGGTATATCCACTGTTAAGCCTAGCGGCACTGAAACCCCTGTAATGTATGTAGATAGAAACACTGTTAGTATTCTGTTAATGTCTGTATATATGCATTATTGTAACTTTGTACAAATTGCACCCTGATGCCTCCGGGCCTGATGGTCTGCGCCTTATAAATAAAACAAATACAAATACGAGGCAAGATAGCTATGCTTGAAGTGGTAGATGAGGAAGATAGATCATGGAGAACAGTGATTGTCCTTGACGAGGGGTAAAGATTGAATGACATAACGGATGAAGATATGTTCAGAGAAGAATGAATCAATGACGAATTAGTGTTCTTTATGAGCATTACATACTGGATAAGGATTGAGAAAAGAGATATCCCACAGCGAATTGTGATAATGCGAAAAAGACCAGCATATTTTCAGGAAGATTTAGAAAAGGTGCCAAGTGTCCTGTGGTCAACGGGCCCCTATGATGTAGGTCCATTAAAGGGAATAGGGGAGGTTTAAATACAACTTAAGGCAGGAACAATTTTACCCTGACCGAAACAATACCCTATATCCTGAGAACCTGATGAGGGCATATTCCAAAATATTTCAGCACGGATGAATCAGGATATCCTAGTGCCATCGGAATCATTGTGCAATACTGCAGTGTATCCGATTAAAACATCTAAAGTGGGGTCGTGGAGATTTATCCGGGACCTTGGGCCTCTAAATCAGATTCTAAAGGGAGAGTTTCCTTTAGTTCCTAATCCTGCAACAACATTGTGTAGCATTCCAGTTGAAGCTCAGTATTTCACGGTGATCGATTTGAAAAATGAATTTTTCACGATCCTGTTGTATAAGGACTCACAAGACCTGACTTAATTTATGTTTAGACAAAAAAGAGTAAAACATACTTGTCTTCCTCAAAGGTATTGTGAGTCCCCATAAATCTTTAACATGGTCCAACAGATGGATCTAGGCATTATCGATCTTAAAACCGCTGTGATACAGTACGTAGATGACATTAATTTGCAGTAAAACAGAGGATGAATGTAGGCAAGACTCTGTCCAATTAATGACTATTTTAGCAGGCAAAGGATATAAGGTGGACAAGGAGAAATTACAGTATTGTCAAGATGAAGTATTGTACATAGTTCAGTTAATTTCACATGAAGGAAAGAAAGTGACACCTGAAAGGGCTGAGACAATTATGAAGACACCAAAACCGAACACAGTTAGACAGATGCAGCAGTATCTGGGCTTGTGCAATTACTGCAGAGCCTGGGTGTTTGATTACAGCATGTACACCAAGCCACTTTTGTAAGCAATAAAAAAGGCAGAAGTGGCTAAGGAAAAGATAGAATGGACTGAAGAAATGGAGGAAGGATGTGAGGAGTTGAAAAGTGCAATTTGTACAGCTCCAGTTTTAGGGATTCCCAACTACAGCGAGGAATTTTATTTGTTTTCACACATGAATGGGGCAGTAATGACAGCAGTGCTCACACAAAGGACGACTTTGGGGTACAAACCTTTGGCATACTCTAGCGGGATCCTAGATCCAGTTATGAAACAACTGTGTAAACAATCTTTGGATGCTACCACATTTACAATTGAAAAGTCCACAGTTTTGTCATGGGTTGCTCTATGACTCTTTACATGGAGCATGCCTTATTTGCTATTTTAGAGATACCCAAAGGCACGTTGACATCCCAAAGAGCTTCAGCTTTCGAAGTAATGATTTCCAATCCAGCAATTAAAATCGTAAGATGTAAAATAGTGAACCCAGCCACGTTTGTAGCTGAACCAGTAGAAGAAGGTGATCATGTGCATGACTGTGCGAATCATGTTGAATTCTGTGATGATATACCCCATGTGAAAGAGAATGCCTTAGTGGGAAGGGAGATTATTTTTATTGATGGTTCTTCAAAAATTTACCGGACAAGTTGGGTGAGCCATGCAGGCTCCATTGTGGTAAGACATAGATTACATGAGAAATTTGAAGTCGTAGCAAGTGCAAGGCTACCGTCTCACTTTTCAGCGCAAACAGCAGAATTACTAGTGCTTATTGACTCGTTCGAGAAGCATGAAGAACAGGAAGTGACGGTGTGCAGTGACTCCGCCTATGTGATGTCACTTTGGAAAAGGAGGGGCTATCGCCACACAGGCAACTCCCCAGTACAACACACGTCCTTATTGGACTGGCTCATTAAGGCACTACAACTCCCAGTAGCCATATATTTATACTGATGTGTTATTATATATGTAGGCCTGTTGGCCATGTAACTAAGTTTAACATATCCTTTCTGCTGCGCCCTGATGCTCCTGGGTCTGGTGCGCATTATAAATAATAAACAAACAAACAAACAAACAAACAAACAAATAAACAAACAAACAAATGTTGGAATATACCAAATCTGCCTAGGACCAAGGAACCCCTAACACGGCTTCGGCCAGGACATGTCAATTACTGTTGTGGGCATTGACGGGGCATGTGTACTTGCATGGTCGCCCTTACCTTTGCACATTCTAGTCACACAGACAGTCTGCATGTATGCTGTTAATTGTGCACTTCAATCACAATGCAAATTAAAAAAGCCTGAAATGAACTGGCCGCACTTGAGCTGAACAGTAACAGGTCCCCATTCGTCCCCCCATACAGGTGATGCTGGCTATCCCCTGAAGAGGTGGCTCCTTACCTCTGAACAGAACCCACAGAACAGGCACGAGGAGGAATACAATCGTGCACATACCCGTACCCGCAACGTGATTGAGCAGACTTTTGGCCTTTTGAAGATACGGTTTAGGTGCATTAGCAGGTCTGGTGGCGCTCTCTTGTATGGCCATGAGAAGGTGGCCA
Source organism: Ambystoma mexicanum (assembly GCF_040938575.1). Lineage (NCBI taxonomy): Eukaryota > Metazoa > Chordata > Amphibia > Caudata > Ambystomatidae > Ambystoma > Ambystoma mexicanum. The sequence continues at coordinate 1,682,580,092 of NC_090932.1, forward strand.
AGATCACCATGGCATGTGTCATGCTGCACAATATGTGTATCAGACGGAATGTGCCACTGGCCCCTGACGTTGAAATAGAAGCACCTGATGAGGATGATGATGGTGATGAGGATGGAGGTGAAGGGGATGCAGGACATGCAAGAGGGGATGGTCAGGAGGGACGTGCTGTGAGGCAGCATCTGATCAACCAAATATTCTGAGTAACGTTGTTTTTTACTGTCACATGGATATGGGTATGAATGCACTGGTGTATGTTTGAAGCACGCAATGGACCCTGTCGCCAATAAAGTACACAAACACAATGAAGATGTCCAAGCATGTGTTTTGATCAGACACCAGTGTATTAAGTAACGGAAAGATGAAAAAGTGCATGTCCCCAAACATCCCACCACCCTTTCCCCCACACCCACAACAGACCCATAACAACCTTTCCCCCACCCCCCACAACAGACCCATAACACCCTTTCCCCCACCCCCCACAACAGACCCAGAACACCCTTTCCCCCACCCCCTCCAACAGACCCATAACACCCTTTACCCCACCCCCCCCAACAGTTCCTCATGTGTCTGCCACTATGTTCCCATCCGGCCATGCACGCAGAAGCTTCGCCATAAACTCCCTATTGGCCATTGTCTGCAGCAGCATTTGGAGGCTGGCTAGACATGCGCCTGGTGGTGCGTGTGGAGCGGCGGAGGGGGCTTGTCTGCATTGAACCGGCGGATGACAACGTGGCTGACTGTCCTGGTGGTGTGAAGTGGCGGTCCAATGTGTCTGCTATTCGAGTGAGGACCTCCCTAAATCTGCCTATCTCCTGACACAGCCTGTCTGTACAGGCCTCCATCCCCTCCCTGGAGTGCCTTGCTGTCTCCACAATCTCCTCCCTGAGATGGGCAGCCTCCTCCACATGCTGGCCAACCAGCACAGTTAGTTCCTGTTGCCGCTGGCTGATGGTGGCCAGGTCGAGGGCAGTGCTGGGTGCTGGTGGAGTGGCTGCTGTGCCCTCTGATGCATCCATGTCAGCAGGTGAAGCCACCGTGGGGGTCATAGAACCTAGAATGTTGTCCTCGCCAGTGGCATCAGACCCAGGTGTCTGGAGTGGTGATGGCTCGGGGTGCCAGGGGGGGTTGGGGTGTGCATCTCCATTGTGACATCTGTTGTGTCCTCAACATCAGATAGTGGGGCAGTGGCTGCTGCCTCTCCTGCGGAGCTTGGCGCAGCTGATGGTGGGCCCTCCGTGGCTGGGATTGGTGGTTGTGGGTTCACCTCCGATGGTGGGGCTGTAGTTAGTGGTGTGGCTACTTCTATCCTGGCAGTGGCACTCCTCCGATGCTTGACACTCATCATGTGGAACCTTCCCCCCTTGCCCATTGATGTCGTGGGGGTGTCCTCAGAGTCCTGTGCCCTTGGTCTCTTACTCGTAGCTGGTGCCTGGGATGCATTTCCGGCATCCTCACCGTCTGTATGTGAGCCTGTCAGGGACAAGAAGGGGGATGGCATGTTTACGTTTCTATGTACTTTATGCAGAATACATCAATAATGCAATTGTGGCCATTGGGACTTCATTGTTGGGGATGCAGGTGATGTGTCAGTTCAGTGCCTCATCCATGCATGGTTGTGTTTTGCACTTGTTTCTAGTGATGTGTGCATGTATGTGTTTTTGGGTCTGACACTGACATGGGCAGGGATGGATGCATGTGTGGATTTTTGTCCATCCATGAGATGATTCTGGGCTCACATTTGGGGGGACCAGTACATTCACATAGCATCCTGTCATATGTGCACTCACCTCCATCTGAAGTGGTTGCCACGCCATGCTCCATAGTGCCGATTCCCTCAATGGATTCCACTCCGATTAGGTTCGCACAGGTCTCCTCACATTCCTTTAGTTTGATGGGTGACCGGGATCCACCTGCAGTGGCTATTTTGTGGTTTTTGGCAAGGATGCTTCTCACCCGGAGTCTGAGGTCGTCCCACCTTTTCCTGCACTCACGCACATTGCGGGTGGTGGTCCCCACTGCACTAGCTTTCACTGCAACATCAGCCCAGATTGCCTTTTTTTTAAGAAGTGTCTCCCGCCGCATGTTGTTGGCAAAGACAACAGCGGCATTGTCAGCAAGGGTCTGGGTCAGCATGATTAGCTCCTCTGAGGTGAATTTTTCTTTCTGCTGCCGGTTGGTGGTTTTTTCAATGCCTTGGGCATGTTGAGGTTGTCCCTGATGATTTGCAACTGCAAGCTACTCCAAGCAGGTCCAGGGGGCAGAGGATGGCAATGGATTGTGTTTTTAAAGGTGGCCGCCGTGCTCTTTCCTGTTCCTGTGCGATGACGCTATTTCCGGTTCCGCAATTTAACGGTCACCGCTAATAGCAGTGACCGCTATTTGCATGCAGCGTGAGGGCGGAGGTGCTATCTGCACTTTCGTCGAGGGCGGTAAGTGACTTTTTGGGGTCTTTAGCGGCAGGGTCATTACCGGCATGGCACTATGCTCGTGTCCGCGTACTCGTAATGGTACGCTATTAGCGCCCTCTTGCGAGGGCGGACACGTTAAGAGCGCCATGCTGGTAATTTGAGATTTTTACCGCACAACGTGTAATGAGGCCCGTAGAAGCCAAAAGGGTTGCACATGCCCCAGATATATCAAGTTTGACACTGAAGATATTAAAGAAAGTTCAACTAGAAGCTGTTACGCTCACCTGGATTCCACAGGGGCGCCGAACGAAACTGGACTGCAACGGTCTCCACCAGCTTGACTCGTAGTGAATTGACTAGCGACTGCACCTGCCCTCTGATTTTTGTCTGTCTGGCACGAAGGAGGATTTTCCTAGAATAGGACAATGGTAAATTAGCTAACCAATAGGAGAATATCTAACTACTGCTTCTGCTTCTGTACCCTCCTTATGTTCTCCTTACTGCGTCTCACCTGATTGTTAAGAAAGATGAGCTCACCATCCTGCATCTGCATGCAGGGGTGCGTTGAAGCTTGGGTACTCAGTTAGCTTCACTGATCCCGTGGCTGAGTTCCTGACAATAAGGATTCCGAGGTAAGTCTTATGTCTTGCTTTTAAATTCTAATTGTCTTTAGTTCACTTTTGCACTATTGTCTTCATAGTGTGTTTTTCCCTTTTTGCAGAATTGCCGCAGACAGGTGTCTCTTTCTCTGAGAGAGCGATGTAAATGCCAAGGTAAGTTTCAGTATTACGAAGAAAGAATAATGTCTTAAAATGCGGTATTGTTCATTCACTCTTTTCACCTGTTGCTCTCTTTCTTGTCTGCAGGTGCGGCACTTTCAGAAATGAAGCTCGTGTGAGGGAGGTTAGCAAGACCGCAAACGAATATAGGTTCGGGTAAGTATCTTGCGGCGCCGGATTTAATGTCGTATAGCGAGAAGTAACTCACCGATTGACTTTTTTGTCTTGCACAGATGTGGCTGTTCCGGGCGGTGATTACTCTACAGTGTCTCGCTGGATCGCCTGGATGAACGGAGCATCGGTGAGTATTTCGCTGCGCTATGCTAATTGTTCTTGAAATGTTTCCTTGAATAGCGCGGCCCCTGGTGTTCCTTCCCTTGCAGGTACAAACTCCCAAATGCTTGCGGGGGTGAATCCAGGTAAGGTTCTTGCTATAACCTGTTCTCTTCTCTTCCTTTGCAGATGCAGATCGAGTAGACGGATCGGGCGTGGCTGAAGACTGGACCGGAGCTACAGGCACAGTGAGCGTTACGCTGCACGAGTGCAGAATAACGCGAAGAGTGTTCTATTCTCCAGGCGTGGTTTAAATAGTCTCCCAAAACTAGTTCCCAGGTAAAGTAGTCCCAGTACCACACCCAATGAAATAGTCCCTTGAATAAAGTAGTCCCTTCAAGCAGCCTCATGGTGGGCTGTACCTGGCTTTACCACTTGATAATTTGACTTGCCTGAAAAAGGCCATATGAGCCTGGCGCCAATGGTGCCAGTACTGAGTCCAGGAAGCCCTTAGGCAATCTTTTGGGGCCTTATAGGTCCTCATGGGTGCCAGGATTTTGGGTTGACTGATCTGCATCAGATGTCTGGGGGCAGGCATTGTGACAGCATATTAAACCCCTCTCATACTAACATGCTTCTGTCAGTTACGCAACTAATAGAGATTCAGGGAAGAGTCCCTCGAGAAGAGCAAGCACTATGGAAACAAAGGAGAAGCATTATGGCAACAGGAAAGCACTGGAAAGCCAGTGATGATGGTGGCATTATTGAAAGTTGCACTTGAACAACTGCATTACCATGCACATATAACCAGAGAAAGCCTTGCTGCCACCATTGCAGAAGACTGGTTAGTTCCTAATCTACTGGAACACGTTGCAAAGCTCATGGTGAATTGCATCATTTGTCAAATGTTTACTGCTGGGCATGCTCTGAGAACAATCAGAGGAGTAATACCTTCAACCGAATGAGACTTTTCTGCATTTACACATCGACTATGTCGATATGCTGTAGACATGTAATGGATACAGGTATCTATTAGTGGTGGTGTACCCCTTCTCGAGGTGGATCGAAGCCAGTCCATGTGCACACCCTGATGCCACTTGCGCAGCAAGGTTTTTAGTGCACAAAGTCTTCCCAAGGTGGGGTGTGTGCGAAGTAAAAGATCCGATAATGGGCCACATTTTGTCAATGAGCTATTCGAACAAATAGGGCTTCTATTGAGTATAAAGCACATGTTTTCTTCTCCGTATCACCCGCAAGCAAATTGAATATGTGAGAGATTTAACCGCCTCCTCAAAGAGAGGATCGCTAAGATTAAATTGACTTTAAAATGGGATGGCTTTATAGGCTACCCCTAGCCTTATATGCCCTCCGGAGTCAGCCAAGCGCTGACCACCACCTCACACCTCATGAGTTAGTGACAGGGAGTCGGATGAGAATGCCTCTTATGCCTCCCTCTAGAGTGAGGATTGATGCCAGAGTGTAGCAAAGACTTTAGGAGATGAGATGCATGATTATTTGACATGTATGACTACCAATATTTCTTTCATTTCAGATCAAGTCAAGCATCGGTGGTAGAGGTCTAGGAATATGGAAGAGGACTATCCAGTAATCAATCCAAGTGAACAATTGCCACTGCCAAAATTATATGTTGGGAGTCTGATCCTTAAAAGAGTTTCACTAGAAGGTGGCACAAACCTAGGTTCAATGGCCCCTTTGTTGTTGAGGAAGTCTCCCCTTCTGCAGTTAAGGTATTGGGAAGATGGGCTTAGCTGCATTTTAGTGACGTGAAGGTTTATAAAGGCGAGACCCTCGCTCTAACGGTTGCTGAACCAGAAGCAAGACAAGAAGAAGAATTTCCACGTGTGCAGACCTAATCAATGACCAAGAAGAAGGACGATAAGGCAGCAAGTGATTACCACATATTTATTTTGGACTGGAATTCAATGGACACTCCTTATATATTTTAGCAGGAAGTGCATAGACTTGCAGAGAAATTCCAGAGATTGAAACAAACTTTTAGAAATTCATTGAAGAAGTGAATGTTGCATCAACATTATGCCTAAATGTCAGTTCTTGAATAGAAATTGGAAAGATCAGTATCCAGATTAATTTCAGGGAGAATATTTGTTCTAATTGATAAAATACATGATACCTGTCGACAGCGACACACATCGGCTTGTGGTTGTCATTTTTGTGTTTATACTTCAGTCTTACCCTGCTCTTGTCAGAAGGGACATCAATAACCATACCTTTTTATAGAATCCCGAAAATGGTCCAGTGATAAGAAGACGCCTTATCACTATAATTGAACAGATTGTGCAGTTACAAATGTAAAGAATTGAATATCTGTATTAAAAATGGTTTGTGAGGAGGATAATGTGATTATAGAGAGAGCACTAGCTCAGCAAGCATTGGGATGGCACAACAAATGGTTCCCCAGACTTCTATGCGTAATGTACATATGCATGTGTATTCTCTTTATCTTTTTGTACCTCACATTTCAGAGTCGTTGAAGAAAGAGCTCCTATGATTTTCCCTACTATGAGTACAAATGACCATAACTTCTTTGATTTTTATGGATGTGTTAGATGACACAAAAGGAATGCAGAGGAAGATAACCAGGGGATAAATACGTATCTAGATAATTCAGCTCACCTAAAGAATAATATGTGCCATCAGCACATATTATTTTCCATGTGCCTTTCCCCCATGCCATGACTACAGTAAAGACTTTCATTTCCACACCGGTCAAGTGGCACAGCGAGTAGAGCGGTCGCTTTGACATCAGGGCTGACGCAGGTTCGACCTTCCCACACACCGTGGGTAATAATAAGCAGCGCTCAGATACCTGAGGGTTCGTAGTGCTATATAAATGCTAAATTATTATTATTATTATTATTATTATTATTTCAAAGGAGTTGTCGGCATCCGATGCAAAATGCCTCAGCAATCCTGCAGCATGTACTACTCGGGGACTATTCCAAGGGAGTTGGGCAACTCTTCGATGGATAACAAGACAGTCGTTCCCATACCAAGATGAATATATTAAGACTACTCAGATGGAGGACCCTGGATGGACAGACAAGATGCTTGTATATCCTGCTGCAGGACAAGATAAGGTGATTATTGAGGAAATTAAGAAGATGAACTGTTCTGATATGACAGAAAAAGCTTGGTTGCCTGGATGCTGGGAACAATGGGCCTCATTCGAGTATGCCGGTAAAACCGTGTTCATACCGGAATGAGCGGGTCCGTGCACGTATGAACCCGCTAATAGCGGGTCATTACGAGTGTGCGAGCATGCGCGTTCCCCCATGCCGGTAGTGGCAACACCGCCATGCCGATAAAGGGCCTCCAAACCCCCTATACCGGCATCGCGGGGGCCGCCCATTGCGCTACCGCCTCTCACTAACCCGTAAATACCGGCACGGTAATACCACCATGGTATTACCGTTTTCGCAAAAAACAGACCCGGAAATTACGTCATCGCGCAGGAATGGGAAATGGGCTGGCGGCCATCTTTAAAAACACAATCCATTGCCATCCTCCATTACTACCACTACACCCGTGTTGTTGAGTGCCAAAACAGAACCAGGATGTCAAAGGCCACCGGAAAAAGCAAACAAAGCAAACAAAGGAAGAGGAAGCAGCGCTTCTCAGATGCAGAATTGACAATGCTAGCGGACCCCCTACAACAGCATGCTGACATTATCCGAAGCACGGACCTGAAGCATGCGGCCCAAACGCATAAAAAACAGGTGTGGCAGGAGGTTGCGCAAAGGGTAACAGCAGTGGGGGTTACCCCAAGGAGTGTCCGGGATTGCAGAAAGCGCTACGACGACCTCCGCCTCCGTGTGCGGAAGATCCTTGCGGAGAACCGGAGGGCCGCAATGGCGACAGGCAGTGGCACACACTCCCCTGTTAAGCTCAACACATGGGAGGAGATTGCAAGTGGATTCATCGATCCAGAATCCATCGAGGGGATTGGAGAGCAGGAGTACGGGGCAGCTACTACAACAGAGGAAGGTGAGTGAACCATCACATCCACCTATAACAAAACATGATGTGACACAAGTGAGGTGGGAGTCAGAATAGGCAAGGCAATTCCCATACCCAAGGCAACATCAACTCACCAACAGAATATTGATTGCCACCCCCTGCACCACACGCATGCTGTGTGAAATCTGTAAACCCATCCATGCCCATGTCCCCCCCACACCTAGACAATCCATTGCCACAAGCCATGCAATCATTTCCAACATGTCCCCTCAGTACACCAAATGCCACACAACAGAAATGAAATCATGCCTGAATGTATCAAGATATAACACTGCCACAAATCACAGCTGCCATTTGGCAATCTCACTGATGACCTGCATCTCTTCTATCCCTCAGGCACCGATGAAGAAGGTGGAACCCAGGACAGGGGGCTAGGCACATCCAGTGCAAGCAAGGGGACCAGGGACACCGCAACCCCCTCCTCCAAAAAATTTCCTCTGACCACTCCCAGTGTGCCACGCAAGGCATCATCTCTGCAGGGGGCACCTGCTGCGACAGTGCCAGCTGTACCGCCGGCCACCATGGACGTCCTGTCCACAGAGGTGGTTGAAGAGGCCGAAGAATTTTTGGGATCGCCCAGCCCAACACCCATTGGCCCCCCCTCACCGCCTGCGGAGACAGAGAGCCTGGATGACCCATGTCTCCATGACTCCGACCTAGGGGACTCGGACATCGGCATATTTGAGGACGACAGTGCCCAGGACGAGGGCCCCACACCGGTGCCTGCCACCACCCAGCCCTCCACCACCCAGCCCTCCACCACCCAGCCCTCCACCGGTACACCTGCGACAGAAACCCCCTTTGAGGTCCGTCTGACAAGGGTGGAGGCCCGTCAAGACGAGATGCTGCAGATAATGCGGCAACAGGTCCTTGCCGGTAATGAGGCCATGAAGGCCATAGCCACGGCCATTGCCGCAAATACAGCAGCCGTGGAGGCGTCCACATCTGCATTCAGGCAGTGCATGGGGTCACTGACCGAGGCCCTACTAGCCAACATCAGGCAAGTGCAGCAGCCACACCATGGGTCTGACAGAGGATTGACAATTGACACCTCGACCACATCAACACCTTCCACCTCTGTCCAATCAAGCCCCGTGCGCTTAACGCGCAGGAGTGCACGGTGCATGGCCATGGCACCCCCAGACCTGAAAGTCACCAAAAAGTGACTTTTTGAAAAATGGAAGAAATGTGAGGAGTAGGATTGTTGAAGGCAACACTGTTTGTTGCACACATGGGGACATCTGGGATCTGTGGGGTGGGTGAGGGAGTTTGTTGGGCTGTTCACTGGGGTCTGTGGGGTGGGTGAGGGAGTTTGTTGGGCTGTTCACTGGGGTCTGTGGGGTGGGTGAGGGAGTTTGTTGGGCTGTTCACTGGGGTCTGTGGGGTGGGTGAGGGAGTTTGTTGGGCTGTTCACTGGGGTCTGTGGGGTGGGTGAGGGAGTATGTTGGGGGATCGTGGGAGGGGGGAGTGGGCACAGTTTTGCACTTTCATATAATACACAAGTTTTCTGGAGAACAATCCATGGCTGGACATTGTCATTTTTGGTGTGCATCCATTTAATGTGTTACGTCTCAAAATTACAGCATTCCCTTTGTGCATTTTCACATTGGCCCAGTGTCTGACTGACAAAGGTTATTCATGGTCCCTGTGTCTTAAAAGTATTCGTCAAATAGTGCTTGGCGTACAGCATGGCCGTCCCGTGCATCACGTACTGGCAGGGGGGCTCCTTCGCCTCCGTCTCCATCCCCTTCATCCTCACCCGGGCCATGCATGTCAATGTCAGGTGGCAGTGGTACATTCCTTCGGACGCACATGTTGTGCAGTATGACACAGGCCATGGTGATCTTTGCCACCTTCTCAGGCCTATATAGGAGTGCCCCACCAGACCTGCTTAGGCAGCGGAACCGCGCCTTCACCAGGCCAAAGGTCTGCTCAATCACGACACGGGTGCGGGTGTGCACACGATTGTACTCCTCTTCATGGCTGTTCTGCGGGTTCCGCACAGGGGTAAGTAGCCACGGCCTCAAGGGATATCCTCCATCACCTGCAAGCAGATACAAATAGGTGTGTGTCACTCTGAACTGACACCTTCAGGGAGCACGGTCATGGCAGCAGCTATTAGGTGTGAGCATGCACATGTCCCTGTACTTGTACAAAATAGTCACCTATATGGGATGTATACTGTAAAGAGGTGTGGAACACTGGATGGGGTTGAATAGATGATGCAGGGTGTAAGCATGCATGCTGAGGCAGAGGTGCTGTGGCAGTGCAACAATGTTTAGCCTCCAATTCATGCAGTATACTCTTTGCTATGCATGGTCACACTGGCCGCATTGGCACAGTTGCCATCCTATTCAGTCATGCATTGCTTGCCATCACCATGGTGCCCCGGTTGTGCCTCTTACTTGTTGTTATCCATTTGCATTATTTGTGATATGTGGCCCAGTGATGTGTCATTTTCCGTTTGGCTGTGTCAGGTGAGGAGTGTTTAGCTCTGCATTCATTCTCCACTCACTGGCTATTGCCACCCAGGTGTACTTTTAACCCCCCCTTTCCCACCCTGGTGAACTATCCCCCCCCTTTCCCACCCGGGTGTACTATCCCCCCCTTCTGCATCCGCACACATGAGTATCCCACAGCATGGCCATGGGCCTGTTGTGCAACTCACCGAGCAGCCAGGCACGTGGTCCAGCATGTCGCTCCATGTGACGGGGTAGCGAGGAGTTGCGCAGTACCATGGCATCATGTGTGAATCCAGGAAATCTGGTGCAGCAATGGGTGATGATTTTGCTGGAGTCACATACCATTTGCACATTGATAGAGTGGTATTGCTTGCGATTGCGGTACACCGCCTCTATGGCATGGGGGACTACCAATTCCACATGGGTGCAGTCGATGGCACCAACACAATTGTCATGCCGGCCAGTGCATGGAAGCCTACTTTGGTTTCGGCTATCTCCTGGCCAGTCCGTGGTAGGGATATGTGGGTGCTTGCGTGCTTCAGGAGGGCATCGAGCACTTGGTTCAGCATGCGTGAGAATAGTGGTTGTGAAATGGCGTGCAGCTGGCCCACTGTGTGTTGGTAGGTGCCTGTGGCCAGGAAGTGTAGCAAAGACACCACCTTCAGTAGTGGGGGGATGGCAGTGCGTATTTGTATGTGGCTGGCAATGTCGTTGTGTATCATGTCCACTATGGTGGTGATGGTGTCACGGTCCAACCGGTACAGGGTGTGGATCTGCCAAGGGGTTAGGTTGAATGGGCTGGGTCTGGTGCGAGGGATTGGTGGCTGCCTACGAGGCGCTGGTGGCTGCGCTGGTGGTAATTGATGGGCCTGTCTCACCCTCCTTCTCCTCCTGCGTCTCCTCTGTGCTGCCTGTTCTTGCTGCTGTAGTTGTTGTTGTTGTTGTTGTTGCTGTTGTTGCTGTTGTTGCTGTTGTTGCTGTTGTTGCTGTAGTGGTAGCAGTATAGGCATGTCCTCCTGTGCCATGATTGCAAATGCTAGTGGTAGCATTTTAGTGTAGGAAGGGGTGTGGTGTGTAGGTGTGCTCCTTTTGTACTGGGCCACTCTGCATTGCCTACACCTGTGGGGGGGGGTTGTGGTGTGTGGGTGTGCTCAGTTCATACTGGCACAGCCTCCTTTGACTCCACCTGTGGGGATTGTGTGCACCTGTGGCAGCTGCCTTGTATCTTGGTTGCTGTTTGCGGGTAGTCCGCGATGCCTGTTTTTCCGGCATCATGCAGCCCGTTATTACCGTGTTTGTGATGCCGGTATTTGCATGTTTGCGTGGGTTGTGATAGTCCCCTATTACCGGCATGCCGGTATTTACTACCTGAGGAGGTGCGTGTACGCGCCTATGCCGCTATTGGCGGCACCGTAAATAACGGTGCCGTTAATACCGGGTTTGTGGGTCAGAATGCTACGGAACGTTAAATGATGCCGGTATTTGCATACCGGCATCATTTTTCCCTTACCGGCATAACTCGTAATGAGGCCCAATATCAGCTGCTGATCAATGGAGGAGTTAGCACAAGTACAGCATGGGAAGATGGAATGATGTCTTGTGCGGCTCATCTGCAATGCAAGGAATACAGAAGGTGAATGTTGAATGCCTGAAGTTGTGGGCCAAGTACTCCAAATTACTGACATGGGTGGACGACGAAGCAGGCCCAGTAGCTGTAGTTCCATTGGTAAATGTGACAATGTGTTTCCAGGGTCATAGAAAGAATTACGTTGGACAGAATAAAAGGTGCAAAACTACAATTGACGTTCCAGGAATGAGAAAAGGTACAGCTGTCCTAATGGATCGATATTGGGCCTGCGGATCTAGAGCCTACATGAAGTTGCCCAGGAATTGAGGCAGAGGGTGTTCCTTGGTCTTCGTCCATGTTCCAGTCTTGGTGATTCCTCAGAGCGATCTGAACATTGATTTATTCCCAAAAGTGGATGACCATTTGAGAAAGAAAAGATCACTTAAACTTCGAAGGATGAAAAGAGAGAACTATTTTTATCCAAATCAATAAAGGCTTATGAAGCCATTCCTGATTAACACAAATTCTTCAGCAAGACTGCTATGATAATGACATCTATATTTATGCCTGGACTTTAGCCAAATGGCTACAGATCACCAGGTGGGAGCTTCTACAGACAATCAATTCTACTATAAAGGGATTTAACGCAATATACGAAGAGCTGAGGGCCATACGACTGATGAACCTCCAGAACAGGTATGTCCTTGACATGATCACAGCAATGGAACGAGGTGTGTGTGCCAAGATCGGGCCATCATGTTGCGCATTCACACCTTCTCATGACTGTGAGAATGGGACCTTGGCGGAGGTCATATCAATGCTGACAGACTTGCACACAAAGGTGGAGGAAGAGACAGATGGCATTGAAGATGACAATTGGTTCGCGTTCCTGTTCTCATGGATTCCTCATTGGATGACAAACTTATTCAAGTTTCTTGGAGCAATACTGGTGCTGATCATGTTTGGATTCTAGGTAATCCCGATAATAATTGCACAATGTCAGAAAGCAGCAAGGAAAGCAGTAGGAATGAAGATCATGGTTGATGCAAAGGATGAACCAGAAGCAAAGGAGCTGACTGACGATGCCGTCAGAGATTATATAAAGGCAAGCATTGTAGCACCTGAAGGAACGAAGTTCTGGTACCCAAAGGATCATAACAATACGTGGGAGGTTGGGTCTATTGTACCCAAAATGGACAATGTAATTACACGCCCTGGAGTGTGGATGAACAAATTAAAATGGTAGGCTTTTTGAGGGGCGTGATGAACATATGGACACTGAAGAAACACTTCTTCAAGAGAAAATACAATGACACAGAGAGACTTGAGGAGGTGGTCGAGGACTCGACCAGAGCGGGGAATGTAGAGGAGCAGCTGTATACCTCTGCAGGAGATCCCGTGTCCCTACTTCCACTATATTGGCGACATTAGACCGTGCTGTGTTTGACACCAGCCGTTGTGTTCATACTGCAGCAAGTGTTTGGAAGAAGATACCCAATAAGAGATCCTTATCAAATGTACCCCTGAAGTGACGATAACCTGTGGGAGGAATTCCCTGATGGAATATAAAAAGGAGCAAAGAAGAGGGGCTAGTGACATCATAAGAAAGTGTGCACGACGTCTTGAGGCACTGGATGAAGATGATGTGTGGATCCTAGAGGGCTAATGGTGAAGTAAGGATCAAGTGTACTCTCAAGTATAAAAAAGATCACATGTACACAAAGTGCTGCAGAGAACAACCATTCAATGGCCCTCATTACGACCCTGGCGGTAAGTAATATACATTACCGCCATGGCGTAATCATCGTTTACGCCATGTACCGATGGCGTAAAGAGCGCCATATTCCGACCCATCGCGCACGAGCATTACGCCATGGCGGTAATGTAAACTAGGCCATGGCGTAAACAGCCCTTACCGGCATCGAATGCCACGCTGGGTGACCTACCGCCACCCATCATTGCGCCGACCGTAATCAGCGGGCCCCGTTATCAGCGGGCACCGTAATTAGCGGGCACCGTAATTAGCGGTCACCACAAATAAGCGGAACCGGAAGTAGCGTCATCGCGGCGGAACGGGAAAGAGCACAGCGGCCATCTTTAAAAACACAATCCATTGCCATCCTACCCAACCACACTACATTCGACCCTGAAACCCTGTGAATCCCATTACCCACCCATTTCCTCACCTAACCATGCCAAAAGTTGTTAAAAAAGCCTGCGACAGGCAGCGGTAGGACCGCTTCAGTCGCGAAGAAGTAACCTTGCTTGCAGAAACGCTGCAGGAGAAGGCAGACGTCGTCTTCTCATCAGAGATGACGAGACCAGCCATAGCCCGGAAAAAAGCAGCATGGGAACTCGTGGCACAACGCGTCAGTGCCGTAGGTACCACCCCACGCACCGCCAGACAGTGCCACAAAAGGTGGGATGACCTCCGGCTCCAAGTAAGGGGCATGCTGTCAGCAAACCGCAACCTGGGACTGGCAACTGGCGGTGGAGCAGACTCCCCACTGAAGTTGCAGCCATGGGAGGAGACATGTGCCTCATTGATCGGCATAGAGTGCATTGAGGGCGTCGGCGGAATGGAGAGAGGAGCCTCGACATCAGGAGACACAGTTAGGTGCCTCCAATGCAGCCTTGCAAAACACCCTGAATCACACTTACATGGGAATCACAATGTCGCCCCATATGGCAAACGCAACACATCAGCAGAAGACCCACACCCTGCACACATGCAGCATGTACACTCTACAGCAGGCACACACATTCCTGCATGCTCAACCCACCCAAAAGGGAGACAACCTGTATGTCACGGCCTACAAAGTCCACCATCTATCCATCTAAACCATGGCACTCATCACAATGCCTGCTCAATGTCCGCTGAACCATCAATAACACTTTCCCTCCTCTGCTCCACCACAGGCTCACACTCGGACACCGGCAGGGACGAGAGTGGCACCACCCCAGCCAAGAAGACCAGGACAGAGGGAAGAGGCCACCAACCATCCACCTCTGCTGGACCCATGGCCAACCCACAGCAGGCCACAATTCCTGTTGCCGAACAGCCCAGGGCAGCAATTCCCCCCGAGGAAAGGGACATGATGGCACCCACGGCAGACCCACAACCACTGCCGCCCACTGAGGGGATCGTGTCTGCGGGGAGCAGTACAGTCGGGGAGACTGCAGCCATCGCAGCCTGTTCTGACAGCGATGTGGCGAATGGGGATGATGACATGGAAGGTCCCCCCAACACCCAACTTACCTCCCCACACCTGTCCCCATGTAGCCTGCTGGACAGGACACACAGGGGCAATCCCCTGGAGGTTCATGGCCAGCCACTCCAAGCCCAGTGGGAGTAGGGGAAGAGGGGAGTAGTCCTATTGGGCCTGCAATTGCAACCTCCATTGTGCCTGATTTCAGCCAGGTGCTGGACCAAATATCAGCGAGGCAAGAACAACTGGCGTCAATCCTAACGCAGCATGTTGCTGATTGTGGAGTTGCCAATTCAGGCATGGAGAGGTGTGCTGACAGCATCAAGGCAGCCATCCAATCAGCAAGCACGAACATATGCACAGAACTAGCCGCAGTGCGGAATATGATTGGTGAACTGATACGGACAATCATGGACACAAGGCGTACCGAGCAGGCCGGTACCTCCTCATCTGCAAGTTCGGCCCCATCCAGCCCCGTCCGCAGGTCATCCAGGACCCGGAGGAGTACAGGCAGGGGGGCCCCAGGTTCCGGGACAGGGGGCTGCCAATAGTGCCCGTCCAGTGGACCACTAAAACATTACCCACTTCACCACAGGCACTGGCACTCCTTTGCAGGGATTTCTGGGGGGAGGCGGAGGGGGGATTGGGTGTGTTGGGGTGTTCAGGGGGGAGAGGGGATTGGGTGTGTTGGGGGCGTTCAGGGGGGAGGGGGGATTGGGTGTGTTGGGGTGTTCAGGGAGGAGGGGGGATTGGGTGTGTTGGGGTGTTCAGGGGGAGGGGGGATTGGGTGTGTTGTGGTGTTCAGGGGGGAGGGGGGATTGGGTGTGTTGGGGTGTTCAGGGGGGAGGGGGGATTGGGTGTGTTGGGGTGTTCAGGGGGCAGGGGGGATTGGGTGTGTTGGGGTGTTCAGGGGGAGGGGGGATTGGGTGTGTTGGGGTGTTCAGGGGGGAGGGGGGATTGGGTGTGTTGGGGTGTTCAGGGGGGAGAGGGGATTGGGTGTGTCATAACTTTTCAGAAGCACAATACACTTTTTCGTTTATCACAAACCAAATGTGTGGACATTGCTCATTGTGTATGTGTGCTTTATTGTTGTACAGTCTACAGTGTGCATATACCAGACACACACAGTGCCCCAAGTGCCGTCCACATGTTACACGCACACGCTGTGTGTGCTAGAAGTATTGGTCAATGAGATTCTGACGCATTTCACGCCCCTCCTGTGCATCGCTGCCTCCTTGAGGTGCTGGCCCATCCCCACCCTCATCATCCTCATCATCAGGTGGTTGCAGTTCTGCGTCAGGGGGCATAGGCATGTTACGTCTGACGCACATATTGTGTAGCATGACACATGCCATGACGATCTTCGCAACCTTCTCATGGCGGTACAGGAGTGCCCCGCCAGACCTGCTGAGGCAGCGGAAACGTGCCTTCAGTAGGCCAAAGGCCTGCTCTATCGCCACACGGGTACGTGCATGGGCACGGTTGAAGTCCTCCTCATGCTGGTTCTGTGGGTTCCGGACTGGTCTAAGGAGCCACCTCTTCAGGGGATAGCCTACATCACCTGTAAATGGGCAACAATGTATGTGTCAGGAATGAGATCGCTTTCTGAACATGACGCGCCACCATGCCTTGCATTCAACTGTTCCTTTGCACCAAATTTAGTTGTGCTAATGGATTCACACTATGCAACCGGTATATGTTCATGGCTCTCATGTACTGTTTTGCATGCCAAGACACAATTCAGGGGGGACAATTGCCTTGTGCCTTGTGAGTGCCCATCCACTGTGTCCGTTCAGGCCGTTACTTTATGTGACCTGGCACGTGTCCTGTGATGTCAAAGCTCACATGATTGCAACATTGCTGTCTGGCTCATTATGACCCCAGGGAACAATACTGGTGTCAATGGGGGGAGTTTGTGGGTCTTGCTGTCTGTGTAGTGGTGCATTGATGTTCCTGTCCGACATGTGCCTCCTTTGTGCGCAGTTATGGGGGACAGGCCTTTCAGTTGATGGTGTTTGGTGACGTGCATGTAGGTGCGTTCCTTTGGAGTCAATGTGGTCACATTTCGTACAATGCACTTGCAGATGGTTGTGTCATGGTTGGGGTACACTTTCATTCACATGTTAGGGCTGATTAGATCAGGCATCATGTATACAGTTGTCAGATGACGTGAGTGCTGCCTCAGGGTATGATCTGGCTACTGCTAGTCGCAGCCATGTGACGTATGCATCATCCCCCCCCCCTTTCTGCCAGGTGAAATATGCATTGGTACGTCGATCACCTACACACTTCGCATTTCCATGCTCATGACATTAGACTCACCGAGTAGGCAGGATCTTGGGCCTGCATGTCGTTCCATGTAGCGTGGTATTGTGGAGTTCCGAAGGACCATTGAATCATGGGTTGATCCGCGGAATCGGGCACAACAATGTGTGAAGATCCTGTTGGAGTCGCAGACCATTTGCACGTTGATTGAGTGAAATAGTTTACGGTTGCGGTATGGTACCTCCATGGCATGTGGGACCACCAATTCAACATGGGTGCAGTCGATGGCACCAATGCAACCAGGTATGCCAGCTAGTGCATGGAAACCCACTTTGGTGTTGGCAATCTCCTGGGCAGACCGTGGCAATGAGATGTGGTCGTCTGTATGCTTGAGGAGGGCATCGAGCACTTGGATCAGTGTACGTGAGAATAATGGTTGGGATATGCCATGCAAGTGGCCCACTGTGTGCTGGTAGGTGCCTGTGGCCAGGAAGTGGAGCACGGACACGACCTTCAGTAGGGGCGGGATGGCGGTGGGTGTTTCTATCATGCTGACGATGTCGTTGTGTATCATGTGCACAATGTTGGTGATGGTGTCCCGGTCCAGTCGGTACAGGGTGTGGATCTGCTCTGCGGTGAGGTTGAATGGACTGGCTCTGATGCGTGGGATTGGGGGCTGCCTGGTGGCACCACTGGCTGTGCTGGTGGGGCTTGCTGGCCCTGCCTTGCCCTCCTTCTCCTCCTGCGTCTCCTCTGTGCAGCTTGTTGTTGTTGTTGTTTCAGTTGTAGCACTCGCATTGCTATCAGGTCCTCCAGCCCCAACATTGCTAGTCCTATTGGTATCATTATGGAGTGTGACTGGGGCTGGTAGGGGTGGGGTGTGCTCTTTTTGCACTGGGAGAGTCTGTATTGCCTCTACCTTTGCTGATTCTGTGCACCTGTGGCAGCTGGGAACACTGCACATGGCCATTTACGGTTGGTTCGCGATGGCGGAATTAGCGCCATGGCGGTAAGGTACTTTACGGCCTTGTGGATGGCGTTAGGGGCATGTCCGCTTGGTTTGTGATCTGCGTAGCTTTGCGCCATGCCGGTATTTACGGCATGGTGGGTTGCGCGCGCGCGACCTTGGTGCTGTTAGCGGCACCGTAAACTACGATGCCGCTAATTGCACTTTCGCGGGTCATAATCGGACCTAGCGGAAAACGATGCCGGTATTCATTTATCGGCATCGTTTTCCGCTTACCGCCTGGGTCGTAATGAGGGCCAATAAATGTACAGACGCTGAAACGCAAGGTAGTTTAAGTCATCATAGCAGCCAGCTGTAAGTAATGAATAGAATGCAGGCGAAGCCGCCATTTTACAGAAACTGGACATTGGTATCATGAATTGAGTGAGTCAGAGCCTATGAAGCGGGAATGGAAAACTGTGGCAGAGCAAGAATAATAGGCTCATGGAGCTGCGTGGCGAGGCTGCCTGGTTTGGAGTCAAGATTCACGAAGCAAAGTCAACTATTTATTCTGAAGAAGAAGTATGCACAGGATGAACCTTCTCACGTTAAGGTGCAAGAAAGAACAAAAAGGATGCTAAGCTTTGATTCATTTAGAGCAATTAAAAGCTGTAAAATGGACCACATCATAGTCTCCTGTCACGTGAGCCAAGGATGGAGATAACATTTGAACTTGAAGTTCCAGACACAATAGTGAGTGCCCTCACTCCTGTACATTTTCGAAGACATGGATACTCTGCAAGGCCAAGTACAGAGACAATTTCAGGCATGCGCGATGAGAGATGCTGGGCTAATTGGGTGGTGAGGTAGTTTCATGTCCTATCTCCTTGCACCTGGGTCTGGGCTTATGTGCTGCTAAGTGAACCAAATGTTCCAGATATGGCACAAGCGTGCCAACCAAATATATTATTATTATTATTATTTATTAATGTGATACAGTTTTGTACAAAATGTAAAAAACTTTACACATAATTACATTAAACAATTAAAATGTAGAAGAGTATTCAATATACAGATTATATAAAACCATTATAAACATGATAAGATTCACCACAAATCAATCGATCAAGGCAGAGAAAGATAAACAAATCAAATCCTTAATAGGACCTGATACGAGACATAGGGCAATCCTTTTACTCCTATCAGTGTGGCTAATTATCTTCCATATTAACATTGTGGAGCCATTTACTAAAGGTAAAATCCTTTGTGCGTATGGGTGGCCACCCTTGTGCTTGTTTTCAGATAAATGGTGGCCTCACGCCACACCTGGAAAAGTGCTAGGTGCAATTTGGGGTTTAAGGTATTAACACACTGATCCCAAAAATCTGAGTATTCGATATGATCAGTCTCATGAACAAACTCCTTCAGATATTTCTTGCACTTTGTTTTCAACCTGCAACATTTCGTTAATACATGACATGCCTTCTCCGGCTCAGTCGAAAGTTCACATATCCTACAATACCTTGTTGTTGCAGCCAAGCCCATCGCTGAACCTTGGGCTGTCAAAACTGGTAAGTAATTGAAGAGTAAGGGCCTCATTACACGGATGGCGGTAATGGTTAACGGTCACCGTTAATGCTAACAGTGACCGTTAACCATTACCGCCTTACTACGAGGTCCCTTAGCGGGTTGGTGCTTTAACGCCTGCTTTTTGCAGGCGTTAAAAACCAACCCGCTAAGGGACCTTGGTGCTAATTACGGCACCGCAAAATTGCGGTGCCGTAATTAGCACCTTGCCCATACCCATTATGCCCTATAGGGCAAAAATGGGAATGGGGAAGGGCAGTGGTGGAAGGGGGAATTACCGCCCCACCAACCTTGGAATGGGGTGGTAATTCCCCCTTCCACCAAGGCGGTGCCGGTATTTTACCGGCATGGACCAAGGTGCTAATAGCACCTTGGTCCATGTGCTAATACCGCCATCGTTTAATGAGGCCCTAAGAGTAGTATGAAACGCCTCAATTGTTCCGACGGGCAAAGATTTAGGTATGGCTGTGGCTTCGTATAGGTATAGAGTATAAACGTGATGAAACTATAGCTTTTCAGGCATCTGAGGTGGGTGAAATTACTCTGCCAGTCCCACAGGTTTAAGCGACTACGCATGCGGGTAATCATGTGTTCATTTTCCCTACCCCACTCCGGGGACCAACTGATTTCTTCAATCAGAATGTTGGTCTGGGTTTCTAGTTTTACCTGTCTACCTGCAATAGTGTCCTCTTTGATGGTCTTGAGGAGCTTATTTGTAGGGTTGTTGTTACGCCTGATGTAAAATTCCATCCTTTTCCTCAGAACCATAGCCTTGAGGGAAGGAATACCTAACTCTAGCCTAATCATGGCCATGGGGATGCATTGGGGAAGACCGAGAACTTTTCTCCAGAACTTCCCCTCCACGAGTTGTAGCCATCCTAGGTTCATGTTAATCAGGGACTCTAATCCATACGTAACCATAGGGGCCAGGCATTGCAAATATAGCTGGCGTGCAGCCCAGATTGAGAAGCCACACTGCTCGCACGTAAATTTATATATTAGTGCTGTAAGCTGGGCGGCTTTTGTTCTACGTTCCTGAATACACATGTGGTAGTTTCCTTTATTGTCAAACTCTACACCTAGGTATTTATATGAGGAAGTGTATTCAATTTCAATTGGGCCCACCATCATACGAGGCCTGGCAACCCTTCCTGCTGTATATAATACCAATTTGGTTTTGCTGTGGTTAATGATGAGTTCATTGGATTCTGCATATCGCCATAACTGGTTTGTTGACCTTAGTATTCCACTAAAAGTGTGGTCTAGTATCACCAGGTCATCCGCATAAGCCAGTATGGGACAATGGTGGGAGCCTATCTTAGGGGGACAGTTGTTAATCCCCAAAAAGCATTTAGGCACGTCAGACAAAAATAGGTTATATAAGATGGGGGCCGTCACACATCCCTGTTTTACCCCTTGCATCAGAGAGATGGGTTTAGTCACCGCACCCTGATTATCCAACCTAACTTGTACAGTGTTGTTAGTGTGTAGTAGCTCAAGGTAATATAGCAGAGGCGCAGGGCAGCCCAGATTCCTCAGTTTTTCCCATAAAAGGGAACGATTAACTGAATCAAAGGCGGCCCTGAAATCTACATAAAGTGCATATAGTGGAGGATTGGCGTGTACCAGGGCCTTATTTCTTAGTGTATTCATAATAAATAAATAAATAAAGTGAGGTGGAATAGCCAGCCCTGAAACCACATTGAAATTGGTCCAAGATACCTGCCCCCGCAGTCCATTTTTGTAATTCATTGAGAATGAGAGCAGCAAACATCTTCCCGGTACAATCCAATATAGATAGTAGCCGATAGTTCTCTGGTTCGGTCCTGCTACCTTTTTTAAAAACTGGTATGATGATGGCCGCCTGCCAAGATGTTGGTATACGACCTTCAGACATGATTTTATCAAACAAAATTTTAAGTAGATTGGCCCAAAAGGAAGGGTTGTTTCTCATCACCACGTTCGAGAGGCCATTTGGTCCTGGAGCTTGTGAGGTGTTTAGTTCCTTAATTCTGCATTGTAGGTCCTCAGTGGAGACATGAAAGGGGGGATCGGGAGGATTAGAAAGGGTAGAAGAATAGATCTTATTACTGATCCCAGCGTTTCGCTTTTCCAGATGGGAGATCCATTTATCACAACAAATGGGGTTCACCATACTAATGGTCTTCTTGCCCTTCACCTCCCCTAATATAGACCAAATTTTGCGGGAGTTCTTACTACCTAAAGATCTAACTGTGAACTGCCATCTCTCCAATTTCCTATGTCTTTTGTGTATTTTTAGCCATTTTTGATAAGAAGCCTTCAGCTTTCTTATTTTGATGGCTTTGACATCTGAAGGGTGTGGGCCCTTTCTGATAGCGTGGATATCACCTCTGAGCTTACGTTTCCTATCACTGATGGCACGGTCATAGATGGCCTCTTGCGGCACTTTTCCTGCCATCGACCGCATTTTGCAGGAACCGTGCAGACCAGAGAAGTTTCTGATCCATCCTTCTATTTGTTCAAGAGACATCTGCGTGAATAGCTTAGATTGATCGAACCCCCATTCACCCGATGCCTTAGATGCCTTCAGCACATTTTGTGCCGACCAGGATATGCGATTTAAAGAATGGTTAATTGTGAGCTCACCTAAGTTGACCATTCCCTCCCTCGGAATGCAAGATCCCAAATTTAATATCAGGGGTTCGTGATCGCTCCATTCACATTCCCTCACCACCATATCTTCGATAATAGTTGCAATTTCAGCACTCGTAAAGATATAGTCGAGGGTACTCCCACTCCTCCCATTCTTCCAAGTGAATTTTGCAGGTCTATCACTTCTTGTTCTGCCATTGATTATTTCAAGGTCCCAGCAGTTGAAGAAGCCGCTCCAGCACTCCCCCTCATTATCGGTGTTTACCTGTTTCCAGTGGCTGTTACTGGCTAGATTCCGGTTATTAGTAGTGCCCCCCCCACAATTTATCCGGCAATTTAAATCCCCAGCAACAATGACAAAATATTTTTCATTTGTTAACCTCCAATTAGTCAGAAGATCATGTAGAACGTCTTGTATGTGGTCTCTATATTCTGCCCCCGGGGGATTATATATGTTTATTAGCAGTGTTTCTTCCCAAGCATCTCGTATTCTAAGGGACATAGCTGCAGCGCATATATGACTGCTCTCTACTGGAATCATTTTACTTTTAATTTTATTTGACACACCAATAGCTAAACCCCCATAGGGGCGCCCCCTTGTTCCTTTCTTAGCCAGGGTGTGGTGGGTTGAGTAACCATCCATGGCCGTGGGCTGTAACAGCCAAGTCTCTTGCAACAAAATAATAGGGTGGCTATTGATGAGTGCCAGAGAACCCTTATCAATAAGAAAATGTTGGTGACCGTGAGTGTTCCAGCTTAATAAGGAATAATCTCATGGTTGTTGTAGGACCATTGGTAGTGAATCAGCCAACCATTTCATGGTATTTTGTATGTCCGTCATCTGAACTTTCCTCCCCAATGGTTGGGCAGGTCTGCAACCATTAACCTTGGATGGAACATGATCACCTCTTGGGAGGTGGGGATCTTCCTTCTCTTTACTGGCGTCCACCTCTATCCCAACCCGCATAAGGCTTTTTTTGTAAGATCGAATCAGTTTGGCCGATGCCATGACACAGCAATGGAGGGCTGTAACATTAGGGTTACATACTGTGAGTGGTTCCACAAAAGAAAAGTCTTCAGAGCGTATAACACGTAACTGTGGGATCAGATGTAGTTTTGTCAAGACCTCAGATCTTGTCAGCCACTTGTCCCTTTTCTTCTGATTTAGGTTTTTAATAATGCAGATTTCACTTACGTTAGGGTCATCATTATCTGTTACCTCCATGGAATCATGATGTTCATCTTCCTCGATTCTCACATTCCCGGATAGGGTAGAGCATTTTGAAGTATCATCAATTGAATTAATTGAGAGTTCAGATTCTGGATCTTCCAGGATCGTGCTGGTAGCTTCCTGTGGTATGTCTGGAATAATCCAGCTCGTTAAGGTTCCTGCACCCTTATTTGCATGCTTCTTTGTTTTCCGACCCCTTTTTTTAGCTTTTTTGGATCGTACGACAGGAGCATTAGTGGCTGGTAAGGGGGAAGCTATCTCAACCGCCACATTTTTTGCGGCCTCTCGTCTTGGTTGTCGACGTTGTTTTTTAGTTAAAGGTGCTTCCACAGCGATCTCCTTAGGTTCCGCCAAGTTTTCCACTTCAAGCAGGGCCACTGGGTCCCGATCCCCCTTCAGTGTTGGCAATTTTTGCGGTATTTGGTCCATACTTTCAATAGGGTTAGGGAGCCCTAGCTGGATTATAGAATTGGTATGGATTCTCCCACACAGCTTTAGAAGGATTTTCAGGGCAAATTGGACGGAGGCCATTGAGGCTTGTAATTCAACGATTGCTGCATTATTTAAACTCACTGTAACGTTGCTCGGTCCTCTATCGGTATGTTCCAATTCTTCAGTGTCGATATAAAGATTTGGAGAAGCCGATAGTCGCCCTGCAGTTGGTACTACGGGTGAAATGGGGGTAGGGTGTATAAAGTGGATACCAGACAGGTTTGAGGTAGACTTGCCTGTTTGTTTAGGGCTAAGTGGGACCAAGGGTCTCTGTTGATCATTCTGAGCCTCGTTCAAGATTTGTGCTTCTACCACTATTGGGGTATCCTTTCGAGGGGTAAAAGGTTTGTTGAAAGAGGCCATTGATTTTTGGATTGACAGACACAGGTCAAGAAGTGAGTTGTTATCAATGTCATTAAAATTAGTAGAATCAAGAGCCTCACTGTTGTTATGTGGGAGTGGGGGTGCTGAATTGTAATTATCAATTGTCGATTTATCAGTAAGAGAAGATACTTTGGTGTTATTTTTACCAAACATAGCCGGGATCGTGCCTTTCTCAGGAGCACCATCTGCTCCATTTTGTTTGTCCTTCTTGGAGCTTTTAGATGGAAGTTTGTCCGTTTTCACAGCGTTGCCTTTACGCAAATCGTACTGGGCTTTGGCAGGCTTTGGTTTAGCCATGTTGCTAGAGTTGCCCTTTATCTGTACTATTCCTTACTGTAAGCAATCAGATTTTGAGGGATAGTGTATTACACACTATTATACTTTCTCACCTGTGTATGGATCACGCCTACTCAATTCGTTGTAATGCTCCAATGGGGCATAGAAGAATCCTGGGGATCAAAGAGGGAGGCCTTTGCAGTCTCCCGAACGGAAATTCGCACCTCCAGCACGTAACAGTCACGTAACAGTAGTCGGCCTTTACCCCTGCCAGGCTTAACGCTGCAAGGGTGGTTCGCTCTGGCCTTTGTAGATGGTAGAAATCACGTGATAGATCACGTGTGCAGGACAGGCCCCGCCTCCTCCAGGAAGCGCACGGCCACCAACAAGAGCCCCTTGTTGGCTCGCAATGCTGGGCTTTGAAGTGATGGCAACAAATGTTTTCTCGGAAAGGTTGATTTTCAAATAATACACACGCCGCTCGGGCGGTTCGCTCTGGCCTTTGTAGATGGTAGAAATCACGTGATAGATCACGTGTGCAGGACAGGCCCCGCCTCCTCCAGGAAGCGCACGGCCACCAGCAAGAGCCCCTTGTCGGCTTGCAATGCTGGGCTTTGAAGTGATGGCAACAAATGTTTTCTCGGAAAGGTTGATTTTCAAATAATACACACGCCGCTCGGGCGGTTTGCTCTGGCCTTTGTAGATGGTAGAAATCACGTGATAGATCACGTGTGCAGGACAGGCCCCGCCTCCTCCAGGAAGCGCACGGCCACCAGCAAGAGCCCCTTGTCGGCTCGCAATGCTGGGCTTTGAAGTGATGGCAACAAATGTTTTCTCGGAAAGGTTGATTTTCAAATAATACACACCTAAATAATATAATGAAGGACCTTATAGTTTGAAGACCATTGAGAAACTGGGTATCTAAATCTTTCTGAAATTACATGTTTTTAGAGGTAGGCATAAGTTGTCCATCTGATAACGGAGAGCCAATAACGATCGTAGCTACTATAGAAATGTATACCTAGATGTCTCCCTTAACCAATCCCGATACTTGATAGGTTTTTCACTATTGCCACGTAGCATGACGTCACTCTGACGCATTTTCATTATAAAAACCATATTTTGTGTGGAGATCATTGAGCGACTGAGCGTACGTCCATTGATGTTCGTTGTAACCTGTTTTAGATAATTTGTAATAAAACAGTACTTTGCCATCTTCAGTTCTGTTATTTGTACTCAGAATTACTCTGGTGTGATCCCATCCATTGCATAGGCACGTAACTAAGGGACATAAGCTCAAATGCTTGTGGCATGCACGGCTCATCTTTGGTCCACGATACATTTGTCGATGAAGCTTACTCAACTGACTGTCCTGTCAACACATTCCTTGTCGATGACCATAAACTCATGTTTTTGTCCACCACTCTGTTGACAACCTCATCCACCACTCTGTCTACTACTTTGTCGTTATCTACTCTGTCAACAATGGCCCTAACCGCATCTACAACCACAACAACTTTGTCGATGATAAGATCTCCATTTACATTGACGATGGTTTTGTCAGCGACTAAATCTTCAGCTGTCTCAACGCCATCTACAGATACATTCTCTCATCCATAAAAACACATCCCCCCTGCTATTCCTGGCCCTTAACGCATGCCTCTGAAGGACCGGTTTTGAGGGCCTGGAAAGTTTTTTCTCAGATATCAAGGAAAGGTGGAGGAAGACCTCTCATTGCCGGCAGCTTAACCACTTCTGCAGCCATCTTGTGCATGCTGTGTACTTACTATCTTCAGCCGATGCCTGCACCCAGTCAACCGGAAGCCCACTATCTGGTAATGGCTATTTTATCCCCATTGCAGAAACTGGTTTCTGGAATTGTAGTCCAGTGTTCCTGTCATTCTGATTGTTTCCTCCTCCACTAGATCGGCCTCCTGCTCCACCTAGACACCTTACCCACGTCTCTCCAGCAGCCCCTTCCCTACTTTCTGAGTTCTCCAAATCTGAATTGGAGGACAACACTTCTAAAGAAGGGACATCCACTCACACTGCTACCATGGATGAGTTTCACGACTTGGTCCCTGAGGATGGTGAACCTTATGATCCCTCTATCAAGCATTGAAACCATGTTGCGAGCCACCAACATGTTTGACCTGTTTCCTACCGAGCAAAGGAAAGATTTCCTGTATTAGTGCAGGCAACAGCCTCGAAAGACAGTAGTGACCATTCCAGTATTGGACGACATCTTGGAGGATGGTCTTCAGACCATGAAGAAACCATTCATGGCCCCTGCTAAAAAGGACATGTCAATGCCCCTAAATGCCTACTTACCCAACCAAGCCCAGATTCCATGGTGTCCGTGGCAGCTCAAAAACGCTCTACCAAATCCACGTCTCCAGGTTCTGTGCCTCCGAACAAAGAAGGGCGACAACTAAACACTTTGGGAAGGGCATTAACATCCCGATTCATATTTGCCATGTCAATTCCTATGATTTACCATGGCAGGAATACACTATCAGTTCAAGGCCTTACCCGTCGGCCTCAAATCCGCACTGAGGGTATTCACCAAATGTGTAGCTCTTGCAGCGGCTCATATCTGTCAGTCGGTGGTCCATGTGTACCCATACCTCGGTGATCGGATGATCAGAGCCCCCTTCCTCAGGCCATCAAACAAACCAAAGCAACAATCAGCTGTTTATCCTTGCTGGGATCTCCTTCAATTACAGAAAATCCTGCTCGGCTCCTTCCCAGCAAATGTTGTTCCCGGGTGTGTAACTGAACACTATACACTACACAGCTACCCCATCGGCCGACAGAGCCAAGTCCATTCTTGTGAAAACACACTTGCTCTCATAGAAGTAGGTCATGTCAGTCCACAACCTAAAGTACCTCCTTGGGATGAGGTCTTCTTGCATTCCTCTAATCCAGCACTAGCGGCTTTCTATGAGGCTTCTTCAGGAGTTCCATTGGAAGCAAGTCTCTAATGACTGGGACAACAAAGTACAGCATGCATGCCCCTTTCATGACAGCCTGCGCTGGGAGTCGATGCTCACCAGCCTCACGGAAGGAGCAGTTTTTCAACCGCAGGTCCATCTGGTCACAGTCATAACTGATGTCTCCTTGGAGGGTTGGGGAGCCCACACTGGCAGCTACCACGCTAGAGGCCTGTGGTCGCAAGACAAATAGTTGTTAATCATCCACGTCCTGGAGCTATGAGTGATGTTCTCAGAGCTGAAGTCCTTTCGCCTCCATCTCCAAGGGAATGGGGTTTGGATGATCACCATGCTTTATATACGGAAATAAGGCAGTGCCACTTCTATCACCAGAAGGTGACTCCCTCTGTTAATTGCCTCTGACATAAAGGATGTTCCTGTCCCTTTTCCAACTGCCCAGGTATACACAATTTGGCGGCACAATCCCTCAGGAGAGAACTACGCTCCAGCCACGAGCCGTAGCTCGCCACGATCAAGTTCTACACATCTTCCACACATGAGTGGTTACAGAGATCTCTTCACCTCTAGGAAAAAAAAGGAATGCTGTACAAATGCCAGCAGATTCCCACAAGCAGGAATCCTGGGTGACTCCTTCACGTTCCTCTGGACCAACCAGTTTCTTTATGCATCCCCTCCATTTCCACTCATCCCGGTCCTTCATGCTTTCAGGCAACATCATTGCAAATTGATTTTAGTGGCTCCGGCCTGGCTGAGGAAGTTCTGTTTTTCGGAGCTCCTCAGTCTCTCGTCTGCACCTCTCATCAGACCGCCTCAAATCTTCAACCTCCTGTTCAGGGACAAGAAATCTGTCCTCCCTAAATCTGACTGCCTGGTTCCTGCTTTCCTAGAATTCAGACATGTCCCCAGGCCTCAGGAGTGCAGAGCCATTCTTGCTAAAGGTTGTGCGCCCTCTACGATCTCTTACTATGCAAGCAAGTGGAAGTGTTTCACAATGTGTGCCACCAATAATGTTGATGCTTTACACTTCCGGGCTCAAGAGATTCTACCTTACGTAGTGCCCCAGAGTGGCCTTGCACATTCCTCTATTAAAGTCCATCTGGCTGCGATCTCAGGATTTACTCGCACCTCTGACACACCTTCGTTATTGTCTCGTAGGCTTATTAAATAATTCCTGAAGGGACTCTTCCAGTGTAGGCAATGGCTCCTGCTTGGGAGTTGAACCTTGTTCTTACCAAGTTAAAGGGGCCTCCCTTTGAACCAATGCACAAAGTGAGCATCACATTTCTCTCATGGAAGACTGCCTTCTTGGTCACCATCACCTCTTGCAGCAGAGTGGGGGAGTTCCAATCTCTATCCTGCAAGCTGCCCGGTCTTGTGTTCCACAATGCCAACGTCCTTTTATGAACCGATCCCAACTTCATGTTCAAGGTTCCTTCACCGTTCCATCTGAATGAGGCATCGGTTCTGCCTGTTTGCGTAGGCTCTCCTACTCCGGTGGAACGCTTGCTGCATTCCTTGTATGTTATGTAGGCTTGAAGTATTATCTGGCCTGTACCAAACAGTGCCGCAAATCATCTATTGCTCGTGGAGTTTCACCCCTATTTCTGTGGACAAGGAGCTGTCTAAATCCCCCATCTCCAGATTGCTGTCTATTTGCTTCTCCTACGGTCACAACATGGCTACAGGCCGCTCCCTGTTTTCCTCCCCAGTGTCTTACTGTTGGATATATGCAGGGCAGCTTCATGGAGGTCTGTCCACATCTTCACAAGGTTCTACTGTGTCGACAGGCATTCCACCGAGGAGTCCGGGGTTGAACAAGCAGTGCTTTGCCATCTGTTTGCATAAGATGAGCTATTGCTGAACGTCAGACTATTTCCTCTGCCCATTTTACATTGGAGGTGTTAGTGCATACTGCTTTGTAATCTTGTAAGGATCATGTGAATTTGTAAAAGATCCATTGCCGGAGAAGGACTATGTTACTTACCTGTAACCCCAGTCTTCTAGCATTGGTATCTTTCGTGGATTCACATGGGACTCTCCCGTCTACTCCTCTTATGGCTCTTCTTGGCGCATAATACCACTGGTATGTGCAGTATGCTAATACGAAGGAGGCCTCCAGGGGTGGAGCTAAGAGAGACACCTCCTATTGTCTATTGGGCAAGATGACCTGATATATGATATGGCATTTATAATGCGCCTATACACAAGTGTTTAAAGACGCGACGAGGCAAGGGAGCGGAACAGGGAAGACAGAGTCAACGATCTTACTAGGCCAAGTGACATTGAGATTGCACAAGTGCTGGGAAGTTGTAAGGGGAGAAGTGCAGGGGAAAGGGGAGGGGGCACTGCGGTACATAAGATAACAGTAAAAGGAAAAATAAATAAGACAATAAATAAAAAGTGCGGCCAGTTGGTGGCAAGTGCGGCCAGCTGGTGGCAAGTGCAAGGGTAAGGGCAGACATCAGTTGTCAAGTGCTGGTAGGGGGTTGTAGGGCTACAGAAACAGTCCCTGAGTGCAAGGGGTGCCAGGGGGGGCAGTGCAGGTGTGCAACTGGTGGGGAGGGGACCTGGGACGGAGATCAGAGGGTGCCCAGGTAAACCAGTGTAGTTTCAGTTTAAACCAGGAGACCAGCAAGGGAGCAGAGTAGAGAAAGCAGAAGCAAAGAGGCAGGTTCTAAGGTGCTTCCGGAACCGGAGATGGTTCTCCTCAGGTTTCAGAGAGGCAGGGAGGTTGATAGGGAAGATATTTAGGAAGAGAGAGTTGAAGGTATTGAGGCCCCAGACAGCAGAAGGCCTTATGGACAATGCAGAGGGTTTTGGACTTAATCCTCATCGCTGCAGGGAGCCAGTGCAGCGATTTCAGTCCTGGAGAGATACGATCCCTGGGCTTGAGGCCAAAACAAGTCTTGCGGTCCTGTTTTGGATGAGTTGCAAAGGGCGGAGAGTAGAAGCAGGCAGATTTAGAAAGAGGCTGTTGCAGTAGTCCAGCCTAGAGACAACCAGAGCTCTGGAGAAAGTGAGCTTCTGGGGGAAGGAGAGGAAAGGAAGAATATCTCTGTGGAGGTGCAGCTGGTAGCGTGAATTCTTAGAGACGTCAGAGATGTGAGGAGAGAAGGAGAGTGTGGAGTCGAAGATGACCCCGAGGTTTTTAGCCTCAAAGGTGGGAGCAGCAAGAGGGCCAAGAGAGGCCACCCAGAAACTGACAGGAAAGGAGGGAGCAGGTGTGCTGATGAGGAGAATTTCAGTCTTACTGGCATTAAGGCATAGATCATTGGCAGCACACCACTCCTGGATAGCAGACAGACAGTCAGAGATGAGAGAAGGAGAAGAGGTGGTGAAAAGGTGCCTGAAAATGAGTTGAGTGTCATATGCGTAGCGCTGAAAGTTGGTGCAGGGAGTGGCAATGCGGTGGGCAAGAAGTGCCAGGTATTGGTTGAACAGCCAGGGAGAGAGGTTAGACCCCTGGGGAACACCACAGGTAGAGATGGAGATAGAGGAGAGGAAGGACCCAAGTTGGACCTGGGAGGGTCGATCAGAGAGGAAAAAAGTCAGCCAATCCAGGGCCTGATCAGTGATACCCAGGTTATCACAGAGACGGTTGTGCAGGATGGCATGGTTGACCGTGTCAAAGGCAGGAGAGAGATCAAGTAAGATGAGGACATGGAGTGTTGGAATCAAGGTTGGAGAGCAGGTCTTCACGGATGTTCAGGAGATCACTTTCCGTGCTTCAGGCAGCTCCGAAGCTAGACTGATGGTCATGGAGACAACCAACAAATTCAGTGTGAAGATTAAGCTGGGAGATGGCCAGCTTTTCCAGGAGTTTGTCCAGGAAAGGAGTGATGGAGATCGGGCGATAGTTAGCTGGGCTGGAAGAGTCGGCAGAAGCTTTCTTAAGAAGATGGTGCACAAGAGAGTGCTTCAGGGGGAAAGGGAAGACTCCAGTGTCGAAGGAGTGGTTGCAGAAGTCAGCCAAAGCAGGAGCCAGGGTGTCAATGTGGTCCTTGATGGTTTTGGAGGAACAGGGGTGAGCCTGTTTTGACTAGACTTTCATAGATCGGACTTGTCTGGAAACCTCGTCTGGGGAGAACAGTGGAAAGGCAAAGAAGGAGGAGAGGTGGCAGACGAACGGCCAGAGATAGAGGGAGGAGTGGGAGAGGTAGAGAGAGATGACAGGATGTCCTGAGTTTTATAGATGAAATGAGAAGCCAGGGCCATGCAGAAGGCCTGGGATGGGACAGGAGAGGTAGAGAATGCAGCAGGATTGGCCACCTCCTTGCAGATTTTAAAGAATTCAGCCGAGTTGTTGGAGGCCGCAGAGACGCGGGCTTGGATGTGGGCTCTCTTCTTGGTGCAGACAGAGCCGGTATTGCCTTTGGAGAAGGCGGCAGGCCAGTTTGTTAGAGGATGTACCAGAAGCACTCCATTTCCTCTCAGTCACCCTGCACTTGCGTTTAAGGGTGAGAAGGTCAGAGTCATACCAATAGTTGCACTTGGCCTTAGGCTTCAAGCAGATCCTCATGACTGGGGCAAGAACATTGAGGGTATCAGATACGGCAGAGTGGAGCGTGGAAAGGGCTGTGTCAGGGTGTGAGTCAGCCGGGGGTGGGAGGGAGAAAGTGGTGGCGAAAGCCTCAACTGACACACGCTTCATGGGTCGGATAACCGAGAAGGTAGGTGGCAGTGCTCAGTTGGCTTGGCCTGCGGGGGGGCGGGTGAGCTGGGAGGAAACGAGAAAGTGATCACTCCAAGAGAGAGGAGTGGTGAGAGGGATAGAAAGGGGAAGGTCTACAGAGATCAGAACATCCAGGGTGTGTCCTGCAGAGTGAGTCAGGCCAGAAGGGAGAATAGAGATTGAGAGAGAATTGCAAAGGTCACGAAAGAGTCCAGAGGAAGGACAGGAAGCATCCAGGTGGATGTTAAATTCTCCAAGAAGGAGGAGTTGAGTGGTTGAGGAAAAGAGAGAAGAGAAGTGATACACCCACTCGGAGAGGAAGGGGGAGATCTGACCAAGTGGCCGATAGATGGTAGCCACAGTAAGAGAATGGCCAGGAGAGAGAGAGAGAGAGAGAGACTACAGATGAGGCATTCAAATGATGAGTAGGCCTGTGTAGGAATGACAGAGGCAGGAATCCACTCAGGGAAGATCAGGGCCACACCCCCGCGGAACGTTTGGATCTGGGCATGGAGAAAACACACCTAGGTCTGAGAACCCTGTAAGTGGGAAAAAAGGCCTAGGTTTCACAATGCAATGTTAAATACTTTCACAATGCAGTTTTAAATACCAGAGAAAAAAACCACCTAAGTCTGAGAGTCTGCTATGTGGCCAGGTTTACTGGGTAGAGTGAGGCTCTATTCCTAACCCAGGCCCCTCCTACCTGAGTAGTCGCTGCTGGTTAACGGCTGGCCACTGGCTTCCCCTGATGACACCCGCAGACACGATAGGGAGCCGCCCTACAACGACTCTAAGAGAACAGTAAAGTGACTGCAGTTTTTCTGATTCAAATCCAAACTGCTTTAATGGTACAGAGGATTGCCAGCCAGACGGCAGGGAATATTCATACTGCAAGTGAATCTATGAAACCAATGCCGGAGAATAGGAGTTACAGGTAAATCAGTTATTTCTTATGGTCATTTAACAGCGGGCATAGCGGGCATAGCGGGAATAGCGTGCAACCGCAAGCTAGTCATACATGCAGGAAGAAGATGAAACCAGAATGCTGAGGGCTACAGTAAGCCCTCAGTCTAGTGTCAGGATGGACACTGAAATCGCAGACTAGAAACTCACCGCAATTCTAGCTTTACATGTTTTAATGTCTGAAAATACACTTTATGGGCAAAATAGTGTGTATAGAGAGGGTTTCACGCTGTGTAAGGCCAATTTTAACAATCAAACACAAAGTTTTGATAGCTTTTATTGGACTAACTGAAAATATTAGCCTGAGATGGTATGTGCATAAGCTTTCGAAGTCCCAGAGACGTCTTCATCTGATGGTGGTCAAGCGATAAAAGAGTAATAATGAAAATACCACCAAGAGCCAGCGATAAAAGAGTAATAATGAAAATACCACCAAGAGCCAGCGATAAAAGAGTAATAATGAAAATACCACCTCTTCAAACAACTCCATGGGTTGCAAGAAGAAGCATGCAAGGAACTCAGTCCTGCACGGCCCTTTATGCACAGGGCAATAGAATTGGGAAGAAACAGGCACGTACTCAAGCCTTAATAAGCAGTCGCGGCACTAGTGCACGGCCGCCTTAGTCACCCAGTGTTTTGCAAGTAATGTGTCCAAACACTTAAGCACCACGACTCTAAGTGGGACCCAGTATGAAAATAAAGAATGATGCTGAGAAATTCCAAAATATAACATTCAAAAAGAGACAGGCCTCATTCTAAGTCTGGCGGTCCGGAAATAAGGGTGCCCGTAGCAACGTACGCCAGACCCCAAGAATGCCTGCAGGGGCCAGATCTCCTGGCACGCATTTTTTCTCACAGAAGCACCAGCACCCTTCTGTGTCCCCATTCCCATTGGGTCCCATGTTACTCCATGGGAATGGGGACTTAAAGTTCCCGGCGCCTGACATCCCGGACCGCTGCGACTTGTAATGTCCCATTGGCACAGGGATATCAAGCGGCGGGAACAGTGTTACGAGGTACCGGCGGTTTACCGTCAACCTCGTAATGAGGCACACAGTTTGTGTAAAAAGGAATGTAGCTTTTCATGCCTTCCCTGCACAGTCTAATGTTTTTCACACATCCAGAGGTTTTCATGTGTGCTGTGCAGTGGGCTATCTTTCCAACGTTTCAACATGCTTCCAGTTTTTCAAACCATAATACGTCTTCCCTGCCAGCCCCATCCAAATTATTGCCTGCTGTGAATGTTTAATCCAACCGGACTAAGAAAGGCGTCCTGCAGTGTGTTGAGACTAAAACAGTGTCAGAGGCCAGTACATGTTTTCGTAGCCCCCATGCTTTTCTAGGGTCATACAGTAGGTCAATTGGAGTTACTTAGGCCTCTTGTCTACATTTGATGGAAACAATACAGAAATATTTCCTAAGCTTCCAAGGTGCCCTGCCCAAAAGTCTCTTTCTTGTGTCTCATTTTTGACAGTGCCTTGCCGGCTTGCATACAAAGTAGCAAAAACAAAAATATGTTACCACTGTTAGAATGGTGAAATTTCCCCTGATGGCTGGGCGTGCATCTTGCTCGATAACGTGTTACCACTGTTAGAATGGTGAAATGTCCACTGATGGCTGTGCGTGCATCTTGCTCGATAACGTGTTACCACTGTTAGAATGGTGAAATGTCCACTGATGGCCGGGCGTGCATCTTGCTCGATAATGTGTTACCACTGTTAGAATGGTGACATGTCCCCTGATGGCTGGGCGTGCATCTTGCTCGATAAAGTGTTACCAATGTTAGAATGGTGAAATGTCCACTTATGGCTGGGCGTGCATCTTGCTCGATAACGTGTTACCACTGTTAGAATGGTGAAATTTCCCCTGATGGCTGGGCGTGCATCTTGCTCGAAAACGTGTTACCACTGTTAGAATGGTGAAATGTCCACTGATGGCTGAGCGTGCATCTTGCTCGATAATGTGTTACCACTGTTAGAATGGTGAAATGTCCACTGATGGCCGGGCGTGCATCTTGCTCGATAATGTGTTACCACTGTTAGAATGGTGAAATTTCCCCTGATGGCCGGGCGTGCATCTTGCTCGATAATGTGTTTCCACTGTTAGAATGGTGAAATGTCCCCTGATGGCCGGGCGTGCATCTTGCTCGATAACGTGTTGCCACTGTTAGAATGGTGAAATGTCCACTGATGGCTGGGCGTGCATCTTGCTCGATAACGTGTTGCCACTGTTAGAATGGTGAAATGTCCACTTATGGCTGGGCGTGCATCTTGCTCGATAACGTGTTGCCACTGTTAGAATGGTGAAATGTCCACTTATGGCTGGGCGTGCATCTTGCTCGATAACGTGTTACCACTGTTAGAATGGTGAAATTTCCCCTGATGGCTGGGCGTGCATCTTGCTCGATAACGTGTTACCACTGTTAGAATGGTGAAATTTCCCCTGATGGCTGGGCGTGCATCTTGCTCGATAACGTGTTACCACTGTTAGAATGGTGAAATGTCCACTGATGGCTGGGCGTGCATCTTGCTCGATAACGTGTTACCACTGTTAGAATGGTGAAATGTCCCCTGATGGCCGGGCGTGCATCTTGCTCGATAATTTGTTACCACTGTTAGAATGGTGAAATTTCCCCTGATGGCCGGGCGTGCATCTTGCTCGATAATGTGTTTCCACTGTTAGAATGGTGAAATGTCCCCTGATGGCCGGGCGTGCATCTTGCTCGATAACGTGTTGCCACTGTTAGAATGGTGAAATGTCCACTGATGGCTGGGCGTGCATCTTGCTCGATAACGTGTTACCACTGTTAGAATGGTGAAATTTCCCCTGATGGCTGGGCGTGCATCTTGCTCGATAACGTGTTACCACTGTTAGAATGGTGAAATGTCCACTGATGGCTGAGCGTGCATCTTGCTCGATAATGTGTTACCACTGTTAGAATGGTGAAATTTCCCCTGATGGCTGGGCGTGCATCTTGCTCGATAACGTGTTACCACTGTTAGAATGGTGAAATTTCCCCTGATGGCTGGGCGTGCATCTTGCTCGATAACGTGTTACCACTGTTAGAATGGTGAAATTTCCCCTGATGGCTGGGCGTGCATCTTGCTCGATAACGTGTTACCACTGTTAGAATGGTGAAATTTCCCCTGATGGCTGGGCGTGCATCTTGCTCGATAACGTGTTACCACTGTTAGAATGGTGAAATTTCCCCTGATGGCTGGGCGTGCATCTTGCTCGATAACGTGTTACCACTGTTAGAATGGTGAAATTTCCCCTGATGGCTGGGCGTGCATCTTGCTCGATAACGTGTTACCACTGTTAGAATGGTGAAATTTCCCCTGATGGCTGGGCGTGCATCTTGCTCGATAACGTGTTACCACTGTTAGAATGGTGAAATTTCCCCTGATGGCTGGGCGTGCATCTTGCTCGATAACGTGTTACCACTGTTAGAATGGTGAAATTTCCCCTGATGGCCGGGCGTGCATCTTGCTTGATAATGTGTTACCACTGTTAGAATGGTGAAATTTCCCCTAATGGCCGGGCCTGCATCTTGCTCGATAATGTGTACAGACTATTTGGGCTCAGACATCCAAAATCACTATCCAGGCTTCTTGTGTCTTTACTCATTCTATGACCTGCACCATTGGGCCATATTACAAGTTTGGCAGTGCAGGAAAAAAGTGGTGGTAACAGACTTACCAGCATTTTTCCAGCACCGCTGGATTATAAATTTGGAGGTAAAGTAGAGAATTTACCTCCAGAAATAAGCTGGAGCTGAATTCACCACTTTACCTGTAAAAATAAGTGGATTTACAGTGCAGTAAATCCGCCTGTGGTAAATCGAACAATAATCTGCATAAAGTCCTATGGATTTAAAAAATGGGGAATTACCACCACTTGTAATCCTGTGGTAAACCCACGGGACCAGGTGGTGGTAAAAGTAATCGGGTTTGGCAGTAATTCTCTCTCCCCAGGATTTCTCTCTCCCCATGATCTCTTTGCTGCACAGGATCTCTCCTTCTCCCCAGGATCTCTCTCTGCCCAGGATCACTCTCTCCCTAGGATCACTCTCTTGCCAGTATCTCTTTGCTACCCAGGATCTCTTTTTCTCCCCAGGATATTTCTCTCTCTGTCTCTCTCATTCTCTCTCCCCCCAAGCCCCAGGATCTCTCTCTCTGCCCAGGATCTCTGTCTCCCCAGAATCTCTCTCTCCCCAGGATCTCTGTGCTGACCAAGATCTCTTCACTGCCCAGAAGCTCTCTTTCTCCCCAGGATCTCTCTCTACCCAGGATCTCTCTCTCCCCAGAGTACCTCTACCTAGGATCACTCTCTTCCTATGATTTCTTTGCTACCCAGGATCTCTCTCTCTCTCCCCGGGATTTGTTCACTGCCCAGGATCTCTCTCCCCCCAGGATCTGTCTCTGTCCATGATCTCTCTTTCTCCCCAGGGTCTCTCTCTGGCCAGGATCACTCACTCCCTTTGATCACTCTCTTCCCAGTATCTCCTTGCTTCCCAGGATCTCTTTGCTACCCAGGATCTCTGTTTCACCCCAGAATCTCTCTCTCTCCTGCTCCCTGCAGGGTCACTCTCTTTGACCAGGATCTCTCTCTCCCCAGGATCTCTGTGCTATCTAGGATCTGTTTGCGGCCCAGGATCTCTTTCTCCCTGGGATCTCTCTCTGCCCAGGATCTCTTTCTGCCCAGGATCACTCTCTGCCTAGGATAACTCTCTTCCCAGCATCTCTTCGCTACTCGGGATCTCTCGCTCCCCAATATCTCTCTGTGCCCAACATCTCCCTCTCTCCAAGATCTCTCTCTCTCCCCAGGATCCCTCTCTCTCCCCAGGATCTCTCTCTCCCCCAGGATCTCACTATGCCCAAGATCTCTCTCTCTCTCTCCAGGATCTCTCTCTGCCCAGGATCACTCTCTACCTAGATAATTCTCTTTCCAGCATCTCTCCGCTGCCCAGGATCTCTCTGCTGCCCAGGATCTCTCTTTTGCCGTAGTATCTCTCCCTCTGCCAAGGATCTCCCTCTCCCCAGAATCTCTCTTTCTGCCCAGGATCTCTCTCCCTAGATATCTCTGCCCCCTACGATTTCTCTCTCTCTCTGCCCAGGATTTCTCTCTCCGCAGAACCTCTCACTGCCCATGGTCTCCCTCTGCCCAGGAGCACTCTCTGCCCAGGGTCACTCTCTACCTAGATAACTCTCTTCCCAGCATCTCTTTGTTACTCAGGATCTCTCTGCCCAGGATCACTCTCTACGTAGATAACTCTCTTCCCAGCATCTCTCCGCTGCCCATGATCTCTCTGCTGCCCAGGATCTCTCTCTCCCCCAGGATCTCTCTCTGCCCAAGATCTTTCTCTCTCCCCAGGATCTCTCTCTGCCCAGGATCTCTCTCCCCAGATCTCTCTGCCTCCCTAGGATCTCTATTTCTCTCTGCCCAGGATCTCTCTCTCCGCAGAAACTCTCTCTGCCCAGGGTCTCTCTCTGCCCAGGAGCACTCTCTGCCCAGGATCACTCTCAACCTAGATAACTCTCTTCCCAGCATCTCTTCACTACTCAGGATCTCTCTGCCCAGGATCACTCTCTACCAAGATAACTCTCTTCCCAGCATCTCTTCGCTACTCAGGATCTCTCTGCCCAGGATCACTCTTTACCTAGATAACTCTCTTCCCAGCATCTCTCTGCTGCCTGGGATCTCTCGGCTGCCCAGGATCTCTCTCTCCCCCAGGATCTCTCTCTGCTCGTGATCTCTCTCTCTGCCCAGGATCGATCTCTACCTAGATAACTCTCTTCCCAGCATCTCTCCGCTGCACAAGATCTCTCTGCTGCCCAGGATCTTTCTTTCTCCCTAGTATTTCTGTCTCTCTGCCCAGGATCTCTCTCTCCCCCAGGATCTCTCTCTGCCCAGGATCTCTCTCTCCAGATCTCTTTGCCTCCCTAGGATCTCTCTTTCTCTCTGCCCAGGATCATTCCATACCTAGACAACTCTCTTCCCAGCATCTCTCTGTTGCCCAGGATCTCTCTGCTGTCCAGGATCTCTTCCCCCCCCACAGGATCTCTCGCTGCCCAATATCTCTCTCTCTCTCCCCAGGATCTCTCTCTGCCCAGGTACTCTCTCTGCCCAGGATCTCTCTTTCTCCCTAGTATCTCTATCTCTGCCCAGGATCTCTCTCACCCCCAGGATGACTCTCTGGCCAGGATCTCTCTGCCTCCCTAGGACCTCTCTTTCTCTCTGCCCAGGATTTCTCTCTCTGCAGAATCTCTCTCTGCCCAGCGTCTCTCTCTCCCTAGATTTCTCCCTCTCCCTAGGATCTCTATCTCTCCCCACAATCACTCTCGCCCTAGGATCTCTCTCTGCCCAGGATCTCTCTCCCCAGAGCTCTCTGCCTCCCTAGGCTCTACCTCTCTTTCTCCCCAGAATCTATCCCTGCCCAGGGGCGCTCTCGCTCCCTAGATTTCTCCCTCTCACTAGGATCTCTTTCTCTTCCCAGGATCACTCTTTCCCTAGGATCTTTCTCTGCCCAGGATCTCTCTCCCCAGACCTCCCTGCCTCCCTAGGCTCTCCTTCTCTCTCTCCCCAGAATCTCTCTCTGCCCAGGGTCTCTCTCTCTCTCTCCCTGGATTTCTCCCTCTCCCTAGGATCTCTTTCTCTCCTCAGGATCACTCTCTCCCTAGGATCTCTCTCTGCCCAGGATCTCTCTCCCCAGATCTCTCTGCCCCCTAGGGTCTCCCTCTCTCTCCCCAGAATCTCTCTCTGGCCAGGGTCTCTCTCGCCCTAGATTTCTCCCTCTACCTACGATCTCTTTCTATCCCCAGGATCACTCTCTCCCTAGGATCTCTCTCTGCTGAGGATCTCTCTCTCCCTAGATTTATCCCTCTCTCTAGGATCTCTCTCTGCTGAGGATCTCTCTCTCCCTAGATGTATCCCTCTCCCTAGGAACTCTTTCTCTCCCCAGGATCCCACTCTCCCTAGGATCTCTCTCTGCCCAGGATCTCTATCCCCAGATCTCTCTGCCTCCCAAGGCTCCCCCTCTCTCTCCCCAGAATCTCTCTCTGCCCAGGGTCTCTCTCGCTCCCTAGATTTCTCCCTCTCCCTAGGATCTCTTTCTCCCCCCCAGGATCTCTCTCCCTAGATTTCTCCCTCTCCCCTGGATCTCTCTCTGCCCAGGATCAATGTCTCACTAATATAACTCTCTTCCCAGGTTCTCTCTCTCCCTAGATTTCTCCCTCTCCCTAGGATCTCTTTCTAACCCCAGGATCACACTCTACCTAGGATAACTCTCTTCCCAGCATCTCTCTGCTGCCCAGGATCTCTCTTTCTCCCTTGCATCTCTCCCTCTGCCCAGGATCTCTCTCTCTCTCTCACCCCAGGATCTTTCTCTGCCCAGGATCTCTCTCCCCAGATCTCTCTGCCTCCCTAGGCTCTCCCTCTCTCTCTGCCAGAATCTTCCTCTGCCCAGCGTCTGTCTCACCCTAGATTTCTCCCTCTCCCTAGGATCTCACTCTCTCCCCAGGATCACTCTCTGCCCAGCGTCTTTCTCTCCCTAGATTTCTCCCTCTCCCTAGGATGTCTTTCTCTCCCCAGGATCACTATCTACCTAGGATAACTCTCTTCCCAGCATCTCTTCGGTAGTTAGGATCTGTCTCCCCAGGATCTCTTTCTCCCCCCAGGATCACTCTCTCCCTAGGATCTGTCTCTGCCCAGGGTCTCTCTCTCCCTAGATTTCTCCCTCTCCCTAGGATCTCTCTCTCCCCCAGGATCTCTCTCTCCCTAGATTTCTCCCTCTCCTAGGATCTTTCTTTGCCCAGGATCAATGTCTCACTATGATAACTCTCTTTCCAGGGTCTCTCTCCCCCTAGATTTCTCCCTCTCCCTAGGATCTCTTTCTAACACCAGGATCACTATCTACCTAGGATAACTCTCTTCCCAGCAACTCTTCAGCTGTTAGGATCTCTCTCCCCAGGATCTCTCCTCTGCCCAGGATCTCTCTTTCCCCCTAGTATCTCTCTCTCTCTGCCCAGGATCTCTCTCTCTCTCTCCCGAGAATCTCTCTCTGCCCAGGGTCTCTCTCTCTCTCTGGATTTCTCCCTCTGCCTAGGATCTCTTTCTCTCCCCAGGATCACACTCTACCTAGGATAACTCTCTTCCCAGCATCTCTCTGCTGCCCAGGATCTCTCTTTCTCCCTAGTATCTCTCCCTCTGCCCAGGATCTTTCTCTCTCTCTCACCCCAGGATCTTTCTCTGCCCAGGATCTCTCTCCCCAGATCTCTCTGCCTCCCTAGGCTCTCCCTCTCTCTCTGCCAGAATCTTCCTCTGCCCAGCGTCTGTCTACCCTAGATTTCTACCTCTCCCTAGGATCTCACTCTCTCCCCAGGATCACTCTCTGCCCAGCGTCTTTCTCTCCCTAGATTTCTCCCTCTCCCTAGGATGTCTTTCTCTCCCCAGGATCACTATCTACCTAGGATAACTCTCTTCCCAGCATCTCTTCGGTAGTTAGGATCTCTCTCCCCAGGATCTCTTTCTCCCCCCAGGATCACTCTCTCCCTAGGATCTGCCTCTGCCCAGGGTCTCTCCCTAGATTTCTCCCTCTCCCTAGGATCTCTCTCTCCCCCCAGGATCTCTCTCTCCCTAGATTTCTCCCTCTCCTAGGATCTCTCTTTGCCCAGGATCAATGTCTCACTATGATAACTCTCTTTCCAGGGTCTCTCTCCCCCTAGATTTCTCCCTCTCCCTAGGATCTCTTTCTAACACCAGGAACACTGTCTACCTAGGATAACTCTCTTCCCAGCAACTCTTCGGCTGTTAGGATCTCTCTCCCCAGGATCTCTCCTCTGCCCAGGATCTCTCTTTCTCCCTGGTATCTCTCTCTCTCTGCCCAGGATCTCTCTCTGCCCAGGGTCTCTCTCTCTCCCTGGATTTCTCCCTCTGCCTAGGATCTCTTTCTCTCCCCAGGATCACTATCTCCCTAGGATCTCTCTCAGCCCAGGATCTCTCTCCCCAGATCTCTCTGCCCCCCTAGGCCCTCCCTCTCTCTCACCAGAATCTCTCTCTGGCCTGGGTCTCTCTCTCCCTATATTTCTCCCTCTCCCTAGGATCTCTTTCTCTCCCCAGGATCACTCTCTCCCTAGGATCTCTTTCTGCCCAGGGTCTCTCTCTCCCTAGATTTCTCCCTCTCCCTAGGATCTCTCTCTCCCCCAGGACCTCTCTCTCCCTAGATTTCTCCCTCTCCCTAGGATCTCTGCCCCCGCCGGATCTCTCTCTCCCTAGATTTCTACCTCTCCCTAGGATCTCTCTCTCTCTCCCCCCAGGATCTCTCTCTCTCTCCCTAGATTTCTCCCTCTCCCCTGGATCTCTCTCTGCCCAGGATCAATGTCTCACTAGGATAACTCTCTTCCCAGGGTCTCTCTCTCCCTAGATTTCTCCCTCTCCCCTGGATCTCTCTCTGCCCAGGATCAATGTCTCACTAGGATAACTCTCTTCCCAGGATCTCTCTTTCTCCCTAGTATCTCTCCCTCTGCCCAGGATCTCTCTCTCTCTCTCACCCCAGGATCGTTCTGTGCCCAGGATCTCTCTCCCCAGATCTCTCTGCCTCCCCAGCCTCTCCCTCTCTCTCTCTGCCAGAATCTTCCTCTGCCCAGCGTCTGTCGCACCCTAGATTTCTCCCTCTCCCTAGGATCTCACTCTCTCCCCAGGATCACTTTCAGCCCAGCGTCTATCTCTCCCTAGATTTCTCCCTCTCCCTAGGATGTCTTTCTCTCCCCAGGATCACTATCTACCTAGGATAACTCTCTTCCCAGCATCTCTTCGGTAGTTAGGATCTCTCTCCCCAGGATCTGTCTCTGCCCAGGGTCTCTCTCTCCCTAGATTTCTCCCTCTCCCTAGGATCTCTCTCTCCCCCAGGATGTCTCTCTCCCTAGATTTCTCCTTCTCCTAGGATCTCTCTTTGCCCAGGATCAATGTCTCACTAGGATAACTCTCTTTCCAGGGACTCTCTCTCCCTAGATTTCTCCCTCTCCCTAGGATCTCTTTCTAACCCCAGGATCACTCCCTACCTAGGATAACTCTCTTCCCAGTATCTCTCTGCTGCCCAGGATCTCTCTTTTTCCCTAGTATCTCTCCGTCTGCCCAGGATCTCTCGCTCTCCCTCCCCAGTATCTCCTTCTGCCCAGGATCTCTCTGCCCCCCTAGGTTCTCCCTCTCTCTCCCCAGAATCCCTCTCTGCCCATGGTCTCTCTCTCTCCCTAGATTTCTCCCTTTCCCTAGGATCTCTTTCTCTCCCCAGGATCACTCTCTCCCTAGGATCTCTCTCTGCCCAGGGTCTCTCTCTCTCCCTAGATTTCTCCCTCTCCATAGGATCTCTTTCTCTCCCCAGGATCACTCTCTCCCTGCGATCTCTCTCTGCCCAGGATCTCTATCCCCAGATCTCTCTGCCCCCCTAGGCTCTCCCTCTCTCTCCCCAGAATCCCTCTCTGCCCAGGGTCTCTCTCTCCCTAGATTTCTCCCTCTCCCTAGGATCTCTTTCTCTCCCCAGGATCACTCTCTCCTCAGAATCTCTCTCTGCCCAGCGTCTCTCTCTCTCTGGCTAGATTTCTCCCTCTCCCTAGGATCTCTCTCTCCCCCCAGGATCTCTCTCTCCCTAGATTTCTCCCTCTCCCCAGGATCTCTCTCTGCCCAGGATCATTGTCTCACTAGGATAACTCTGTTCCCAGGGTCTCTCTCTACCTAGATTTCTCCCTCTCCCTAGGACTCACTCCCTCCCCAGGATCACTCTCTGCCCAGCGTCTTTCTCTCCCTAGATTTTTCCCTCTCCCTAGGATGTCTTTCTCTCCCCAGGATCACTATCTACCTAGGATAACTCTCTTCCCAGCATCTCTTCAGTACTTAGGATATCTCTCCCCAGGATCTCTCCTCTGCCTAGGATCTCTCTTTCTCCCTAGTATCTCTCTCTCTGCCCAGGATCTCTCTCTCTCCCCCCAGGATCTCTCTCTGCCCAGGATCTCTCCCCCCAGATCTCTCTGCATCCCTAGGCTCTCCCTCTCTCGCTCCCCCAAATCTCTCTTTGCCCAGAGTCTCTCTCTGTGCCCTAGATATCTCCCTCGCCCTAGGATCTCTCCCCCCAGGATCACTCTCTCCCTAGGATCTCTTTCCCTCCCGGGATCACTCTCTCCCTATGATCTCTTTCTTACCCCAGGATCACTCTCTACCTAGGATAACTCTCTTCCCAGCATCTCTCTGCTGCCCAGGATCTCTCTTTCTCCCTAGGATCTCTCTCTGCCCAGTATCTCTCTCCCCAGATCTCTCTGCCAGAATCTTCCTCTGCCCAGC
The DNA here is from genome assembly GCF_040938575.1 of Ambystoma mexicanum. Classification (NCBI taxonomy): domain Eukaryota; kingdom Metazoa; phylum Chordata; class Amphibia; order Caudata; family Ambystomatidae; genus Ambystoma; species Ambystoma mexicanum. The sequence goes on from NC_090932.1 coordinate 1,682,624,584, forward strand.
GTCTCTCTCTCTCCCTAGATTTCTCCCTCTCCCTAGGATCTCACTCTCTCCCCAGGATCACTCTCTGCCCAACGTCTTTCTCTCCCTAGGTTTCTCCCTCTCCCTAGGATGTCTTTTTCTCCCCAGGATCACTGTCTACCTAGGATAACTCTATTCCCAACATCTCTTCAGTAGTTATGATCTCTCTCCCCAGGATCTCTCCTCTGCCCAGGATCTCTCTTTCTCCCTAGTATCTCTCTCTGTGTGCCCAGGATCTCTCTCTGTCTCTCCCCAGGATTTCTCTCCCAGATCTCTCTGCCCCACTAGGGTCTCCCTTTCTCTCCCCAGAATCTCTCTGGCCAGGGTCTCTCTCTCCCTAGATTTCTCTCTCTCCCTAGGATCTCTTTCTCTCCCCAGGATCACTCTCTCCCTACGATCTCTCTCTGCTGAGGATCTCTCTCTCCCTAGATTTCTCCCTCTCCCTAGGATCTATTTCTCTCCCCAGGATCACTCTCTCCCTAGGATCTCTCTCTGCCCAGGATCTCTATCCCCAGATCTCTCTGCCTCCCTAGGCTCTCCCTCTCTCTCCCCAGAATCTCTCTCTGCCCAGGGTCTCTCTCTCTCCCTAGATTTCTCCCTCTCCCTAGATTTCCCCCTCTCCCTAGGATCTCTGTCCCCCCGGAACTCTCTCTGCCTAGATTTCTCCCTCTCCCTAGGATCTCTCTCTCCCCCCAGGATTTCTCTCTTTCTAGATTTCTCCCTCTCCCCAGGATCTCTCTCTGCCCAGGATCAATGTCTTACTAGGATAACTCTCTTTCCAGGGTCTCTCTCTCCCTAGATTTCTCCCTCTCCCTAGGATCTCTTTCTAACCCCAGGATCACTCTCTACCTAGGATAACTCTCTTCTCAGCATCTCTCTGCTGCCCAGGATCTATCTTTCTCCCTAGTATCGCTCTCTCTACCCAGGATCTCTCTCTCTCTCTCCCCAGGATCTCTCTCTGCCCAGGATCTCTCTCCCCAGATCTCTCTGCCTCCCTAGGCTCTCCCTCTCTCTCTGCCAGAATCTTCCTCTGCCCAGCGTCTCTCTGTAGATTTCTCCCTCTCCACAGGATCTCTCTCTCTGCCCATAATCAATGTCTCACTAGGATAACTATCTTCCCAGGGTCTCTCTCTCCCTAAATTTCTCCCTCTCCCTAGGATCTCTTTCTAACCCCAGGATCACTCTCTACCTAGGATAACTCTCTTCCCAGCATCTCTCTGCTGCCCATGATGTCTATTTCTCCCTAGTATCTCTCTCTCTCTCTGCCCAGGATCCCTCTCTCTCTATCTCTTTCCCCAGGATCTCTCTCCGACCAGGATCTCTCTCCCCAGATCTCTATGCCTCCTTAGGCTCTCCCTCTCTCTCTGCCAGAATCTTCCTCTGCCCAGTGTCTCTCTCTCTCCCTAGATTTCCCCCTCTCCCTGGGATCTCACTCTCTCCCCAGGATCACTCTCTGCCCAGCGTATTTCTCTCCCTAGATTTCTCCCTCTCCCTAAGATGTCTTTCTCTCCCCAGGATCACTATCTACCTAGGATAACTCTCTTCCCAGCATCTCTTCGGTAGTTAGGATCTCTCTCCCCAGGATCTCTCATCTGACCAGGATCTCTCTTTCTCCCTAGTATCTCTCTCTCTCTGCCCAGGATCTCTCTCTGTCTCTCCCCAGGATCTCTCTCTGTCCAGGATCTCTCCCCCCCAGGATCTCTCTCCCCAGATCTCTCTCCCTCCCTAGGCTCTCCTTCTCTCTCTTCCCAGAATCTCTCTCTGCCCAGGGTCTCTCTCTCTCCCTGGATTTCTCCCTATCCCTAGGATCTCTCTCTCCCCCCAGGATCTCTCTTGCCCTAGATTTCTCCCTCTCCCTAGGATCTCTTTCTCTCCCCAGGATCACTATCTCCCTAGGATCTCTCTGCCCACGGTCTCTCTCTCCCTAGATTTATCCCTCTCCATAGGATCGCTTTCTCTCCCCAGGATCACTCTCTCCCTGGGATCTCTCTCTGCCCAGGATCTCTATCCCCAGATCTCTCCGCCTCCCTAGACTCTCCCTCTCTCTCCCTCTCCCCAGAATCTCTCTCTGGTCAGGGTCTCTCTCTCCCTAGATTTCTCCCTCTCCCTGGGATCTCTTTCTCTCCCCAGGATCACTCTCTCTCTAGGATATCTCTGCCCAGGGTCTCTCTCTCCCTAGATTTCTCCCTCTCCATAGGATCTCTTTCTCTCCCCAGGATCACTCTCTCCCTGGGATCTCTCTCTGCCCAGGGTCTCTCCGCCTCCCTAGGCTCTCCCTCTCTCTCTCCTCAGAATTTCTCTCTGCCCAGGGTCTCTCTCTCTCTCTGACTAGATTTCTCCCTCTCCCTAGGATCTCACTCTCCCCCCAGGATCTCTCTCGCCTAGATTTCTCCCTCTCCCTAGGATCTCTGTCCCCCCCGGATCTCTCTCTCCCTAGATTTCTCCCTCTCCCTAGGATCTCTCTCTCCCCCCAGGATCTCTCTCTCCCTAGATTTCTCCCTCTCCCTAGGATCTCTCTCTCCCCCCAGGATCTCTCTCGCCCTAGATTTCTCCCTCTCCCCAGGATCTCACTCTGCCCAGGATCATTGTCTCACTAGGATAACTCTCTTCCCAGGGTCTCTCTCTACCTAGATTTCTCCCTCTCCCTAGAATCTCACTCTCTCCCCAGGATCACTCTCTGCCCAGCGTCCTTCTCGCCTTAGATTTCTCCCTCTCCCTAGGATGTCTTTCTCTCCCCAGGATCACTCTCTACCTAGATAACTCTCTTCCCAGCATCTATTCACTACTTAGGATCTCTCTCCCCAGGATCTCTCTTCTGCCCAGGATCTCTCTTTCTCCCTAGTATCTCTCTCTCTCTGCCCAGGATCTCTCGCTCTTTCCCCGGGATTACTCTCTCACTAGGATGACTCTCTTACCGGCGTCTCTCTGCTTTATCCCTGTACAACTAACTAGTCTCGTCCAATCGCGGTCACATTTCCACGCACAATATATTTGAGGAGAAGGTTCTCTGCTTTGAGCCTTTGCATCTTTTGCACTCCCCTAACCTCCCCCCACCCCGGGAGAGAGACATGGCGGCCGTAAAATGAAGCGCATTTATGAATATACATTCCTGCTTCATCGCCGTGCTTTCTTTTGTACAACTACACTGGAGATGACAGGACACCCTATTTAATAAGTCATTATGAATAATTAAAGACCCAAGAAGATGCTTGGACTCGAACTGCCACAGTGTCTGTGTTGTCCTCTCATGAGGGACTTGTGTTCTAGCATAAGCACAGGCCACTTTTCATCAATAGCAGTCCACGATGAAGGAACTTGTGTTCTCATCAATAGCAGTCCTCGATGAAGGGACGTGTGTTCTAGCAAAGGTACAGGACACTTTTCATCAATAGTGGTACAAGATGAAGGGACGTGTGTTCTAGCATAGGCACAGGCCACTTTTCATCAATAGCAGTCCACAATGAAGGGACTTGTGTTCTAGCACTGGTACAGGACACTTTTCATAAATAGCAGTCCACAATGAAGGAACGCGTGTTCTAGCATAGGTACAGGACACTTTTCATCAATAGCAGTCCACAATGAAGGGACTTGTGTTCTAGCAAAGGTCCAGGACACTTTTCATCAATAGCAGTTCATGATGAAGGGAATTGTGTTCTAGCATAGGTACAGGACACTTTTCATCAATAGCAGTCCATGACGAAGGGACGTGTGTTCTGGCATAGGGACAGGACACTTTTCATCAATAGCAGTCCACGATGAAGGGACTTCTTTTCTAGCACAGGTACAGGACACTTTTCATCAATAGCAGTCATAATGAAGGGACTTGTTTTCTAGCATAGGTACAGGACACTTTTCATCAATAGCAGTCCACAATGAAGGGACTTGTGGTCTAGCAAAGGTACAGGACACTTTTCATCAATAGCAGTCCACAATAAAGGGACTTGTGTTCTAGCAAAGGTACAGGACAGTTTACATCAATAGCAGTCCACGACGAAGGGACATGCATTCTAGCATAGGTCCAGGTCACTTTTCATCAATAGCAGTTCACGATGAAGGGACTTGTGTTCTAGCATAGGTACAGGACACTTTTCATCAATAGCAGTCCATGACGAAGGGACTTGTGTTCTAGCATAGGGACAGGACACTTTTCATCAATAACAGTCTACGATGAAGGGACTTGTGTTCTCATCAATATCAGTCCGCGATGAAGGGACTTGTGTGCTAGCATAGGTACAGGACACTTTTCATCAATAGCAGTCCAAGATGAAGGGACTTGCGTTCTAGCATAGGGACAGGACACTTTTCATCAATAGCAATCCACGATGAAGGAACGCGTGTTCTAGCATAGGTACAGGACACTTTTCATCAATAGCAGTCCACAATGAAGGGACTGGTGTTCTAGCAAAGGTCCAGGACACTTTTCATCAATAGCAGTTCACGATGAAGGGACTTGTGTTCTAGCATAGGTACAGGACACTTTTCATCAATAGCAGTCCATGACGAAGGGACGTGTGTTCTGGCATAGGGACAGGACACTTTTCATCAATAGCAGTCCACGATGAAGGGACTTCTTTTCTAGCACAGGTACAGGACACTTTTAATCAATAGCAGTCATAATGAAGGGACTTTTGTTCTAGCATAGGTACAGGACACTTTTCATCAATAGCAGGCCACAATGAAGGGACGTGTGGACTAGCAAAGGTACAGGACACTTTTCATCAATAGCAGTCCACAATAAAGGGACTTGTGTTCTAGCAAAGGTACAGGACAGTTTTCATCAATAGCAGTCCACGACGAAGGGACATGCATTCTAGCATAGGTCCAGGTCACTTTTCATCAATAGCAGTTCACGATGAAGGGACTTGTGTTCTAGTATAGGTACAGGACACTTTTCATCAATAGCAGTCCATGACGAAGGGACTTGTGTTCAAGCATAGGGACAGGACACTTTTCATCAATAACAGTCTACGATGAAGGGACTTGTGTTCTCATCAATATCAGTCCGCGATGAAGGGACTTGTGTTCTAGCATAGGTACAGGACACTTTTCATCAATAGCAGTCCACGATGAAGGGACTTGCGTTCTAGCATAGGGACAGGACACTTTTCATCAATAGCAATCCATGATGAAGGGACTTGTGTTCTCATTAATATCAGTCCACAATGAAGGGACTTGCGTTCTGGCATAGGTACAGCACACTTTTCATCAATAGCAGTCCACGATGAAGGGCCTTGTGTTCTAGCATAGGGACAGGACACTTTTCATCAATAGCAGTCCACGACAAAGTGACTTGCGTTCTAGCATAGGTACAGGACACTTTTCATCAACAGCAGTCTACGAGGAAGGGACTTGTGTTCTCATCAATATCAGTCCACGATGAAGGGACTTGTGTTCTAGCATAGGTACAGGAACTTTTCATCAATAGCAGTCCACAATGACATGGACTTGTGTTCTAGCATAGAGACGGACACGTTTTATCAATAGCAGTCCATGATGAAGGTACTTGTGTTCTAGCATAGGTACAGGACACTTTTCATCAATAGCAGTCCGCGAAGAAGGAACTTGTTTTCTAGCATAGGGACAGGACACTTTTCATCATTAGCAGTCACGATGAAGGGACTTGTAGCAGTCCACAAGGAAGGGACTTGTGTTCTAGCATATGTACAGGACACTTTAATCATTAGCAGTCACGATGAAGGGACTTGTGGTCTAGCATACGTACAGGACACTTTTCATCAATAGCAGTCACGATTAAGTGACTTGTGTTCTAGCATAGGTACAGGATATTTTTCATCAATAGCAGTCACGATGAAGGGAATTGTGGTCTAGCATAGGTACAAGACACTTTTCATCAATAGCAGTCCAGGAGGAGGGGACTTTTGTTCTAGCATAGGTACAGGATATTTTTCATCAATAGCAGTCACGATGAAGGGAATTGTGGTCTAGCATAGGTACAAGACACTTTTCATCAATAGCAGTCCAGGAGGAGGGGACTTTTGTTCTAGCATAGGTACAGGACACTTTTCATCAATAACAGTCCACGAGGAAGGGACTTTTGTTCTATCATAGGGACAGGGCACTTTTCATCTATAACAGACATGATGAAGGGACTTGTGTTCTAGCATAGGGGCAGGGAAAGTACACAAATCACATAAACAAACATGACCATTTAAAAAAAAATGGAATAGAAGCGCATAATGCAAAATAGGAGTGATTCTAGCTTCATTGTCTCATCATCAAGTGGAGAGTGTAAGTGTTTCTCTTTTGAATTTTAAAGTTTTAAATACGTCCAAAATACAGGCATCAGAAATAGTTGCTTTAAACGTGTAGAAAAACCTTTGAATTCCCGGCCTTGAATCTGCTGCCTTTTCACATGTATGTTCTTATCTTGCTTCCTAGCTATGAGCCTGGGCTCGCATTACCAGGTTACTCTAGGAGATTTGCATCTCTGTTTGCCACTTTGCTCCACCACTGCTCTGCTGCTTTCTAGTTGCATCTAGTTGTGTTTTTAAAAACCTGTGCATTCTAGTGTACTCAGGAAAGTTGCACCAGGTGTGCCTTCTAAGCCTGGGCATCCTCCATTTTGTGCTGTATTTAGTGCTTTTAAATCTGTGCATTGATTGTCTTCCATTGTACACCTCCTCCTGCTGTACCTGCCTGGCTGCTAGGTCACTTGGTGAGTTCCTGTGCACTGCACAACTCCCCTATTTCTCTCTCTCTCTCTCCCTTTCTCTCTCTCTCCTCCACGACTCCCATGGCACTCTCTATCTCTCCTATATATTCCAACTGCTATTCTGTCACCTATCTTACCCCGCTCACAAAGTCTGGAAGAAAAAAGCTGAAAAATGCTCTCCTTGACTCTAACCCAGGCCTACCCTTTGTTGACACTACGTCAATGCCACTTCCAGGCAGACTATTATGGGCATCCTCTTCTCTGTCCCCTCGCCTGACCTATGGACCCCCCATCTGGTCTCCACTCTTCTCCGTCCTCCTCCTCACCCATTAATGGTGGCAGTAGGTGGGAAGTACTCCTGGCATACATCTCATCCTCTAGGTGTATCATTAATGTCTATCATAATGGTAGTATCATGGCCCAAGGTTCTCAACCTACTCTTCTCCTACTCGACTGGCACCTGCGCTCTCTCAAAAACGTTCTCCCTTCTCCTGCCACTCCTTCTTCCTCTCCTCTAATTTCTTCACCACCACCAATGGGAGTACCACACACCTGTACCACTTCAAAAAACCTTCAAAGGTGGTAACAAGCTTTACTTAGCTACTCTGAATTCTTGCTCTGCTCTCAAACTCTCCTCTGACATCAGTCTCCTTCTCAAAGACTTTGACCTAGACGTCCTCGCTCTTATCGAGATATGGTTCAATGCTCTTGACACTCTCCCTCCTGAGGGCTACAAAATCCTCTCCAAACCTGGACCTAACAGACCAGGGCCACTCCACCTCCAGATCTTCTCTGAGTGGGTCCCTGACTCCATCTTACCTACTCAATCATACCCCTCTTTTGAATGCCTCGTCTGCAAACTTGGGGTCTCACCTACTCTCTCTTACCCATTTCACCATCTATAGGCCCCCTGGTCTATCTCTCTCTTCCTCTCTGAATGGGCCAAACTTGCCTCCTGCCTCTCAACCTCTTCTTCCAAACTCCTCCTCCCTGGTGACTTCAACATTCACCTCAACTCGCTTGAATCATCCACCTCTCAGTTCTGTGTCCTCTGTGACTCCCTCTCTCTCTCTATTCTCCCTTCCGGCCTGGCCCACTCTGCAGGTCACAACCAGGTCACACTCATTTCTGGCAACATCCCTATCTTTAATCCGGTCGCCTCCCCCCTCTCTTGATCTGACCACTCTCGTCTCTCCTCTTACTTGGGACCCCTTGGCACTGTATCCGAGCCACCCCCAGTACTGCCAGCCTCCTTTGCTGTCATCCGACCCATGAAGCGAGTATCAGTCACTGCTTTTTCCTGCACCTTCATCCCTCCGACCCCCACCCCTGACTCTCTCTCTGACTCTGTCCTTGCTAACCTGCACCTCTCCATCTCTAACACCCTTGACATCATTGCCCCTGTCACGAGGATCTGTCTAAAACCTGCCTCCAAGAGCAACAGCTGGTATGACTCTGATCTAGCATCTCTGAAACACAAGTACAGACTTGCTGAAAGGAAGTGGCAGACCTTGGGCTCATCCTCTGACAAACTGGCCTGGCACCTCTTCGAAAGGCAATATTGCTTCTCTATCCGCTCCAAGAAGCAGGCCCATATCCAACCCTGCATCTCCGGATCCACTAACATCACGGCCAAAGTTTTCAAAAATCTGTAAGGAACTCGCCAATTCAGCTGCAGTTTACACCTCCCCACACCGTTACCAGGCTCCCTGCACCCCTTTGGCCACCCATTTCACATCTTGTCCTCTCTTTCCTCCACTCCCTCGTCTGCCTCCCTGTCTCCCTTGGCTCCTCTCCTTCCACCGCCTTCACTCTCCTCCTTCTTGCCAATAGCACCGAATGAGTCTCTAAAGTGGTCCGCTCTATGATGGTCTCCTCCAAACAACTGCTCCCCAGCTCCTCCTGAACCATTAAGGACAACATCTCCTTTTGTGCCCCAGCTCTTGCTGGCTTCTATAACCACTCATTCACCACTGGCTCCTTCCCTCTATCCCTCAAGCACTCCCTTGTGCACCCTCCCTTAAAAAAGCCATCTGCTGACCCCTCCTGCCTGGCTAACTACCACCCTATTTCCACTACCCCCTTCCCGGGTAAACTCCTGGAGCAGCTGGCCCTCCCCAACTGACCCCCCACACTGATTTTGTTGGTTGCCTTCATGACCGTCAATCTGGATTCCGGGCATCCAGAGGCACCATGTGAATCTGTGAAAGACCCATTGCCGGAGAAGGAAGATACTTACCGGTAACTCCTGTTCGCCAGGATTGGTATCTCTCATAGATTCCCATGGGACTATCCCAGTGAATGGAGGAAAGTGGCAAACATAGAGATGCAAATCTCCTAGAGTAACCTGGTAATGCAAGGCCAGGCTCGTAGCTAGGAAGCAAGATAAGAACATACATGTTTAAAGGCAGTAGATTCAGGGCCGGTCCATTACACGTTACTGCCCTCCTGAACCTGCGTGAAACCATGCTTGCAAATCTCGATTCCAACTCTCCCGCTGTTCTCATGCTCCTTTGATCTCTGCTCTGCTTTTGAGACGGCCAACCATGCCATCCTCATAAAACGACTCCTTGACACCATCGGCATCACTGACCAGGCACTGGATTGGCTGACCTCTTCTCTCACTAACCGCCCTTCCCAGTTGCAATTGGGCCCTTTCTCCTCCACCACTTAACTCTCTACCTGTGGCATCCCCCAGGGCTCTATCTTATCGCCATGGCTCTTCAATATCTATCTTGCCCCTCTTGCTCACCTGATTTCCTCCTTCTCTCCTCATTTCCAGTGTTATGCCGATGATACGTAGCTTTCTTTCAAACTTCCCTCTACTCCCTCCTCTCTGTTCCCTGACTGTCTGTCCACCATTCAGGCATGGGGTGCAGCTAACAATCTTTTCCCTAATGCCAATAAGACGCAGATCCTTCTGATTAGGAAACCCGCGCCCTCTTTCCCCCCACTCTCTGGCCCACCACTTTGGGCCCTCTACCATCTTGTGAGGCCGAATACCTTGTGGTCATCTTTGATTCCGCTCTCTCTTTCATCCCTCACATCATGGACCTTACTAGGAAGCCCCACTTCCAGCTCCACCCTGTTAGCGGTGTTCTTCCTTTCCTCACCTTCCCCCAGAAGCTCACTATCTCCTGAGCTCTGGTCCTCTCCAGGCTGGACTACTGCAACAGCATCTTTCTCAATCTCCCTCCTTCCTTCGTATACCTCCAGCTAACCCAGAATAGGTCTGCAAGACTTATCCTTGGCCTCTGCGGTTCTCTACCTCTTTCCTTTCCCTGCTAATCACCCCACTGCCGCTGTGACCAGTGGCCTGGTCCTCATGAATCTCACAGTAATCCAGGCCCATCTTCCCAGTCAAAACTAGCACCCCTCCCCAATGCACTGGCCTTGTGGGCCTATGCCCTCCACCAGCAATTGCCCACTCTTCTGCCCCCACCTATCTCGTGCTCTTCTCCTCACTGCACTTGTACGTCTGAATGCCACATGCCTGGTAGGACCATGACTGTATTTTACTGTTTTTGCCATTGTTATTATTTCCCTGTTCCCTTCCCATTGAGCCTTATGGCACTTTGAAACACTATTCAGTTGTATAAGTGCCCAACAAATGCTTAATAAAATAAGTAAGAGAAGGCCTTCCCCAAAAATGCCTAGAGAACTCGACCATGTGCCATTACATTAACCCACTGTGCTGCCATTTGCATTGCCTCTTGGCACCTGACAGATCTGAAAAGTGTTGGGGGTCTGGGTTTGGTTAGATGGGAGAGAAGGAATATTTAGGATATCTTTGCTATTGTGTTGACCCATGCAGTTTGGGAGTACCTGTGTGCTGTGTGAGTCTTTTCTAGGGGCTTTGGGCAGAGAGCACTTGGGGTACCTGTGTTAAGAGGGAAGCCTTGAGTGCCTATAGCGCAAGGTTTCAAGACATGTAAGTTGGTTGGAGATGTCCAGCGGTCTGGCGCTTGATGTCTTTTGGGAGGGGAGTTCAATTGCCATGTGTTGGTGGCATAGTTCATATGCCTACTGTTTGTTGGAACTTAGAATTTGAGTGTGTTTGTTTTGGGAGCAGCCAGAGACCTGGGTATGTATTATCACTGGTCAGGGGCTTCTATAGGCATACTGGGCTGTGGGGCTTTCCATGTCACTGCCTCCAGACAAACTGCTTGCTTCCTAGAAGATCTTCCTGTACACATAGAAATGGGCAACCCATGCCTGATTCCGCTATGCCCTGTCTGGGAGGAAAACTTGGGTTTGGGGATTGACCTTGAGAGAAGACCCTAACAAGTGGAAAAAAGCAAAAGCGCACAGGCAGAACACAAAAGATATCACAACACCACAACCACAGAAGTAGTTGTGACCCAATTTCCTTCCCATTTAGCACCTTTAACTACTGCTTGACAGGAAGGATGTATACAGGAACCCTGAAGGGTTAAAATCTTTCCCTGCCGTGTTACCATACGTATGGCAACATTATAGAAGACAGCAGCCACCTTGAGAATGCAAGCAGCCCAAAGTCCTGAACTATAAACAAGATGGTACCTATGCTGCCAGGTGTGTGGTGAGGTCTTGGGGTGATTTGGAAGCATACAGACACCCCTACAGATGAACAAACTCTTGACACCGCCAGCATCCTTGCCTAAAGCTGGCTTTTATATCCTCCCATGCCACTGACACTGGGGCTCCAAGTGTCCAACTCACTACTCAGCTTGAGTGCAGCTCACTTTTGAGAACCTTCCAGGCCATTCTCACAACCACAAAGAATGTCTGCATTGCAGCGGGTCAGAAGAAGGAGTTGGACACATGGAAGACATGTTACCTCTGATTAATGAAAATATAAGGAAACAGGCCCCTCTCTCCTTATTACTAAAGGGATCACCCTGCCTATCTAAATTAACTAAAGGTGCTTGTCTGAAGAGGGAGGGGGAGGAAAAGCCCCAATTACAATAACAAGAGGTTCAATTTGGGGGAAATCCCTCTGCCCAAGAAATGGAAAAAGCCCAAAAATGTGACAAACCCGACTTTTTATTGTGAGATCTCGGAAACAGGGACAGAAATGGATACGACATGATTTCCAATATTCTCTCAGCTCGTTACAGGCTTGTCATCATCTTTTAACGGCTTGCGACGTGATAAGTGACACGCTACTTCACAAAATCTAAGGCAATCTGGGCTTGGTTAGTGAGGCAGACTACATATAGACTCTATATGAGGTTAGTGTTTTAATTGACTGCACACTCTCTGGTGGCTCCACCTGTGACCACCCCCCAAATGTTGCAAATACAAGCATGTCAGGTTAGTGCATTACAATTGGACAGTGCAATAAAATGTGTACTGGTGTGGAAGGTGGGTAGGGATCGGTTAGTGAGGACCATCTCAGCCTTGCACTCTGGACGGTTACCAGCCCATGAGCAACAATAAGGCTACCATCTCTGATCCTACAGGCCTTGAGCATGGTACATTTAGCTTTCATCCTGATAATATTTTGTATTGTCTACCCTGAGCTGGGTGGGAACAGAGATATCTGTGTGACTCAAGTGAATAGGCTTTGTCCCCCAGTCTCAGATCACGTGTGTAGAGACCACTGGCTTGACTTTTCTGCTTCACGTTTACGAGGGTTTCCTAACATTTATGCATGCAGGTGTTTAATCTAGCAAACGGTTTCTGATGTCTGTCTTTGTATCCTTGAGTGTCGATGTGAAACTCTCTTCCTTGATAGCCTTGGCTGGAACACGTTCACCTGCTACACAAACAGTCTGGGCTGTGCTTTCCTGCTGAATCAGCAAGTCAGGCCTCTCACTGCATTCTCGTGTCTTCTCTGTGCTTTCCATTCACTCTAATGTTGCTCCATCCTCCATCTTGATTCTCGTGGCTACTTTATTTTAATTGCATTCAGCGTTGGGCAAGCTTTAAGTCTTATTTCCGTGCGTCTTGTGTTGCAGTATTGCAAAGAGTATATGTCCTCTATCTAAGTGGGCCAGAGGCATGTTCTTTGTGTCTAAGAGAAGGTTCAATCTAAGTGTCTTTGTAGCTTTGTGCAGGGATGCTCTACATCTTGGCCTTAGTTGTGATGCCCTCGGCTTGCTGCGCAGTCACAATCAATACATTTGCTCCATCGTCTGCAGGTTTATCTCCTCTACAACACCATCACGATAGGGCCTGAATGGTTGTCTGGGTGAATGGGGTTTCTCACATCAGCGGTAAAGTGGTAATGGCAAAGAGGGGGTCAGGAACTATGTACATCTGTCATTTCTGTATGTCTGGATGAGTGAGGGACCACATTCATCTGCCCCTCTTCATGTCTGTCGTCAGAAGTCAAATAGTATGATTCGTCCTCAGTCCCAAACCTAACTCTAGCTGACCCTATCACTAACAGCTCAACATAGGCCAAGAGAATGTCTCGCTTCGCCTGGTCGTCTCTCTCCTTGCTTTCTTCCCAGCGTCTTTCTCTTTGAGTCTGTATCTTCTCTCCTGTGGTTATTGATACACAAAGGTCTCTCTTTAGAATCAAGGTTTCTTTAAGTTATCTTCCCTGATAGTCTTTTGAGGGTTCCAGCATGAGCTCATGTAGCTCTTCCCATGTACTTGTGGGCCTTGCATTCTCTTTAATGCCTGACTTACAACAATTATCCTTGAAATAGGTTCTCACACTCTGGTATTTACTTGTATATCTCTTATTTAAGGTTAATATTCCTTAGGTATTGTATCGCTTTATCCAAATTATGAGTCTTCTTCTCCTGGGCACGTGTTATTTATTCATTTATTTATTGTGCATTTGTAAGGTGCTTATACATCAAGTAAATTGTGTTTCAAAGGGCCCACAGGGCAACGGGGAGGGAACATGGGAATGAAAGGCAAATACAACAATGAAAGAGAGAGGTCCTACTAGGCCCTGTGAGCATTCAGAGTGTGCAAGTGCAGAGTGAGAGAGAGGGGTGTGGGAGGGGGTAAGTGCTAGGACTAACAGGGAGGGAAGTGCTAGGAAGTTGCAAACTGTTAAGTGACTGGCACACAAGACAGTGTTTCAAAGCACTCAAGGAGGGTGGCAACTGTTAAGTGACTGGCACACAAGACAGTGTTTCAAAGCACTAAAGGAGGGCGGGAACAAGGGTAAAAACAACAGTCACTCAGAGTCCTTGAATTTCTGAGACGATAATAGTCTGCACAGGCAGAGTATGTGAATATATTACATTTCACAATTTAGATATAGCAAATAGGCCTGACGGCGATTCTGCAGTTTTACCAAGTGCACATTAAAGGGTGAAGACAAGGGAGAACAGACAGACGATTTCCAGGCAAAGGGGCATTCGTAACTTGCACGGGCCCAGATGGTCACGGGGAGGGGGAGGTCCAGGTGCACCCTGTCGGTGGAGACTGGAGTAAGTGCAGACAGAGACACGCTTTTGGGTTAATTCTCAATTGCACGGGTGAGGGTGGAGTGCAGGGCCCTGAGGCAAGTGCAGAGAGGACTGGCGGGGTGCCCGGGACCTGTGAGACTTTGAGGTACACCAGGCAGCCAGTCAGCAAGCTGCAGGGAAGAGGAGGGAGAGTGGGAAAGAGCAGAGACCTAGGTTAGCAAGGTAGAGGGAGAAAGAAGTAGGAGAAGAGGAAGGTCTTGAGGAGTTTCTGGAACTTAAGAAGGTCAGGATCAAGATGTAGGGCGGCAGGGAGGCTATTCTAGAGGGAGGCACCTGCTGAGGATAAGGATCTCCCACCAACTCTCTGCTTGGAGAAGCAGCTCACTGACAGAAGGTTGGAGGTAGATGAGCGGAGGGCTCGTGAGGGACAGTCGTTGCAGGTAGGTAGGTCCCAGGCCCCAGAAAGCCTCATGGACAATGCAGAGGGACTTGTACTTGATTGTCGCAGCCACGGGGAGCCAGTGAAGGCATTTCAGTGCTGGAGAGATGCGGTCTCTGGGCTTGAGGCCAAGGATAAGTCTCACAGTTCTGTTCTGGATGTGTTCCAGGGGGCGAAGGGTCGAAGAAGGGAGGTTGTGGAAGAGGCTGTTGCAGTAGTCCAGCCTAGAAAGAACCAAGGCTCTAGAGACAGTGAGCCTCTGGAGGAAGGAGAGGAAATGAAGAATACCTCTGAGGAGGTATAGCTGATAGTTAGATTTTTTTGAGATTGCAGAGATGTGAGAAGAGAAGGAGAAGCTGGAGTCAAAGATGACCCCAAGGTTTTTTGCCTCGCAGGTGTATGGGCACAGGGCCAAGGGAGGCCAGCCAGAGCGAAAGTGGAAAAACGGGAGCAGGGGTCCCGATGCAAGCAATCTCAGTCTTACTGACATTGAGGCAGAGGTAGTTTGCAGCACACCATGACTAAATGGCGGACAGGCAGTAGAATATGAACGTGGAGGAGTAGGTGGCTGAGGATAGCCAAAAGATAGTTGCGTGTCATCGCGTAGCAATGAAAGTTAGAGGTGAAAGTGGAAATCACACATGTCAAGGCAGCCATATAGACGTTGAAGAACCAGGGGGAGAGATTAGATCCCTGAGGGCCGCCACAGGTTGAGATAGCAATAGTTGAGTGAAAGGCACAGAGTTCCACCTATGATGGACGGTCTGAGAGAAAGGAGATTAGCCACGCCAGAGCCTGACCAGTGATTCAGAGGGAGTCCCGGAGATGTTCAATCAGGATGTTGTGGTTAACCATTGTAGGCAGAAGACAGGTCAAGGAGAATGAGGACAGTTAGTGTTAGTGTCAGAATTTGAGAGCAGGTCTTCGCAGGTGTTCAGAAGAGTCCATATTGCCTTTGAAGGAGGCTGCAGGCCAGTTTGTCAGATGGTGCGTCCGATGAGTTATCTTCCCGCTCAGCTGCCCTACATTTGCGTTTAAGGGCAGCCAGTTCGGAGTCATACCAAGAGCTGCACTTTTTGGAAGGCTTCAGACGGACCCTCATGGCAGGGGCAAGAGTGTTGGAGATAGAAAGCTTGATGTTGGTGAGGGCTCTGACAGGGTGGGAGTCAGCCGCTGGAATGGGAGGAGGAGAGTAGGTTTAGGCAAAAACAGCTACTGTCACTTTTTTCATGGGCCTGGTGACTTTGAAGTGGAGTGGCTGCGCCGGGTGTGTTGCTGCAAGAGGGGAGGAGAGCT
The DNA here is from genome assembly GCF_040938575.1 of Ambystoma mexicanum. NCBI lineage: Eukaryota > Metazoa > Chordata > Amphibia > Caudata > Ambystomatidae > Ambystoma > Ambystoma mexicanum. The sequence goes on from NC_090932.1 coordinate 1,682,640,368, forward strand.
TCAGGTGTGTTGCTGCAAGAGGGGAGGAGAGCTTCAGGTGTGTTGCTGCAAGAGGGGAGGAGAGCTTCAGGTGTGTTGCTGCAAGAGGGGAGGAGAGCTTCAGGTGTGTTGCTGCAAGAGGGGAGGAGAGCTTCAGGTGTGTTGCTGCAAGAGGGGAGGAGAGCTTCAGGTGTGTTGCTGCAAGAGGGGAGGAGAGCTTCAGGTGTGTTGCTGCAAGAGGAGAGGAGATCTTCAGGTGTGTTGCTGCAAGAGGGGAGGAGAGCTTCAGGTGTGTTGCTGCAAGAGGGGAGGAGAGCTTCAGGTGTGTTGCTGCAAGAGGGGAGGAGAGCTTCAGGTGTGTTGCTGCAAGAGGGGAGGAGAGCTTCAGGTGTGTTGCTGCAAGAGGAGAGGAGAGGAGAGCTTCAGGTGTGTTGCTGCAAGAGGGGAGGAGAGCTTCAGGTGTGTTGCTGCAAGAGGGGAGGAGAGCTTCAGGTGTGTTGCTGCAAGAGGGGAGGAGAGCTTCAGGTGTGTTGCTGCAAGAGGGGAGGAGAGCTTCAGGTGTGTTGCTGCAAGAGGGGAGGAGAGCTTCAGGTGTGTTGCGAGAAGAGAGTGGTCAGTCCAAGAGAGAGAGGTAGTGAGAGGCATAGAGATAGGGATGTCAGTAGGCATGAGAACATCCAAGGTGTGGGCCGCAGTGTGCGTGGAGGCAGACGGTACGATAGATAGGGAGAGAGAATCTCATAGCTTACGGAGCGGTCCTGAGGAGTCAGGGGAGTCCAGATGGATGTTGAGATCACCCATCAGGAGGAGTTGTGAAGAGGAAGTGAGTAGAGAGGACCCCAGGTCAGCCCATTCCGAGAGGACTATCCTGGTGGCCAATAGCATGTGGACCAAAATTAGATAAGATTTAGGTGAGAGTCTGCATACTAGGCCCTCGAAGGAGGAGTAGACCTGGGTAGGGATAATGGACACAGGTATCCATTCTGGAAAGGTAAGTGCCACTCCCCACATTTCATCTTAGGCCTAGGCACAGAGAGGATTTTGTAGCCTTCAGGAAGGAGTGTGTCAAAGCTTGTGACAGAGCTCCCATTGAACCAAGTCTCGGTGATGGAGAGCACATCAAGATCCATGAGCTCGAGGAAGTTACAGATGTCAGACAAGTGTTTGATAGCAGAGCGAGTGTTGAGAGTGGCAATGTGGAGTAGATTGCCATCTTTGAGGGTCTTCCTCTGGGGGGCACAGGGGACAGTGGTCCCACCCGAGGGTGACAAGAGGGCCATAGAGAAAGTGGAGGATGGCGAAGGAGCCATGGCCGACAAGGGGGCCAGGACAGTATGGCAGGGCAAGGGGGTCTGGCTGGAGTTGGAAGAAGGCACAGAGGGCGAGGGAGCCTGGTCGGAGGTGGAGGAAGGCACAGAGGGTGAGGGACCCGGGCCGGAGGGAGAGGTGTAGGTGAGAGAGGTGAGGGAGGAGCCTGTCAAAGAGAAGAAGGTTGGGTTGAGGACCCTGAACCATGATGGTTCCATTGAAATAGACATTAATGGGGACTCTTGAAATGGCGAAGAGGTCAAGGATAACCTCCCAGCGAGTGCCACCATTAATGGGAGAATAGGTGATAGGAGAGAGAAAACCGACCATGTAACTAGTCCATAGGTCAGGCGAGTTAACGAAGAAGAGGATGTCAGTGAGAGTCTCTCTGGTGGAAGCCATGACATAGGTGTTTGCAATGGGAAGGCCTGGGTTGGAGGCCAGGATGTCCTTCTTAAGTTTCTTCCGGCCAGATTTAGTGATAGGAGAGGGATAGGAGATAGATAGCGACATGGTAGGCTGCAGAGTGGGGGACACTTACAGCTCTGAAGCACTGATGCACACAAGGAAGGGTGGAGGGGGGCAGAGGGGAGGAGACAGAGGGTAGCACACACAAGTAATGAAGATACCGCACAGCGACTAGGCAAAGCTAAAAACTGTTTTGGCAGGACTAGGTGCCAGGCACACTGCAGCAGTTGGGAGCAGCAAAATACGAATTTGGCAGGCTTGGTGAAGCACACTGTAAGTGGTCAACTGCCAATGAAAGTGCAGGCCTATGGTAGCACAGGCCAGTGGGCACCTAAGGCAAGTGCTGGGAGTGGGTGATGGCTGAAGGCGATTGGGGTGGAAGTCCAGGACCCAGGCGGGCACATAAAGACCCTGGTCACCAATCTCAGTGTCTGTGGGGTTTAGCAAAGGAGGGAGGAGGAGGTGAAAAGGAAAGTCTTGAGGACCTTCCAGAATTTGAGGAGATCCGGCTCAAGACAAAGAAGAAGGAGAGGCTGTTCCGAAGGAGGGAGCTAACCAAGAAAGAAATTGTCAACCAGCTCACTTTATAGCAGATTATTTGACACACACAGAGGCTGTGCCGGAGGAACGTCGAGATCAGGAGGGAGTGAATTTAGTGAGAGCCAGTTGTAGATAGTGTGGCGCTGGTCCTGGACAGCCTTGTAGATGATGCAGCGGGATTTGAATGTGATCCTTGCTGCAACCGGGAGCCAGTGAAGAGTTTTTAGGGCTGGAGAGATGCAGTCCTTGGGCTTGAGGCCAAGCATAAGTCTCTCCAGCCCTATTCTGGCTTAGCTGGAGGGAACGTAGAGAGGAAGAGGGTAGATTAAGGAAGAGGCTATTGCAGTAGTCCAACCTAGAGAGAACCAGAGCTCTAGAGACATTGAGCTTCTGAGGGAAATTGGGGAAAGGAAGGATTCCTTTGAGGAGGTGGAGTTAAAAGTGGACCTTCTTGGCAAGGTCCTAGATGGGAGGGAGGAAGGAAAGAGAGGAGTCGAAGATGACTCCAAGGTTTTTGGCTACAGATGAATGAGAAGGTGGAGAACCCATAGAGGGTGGCTAGAGTCAGGGGAAGAAAGAGGGAGCAGGAGTACCAATGGGAAGGATCTCAGTCTTGCTGACATTGAAGCAGAGATCATTGGAGTCACACCAGGACTGGATGGCAGAAACACAGTCAGGAATAATGGAGGAGGTAAGGAGAGGATCTGAGGTAAGTCTGAAGAAGAGCTGTGTGTCATCTGCATAACACTGGAAGTAAGGGGAGTAGGTGGAAATTAGGTGTGCAAGGGGCAAGATATATGTTAAAGAGCCAAGGGGAAAGGTTGTAGCCCTGGGGGACACCACAGATGGAGATAGAGGTGGGAGAGGAGGAAGAGCCCAGGATAACCTGAGAGGGACAGTCAGTGGAGAAGGAGGTCAGCAGTCCAGTGCACACTCTGAGATACCTAGGGTGGAGCCGTTTTATGAGGATGGAGTGGATAACCGTGTCAAATGGAGAGGAGAGATCAAGTAGAATGACAACGGCAGGAGGGATAGAATCAAGAGCTGCAAGCAGTTCTTCACAGGTTCAGAAGAGCAGTTTCCCTGCCTCTAGATGCTCAGAATCCAGATTGATGGTCGTGTAGGCACCCAACAAGCCCAGTATGCTGGGTCAGTTGGGGGAAGACCAGCTTCTCCAAAGGTTTCCCAAGGAAGGGGGTGACAGAGATCGGGCGGTAGTTAGCCAGACAAGACAAGTCTGCAGAAAGTTTTTTCAGGAGGGGACGCACAAGAGGGTGCTTGAGGGAAGAGGGGAAAGACCCAGTAACAAAAGAGTGATTCCAGAACTCAGCAAGTGGCGGGGAAAGAGTGCCAATATTGTCCTTAATAGTTCTGGAAGAACAGGGGGGAGATCTGTTTGGAGGAGAACTTCATAGAGCGGAAAACACTAGTGACCTCATCAGATGTGATAGGAGTGAAGGAGGAGAGAAGGAGGAGAGAAAGGGAGGGGGGATGGGATGCCATAGGTGGCAGGAGGGTGGGGTAAGGAGAGGGGGAAGGATAAGTGAGGGTGCTCAGGATGGCCTGAGTTTTTGCCGTGAAGTCAGTACTTTGCAGGGGGCCTGGGAGGGAAGAGGTGAGGTGGAGACTGCGGAAGGGTTGGCTAGTTCCTTGCATTCTCTCTTTTATGACTCAGTTCCTGTGACAGTCTAATTTCACAATACTTGTTATATGTATTTGCAGTGGGCTCTCTCCGCTCCAAGCCTCAGTGCCTGGGTGTTTCTCCCTTTTCCCAGTGTATTCGGTTCCACTTTTTATATATTTCCCAAACAGCTTTATTCATCACCTTCTGTATTGGGTTCAGATATCTCCAATTCTGGTCACTTAATGTTCAACTTTCATACTTTTTACTTTGAGAGTTTTCTCTCCTCCCAATACGTTCCCCCGGAAGCCTGCTGCCTCTCCCATTCTCCCCAGTAGATTTTGTGATGCAGGGATTCTCACAGGGCCCGGCACGCACTCTGGTATTTGGCTTCTCGTTTGCTCTTCTCTGTGCCTGGCTTCGCCGTGTAGCGTTCTCTGAAGTAGGGTGCCATCTATGGATGTGGACTGCAAGGAGCTGCCATATTCCCTTCTCCGGTGGTCTCAGCATCATTAGTTGGGCGGCTCACCCACCACAAACCAGCCATGGTCATGCCACCACCTTCCACGGGTCTTCGTTCCCTGTTCGTACAACGGGTCTCCCGCTGTATTTGTCAGCTCTACGGAGTCTCACTCTGGTGTTTTTCACCTTTCCAAAAGTTGCAGGCTTGCGTCTTCATTCTACTCGGCGTCTCAGAGGCGTAATCACTTCAGGGGGCATCCCCTATGTAACACATTCTCTCTCCTCACAGGAGCTACTCGTCCTAGCTATGTACATATGTCTTTTTAATGAGATACCTCCTTTTCCTTGATATGGCTGTTTTGTTCCCACATTGCTTGAAGCCAGACATAAGGATGACAGATTAGTCTTCTTAGTAGGCATTCCCACATATGCAGATAAGGTATTTTGTCTAGGGGATTCCTCATCAGAATGGGAGTCTTTGCCCCCCCAATGAGGAGTCATTCCCATTGAGGTCCCACTTGCCCAGACCCCCAGGGAGAGTCTTGCGGAGTGGGCTTGCCTCCCTAGCCTCAAAGGGGTTGTCTCCCCCTTGGGGAGAAAGGACACATAACCTTGATTCATCAGAGCATCTACAGGAAACAGGGATTTGGCCCTGGACTGGCACAAATAATTTCTCCAAAGTTGCACTCAAGTGTTGAACCTGGTCTCCATCACATCCGAATCAATGCTCGTCATATGCAAGGTTTCCCCAGGCACTCAGATTGTATGCTATCCGTTTTGACATCCCAATTCTCCCACAAATGACTGTCCTCCATCTGCACCTATTCAACTTCCACTACTTCCCAGACAGCAAATATAATTACAGGACATTCTGTAGCACCTGGACATATTTGAGATGCGACAGAGGTTCCAGATCTATGGTTAAGGTCCTTGTGTTTGGACCCTACAGCCTTCTCAAGGAACTCTGACAGCCCCCTTGCACCCTCCCTCCCCAACCACTTGACTCATTCACCACATCAGACAACGGTCTAGTCTCTACTTGAGGCGCGTCCGTAGCCTACCCCCCAAGTTAACCCAAAATAAGCCAACTAGCAGGTTGGACAGCCCAGAAAACCCCTCCCATAGAGTGGCCCAGACCACCAAAGAGCAGTGCTGCCCATCATACTCTATGCTGAACTCCCAGAGTATCAGCTTTACATGGTCTAGAACATGAGGAATGTAGCTGCCAAACTAGACCATTATTTGAAGAACTTAGCTTGTGCAGGAGTTATCCTGTGCAACCTCACCCCACTCCATGTGAACTCCAGAATCAAATTCAATATCCTTCGCCATCTTTCAAATTATTCTCGGTATCCAGCCCTACCTAGTCTGTAAAAAGACTGCATCGTAAACACCCACAGACCCACTTGGACAAACGATCCATCATGGATCATCACACACACCCAAACATGTCAGAGAAGACCTGGGCATTCTGCATTGCAAGCTCTAAGCTGTGTAATAGCCTACCCTTTCCTCAAATCATTTATTCAATTTATTGATGTAGCAAGAACTTTATCAACAAATGATCCAAGCATACGAACAAGATTCAGATAACAGAAAATAAGAACTTATCACATCCAACATAAACAGATTCAATTTCTAGAAAAAAGATACCTTTTCAACAATTTTCTAAAATTAGGTTAAGAGTCTGTTCTACGGATATGACTTGGACAGAAATACCAAAAGATTGGAGCTGCGATGGAAAATGCTTGTTTTTTTAGGTTGAGCTTTCTTCGTCTTTGGGATAAAAAGTACCAAATTAGCCTTATTTCTGGAATTTTCATTTTTTACCTAAAATACAACATTTGTTGGAAAGATAGGCAGCGTGGTGTAACCGCAGACCTTTACATTTAAAAAGAATTCTAGAGTGTAGAGAAGGCCAATGTTAGGACCTTAAAATGGGTGGAATCGAGTGAACTGTCCTGGCCCCAGCAATCAATTTTGCTGCAATTTTTTTTTATTATTTGTGTTTAATCCAGTTTGGATTATTACAAAAGTAAATTTCTGTTGAGCCGAGTTTTTCTTTCAAACTTTTAAACTTTTTAAAGTCCGGATATCATTTTCATAGACTGTTCGAGGATCTTTACTAGTGCGATTTGCCAGGTTGTTCTGTCTCCGGGAATCATTCTGAACCTCCATTTTTCTTCTTCCGGCTTTTTCTGCAATAGGAACATCGATTTCTAAGGGTTTTAACGCAGAGTGTGACCTCAAATCAGTAGCGCATTCCCTCAATCCACACGTGACAGAACCTAAGATTGTACAAGGGAGCGGCAACAACTCCAAGGAAAAACATTATCTGATTTTAGGATGTAACGATGGTTGATAATTAACTAGTTGTACTTTCTTATAAATGTGTGTTTTAAAAAAAAAGCTTAGGATCCAGAAAGAATCCTAAAGTTATCACAGGTGAATTTGAGTCCAATTGATAGTTGCCTGGAAATAAAGATTGGAATAGGGGTGAGACCATTTCCAGAATGTTCTTAGCACCAAACCATATGAATTCAGTTTGGGATTTTTAAACTTCAGCCATCGTGCTTTCTTCCAAGCTTCGTGATCTAGCAGACATTGGTGCAATCTCAGAATATCACTTTCCAATGAAATTTGAAGGTACAATTGGGCATCGTCTGCATGCTGATGGTTGGCGGTGCCATCAATCGTGCACCAGCCGCATTGCCTTTAGCCCAATACTGAGGAACATCCACTTCCAAATGTAATAACTATGACCACCCCCCACGGAGGGCTAATACCGCTTGAGTGGCTGCCCAGCGCCCGCAATCTTTAGTGCCCCCCGTGCAGCCTACTCTCTGCCACCCATTTGGGATTGAATGCCATGGGGCAGCTGCAGCCTGTCAGACACATGGGAGTTGCGCAACTGAACATGATCCCTGTATGCAGTGCCATCAAATTACAGGCCGGCACTCAGAATGGTACCCGGAGTACAGTGCAGTGGTCTGTGGGCACGCATACCCTGTGGAGGTGGATTTGTGGGTGGTCACCCATGTGTACCGTGTGACTGATAGATAGAAAAGGCCTGGCCCTAGATCCAGGTGGACCCTGGAACAGAAAGGACTGACAGAATGTGCTCTATGTAGCAGACTTGGGCTGAAAGGAAAACCTTTATGTAAACTGTGGCTTTAAAGGTCATGGATTCCTATGAACAACCATTGTCTTCTATAGAGCCTCACTCTTTTCAATGGACTGCATTGATTTTAATGGCTTGGACCTTTCCTGTATACCGGATTTGCTGCTCAGACCACGCCCCAGATCTTGTTTACAATCCCTTTCATTTGGAACATGTCACTTTGTTTTTTTCCTCTCTCTCCCGGTCCCTATAATTGAAGAGGGTTCATGGCCTGTTTCTCTCCTCAGGAAAAGGCAGCCCCACTTGTGCAGAACTACAAGATGGCAGTTACACCTCCGGGCACCTGCATTTATTTATTTAACATTTATGGACACAGAAGACTATGTTTAATTGTATGAATGCTCATGTCATTGGGCCTCATTAGGACCCTGGCGGAGAGGGTATTACGCCAGCGTAGTGCATGGCGTACCTCTCCGCCATACTACGAGTTCCCGTAGCGCCATGGAGGTTTTCTCCGCCTGGTTTTACCAGCCGGAGAAAACCATGGCGCTACGGGACCTCGTTGTTAATTACGCCACCGTATTTTACGGTGGCGTAATTAACTCCTTCCCCACTCCCATTATACCCTATGGGGCGAAAATGGGAATGGGGAAGGGCAGAATGGGGATTGGGGATTTACCGCTCCGCCGAGGTCGGAATGGGGCGGTAAATCCGCCAACCCCCATGGCGCTATCGGCGGCTTTCCGCCATGCTTCGCGGTGCATTTAGCACCGCGAAGTCCGCCTGGGTCGTAATGAGGCCCATTGTGTAATTTCAATATTAGGAGCGTTGTTGTAATGCGCATTATTCAGGTAGCACTTGGTTTGCAATTCATTGTGTATCTGTTTGCTGTTGGCACCCTTTTATCGGTAGACAGTGGTACTTCCCCAGAGGCTCGCTGCCTCCATACCCACTTTGTCTGTCTCTTTGGTTATTTTAGTCCACGCCTCTGGGCTTGGGTGTGGCTGGGAGAGTCTCTGCGTCCGCCTGTGTTCTTCTGTCTGGTCTGCCTGAGGCCAGTCCCCCTAGCAGGCCCTGGGCCCTCCTGGGTGCTGCCTTGCTGATTTTATCCCGCCATTGCTGAGACCTCTGCAAGAGCTGTGGTCTCTGACTTCATGTAACCACCCAGCTTCATGTTGGAGCTGCTCCAAGCTTCCAGAAAACTATGCTTGTGAGTATCCGGCTGCCTGTGCCTAGCCTGGCATTCCTTCCTCTTTCTCCTCCTCCTAGAGATAGTAGTAGGAGAGGGATAGAGGGAGATGGAAGTAGAGTATGAAAGATCGATCGGAGGGACAGGGGAGGAGAGGGTAGTAGGAGAGGGATAGAGGGAGAGGGAAGTAGAGTATGAAAGAACGGAGGGACAGGGGAGGAGAGAGTAGTAGAAGAGGGAAGTAGAGTATGAAAGATCGGAGGGACAGGGGAGGTGAGAGTAGTAGGAGAGGGATAGAGGAAGATGGAAGTAGAGTATGAAAGATCGGAGGGACAGGGGAGGCGAGATTAGTAGGAGAGGGATAGAGGAAGATGGAAGTAGAGTATGAAAGATCGGAGGGACAGGGGAGGCGAGAGTAGTAGGAGAGGGATAGAGGAAGATGGAAGTAGAGTATGAAAGATCGGAGGGACAGGGGAGGAGAGAGTAGTAGGAGAGGGATAGAGGAAGATGGAAGTAGAGTATGAAAGATCGGAGGGACAGGGGAGGAGAGAGTAGTAGGAGAGGGATAGAGGAAGATGGAAGTAGAGTATGAAAGATCGGAGGGACAGGGGAGGAGAGAGTAGTAGGAGAGGGATAGAGGAAGATGGAAGTAGAGTATGAAAGATCGGAGGGACAGGGGAGGAGAGAGTAGTAGGAGAGGGATAGAGGGAGAGGGAAGTAGAGTATGAAAGATCGGAGGGACAGGGGAGGAGAGAGTAGTAGGAGAGGGATAGAGGGAGAGGGAAGTAGAGTATGAAAGATCGGAGGGACAGGGAGGCGAGAGTAGTAGGAGAGGGATAGAGAAAGAGGGAAGTAGAGTATGAAAGATCGGAGGGACATGGGAGGAGAGAGTAGTAGGAGAGGGATAGAGAGAGAGGGAAGTAGAGTATGAAAGATCGGAGGGACATGGGAGGAGAGAGTAGTAGGAGATGGATAGAGAGAGAGGGAAGTAGAGTATGAAAGATCGGAGGGACATGGGAGGAGAGAGTAGTAGGAGATGGATAGAGAGAGAGGGAAGTAGAGTATGAAAGATCGGAGGGACAGGGGAGGAGAGAGTAGTAGGAGAGGGATAGAGAAAGAGGGAAGTAGAGTATGAAAGATCGGAGGGACAGGGGAGGAGAGAGTAGTAGGAGAGGGATAGAGAAAGAGGGAAGTAGAGTATGAAAGATCGGAGGGACATGGGAGGAGAGAGTAGTAGGAGATGGATAGAGAGAGAGGGAAGTAGAGTATGAAAGATCGGAGGGACAGGGGAGGAGAGAGTAGTAGGAGAGGGATAGAGGAAGAGGGAAGTAGAGTATGAAAGATCGGAGGGACATGGGAGGAGAGAGTAGTAGGAGAGGGATAGAGAAAGAGGGAAGTAGAGTATGAAGGATCGGAGGGACAGGGGAGGAGAGAGTAGTAGGAGAGGGATAGAGAGAGAGGGAAGTAGAGTATGAAAGATCGGAGGGACAGGGGAGGCGAGAGTAGTAGGAGAGGGATAGAGAAAGAGGGAAGTAGAGTATGAAAGATCGGAGGGACATGGGAGGAGAGAGTAGTAGGAGATGGATAGAGAGAGAGGGAAGTAGAGTATGAAAGATCGGAGGGACAGGGGAGGAGAGAGTAGTAGGAGAGGGATAGAGGAAGAGGGAAGTAGAGTATGAAAGATCGGAGGGACAGGGGAGGAGAGAGTAGTAGGAGAGGGATAGAGAGAGAGGGAAGTAGAGTATGAAAGATCGGAGGGACAGGGGAGGAGAGAGTAGTAGGAGAGGGATAGAGAGAGAGGGAAGTAGAGTATGAAAGATCGGAGGGACAGGGGAGGCGAGAGTAGTAGGAGAGGGATAGAGAAAGAGGGAAGTAGAGTATGAAAGATCGGAGGGACAGGGGAGGCGAGATTAGTAGGAGAGGGATAGAGGAAGATGGAAGTAGAGTATGAAAGATCGGAGGGACATGGGAGGAGAGAGTAGTAGGAGAGGGATAGAGAGAGAGGGAAGTAGAGTATGAAAGAACGGAGGGACAGGGGAGGAGAGAGTAGTAGGAGAGGGATAGAGAGAGAGGGAAGTAGAGTATGAAAGATCGGAGGGACAGGGGAGGAGAGAGTAGTAGGAGAGGGATAGAGGAAGAGGGAAGTAGAGTATGAAATATCGGAGGGACAGGGGAGGTGAGAGTAGTAGGAGAGGGATAGAGGAAGATGGAAGTAGAGTATGAAAGATCGGAGGGACAGGGGAGGCGAGAGTAGTAGGAGAGGGATAGAGGAAGATGGAAGTAGAGTATGAAAGATCGGAGGGACAGGGGAGGAGAGAGTAGTAGGAGAGGGATAGAGGAAGATGGAAGTAGAGTATGAAAGATCGGAGGGACAGGGGAGGAGAGAGTAGTAGGAGAGGGATAGAGGAAGATGGAAGTAGAGTATGAAAGATCGGAGGGACAGGGGAGGAGAGAGTAGTAGGAGAGGGATAGAGGAAGATGGAAGTAGAGTATGAAAGATCGGAGGGACAGGGGAGGAGAGAGTAGTAGGAGAGGGATAGAGGAAGATGGAAGTAGAGTATGAAAGATCGGAGGGACAGGGGAGGAGAGAGTAGTAGGAGAGGGATAGAGAGAGAGGGAAGTAGAGTATGAAAGATCGGAGGGACAGGGGAGGAGAGAGTAGTAGGAGAGGGATAGAGGAAGATGGAAGTAGAGTATGAAAGATCGGAGGGACAGGGGAGGAGAGAGTAGTAGGAGAGGGATAGAGAGAGAGGGAAGTAGAGTATGAAAGATCGGAGGGACAGGGGAGGAGAGAGTAGTAGGAGAGGGATAGAGGAAGATGGAAGTAGAGTATGAAAGATCGGAGGGACAGGGGAGGAGAGAGTAGTAGGAGAGGGATAGAGGAAGATGGAACTAGAGTATGAAAGATCGGAGTGACAGGGGAGGAGAGAGTAGTAGGAGAGGGATAGAGAAAGATGGAAGTAGAGTATGAAAGATCAGAGGGACAGGGGAGGAGAGAGTAGTAGGAGAGGGATAGAGAGAGAGAGGGAAGTAGAGTATGAAAGATCAGAGGGACAGGGGAGGAGAGAGTAGTAGGAGAGGGATAGAGAGAGAGGGAAGTAGAGTATGAAAGATCGGAGGGACAGGGGAGGAGAGAGTAGTAGGAGAGGGATAGAGAGAGAGGGAAGTAGAGTATGAAAGATCGGAGGGACAGGGGAGGAGAGAGTAGTAGGAGAGGGATAGAGAGAGAGGGAAGTAGAGTCTGAAAGATCGGAGGGACAGGGGAGGAGAGAGTAGTAGGAGAGGGATAGAGGAAGATGGAAGTAGAGTATGAAAGATCAGAGGGACAGGGGAGGAGAGAGTAGTAGGAGAGGGATAGAGAGAGAGGGAAGTAGAGTATGAAAGATCGGAGGGACAGGGGAGGAGAGAGTAGTAGGAGAGGGATAGAGAGAGAGGGAAGTAGAGTATGAAAGATCGGAGGGACAGGGGAGGAGAGAGTAGTAGGAGAGGGATAGAGGAAGATGGAAGTAGAGTATGAAAGATCAGAGGGACAGGGGAGGAGAGAGTAGTAGGAGAGGGATAGAGAGAGAGGGAAGTAGAGTATGAAAGATCGGAGGGACAGGGGAGGAGAGAGTAGTAGGGAACACTCTCCCCTTACATCAAGAAACCATCACTTAACCCTGCTCTCCCTACCAACTGCCACCCCACCGCCACAGTGCCGTTCTACTACAGATTTCTAGACCACATGGCCTACCAGCAAGTACAATTCCGCCTCAAACACCACAATCTCCTAGGTCCCAGACAATCATGATTCTGCCCTAAATATAGCACTGAATCGACACAACTTGACCTCAAAATTCAGTTAGACTCCATCCGAGCCTTGCTCCTGCTACTAGACCTTTCAGTGGCTTTTGACCTGTTCGACCAGGATCTACTCCACAATCACCTCAGCACAAACCTCCACTTCTCCACTGCTGCTTCAGACTTTAGGGTCTCAATTAGACCCTCTGCTGCCGACCCCATTCCGGTTCCCTCTGGAGTCCCCCAAGGCTCCTGTCTCTCCCCTGCTCTCTACAATACATATACTAAATCCTCTTTTGACCTGCTTAGTTCTCTCAGTATCAGTTATACCAACTTTGCAGACGATACCCAAATTCTGATCCCCCTCTCAGGAAATCATACCCAAGACGCAGCCACTGTAAACAGAGCGTACAGCGTCATTCAATTCTGGATGGCCACTTACAACCTCCGTCTCAACCTCCCCTGCCCACCTCAAAAGCCTAGACCCCACCTACACCTCATTCACAATTGACGGCATCCCCGTCTCAGTCTCACAACATGTTACAACCTTAGATATGCACCTCGACGCTGAGCACATGATGAACAACCACATCAATGCCCTTGCTTCCTCCAGGGCAGGGCTCCAGGGCTTCCAACCAAGCTCATATCCTTGAGCAGACAGTTCCTCTCTCACGTCAACTGCCTCACACTCGCGCGGGCCATCATCCTCAGTAAATTGGATTACTGCAATGCCCTCTACATGGGTACATCCTTGAGAAATAATGCCAAGTTGCAGCTCCTACAAAACAAAGCACTTAGCGCAGCACTGGGTCTAAGGCATTTAGATAACATTTCAGCCTCCAGACGAGATGCTCACTGGCTCCCTATCAAAGCCTGCATTCAATTTCAAATGTTGATCCTTGCCCATCGATGCATCGACAAAGATGCCCGCTCTACCTCAACAACTGCATTGTCCCGAAAACGTATGTGCACCTTTTGCGCTCCTCCACCAGCATCTCTCTCTGCACATCCAGATTCGACAGCAAAAAAGCAGGCGGCAGATGCTTTCTGGTCGCCGCCGCCCAACAGCAGAAACAAATGCACCTACCTGACTTTCAGAAAACTTGTTAAAACCTGGCTCTTTAACAAATATGACTAATTGGCCATCACTGACTCTTTACCACACTTTGGGCCTGATTATGAGGTTGCTGGTACCCTGGTGGTAATTTCGCCAGGATACCGGCAAATGCTATTACTATCTCCGGCACTCGGTCCGGTGGTATTACTGCCAGATTACGAGTGGCGGAGTGACGATGTAAATCCCCGATCATGGCGTTCCATAGGACTCCATGGGATATTTGCCTTTATTACCAGCACTGGCAGTACCAGTACCAGTAAAAGCAATGATTTTTGCCAGTAGGGAACCTAGAGGTAACTAGTTGGCCAGTCCGGTAAAGTGCCAGTAAATGTTAATAATGGCACTTTAATACCGGACCGGCTGACTTATAGTCCTTTGTTTCTATGCCCTCCTTTTGCTCCTTCCCTCTCTTACCCCCATGTTCTACCTGATGTCCTTGGGTCGGGCGTTAGACAAATGTAATAAATAAATAAAATACGATAAACAGGTAACCCATATATTGCTTTCCTCACAACTAAGTTTGTGTAGGCATCCCATAATCATTATGCCGGAAACCTCCAGCTGTTGCATGTACATCCGGGTGTGCAGCTCTACACCTGATCTTCACCACTTCCTCCTACTACGTGTAGGCACGCCATAATCATTATCCCTGAAAACTCCTGCTGTTGCATGTACATCGGGGGTGCAGCTGTACACCTGATTGTCACCACTTCCTCCTACAATGTGTAGGCACACCATAATCATTAACCCTGAAACCTCCAGCTGTTGCATGTACATCGGGGGTGCAGCTGTACACCTGATCTTCACCACTTCCTCCTACCACGTGTAGGCACATCATAATCATTGTCCCCGAAACCTCCAGCTGTTGCATGTACATCGGGGGTGCAGCTGTACACCTGATCTTCACCACTTCCTCCTACTGCTTGTAGGCATGCCATGATCATTATCCCTGAAACCTACAGCTGTTGCATGTACATCTGGGTGTGCAGCTCTACACCAGATCTTCACCACTTCCGCCTACAACGTGTAGGCACGCCATAATCATTATCCCTGAAACTTCCAGCTGTTGCATGTACATCGGGGGCGCAGCTCTACACCAGATCTTCACCACTTCCGCCTACAACGTGTAGGCATGCCATAATCATTATCCCTGAAACCTCCAGCTGTTGCATGTACATCGGGGGTGCAGCTGTACACCTGATCTTCACCACTTCCTCCTACTGCTTGTAGACATGCCATGATCATTATTCCTGAAACCTACAGCTGTTGCATGTACATCGGGGTGCAGCTCTACACCAGATCTTCACCACTTCCGCCTACAACGTGTAGACACGCCTTAATCATTGTCCCCAAAACCTTCAGCTGTAGGATGTAAATCCGGGTGTGCAGCTCTACACCAGATCTTCACCACTTCCTCCTACTGCTTGTAGGCACGCCATAATCATTATCCCTGAAACCTCCAGCTGTTGCATGTACATCCGGGTGTGCAGCTCTACACCTGATCTTCACCACTTCCTCCTACTGCTTGTAGGCACGCCATAATCATTATCCCTGATAATATATCTGGCTCCAGCGTGTCTGGCTGGGCACAAGCTTTAGTCTCCTTGGTTACAGGAATGCACCCAAAGGTGATTGGCTGACTGACTGTCCTTGGAGGACAGCCACTCGGCTGTGCGAGTGACATCTAGGCTGTGAATGAATGGGAGAAACCTGCATAAAAGGGGGGGTGTTTTAGACAGAAGGCAGAGTCGACGAATGGACGAAGGAATCTGAAGAAGAACTTGGAAGAGAAGCTTGCTGTAACTCCTGGACTGTTGGTTTTCCTGGTGAAGCCCTGCTGCAGTGCCGAAACTCTGAATTCACCTCGACTAGAGAAGCCCGGCAAAGGACCCTTTCTCCCCTTGGGTTGGTGGGACGAATCGACCCCAAGACGAACTCGACTGGAAATTCTCTCTCTGCTGGCTGTACTTCCATTGCTGCTGCAGGAACAGAGTGCCAGGGGACAGGAACACCAGAATTTAGTGCATCATTTTTAAGCCGGACCCCAGCTCCAGGAAGATCCCCCTGACTACCTCGAAGCATGGCTGACCAAGCCTGAGCCACCTCAACAGAGTGCTGGACCCCAGAAGCAAGGAAAGCCTACAAGGTGTCCAAGAACTGCAGTGGTGCTATTAGTGAGAAGCTGAAACTGCAAAATGCTGCTGATCTAAACTTTGCCCATTGCTGCCGCTGACCTTCGAATCGTGGTGCAGGAGTCCCCAGATGTCCGCCCTCTTGTCCCCACGACTGAGGCCCAGGAACAACAGGACCTGCCATACTACAACAGGAACAGAAGCCAGCTGGAACCAATTTCTTCAGACCTAAGGAACTGTGAACTAAGGGGTACTTACCTCTTGTTGTGTAGCTTACTTGCTCTCAGTTGAGACTTGCATTTGCTGCCTTTTGCAGAGTTGTTTGCAGCTTTGCCCATCACAAGCCTCCCAGCTTGTGGGCCAACAGTGATTTATGTTTCTACAAAACTCTTTATAACATTGTGCAAGACTTTTTACTTACCTTCAGGAAGTGCTTCATCTCGCCTGGACTTTGCTCAATTGACATTGGCTGTCCTGGCTCCCTGAAGACTCTTTTAACCTCTGACTTTGTGTTTGATCTGTCCCTCCAAAATGTCATACATTCTCTACTTGTATAGCTGGGAAAGGGTTAATGTACATTGCATTGGGGGTTCAAAAGTGCTTACCTGTTTGAGAAACTTGTTAACCATTGTTTCCTTCCCTAACCTTTTCCTTTTTGACACCAAACTCAGTATTGCTCTAAATGTACCATTGATATATCATTGTTCACAGTGTCCTAGTTATTGAAGTCACCCCAGGGTGTAGGAAGTGGCTTTGTGCCAACCCAAATGGCTATCTACTGGTTTATTGAAACTGAGAGTGTGTATTTTGAAGTATATTTAAGTGTTACACATTTGCTCCCTTCTAAAGAAGGCTTATTTTAAAACCAAACGTTAAATTAATAAATAATTATTTAATCAAGAAACCTTGAGTATAAGTGCTATTTGAATACTTGTCACTGTGAAACTCGATGTTGCAACACTACAGCTCACATTGACCCCTCTTGAGATAAGCCTGGCTGCTCAGTCACTCTACCAACCTGTGTAGTACAGACTTATACCAAAGGTTGGGTTACCTATTGCCAAGAGGACAAGGATGGTGCAGTCTCCCGCCGGGTACTGCATACAATCTTGCCTAACAGTGCTTGTTGCAGGAAAATGTGGTTGTGGCTGTTATACAGGACATACAACTTGATTAGGGCAGATGGCCCTGTGTCAATGAGCCCTCAACCGGGCTTCCAATTCTCGTTGACCCTTGTGAATATGTTATTGTGTTTCCAGCTGTAGCACTGCACACATCCTTGTCTGTTTTCATTTTTAGACATTGTTGTGGATACCTTCCGTCCAGAGTGCACAAATACCACCAATTGGGTTCAAGTGAAGAATTGAGGCAAAGTGGTTTTAGTGCAGCTCTGCGGGGCAATGGCCACTACCTGGAATCAAACCCAACCAGTGACTGGATGTCTGCTGTCTGGCATGGGATGATGCTTTGCTGTGGCCAACTGCCCCACTGTTGAGGGGCTGTCATAGGTGGATCTTGGTATAATGCGTTGCTGAGCTGTTGATGTGGATTTTGGTAACATGCGTTGCTGAGCTGTGGATGTGGATTCTGGTATTATGCGTCGCTGAGCTGTGGATGTGGATCTTGGTGTCATGCGTTGCAGAGCTGTGGATCCGGATCTTGGTGTCATGCGTTGCTGAGCTGTGGATCTTGATATCATGTGTTGCTGAGCTGTGGATATTTGCATCGTGCATTGCTAAGCTATCGATGTAGATCTTGGTATCATGCGCTGTGGAGCTGTGGATGTGGATTTTGGCATCACGCGTTGCTGAGCTGTGGATGTTGATCTTGGCATCATGCGTTGCTGAGCTGTGGATGTAGATTTTGGTATCATGCATTGTGTGGATGTGGATCTTGGCATCATACATTGCTGAGCTGTGGATCTGGGTATCATGCATTGCTGAGCTGTGGATGTGGATCTTGGCATCATGCACTGCTGAGCTGTGGATGTGGATCTTGGCATCATGCATTGCTGAGCTGTGGATTTAGATTTTGGTATCATGCATTGCAGAGCTGTGGATGTGGATCTTGGCAGCACGCGTTGCTGAGCTGTGGATCTGAGTATTATGCGCCACTGAGCTGTAGATGTGGATATTGGTATCATGCGTTGCTGAGCATTAGATGTGGATATTTGTATCATGTGTTGCTGAGCTGTGGATGTGGATCTTGGCATTGCGTGTTGCTGAGCTGTGGATCTGGGTATCATGCGTTGCTGAGCTGTGGATGTTGATCTTGGCATCATGCGTTGCTGAACTGTGAATGTAGATTTTGGTATCATGCATTGTGTGGATGTGGATCTTGGCATCATACATTGCTGAGCTGTGGATCTGGGTATCATGCATTGCTGAGCTGTGGATGTGGATCTTGGCATCATGCACTGCTGAGCTGTGGATGTGGATCTTGGTATCATGTGTTGCTGAGCTGTGGGTTTAGATTTTGGTATCATGCATTGCAGAGCTGTGGATGTGGATCTTGGCATCACGCGTTGCTGAGCTGTAGATGTGGATCTTGGCATCATGCGTTGCTGAGCTGTGGATCTGAGTATCATGCGTTACTGAGCTGTAGATGTGGATATTGGTATCATGCATTGCTGAGCTATAGATGTGGATATTTGTATCATTTGTTGCTGAGCTGTGGATGTGGATCTTGGCATCATGCTTTGCTGAGCTGTGGATCTGGGTATCGTGCATTACTGAGCTGTAGATGTGGATATTGGTATCATTCGTTGCTTAGCTGTGGATGTGGATCTTGGCATCACACGCTGCTGAGCTATGGATCTTGGCATCACATGTTGCTCAGCTGTAGATGTGGATAGTGGTATCACACGTTGCTGACCTGTGGATGTGGATCTTGGCATCATGCGTTGCTGACCTGTGCATGTCGATCTTGGCATCATGCACTGCTGAGCTGTGGATGTGGATCTTGGCATCACGTGTTGCTGATCAGTGGATGTGGATCTTGGCATCATGCATTGCTGACCTGTGGATGTGGATCTTGGCTTCATGCACATCTGAGCTTTGGATGTGGATCTTGGTATCATGCACTGCTGACTAGTGGATGTGGATCTTGGCATCACCTGTTGCTGACCTGTGGATGCGGATCTTGGTATCATGCACTGCTGACCAGTGGATGTGGATCTTGGCATCACGTGTTGCTGACCAGTGGATGTGGATCTTGGCATCATGCATTGCTGACCTGTGTATGTGGATCTTGGCATCATGCACAGCTGAGCTGTGGATGTGGATCTTGGTATCATGCATTGCTGAGCTGTGGATGTGGATCTTGGCATCAGGCGTTGCTGAGCTGTGGATCTGGGTATCATGCGTTGCTGAGCTGTAAATGTGGATATTGATATCATGCATTGCTGAGCTCTGGATGTGGATCTTGGTATCATGCATTACTGAGCTGTGGATGTGGATCTTGGCATCAGGTGTTGCTGAGCTGTGGATCTGGGTATCATGCGTTGCTGAGCTGTAGATGTGGATATTGATATCATGCATTGCTGAGCTGTAGATGTGGATAATGATATCATGCATTGCTGAGCTGTGGATGTGGATCTTGGCATCAGGCGTTGCTGAGCTGTGGATCTGGGTATCATGCGTTGCTGAGCTGTAAATGTGGATATTGGTATCATGCATTGCTGAGCTGTAGATGTGGTCTTGGCATCATGCATTGCTGAGCTGTGGATGTGGATCTTGATATTATGCATTGCAGAGATGTGGATGTGGATCTTGCCATCAGGCGTTGCTGAGCTGGGGATCTGGGTATCATGCATTGCTGAGCTGTGGATCTTGGCATCCTGCTTTGCTGAGCTGTGCATTTGGATCTTGGCATCATGCGTTGCTGAGCTGTGAAGGTAGATTTTGGTATTATGCCTTGTTGAGCTGTAGATGTGGATCTTGGCATCATGCATTGCTGGCCTGTGGATCTTGGCATCATGTGTTGCTGAGCTGTGAATGTAGATCTTGGTATTATGCATTGTGGAGCTGTGGATGTGGATCTTGGCATCATGCGTTGCTGACCTGTGGATATTGGTATCATTCGTTGCTGAGCTGTGAATGTAGATTTTGGTATTATGCATTGTGGAGCTGTGGATGTGGATCTTGGCATCATGCGTTGCTGACCTGTGGATATTGGTATCATTCGTTGCTGAGCTGTGGATGTGGATTTTGGTATTATGCATTGTGGAGCTGTGGATGTGGATCTTGGCATTATGCGTTGCTGACCTGTGGATGTGGATCTTGGCATCATGCGTTGCTGACCTGTGGATGTGGATCTTGGTATTATGCATTGCAGAGCTGTGGATGTGGATCTTGGCATCATGCGTTGCTGACCTGTGAATATTGGTATCATTCGTTGCTGAGCTGTGAATGTAGATTTTGGTATTATGCATTGTGGAGCTGTGGATGTGGATCTTGGCATTATGCGTTGCTGACCTGTGGATGTGGATCTTGGTATTATGCATTGCTGACCTGTGGATGTGGATCTTGGCTTCATGCACATCTGAGCTTTGGATGTGGATCTTGGTATCATGCACTGCTGACCAGTGGATGTGGATCTTAGCATCATGCGTTGCTGACCAGTGGATGTGGATCTTAGCATCATGCGTTGCTGACCAGTGGATGTGGATCTTAGCATCATGCGTTGCTGACCTGTGGATGTGGATCTTGGCATCATGCGTTGCTGACCTGTGGATATTGGTATCATTCGTTGCTGAGCTGTGGATGTGGATTTTGGTATTATGCATTGTGGAGCTGTGGATGTGGATCTTGGCATTATGCGTTGCTGACCTGTGGATGTGGATCTTGCTATTATGCATTGCAGACCTGTGGATGTGGATCTTGGTATTATGCATTGTGGAGCTGTGGATGTGGATCTTGGCATTATGCGTTGCTGACCTGTGGATGTGGATCTTGGCTTCATGCACATCTGAGCTTTGGATGTGGATCTTGGTATCATGCGTTGCTGACCTGTGGATATTGGTATCATTCGTTGCTGAGCTGTGAATGTAGATTTTGGTATTATGCATTGTGGAGCTGTGGATGTGGATACTGGCATTATGCGTTGCTGAGCTGTGGATGTGGATCTTGGTATTATGCATTGCAGAGCTGTGGATGTGGATCTTGGCATCATGCGTTGCTGACCTGTGGATATTGGTATCATTCGTTGCTGAGCTGTGGATGTGGATCTTGGTATTATGCATTGTGGAGCTGTGGATGTGGATACTGGCATTATGCGTTGCTGAGCTGTGGATGGGGATCTTGGTATTATGCATTGCAGAGCTGTGGATGTGGATCTTGGCATCATGCGTTGCTGACCTGTGGATGTGGATCTTGGTATCATGCGTTGCTGACCTGTGGATGTGGATCTTGGCATCATGCGTTGCTGACCTGTGGATGTGGATCTTGGTATTATGCATTGCAGAGCTGTGGATGTGGATCTTGGCATCATGCGTTGCTGACCTGTGGATGTGGATCTTGCTATTATGCATTGCAGACCTGTGGATGTGGATCTTGGTATTATGCATTGTGGAGCTGTGGATGTGGATCTTGGCATTATGCGTTGCTGACCTGTGGATGTGGATCTTGGCTTCATGCACATCTGAGCTTTGGATGTGGATCTTGGTATCATGCGTTGCTGACCTGTGGATATTGGTATCATTCGTTGCTGAGCTGTGAATGTAGATTTTGGTATTATGCATTGTGGAGCTGTGGATGTGGATACTGGCATTATGCGTTGCTGAGCTGTGGATGTGGATCTTGGTATTATGCATTGCAGAGCTGTGGATGTGGATCTTGGCATCATGCGTTGCTGACCTGTGGATGTGGATCTTGGCATCAGGCGTTGCTGACCTGTGGATATTGGTATCATTCGTTGCTGAGCTGTGAATGTAGATCTTGGTATTATGCATTGTGGAGCTGTGGATGTGGATCTTGGCATCATGCGGGGCTGACCTGTGGATCTTGGCATCATGCGCTGCTGAGCCTCTACCATGTGACTTCATGTTAGTGGAATAAGCCCTGCCAGCTCTTGCAACCTTGCCATGTGGAGGGTTGCTCTGAGTGCTAGCAGCCGGTGGCTAAGCGTGCAGGGAGTGAGTTGCAGCGAGTGTCGAGCCTACATCAGTCCTTCTCTCATGTGCAGCGGAGGCCCCTGGAGTGTGCTGCATGAATCCAGGTGGCCAAGGTGCGCGTGGAAGTGGTTCACACATGTACATGATCAATAGCGTTCGTGTGTGGCTGGACATATTCAGGCGGAGTTTTCATGAAGCCACTGTAATGTGTGTGTCATGGTTAGAAAATCAGACAGAGTCCTGCACGGTGCCTTGCAGGGGTGGCTTCAGTGAGTGCTGCGTGCAGTGCTGATGACGGTCACCAGCAATGCTTGACTGACTTCTACTGGTTCTCTCGTCTCAGGCCTCTCTGGTGGGTTTCTTTGTGGTGCTTCTTTGTGTACTGTTTCCTTTTCTTTTGTCATTTTTCGGTTCTGTTAGAGAGTTGGGGTGGAGGAGCTCACTCGAGTTAGCGCACCGCACCGCACGGACTCGGATCTCGTTGCCGGGGTCTGCTGCACTATCTGTTGGCTCAGGCCAGTCTTGCTTTTGGGGATGGACTGGTGTCGCCCCCTTCATTCCACCAAGGCCGCAGGATCACTGGCCGCCAGGGCACATGAGATGGCGGCTGGTGTCATTATGCCAGGCCAGCGGGCATGCTTACCATTCATGGTACAGACAGTGGAGTGGTGGCATATCAGAGATCTCCGATGCCAAGGTGCCAGGGGTGCACTGAGGGAGCAGTGAAGCATGCCGCAGACCCAGTGGCGGGATGGGCCCCGGCTCTGGCGGCCTGAAATGGCTCATCGGCCCTCATTAGGACCCTGGCGCTAAGGGGTCTGCGCCAGCGTTAGCTGCGCCGACCCCTTACCGCCAACTACGAGTTCCCATAGCGCCATGGTCATTTTTCCGCCCGCTTTTTGCGGGCGTAGAAATCCATGGCGCTATGGGACCTCGGTGTTAATTACGCCACCGTAGTGTACGGTGGCGTAATTAACACCTTCCCCACTCCCATTGAGCCCTATGGGGCCGAAATGGGAATGGGGAAGGGTAAATGGGTCAATGGCCCTCATTACGACCCTGGCGGAT
The DNA here is from genome assembly GCF_040938575.1 of Ambystoma mexicanum. NCBI lineage: Eukaryota > Metazoa > Chordata > Amphibia > Caudata > Ambystomatidae > Ambystoma > Ambystoma mexicanum. The sequence continues at coordinate 1,682,663,265 of NC_090932.1, forward strand.
TTTTTCCGCCAGCGACGGACTTTCCGGCCATGGCGCAAAGTCCCTTTACGCCATGGCGGATGGCGGACTTACCGCCCCATTCCGAGGTCGGCGGGGCGGTAAGTCCCCATTGACCCATTTACCCTTCCCCATTCCCATTTCGGCCCCATAGGGCTCAATGGGAGTGGGGAAGGAGTTAATTACGCCACCGTAAAATACGGTGGCGTAATTAACACCAAGGTCCCAGAGCGCCATGGATTTTTCCGCCCGCAAAAAGCGGGCGGAAAAATGACCATGGCGCTCCAGGAACTCGTAGTTGGCGGTAAGGGGTCCGCGCAGCTAACGCTGGCGCAGACCCCTTAGCGCCAGGGTCGTAATGAGGCCCAATGGGGACTTACCGCCCCGCCGACCTCGGAATGGGGCGGTAAGTCCGCCATCCGCCATGGCGTAAAGGGACTTTGCGCCATGGCGGAAAAGTCCGCCGATGGCGGAAAAAATCCGCCAGGGTCGTAATGAGGGCCATCGTCGTTTATTAGGGGCCTAGTGTGCCTGCATGATGGATGACCGCATCTACATCTAGTTCTGTCCGCAGTGGGGGCGAGGGGAGGGGGGGTCAAAGAATGACGTCCTTTTGCCCTGTCACATCTGTGTCCTTTGCTTCCAGAGGATCTATCGCAGGGGTGGACTGGCCTATAGGGAACTCTGGAGATTTCCCGCAGGCCTCTCCACCCTAGGCAGAGGTGGACTGGCCTATAGGAAACTCCGGAGATTTCTCGGCGGGCCTCTGCACGCTGGGCAGGGCTGGACTGGCCTATAGGGAACTATGGAGATTTCCTGGTGGGCCACTGCACACTGGGCAGGGGTGGAGTGGCCTATAGGGAACTCTGGAGATTTCTCGGCGGGCCTCTGCGCGCTGGGCAGGGGTGATCTGGCCTATAGGCAACTCTGGAGATTTTCTGATAGGCCTATGCACCCTGGGCAGGGGTTGACTGGCCTATGGGACACTCTGGAGATTTCCCGTTAGGCCTACGCACCCTGGGCAGGGGAGGACTGGCCTATAGGAAACTCTGGTGATTTCCCGGAGCGCTATTTCCCGGTGGGCCTCTGCACCCTGGGCAGGGGTGGACTGGCCTATGGGGAACTCTGTAGATTTCCTGGTGGGCCTCTACACCCTGGGCAGGGGTGGACTGGCCTATCGGGTACTCCGTAGATTTCCTGGTGGGCCACTGCACCCTGGGCAGGTGTGGACTGGCTTATAGGGAACTCTGTAGATTTCTCGGTGGGCCTGTGCACCCTGGCAGGAGTGGACTGGCCTATAGGGAGTTCTGGAGATTTCCAGGTGGGTGATTTCCCGGTGGGCCTCTGCACCCCAGGGCAGGGGTGGACTGGCCTGTAGGGAACTCTGGAGATTTCCCGGTGAGCCTCTGCACCCTGGCAGGGGTGGACTGGCCTATAGGGAACTCTGGAGATTTCCCGGTGGGCCTCTGCATCCACCGTGAAGGGTGTCCTTCACCTACCCACTTGCATATTCGGGTGCATGGTTGTGTTTGGCATGCCCTGGCATATGTGCACTGCCCCTCCATCTGATGATGGCTTTGTGCCCATTGCTGAATTTGTCCGCACAGCTGTCAAGAAGGGCTACATAAACGTGGTGCCAGCGCCTGTGCACCCATCCATGATGCCATCACTATATAGAGGTTTTGTGCCATGTGGCTATGGTTCCGTGTTATGTCTTACCTATCCTGGTTCATTAGCTGTTTCCTAAGTATATGTGAGCCTGTGCCTGGAATGCTTGTATTATAGTGTTCCATCTAGAATGTTTTGGTGTGAGTGCCAAGGTTCTCCCTGTTCAGTTGGAAAATGAGCTGAACAGAGGGGGGACCGGTGGATGCTTCCCTCCCTTATGTACTTATCCTGCCTGTAACTTATTACCTGTGACTTATGTACCACAAACCCACTAAAGTCTCTTAACCCAACCTGGTCTCCTGGCTCATCATTGCGACCCCTCAACTTGCGTTGTAACACTGGCAACGAGGATTTTGGTGATTGAGGTGTACCTGGGGCTCAAAAGCAGCAAGAAAGGACAGAAAAGAAGCAAACATGTGCCAGAAGGAATATGGTGCACAGGAAGTTGCCCACCAAAAAGGAGTGAGGAACCAGAAGCATCCACCGGCCCCCCCCACCCTCCGGACCCAAGGTGAGCGCGCCCCATGTCCTGCATGACTGATTAGTGAGGGACATTTATAGTGATTTTGGGGGGCAGCGCTGCTCACTTTCATTTGTTCTGCATCTGCCACAGCAAGGGCTACTTAATATATGAAGGCATAGGCGCATTTTTAGTTTGGTGCTTCACAAGAAGTCAATGGCGTGTTATTGGCAGAGCAAGGGGTCGGGGGAACAAAAGAGAGACTCTGCTTATCAGCAGTGCAAGTGGCTCCAGCGATAATGCGCATAGAAGTAGCCGGGCATTTGACAGCACGCCCACGTTCATAAGACTCTTACAAGCTGTGTTTGAACATGCTGTAAAAAGGAGCGGCTGCAAGTCATATTAACACTGAGTTAAAGGCGCAGCTGGATTGACTGTTCATTACCTTCGGCATTACTGGAACGTTACATGTACTGCAATGACTGGAGGATGCATTTCAAGGCTATCAAAATGAAAGCGCAGGCATTTATTTTCTATTAGCATTTCCATTTTGTCTGATCGGATCTTCAGGAAAGTGTTTCTGCCTTTCGATTCTCTTGAAAGTGTAATGTGTGAACTCAAAATGTTTTGCCTTATGTACATTGCAATTTTTTTTTTGTGACATTGCCATTTTATTGAGCTGATATTTAAGAGTTAAAAAGCAACATGCAATGTACGCATGCAACGTTTCTTTATATTGTAAATGCAAAGGCCATCACTTGCTAAAATGTTGTTTGGAAAATGAAAATGAAGGCAATGCATCACTTTGGGAATGTGATATATGCAAACATGGGTCACATTTTGCAGGCATTGTGGTGTAGTTTTTATGGTTTGTTATATGGCATTCTATAACATGCTTCTGGGAAAGGAGTTTCCTGTTTTTTGTGCCAATAGCGTTGGCAGGAGTGTTGATTAACAGTGGCCATGTGCTGTGGGTCTCTTTATTGGTGTGAATATAGGTATTGGTGTGTGCCAAACTGTAAGCATGAGTGTTACCCAAGGGTGGGCAATTGAATTCTTTTTTGGAGCCATATGGTGGCTATGTGCCAATAAGCAGTGTTTTATTATGGTGCCAATGTGTTTGTTTGGCAAGTGTTTTAGTAATTGCATTGGACCTAAAGTTATGGTGCCAATGTTGGTTATTGGCAAGTTTTAATTGGAAATGGCTATGGCACCAATGTTTTTAGCAGGTTTTAAGTGGTAATGGAATGGAATTAATGCAACCAAAAGAAATGGCAGGTAATAAAATGTATAGTGTAGTTTGCAGTAACTAACCCACAGTTACATATCAACAAAGACTCTGCAGGCATAACATTTTGAACTTTTATTGCGGCGCACCTAATTTTCGGATTATCAACATTTGTTATGCTGAATTCGTCTTGTTGTTTTTGTGTGGATATTGTGAGTGCCATAGAACTACTGCATTTCTTTGATATGTTCACTTTGACAATGTTTTTATTAACCTAACAATTTTTCCACAGGTATATGTCAAAACTGAACTTTGCCAGCATGATTCTTGTGACTCGCTATGGTGGTGTCACTTAAAACGTTTTATATTCCCACATTTTTCAAGCTGAATTCGTTCATTAGTTTATTTAACAAACTGTGTAGGTTATTAATAAGTCAGCTGTGTGATTGTGGTTGTGTGAACGTCTGTTTGCCAGTATGAGAGCATGGTTTGCTCATTGTCTAGTAATAGGTTAGTTCCTTGACCTTTAAGCATGCCTATGTTTAATATGCTTAGTTGTGGCGAGCATTCTCTTGTTCAGGTAGTGAACTTACATAGGTTCAAATGTTAATGTGCTCAGTGGTGAGCATTGGTGTTTCAAGGTTAGTAGCTAGGTTACAGACCTGGTTTAATGTTGGCACATTTTTTGTGTCAATGTGTTAGTTAGTTAATGATTGATCATTTGGTTGGGTATCAACATTGGTGCTATTTGTCACCGTTAACGTGGTTGGTGCTCAGCAGGATGTTATGTGGAGGCAATTTGTGTCTCTAAATGATATGCATTAGGCAGGTAGAGGGTATTAACCCTGTAGTTTCTTTCAAGAAGCTTTTGATGTTGGAGAATGTTGTAACAGGGTTAATGATATGATGTAGGTGGTCAGGTTTGTTTATTAGATTGTGGGCTGGTTCCCTGTAGCTGAGTTCCATAAATGGCCATTATGGTTCTGGCTAGTGTCTTGTAGTGGATTAGCTATTTTTAGCTATATCATGGAATTGGAAGGGAATAGCATATGACTATTAGTGGTTTGCTGGATGGGATATGGAAGGATAGTTTTTTATAGATATATTGTCCATTTATGACTTTTCCTTCTGTTTCCTTCCTTCATTGTATTGTCATGTAAGGGGGAGATGTGTTATGTCTTACCTATCCTGGTTCATTAGCTGTTTCCTAAGTATATGTGAGCCTGTGCCTGGAATGCTTCTATTATAGTGTTCCATCTAGAATATTTTGGTGTGAGTGCCAAGGTTCTCCCTGTTCAGTTGTAAAATGAGCTGAACAGAGGGGGGACCGGTGGATGCTTCCCTCCCTTATGTACTTATCCTGCCTGTAACTTATTACCTGTGACTTATGTACCACGAACCCACTAAAGTCTCTTAACCCAACCTGGTCTCCTGGCTCATCATTGCGACCCCTCAACTTGCGTTGTAACATTCCGCCAGCGGGCATATCCGGGATGGAGGCATCTGGATGTGTACCCTCTGTAATCGTATTGTTGACTTGATTCGTGGAGTTAATCGACGTGTTACGCGCCCTCTTTAAGCCCAATGGTCGCAATGTCGGCGCTACTTTTAGAAGAGGAATGTGTCCTCTGTGGCAGAGGGGGCGCTATTGTCCATCTGATGACATGTTCGGGCCCTGCACCCCACACAGGGTCCTCTTTCATCGTCATGTTAGTTCCTGGGGGGCAAGGCATGGGGCCGTTGCTTTATGTCGTGTAGCTGGTACTGGGTGGGTGCCCCAGGGTGGGCTCCTGGGAGCAGGAAGCTTGTGGAACAGGGGGTCTTGGAGACGGAAATAGAAGCCCAGCAGCCAATATCTGCACTGGAAACACGATGGGCAGCCTCTCTAGTGTGGTTCAACTCCCACGCTTTGAGTGGTCTTGAGGGCAACATATTCACCCAGGAATACAGTGGCACCTACATTTTGTGAACATCGCCCGTAACCCCCAGAGAATAAAACTGAATTTCCTGGAAACCCGCTTTTGAGCCGCACTGAGCAGGGGATTTGGCTGTGCTCGTTATCAGTCGAGGGTGTCCCGAAATTGTGGACAATCTCCCTTACTGATGGCATTTTTCTGGGCAAGAAGAGGTGGTGAGTGGGTGCCAATGGGCGCTTTTACCCTTTCACATGCTTAGTCTTTCTTCAGTGTTTATGATTTGAGCACAGTCTCGAACCTGTGGTGGCACCCCAGAGTCAGCTGCACCTGTAGCTGATCAGAGCCCAACCTGATGGCTTCCAGCCCCAGGACACGCTCCAGGCAGCCGTGGGGCACTCGGCCTTTCTTTGCCAGGTTACAGCATGATGGCACAGCTGGTGCCCTTTGATCCACCACACCGAAAGCCAGCACTGATGATCAAAAGGGGGGAGCCCCTAGTGATCGAAGATGGTGGCTGGCAGCCAGCAGGACCGGCTACTTCCCTGTGTACCTATGAAGGCAGGGGCTGGGCTGCCTTCCTGGAGCCCCACATGCCTTCTAATATATAGCTTATTGTTGTATAGTGCCTGTCTGTGCATGTTGCAAGCCTGTGATGTCATGAGGAATGTTGTGATGGGAATGTGAGAATGTTTGGTTGCGGGTTCCGCACTCGGGCAGTGAGAGCTCCCCCTGCCTGGGTGATGGGTGCCAGTGTTTTTATGTCCTATATACATAACTGTAACCTCAGGACTGCAGCAGGGCTTCACCTATAAAGAAGCATGGAGGCCACTTTACTACACTTATATGGTTGGAGAGAAGAGAAGTAGGGGCGCAGCACAGAATCCTCGTTAATCTGTCACACTGCCTTATAGCTGTTGAGAAAGGGGAATTTGCTGTACTTTGCTGTTCCTGTATCCTCAAGGTAGTGGGAGGTGGTCTGCGGCTGCATTTAGAACATTCCAGGTAACTGAAAATGCAGAGTCGTGTCAAGGCATTCTCCTGAAGAAGGAGGTTATCATCGATCTAGAGCCCGCAATCCGCTCCGCAGGGCCTTCTTTGGTGCCGTGGCTGCATGCAGGATTGAAATGTGAAAACATTGTTCACCTTGAACTCCTCGCACACTTGGCCTTGAAGGATGGATCCGAGGTTTGCTCTCTGTTCATCACCTGTTTTGCGATACCTTTGTGCTGTGAACATGTGGCGGGCGACTCCTCTCAGCTCATTATCAAGCACCATGATTTCCCAGTGTACGGGGTACCTCAACCCTACTGGCTGAGCTCTGATGGTAGAGCAGGAGGCTCTGGGCTTCCATTGGCAATGCCGGAGATTGCAGAGGGCATCTCGGGCACCTTGGGAAACACTGGGATAATGGAAGGGGCTAGGGAAAAGATTCAATCAGCCATATCTACTTTTTTTTAGCAAAAGCAAATTTGCCATTATGTAAATAGCATGGAAAATAGAGGTTTGCACGTAGGATCCAAGATCCGAGTTGCAGCGGTTTGTCCGCGTCAGCGACTCGGCGAATGCAAATTTCCATCTTGTTGGGATTAAGGGACCTTTTTAGATTAAAATCATGAGATAATCAACAAAAGTTGAGCCCTGTTTTTTTGCTACAAGAATTGTGTGTTGGGAGGACACTCATCTCCTATGCAAAGCAGGAGGCCATGCCGTCCCCTGAAACCGCATTAGTCAGTGCGCGCATCTCGCGCCGAACAATTTCAGCCAAGAACAAAAACAAGTCCCAAAATATGAATGTAGGGCTCAGCAGCTGTCCAACATATTCCTCATGATTGCTCCTGATGGCCAATGGGATTTCAAGGCAGCTGATGAGATGAGCTCCTCGCAGGCGCAAAAGACCGGGAAGCCTGCGCGCCATTGTGGGCCGAGATTATGTAGCACATCACTGAGCGCCAATTTGAATTTCTTTAATTATTCACCAAACTGAAGAGCAGCTTTGCAAAGTCCAAATGTGTCCTCCCCCAGGAGCACAGAAGTAGATGAAGATACACCGTCCATTTAAATAAGAGGTGGCTTTCATTCCGCCTCCAAGCGGTCACCCATGTCGACAATCCCTTCCATTGAAGTTTGGTTGAGGTCCACATTTGACCCCCTGGAGTCAAAGAAGTAGGTGGGGAAGAGGAGTTGTGTTTTTAGAGCTATTTTGGGGACGTATGGGCGGGAAAGGGCGATGATTAAATCTGTTCTTGCCTCCGAGTGGGGAAAATTGAAGGCTGTCTGGTCCTGGCAAGAAAGCGGTCCAGCCCAAGAGTGGCCAACATATGACTTGAGTCGCAAAGGCGGCCTTCAGTTTTCAGTTGGTGGCATTCACCCTTTTCTCAGTGAAGTGAACGATGGGGAGGAAGGTTGTTGTGGGGCAACCGTTTACTTGGCAGCCGTTCGAAAACCCCAACTGTAGAGGAGAGCCTGGTTAGAAGAATGCAATGGTCCACTGTATCCAAGATGACCGCTACACACGGCCTAACCAAGAGTGACACAAAACCTGGTCTGAAGCAAAGAGATCACCCCATGCCAGGTCAGTCTCAGTTCCATGTCACAGGCAAATCCAGAAGCAGGCTAAGATCGTGGGCAGTCCAGCCATAGGCTAGGAGCCAGCAAAGTCCAGCAATAGGCTCGGATTCAGGGGAGTCCAGCAATAGGCTCGGATTCAGGGGAGTCCACCAATAGGCTATGTTAGGGAGAACTCTCATTCTATGGCTAATTTCCCTCACCTAGTGAGTCCCTCAGCAGCTTTGCTGGATTTCTGGAGTTTATTTTGGCCACTTGGTAAGAGTGTGAGCCTTTTTTCCAGCCTTGCATGTGTTTTGCCATGTGTTTTTCTACTGTTTGTGTGATCTTGGGCTCTGGAGCTACACTACTCCATGAGCCCCACTTTTTGTGTGTTTTACACAGCACCTTCAGTGCAGTGACACAGGGTTGTCTTTTAGACTTCCCTCTGACTCCATTTTTCTGGGGCTGACTATTGTCCCCCAGAAACAGGTAAAGTTGCCATTTACTTTATGTAGTCATTTAAAAACTGGAGACCCAGTTCACCCCGTTTTACATGGAGTACTGGAAAGGGTTAATTCTTACCCCTTTCTGTCTGTGCCTCTCTGAGCTTTGTTTTGCTCTTTTAACATTTAGGGCCTCATTACATGGTAGGCGGTAAGGGTTTACCGGTACCGGTAAACCCTTACCGCCTTACTACGAGGTCCCTTTGCGGGTTGGTGAATTTAACCCCTGATTTTTGCAGGCGTTAAAAACCAACCCGCAAAGGGACTTGGGTGCTAATTACGGTACCGCAATTTGCGGCACCGTAATTAGCGCCTTCCCCATTCCCATAGAGCCCTATGGGGCAAAAATGGGAATGGGGAAGGGCAATGGGGGAAAGGGGAATTACCGCCCCGCCAACCTTGGAATAGGGCGTTAATTCCCCTTTCCACCAAGGCGGTGCCAGTATTTTACCGGCATGGACCAAGTTGCTAATAGCACCTTGGTCCACCACCATCCGTGTAATGAGGCCCTTAGACTTGGCTGGTGGCAGTGGTATCTACCCTAACTTTTCTACCGAGATTATACTATCTAAACGTGGTATTGTTCCAGGCTATTATAATAGCCTCGAAAATAAACCCGCTTGACGAAATACTCTTTCTTTTGGCTCCGGTCGGGTTTATGCGCCATTTATTTTAGTTAAAGTCCTTCTTGTGTTTTACTTTGCGTGGCAAACCAGGTTTGCCTTCTTAGTTCACCGTCTTTTGGCGGGCTTCTGTTCAGAAGCCCTCCTCCAGGTGCCTGGGTGTCTAGGTGGGCTGAATTTGAGGGAGGGGTGTAGTCACCCCCTGTACAGGGTCTCCTTGGAGACCCAAGTCGCACTTTGTCGATTGGCTGAGGTCGTTTTCTGGGCCGGACAACCCCCCCAGCTGCGTGATTGACAGCCAGGCTGTGTGAATGGGGGTTTTCGCATAAAAGGCAGGACTCTTGCACTGGAAGTCAAAGTCACCACTGAAACTGCAAGGAACCGAAGAGAAGCGGAGAAGATGACGGCTGCTGCAACCCCCGAGTCCCGGTGAAGCCCTGCTGCAGTCCTGAGCTATCTACCCTTCAACGACCAGAGAAGATCCAGTCTGGAGTCTTCTTCCCTTGAGCCTGGTGGTGTCAACCAGCTCATCTTCCACAGCCAGAGGATCCTATTCGTGGTTGAAATCGGTGCACACTGCTGTAGTGGTCCGGATAGCCATCTGAAGAGCCTCTCCTGTTTTAAAGGAGCGCACCTTTTATTCACCGTCGCTGTTGCTGGCCTCATCCCTGGGTAGTGCAGATCACTCCAGATGTCCTCCTTCTTGTCTCCACGATGGAAGCACTAGGAACCGTGAGTCTGCAGGAAACTACGAGGAACACCTTTCGTGGCATCAGCTTCTTCAAAGAAATAAGGTACTGTGTCCAGCTTCGAGGAACAAGGCTGAACCCTTTTCTCCTCATCCAAGGCTTGCCCTTGTCTTCCTTCCCTCTTATAACTTTTGCTTCCTCTGTTGACAATATCTAAGTACTCCTGGCAACCGTGAATCGTGAACTATCTGCCTGTGTAATCCTCGACAACAGGAACCCTGTTCCACTTGACACTGGCGCAGGCTTATTGACTTTTATCTTCTGGTTAGAAAGTGTTCTCTGATTCTGTCTGCCTTGACAAAAGTATTGCCTATAATGTTTGGCCCCAACTCTCTCGTGGTAACTCAGGTGCTAAGTGTTGTTTTACCCCTGTAACGTTTCTTCCCGCGGTTATGCATATCTTTAGTAAGACCGAACTGTCATTACTGTCAAAAAGTGATCGCATATGTAGTCCGGGTAACGTCGTTGTTTCATAACACTGGTCTGTCAAAACTAAAGGTACTTACCTTGAGTGGTGCTGCACTAAGTGAATTGGTTGTGTGTAGTGCATTTTACGTGTGGTTCTAATTTAATAGAAGTGAAGTGTTTTGTGAACAAATGGTTTAAAATAAATGTACTTTTACTTTTTAACTAAAAACCTTGAGTCAGTGTTTGCTTGAGTCACAGTAATTGTAGTCCTTTGTGTAATCTCTGCTACTGCTCATATACTCTTTAGATAAGTCTGGCTGCTCCGCTACTGCTACCACTTTAACAGTGTAGTACAGGCTTGTACCAAAGGTGAACTTGTATTACCACTTGTAGTCTTAATTGTGTGTAGTGGTCCCTAAGGGCACTGTACAGGATTCTGCCTAACAGGCTAGGATCCAAGAGCCAGCCGAGTCCCCCAATATGTTAGGGGCCAGGGAAGTACAGCAATAGGCTAAGAGCCAGGGGAGTTCAGCAATAGGCTAAGAGCCAGGGGAGTTCAGCAATAGGCTAGGAGCCAGGGGAGTCCAACAATAGAGTAAAGAGCCAGGGGATAGGCTAAGAGTCAGGGGAGTCCAGCAATAGGGTAAGAGCCAGGGGAATCCAGCAATAGTGTAAGAGCCAGGGGAGTCCAGCAATAGGCTAAGAGCCAGGGAGTCCAGCAATAGGCTAGGAGCCAGGGGAGTCAAGCAATAGAGTAAGAGCCAGGGATAGGCTAAGAGCCGGGGGAGTCCAGCAATAGGCTAAGAGCCAAAGGAGTCCAGCAATAGGCCAAGAGCCAGGGGAGTCCAAGCAATAGGTAAGAGCCAGGGGAATCCAGCAATAGTGTTAGAGCCAGGGGAGTCCAGCAATAGGCTAAGATCCAGGAGAGTCCAGCAATAGGATAAGAGCCAGGGAGTCCAGCAATAGGCTAAGAGCCAAGGGAGTCCAGCAATAGGCTAAGAGTCAGGGGAATCCAATAATAGGGTAAGAGTCAGGGGAGTCCAGCAATAGGTTAGGAGCCAGGGAACTCAGCAATAGGATAAGATCCAGGGGAGTCCAGTAATAGGCTAGGATCCAGGGGAGCCCAGCAACGTGGTAAGAACAAGGGGGGTCCAGTATTAGGTTAGGATCCAGGGAGTCCAGCAATAGGGTAAGAGCCAGGGGAGTCCGGCAATAGGGTAAGAGCCAGGGGAGTCCAGCAATAGGTTACGATCTGCGGGAGTGCAGCAATAGAGTAAGAGCCAGGGGAGTCCAGCAATAGGCTAGGAACCTGGGAAGATGAGCAATATGGTAAGAGCCCAGGGCGTCCAGCAATAGACTAAGAGTCCAAGGAATCCAGCAATAGTGTAGGAGTCAAGGAAGTCCAGCAATAGGATAAAATCCAGGGGAGTTCAGCAATAGGCTAGGATCCAGGGAAGTCGAGCAATATAACAGCCAGGGGAGTCCAACAATAGGTTGGGAGCCAGGGTAATCCAGCAATAGGCTAGAATTCAGGGGAGTCCGGCAATAATTTAAGAGCCAGGGGGTCCAGCAATAGGCTAGGCTCCAGGGGAGTTCAACCATAGGCTAAGAGCCAAGGGAGTCCAGGAATAGTCTAGGAGCCAAGGAAGTCCAGCAATAGGATAAGCTCCAGGGGAGTTCAGCATAGGCAAAGAGCCAGGGGAGTCCATCAATAGGATAAGAGCCTGGAGAGTCCAGCAATAGGCCCAGCGCCAGGGAGTCCAGCCATAGGCCAAGAGAGTCCAGCCATAGGCTAGGAGCCAGGGAGGTCCAGCAATAGGGTAGGATCCAGGGGAGTCCAGCAATAGGGTAAGCTCCAGGGGAGTTCAGCATAGGCAAAGAGCCAGCAGAGTCCAGCAATAGGATACAAGCCAGGGGAGTCCAGCAATAGGTTGAGAGCCAGGGAAGTCCAGCAATAGGCTCCGAGCCAGGGAGTCCAGCCATAGGCCAAGAGATTCCAGCCATAGGCTAGGAGCCAGGGAGGTCCAGCAATAGGGTAAGATCCAGGGGAGTCCAGCAATAGGGTAAGAGCCAGGAGAGTCCAGCAATAGGTTAGGAGCCAGGGAAGTCCAGCAATAGGCTAAGATCCTGGAGAGTGCAGCAATAGAGTAAGAGCCAGGGGAGTCCAGCAATAGGGTAAGAACAAGGGGAGTCCATCAATAAGATAGGAGCCAGGCAAGCACAACAATAGGCTAGGATCCAGGGGAGTCCAGCAATAGAGTAAGAGGCAGGGGAGGCGAGCAATAGGCTAGGTCAAGTGGCACAGCGAGTAGAGCGCTCGCTTTGACATCAGTGCAGAGCCTGCGAACGCAGGTTCGAATCCCGGCAGCGCCAAACTCAGCGTTTCATCCTTCCGAGGTCGATAAATGAGCACCACACACCGTGGGTAATAATAAGCAGCGCTCAGATACCTGAGGGTTCGTAGCGCTATATAAATGCCAAATTGTTATGGTTATTGTTATTGCTAGGAGCCAGGGGAGTCCAGCAATAGTGTAAGATCCAGGGGAATCCAGCAACAGGTTAGGATCCAGGGGAGTCCAGAAATAGTCTAGGATCCAGGGGAGTCCAGCCATAGGATAAGAGCTTGGGGAGTCCAGAAACAGGCTAGGCTCTAGGGGAGTCCAACCATAGGCTAAGAGCCAGGGGAGTCCAGCAAAAGACTAGGAGCTGAGGACGTCCAGCAATAGAATAAGACCCAGGGGAGTCCAGCCATAGGATAAGGAATAGACTAGGAGCCAAGGAAGTCCAGCAATAGGATACAATCCAGGGGAGTCCAGTGTTAGGCTAAGAGCCAGGGGAGTCCAGCAATAGTCTACGAGTCAAAAAAGTCCAGCAATAGGATATTTTCCAGGGGAGTTCAGCAATAGGGTAAGCGCCAGGGGAGTCCAGCAATAGGTTAGGATCCAGGGAAGTCCAGAACCTAGCAGGGCATGCTGTGTGCTGGCTGGGTACCAGTTCTGGAGCTGCTGGATGGATCTTCTGAGTCCGGTATCTCCCTCTGTTCCCTGGAAGGTGTTTAGGGGGGATCTTGCGTCCCTCTTGGTGCTGCTGGCCTTCCTTCACTGGCAGAAGATGTAAGGTAGACTGTACCTTCAACTCGGGTCCAAATGATTCCTTCTTCTTACTCCATGCAAAGTCTTCAGATGATCTGATCAGTGAGGGGCTCACCCCTCTTTTAAAGCCAAACAGGGCCCAGGGATTGGTGTAGGCCAGGCCTAACTTAAGTGAGCCAATCCTGGGTCTCCACCAACAATCTTCAGTGATGCTTCAGGTCAGAACCAGGGCCTTTGGCAACAGACAGGGGAAGGATGACAACATATACTTCTAATTCCCACCCATCTTGTCTGCTATACATCAACGTGTCTCCCTAATTAACGGAGCCCTATGCGGCACTTGATCACAACATGGACCTCCTTTGAAGTAGGGGGTTGCAGGCAGACTTTTGTCTCCTACAATTCACAGACTTCCCTGCTCTGAAAGGAGTGGTTCCAGACAGGACATTCAGTGCCCTTTCATACCAAGGAAGGGTGTTAGTACCAAGTAGACACACTGCATTACAAAGAGGTGTGGGTGTCTGATCTCCATTGTCACTTTCTGCACCCAGGCCTCCCATGAGGTCTGCTAATTAACATTCTTCGTTGTTGGCTACCACCAGCAGGGTTTGACAATGGAAATGCAATCCATGGGGCCTTGAAATTCTAATCAGGCTACCCACAGCTGAAGGCTTTTGATGTACCCATGGCTGTCAGCCACACATGGCAGGTGAGGGCGGCGCTGGTAAGCTGTGTCCTACCAAAGTACACGACTATTTTTCTGCTGTGCAGTGAGCGTGGAAAATATGTGCGGGAATGGCCCCACATATTTTCAGAGGTTGTTCTCCCATCATTCATTCTTTTAAATAAACAAAAAAAGCCCAAGCGAGCACACTCTTCCCGTGCGGATGGTCGAATCCCTCACATGCCCCCCAGCCTCAACCTGTGAACCACCACCCTACTGAGGGTCTGGTTCATAATCAAGGCAAAAGTACCAGCAGAGGCCATCTGCCTTTCCATGCTGGGACCCTGGCTTGTGCTGGATGTCCATATCTAATCCCTGTGGGGAGCAAAAGCTTAGGATTCTCCCTTTGCATGGCCATTAACCATTGCAGAGGCGTGTGGTCCATCTGGATCGTAAAGTGAGACCCAAAGATGTAGGGTTTCAGCTTCTTTACGGCCCACATGACCGCATACACCTCATTTTCTATGACAGCCCAGTTCCTTTCCCTTTTTGTCAACCGCCTGCTAATGTAGGTGAAAGGTTGCTCTACACCTTCAGAGTTCAGTGGGGCTGACACTGCTCGAAACCCAAAATCACAGGCGTCTGTCTGGATAATGAATTCCTGACCATAGCTTGGCACTTTCAGAACTGGGGTCCTGCAGAATCCATCCTTTAAATCCTGAAAGGAGGTTTGACAGGTGGGGGTCCAAGTTACCTTGTTTTGCATCTTTTTGGATGTTACATCATTCAGCGGCATGGCAATGGTCCCATACCCCCTGTTGGACGACCGTTAGTACCCGGTGAGACCTAGAAAGGCTCTCACCTGCGTCTGTGTGGTGGGGATGTCCCAATCCTTCACAGCCTGTACCTTCGCTTCGAGAGGTTGTTTTTTCCCTCCACTGACCAAATGGCCTAGCTAAGTCACGGTACCCTGCGATATCTGGAACTTGTGGCCTTCATAGTCAGACCTACATTCTGCAGCGTCTGAAGCACTTGTTTTAGGTGGGATAAATGATCCTACCAGGTATGGCTGAACACAGCAAGGCTGTCTAAGTAGGCCACACTGACGTTCAGCTCAGACAGAACCTGGTTAACCATTCTCTGAAAAGTGTTAGGGGCATTCTTCAATCCGAAGGGCATCATATTGAACTGATAATGTCCTTCCTTGGTTGAGAATGCCATACTCTTTTTCACTCCATCTGTCAAGCCAACCTGCCAGTACCCTGCCATGAGGTCAAAGGTACTCATGTACTTGGTAGCGCAGAGCTTGTCAATTAACTCATCTGCCTGAGGAATGGGTGAGCATCTGTCTTTGTGACAGAATTGAGCTCCCTGTAGTCCACACAAAAGCCAACATCAGTTTCCCACTGCTGGTCTTTTTAGGGACCAGTAGCACTGGGCTATCCCAGGGGCTGAGGAATGGCTCTATCACTCCTAGGGAAAACATCTTGTAAACTTCCTCCTTGATGGTGTCCCTGACCTTATCGGACATCTGGTGAATTCTACTCTTCACCGGCTTACTGTCTTCAGTATCCACATCATGGGTGCAACAATCTGCATGACTGGGAGTCAGCGGAACAGACCGGCAAGCTGACCCTGTAAACAGCAACAGTCTGTCAGTTGCTGGTCTGACAGGTCCGTTGCAAGATAGACCCCTTCAACCGACCTATCTGTGGCTTCAGTGTGCAGGAGGCCTGGGAGGGAATCGGTCTCCTCCTCAGTCTCTCCGTCAGTAACAAAGGCCATGACCAAGTCATCCTGGTTATAATGGGGTTTTAGTCGGTTGACGTGAAAGACCCTGCACATCTGTTTAGGTACCTTCACGTCAATGAGATAATTCATCTCACTGACCTATTACAGCACACAGTGAGGCTCAGTTCACTTGTCCTGAAGGGAACTTGGTTTGACAGGCTCCATAATCCACACCCACTGTCCTGGAGAATAGACTGTCACTGTGGCCATTTGGTCATGCCAGTCCTTCATCAGCTCCTGACTGGCCTTTAGATTCTTTGCTGACTTTTCCATGTACTTTGCTATTCTAGACTGAAAGCCAAATACATAGCCCACCACACCTCATGACAGGGATGAGGGTTTGCTTTCCAATCCCTCCTTCACTAGACTGAGGAGACCTCCTACAGGGTGTCCAAACAGAAGCTCAAAGGGGCTAAGCCCTACTCCGTCCTGTGACACCTCCCTGTAGGCGAACAGAAGGAATGGCTGTGGAAAGTTGCCACAAATCTACCTTTGGCCTAGCCCCTGGTGGACAACCATGTTGTCATTCTTAGATAAACTCCTAGGGGGGTGTGGATCACTATGCCCCCCTGGTCTTGTATCGCAGGGCCCATGTGCACTGTGTTACTCCTCGATTACTCCTATCTTACTCCTATGGACACACTAACATAACACACAAAGAAAACACATGCATCGATTCAACAATAGAAACACTTTTATTCATACATAGCAATGTATGATGCAAACGCTACTATAATGCAGCTCTCAAATTTGCACCTTTTATGCTTTTGGTGCAAATCTACTAGCAATGCAATAACTATAAGCCTTACAGGCTTCTAATGCAAGCAATCTAATAGCAACTTCATTCCACACCATACTTCACACTCTCTATCTAAGACAAACCCTGTCTGATTACCCCATCTATCATGTCAGCCAAAGCTCTGTGTGAGTGTCTGTTCTAATTCCCCATGCACGTGTCTTATTCAATACTCCCCTTTTGCTCTGTGTTGCTCTGTCTCTCCTCTCCAGCTAATTCTGCAACCAGCCAGTCAGTCAGGGCCAGGCCTCTCCCTGCCAGATTGATCTCATCAGCTCTTCTGCACCCAAAACCGCTTCCCGAGGTACATCCAATCACTCCCAAACGCCTCTCCAAGTCAACTCTCGATCTCTCAGAGTGTCAGTGTGTCATCTCCAACTCCAACTAGCATCTTGAACTACTAACTCCCTCTCTCCTCAGAGAGCAGAGCAGCAGAGAGCAGCCACCACCTCAAATCTCAGAGCCTCACCTCTCATTATACCTTTCAATGATGTATACATATCCATGGTTGCACTCATTCTCTCTAAGCTAAAATGCCTCTCTTTCTGTCTGCCAGCATTTCTAAATGTGAGCAGTGCCTAAAAGTCTGTGATGCATGTACTTGTACTTTTCAATCACTGCGTGTTCTTGTCATCATGACATTTTTCATCATATCTATACCATATCTTCTTCTGTCTGCCTGCAGTCACCATCTTCTCATATTTCTCCATTCAAATCCCTCTCTCCTTCTATCCTTGCATGTCTCTCCCTGCAAAGCTCTCCCTCTCTCTTCATTGTGCTGCCTGCCCCCACCTTCTCTCTGTCTGCGAAGCACCAGCCAGGCTGATAAAGCCTCCTTCTCCGTGTCTCTACTAAGGCAAAGGCGACCTCTTATCAACCAAACTGTTTACGCATTCCAATCTTTCACAGTGTACCATAACAACTTTGCACAGAACCAAGTGGTGGTTCTGTTCTGTCTCAATAGAATGGTTTCATGCTTTCTCTATTCTCGAATGTAGTGCTTACTCTCTCTCTCGCAAACCCAAGCGCTATCTATAATGCAGACTTAATGCATATTTTAAGTACACACTCATTCGTGTCTCTCTACAATGCATACATAATATATAACAACATATCTCTACAAATATAACATGTCTCTACAAATATAAAATATGTCTCTGCATGGCACTTCAAATAAAACAGGCCTCATTCTATAGTGAATTGCAAATACATACAAAGTGGCAGAATAATGTGGATAGTCTAATGTCACTACTAATCAGAATGTATGATGGATAACTAAACAGGCTGCAATGATGGATAACTAATCCCTAAATGGGTAATGATTCTCTAACAATGGGCAATGATTTCATAATAATGGGTAATGATTCCATAATGATAACAAACCAGGCTTCTCCATACTATCAGGTTTTACAATCTCTCCCATTTCATTATATGATCATTAGTAACAATTTGTCAAAACATGTCTCAATGTGGCATGCTACATCAAGCAAAATTTGCAAAGGGAAAAAACATTCTATCTCATAATGCAAATAACCCTAGAAAATGCAAGCATTTCACTCTAGCAGTGGCAAGCTAAACTTCAAATGCATAGCTGCAAATGTGTCAAAATTCAGAATAGCATATTCAAGTTTCTCATTGCAAAAAGTCAAGTCAAAAGTGTAAAGCCAAAAGTGTGTCTACAAGCAGATTATTCAAAACGAAAAATGCAATGCATAGAATCAATGCATATGTACTGTGGATTCAGTTTCAGTGTGTCAAGCACAAAATGACAATGGCCCTCATTACGACCCTTGCGGAAATTGACTGACCGGACCGCAACAGCGTAAATAGCGTTTCCGCCATTGCACGAAGGAGCAAAGTGCGGCTAATTACGACCCATCGGGCACGAGCATTACGCCATGGCGGAATCCGAAAGGCTGCGATGGCGGAAATGACCCCAAAACGGCCCTTACCGCCGCCGTACGCTGCACCAGGTGCAATACCGCCACCCATCTTAGCGGTCACCGTAATGAGCGGGCACCGTAATGAGCGGGCACCGCAAATTACGGGCACCGTAAATATACGGAAACGGAAGTAAAAGCATGTGGCCGGAACGGGAAACAGCACGCCGCACAACTATAAAATCCGAATCCCAACACAACCATTAAAAATCCGACCCTGACACACATCCCAACCCGTTAGCAACCCCAGTTAAAAAAATAAATATGGGAAAGGTAGCCAAGAAAGCGTGTGATCGCAAGCGGCAGGTCCACTTCTCCCGAGAGGAACTGACCGTGCTGACCGAGACCCTGCAGGAAAATGCCGCCGTCGTCTTCTCCAGTCAAATGACCAGGACGGCCCTTGCCAACAAGAAGGCCATATGGGCCCTTGTGGCACAGCGCGTAAGTGCGGTGGGGACAACACCCCGCACGCCACAGCAATGTCGCAAGCGGTGGGACGACCTGCGGATCCGCGTACGCAGCATACTTTCTGCGAACAGGAACATCGCCACAGCTACCGGGGGGGGATCAGAGTCGCCCATCAAGTTGACCCCCTGGGAGGAGATCTGCGCCTCCACCATAGGAATGGAGAGCATAGAGGGAGTCGGAGGGATGGAGAAAGGAGTGCCGACATCCGGAGAATCAGGTAGGTTGGCCAAGAGAAACAATGCGAAATCCACAAACCACGAACATGTGCAGTACCATGTGACCCCATAGTGCAATACATACTTTGCCCTGACAGCGCCCTCTAAAAGTCAGAATGAATAAACAAATTAATCAAGATGCCATAAACAACCCCTACATGTGCAGCATGCACCCCCTAACTGCAGGCAGCCAAATGAATGCATCCTCAATCCACACGAAAATGAGACCACCTCCAAGGCCCAGTCCCATATCAGCCTCATGTACCACCCCAATGCATTTGATACGTTGCCATTCCAAATCCGACAGACCCATAACTAACGTTCGCCCCTCTTTACTCCACCACAGGGTCCGATACCAACGACGAGCTGCAGGACACCCCTACCAGCACGCCTGCAAAGAGGGCCAGGACCAACGTCCCAAGAGCCTCCACCTCAGGTGCAAGGATCAAGACACGGCAGCAGCAGGAATCAAGTGCCAGCACACTGGAGGGGACTGCAACAGGCACCCCAGCAGCCAGCAAGTCCACAACCCCAGCACCACAGGTCCCCCCAAAGAACGTATCTGATGGCACTGCCTCTGGTGGTAGCAGCACCATAGGTGACACAGCTGTCATGCCAGCATGCTCCGACACGGAAAACAGTGCTGGCGACGTAGGTACCATCCATGACCTTTCCCAATCCCCCTGCATGTCCCATCCCCTACACCATGACGAAACCACGCAGGGGCACCCAGAAGACGACGACTGGCCAACCCCCACAAGTCCTGTGCCAAGGCAACATGTGTTGAGCAGCCCCCCTGTCACACCACCGCAAATGTCCATGGCCCAGCAGAGGCAACAGTCCCTCGACCTGCTGATCGAGCAACAGCAGGAAGTGTCCACGCTACTCAAGGACCATGCGAATGAATGCGGGGGTTCCAGGGCAGCCATGGAAACATCCACCGAGACACTCAGGGCACAAATAGAGAAAAGTAGTGAGAGCCTCAGGGGAGAAATGGAGAGAAGCACCGAGAGCCTGAGAGCACAAATGGAGAAAAGCACCGAGAGCCTGAGGGGGGAACTGAATGCGACGTCCAAAGACGTTTGTGCTGAACTTGCTGCTGTGCGCCGTGTGCTCTCGGAGCTCTCACAAACCCTCAGAGACATGCATGGACGCGAGCAGGCAGAGACGTCATCCGTGGCAAGTTCCGTCCAGGGCAGCCCCCAACGCAGATCTGGCAGGAACCTGCGCTCCACGGGCAGGGGTGCCCCTGATACCCGTAGAGGGGGCTTGCAATAGCGTCTACCCACGGGCAGCATGCATATTTGGACACTGGTGTTGGGGGGGGAGGAAGTAGGGTGGAGGGGGTGTGTTGGGCTTCACTGGGTGGCGGGTCCATAGGGTGTATGAATCAAATCACATTAACAATACAGCACTTCATTATCATCCAATGACATGTGTGGACATTGATATTTGCGTACGAGGCCTTCATAGGCGTACAGTCCACTATGTGCCTGTACTACACACACACAGTGCCACAGGTCCCCTTTCCGTGTAATAGGCACCATGCGTGGTTGCTAGAAGCATGCATCTATGATGCTCTGTCGGATTGCACGTGCATCCTGTGCCTCATGGACTCCTTGGGGTGCCTCCACATCCCCACCCTCATCATCATCATCTTCAGGTGCATGCAGTACAGCGTCAGGGGGCATGGGCACATTCCTACGTATGCACATGTTGTGCAGCATGACACATGCCATGACCATCTTAGAAACCCTCTCATGGCTGTACATGAGTGCCCCGCCAGACCTGCTGAGGCTGCGGAAACGAGCCTTCAGTAGGCCGAATGCCTGTTCAATGACCACACGGCTACGTGAGTGGGCATGGTTGTAGTCCTCCTCATGCTGGTTCTGTGGGTTCCGGATTGGTGTAAGGAGCCATCTCTTCAGTGGATACCCGGCATCACCTGTATGGGACGAATAAAGGGTGTCAGTGGAATGATAGTGCTAAGTAGCCCCCCCCCCCTCCTGCAAGGTCATTGACGCATCAAATGGGCCACGATGTCATGCATGGAATGAGACTCACCGAGTAGCCAGGATCTGTGCCCTGCGTGTCGCTCCATGTAGCGTGGTATTCTTGTGTTCCTCAGGACCATAGAATCATGGGTAGATCCTGGAAATCTGGCACAACAATGCGTAAAGATCTTGTTGGAGTCACACACCATTTGCACATTGATTGAATGAAATTGTTTCCGGTTGCGGTACTGGACCTCCATGGCATGTGGGACAACCAATTCAACATGGGTGCAGTCGATGGCACCAATGCAACCCGGGATGCCGCCAAGTGCATGGAATCCCACCTTTGCGTTGGTAATCTCCTGGTACGTGCGTGGTAGTGTGATGTGGTCGTCGGCGTGCTTCAGGAGGGCATCGTGCACTTGGGAGAGTGTCCGTGAGAACAGTGGCTGTGAAATGCCATGCAACTGTCCCACTGTGTGCTGGTAGGTGCCTGTGGCCAGGAAGTGGAGTACAGACACCACCTTCAGTAGGGGTGGGATGGCGGTTGGGCTATCTATCATGCTCACGAGGTCAGCATGTGTCATGTCCACAATGGCGATTATGGTGTCCCGGTCCAAACGGTAGAGGGTGTGGATCTGCTCAGCAGTGAGGTTGAACGGATCAGCTCGGAGGCGTGGGATTGCGGGCCGCCTGCGTGTTGGTAGTGGCAGTGCTTGTGGGCCTTGCTGACCCTGCCTTGCCCTCCTCCTCCTCCTTCTCCTCCGTCTCCCCTGTGCGCCCGGTTGTTGTACCTGTTGTTGTTCGTCGTCTTCTTGTAGTTGTAGCACTTGCAGTGCTATCTGGTGCCCCAGGCCCAACATCGCTAGTCCTGCCGGTAGCATTTTGGAGTGGGAGTGGTTGTGGGAGGGGTTTGGGTCTGCTATATATGTGCTGTCGGCCTGTATGGCCTCCACCTGTGCTGATTGAATGAATCTGTGGCGGATGCAATCCCTTCTGGCCGAGCACGTCCCGCACGTAAGGCTGCATTTGGCCGCATGGCATCTTGGGATTGGAATCATGTATCAAATCCCGATGGCAGTGTGATGTACTTTGACTGATTTTCATGCTATGCTCCCATTGTTACACATGCTATGATTGCAGCCGCTTACATACCTGTGAAGAGTCAGTGGTATGTAGGGCTCGATCGATGGCCGACCCTCATGCAGCACAGTATCGTACTTCACCGACGGGCGTGGCGTCCCATTTGTGATTGCAGCCAGTTAGCATTATGACACACAGCCGCACTACATTGATGTAATTGTGAATGCAAGCGTTCACAGAAGCCTTTTCGACGTAATGTTGCAAGTGAGGAATTCGAAGGCCAGGATTTTTGGTTGCGAAGTAGCGGTGAGGAGACGCCCACAGGTCTGCCTGGAAATGTAACGTTCTATTGTTGAATGTCCTTGGGACAGGGCCCATAACGAGCAAGCAATGAATGACATGAATTGAATGGGATGCGCAATAGCGTAGTGGACGATAAGGCAGGACGTTCCCAAGTCCATCTAGCTTCACGACACTACAGATCCGGCCAGGAGCACAGTGGTTTTTGCAGACTGCATTACGCACAGACGCGATGGAAGTTTCACATATTATGTGAGTGAATGTTCATGCGTTTTCATTGCGGGATGAGGGAATGATGAATGGATGCATGGACAGATGATTCCATTTAGGGTCTGCCATGTACATGTGTTTTTTGATTCAATCCCCTTCCCCTGCGCTATGTGATGCAAGGCTGCCATAGTGGGACTTACGTCTATCTGCCCTTGTCGGATCCTCCCTGTCTCGACGCGCCTTCATACACTTGTGTCTAGGCACGTTACTAATCCCATGTCATGGGTTCTATCTTGACGGACGCATGCACAGTAACCGACGTTGCCAATGGTGTATTAACCTCGATTGGTTTCGTTATGTATCGATACTGATTTAGGGGTGTGTATATTCCTTTGGAGTGGGCTAGCATGCATATGGGTGTGGATTTGGTGTGTTGAATGAAGATAGTGATGCATCATGTGTCCTGTAGTGCAATCGGTTAATTTGTGTTTCATTTTGGTGACAGGTATCTCCTGCCCTATTGCAGATGCCATCTGTACGCCACTCCTCCAGATGGATTTTACTCTCGACACCTGCAGCTTCGGGTGAATCAGTGGAGCACCATTACGATCTTATGGGACGATCGCCAATGGGCCACATGCCCTTACGCTGTTCTGGTGGCTAGGTGCAACATTTCGGCCTTTCAGCTGGACTAGTGCCTGCCTCATGGGACGGACCTGCGGTTCTTGCCGCTTCCATGTTGCCTTTTGGAACGTTGATGTTGGCCCTGTGTGCCATGATGGTACAGGGCGTCACACAAGTGGAAGCTGGTCAATTATTGCAGATGCAGCCCTCGGTGATGATGGATGTTTTGGTGTTATTTTACAAATTGCTGTGAGGCCTTTGTCATTTGGATGTGCATTTAAATTGTATTCCGATATTTGGCGTGTTGCGTTATTCTTTGCAGGTGATGTGGCGATTTTCGATTTGTGGCGGTATGTATTGCGAGATGATCTGCATTGTGTTCCGCCTTCTGAGTTGAGTTGTGTGGTACAGTACTGGCCGCTTTTGCCTACGTAGCACAGTGTGGTCACGGATAGGGGCTGCCATTGTGACTGTTTACATGATGTGCTGTTCAGGGGCGGGGGATTGGCTTTTGGCCGACTGGTGCCTGTCAGCCAGGTCGATTGATGGTATGATGGGATGTTCAGAATGTGGCTGGTCACAGGTGCCTGTGTTTGCGTGCGTTTGTTGGAGGGGGACTGGGGTCATGTCCATTGGAATAGCTTCTGTATTGATGCCATCTGTGCCCTGCAGCTCCCATCGGCCCCTCTTGGGATGTGCCTGGCTGCTCAGTCACTCTGCCAACTTGTGTGGTACATGCTTCTGCTGATGGTTGGTTTGTTTACTGGCAAGAGTACAGGGCTGGTGCAATCCCCCTCAGGATGCTGTTTTGGATGTTGCCTTGCGCTGGTGGCAAGCGATGGGGGACTACTGTTGTTTTGTGTCATGTGTTCTTGATTTCCATTTTGATGTCTTGTACCTTCACATGCCTGTGCTGCATCAGTACGGCTATGGTGACATGCCGTACATGGATGCCCACTCACGGGGCGCTTTGAACACCTGCATGCATTTCTACGTTGGCATGCATGGGTGAATTGTAGATTTCACTGGTTGCATGGTGTGAGTACATTGCGCCTGCCAGGAGTTGTGCAATGTGGCCAGGGAGTGGAGTACAGGCACTCAGTGGGCCATTTACGGTTGGTTCACGATGCCGTATTTCTCGCCATGGCGGGATGGTCCATTCCGCCATGCCTGATGGCGTTAGGTACATGTCCGCTAGGGTCGGAATTGGCGTACCGTTGCACCATGGTGGTGTTTGCGGTTTGGCATGGTGCGCGCGCGCGTGCTTAGTGCAGTTAGCGTTGGCGTTCACTACGGTGTCGCTAATGGCTTCGTACTTTGCGGTGACGGGTCATAGTCGCACCGAGCGCTTTTCGATGGCGGTATTGCTTTTCCGCCATCGTTTTCCCCTTTCCGCCAGGGTCGTAATGAGGGCCAATATCTCTTTCACAAGTGTCAAAGTGTCAAAAGCATTCATTTTGTGTGTCGGTGTATACATATCAGTGTATTGGTCATTCAGGCCAATTCAGTTACATTTTCAGTCCAAGTTATTTTCAGGTTCTCACTGCATGTCAGTCTGTGATCAAATCAGTTGTAGCCAAACAGAATGTATGTGTGTCCTCACATCTGTACAGATCCAGTTCTAATGCACATATCTCAGCCAAGGAATGTCAACAAAGCATGTCAACCCCGGAAGGACATTATCAGTTCACTGTGATGCCCTTTGGATTTAAGGATGCCCCTGCCACTTTTCAGCGGATGGTTAACAAGGTTTTGTCTGGTATGGAAAACCTCAGTGTCGCCTATTTAGACAGCATTGCTGTGTTCAGCCACACCTGGGTAGATCATGAAACACTTGCCTTGAAACACTTGTGTATAGGCGCGTTATAAATGCCATATCATATCATATCATGTATCCCACCTGAAACAAGTGCTTCATGCGCTGCAGAATGCAGGCCTGACTATCAAGACCACGAAATGAAAGATAGAGCAGGGCACAGCGACTTACCTAGGCCACCTAGTTGCTGGAGGTAAGAAACAACCTCTCGAAGCAAAGGTGCAGGCTGTGAAGGATTGGGACATCCTCACCACACAGACGCAGGTGAGAGCCTTTCTAGGTCTCACCGGGTACTACCGGTCATTAATCAGAGGGTATGGGACCATTGCCATTTACCTGAATGATGTAACCTCCAAGACAATGCCAAAGAAGGTAACTTGGAACCCTGCCTGTTAAATCTTCTTTCAGGATTTAAAGGATGGATTGTGCAAGGCCCCAGTTCTGAAAGTGCCAGACTATGGTCAGGAATTAATTATCCAGACAGGCGCTTGTGATTTTGGGATTGGAGCAGTGTTAGCACTGCTGAACTCCGAAGGGATAGAGCCACTTGGCGCCTACATTAGCAGGTGATTGACAAAAAGGGAAAGGAACTGGGCTGTCATAGAAAAAGAGGCATATGTGGTCGTGTAGGCCATAAAGAAGCTGAAACCCTACATCTGTGGGTCTCACTTTACGATCCAGGTGGACCACAGGCCTCTGCGATGGTTAATGGCCATGCAGGGAGAGTACCCTAATCTTTTGCATTGGCCCCTGTCCCTACAGGGATTAACTATGGACATCCAGCACAAGCCAGTCTCCCAGCATGGAAATGCAGATGGCCTCAACCGGTACTTTCGTCTTGATGACAAACCAGACCCTCAGTGGGGTAGTGGTTCACATGTTGAGGCTGGGGGGCATGTGAGGAATTTGACGATCCACACTGGGAGTGTCCGCTCACCTGGGGTTTTCAATTTAAAAAAAAATGAAAACGATTAATAGGAGACCAACCTCCGAAAATGTGTGGGACCATTCTGCACTAATTTTCCCTGCCCGAAACGTATAGTCACATGTACTCCGGGAGGACCCAGCCTCCAGGCGCCATCCTCCCCTGTCATGTTCATCTGAATGTGACAGCCCCAGCTACATCAAAGCATCTCAAGAAGGGGAAGGCACACCTTCCGGCGGACATTGCGCAGCCTAATTAAAATATCAAAGGCTCCATGGATCTGCCTCTATAATGTCCAGTTCTGCTGGTGGCAGTGCATACTAATGAGAAATAATTAAGGCAAGCCTGCAACGGGGCTTGGTCGAAGGACAGACAACAGGAAGGTGGGACTAACACCTCTTTGGTATGCAATGTGTCAACTTGAAGCTAGTTCCCACCCCTCCGTATGAAAGGCAGTGGGCCTCATTCTGACTTTGGAGGTAACCATGCCACTATTTGCGGCATGGCTGCCTCCAGAATCGTTCCTACTCCGGCCTGGTGAATGGAGTAATTACCGGTCCATTCCAAGGTTGGAGGGACCGGTAATTCCCCATTCACCAGGGCCCTTCCCCATTCCCATTTGAGCATCCATAGGGCTCGATGGGAATGGGGAAGGCGCTAATAACGGTACCGTAAACTACAGTACCGTTATTAGCACTAAAGTCCCTTTGCGGGTCCCGTCCTTAATGCCTGCTAAAAGCAGGTGTTAAGGAAGGACCCGCAAAGGGAACTCGTAGTAGGACGGTAAGAGTTTAACGGCACCAGTCTCGTTACCAGTGACCGTTAACCCTTACCGCCCTACTCGGAATGAGGCCCAGTGAATCGCATGTCTGGGTCCACCATTACCGTAAGCAACTCCTGCAGAGCCGACCCATTTCAGAGAGAGAAGTATGTGATTTGGGGTGACAGGACATCTGCTCTCATCATAAACTTGAAGGGAGACCTGCGCTTTGATCAAGATCCACAGAGGGCTCAGTTAACCAGAGAAACACTTAGATGTACAACAGACAGGACAATGGGTGGGACCTAGGAATATATGTTGGCACCCCTCACCTTTCCTGTTGAAAAGCACTCTGGTCCTGACCTCATTCATAACAGAATGTTGTTGGTGGGGACCCAGGATTGATTTATTAAGGTAGGGATGGCCTGCACCAAACACTGGGGTCCATTTGACTATGAAAGGGGGCTGAATCCCTCAGTTAGCAGATCATCTGAAGACCTCACATGGAGTAACAAGAAGGACTCATTTGGACCCTGTCTGAAGGCACAGTCTACCTTACATCTTCCACCAGTGAAGGAAGGCCAGGATTTCCAAGAGGGAAGCAAGATCCCTACCCTAGACATCTCCCAGAGAACAGAGGGAGATACCGGACTCAGAGGACCCGTCCACCAGCTCCTGAACCTGCACCCAGCCAGCACACAGCGTGCCCTGCTAGGTTCTGCCAGCAAGCCAGAGAGTCTCTGAACAAAGGACAAGGATGTTGCCTGCAAACATTCTCCTCAGCTTTGGGCCATCCGCCTTGAGAGGACGCCACGATCCCTGAAAATAAGCTAGGAGTAGTGCCACACAAGCATCAAGCAGTGTCCATCTTTTAAGGACATTTTTGAGGCAGTGAGCCCTCGAACCGTGACTGGCTGTGCCACTGACTTTTGTCACGCTGCAGTCACTAAAGCTGTTTGAGACGCTTCGACCAACTTTCCAGATCTGCCAACCAGCACATAGACAATGATTCTTGACACTGAGCTGCCATGTAGGCCAACCTGCAGCCGCCTGTCCAGCCTTGCTTGCCAAATTGCCTGCCGCCTGATACCTGCAGCTGTCTCCTTTCTTGAACTCTGTCGCAGGAGCTGAAAAGCATCCTGGAACCGACTCGACGCTGTCGTGCATCAAGATGATCTCAAGCACCAGGTACATTGTGGTTCTGTCCCCCTGGTCCTTCCCCAAAGGGCCCTAGTGACATTTACAACCCCTTGCTCCCTTGGTGCTGAAACCAAACAACCTTGAACAGTTAAGACTGATTGCTTTACCGACTACCCTCCTGTCAGTATCCAGAGTGCATCAATTTCCTTTGTGAGACTGTCTGTCCTCTGTGTTCCTTTATAGTGTGGGTTGCTTTTTGTAGTGTGCTAGAACTGTCTGTTGTAAGAATAATAAAGTAGATATTTTTGATACAACCTTGACTGGACAGTCTCTTTTATCATTGGGTAATAATTGTATTTGAGCTGCGTTGCAAACGATCCACGACCTTGCCGAGATAAGCCTGCCGTTCCCTCCACGTTACCAAAAATTGGACAAGGCGGTTTATAATTGACTTGTGTTCCAATCTGTTCGGATCCCTTGATGGTTTAGAAACCGATATTCATCCCTGGACCAGTGGTGCCCCAGAAGTTGATTAGTCACATCCACTGACTGACTGGGCCCTTGTCACTTACCCTTGATGACTTCAACATCCTGTGGGCACTCTTGTATCCTGTGGGCACTCTTGCATTCTGCATGTATTCTGCTGACTGACTTCACCCTCGTCACTTACCCTGATGACATTAATGTCCTGTGGGCACTCTTGTATCCTGTGGGCACTCTTGTATTCTGCATGTATTCTACTGACTGACTGCACCCTTGTCACTTACCCTTGATGACTTTAACATCCTGTGGGCAGTCTTGCATGCTGCAGGTATTGCCACTGACTGCATCCTCTTCACTTACCGCGGATGCCTTTAACATTCTGTAGGCACTCTTGCATCCTGTGGGCAGTCTTGCATTCTTGTATGCATTTTGCCACTGACTTTACCCTCGTCACTTACTCCTGATGATATTAATGTCCTGTGGGCACTCATGCATTCTGTGGGCACTCTTGCATTCCGCATGTATTCAACTGACTGACTGCACCCTCGTCACTTTCCCTGATGACATTAATGTCCTGTTGGCACTCTTGCATCCTGTGGGTACTCTTGCATTCTGCATGTATTCAACTGATGGATTGCACCCTCGTCACTTACTCCTGATGACATTAATGTCCTGTGGGCACTCTTGTATCCTGTGGGCACTCTTGCATTCCGCATGTATTTTACTGATTGACTGCACCCTCGTCACTTACCCCTGATGACTTTAACTTCCTGTATTCCCTCTTGCATGCTGCAGGTATTGCCACTGACTTCACCCTCGTCACTTTCCCCTGATTACTTTAATGTCCTGTGGGCACTCTTGTATCCGTGGTCACTCTTGCATTCCGCATGTATTCCACTGACTGAACCCTCGTCACTTACCCCTGATGACTTTAACTTCCTGTGGTCCCTCTTGCATGCTGCAGGTATTGTCAATCACTGCACCCTCGTCACTTTACCCTGATGACTTTAACATCCTGTGGGCACTCTTGCATGCTGCAGGTATTGCCACTGACTGCACCCTCGTCACTTACCCCTGATGAATTTAACATCCTGTGGGCACTCTTGCATGCTGCAGGTATTGCCACTGACTGCACCCTCGTCACTTACCCCCGATGACTTTAACATCCTGTGGGCACTCTTGCATGCTGCAGGTATTGCCACTGACTGCACCCTCATCACTTACCCCTGATGACTTTAACATCCCGTGGGCACTCTTGCATGCTGCAGGTATTGCCACTGACTGCACCCTCGTCACTTACCCCTGTTGACTTTAACATCCCGTGGGCACTCTTGCATGCTGCAGGTATTGCCACTGACTGCACCCTCGTCACTTACCCCTGATGACTTTAACTTCCTGTGGTCCCTCTTGCATGCTGCAGGTATTGCCACTGACTGCACCCTCGTCACTTACCCCTGATGACTTTAACTTCCTGTGGGCACTCTTGCATGCTGCAGGTATTGCCACTCACTGCACCCTCGTCACTTTCCCCTGATTACTTTAATGTCCTGTGGGCACTCTTGTATCCGTGGTCACTCTTGCATTCCGCATGTATTCTACTGACTGAACCCTCGTCACTTACCCCTGATGACTTTAACTTCCTGTGGTCCCTCTTGCATGCTGCAGGTATTGCCACTGACTGCACCCTCGTCACTTACCCCTGTTGACTTTAACATCCTGTGGGCACTCTTGCATGCTGCAGGTATTGCCACTCACTGCACCCTTGTCACTTTCCCCTGATTACTTTAATGTCCTGTGGGCACTCTTGTATCCGTGGCCACTCTTGCATTCCGCATGTATTCTACTGACTGAACCCTTGTCACTTACCCCTGATGACTTTAAAGGCATGGTCCAGTAAAAAATATTATTGTCCCTACGGGTCGGGCATGTTTTTTTAAGCCTAAGTGGCTCAATTTTAGAAAACGTTCCTATGGACCTTACCCGAGTTTTCGTCCATTAAACGCAAGCGAAAACAGGCACCAGGGAGCCGCCATTTTGTGATAATACTATCACTTGCTGCATCGCCCTGGCTGACCTGCTTCTGCGGCACTAAATCAAATCCCCCGCCCCTGAGCCTGTCATTATCAAAACATTCATATTCCCCGCCTCTCTCCGTGATGTTTCTGTGCTGCGTAGGCAAACGCGCCCAGTCGTCTTCTACGCGACTCCACACAGAACCCGGAAACCAACACAGACCATCTCACAACACAGCGCGCCACAATTTGGAATATGAAACTGTACTTTAAAATCAAACAGCAACACGGTAGATTTGGTAAAGTACATTTATTTGACATTAAATGTTTAGAGAATATTCAGCAATTGCCATATGAACTCCGAAAGCCATTTATTTTCTTTTATCTGTATCCGCAAATCCGTCTAAGTTAATATTGAGTCACGCGCTGTTCCTTTATGGTACACAGGGTGTTGCTTTTCGTTAAAAGAAGCACTTTGGAAGCACGGTGAACCGCAAGGCTGTTCCATCAACTAGGCACTAGTCCACCGTAAAGGTTGATATGTTGCTTCTAGCCACTAGTACAGCGTAAGGGGATGTGGGCCCTTGGCGATCGTCCCATAATATGGTCAACGTGCTCCAGTTGTTCACACGAAGCTGCAGGTGTCTATTGAAGAATCCGTCTGCCGGTGTCTCAAACCGATGACAGTAGCAGAAGGGGAGCAAATACCTGTTATGAAAACAAAAAAATTATAATTAGTCTCGCCAGCCGATCTTCATTAATATTACTCATTTTATTTATTACGGCCGATGAGAAACTATTTGCTTGCAAGGATAGTTCAATGGAGTATGTTCGGCTCTAAAATCAATGTGAAAAGTAACGAAATAAATCGAGGCCAACACACAATGAGAAACGACAGTTAGTCTACATGCGTGTGGAATGATATGATATATGATATGGCATTTGTAACGCGCCTATACACAAGTGTTTCAAGGCGCGATGAGGCAGGGGGGAACAAGGGCAGACAGACAACGACCCTACTAGGCCAGGTGTCTTTCAGATCGCGCATGGGGAAGGGGAGAGGGGGGTAAAAGTGCTGTACATGGTTAGTAGAATACAAGATAAATAATAGGGCCAGCTGGTGGCAAGTGCAAGGTAAATGCCGGGAGAAGGGGCTGAAGGATACAGAGACAGTCCCGTAGTGCAGGTAGGCAGTGCAGGGAAACGTGGCTGGACCAAGGACCGACATCGGTGAGACAAGTGGACCTGCATGCCCATGTGCCCACTACGAACACGTTTTCCTTGCTTTTCCTAGCTCTTCATTCATTCATTTATTCATGCATCCATTCATTAATTCATCATTCCGGTATAAAAGCGTCTAAAGATTTACTCACATTATATTTGAAATTTCCATTGTGTCTCTGCGTAATGTAGTCTGTAAATCGGACCGTGCTCTTGACAACGATTTTTCGTATACTGAACTAAAATGAAACTAGGTCTAGTTTCTAAATTTTCTGCCTTATCGTCTCTTACGTTATTGCGCACCCCCTTCAAATGAAGTTCTTTCGGCATGGTCCCTGTCTCAAGGTCAAAAAACAATAGACCCTTATACTTCCAGTGCGACTTGTGGGCCTCATCTGGGCGCTGTCCTTCCTATTCTTTATTTGCAACATCCCGTAGTAAAGGCATCTGTGAGAACTTGAAGTTTAGAATCCCTCTATGTAGTGAGCCACAATGTGCAAATGCGAACTGGCTTCTCTCCCAAATGCCACGGCCCGCTTGGTGCGTTCTAAGGCCCCCAATTTTGTCCTGTTGTCTGCGAGCTTTGCAGACCAAATGGAGACATTTAATTTTTGGCGGAAGGTCAGGGAAAGTATAAAGTACCACAGGAGTTGAGTTAAAAGTGAGATTTATTGTTTGTTTGTTTGTTTTATTATTTGCAATACGCAAGCCTCCCCTCCGTTAACAGTGCGCAACAGTGCGCAGCATTTACATTTACATGAGATGAGACATGAGAAAAATATATACATACACATATATGAGGTGAATAGAGAGAATTCAAAGATGACAACCAGCTTGTTCTCCACCCATGTTGGTGAAGGTAGGGGTTAGGGTTACAGGTACACTGTACAATAACATTTATTTACAAAAAGAGAATCGTATTGCAATTATTTAAACCGGGATTTGTACTTCACAACCAGCTGTGCTTCTGGTGCACATGGCACAGTTGCAATGTTCGGTGGCAATGGATCACTGCTCTGCACAGAAACGTCCAAAATTCCATATCTGTGCTTCTCTAACACAGCAACAATAAGGCCTTTCACAAAGTCGAACTGCATTTCATCATAGACTGGTTTGATCACCCATTGCTTACTTCGTTTTGAAAACACCTTAGTGTAGCGAGGCATCCTTACTTTACCCCTAGTCCTAGATTGTTCACGTCCGACATTGCTGTTATCGGCCAAGACCGCTAGTAGAGTGCGATGTTTCATGCCCCGAAAGCTAAAATGCAAGCGCTTTGGCCTGTACTTTAGGCACATATTGTGGAACACCTCCAAATCTCCTGTGTGACAGAATTCTGTCAGTCCTCTTAAATCTCTTGATAGAGTTTTGTCGAAAACAATCTTCTCAATGGCTTTGTGTGTCGGTGAAGATGGATTCAACCACTTCTTCTTCCGTGCCTCCTCTGGGGACAAAGGGTCATGTTCACATTGGTGGAAATGTAGGTTTTCTGACCAGCGGTGAACATTGGTACAGTGGTGCATCAGTGACCGCCATTTTTCAAGTAGTATTTCCACTGACCCTTCACAAGTTTTTGAGCTCCACCAAAGATGGTTGGTAATAGACTGGGACCACTGCAAAATACTTTCATAACCTTTTTTTTTCCTGCAGCCGAGATTTTCTTACTGATTGATTTAGCAAGATGCAATACGTCAAATTGATAATTAATAAGCGGGAACTGCTCTCTCATTGTCTTGGCAATTGAAACATGTCTGTCCGTGGCTATGAGGTCGATGTGCATTCCCCTTGATTGTAGATATTCCACTGATTTTATAAATCCTAGTTTCTCCATGGCCACTGAGGATGTACATTGTGTTACCTGCACGACCACCAAACTCACAATTTTCTTACTATCCATGTCCTGAAAGTGGTAGGTGCAGTACTTGGCAGAAAATCCAGGGCTGTCGCACTTTCCATCGCCGGCTAGCCTGAAACGTTTCCCTTCGAATGTACTTGCTAGAGACAATTGTTCAATTTTCCAAGCATCACTAATGGCCTGAAAACAGATAATCACGTTGGTATATGTAGTACAGCGATTTAGAAATGAAATGGAGTCCCACAAACTGAAAGAAAGCCTCTAACTTTCTAAAACTGGAGCCACTAAAAAGTGATGCAGCTGCACACAGTAGATTGCCTGCTGGCATTTTCCCCAGCATCGTTTGTGCAGACCATGAGAACCTATGATTTAATCGACAGGCGGCATTTAATTTGACGTTACTGCCTTTTATTTGACGAGTTACATTAATCAAATGCTTCCCACATACTTTCCCTCTAACTGAATGCCCACATTTCAGCATACTTATAATTTCCATCAAACAACTGTCGAATACAATGTATTTGCTCTCTTTCATTAGACTGTCATCCTGCGTCAACGTTGTTTCGGCCTGTGATGTTGCAGAGATTTCAACACATTGGAAAGTAATATCGCTGCTATCAAGTTCTGATGCGTCTATGGATGCTGCGGCTGGTTCATTCTGTCATTTCGAGATCTGCTACTTCAACATTGATGGGAGAACACAACAATTTTGACATGCTTTTGGGTGGCAATTTTTTGGCGGGTGTAGATTGTGTGAATTGATCTGAAACTACTTAAGAGCTATCTTCAATACATTCAATATCATCTTCTTGTGGTGGTGCGGTCGCACTGTAGCAATGGTCCAATGCAACTTTGCTGTATTCTCCAAACACAGTTAATTCATGTTCTGGCCATTGGACATGAGCATCTCGAGCCTGAACACGCCTCGCCTCAATTAATAGTTCCTCCATAGTGTACATGGTCTGGCAAGCAACATCTCTCATTCGCTTCACTGTCTGTGTATGTATAGTTCTGACACCCACGGGTAACTAGAGGAGAGATTGGAAAAGGGATGTTCAGTTTAAACATAAAATAAAGTGTAGTCCAATTGACTTGAAAAAAACATACAATAGTCCCCAGCACAAACAATGTTTTAAAGTTATTAACTGTTTGTAACTAACCTTTTTTTGTTTTTTTTTTTTGCAACTTTTTTGACTCGACCTTCAACATCTGCACGCTGTAGCTCCGATTCGTTTCCGCATGTCCTCCATTCCTCTTGCGCTGCAACGACTATATTTTCTGTATCCGCATAGACAGCACGGAATGAGGCTCCATCGTCTCCCTGAAACATAGTACTTTCATTGCTATGTATCAAAATATTGTTAGCATAAAACATACATGAGGACGAACACACAGGTACATCTCAATAGCCAAACACGATTTAAACATTGTGTGCAAAAATCAAACGACAAGTATTCAACCAGTGATGATCTATTTCGATGGAGCTGTCAGTATCCATACCTCTGGCTCTGCAAGGACTGCCATGAATGGTTGTATTGGAGAGGAGGCATCAGCATCTCCCTGAAACACAGTACTTGCATTAGTATGGTTTTCAATATTGGAAACATAACACACACATGGGGTCGACGGCACAGGTACATATAAAGAGATAACCACAAATGATGCATTGTCTAAAACAATCAAGGAAAATATAAATATGCAGATTTCATCGACTTATTTCTCCGATTCCTTTACATCTGCATCATCAAAATGGGATGTTGTGATTGTAGTGGAAGCTCCGTCGTCTCCCTGAAACACAGCACTTGCGTTAATAGGGAAGAAAGTATAGCAAATGGAATCACGTTATATGATCACGCATGATGGAGCTGTCAGTATCCATACCTCGTGCTGCTGAAGAATATCTATGGATGTTGCAAATGTAGTGCGCACTTCCGAAAGCTGTTGTGCCGATTCGTATACGCATGGTCCCGCTTCCACTTCCACTGGAATTACTTGAATGTCAGGCTCTGCATCAAGTGCAGGGGTTGACGCTCCATCAACTGCCTGAAACATAGTACTTGCATTAGTGAGGATTACAATAGTGAAAACATAATACACACATGGGGTCGACAGCACAGGTACATATCAACGGCTAACCACGAATGAAACATTGTGTAGAACAATCAAACAATGGACCTGTCAGTATCCATACCTCCTGCTGGTGAAGAACATCTAGAAATGTTGTAGATGTGGCGGACGCTTCAGCCTCTCCCTGAAAGACAGTACTTGCATTAGTATGGATAACACTAATTATAACTGAAAACAAACACCAGTGGACGATAACTAAGGTATATATCAATTGGAAAGCACTAACCAAACATTTGGTAAAATAATAAAACGATAGAATAAAACTATTACTTGACATGCATAAAACAAGTCTGTAGCGGATTAGCCTAGTAAGATTACCTGATGCGCGCTAGAAGTGGTTGATAACTGCGACCACGTCAAGGATGTAGAATGTTCTTGCTTCAGATTCAAGGGATAGTAAAGAAGTTGTAAAGGTAAATTAATGATTGATAATGAAATGCCAATATTAAAAATAGCCATGTATGGCGACAGAATACTTGAAAAATGCTCAATACAGCACAGTTCCCTGTTTACATATATATACATTTCGTTTGTGGGTTATAAAATTGAAAAAGAATATATTGATAAATGTCATTATTCAAAAAGCTATACACTCATATCAATATCGAAATTATTACAAGGGATAGAACACCTACAATATCAATTAATCCATTCGGCTACCTACACACTACCGCAAGGCCTAAAACTAAATCCAGACACTTGACTCACCGGTGGTGGAATGTGGACGAATAGAGTGGGAATAGCGTTTTCGAGCAATTTCCGTGTTGTTCGCCGTTTATTCTTCTTTGTTACCCAAGATGTTGTGTACATGTCCAAGGAAAAGTGCCGGCTGCAGATGCGGTATCGATCACCCCTCTTGTCCTGTAAGACTTGTTGGACTCTACTTTCCAGCTCATCCAGTGGATATCCGCAATGTTTGATCCATTCTCTTATTCGATCAACAGTTTTCGGGAATACATGCATTGTAGTGCCTTCAGATTTCGCATGGGTCTTCGTAGGGCAACCGCTAATTGAACAGGCAGGCATTGTTGATAAATCTGAAAAGTAAATTTCGACATTATTATACAATCTTCATGAATAAAGATTTTATACAAAAGTAAATGAATCATACAATGATCAATGCAAGGTTTGTTTTGGTCGCCGGAACTATACCAGTTTATTATGTGCGGCTTAGTATTTGCATAAGCTGCAGAAATGTATAAATGATGTGACTAAAATCTGAACATGTGACTCGTCCCTTGGATGTTCTGTCTTGCACGAGAAGGAAACATGCTTACATTATAGACTGGACCCCCGAAGGATGCAATTCGATGACAATAGACAAAGATGAAAATAAATAGATCTATTGATAGCATAGCAATGGAAACTCAAGTCAATAGCAATGAGACCAATGAACATAGCAATATTGTGTACTCTACTCGCAAATATATAGAAATTTAAAACTCTGCGAAATATGACTAGGATACATGGCCTTACCTTGACCAACAAACAGTTGGATTCAGCAAGCAGAGCAGTATGTTGCAGGACAATAGGTGGGTGGCACAGGTAGCACACTGATGGGTTTGCTCTAAGCGGTCACAGAAGTTCACGGATAGCACGACGACAAGCAGATTAGCGTAGATCTCAGTGGTTGCCAGGTAGCACGTTCAGGAGTTGACTTGCAAAGCACAAAGATGTTCTCATGAGACATATCAAGTGGTTTATAAAGTATTAGAAACAGGGGTGTGTTTGTGAATGAATGACGTATGTATCTTGTGGTGTTAGGGGGGCGGCCTGCTTGAAGGGGAGGCCTGGCTGGAGACACGGGCTCTGAGGAGGCCATGTGACCGATGGCTCCTGGGCGTGGGATACCTTTTGAAGTGTACATGTAGTTTGGCACCTTGGCCTTTCGCGCCCCTGACAGTGCGCATGCACTGGCGCGAACCGCCTTTGATAGAGGGTGGGTGGGATGGAGGGGCCCGGGGCGTGCAGATAAGGCACAGGAAGACTGCTGAATGGAGACACACTTATGTGGATTGCAGGGGGGCAGCCTGCTTCAAGGGGAGGCCTGGCTGGAGACACAGGGTCTGAGGAGGCCATGTGACCGATGGCCCCTTGGCGTGGGATACCTTTTGAAGTGTACATGCTGTTTGGCACCTTGGCCGTTTGCGCCCGTGACAGCCCCCCATGCCAGCGCTCATCCCCGGGTGCGAACCGCCTTTGATAGAGGGGGTGGGATGGATGGGCCTGGGGCGTGCAGATAAGGCACAGGAAGACTGCTGAATGGAGACACACTTATGTGGATTGCAGGGGGGCGGCCTGCTTCAAGGGGAGGCCTGGCTGGAGACACGGGGTCTGAGGAGGCCATGTGACCGATGGCCCCTTGGCGTGGGATACCTTTTGAAGTGTACATGTAGTTTGGCACCTTGGCCTTTCGCGCCCCTGACAGTGCGCATGCACTGGCGCGAACCGCCTTTGATAGAGGGTGGGTGGGATGGAGGGGCCCGGGGCGTGCAGATAAGGCACAGGAAGACTGCTGAATGGAGACACACTTATGTGGATTGCAGG
This sequence comes from Ambystoma mexicanum, assembly GCF_040938575.1. Lineage (NCBI taxonomy): Eukaryota > Metazoa > Chordata > Amphibia > Caudata > Ambystomatidae > Ambystoma > Ambystoma mexicanum. The sequence goes on from NC_090932.1 coordinate 1,682,701,427, forward strand.
GGGGCAGCCTGCTTCAAGGGGAGGCCTGGCTGGAGACACAGGGTCTGAGGAGGCCATGTGACCGATGGCCCCTTGGCGTGGGATACCTTTTGAAGTGTACATGCTGTTTGGCACCTTGGCCGTTTGCGCCCGTGACAGCCCCCCATGCCAGCGCTCATCCCCGGGTGCGAACCGCCTTTGATAGAGGGGGTGGGATGGATGGGCCTGGGGCGTGCAGATAAGGCACAGGAAGACTGCTGAATGGAGACACACTTATGTGGATTGCAGGGGGGCGGCCTGCTTCAAGGGGAGGCCTGGCTGGAGACACGGGGTCTGAGGAGGCCATGTGACCGATGGCCCCTTGGCGTGGGATACCTTTTGAAGTGTACATGTAGTTTGGCACCTTGGCCTTTCGCGCCCCTGACAGCGCGCATCCACTGGCGCGAACCGCCTTTGATAGAGGGTGGGTGGGATGGAGGGGCCTGGGGCGTGCAGATAAGGCACAGGAAGACTGCTGAATGGAGACACACTTATGTGGATTGCAGGGGGGCGGCCTGCTTCAAGGGGAGGCCTGGCTGGAGACACAGGGTCTGAGGAGGCCATGTGACCGATGGCCCCTTGGCGTGGGATACCTTTTGAAGTGTACATGTTGTTTGGCACATTGGCCGTTCGCGCCCCAGACAGCCCCACAATGCAGCGCTCATCCACGGGTGCGAACTGCCTTTGATAGTATATCGTTGCTTATCAATAACAAATGCCACATACCGGAGATTCTTGTGAGCACAGACCCACACTTCAACCGGTGTATTATAGCGGTCAAGACCCTAAGGCCTTTATAATCCAATGGTAATTGTTAGTATAGATATATGTGTGACTTTTAAAGAGACATAACCTACTGAAAGACCTTGAACAAGTGTTATTTAGTGCATGCATTATCGAGAATATGTTATGTTAGCTTAGATAGATAGTGACCACCCTGTTTCACAGCGACCAGACCTTCATCCATTGGGAGCACAGATGTCTGACGTCCATCCTTGAATGGAGACACACTTGATTCATTTAAAAAATCGAAACAACCGTTGTTAAAATATATGTGGTGTTTTATTTTGTATCTTATTTTCATGACACAAAAATACAAGACTTTAAAGATTATACAGGTCAGGTTGCAGCACAGCGAGAGAAAATCCCCTGTACTGACCGCTGTCACTCGGGAACGTTTCTCTTATGGCACGAACGGCACAGGCGGGTATCACTCTTCGAACGCGGTGTCCAAGCCTCCCGTGAAGCCACCATGTAAAGGAACAATAGGCCACCAGCCTGTACCACCTGTGAAAAGGAATGAAACAAACTGTTTTTAAATGACCCAGATGAGTTTAATAAACGTTTGTTGTCAATGACAACTCTTGTAACTAATGGCATTCTGCACGGACAAATGCTATCTAGACAATGCACACTATTGAACGACTTACATGCGTTACTATGATATGAATATATCATTTTGGATATAGTAGAAGAACATGAAATAGGAGTGGCATGACAAGCAGAGTATACTTACTCGTTACTTGGATTACGAGGACGAACAGTTGCGCGAAGTTCGTGCATAAGCACCATCATTATTCTCAACACGGCCCGTGTGAGGCAGGCTGCCCTGAAGTCTGGCAGCTCGGTGATGCATTGCGGTCGTGGATCGCCTTCCGAAATGTAGGCCAGGCATCCCGAGTTTTCTCGGCAGCAGCAGTTCTCATCCTCGGTTGGCATTAGCTCGCACCGATTGCATGTGCACCAGGTGGAGACGCCATCCATTCGACTAGGCCCAGGCTCTTCATCTGTTGATTCGTCCTGCCAACTGCCGTCCGAATCCCCATAGTTTTCGCATGCTTCCCTTTCCAGTAGTTCCACCTCAGTATACTCGGGCTCGTACATGTAGGGCATTATTGTAGCCATTGTGTGTTAAACAAAATAAAATAATTTATAGCGGTGGTACTGGTATCTGTTCACACGGGCTACAAGCGGCGAAGGTAGCTGACCAGAGCACTGAAACGAGTCACAGAATACTCAAAGTAACACACAGAGAGGAATGGAATCGGAAATCTGCTGCTGTGTGTTGGTAAACGGTCTGTTTATACTTATTGAGGAAAGAGGTGTCCTGCCATTTCCATGGCGACACGTCATTAGCTGAGGCGCAGCGATTGTTGACACGAGACGTGCTTTGGCGTTGGGAAATGGGCGGTACGCGTCTGCTGATGACAGGCTCAGGGGCGGGGGATTTGATTTAGTGCCGCAGAAGCAGGTCAGCCAGGGCGATGTGGCAAGTGATAGGATTATCACAAAATGGCAGCTCCCTGGTGCCTGTTTTCGCTTGCATTTAATGGACGAAAACTCGGGTAAGGTCCATAGGAAAGTTTTCTAAAATCGAGCCACTTAGGCTGAAAAAAACATGGCCGACCATGCCTTTAACTTCCTGTGGTCCCTCTTGCATGCTGCAGGTATTGCCACTCAATGCACCCTCGTCACTTTCCCCTGATTACTTTAATGTCCTGTGGGCACTCTTGTATCCGTGGCCACTCTTGCATTCCGCATGTATTCTACTGACTGAACCCTCGTCACTTACCCCTGATGACTTTAACTTCCTGTGGTCCCTCTTGCATGCTGCAGGTATTGCCACTGACTGCACCCTCGTCACTTACCCCTGATGACTTTAACATCCTGTGGGCACTTGTGCATGCTGCAGGTATTGCCACTCACAGAACCCTTGTCACTTTCCCCTGATTACTTTAATGTCCTGTGGGCATTCTTGTATCCCGTGGCCACTCTTGCATTCCGCATGTATTCTACTGATTGACTGCACCCTCGTCACTTACCCCTGATGACTTTAACTTCCTGTATTCCCTCTTGCATGCTGCAGGTATTGCCACTGACTTCACCCTCGTCACTTTCCCCTGATTACTTTAATGTCCTGTGGGCACTCTTGTATCCGTAGCCACTCTTGCATTCCGCATGTATTCTACTGACTGAACCCTCGTCACTTACCCCTGATGACTTTAACTTCCTGTGGTCCCTCTTGCATGCTGCAGGTATTGCCACTGACTGCACCCTCGTCACTTACCCCTGATGACTTTAACATCCTGTGGGCACTCTTGCATGCTGCAGGTATTGCCACTGACTGCACCCTCGTCACTTACCCCTGATGACTTTAACATCCTGTGGGCACTTGTGCATGCTGCAGGTATTGCCACTCACAGAACCCTCGTCACTTTCCCCTGATTACTTTAATGTCCTGTGGGCATTCTTGTATCCCGTGGATTCTCTTGCATTCTGCATGTATTCTACTGACTGAACCCTCGTCACTTAACCCTGATGACTTTAATGGAATTGGGAAAGTCCCCCTGATCGAAAAGGGAGAGGTCCAAGCCATAACGAAATGTGGTCTCCACACTGGAGAGATAGTAATGGAGCAGAGGCTTGAGCGAAAAGTGACATAATTGGGAGTGAACCCTCTTTACTTTTGCTAGTAATGGTGGGCATTTCCCTCTGATCAATAGTTTCCAACTTTCCCTGGAGTTCGTGTTGGTAATATGATAACCCAGGTACCAGAGGGATTCCACCCTTTCTAGAGGATTACCTCCCACACGCCACATCATAGTTTTAGGCCGTCTCTTAGTGGAGGACACAATAACCTTCCATTTTTGGCCATTTATCCTAAGATTGTTTTGGACTGCATAGTCGAAGAAAAGGGTCAGCTTCCTCTGAAGCCCCAACTGTGTCAAATCGAACAGAATGATGACATCAGCAAACACAATACAATCCAGTGACACAGAGCCCAGCTGAGCAGGATTGGTGTGACCTCCATCCCAGACGTGTTTGTTGCCTGCAAGGTAGAGGTTGAACAGGGTGGGGGCCACAACGCACCCCTGCCGCAAACCTACGTGCGTAGCAATAGGGTCCGTCATGGCTCCCTCCCTACTAAACCTCACCCTAGTTGTTGTGTCGATATGCAGCAGGGCCAGCAGTGGCACCAACGTTATTGGGAGGTTCATACACAGAAGCTTCCTCCAAAGCCTGACTCTGCTTACTGTGTCAAAGGCATTAGACATATCTATCGATGCCATGTAGACAGTCCCCACCTTTTGTTATTTCACTGCTGCTAGAAGGTGTGACATGACGAAGGCATTTAAAGAGGTTCCCATGCCAGTTCGAAACCCTATTTGGTACTGTGAGTACAGGCCTCGTGATGTAATTTTTCCCTTAAGCTTCCTTAAAAGGTGGGTTCTGAAAATCTTGCCTGAAGAGTCCAGCAAAGCTATCGGCTTGAAATGTTTGGGTTACCTCCTATCCCCTTGTTTGTAGATTGGAATAATTGTGGATTCCCTCCACGTTCTGGGATCGGTCAGGATTTGACTCCCATGGTTAAAGGCATGGTCTAGTAAAATGTTTTATTGTCCCTACGGGTCGGCCATGTTTTTTTAAGCCTAAGTGGCTCAATTTTAGAAAACTTTCTGATGGACCTTATCCGAGTTTTCGTCCATTAAACGCACGCGAAAACAAGCACCAGGAGCCGCCATTTTCTGATAATCCTATCTTTTCCCTGATCGCCCTGTCTGACCTGCTTTTGCGGCACTAAATCAATTCCCCCGCCCCTGAGCCTGTCATCAGCAGACTCGTACCGCCCATTTCCCAATGCCAAAGCACGTCTCGTGTCAACATTCGCTGCATTTCAGCTAATGACGTATCGCCATGGAAATGGCTGGACGCCTCTTTCCTCAATAAGTATAAACAGACCGTTTCACAACACACAGCAGCAGATTTTCGATTCCATTCCTCTCTCTGTGTTACTTTCAGTATTCTGTGACTCGTTTCAGTGCTCTGGTCAGCTACCTTCGCCGCTTGTAGCCCGTGTGAACAGATACCAGTACCACCGCTATAAATTATTTTAGTTTGTTTAACACACAATGGCTACAATAATGCCCTACATGTACGAGCCCGAGTATACTGAGGAGGAACTACTGGAAAGGGAAGCATCCGAAAACGATGGGGATTCGGACGGCAGTTGGCAGTACGAATCAACAGATGAAGAGCCTGGGCCTAGTCGAATGGACGGCGTCTCCACCTGGTGCACATGCAATCGATGCAAGCTAATGCCAACTGAGGACGAGAACTGCTGCTGCCGAGAAAACTCGGGATGCCTGGCTTACATTTCGGAAGGCGAGCCACGACCGCAATGCATCACCGAGATGCCAGAATTCAGGGCAGCCTGCCTCACACGGGCCGTGTTGAGAATAATGATGGTGCTTATGCACGAACTTCGAGCAACTGTTCGTCCTCGTAATCCGAGTAACGAGTAAGTATACTCTGCTTGTCATGCCACTCCTATTTCATGTTCTTCTACTATATCCAAAATTACATCTTCATATCATTGTAACGCATGTAAGTCGTTCAATAGTGTGCATTGTCTAGATAGCATTTGTCCGTGTAAAATGCCATTAGTTACAAGAATTGTCATTGACAACAAACGTTTATTAAACTTATCTTGGTCATTTAAAAACAGTTTGTTTCATTCCTTTTCACAGGTGGTACAGGTTGGTGGCCTATCGTTCCTTTACATGGTGGCTTCACGGGAGGCTTGGACACCGCGTTCGAAGAGTGATACCCGCCTGTGCCGTTCGTGCCATTAGAGAAACGTTCCCGAGTGACAGCGGTCAGTACAGGGGATTTTCTCTCGCTGTGCTGCAACCTGACCTGTATAATCTTTAAAGTCTTGTATTTTTGTGTCATGAAAATAAGATACAAAATAAAACACCACATATATTTTAACAACGGTTGTCTCGATTTTTTAAATGAATCAAGTGTGTCTCCATTCAAGGATGGACGTCAGACATCTATGCTCCGAATGGGTGAAGGTCTGGTCGCTGTGAAGCAGGGTGGTCACTATCTATCTAAGCTAACATAACATACTCTCGATAATGCATGCACTAAATAACACTTGTTCAAAGTCTTTCAGTAGGTTATGTCTCTATAAAAGTCACACATATATCTATACTAACAATTACCATTGGATTATACAGGCCTTAGGGTCTTGACCACTATAATACACCGGTTGAAGTGTGGGTCTGTGCTCACAAGAATCTCCGGTATGTGGCATTTGTTATTGATAAGCAACGATATACTATCATTGATATAAAGGCGATATACTGTATATTGATATAAAGGCGGTTCGCGCCGGTGGATGCGCGCTGGCATGGGGGGCTGTCAGGGGCGCGAAAGGCCAAGGTGTCAAACTACATGTACTCTTCAAAAGGTGTCCCACGCCAAGGGGCCATTGTTCACATGGTCTCCTCAGACCCCGTGTCTCCAGGCAGGCCTCCCCTGAGGCAGGCCGCCTCCCTGCAATCCACATAAGTGTGTCTCCATTCAGCAGTCTTCCTGTGCCTTATCTGCATGCCCCAGGCCCATCCATCCCACCCCCTGTATCAAAGGCGGGTCGCGCCGGTGGATGCGCGCTGGCATGGGGGGCTGTGACGGGCGCAGACTGCCAAGGTGCTAAACTACATGTACACTTCAAAAGGTGTCCCACGCCCAGGGGCCATCGGTCACATGGCCTCCTAAGACCCCGTGTCTCCATGCAGGCCTCCCCTTCAAGCAGGCCGCCCCCCTAATACCACGACATACATACGTCATTCATTCACAAACACACCCCAGTTTCTAATACTTTAAAAACCACTCGATATGTCTCATGAGAACATCTTTGTGCTTTGCAAGTCAACTCCTGAACGTGCTACCTGGGAACCACTGAGATCTATGCTAATCTGCTCGTCGTCGTGCTATCCGTGAACTTCTGTGACCGCTTCGAGCATACCCATCAGTGCGCTACCTGTGGCCATACACCTATTCTCCCGCAACATACTGCTCTGCTTGCTGAATCCAACTGTTTGTTGGTCAAGGTAAGGCCATGTATCCTAGTCATATTTCGCAGATTTTTAAATTTCTATCTATTTACGAGTTGAGTACACAATAGTGCTAGGTTCATTGGTCTCATTGCTATTGACTTGAGTTTCCATTGCTATGCTATCAATAGATCTATTTATTTTCATCTGTGTTTATTGTCATCGAATTGCACCCTTCGGGGGTCCAGTCTATAATGTAAGCATGTTTCCTTCTCGTGTAATACAGAATATCCAAGCGATGAGTCACATGTTCAGTTTTTAGTCACATCATTTATACATTTCTGCAATTTATGCAAATACTAAGCCGCACATAATGAACTGGTATAGTTCCTGCGACCAAAACAAACCTTGCATTGATCATTGTATGAATCGTTTACTTTTGTATCTTTATTCTTGAAGATTGTATAATAATGTTGATATTTACTTTTCAGATTTATCAACAATGCCTGCCCGTTCGATTAGCGGCTGCCCTTCGAAGACCCATGCGAAATCTGAAGGCACTACAATGCATGTATTCCCGAAAACTGTTGATCGAATAAGAGAATGGGTCAGAAATTGCGGATATCCACTGGATGAGCTGGAAAGTAGAGTCCAACAAGTCTTACAGGAAAAGAGGGGTGATCGGTACCGCATCTGCAGCCGGCACTTTTCCTTGGACATGTGCACAACCTCTTGGGTAACAAAGAAGAATAAACGGCGAACGACACGGAAATTGCGCGAAAACGCTATTCCCACTCTATTCGTCCACATTCCGCCACCGGTGGGTCAAGTGTCCGGATTTAGCTTTAGCCCTTGCGGTAGTGTGTAGGTAGCCGAATGGATTAATTGATATTGTAGGTGTTCTATCCCTTGTAATAATTTCGATATTGATATGAGTGTATAGTTTTTTGAATAATGACATTTATCCATATATTCTTTTTCGATTTCATAACCCACAAACGCAATGTATATATATATGGGTACAGAGAACTGTGCTGTATTTAGCATTTTTCAAGTATTCTGTCGGCTTACATGGCTATTTTTAATGTTGGCATTTCATTATCAATCATTAATTGACCTTTACAACTTCTTGACTATCCCTTCAATCTGAAGCAAGAACATTCTACATCCTTGACGTGGTCGCAGTTATCAACCACTTCTAGCGCGTATCAGGTAATCTTACTAGGCTAATCCGCTATTCAGATTTATCAACAATGCCTGCCCGTTCGATTAGCGGTTGCCCTTCGAAGACCCATGCGAAATCTGAAGGCACTACAATGCATGTATTCCCGAAAACTGTTGATCGAATAAGAGAATGGGTCAGAAATTGCGGATATCCACTAATCCGCTACATACTTGTTTTATGCATGTCAAGTAATAGTTTTATTCTATCGTGTAATTACTTTACCGAATGTTTGGTTACTGCTTTCCAATTGATATACACCGTAGTTATCGTCCACTGGTGTTTGTTTTCAGTTCTAATTAGTGTTATCCATACTAATGCAAGTACTGTCTTTCAGGGAGATGCTGAAGCGTCCGCCACATCTACAACATTTCTAGATGTTCTTCAACAGCAGGAGGTATGGATACTGACAGCTCCATCGAGCGTCATCATCAGAGCTGGAATTCTTGTCGTTTGATTGTTCTACACAATGTTTCATTCGTGGTTAGCCGTTGATATGTATCTGTGCTGTCGACCCCAGGTGTGTGTTATGTTTTCACAATTGTAATCCTCACTAATGCAAGTACTATGTCTCAGGCAGTTGATGGAGCGTCAACCCCTGCACTTGATGCAGAGCCTGACATTCAAGTATACGAATCGGCGCAACAGCTTTCGGAAGTGCGCACTACATTTGCAACATCCATAGATATTCTTCAGCAGCACGAGGTATCGATAATGACAGCTCCATCATGCGTGATCATATAACGTGATTCCGTTTGCTATACTTTCTTCCCTATTAACGCAAGTGCTGTGTTTCAGGGAGACGACGAAGCTTCCACCACAATCACAACATCTCATTTAGATGATGCAGATCTAAAGGAATCGTTGAAAAAAGTCGATGAAATGTGATCATATTTAGATTTTCCTTGATTCTTTTGGACAATGCATCATTTGCGGTTATCTCTTTATATGTACCTGTGCGTTCGACCCCAAGTGTGTGTTATGTTTCCAATATTGAAAACCATACTAATCCAAGTATTGTGTTTCAGGGAGACGACGGAGCTTCCACCACAATCACAACATCTCATTTAGATGATGCAGATGCAAAGGAATCGTTGAAATAAGTCGATGAAATGTGATCATATTTGGATTTTCCTTGATTCTTTTGGACAATGCCTCATTTGTGGTTATCTCTTTATATGTACCTGTGCCGTCGACCCCAAGTGTGTGTTGTGTTTCCAATATTGAGAAGCATACTAATGCAGGTACTGTGTTTCAGGGAGATGCGGATGCCTCCTCTCCAATACAACCATTCATGGCAGTCCATGCGGAGCCAGAGGTATCACTGGTCGAATACTTGTCGTTTGATTGTTGCACACAATATTTAAATCGTGTTTGGCTATTGAGATGTACCTGTGTGTTCGTCCTCACGTGTGTTTTATGCTAACAATATTTTGATACATAGGGTCTCATTACACGGAAGGCGGTGAGCCATGGCGCTATTAGCGCCATGGCTCATGCCGGTAAAATACCGGCACCGCCTTGGCGGAAAGGGGATATACCGCCCCATTCCAAGGTTGGTGGGGCGGTAAATCCCCCTTCCGCCATTGCCCTTCCCCATTCCCATTTCTGCCCCATAGGGCTCTATGGGAATGGGGAAGGCGCTAATTACGGCACCGCAATTTTGCGGTGCCGTAATTAGCTCCGAGGTCCCTTAGCGGGTTGGTTTTTAACGCCTGCAAAAAGCAGGCGTTAAAACACCAACCCGCTAAGGGACCTCGTAGTAAGGCGGTAATGGTTAACGGCCACCGTTACCATTAACGGTGGCCGTTAACCATTACCGCCTTCCGTGTAATGAGGCCCATAGTAATGAAAGTATGTTCTTCAAAAAACCTTGGCTTGGAAAGTTTGGTCTAAACTGGCGACATCTTATAGTAGTGAAAAATGAAAGTAGTTGGTACAATCAGTACACTAAGTCCATAGAGTCGCGTCTCACCAGGTCTGGGGTTTAGCCAAGTACAAGAACCCTTGCAAAATAGTGTATAACAAGTCTCGCCCCCTCGAGACTTGTAGCAACTTTGCGATCGTACGCGCTTATTCTGAACAGCAGGGATTTACTGTCATGATCTCTGCTTCCAAAAGGTCAGGGTTTTCCCAACTCCCTTGGAAGCAGATCCATAACCCAGGTTCCGAGGGCCAACCAGTCCCAATTGGGACCTTTTGGACCCAGTCCTGGCGCCAGTGGCACCAGGCTCATAAATGTGCCCAGTCCCAGCGCTGGAAGCGCCGGGCTCATGATGCTTGGGTGGACTTACCTGCAGCAGACCATGTTGCTTACTTGCCTGCCAGCTGAGCCTCTGATCTTCTTCTGTTTGGAACTACTTTTCCTGTTGGGTGGGGCAGGAGCCACTCCCTAGATTCAGAACACTGGAACTCTTCTGGAAAGCAGGAACTCTTTTCTTACCTAGGCGTGGCTGTGGAAGGAGACACCTAAGCACTACCGGAGGCTATTTAAACCACACCCGGTGGTTGAATCTTGCTTTGCGTTATTCTGCATCCTCTGCAGCAGAACGCTCATCGTGTCTTCTGCATCGGATCCTGGGCCAACACCTATAAAGACAAGAAAGAACAGGTTAGCATTCCGGCATCTGAAAGACAAAGGCTTACCTACTCTTCGTGCGCTCCGGAGGTCTTCACACTGCATTTCGGCATCTGAAAGACAAAAGCTTACCCACTCTTCGCACGCTCCGGAGGCCTTCGGCGCTGCATCCTGCATCTGAAAGACAAAACAAGGTGCGTTTAAAGACATTGGGGAACTTTGATACTCACGTGCCATTACTCCTTTCCACATCAACCCCAGTGGGTATTCCGGCACCCTGCAGCCGCTCCGAACTCGTACCTGCAAAATAAAAGACAGTTAGAGCGCATCGTGAAGCAGGCAACAAGCGCTTACTTACGTGCTTCCAAGCGCTTCTATTCATCATACGGACTCCATCTTCAACTCACTTCAGCCCGTCATCCGCCATCGCCGGAACCTGCAAAACAAGAGACATCATTGCTAAAGACTTTAAAGACAATAGAATTACTCGAAACTTACCGTTCGTGCAGTAAACGACGGACAGCAGTCCTCTGAAGTCAAGAGGCCTGCGCTACCGATCCAGTGAAGAAACTGGTTACAGCACCCTGCCCCGAGGCAGATGGAGAGCTCGGCATTCACTTACCTAAGGTGAGAGCGTTAACCTTTGGGGGTCTACAGGAGAGCAAAAAAGGGAAGAGATAGGGACACCCCAATAACCTCAGTTCATTAATCCCATATTTTCTGTCTGCAGACATCTTACTCTTGAAGTCAGGCATACAGTGCACAGAGGTCCAGCCCAAAGAGCCAACCGGGTGCTACACATCACCTTTGAAGATACGGTAGTCGCCCAGTCAAGACCGGCGCCTCTGCGAGAATCAGGTGAGCGTTACAGAACGCAAAGCCTACCGCAAAACTCTCACCCAGGCGCTATGGAAACCTCGGATACTGACCATCTAGCCCGGTTACTTGGGGAACTAAGGGCAGAAGTGCATGCAGCTCGTCAGGAAACGAATGCTCTAAGAAGGGAACTAATTATTTCCAAGGAGAGAACAGACGGTCTTGCTAGACAATTGCTACAGTCACAAGCCGGACAAACCCCGTTACCCGCATCAGGGGCAAATCTTCCTTCAACAGCCTCTATGAATCCAGTGCAGATCAACCTACCTGGGAATGTACCTCTGGCTCCACCCGAACGATTTTCTGGTGACCCAAAGAGGTTAGCAGTATTTATCAATCAGTGCCGGTTGCACTTCTTATGCCGGCCAGCAGCCTTTCCAACTGATCAAGCTAAAGTAGCTTTTGTACTTTCGTACCTTAGTGGCAATGCGGCAGACTGGTCGATCCCTCTAGTTAATCAAGATGATCCGGTTCTCCATGATTTTCAAGCCTTTCAGCTTAGTATGGAAAAACTGTTCGCAAGACATTCACAGGGGCAGGCCTTGGACAATGAGCTTCTTTCGTTGCGACAGGGTAATCAAGACCTTTTGGCTTATATTGCATCTTTCAATAGACTAATAGTGGAAACTCAATGGCCTGAGGACAAAAGGATTACGCTGTTTTACAGAGGTCTACGTGGAGAGCTCAAAGACGTTTTAGCCCAAGTAGTGAATCCCCCACAAGACTGTTCGGATTATATAGACTTGGTCTTTCAAATAGATCATAGACTGCAGAACAGGAAGGCCGACCGTTCCAAGTTTGATGCTCGAGTATTTTCCAAACCGCCAACTCCTTCCAAAGGAGTAGACTCCGGGGAACCCAGGCAAATCGGGGGTCTGAAAGGTCCTCTAACACAAAAGGAGCGGGAAAGGAGAAAACAGTTGCAATTATGCCTATATTGCGGAAACTCAGGGCACTTTCTTCGAGACTGTCCGGTGAAACCTGCCAAGAAGGCAGTAGGAGCTGCAGTTACCAAAGTTACAAACTCTGAGCAGGGAAACGACCTCGCCTGACAAGAATAGAGGTCCTCTTGCCGAGCGTGAAAACCAGTTCCGTGACCTCGCATTTCGTGATACCTATGGTCCTCATTAGCCCTGATAATCCGGATCGATTACATGCAATTGAAGCTTACGTCGACAGCGGTGCCATCGGCAATTATGTGGATCATGAAATGGTTTTGAGGATGAATCTAACTCTTTGTCCCAAGGCTGTAAAGGACGTCATTACTACAGTGGATGGTACGGAGATAGCCTCCGGGCCAGTAACGCATACCACTCAAGAGGTGACGCTAGTAAGTCAAGATGGACACCATGAGAAGATCGTGTTCGATGTGATCAAGGCCCCTCAGTTTCAGATTATTCTAGGAATACCTTGGTTAGAGAAACACAATTCTCTGATCGATTGGCGAGCAAGAACGGTCCAGTTTCCAGAATGTGTCTCTACTTGTCACCCTCCACCTGGTGTTGCACTGGCAGCAATTTCTTCAGAGACTCCCCAGTTACCTCCCGAATACCTTGAATACCAAGATGTTTTCCGGAAGGATCAGGCTAACACTCTACCTCCTCATAGGTCTTATGACTGCCAGATAGACCTGATACCTGGATCTACTCCTCCTTGTAGTAGAATTTATGCCCTCACCGAGCCTGAGAACCTTCACCTTCGACAATACCTGGATCAATACCTGGCGAATGGGTTTATTCTTCCTTCCAAGTCCCCTGCTTCTTCAGCTTTGTTCTTCGTTCCAAAAAAGGAAGGAGACCTTAGAACTTGTATCGATTATCGCTCCCTGAACCAGATCACCATTAAGAATAGATATCCATTACCTTTGATCCCTGAACTCCTGGACCAAGTCAGAAAAGCATGCATATATACAAAGCTGGATCTTAGAGGAGCTTACCACTTGGTACGAGTAAAAGAGGGCGATGAATGGAAGACTGCCTTCCGCACCAAGTATGGGCTATTTGAATATCAGGTCATGCCCTTCGGACTTTGCAATGCCCCGGCCGCCTTTCAATATTTTATGAACGATGTCCTCAGAGAGCTCATAGATGTGTGTGTTGTTGTTTACATTGACGACATCCTCGTTTATTCTTCATCGGAATCTGAACATCGGAAACACGTGAAAATGGTCCTCGAAAGATTGCGTCAACACAAACTTTTCGCTAAGTTGGAAAAATGTGTTTTCAACGTGACTGAAGTTGAATTCTTGGGATTCATATTATCACCTGGCGGAGTACGTATGGATTCAAAGAAGGTCGATGCAGTTCTCAAATGGCCATCACCATCCTCCGTAAAAGGTGTGCAAAGCATGTTAGGCTTTGCTAACTTTTACCGCAGGTTTATCCCCGAATTCTCTCGAATAGTCCAGCCCATCACTGCCTTGTTAAAGAAAAACAAACGTTTTGAATGGTCTACCGAGGCGGAACAAGCTTTCCAGGATTTGAAGACTAAATTTATCTCTGCACCAATCTTAAAACACCCTCGCCCTGAACTCCCCTACATCATGGAAACTGATGCTTCAAGCCTTGCCATGGGGGCAGTTCTATCACAAAAGGACCCGGTAACCAATCAGTTGCATCCCGTGGCATTTTGGTCCCGCAAATTCTCGCCTCCTGAAATCAATTACACGATTACTGACAAGGAACTTCTGGCTATCAAGTCTGCCTTTAAGGCTTGGCGGCATTATCTGCTGGGGGCCCGACACACCGTTACTGTGATTACGGATCACCGAAACCTGCAATATTTGAAAACCGCAAAAGCCCAATCCTCTAGACAACTCCGTTGGGCATTATTCTTTGCCGAGTTTGACTTCATAATTACCTATCGACCTGGTACAAAGAATGGTAAAGCTGATGCCCTTTCTCGGATGGGAGTGGAAGAACACTTGATCAACCCTAAACCTGTACCAATCATTCCCGAACAAAGAATTCTGGGTGTAATCGCCACAGAATCCATAGAGGAAGTTAAGGATAAAGCCAGGCAACTTGTAACTCCAGCAGACATACAGAATTGGCATCTGCAGGGAAAGGACTTTGCAGTAAAGGACAACTTATTGTATTTCCAAGAACGATTATACCTACCCAGCACAGATTTACAGAAAAAAGTAATCTCCTGTTATCACGATTCTTTAATGGAAGGTCATCCCGGTATGGCCAAGACCTCAGAAAAGATCAAGCGCTACTTCTGGTGGCCGTCTTGGAAAAAAGATATTAGAGACTTTATAATGTCTTGTGGAGTATGCGCCCAAAACAAGAGTCAAAAGGAAAGACCAGCAGGCCTCTTACGCCCTATTGACATCCCACCTCGCCCTTGGCATACGCTTTCTATGGACTTCATCACCAATATACCTCCATGCTCCGGATACAATACGATTCTAGTAATCGTGGACTTATTCTCCAAGATGGCGCATTTCATTCCGCTCAAAGGCTTGCCAACAGCAGCAACTCTGGCCCGAGAATTTCTCGAAAACATCGTCCGACTACACGGTTTTCCTTCCGTTCTAATTTCGGATCGAGGTAGTCAATTTATTTCTCATTTTTGGCAAAGTTGCTGTCGGTCGGCTCAAATTGATGTGAGACTATCGACCAGTCACCACCCTCAGACCGACGGACAAACCGAGAGGACCAATAAAACTCTGGAACAGTATTTACGCTGCATGCTGCAACAAACTGAAAAAACTTGGAAAGACATCCTTTGGATAGCCGAATATGCCTACAATAACTCTGTCCATTCGGGAACTGGGAAAACACCGTTTTTTCTTTTGTACGGCAGTCACCCTCGAACCTCGGAGTTGGATCCCCTCCAAGATCTTGAAACACCAGCAGTAGACTACCTGCATTCTACAATCACCCAAGCCTTTAAGGAAGCTGTTTCTCACCTTCAAAGGGCTAAAGAACAATACAAGAAAGGAGCAGATCAACATCAGAAGGAAGCCCCTCAATATCACGTAGGGGACCAAGTCTGGTTATCCACCAAATATCTACCTCTAAAAGGGCCACGCACATTCAACCCAAGATACCTTGGTCCCTATTCCATCACTACCATAATAAACCCAGTAGCGGTCAAGTTGGACTTGCCCCCTCACATGAAGATACATCCGGTCTTCCACGTCTCTCTATTAAAACCCGTGCAACCTCAAACCCGACTAACTAAATCTCCAAAACCCATCCTAGTTGATGGAGAACTCGAGTTTGAAGTCAAAAGCATTCTGGACTCCAAGATCTCCAAATCTAAATCATTTTACCTAATTGACTTGAAAGGCTACGGCCCCCAAGAGAGATCCTGGGAACCTGCTGAATATGTCCACGCTCCTCGCCTAATCAAAAGATTTCACCGAACATTTCCTGACAAGCCAAAACCCCCGGAGAAGCCCGGTTTGGGAGGGGCCTTGAGGGGAGGTACTGTCATGATCTCTGCTTCCAAAAGGTCAGGGTTTTCCCAACTCCCTTGGAAGCAGATCCATAACCCAGGTTCCGAGGGCCAACCAGTCCCAATTGGGACCTTTTGGACCCAGTCCTGGCGCCAGTGGCACCAGGCTCATAAATGTGCCCAGTCCCAGCGCTGGAAGCGCCGGGCTCATGATGCTTGGGTGGACTTACCTGCAGCAGACCATGTTGCTTACTTGCCTGCCAGCTGAGCCTCTGATCTTCTTCTGTTTGGAACTACTTTTCCTGTTGGGTGGGGCAGGAGCCACTCCCTAGATTCAGAACACTGGAACTCTTCTGGAAAGCAGGAACTCTTTTCTTACCTAGGCGTGGCTGTGGAAGGAGACACCTAAGCACTACCGGAGGCTATTTAAACCACACCCGGTGGTTGAATCTTGCTTTGCGTTATTCTGCATCCTCTGCAGCAGAACGCTCATCGTGTCTTCTGCATCGGATCCTGGGCCTAAGGAAAAAGGCTTACCATCCTGAATCCAGTCTTCAGCAACACCTATAAAGACAAGAAAGAACAGGTTAGCATTCCGGCATCTGAAAGACAAAGGCTTACCTACTCTTCGTGCGCTCCGGAGGTCTTCACACTGCATTCCGGCATCTGAAAGACAAAAGCTTACCCACTCTTCGCACGCTCTGGAGGCCTTCGGCGCTGCATCCTGCATCTGAAAGACAAAACAAGGTGCGTTTAAAGACATTGGGGAACTTTGATACTCACGTGCCATTACTCCTTTCCACATCAACCCCAGTGGGTATTCCGGCACCCTGCAGCCGCTCCGAACTCGTACCTGCAAAATAAAAGACAGTTAGAGCGCATCGTGAAGCAGGCAACAAGCGCTTACTTACGTGCTTCCAAGCGCTTCTATTCATCATACGGACTCCATCTTCAACTCACTTCAGCCCGTCATCCGCCATCGCCGGAACCTGCAAAACAAGAGACATCATTGCTAAAGACTTTAGAGACAATAGAATTACTCGAAACTTACAGTTCGTGCAGTAAACGACGGACAGCAGTCCTCTGAAGTCAAGAGGCCTGTGCTACCGATCCAGTGAAGAAACTGGTTACAGCACCCTGCCCCGAGGCAGATGGAGAGCTCGGCATTCACTTACCTAAGGTGAGAGCGTTAACCTTTGGGGGTCTACAGGAGAGCAAAAAAGGGAAGAGATAGGGACACCCCAATAACCCCAGTTCATTAATCCCATATTTTCTGTCTGCAGACATCTTACTCTTGAAGTCAGGCATACAGTGCACAGAGGTCCAGCCCAAAGAGCCAACCGGGTGCTACACATCACCTTTGAAGATACGGTAGTCGCCCAGTCAAGACCGGCGCCTCTGCGAGAATCAGGTGAGCGTTACATTTACCCCTTTGACATATGGAAGCTCATTTTTCACATTATGTGAAAGGGGCATCTTACATGACTACAAGACTAATCAATAGCCCTGATTTGAAAAAGGTCCTTGGAGGACCGAAACACGTGTCATCAACTTTAAGGGCAATTTTTCTGAGAAATAAAAATATTTTGCAAGAATCAGGCGCTGTCTCTTTCCAGGTCACTTATACCTTACACTAGTAATGAAAGTACTATGTTTCAGGGAGACGATGGAGCCTCATTCCGTGCTGTCTATGCGGATACGGAAAATATAGTCGTTGCAGCGCAAGAGGAAGGGGGAGGACATGCGGAAACGAATCGGAGCTACAGCGTGCAGATGTTGAAGGTCGAGTCAAAAAAGTTGCAAAGAAAAAAAAACAAAAAAAGGTTAGTTACAAACAGTTCATAACTTTTAAAAAATGTTTGTGCTGTTATATTTTTTTCCAGTCAATTCTACTACACTCCATCTTGTGTTTAAACTGAACATCCCTTTTCCAATCTCTCCTCCAGTTGTGTGAAGCGAATGAGAGATGTGGCTTGCCAGACCGTGTACACTATGGAGGAACTATCAATTGAGGCGAGGCGTGTTCAGGCTCGAGATGCTCATGTCCAATGGCCAGAACATGAATTAACTGTGTTTGGAGACTACAGCAAAGTTGCATTGGACCATAGCTACAGTGCGACCGCACCACCACAAGAAGATGTTATTGAATGTATTGAAGATAGCTCTGAAGTAGTTGCAGATCAATTCACACATTCTACACCCGCCAAAAATTTGCCACCCAAAAACCTGTCGACATTGTTGTGTTCTCCCATCAATGTTGAAGTAATAGATGTGGAAATGACAGAGAATGAACCAGCCGCAGCATCCATAGACGCATCAGCACTTGATATCATCGATATTACTTTCCAATGTGTTGAAATCTCCACAACGTCACAGGCCGAAACAACGTTGACGCAGGATGACAGTCTAATGAAAGAGAGCAAATACATTGTATTCAACAGTTTGATGGAAATTATAAGTATGCTGAAATGTGTGCATTCCATTAGAGGGAAAGTATGTGGGAAGCCATTGATTAATGTGACTCGTCAAATAAAAGGCAGTAACGTCAAAATAAATGCCGCCTGTAGATTAAATCATAGGTTCTCATGGTCTGCACAACCGATGCTGGAGAAACTGCCAGCAGGCAATCTACTGTGTGCAGCTGCATCACTTTTTAGTGGCTCCAGTTTTAGAAAGTTAGAGGCTTTCTTTCAGTTTGTGGGACTCCATTTCATTTCTAAAGCGCTGTACTACATATACCAACGTGATTATCTGTTTCTGGCCATTAGTGATGCTTGGAAAATTGAACAATTGTCTCTAGCAAGTACATTCGAAGGCAAACGATTCAGGCTAGCCGGCGATGGACAGTGCGACAGCCCTGGGTTTTCTGCCAAGTACTGCACCTACCACTTTCAGGACATGGATAGTAAGAAAATTGTGAGTTCGGTGGTCGTGCAGGTAACACAATGTACATCTTCAGTGGCCATGGAGAAACTAGGTTTTATAAAATCAGTGGAATATCTACAATCGAGGGGAAAGCACATCGACCTCATAGCCACGGATAGACACGTTTCAATTGCCAAGACAATGAGAGAGCAGTTCCCACATATTAAACATCAATTTGACGTAGGGCATCTTGCTAAATCAATCAATAAGAAAATCTCGGCTGCAGGGAAAAAAAAAGGTTTTGAAAGTATTTTGCAGTGGTCACATTCTATCACCAACCATCTTTGGTGGAGCTCAAAAACTTGTGAGAGGTCAGTGGAAATACTACTTGAAAAATGGCAGTCACTGATGCACCACTGTACCAACGTTCACCGCTGGACAGCAAATGAACATTTCCACCAATGTGAACATGCCCCTTTGTCCCCAGAGGAGGCACGGAAGAAGAAGTGGTTGATTCCATCTTCACCGACACACAAAGCCATTGAGAAGATTGTTTTCGACAAAACTCTATCAAGAGATTTGAGAGGACTGACAGAATTCTGTCACACAGGAGATTTGGAGGTGTTCCACAATATGTGCCTAAAGTATAGGCCAAAGCGCTTGCATTTTAGCTTTCGGGGCATGAAACATTGCACTCTACTAGCGGTCTTGGCCCATAACAGCAATGTCGGACGTGAACAATCTAGGACTAGGGGTAAAGTAAGGATGCCTCGCTACACTAAGGTGTTTTCAAAACAAAGTAAGCAATGGGTGATCAAACCAGTCTATGATGAAATGCAGTTCGACTTTGTGAAAGGCCTTATTGTTGCTGTGGTAGAGAAGCACAGATATGGAATTTTGGACGTTTCTGTGCAGAGCAGTGAGCCATTGCCACTGAACATTGCGACTGTGCCATGCCCACCCGAAGCACAGCTGATTGTGAAGTACAAATCCCGGTTTAAATAATTGCAATACATTTGTCTTTTTGTAAATAAATGTTATTGTAGAGTGTACCTGTAAACCTAACCCCTACCTTCACCATCATGGGTGGCGAACAAGCTGGGTGTCATCTTTGAATTCTCTCTATTCACCTCACATATGTGTATGTATATATTTTTCTCATGTCTCATCTCATGTAAATGTAAATGCTGCGCACTGTTAACGGAGGGGAGGCTTGCGTATTGCAAATAATAAAACAAACAAACAAACAATAAATCTCACTTTTAACTCAACTCCTGTGGTACTTTATACTTTCCCTGACCTTCCGCCAAAAATTAAATGTCTCAATTTGGGCTGCAAAGCTCGCAGACAACGGGGACAAAATTGGGGCACTTAGAACGCGCCAGCCAAGCGGGCCGTGGCATTTGGGAGAGAAGCCAGTTCGCATTTGCACATTGAGGCGCACTACATAGACGGATTCTAAACTTCAAGTTCTCACAGATGCCTATACTACGTGATGTTGCAAAGAAAGAATGCGAAGGACAGCGCCCAGATGAGGCCCACAAGTCGCACTGGAAGTATAAGGGTCTATTGTTTTTTGACCTTGAGACAGGGACCATGCTGAAAGAACTACATTTGAAGGGAGTGCGTAATAACGTAAGAGACGATAAGGCAGAAAATTCAGAAACTAGACCGAGTTTCATTTTAGGTCAGTATACGTAAAATCGTTGTCAAGGACACGGTCCGTTTTACAGACTGCATTACGAAGAGACACAATGGAAATTTCAAATATAATGTAAGTAAATCTTTACACGCTTTTATACCGGAATGAAGATTTAATGAATGGATACATGAATAAATGAATGAATGAAGAGCTAGGAAAAGCAAGTAAAACTGTTCGTAGTGGGCACATGGGCATGCAGGTCCACTGGTCTCACCGATCTCGGTCCTTGGCCCAGCCACTTTTCCCTGCACTGCCTACCTGCACTAAGGGACTGTCTCTGTATCCTTCAGCCCCTTCTCCCGGCATTTACCTTGCACTTGCCACCAGTTGGCCCTATTATTTAATTTGTATTCAACTAACCATGTATAGCCCTTCCCCATGCGCGATCAGAAAGACACCTGGCCTAGTAGGATCGTTGTCTGTCTGCCCTTGTTCCCCACCTGCCTCTTCACGCCTAGAAACACTTGAGTATAGGCGCGTTACAAATGCCATATCATATATCATATCATTCCTCACGCATGTAGACTAACTGTCGTTTATCATTGTGTGTTGGACTCGATTTATCTCGTTACTTTTCGCATTGATTTTAGAGACGAACATACTCCATTGAACTATCCTTGCAAGCAAATAGTTTCTGATCGGCCGTAATAAATAAAATGAGTAATATTAATGAAGTTCGGCTAGTGAGACTAATTATAATTTTTTTGTTTTCATAACAGGTATTTGATCCCATTCTGCCACTGCCATCTGTTTGAGACACCGGCGGATGGATTCTTCAGCAGACACCTGCAGCTTCGTGTCAACAACTGGAGCACGATCACCATATTATGGGATGATCGCCAAGGGCCCACATGCCCTTACGCTGTACTAGTGGCTAGAAGCAACATAACAACCTTTAGGCTGGACTAGTGCCTAGTTGATGGAACAGCCTTGCAGTTCACTGTGCTTCCAAAGTGATTCTTTTTACGAAAATGAACACCCTGTGTACCATAAAGGAACAGCGCGTGACTAAAGATGAAACGGAACAGTTATTGCGGATACAGATAAAAGAAAATAAATGGCTTCCGGAGTTCATATGGCAATTGCTGAATATTCTCTAAACATTTAATGTCAAATAAATGTACTTTACCAAATGTACCGTGTTGCTGTTTCATTTTAAAGTACAGTTTCATATTCCGAATTGTGGGGCGCTGTGTTGTGAGTTGATCTGTGTTGGTTTCCGGGTTCTGTGTGGAGTCGCGCAGAAGACGACTGGGCGCGTTTGCCTACGCAGCATAGTAACGTCACGGGGAGAGGCGGGGAATATGAATGTTTTGATAATGTCAGGCTCAGGGGCGGGGGAATTGATTTAGTGCCACAAAAGCAGGTCAGCCAGGGCGATCGGGGAAAATATAGGATTATCAGAAAATGGCAGCCCCCTGGTGCTTGTTTTCGCGTGTGTTTAATGGACGAAAACTCGGGTAAGGTCCATAGGAAAGTTTTCTAAAATTGAGCCACTTAGGCTTAAAAAACATGGCCGACCCGTAGGGACAATAAACATTTTTACTAGACCATGCCTTTAAATAGGTCTTGCAGAAGAGCAGCCCAAAGATCTGGATTAGATTTAATTAGGGCGGGAGGTGTGTTGCCAGGGCCCAGGGCCCTCGATGACTTGGCCCTACCAATTTCCTGCAGAATGTCATTGATTGCCCCTTGATTCGGCCCTTTGACTCTTATTTGGATCTCGCCCGCCTCCTCACGTGGCCTCGAATAATTGTTGGCAATGTGGCATTCCCACTCTTGTGCTGTGATTTTGCATTCCAAGCAATTCTGGGCCCCTTTAGTAGCTGCCCCCATTTTTTCCCCGAAATTTTCAGTATCTTTCAGGATAAGAGTCTTAACCACATCTTGGTTCTGTTCTATTATTTTTTCCCTACCGATGCGTCTCAGAGAGAGTTTGTAATTGCCAACAATCCTTCTCTTAGCCACTAGGAAAGCGGGTCTATCGGCCAATGTTTAAAGAGAGGTTCTAATGGCCTCAATTTTTTGCCTGTTTCACCTGCTTCACCTTTACATCAAAGGGATGAGTATGTAACTTCCCTTCACTAATTTGGCCCCTATTGGTAAGACACTTCATACATTCCAATAGGGTACAGGTATAGGTGTTGGCGGTTAACCTGAGTCCTTTCAGCTCCAATTTCAGCATTTCCTTTTCCCATATGGTCCTGTATGCTCTGGCGTTGCACTTCACAGTCTGCCCCCCTCTTTCTGGTGAAATGAAGGCTGCTCCATACTGATTGTAGCAAGGTATGTAGGAGAGGCGTACAACCACGGGTATCGGGTAGCGGTCGCTACCAGAGGGGTCCCCCTTCTCCATTGGGTCACACAACTGACCCAAATCCTCTGTCACAAACAAATGGTCAATCCACGACCTTCCCCGGCTCGTCCATGTGTGAAAATCTCTCCCCTCCGTTTCCCCCGGTAAGCATACCTGAATATGTCCCATTCCACGAAGTATTGATTCCATGCCACCCCCTGCCCTCCAACTTGTGGTAGCCACAGATGTTCCAATATGTCAGCGTTAGTGCCCCTCCCTCAAGAGCTCAGCTGCTTTGCCTTTTACCTTTTTAAACATTTCAAGGGCGGATTCCAACCCGGCCCCTTCTTCTAGATCTGTCTTTTTCACTGCCTCTGATTTGTGCTTCGTCATATTGTCAGGGAACTGTTGGATCAGTTCAGGGGTCAGGAAAGCCTTCATTTCCTCTGTTGTATTTAGTTGGCCTAGTTGGTAGCCAATGGAATTGAAGTTTTTACGGTTCTTCCAGACAGTCTGTGCTATGAAGTTGGAGGCCTAGTAACAGACAGATCTTTCTGCGCCTTTCTTGGGGAATCCAACCCTAAGTATGTCCTCCGATCTCAGAGCCTTTAGCTGTGGAATTGCCTGAAAGCTTTTTATTATTTGGCGTCTATTTTTGTGGATGGGCTCATACATTTGTGCGTTCATCTTCCAGCTCATTATTGTGCCGTTGAAGGAATCTGTTTCTGATTCTGTGGTGCAGCGTCCGCCAGCTCAACTGCTGTGCCCTGGTTAAGTTCCTTCCTCAGTGGCAACACCATAGGCGGGTGATCGGGAGGAAGTGCCTGGTCCTCTGCCAGGACGCTTGTATTGACCTGTTCCTCTGCCAGGACGCTTACGTTGACCACTTCTTGGTTTGGGTTGGCCACATCGGGGGTCTGTTCCTCTGCCAGGATACTTGCGTTGACCACTTGTTGGGGTGGGTTGGCCACATCGGGGGTCTGAGGATTCTCCAAGAATGCTGTTATTTTAGGCTGTTTTATGTTTATAACTGGCCACTTTTTACTGCCTACGCCACTTGATTTTTGTTTTGGCTGCGGTACAGTTATACCTGAAGCCCCTTCTGACAAGGCACGGATAAAGTGTCTAGAGTTACTCGGATTGTTTCCGTGCGGGGCTGGCATGTTTTTGGACTTTTCTTTCTGTTGTGGTTTTCCTTTCCTTTTTTGTCTACTTACTCCTACCTAGCCCTCTCGATCCGACTCTTCTTCTGGTGAGTCGTCGATGATGTGCGTTTCCATCGCTGGGCAGGAGTCCTCTAAGGGAATTTCCCATTCCCTCAGACAAATTTCAACAAGCAACGAGGGGCTGTCTGGTGTAACTATAGAAGTCGTGTCACTCGGTGAGGGCCTGGGGGGGCCGCTCCCCCCCATGTGAAACCTTGTGGCCCCCCTTGTGTCCCCCCTAACTAAGACGAGCAGTGACCATGTTCTGCCCCTACTTTTGGCCCACTCTGTGCCCCTCCTAAATTTGATTCCTGGCGACGCCACCGAACTATAGGTGTCGTGGGTGATTGTTGATGGTTTTCCTCAGCCGTCCCCTCCGCCTGTACCTTCTCTAGTTGTTGGTTCTTATTTTGGGTTTTTTCCAGACCCCACCCCCCTCCTTCTCTGTTGTCAGGGTTGCCATCCAGCACCTTACACAGGCACACATTTTCCTGTTTGTTCTCGAGTAGCTTATTTAGACCCTGACCCAGAGAATTTAGTTTTGCGGCATTGGCTTGAACCAGGTCTTAGTAAAGATTCCAGCACCAATTGAAGTGCTGAAATCGATGCAGGGCCCACGGTTTTTATTTGCGGCATGACATTTCAGTCTCCCCTTTATGGTATATTTCTAGGAGTATAGTAGTTTTCGTGTGGGGGGTAGTCTAAATTTCGCAGGGTTCTCGTAGGTCCTATGATCTATTAATGAGCTGTTTAGTGGTCTGAGAGCGGAATTGTTGGTTCTTCCCGTTCTTTGGCACTGGAGAAGCCAGTCTTCCCAGTGGTTCGATGGGTGCATGCCCTTATATCCTGCATGAGTTTCTCGAATGTCTGGTCCAACGCAGACTCCTGGTCATTGGTTGTAGAACACTGAGCCTGCGTGTGCTTTTCACCTCAAGTCTCCCTGTTCGGCTGTGTTGTTCCTGGTTGAGGCTCAAAGTTGCTGTTGTTCACATTAGTCATGTTCCCGTCTTGTGTGTTGTTAGGAGTTGCAAAAGTGACATGGTTAGTCAGTGGAGGTAAAGCGCCTTTGTCCTGAAGTGTTTACAACCTAATTTCCCATCCGGCCCGAGGAGTCTTCTTGAGCCTCCTGTGTTCTTGAAGGCCGTATTCTTTGACACTGACCTCAGAGTTTTCTGATACTCAGGTTTTCTGTGAAGTTGATCCCACGCCCACTCTGTAGTGGGTGTGGGTTCCACTTCACAGAAAACCTCCACATCTGGGGCCATTTCTTCATGCAGTGTCTCATTGCCCCCCCCTCTTTTCTGGTGATTTTGAGTTCAATTGGGTTAAGTCGTTCCCCTCAGGGACCAAGTCCAGTTCTTCGTTTATCTGTACCGGCTGTGCCAGGGTTGGATTGGAGCCCATGTTTAGCTGCAGGCTCTGCGTATCGCATACACTTTCCAGATCCTGATGAGCTTGCAAAGTGATATGCCCCTTCTCCGTGATCTTAAGATTCCCATTACAAATTTTAGACATTATAAATGTCTTGGTTTCAGTGTGTGGTAGTCCCACAAGATCAACAGGTATATTGCTTATTTTGGAAATAACCTTTTTTATTGGTACTTTCAGGCTCAAACGGTACATGTACCCCAGAATCACCCTCCTCACAAGCCACTTCGCAGGCGAATATGTTTATATGTGCCACTAGTGCAGTGTGTCCATCACACACACATACTATAGTTCAGGACAGCCAGATGAAAATCCTATCTTCAAGGCTTAGTTCACTGTTAAAGTCTCCAATACATGAATATGCGGCCGTGCTACACCCACTCCAGCAACAAACAGCGGGCGTGGTGCTCTGCTTGGCATTGTCAATGAAGGGCACTGTGGGTTAGCGCGTGTAGGTTTGTTTAGGCACCCACCCTACAGACACCCAAACAGCAAGTCAAATAGGAGGAAGCTTTGGCCAGCCAACCCTACAATGTTTTTAACAAGGCGAGTTCTTCTTACCCTTATTCACCTGTATGGTACATAAGCTTCCAAGGTTCCAAGTTGAGGGGTCCCGCTCTTCCCGCGTTCAAGTTCTTGCATGCAGTACCCCAGTCGGAACAAAACCTCTTTCTTGCTTGGTGCTTGATACCATGAGGTGTCGAACTGCCAGACTGCACCACTCGCTGCTCCACTCTCTGTGACTTGCTCCGCAAGAGGGAGAATGCTTTAAGCAAACGCTCCTCCTTCCTCACAAGGACACTGTAGACAGACTTCCCAGGGTTGAGATCTCTCCAGGGTGATTTGTGTGCCTCGAGGCGCTGTAGTTGTGGACACATCTTGCACTCTTGTCTTCTTTTTATACATTGCTGTGCCCCCTTTTCTTTCCTGTTCTTTCCCCACACTTCCTTCTACCCCTGGGTCACCCTGACCTGTACATTCTTCACTTTATTTCAGGTTGCACCATTATGGAATCCATTGTGGGATATATTGACCCACTCAACAGTATTTCACCACATCACCAAGCTGCTTGTCTGCAGAAAACAGAAAATGGCTGCGCTGCTCCTGTGAGCGCCATGGCCTCAAGACTGCATTTTGCAACAAACAAAATGGCTCCACCGTCCTGCTAAGCACCCATCAGGCAGGATGGAACCAGGGGGCCCACTGAAGGAGCATGCCAGTGTGTTCTGAAACATATAAATGGAATAAAGTGAAAAAGCAGCACTGCCTTGCTGAAAACCCAAAATTCCCCTTCAAAATGAAACTTTTTCACCCTTTGAAAATGCTGATTTGGCGCTAATTCCCTCTGTTCTGTCTTAAACTACTGTGATTAAAAAGGCCCTGCCATGGCCAATATATTTCATTGTGCCTCAGCAAAACCAGGCATAATTCTTGAATGACAGGCCTGTCAAACCAACTCTGAGAGAAATCAACAAGGAACTTCACTTTTTATTTGCACAGAAACACACATGTATTTCTTTCCAAAAGAATCCAAAGCTCAGCAGTTCAAAGAGACTCTAATAAAAATAATAATAATAATAATAATAATAAAACTATCTGAGCCAGGTCAGTTTCAATATCTGTGCTTCAGACAAAACTCCTGCTTTTAAGAAAATGACTATGGCTGCAAAGACTGTGTGGGAATCTGATGGCGCTACCAAACCAAATTTAAAGAAAGAAATGCTAGCTTTTCACCACACATGTAAAAATGGGCCTTGGCAAACTAAAGAAAAGAAAATGGCCCGTTTAAAAAGGAAATTGTTGAATGAAAGCTTGCCTTATTTAGCAATGTAAGGGGGTTTCTTGTTGTTGATAACACACGCATGGGCTATTTTATTCCACAGGTTTTTTTAAATTCAAGACCCAAAATAAGAAAATAAAGATTTGAAAACACATGGGCTGAATTTGCAAGCTCTCAAAAACCAGGTATTCCAATTGGAAGAGCCTGAACCTTCCCCCTAAGGAAGGGTGCCACATCATAAAATCTCAGCATATACTAACACCTCAATGATAATTTCTAGGTTGCAAATAATCTAGGATAGGCTAACCTACTGACAATGGAACTTCCATGGGCAAGGAAGTTTGAAGTGTGAAGGGGCAATAAACCTTCAATCAGGCTGAGAAACCCCCCACCTTGCTTTGAAGGAAATGACAGTTGGTAGCAGTTGAAGGAGGGAAAAAAATTATCCAGTGACAAAGGACTGCCATTTGTTTCCAAAGACTATTTCATAAATAAACTTTAAAGACTTTTATCTCTGCAGCAAGACTTTGTAAAAATGTAGAATTTTCACAGTGTAAAAGTGATTTTTTGGGCTTTCTTTTAAGACTTAGTAGAATTCATTGACAGCTTGGGGACAGAAATGGCCAAGTATGGTGGATTACAAGAAAAGCACCCATGTTGCAAATGTGAATTTTTGTACATACATCCCTTATGATAATCCACACCCATGTATAAGGTTATAGAATTTTGAGTAATAAAAATCCCATCGAAAAGCGTGAAAAGGTGAAACAAGGTCTCACGGAATGGAGGATTGGACTGCAATGTGCTGCACGAAATATGTAACCTGGGTATATAGTTTGCTAAGAGATTGCAATTAAATGTATGTTTGTGGCAAAATCGGATTTTAATTCAAGTAACTGTGGGAGGTTTTTGGACATTGTAAAACTCACATCATAATCTGACATCATTTTCCTGAAATCCATCAAGCTGAAAGTGAGGCGGATACTATCACCCTTGTCCAATCCCGTTGTTAGAGGCATGTTTAGTTAAGCCTGCCCCAGTCATATACTTTGATGATGTCACTATGCATTATAAATAAGAGTCCCTGACAAGGCTCTACAGACACTCACTCTTTTTGACGTTCCTGCGCTGTGTTCCTGTTCCATCCATCCAGATTCCAGATCCCAACTACAAGCCAAGGCCAAAGCATTACTCGCCCTACTCCAGGGCCCACTGAAAAACCCAAGCATTGCCAATCCTGCTCCAGCAAGTCCTCAATTCTGAAATCCCACTAAAATTCCCAAATAACCAAAGGGGAAAGCTGTGGTGTTTTTGGGAAACATCCTGGTACAACTAACTGCATGCTCGCTGGAAACCTTCCATCCAGCTGACCTTTAGTATCCATTGACCAGATTTGCCATTCCAGTCCAGTGCCATCTGGTGACCAGAAATGCCCAGCTGTTTGCCAGGTGTGCCGCTGTGTAGTGACCAGAACCGGTGACTGTCCAAAATCCCAACCTAAAAGTGGACTGTGAGTATTTCACCACCCAGTAGAAACCCATAGCCTATCTTGTCTTTGTCCTTATTGCTCTCTCTCAGTCACCCTATCCTTATCCTGGTAACTTATTCAAACTGTCAGAATCATTGTTGCAACCCTGCCCTTGATTTCTAGTGCTAGCACCATCTCTTTGGCAATTTTGTCTTGTGTAATACTAAGCCATTAGTCCTATTTAGAGTGATCGGACTGGTTCTGCCAGGGTTGGGCGCTGCGGTGAGAGGGTTGAACTTGTGAATCAACCCTGGAGCTTACTGGGTCCCTCTTTGGTGGCCTAGCCTGAATACTCTAGTGTAAAGTAAAACTGTTCTTGGCACAACTGATTTCCTTTCCTTTTTCACCGCTCCATTTCACTCAAAGAGCACCTTTTTATATCTTGCATAACTTACTCAATTTACCAGCTAGAGACTTAATTTCACTTCCATATTGTTCCAGTGTATTTCACCCGTTTTTCTATTAAAAATCAGGCGGGAATTGAAAAAAATGCAAGTTTCCAACGTGTGATTTTGCTGCAATCTGTTTTAAACTTTCCAATAATTTTCGAACTGCATGCTACTGGTAATCTATTAGTTGTGATTGTTAATGTCTTTGCATTGTTGCTTTAGTGAGGATTTTTTATTTGCTTCAAGGTTTTTCCACACACATTCATTATTTATTTGTCCATTTACGAGTGTCATTTAATAACATTGCAAGGGGTTTAAAATCCGTTTTTCTCTCTTATTTGGGGAGGGAAGGTCAGATTGATAGATGTTTCCTGTTCCTTATTCCTGATTAACTGCTGCTTCTGTTTATCAACTCAAAATTGATTATTTGTTGGTTGAGGGAACATTGCGGGGGGAAATTCTAATTTGGGTGCTATCTGTTCTAAATCAAAATGTGCTCCTATTCCGCTGTGCTGTGTATATGTTCCACTAGAATGGTAAACCCTGTGCATTGCTGACATTCTCATTGTAATTATCACCCCATTGGTGATTGCTGCCCTTATTAAAAAGTGTATGATTTGTTTTGAATTTTAAAATAAATAAATAAATATTGCATTTTACCAACCAGCCTGGTTCATGGTCCATTGTGACCCGGGGTATTGGAAAAGGGTGTGTGATATGAGTGGTGTACCATCTCAATATTGAATCAATATAAAAAAGATAGGCATTTCGGTCGTGCGCTGCATACTAGGCCGAGACCAAAGTGTGTGTCGCCTGATTGAAATCCTTAACAACATCAGGTGTCTGCATCCTTTGCCTTTCCAGATCTTTTGAACTACAAGTCCCATCAGCCCCAGGCAGTTCACTCAATGGTGAGAGATCAAGAGAGCTGTAGTCTGAAACATCCGTCGAAACACAGATTGCGGACCCATAGTCTACATTTTGCCATTTTTTATTTCCTTAATTGTTAATGACTAATACAATAGCATTTTAAAAACACAATTGGTGGATGGAGAAAATAATTCTTCAAAATGGCATGATGGTGTGGTTCCAAGGGAAGATCAAACTCCACAACCAGTCCCAAACTGTGAACTGGGTGGGTGTGGGGGTGGGGGGAGCAGAATTGGGAGCTTGGTGACTGGGAGCTGGGGGTCCCAGGAAACAGGGAAAGGGCAAAAATGAAGACCTCATTATTGTCACAGGCTCGGGGTTCAAAAAAGGACAGGAGACTCAAATCAGATTGCAACAAAAGACTTTTACTGTTCAAAACAGATGTAGGGATGGAAGAAGGAGAACATTCAAAATTGTAGCATGAGGGACGCGCTGGATAATGAAGACAATTGGTTGGTTTCAAGGGTTACAGTGTTTCAGGCAACTGTGCCTTTAAGGCATAGCCTAAAGCACAAGGCGGGAAGAGGGAGGAGGAGGAAGGGGCGGAGCTTGAGAAACGGCAGTTAGAGTTTGTAAGAGGTTGAAGGAGATAATAATGG
Organism: Ambystoma mexicanum; assembly: GCF_040938575.1. NCBI lineage: Eukaryota > Metazoa > Chordata > Amphibia > Caudata > Ambystomatidae > Ambystoma > Ambystoma mexicanum. The sequence goes on from NC_090932.1 coordinate 1,682,732,092, forward strand.
GAAGGAGCTCCCTATTACCCGGTGTTGCGTCCTTATTTGAATGGTGTTCAACAATCGGCAACAAGGTTTACTCCAGCACACCCGGGCTCCGACCTCGCACTGGTGATCCCGCCATGCTCCGATGGAGACTCCAGGAGATCCCGCGGCTGCACCTCCTTCCACGGCAGTCCGCCATTCCATACTGCCAAGGCGATCCCACCATCCACAGAAGTGCAGGCTGTGTCAGTGATCCTGTCAACACCTACTCTACACGGCAACCCGCCGTCAACCAGAGCGAGGCGATCCCGCCGACTCCGTCCCTCGCAGCAATCCGCTGTTTCATCCTCTGAACCATGTGGTGATCCTGCCGGCCCTCTCAGCAGGACTTTTTTCCTGACTGTTGGAAAGATTTCTCTCTGCTGCACCTTTCCTTCCATTTTTATGGAACCCTCAAACTTTTTGCTATTATTTTTTAATCTGACCTGTACTTTTCACAGTACGGTGAAGCCTTAAACTTCACTACACTGACCTTTGCTCATATGTTTTGGGGAAACTAATATGTCGTTTAGGCTATCAGTACTGGGAAACATTGTTTCCCTTAGTCATGTTACTATGTTTCTACTTTTGGTTATCTTTGTATCACTTGTGGTAACTTTTCATCATTGCGCACAGCAGCTTACACTGCAGTAAAACGGGTGCATATTTTCTTTGCTCTAAACTAACACTCAGAGGATTTTTGGTTACTCTAGGTGTGCTAAAAGGATAGGCTGGTGGCAGCAGTGACTTTTCCCCACTTTTTGGGGATTTTTGTCTTAACTTTACCGCGTTTGGCTACTGACTGTGGCTATGAGTCAAAAATGGCCGTGCCACGAGATCGTTCGCCTGTTCTTTTGCCATCTTGTTCCTTAGCCTTCTTCTTGGCCTCGTAGGCCAGGAAAATCCTTATAAGGACTTCCAGTGCCTGGGAAAGCAGAAGCTTTTGGCTGGCTACTAGAGGGCTGTGTGGGTTTGCTGGCAGGTTGTGGGCTGGGTCTGTCTGACTCCAATCCACAAACTGGTTTCAGTGTGTCTGAATGGTATGCATGAATGTTCCCACCAGTGGTCCTGGTTGGAGCACTGGTGGGGTATGTGTATGGGCTAGGCCTGCTATTGGCTAGTGGGAGTTTCAGCCCTTACCTGGATTTTAGGATCAGAAGAGGACCTCTGCACCCATTCTTCAGAGATCCTGGAGAAACCTGAAAGAGCCAAGTATTCTGTCCAGCTTTGAGACCTGAGACCCGACTGAAGGAGGCCTGGCAACCAACCTCTTCTGCTCTACTGGAGGAGCCCTGTCTTGCTCTTCATCTTTAGAAGTCCTGCGAAGGAGTTATGATCCTTGGAGTGAAGGGACCATCCATTCCAGATGTCTGCTTGGTGCCTTGCCAAATGAAGCCTTTAGAAGCCCCCTGGAACCATCCTGTGGTTAACTAGCTTTGTTTTAGGGCTACCGTGCTGCCGGTGTCACCGTACCGAGTTTCAGCCTGAAACTTGGAGGCTCCTCAGCTGGCCCTGAAAGACTACATTCTGCGAAATTTCGCCATCCTAGCATGGGGACCTGAGATAGAAGGGAAAGTCTGACCGGTGCTGCTGAGTCCTTTTGCGTCCCTGTGCACGGTGACCACCGTCCGAAAATGTCTTACCTGACCAGAGTCCAATCCAGAGTGGGGTGCTGTAATCGGGTTTTTTTGCATTCTTCTACCAGGAGTCCTTGCAACAGTAAAAGACACCAACCGTAGATCAACTCAAACCTGCAACCCCTGGGAATCAAGGACTGTGGCTTTTGGCGGGAAAAGCAACGTCGGACACTCTACCCTTGTTCTGCCAAGTCTGGGGAAGAATCAGAGTATGGGGGTAAGTTACAGAGTTTCTAACCTACACATACTCTCCTGTTATAAGTCAAAGGGCTTATAATAAAGCTAACACTTTTGGCTTTGCCATAGCTTGCTTGTGCATGACATCTGACTGTTGGGGCTACTTTTGGGCATTAGTGTAACTTGAACCCTAACCATAATAAATCTTCAGTGGACCCCAGAGACCCTGCCTGCATTTTTTCCTGCATCCTAAATTCTGTGGAACTGTATCCTGAACTATTGGGCACAAAGCCCCAGGCAACTTAGCGCTGGACAATTTTAGATAGGGATCATCTCTGTGGACCTTTTTGTGCATAATGCTTGTCTAACCTTTCCTTTGCAGGAGTTTCTGATTTGTATTGTGCTCTATAACCAAGTGAATGTATATATGTATGTAGTTTGATAGTGGTGCCTGATTTGTCTACCTGCTTGTAGTCATTTTTCTATAGTGTATTTTGGCCATAATTAAATAACTGTATTTTTATACATCCTGTCTAAGTGTAATCTGTGATTCCCATTGTGTGACCTCATTGTAGACCCTTTACAAGCTCACCCCCTCTGAAGAACCTAGCCTAGACCGCCTGTCACTGCTATCTAAACTGGTTTGGCTATAGCTTCCCAGAGTTATTCCTGTCACAATATAGGTTGGCCTTCTATACCTCTGTCCACCAGAGCACAGTATAGAAAATCAGTTGTAACACTCACGGCCCAGGCAACAGGAGCTGCGCATCATCACTGAGCTGGAGAGCGGGCCGATTCATAGACCGCGCTTCCAGCCCCAGAGCAATAGTGACAAGGTAAGACCTGCACCCTGCAGGCCATACACCGCGCAGCAACACCCTTGCAGTGGCAGATGGCCCGCCACAAATTTGAAAAGCCAAACCCACCGACAAGACTGAAAAGCAGGTGTAGAGAGAGAACCATCCATACCAACAGAAGGCCACCAAGGATGGACACCACACAGCCACTAGGTGATGGGGAAAAGAAAAACAGCCCATCCCAGCTGTTGTGGTGATCTGAGCCCCAAGCAAGCAACATAAAAGGTGCCATTGACACGCCAACCTGCAGAAAAGGGAGGGGAAAGCTCACAGCCAACGGCAAGCCCACTGTGAGTGGCCAAAGCTTTCCCGCACGCCAAGAGGCACATCCCCCAACCATGCCCTCAGTTTCAAATGCCATGCTACTGCGAAAGCCTCTCACATTCACGCTAGTCCCGCTAAGTGACAAAGGGCCCAGATGGGTTGAATCAGTCGAAGACTTCAATTACTTTGTCAAGGCTGCGGGAGTGGAACAATCACAGACGCTGTGTGACATGTTCATCAACCTGGTTGGTGCAGAAATAAAGACTATTATCAAGACCATCCTCCCAAGTGAGATGAACAACTATGGATCACTCATCGAGGCACTCAACAAAAAACTCATTATCAAACCCAATCGCGACTACTAGCGCTACGTCTTCAACTAATGCTCCCAAAGACCGGAGGAAACCCTAGACGAATTCATCACACACCTGCGGCTGAAGAGCAAACACTGCCGGTTTCACGCGTTTTCCGAAGAGGAAGCAATCAAACTACGTGTAATTGAAGAATTCCTGTCACCCACTTTCAGGAAACAACTGCTCAAGTAACCACTACCAATTGACGAAGTGAGCGAACTCACAAGACTATTCGAGAGAGTCGATGCACAAGCGGCATCAATCGAGAACGCACCAGGAACAAAAGGAGAGCGCAACGAGTTAATCACAGAGATTCCACTCTAGTGGAGAGCAGATCGTGGACCACCCACAGGACGACCAAGTAACCAAGCATTCCAGCAGACCCAAAGGCAGTGGTATTGATGTGGGATGAATTTTCCTCATTCCGGAACATGCCCAGCCCTCACCCAAAAATGCTCTGACTGCGGAAGAGAGGGGCATTTCCAATCCATATGCCGCGAAAGAAGGCAATTTCCCACGCCAAGAATGAACACTCCACTCTCAGGGAGACAATACAAGTAAGCATTTCAACAACAACACTACGCCCCACGGGCCCAGTCAACACCTTTCCAATGGCAAAGACAGTTTGTGAAAGCAATGGACAAAATGTCATATCAAAACCAAGAACAGGATTACGATCAGTCTGACACAAGCACACGGTTTGGTGATGAATTCGATGAACTCCCACACCAAGACCAATACTTTGAGGAACAACAACTACAGCAGATAGCCCACCCTTATGACTATGCCTACGATTATGACCGCCCTCAAGCGGAAGAATGTGTTAACCTCATCGAAGATGACAGAGAAGCAAAAGAAGAGCCTAAAATCACCATCAGCCTAGGGAACAGACACTCTTGCTTCTTAGTTGACTCAGGCGCTAAGGTAAATATAATGGGGGATCAAGAGTTCTTACTGTTGCCCTAGAAACCGTCCCTCACAAGGACATCATCAAGAATGTTCCAATGGGGAGGCCCACAACGGCTACACTCTGTGGGACAATTTCGACCTATGCTGGTACACAAGGGCCGAACTGTCAACTCCACGTTTCATGTGATCCGCAGCCGCACCAAATTCTGCTGCCTGTTGATTTATCACACAGCGAGCCAACTGTGAAGTGATTCAGTCGACCGAGACTACGTCAGACATCCCAGAAACGGTGCATGCGATGGACAGCATGTGCACCAGAGACCGCCTGATCTCAAGAGATCATCCAGGCCAAATTTTCGGAACTGTGCAAAGGACTTGGAAAACTGAAAAAAATGCTAATCAAGCTACACGTCAATGCAGTGGTCGAAGTGTATGAAAAGAAGTAGTGGAACTATGTTCCCTGCTGGCCTGACCCTGCTCCCCACAAACCCCATTGCCACAACCCCTCCCACACACAACACGCCCCCCCAAACACTTGCACCTGCTGTTTAAGGGAACGTTCAGTGCAGTGCACTGAAAGGGAAGGTTTCAACTTCTTCCTACACTTTTATTTTAAAACAAAACCATTCCGGAACGGTTTCTTTTCAAAATAAAAGTCTAGGAGCTGTACAAGGTAATTTAAAAAAGTATAGGAGCACCGCTCCCGACCGCTCCCGCTCACTTCGACCACTGCGTCAATGAATCAGTGCGCCCTGTCTCCAAGCACCCCAGGAGAGCAACAGGCAGTCGCAGGAGATTAACCTACTGCTACAAAATGAAATAATCGAGCGGGCCATCGGACCCACCCCTTGGGTCTCCCCACTTGTGATCATCCCCAAAGAAGGGGAGCACATTTGGCTGTGAATCGATATGAGAATTGCCAACACTGCAATTCAATGGGAACGACTCTCAGGCCCATTTATTGAGGACATGATAGTGCAGCTAAACAGGCCACCATATTTTTAAAGCTTGACCTGGTCCAAGGGTACCACCAACTGGAACTACTCCTGGTCTCGAGAGTTATCACCACATTCTCGACTCACGAGGGCCTCTTTTGATACTGACGCCTCAATTTCGGCATCTCCTCAGCGGCAGAGATATTCCAGGAGGCGTTCAGGCAAGTCATTTGCCCAATCAAATCTGCTCTGATCTACAGAAGCGACATCCTGGTCTTTGGGGTGACACAGGACATAGAGCTACAGAGCGTTGGCCTCACGCTCAACATAGGAAAATGCAGGTTCGACAAAAAATACCTCATTTCTTTGGACATGTTTTTTCTGATGCAAGGATGACACCAGACCCAGAAAAAGTGAGTACCATCACAAACCTCCAAGCACCACACCAAGTGGGTGATGTGCAATCTTTCCTCAGCATGGCGAAGTACTGTGCCCGGTACATCCCGCACTATGTTACCGGCACAGAGCCCCTGCAGCGACTACGACAAAAGGACACGATGTTCCAATGGACAGATGAATGCCAGGATGCATTTGAAAATGTCAAGTGAGCACTGGCTGAAGCAAGACGCCTTGCCCATTTTGACCCCACCAGGCAGACTGAGATCATTGTGGATGCCAGCCCAGTGGGACTCTGGGCCATCCTCACCCAACCAGCAGGGCGGACACTCACCCCAGACACATCATGGAATACCCGAGCAGGGCACTCTCGCCCACGGAAAAACCATACTCGCAGGCTGAGAAAGAGAGCCTAGCGGCAGTCGGCGGATGTGAATATTTCCACAACTTGGTTCTAGGGCAAAAATGTACCCTGATCACCGACCACCAGGCCCTTCTCTTCTTATTCGGGAACCCTAGGACCAAAATGCCACCAAGTATCGAGTGGTGAGGTATTCGCCTCCAGGAATACGACTACACCATCATTCACAGACCCGGGGGGGATGGGGAGGTTGGCCAGAACTCTGCGGATTACTTCTGGCGCCACCCCACGGGAGGCCAAATGACACTGATGAGCGACATAGAATACCTCAACTACGTCACAGCAAATGCTTGACGGCACTCTCACTAGACAGTTGCCTCTGCGTCAGCGGTCCACGCATCCATAGCACTGGCAATAAGACTAACCAGCAACAATAAGTGGAGAGACTACCACTGACAGCTCGCAAACCACCCAGGAGCCAGCAGACATGAGATCGAGAGACTGGCCAAAATACACAGGGAAGTAGCGGTCAAAGACCAATCGATACTACTGCAGGGTTGCAAGTTGGTCATCCCCCAGCATTGAGAGCAGAGGTCATAAAGGCAATTCACAAAGGGCACAGAGAGGCTGACAACATGAAAAAGCAACTGAGCACCACGAGAGTGGCTGTCGCTATACGCTGCAACCGACCCAAATCCCGGACAGACCCTGGGACCGAGTGGCGGTTGATTTCTACGGCCCAGTGGACACAGGTGACTATCTCCTAGTATTCATTGATGAACATTCACGATTCCTGATCATCAAAAAAATAGTCAGCACGGCATACCCGCAAGCTGCCACCACCTTCGATGAAGTACTGAGTGAATGGGGCATAGCCCACGCAATCAAATTGGACAATGGGCCCCCGTTCAGTGGCCATGACTTTGCTGCATTTGCAGAACACATGGGGTTCCATCATCCGAAGATCACCTCCAGATGGCCCCAGGCTACGGGATGGCCGAACAGTTCTGGCCTCCATCAAAAAGACTATCCAAAGAGCCCACGTTGAAGCTGTGAACCCCCCACCAGGGTTTGTGCAGGATGCACAGGGACTACCGGAATACCCCCCACAAAGTAACTGGCAGATCACCGGCTGAAATCATGATGCACTACCAGGTGCAGACTAGACTGGTCAGAAACCTGAATGACCCAGAAGAACCGAGTGAGGACATAACGGAGAGGGAGGCAGAGAAGAAAGAGCCCGCCAAACTACACACAGACAACCGTCGGAGAGCAATGCCCAAGAAATCTGTGGTCGGCGAGGCGGTCCTAGTAAGACAACCAATGAACAGGAAAACTGACACCCGATACTCACTGAGACCCCTCACCGTTGTGGTCCTCAAAGGGACCATGGTGACAGCGCAAGATGCTAAACACAAAGTCACAAGGAAGGTCTCGCAATTCAAAGGAGAGGAAGTGGACACACCAATAGCAGAACCAAGCCCAGAGGCAGAAGTGCCACACGACGACCCATGGCTGGTCCCAGACAGAGGGATGGAAAATGGAAATGAGCAAGCAAGTGAACCCACTGTTGAGGGAGCCAAAGGAGGAGGACGCTTCCCCCATGGCCATCAAGCGGCCCACCCGACTAGAAGAAGAATGCTGAACCCGCCTTTCAAACACTTGTCTCGGGTGGTGTTGCAGGCGACTGTGCCTTCAAGGCAGAGCCTAAAGCAGAAGGCAGGAAGAGGGAGGCGGAGAAAGGGGCGGAGCTGGAGAAAGAGCCATTAGAGTTTGTAAGAGGATGAAGGAGGTAATAAAGGGAAGGAGCTCCCTACTACCCGGTGTTGCGTCCTTATTTGAATGGTGTACAACACACTGCAAGACTAATATACACGGGGTGTACTGTTTTCTTCACCTTGTTGTGTAGGGTTAGGACATTGCACTTGTGGCCTGTGGAGTTACAGTTGTTTGCTGTCCCTAGGAATGTGGGTTGCCTCTGTGGGATCTCTTCTTGTGGTTGGCGGTGAATCACGGCGGTGACAGCGGGAACCCTGGGAGACACCACATGTCACCATGGCTGCTGTGCTGGTGACCATCCCTAGTAATACTGTTGCTCTAGGACCCATATCAGAGCTGGTTTGTAGATGGTAGTTCCTGTTCCCAGTCCCTCCAATAAGACCCAATGGCTGACAGCATCAGAGGCCTGCCCATCTGCCATAGTTTCCCCCATGTGGTCAAGCACAGGCCAGTTGCAGATCTAAAACGCTACTGTACGATGTGGGCGCCATTTGCATCCAAGCTGCCCTGTGATTGGTTGGGTGGACGCAAATTGCTGTTGGCATTGAGTCTATAAATGGACGGATTGTATAACCCATTTGGATGAAATCGTCCTTTAGGTTGTGACATTTGTAGGTTGTAACAGTTGGCTTGGATATGCACGTTGCCATCCTCGTCGTCGCCAGGCTCGGCGGAAGCTCGGAACCCACTTCACACGTCGGTTTGGGGCCTGTGATTGTTTTTCTGAGCAAGACGAGGGACTGGCAGAGCGGACACTGCCCTCGGGCTCTGGTGCACGCCTGGCGCCACCGCAGCCTATTACCATCCGGTGGAGTTCTCGGGAGAAGCCCCGGGAGAGCCCAGTGTGTCGAATTGCCGTCCTCGAGCTTCAGTAAATGCACCACGGGAGGGCAATACACCGCCCATTGGTGCAAATTGGATCCCAGCGCTTTTGAGGCAGGATAAAAGAGTTTGATGGCTACGTGTAATGTGTTTCTTATTTTAAACAGGGCCCAGGCAAGACTGGCAATGCCAGGGTCCGTGGAGGAGGAGAGCCCTGCAAGCGAATGTCTTGCGTAAGAACATTCAGTTCAGATGAATCGGGAAGGGCCGGTTCACTTGTTACTAAACTGGCCGTGCATCTTTCTGTGGTACGCCTCAGAGCCATTGCGGCCTTGCTTCCAGGGGCACGAGGAGTGCTCATGCACGAGCTCCCCGCTCTGCACCAGTGGTTGAAGTGTACGAAAAGAAGTAGTGTATGTTCTGGCCTGGCCTGGCCTGGCCTGCACCACTCTCCACAGACTCTATCGCCGCGCCCCCTCCCATGCACAATAAAACCCCCAAAACACATGTGCCTACTCTTTAAGGAGACGTCCTGTGCACTGCACTAAAAGTGCAAGTTCCAACCTCTTCCTACACTTTTATTTTAAAACGAAACCGTTCCGGAGCGGTTTCGTTTTAAAATAAAAGTATAGGAACGGTATGACTTAATTAAAAGAAGTAGAAGAGCAACGCTCCCGCCCACTTCGACCACTGCTCTGTACAAAAGGTTTGCCTTCTGTGTATTTTGCTAAGACACCAGGACATAAACTACTACTTGGTGACTGTGACGATTTAACTGCCGGGGCACCAGTGGTTCAGGGATGAATATCTGTTTCTAAACCATCAATCAGTCCCACACCTCTAGTGCACCAGAAGGGATCCGGACAGATTGGAAACACAAGTAAATTATAAACCTCCTTGTCCAATTTTGGTAACGTGGACAGAACGGCAGGCTTATCTCCGAAAAAGGTTGCAGATCGATGGTTACTTCCAACACAGCGAAAATACAATTATTGCCGAATAATAAAAGGGACTGTCCAGCCAAGGTTGTATAAAAAATAACTACTTTATTATTACTAAAACAGACAGTTCTAGCACACTACAAAATGCAACCCACTGTGTAAAGGAATGCAGAGGACAGACAGTTTCAAAGAAGGAAAAAGTATGCACTCTGGATACTGACAGGAGGGTAGTCGGTAAAATAATTAATCGCAATGGGATATGATATGATAGGTTATTTATAACGCGCTTAATACCCAGAGGTTTCTAAGCACGGACCCGGGAATCAAACCTGTTTTGCTTCGTGTCGCCTTGCTCCCAAGGCAGGTACGTTGCTGCTTAGCTATCCTCCTGAGACAAGGATACTGGGTTTTAACACAAAAGGAGCAATGGGTCATAGAATCTTACTGGGGGCCTTCAGAGAAGGACAAGGGGGACAGAATCAATCTTACCTTGTGCTTGTACAAATTCTTGGTGCTTGACAGTGTGGAGTCGGTTTCAGGGCGTTTTGCAACTTCTGCGACGGAACTCAAGATGGGAGATAGCTGTGGGTATTAGGCAGAAGGCAGTATGGCGAGCGAGGCTGTACAGACGGCTGCAGGCTGGCCTACACAGCAGCTCGGGGTCAGGACATTGTTGTCTCAGTGCTGGTTGGCGGGTCTGAAGCACTAGTCGAGGCGTCTCGGACAGCGTGAGCGACTGCAGCATAACAACAGTCAGCGGTGAGGTTGGTTGCAGTTTGAGGGGCTCGACTGGCTTGTGAATGTCCTTTAAGAAGGAAGCTGGCTGATGCTTGGCGATGCACTCCTCTTAGCTTCTTCACTGGGCTTGTGCCGTCCTTTAAGGCTGACGGGCCAAAGCTGAGTGAGTTTTGTAGGCAGCTGCCTTGTCCTTGGTTTGGTTCTGAGATACTCTAGCACTTACCACTTAGGAAGTTTTCTGCAGAGCCCAGCAGGGCGCACTGTGTGCTGGCTGGGTACCGGTTCTGGAGCTGCTGGTGGGTCCTCTAGATTCAGTATCTCCCTCTCTTCCCTCATAGATGTTTATGGGAGGGATCTTGCTTCCCTCTTGGAGGTCCTTGCCTTCCTTCTTTGGCGGAAGATGTAAGACAGTGTGTACCTTCAGCCTGGGTCCAATGCTGAGTTCTTCTTGCTACTCCTTGCAAAGTCTTCAGATGATCTGCCCAAAAGAGGGGCTCAATTCTCTATAAAAGCCAAATGGGCAACAGTGTTTGGTGTAGGCTAAGCCTACCTTAATGAACCAATCCTGGGTCCTCACCTACAGCCTCCTCTATGCATGAGGTCAGAACCAGAGTGCTTTGCAACAGAAAATGTAAAGGGGTCAAAACATGTAATACTAAGTCCCACCCATCTTCCTGTCTGTTGTGGATCAAAGGGTCTCTCTAGTTGATGGAGCTCACTGTGGTTCCTGATTAAAGTGGCAGGTCTCCCTTGAAGCTGTGTCGAAGGACTTTCTGTCTCCATCAATTCACATACTCGTACCTTCTGAATGGGGTGCCCCTGCGGGGGTTGCCTACTGTAAACACATAGTTCCAGACATGACAGCTCACTGTCATTGATACTTTAGGGCGGGAGCTGGCTTCAGGTTGAGACAGTGCATGTGAAAGATTGTTGGGGTTTCATGTCTCTTTTGTTAAACTCTGCAGCCAGGCCCTATGTGGGCCTTTTGAAGTATACTCTATTAGTATGTTAATTATGTTAATTGCTGCCACCATCTGCTGTACTTACACAAAAGTACAGGGCGGATCTATGGAACCTTTATTAGTTAATTGGGCTGGCCATGGCAGGTGGAAGGTGTTGCCTTCCTCTTCTCAGATGCCTTGTCATACTCTTGGCTGTCATGTTCCAATTAAATACGACAGGTGGGACAGCGCCTGTAGGCTTTGTCTACACAGAGTACACAGGTCTATGTCTATGTCGTGCGGTGAGCATAGAAAAATGTGTGCAGATTAGCCCCACACATTTTCCAGGGGTTCATTCACCATCATTCAATTTAATTTAAAATTGCAAAAAAGCCCAGGTGTGCGCACACCCATCGTGAGGATGATCAAATGCCTCACAGTGACAATCCGGTGCCAGCGTCTCCTGGATGTTTTCAAGATCCAGCCATGGGTGAGGTAGATGCTGGGCACAACCTCTCAACGCAAGGAGACGTGGGCGACACCCGGCAATTAAACAAGGCGGCCAAGCTCTGTAGCGTAGTCTAAGAGGTGTGGACATTCTGGTTTGTGTACTGGAGCAGTAAAGGACAAACAAGACGCGACGCCACTGAAGTGATGTGCGACACACTGTCCTATACCATCCAGAGGGACAATAGCGTTACCTGTTCATACCCTGGAGAGAAGACCCTTGAGAAGCAAAGCGAGAGCGAAACCAGGTGCTGTAGCAACAGGAAGCGTGAAACCCATAATCTGAAGGAGAGAGACAATTAAAGAGAAGGTATCCATGGAAACCTAGTCAGGAGACCAAAAGGGAGTATCACCCCAGACTGATGGAAGCAGACCCTGAGGTGCCCTTACATGTACTCAGCAGTGAGACACGCTCATGATGGCTTATGATAATCCCTGGATGTTCTTTCTGTATACGAGCATATACTCATGCCGTTCTGTGCCTGCCTACTCCGCCCTAGTTTGCACTGCCCACTTGAATTACGTGCGTGGTTGCAGGAGCGTGTCGCGGAACCTTCGCCTAAGCCTTTAGTAACAGTGAGACAGTGATGGAGAAATTGGCCCAGGCAATCGGTTAAGTGTGAAAGTAAAATGGCCACCAGTACATGGGAGGAGCGTCAGTGGCACGTCACTGGGTACCGCGCGGCAAAAGTTCAGGTATCTTGACGCAGGAGCCTGGCACATGTTTTCCTAAACACCTTCATGGGCCAGAAAAGAACCTTCTTGTGGCCTTCTCTGAAGTCCTGAGACCTGTCAGATATTCATTGCTCATTCCTCAGACCCCCACCGACGTGGAGAGGGCAGGAGCCCCCCACCACCGTCCAGGACCGCAGGACGTCCAGGATTCCAACGGAGACCCCCGACTCGACGGAGGCGGCCTGATCCCCTCACAGGATCCGCAGAGGCACCCCCCTGCTTCTGGCTATCTGCTCCCCCTGGGCACCCCAGCACAGAAGCCCCTACCGCCTCCTGCACCCCGAGAAACACGCGCGCCGACATTATTTAAAAAAAAACAAAAACAAAATGTCGGGCGCGATGCGGCCCGAAAGCGAGGCTTGGCATCACACGTTGCCTAGCAACGGTGTGTAGGCTGCCTTTAAGCCCACACATCCGCCGGCAGGCGGAAGCCGGTGGCCACCCAAGGCCAACATAAGGCCGTCTGCCCTGTTTGCCCCCTCAGACCCCCATCGACGTGGAGAGGGCAGGAGCCCCCCACCACCGTCCAGGACCGCAGGATGTCCAGGATTCCAACGGAGACCCCCGACTCGACGGAGGCGGCGTGATCCCCTCACAGGATCCGCAGAGGCACCCCCCTGCTTCTGGCTATCTGCTCCCCCTGGGCACCCCAGCACAGAAGCCCCTACCGCCTCCTGCACCCCGAGAAACACGCGCGCCGACATTATTTAAAAAAAAACAAAAACAAAATGTTGGGCGCGATGCGGCCCGAAAGCGAGGCTTGGCATCACACGTTGCCTAGCAACGGTGTGTAGGCTGCCTTTAAGCCCACACATCCGCCGGCAGGCGGAAGCCGGCGGCCACCCAAGGCCAACATAAGGCCGTCTGCCCTGTTTGCCCCCTCAGACTCCCATCGACGTGGAGAGGGCAGGAGCCCCCCACCACCGTCCAGGACCGCAGGACGTCCAGGATTCCAACGGAGACCCCCGACTCGACAGAGGCAGCGTGATCCCCTCACAGGATCCGCAGAGGCACCCCCCTGCTTCTGGCTATCTGCTCCCCCTGGGCACCCCAGCACAGAAGCCCCTACCGCCTCCTGCACCCCGAGAAACACGCGCGCCGACATTATTTAAAAAAAAACCAAAAACAAAATGTCGGGCGCGATGCGGCCCGAAAGCGAGGCTTGGCATCACACGTTGCCTAGCAACGGTGTGTAGGCTGCCTTTAAGCCCACACATCCGCCGGCAGGCGGAAGCCGGCGGCCACCCAAGGCCAACATAAGGCCGTCTGCCCTGTTTGCCCCCTCAGGCCCCCATCGACGTGGAGAGGGCAGGAGCCCCCCACCACCGTCCAGGACCGCAGGACGTCCAGGATTCCAACAGAGACCCCCGACTCGATGGAGGCGGCGTGATCCCCTCACAGGATCCGCAGAGGCACCCCCCTGCTTCTGGCTATCTGCTCCCCCTGGGCACCCCAGCACAGAAGCCCCTACTGCCTCCTGCACCCCGAGAAACACGCGCGCCGACATTATTTAAAAAAAAACAAAAACAAAATGTCGGGCGCGATGCGGCCCGAAAGCGAGGCTTGGCATCACACGTTGCCTAGCAACGGTGTGTAGGCTGCCTTTAAGCCCACACATCCGCCGGCAGGCGGAAGCCGGCGGCCACCCAAGGCCAACATAAGGCCGTCTGCCCTGTTTGCCCCTGTTCGCTCCGGGGAGCTACTGCTTCTTAAGGTAAAAACTTTTTAACGCATTGTACGCGGATGATAGATTATTTACTGGACTTTAATCCACGTGAGTACTGTTACTGTTAAACTGCTATGCTATAACTAGCTACAGTAGTGCTCCCCTGTTACCCCTATCACGTGCTATGCCCCTTGCCCTGGCCCAGACACCCATTGTCCTATGTTGTGCTTTTGATTGTTAAATGATTCATGCTATGCCTGGTGCTGTGCCTCACGGTAAACCACAAATATACTGTGCTCCATGGTCGCCTACAGACCACATCTCAGTTGTGTTGTGCCTCTTGGTCGCCGCCTACAGACCAGTCTAGAATTGTATTGTGCCCTATGGTCGCCCACAGACCACATTTCAGCTGTGTTGTGCCCCTTGGTCGCCTACAGACCATTCTAGAATTGTATTGTGCCCTATGGTCGCCCACAGACCACATTTCAGTTGTGTTGTGCCCCTTGGTCGCCTACAGACCAGTCTAGAATTGTATTGTGCCCTATGGTCGCCCACAGACCACATTTCAGTTGTGTTGTGCCCCTTGGTCACCTATAGACCAGTCTAGAATTGTATTGTGCCCTATGGTCGCCTACAGACCACATTTCAGTTGTGTTGTGCCCCTTGGTCAAAATGCTCTTTTGTGATACAGACTGCCCCAAACTGTCCTGATTTACTCTGTGATCTGACCTTCTGCGTTTTTGCACACTTACATGTACATCCCTTGTTTACCAATGCAGCCCCCTAGCCCACACCCCAAAGCGCCTACATACCTCCCTTCCACTTTTTCCATCTTTCTCACATCCCTCTCCTTTCTGGCCACCTGCAACATGCTGCATGCGCACCTAGACCAACATGCCCACCTTTGCCCCACCCCTCCAACAGACCTCATACACAAAACACCGTCATTTGCACTCCATCCCACACTCAACTCCCTTACCGACCCGGTCGGACACCACCCACTCCACCTCAGGCTCTGCAGACTGAGAACTCGCACTAAACACCTCCTTACTCTCCGCAGTACTCCACACTCCACATTACTTAGGAACTACAGACTCAGCTCTCGCACCCATACATCAGCCGCCCAGACTTCCTTCCCTGACCACGCTCACTACCTTAGCTCTCACCACGCTGCATGTGCCACGCCCAAGCCTCACACACCCAAATTCACACCGCCCACCCCCAGCACCACCAACACACACACTCTACATCCAAACTTAAGATGCGCCCTCATCAACGTGCGCTCTGTCCATGCCCATGCCATTGAAATCAATGACCTTATCTCTACCCATAATCTTGACATACTTGCCATCTCCGAAACTTGGCTCCATGAAGCCTCCAGTCCTTCCATTCACCTCGCTCTCCCTGAAAACTATACCATCCTTAGACAGGACCGTAAAAACTTAAAAAGTGGTGGCGGCGTAGCCCTCATCTTCAAGGACACCCTCTCCATAAGAATGTGTAATCAACAATGGGACAATAACCCGATCTCCTCACTGCCAAACTAGCCCTTTCACCTAATTGCACCATAAACTTCTTTATCACCTACAGACCACCAGGATATCCTCTTGACTACCAAAAGCAACTCCTCCAAAACATAGGCAACAACCTCAAAAGCACCACCAAAAGCATCCTACTAGGGGACATTAATCTTGGCTTAGCTGACCCGAAGGACAAAGCAGCCGCAAATTTAGCCAAAGAATTATCTAACATGGGGTTCGAACACAAAGTTACTGCACCCACTCACAGCAAAGGCAGATCCATTGACTGGCTAGCTGATCACAACTGCTCATCGGCAATTACCTCCATCTCAGCCCTTCCATGGACGGACCATCACCTCATCCAATTTACCATTCCTACCACGCCTACTCATAAAACCTTAACCCATGCCCCACCCGCTAAAGTAAGAAGCTCCAAAAAACTCACTGCTGCCAACCTCGCCCCTCTCCTTGATACCTCACAACTCAAGCATCCATTCCCCACTGACCCTACATCTCTAGCCAACATCTATTCCAGCACACTCACTCAAGCCATCGATCTCATTGCCCCGCTAGAAGAAAAAAAAGGGAAAAAATCTATGCACTGCAACTCCTGGTTCACTGAAGAACTATCCGTCCTACGCACCAAGAAACGCAAAGCCCTAACCAGGTGGCAAGCAGCGCCTAATCAATCCTCGCTTAAAGACTTTAAAGAGATCTCTCTGACCTACAAAAAAGCCATATTCCTTGCTAAATCCGAATCCTACAACCAGAGAATCACTAATGCCAGTTCCAAATCAAGAGAAATTTTCTCCATATTCAAAGAACTCACCACACCAGCCTCTAGCCCAGACAAAATCATCAAGGATGAAGCATGGTGTACAGGCATCCAGGCTGCTCTCCTCAACAAAGTTAAATCACTCCAAGACAAAATAGCCTCCCAACGCAAAGCTCTCAACACCCCCACCTGCCCGCCCATACCTCACACCAACAACTCCCCATCACAAACACCCCTTTGTGCCTTCAGAGAAGTCTCGGAGACGGAAGTCAATGACCTCCTTAAAAAAATCAAACCCTCCACTTGCAAAGGGGATATCTGCCCACCCTCCGTAATCAAAGAGAGCGCAGAATACCTCACCCCCATAATTACGGCTTTTATCAATGCCTCTTTCACATCTGGAAGTGTACCACAATGCCTAAAAGAAGCCTGGGTCCGCCCGCTCCTAAAAAAACCCTCCCTTGATCCTTCCTCCCCTAACAACTACCGCCCCATCACCACCGTCCCCTTTCTCCTTAAAATCTTGGACAAAGCTGCACACAATCAAATCCAACACTACCTGGAAACAAACACCATCCTAGGCAAAAGACAGTCAGGTTTCTGCAAAGGCCATGGGACTGAAACTGTTCTTCTAGATTTAAAAAATCAGATTACTAAAATAATGGACACAGGCAAACCTGCCCTCCTCCTCCTACTCGACCTTTCTGCAGCATTCGATTTGGTCGACCACAGCATTCTCACAACGCACCTCTCCAATGCTGCACACTTCTCTCACAAGGCTACCACATGGATCACATCCTTCCTTGAAGGCAGGGCCATGAAAGTGTACTCTGACCAGGATAGCACCCCCCCCACCACTATCAATTGTGGAGTCCCACAAGGGTCCTGCACCGCACCGACCCTCTACAACCTATTCACCAAACCCCTCTTTGACCTACTGGACACCCTCAACATAGCGTACACCAACTACGCTGATGACATGCAGGTCCTCCTCCCCCTCTCTGGAGACTACGACCTTGACTCAGAAGCCCTGCTCAAAATCTACTCAACTATCCAAACATGGATGGCTATCAATGGCCTCTGCCTAAATGGAGACAAAACCGAAATCATCATCCTAGCCCCTAACGAAACTCTAACCAAACTCAGCCCCAATTACTCGTACTTGATCATCGACAGTATTAGCATACCTGTCTCCTCTGCCGTCAAGACCTTAGGAGTCTACATTGACGCGACACTCTCAATGACAAGACAAACCAGCGCCCTTGCCTCAGCTTCTGCTCTGACTACCAAACTCATCTACGCCATAAAACCCTACCTCACCACGCCCAACTGCCTCTCCATAGCCAGAGCTACTATAGGAGCCAGACTGGACTACTGTAACGCCCTCCTGGCAGGCACCTCATCAAAAAACCTAAACAAGCTCCAAATAGTACAAAACAATGCCCTCCGTGCTGCACTACACATGCCCAAAACTGACCATATCTCACAGGCCAGAAGACGCGTCCATTGGCTCCCAGTCAAGGAAAGGATCAACTTTAAAATCCTCACCCTCACACACAAATGCATTAACCACACAGCACCCCCCTACCTATCTGAGAATATAACCAAGAACTCCTCCATCCGCCCCAGAAGAAGTCACCACGCCAACCAACTCCAAGTACCCACTGTAAAAAGAGCCAAAGCCGGCGGCATTGGCTTCCCTCACATAGCACCTAAGCTATGGAATGCCCTCCCCAACGCGCTTAGAGCAGAACCATCTCTGTATCTCTTTCGCAAATCCCTCAAAACCACGCTATTCAACTAACTCCACCTTCCCTTCACCCACCTCAGCTCGCACACATCTGATACGAAAAGTGTTCGATACGAAATGCTTCCTGTAACGAAAATTGCTTTGTAACCATCTTCCTTCCATTGTAACCAGACTATGTATGTATTCATGTAACAGCGCCACGATGCTCCCGGGCTGATGTGCGCTTTAAATAAATCTGAATAAATAAATAAATAAATAAATAAATAAATAAATAAATTGCTTCCAACTATTGTGAAGTACAATCTCTATGTTATGTTACTCTTTTCATTGTATGGCAGCCTCAGGAACCAAATGTTTGGCCCGGAAATACAATCGAGGCGGAGGGTGCCTGCATCGTGATGGCTTGCAACAGACAATAGCACAAGGAGGCGGCATAGGTGCAGGGTCCTAAATAGCGGGGAGTCGGGGAGTGATGAGTCAGTGAAGATGGGGGTTAAGAGTTCACCTTGTAATGTGAAAAGATGGAGATTCAGTGCAGACTTAAAGGAGCGGATGGCGGTATCCAGGGGTCGAGGTGCCTGAAAAGAAGTAGCAAACTCTGTTCCCTGCTGGCCTGTCCACGCTCCCCACAAGCCCCATCACCACAACCCCTCCCACACGCAATCCAAACCCCCAAACAAACACGCCTGATGTTTAAGGGAATGTTCAGTGCAGTGCACTAAAGTGCACGTTTTAACTTCTTCCTGCCAGTGGCGCCCCCAGAATATTTTTATAGGGGTGGCCTGGTGAGGCCATAGGAAATCTTGGGGTGGCACACAAATCTCTCCTTATCTCTCCTCCCTTCTCTCTTTCTACCCCCCCTCCCGTTCCCTTCGATCCGCTGACCTTTTCCTTCTCACTGTACCTCCATCCCCCTGTGCCTCCTCCAGTTTCCGCTCCTTCCAACTCCTAGCGCCTCTGCACTGGAACTCCCTTCCTCTCGCAATCCGCTCCACCTCGACCTTCTCCTCATTCCGCACTTCCCTTAAATCTCTCCTCCTCTATTCTCCTCCTTGAAACCCCCTCCCCCTCTGCATCCCCTCCCTCCTTATTCTTTCCCCTTGACTATCTTTCTCCCCTCTCCCACCTCCCCTCTCTCTCCCTTCCCTTTCCCTCCTCCAACTCATCATCACCCCTCCCCCTCAAGCCAGTCCCACTCCCCCATTCCTCCTTTCCCCTTCAGTTAATTGTTCTTTTCACTGGTTTGTTGAATGATTCATATTGTAATTTTGCTTCCACCGTTATATTGTTTATGTTTTTATGTATTAAGTTGTTCCACTGTACAGCGCCTTTGTTGTAAGGCGCTTTATAAATCAAAAAATACAACTACAAACACATAACTGCACATAGGAGGGGGCGTGGTAATGATGTTTGTGGGCAGTGGGGGCTTCTTTGGGTACACTTCGACCATTGACCGCTAGCATCTGTACTCTATTACGCATCTAAGATAGATGCAAAAAAGGCCCAAACTGTCATTGACAAATGTGGTCCACTTTTTTTCAGGTTCCATGGCCTTTTTTTTTGGTCACAGTTTCACCATGTGTCAAAAACTAAGAATTGCAAATCTGTTAGAAAAGAGTAACATGTATGATACTTTCTACCCCATCAGGTCTCTCAAGTACGGGTCCTTAATATTAAAAACAGAACTGCTAAGCAGTGGCTGGCCATCGAGAACTACCCACTTAGACCGGTGTCTCTGGGTGAGTGGCTATGGGCCCCTAAGAAGTCTTTCCCTATTAGTATATTGCAGCACTTTCTGATGGGACCCCTTTTGAAACTATGGTGGAACAAAAAAGAGATCGAACGTCTTACAACCTGGCCTAGCCCCATTGAGCTGTATCTGGGCTCCACCCATCAGAGACAGAATTCATGAACAGTCCCGGTATCAGGAATCGTATGAAGCGGGCTTAGAAAGAGTGGGGCAAATCCTAAAGCGAGATGGATGCATGTCAATCCAGGACCTGGAGGCAGGACTGCATATGAGATCCTTTGATGTGTTCAAATACCTGCAACTGAAAGGTATGCTCACGAAATCAGAGTGAGTGGAAAGATGAGCTTCAAAGAGACCTCACCAATTTTGAACGGATACTTAGCGACACCCACTCGAGTAAAGGCCTCACCTCCCGTCTATTCGGATCCATGATAGTGGAACAGGAAAACAACCTGGAGAATCTAAAAAAGAGATGGGAAAAAGATCTAGGTCCCCCACTATCAGACCAACTGTGGTCAAAGATGTGTGAAATGGTGCAACAAAGATCTATCTCAACGCAATATAAACTGCATGGTCTGAAGGCACTGGTGGCAGTACGACCCCCCTCAGACTCTCAAAGATGTTCAGTCATGCTAGCCCCTTGTGCTGGAGGGAGTGTGGAAGCCCTGCCGATTACTGGCATATGTGGTGGGCTTGTCTCAAATCCCAAACGTATTGGAGTGAAGTTCTGGCCTGGATAAGGAAAATAGAAGTGATTACCAGGGTCAGGGACCCAAAGCTGGTGTTATTCAGACTTGAGGAACAAGAAGGGCGCAGGGTAAAGTTCTGCAAGAACTCACTGGTGATACAGACTCCTGCTGGCCGCCTGGGTCTGTATCACCATAGGCTGGAAAGAGAATGACCTTCCGACAGAGAAAACATGGGCCAGAAAAGCCAGAGGACTCTACGCAATGGAAAACATTACGGGGGCCATGCACAATATATCCCCTAGCAGGGAAAGGGAATGGGCTCCCTTCCTCGAAGCCTACAAAGGAATGAATGAATATCCCAAGCCCCAAGTACACTCATTGAACAATTTGCCCGTGACCCAAGGACCAAAACTCACGCCCTGTCTCGTCTCCATTGCGGGGCAAAGGGGGAATAAGAGAGGGAGGTGGGAGTTAAAATCAAGTTAAATTTTAAATGTTACCCAAACTGATACTTTTGCCGAGATTAATTTTTGAGCACTGTTCAAGAGAGGTGCAGTTACATACGCTTTGAAAACAATCAATAAAAGTAATTTTGAAAAAAAAAAACAGAACTGCTACAGCCTAGCTGCAAAAATTATAGAAAATACCCTAGTCATTTATATGGGAGCCACGTTTCATATGCACATTCAAGAGACACCTCGCCTGACAGCCAGGGTAGTTTCTAGCAAACTTGGTGCCCAAGGTGAAACCTCAGAATGCGCCCCCACCCCACTGACTGGCACATGTCACTCCCAAACTACACCTCTGCTGTGCGACAAAACCCCTCCTCAATATGAATAAATAATGCTATATAAATGAAGCTGGTCTCATTACATTGTAATTCAAGTACTTTACAGAAGAATTCTAATGTGAAAACACAGCTGTTGCTGCCCAAGTAAATGGTTTTTCTGTCACCTGCTCTTAGGGAAGGCCTTGCCTGAATGCAGTTTTAAACTGTCCGTACTGGCACACTGCGGTGTGAACAGCCTATAGGGGTCTGAGGGCCCACTGACCTGGCCCTGTGTTGCAGGTGTTGTGTTCGTATCACCTCACTTGTATTTTTCGCAAGGGGCAATACTAGACTAACCATATGAATTATTTTCTGATAGAAGGTTATAACTCCAAGATGGACAGTCTGGTACACTCTTATTGTGCTCTTTCAAAATACCTCTCTGAGAGTGGGAAAGGGGACAAATAGCACCAATGAGGATTCCTGTATACTTTGCATTAAATCACAGAGCCTTTCAGGACTATAACAGTGATCAGAGATCTCTACATTTGATAAACAACTCTGTGATAAAAGGATTGTATGTGTGAATCTCTAAATAACTGATGGATGTCTTGTTGCTCACATCAGGGTTCACAATACTCACCCTAACATTAAAATGTTTGTACCTTGAACCATACATGCTCATTTGGACAGCTTACATTTTTGGATGCGAGTATAAAATGGCTGCAACATCAGCCACTCAAATGGGGTACACCATACAAGGGCTCTTTTGCTTCTTGTTTAAGTGTGGGGACAGTATGGCATGCTCGTCAGAGTCACATACACAAAACAGTCCGGTGTGCTCCTATATGGACATTAGGCACATCAGACAAAAACAGGTATATGTACTGTTGCATAAGGGAGCATCACATTGACACCATTAACCAACAGGGTCAGGGTGGTGACTTGTGCAGAACACAAATTATTGCTGCACACATCACTGCATTGATTTGCCATGGACTACTGTCTGCATGGTGACACACAATGAACTCCACTTTCCTAATCAAGGTGCCAAGTGACATTGAGTTGCCATCTGGTCTGTTGTGCGCCCGGGCCAAGAAACAGGGCTGCTGACAACCATAAATGGAAAGATTCCCAACTGACTAAGTTATGATTCTATTGTGGGAAAAAAAGGCTCGGCAGTCTGGCTCAGTTACATATATATAATCCAATAAAGCAACGCCAGGTCAGGGTGCCACACAGACACACTCTGCTTACCTCAGCTCTGTGAAGTGTGGTGGAAATAAATCTCTCGGCGCCGCAGGGCAGCACAGGTCTCCATCTCCTTTTGCAGTGCCACCAATCCAAAAATATTGGCAGCATATTAACTTTGCCCCCAAACTGGCACTTCAGTTTAGCACCTGGCACTGCGGCCAGTTGCTAATAGCTTTACTGCCATGGACCTGCATGGCTTCTGGGCTCATAATAGCCTGTGTAGCTCTGAGCAATAATGCTTAGTTATCAACAACTTGTGAAAAAAAGCCTGGTCCTACCATAATTAAAGAAACACAATTTAGATCCATCCTGAGGGCCATAAACTATAAGCTCATATCAATGTTTCATTTCACAGCTGTAGTTATTGACTCAGAGGTAATGGTTCTGAAGCTGACATCATGGATGTGCATAGGAAATGAGTATGTTTTAGGGGTAGAGGTCATCCGCAACATAATTAGCATTTGACACAGTGGCATACATACAGTAGTCTCCTTGACTGGGCGATGGGGATTATTGAGGCGGCAATGCCCTGGATGCACTGTTATTATGAACAGAGATCAGGGTGCCAGCTAAGTAGTTCTCTTTCTGCTTCCATTGGTGACCGCACCCAAGTCAGTATAGTAGGTTAGCCATGGAGGGTTACTTTTTGATACGCTTCTGCCATTGCAACCATAGGTACAGAGATTGGTGAAATCCTCCCACTGTCTGTCTGTACACCATGTCAGATGTTAAGTAGGCAGCATCGAACATTCTAGTTACAGGCGGTCCCTTTATCTTGTGTTTTATACTGCTCTGCTATGTTCCTAAACATCTCCAAGAAGGCGAGCTTCCAGCTGTCCAAAAGAGGGCTGTTTGCATTATGCTTGACCTCGAGAATTACAGCAATGTGTCTATGCATCGAAAAGCACCTGGCTAGTTACAGTCCCTGTGAGTTTCCAGATGCACCTTCGGGTTGCCAACCTGGTCATGGTGTGAAACAACACAGTATGTGCTGCGCAGACAGCACAACAACCTACATGCAACCAGAACTTTGGAAACCTGGAAATAAATACAGCCTGGGAAGCACGAGCCAATTGCCAAAGCAGAAATGCGCGCCTCCAGGCTCAGGCTGTATTTATTTCCATGTTCGTCCACTGTGGGCGGCGGGCTTCGGCAAACCGCAGCAAAAAAGAAAAAGCAAAAAAATAAAATACTTTTTTTGTTCGCACTGAACTGCTGGGCATGCTATTTTCAATGCACAGTTCAGTGCGAAGAAAAAAGAAAAAACAGTTTTTTTTTTCAAATTTCACAGGGTGGCCGGTGGGGGGGCCAGCATTTTTATAAGGGTGGCCACGGCCCCCCTTGGCCACCCCTTGGGGGCGCCCCTGCTTCCTGCACCTTTATTTTAAAAGTAAACCATTGCGTATTGTATAGGAACTGTACAACTTTTTTTTAAAGTTGAGGAGCACCGCTCCTGCCCACTTCGACCACTCTACTATTCTATTCTTTTCTATTCTAAAGAATGTTTATTAGGCGCCAACTCGCCCGCAGGCCTCCGAGCGCTCACAGACAATACAAACATGGAACACAGAGAGGGATAATAATGGCAGTGATTAGCAGTCAAAGACAAGCAGGGGGAGGAAGAGTAGGAGACCTAAGTTCCTCCTCTATGGAACAGGTACATGTTCAAGGCTTTCCTGGACTGGGC
Source organism: Ambystoma mexicanum (assembly GCF_040938575.1). Classification (NCBI taxonomy): domain Eukaryota; kingdom Metazoa; phylum Chordata; class Amphibia; order Caudata; family Ambystomatidae; genus Ambystoma; species Ambystoma mexicanum. The sequence goes on from NC_090932.1 coordinate 1,682,756,319, forward strand.
AGTTGACAGGAGCTGCCTGATAGAAAGGGGCAGATGATCCCAGACCCGTGGCCGCCAGGCATTAAAGCTCAAGTCTCCAAATCCCTTGGGTTTAAAGCACGGTTGCAGTAATAGTTCCTTGTTATTGGACCACAGCATTCGCCTGTGAGGCAGTCCCATTATTCGTGATTCAAGATAGCGGGGGCAATACCTGCAAGGCATTTATACACCAGGCAAGATGCTTTAAAGTGAATCCTCTGATGGACAGGGAGCCAGTGCCGTTTCTTGCGGGCATCGGAGACATGATCTCTGTGTCGGATGCCGCATATGGCTCTGACAGCCCATTTCTGAATAGTCTGCAATTCGTTTACGTTTGCTTGTGAGGTGCCGACTAGGAGCCCATTGCAATAATCAAGCCTGGTATTAATGGTACCTGTGGCTATCAAGGCCCTGTTTCCCAGTGACATATGGCTGTATCGGCCAGAACAGTTGTGTTATGTTGGTGCTGCTGGAGCTTAGATAGGAGACATGTTTGTTAAAATTTAATTTGCAATCGAAAACCACCCCCAAGATTTTAACGTGGTTAGAAAGCTGAATACTAGCCCCACCTATTGAAAAAGCCTCTACTCTGAGGGCCTAATGTCTTAAGCTTAGCCGTACTGCAGAGTCTTAAAATCTCGGGTTTCCTGTCGTTTAATGCCAGTGGGTTGTTTTCCATCCAGACTTTAATGGTATCAAAGACCCAACTGACCAACAGTGAGTCTGCCTCATAGGAGCCTGGCAATTCCAGGATAATCTGGGTGTCGTCACCATAATTTGCATATTTGACACCCAGACTATCTAAGAGATCAAAAAGAGGTTTTGAATAGATGTTGTACAACAGGGGGGACACACTGCATCCTTGTGGAACACCATTGTCTGCATTGAGAATTTGAGGTGTTTAAGAACAGACTAAGTCAATGACTCACCCCCTGAAGTGTGCCTGAAATAAACCTTTAATGAGTCTAGCAATTACTGTATAGAATTCCAGAAAGACACATTATTTGTTATTCCTATTCTTTCTTATTTAGTATCACTGGTCAAAGTGTTACGCTTGTGGTATCCGCTGGTTTTTTAAGGGGCCTGAACAAGAAAGCAAGCCACTCTAGAAACAAAGAGCCACATAGCGCTCGCCACAGCCCGGAAGCTTACATAAAAAAAAACAAAAAACATTTTTTGTTAACTTTTCTGTTTAGGGGTAGCAAGGGAGACCCCTGGTGACCCCCACCTCTCTTGGCCCTGCAGTTCTGGTCAGCGTCACTACTCCTGGTCTTCTAAGGCCTTCTTCTATGTCTACTCCCTGCCGCTCCATTGCTGTGCTCGCCTAACAATCATCGCTGAAGAATCTGTTACCTTAGCCTGCGTTTGCTAACTTTTCCCACCACGACGCTCTTAACATTTTCCATTCCGGTTTTAAGTTCACATACCTTCAAGAAACTGCTGGCCCGAGAAGTCATGATATTTCTAAGACAAAGATAAAGACTCGGGGCCCGATTCTGAACTCGGGATCAAATTAGTGTAGAAAGAGGACTTTCTCCCCCCAGCTTTCAGCACCACCATTCTGAGGTGGGCAGACATGTTGGAGGGGGGGATGTTGATCCTTCCGCTGTGAACGCTGATCAAATTATGCTTTTAGGGGGCCAGCGTGTGCAGCAGTTACATTGCGAGCATTTCTAAAAAAGGCTGCCCCTTTTCTCATTTCCTAACGTCCTCTTGCCCCGTGAGTAAATTAGAAAAGTGGAGCTGCAGTCTGAAAAATACCTTCATTATAAAGGAAAAAGTGTGCAGTATATGTTACCACCTGAGAAGGGCTGCATTCTAACCCCTTTTTTTAATGCAAAACCAGGGCTTTTGGGGAGAGTATCACCTGCGGTGCCTGTGCTGCTTGCTGGATGGTTGCCAGGGCTGACCTGCATTCCTGATGGTTGCTAGGGCTGTTGTGCCATAAATCAGGCACTTGGAAACGTCAAGGCTTTGGTGCCAGGTTATCACGTTCTCACTTTGACAGAATATGGTGCTTTTTAAGGAAAGTGTTCTTCCTTTTATCTTCTTGGAAGAACACTTGTATTTTTGCATGCACCTCAGAATCGGGCCCTATATGTATTGCAGTTTTTTAAAGATGCATTTTTGGAGGAAATGTAATCAAGGTTTAGGTTGCCCACGTGTGCCATGTTTTGAGCGCCCGGCCACTGTGGACGTTGATCTTGCAGGGCACACGAGCAGGACAGTGAGTGCCCGGTTGGCATGTTCATGTGTAATACGGTACGTAAGACTGAGAGGTACCAATTCCGTCTGAGCCCAGCCCTCGTAAATCTCACATTGATACGTTTTTCCTTTCTTCTTTTGGGTTCGTCTTTTGTATGCGTGCCACGTACAAAATTTGAAGCAATTGTTGGCATCGATTAACTGTGAATAACTCGTTCTAAGGTAGCGCTGTAGTTGATGCGCGTATGTGCAACCTGGTTGGTCAAGCCGGGGGGTCGGGGGTGGGGGGGTGGACTGTGAACCAAAAGAGGCCTTGGAAATATTTTTCAATGTGGTCTCTTATTACACATTTTGCGGAAGCCCAACACGTTTCCTGTGAGCAAATGTGCAAATTAAATAGGTTGCCACACAAAAGAGGTCCAGGGTGCAGAGGCCTGCTGGGAAATCTCCAGAATTCCCTATAGGCCAGTCCACCCATGGCCAGAGTGCAGAGGCTCACGGGGAAATCTACAGAATTCCCTATAGGCCAGACCACCCATGGCCAGGATGCAGAGGCCTACCGGAAAATCTCCAAAATTCCCTATAGGCCAGTCCACCCATGGCTAGAGTGCAGAGGCTCACGGGGAAATCTCCAGAATTCCCTATAGGCTAGTCCATTCATGGCCAGAGTGCAGAGGCTCACGGGAAAATCTCCAGAATTCCCTATAGGCCAGACCACCCATGGCCAGAGTGCAGAGGCTCACGGGGAAATCTCCAGAATTCCCTATAGGCCAGTCCACCCATGGCCAGGATGCAGAGGCCTACCGGAAAATCTCCAGAATTCCCTATAGGCCAGTCCACCCCTGGCCAGGATGCAGAGGCTCACGGGGAAATCTCCAGAATTCCCTATAGGCCAGTCCACCCATGGCCAGGATGCAGAGGCCTACCAGGAAATCTCCGGAGCTCCCCATAGGCCAGTCCACCCCTGGGTCAAGTCATGTGATTTCAGGACTTTAAGTGGGGTAAGAAATCCAGGGTGAGGTTCATTTGGGGGTGTGGCTTGAAGGATAGGTGTAGCCTGACAAGTGCACAAACCATAGTAAGGTACGCAAAAAAATATATATAAATGCATATAAGCATTTATATATTTATGTGCATACCTTACTATGGTCTGTGCACTATGCATGACATCTTTTTTAAACATAGAAATATGTAACATATTTCTATGTGTATATAAGATGACTTGAAAAGTAGACAAAACATAGTAAGGTATGCACATAAATATATAGAATGTATATATGTGTGTACATACCTTATGTTTTGCATACTTTTCAGGCCATCTTTTTTTAAACATGTTTATAAAAGATAACACACAGGTTTGGCAGAACAAGTCGAAGTCCACAGCGCTTGTACACTGAAGAAATTAGGGAAGCACTAAAGCTGCAGGTGGCTGAGGGGTGTGGGAGCACTGCCAGATGCCACCCACAGTTAAGAACCTAAATGAAGACAGACAGTCCTCAGCCTCACTGCGCTGAACAGTGCAATAGTGACAGGTGCTCCAAGTAATTCAAAGAAGGACGGATTTCTCATGAGTCCAATGAGGTTAATAACGAAGTAGCCTGACTCGTGTTTCGAGTCATCACCGACTCTTCATCTGAGGCTGAAAGTTTCAAAAGCTCGCCTAACCAATTAAGTATAACGTGGCCAGTGCCAGATGCACTCTCTCACTGCTTCACAATTGCGGAACTCTCTGCAATGCTGCTGGAATGAATGAAATGAAAGTAAGCCCAGATGAGAAATCCCTCCTTGTTTATAAAAGATGGCTTGAAAAGTACACAATTCAATCCATCTTTTATAAAGCTTTGACGACGGACAAAGTCTGACGTGTCTTTGTCCGTCATTAAACGATGGCTTGAATTGTGTACTTTTTAAGCCATCTTTTGGCTGAGGGTCAAAGAAGCCTAAGTGACCTGGGGGTGGGAAACAAAAGGATGCTAACTTCCTCTTGTGAATTCTCATGCAAGGGGTCACAAGATGAAGTTATGGGGACTGACAGAAGTGCCTGCCAGCCACAGCTTGGGCTGGCTGGCCCTTCTGTTAGCTTGCCTGACTTGAAAGTGGCAGGTGCATCTCCAGTCGCGGCTGCGGCCGTGGCGGGATGATGTGTCCCGCTTGGTGTGGTGAGACCGAGGGACCCCAGCAAGGCCCCGGTTCAGCCCCACTTTTTGGAGACTGCCAGGGCTGGGCCCCAGCTGGCCCCAGCCCACTTAAAGCACTGTGTGACGTTCAGGGAACCAGCACCTCTGGAATATAATCAGCACTTTGCAGCCACTCTGGTTTGAAAAACGGCTGCAAGAAGTATCTGCGGCTCGGGTATGAGACAGTGCAATATTACATTTACTCTGAGATTAGTTCAATTTATCTTTTCACGCTCTAAAGACGCTATTTGTGAACTAAAATGGAGATGAGGTTAGCATTGAATTTCATCTTTATGTTCGTAGATCTATCCATACACATAATGATTGCAGTGTTCAAAATAATGAATCCAGCACTTGTGGAAGACATTAGAGGAGGTGAAATTGATGATGAAATGACGGCGCCACTATTCCCAAGAATAGAGCTATCATGTATTTATTTCTGCTCCTTCATTTCATAGCACAGCCTGTCCAATCAATCCTGCGTCTCGACATTTCGAACTTTCGGATTCAATCACCAATAAGGTAGACGTATGTTACCGAAGTTATGCAGAGAGCAACCGGAGTATATGGTCTGACGTTTGCCTGTTTTTTTCAGAATTACTCCATTAGTCATTTGCACTGAGGAAGGAACACAGGGCTAGTCATGGAAACTAGTGGACACTGCATTACTTTATATGATTAATGTAGCTGTTAAGAAGGATTTCTGAACTCTGACCTGGAGGGGCAGAGGTTCAGAAGGCCAACCGAGTTTCTTGGAACAGGGTAACCTCTGGACAAGCCAGACTAATCAGGGTAGCTGTGGCAGGCGGTCAAGACTAAGTCTCAGAAGGGGTGAGGGTGACTGAAGGACCTCAATGAGCACACAAAGCAAGGACACTTACACATTACTCCAGACAGGTGTTATATAAAAAATATAGACACATTTATTACAAGGCCATCGTAACATAGACCATAGCAAAAGAATCACAGTAACACTAAGTAAACCAATACATCACACTCAATACAATATATATACAAGACCATGGGGGTCTAAAGGGGTGACTGCACGAAATATGTCGACAACCTAGAGGGGAAGGAAACAGGCAGTGCAAGTAATCTTTAGGCCCAGATCAACATCAATAATACACCTAACTAAGCGGCAGTCCAAGCCCTACGAAGAGAGGAGCCTTGTGCTCAATAGTACATGCATGCGCTTGTGCCAATGGGCGGAATAGGGTCTCTTCAAGGGTCTCTAGCAACTAAGGAAGGTGGATGAGGCGATGCAGAACAAGTTCCTACTATTTAAGAAGGACCTCCACGTGAAGGCAGAGGCAGTTCGAGAGTGCAGGATGGAGTTGCTATTTCGCAATAGCTGTGGAAAGAAAAGGGGGCCCCCAGGGGCCACTCATGCATAAAAATGGGCTCTTGCGCCAGGGGCCTCCCGTTGGGGTAAGGAATACTCACAGGTCCCCGATGCAAGCAGACCCAAACTTTGCCAGTTCAGTCTACGTCGCTGGCAGGTTCAAATGCGGCAAAAAGGACGTCTTGCACCTTTCAGTTGCTGAGATACAGCGATGATTCCCAAACGGGACAGTGGCAATATTAAGTCATTTTACACGTGTACATATGCAACAAAACGCAAGCAGAGGAAGTATTCTTGAGGCTAACTATATAGGGAATAGATTGCGGCATGCGCCAATGTGTACAAATATAGGACCTCTCTGTTTTAGATAATTGATATTAAAACAGGGAACCTTTTTGCAATGAGTTGGGGGTAGATCTCTTTCCTCAGCTGGGGCCTCCCTCTGGAACAGCCTCCCTGCCTCTCTGATACTTGACGAGAACCATCTTGGGTTCTGGAAGCACCTCAAGACCTTCCTCTTTGCTTCTGCCTTCGCTCTTCCTCTCCACTGCTGACCTGTCTGCTTCGGCACCGGGCACCTGGTTACCCTCTGATTTCGGGGCCAGATCTCTGCTCACCCAGCCACACACCCACACTGCCTCCTGTTGTTTACACCTACTCTTGCACTTACCACCTGCTGTACGCACTACCTGCCATTGTTCTTTCATGTGTTCAGCACTTTCCACTCCTCCCCTGCCCCTCGCACTTTCCCCCTTCCCTCTCGCCTGCACTTGCACGTTCTCAATCTCACTGGGCCTAGTAAGATCGTTGTTTTGTCCTCCCTTGTTCCCCTTCCTTGCCTCGTCGCGCTTTGAAACACTTGTGTACGAGCGCGATAGAAATAAAATTTAATATCATATCATTCAAGTTTAAGTGTGAGCCCACCGGCTCCTCAGCATAGTTGTTACAGCTTCCCCAACAGCTTTCTATAATGCATTTTTCTTCTCGTGTTCCATACTCCACACTCTACATTCCACGCTTGCCTCATCTTGGAATGCAGAGTGTAGAGCATGGAATACTACAGTATCCTGTTTCTATTTTTACTCCATTTTGTAGTTCTATACACATTGCTCTGCAGACCTTGCCTAAGAAATCTTTAATAACTTGGTGCGTACCCTTCTGCCCCTTTTGGGATCAGGAAACGAGTTATCTTTTTTTTAATATTCTTCCCAAAGAACCCTGATACTTTTTACACTTATTGTTTAGAACATAATCTCTCCCCCTCATTGTTCTACTTACATCCGTGACTTGGTTTGAGTCCTCTGGCATCGACTCTCCCCTCAATCGACCAGTTCGCCTTCCATCCACGGGGCACATACGGGGACCGAACAGGAATTTTGTCAAAGATGGACCTGCCGACTGAATCACTTTTGCACGTGACTCTTTATACCGCTCTGCACCCAAAGCTCTGTGGTCTTCTGGCTAATGGTGTCAGCAGGTGAACGTCCGGGGGCCTGGATCTGGCCTAAGTTGACTAGACCGTAACCATCTGCAACTCTACCAAATTATGCTGTAGCACCTTGGAGCATCTTTTATGCAAGATGGAATTACAATAATGGTCACAACCTAATAACAGGACCGACTCAAGGAATATGGCAAAGTATTACTTCAGTTTAATAAAGTAGGGCTACCTGACAAACATCGGACTGATGCTTGCACACTCCCATAGTAGCTTCATTACATAGAGGTCTTATACCCCAATATATGTCATCTAAGACGTCATTCTACATGGCAAATACAAAACCTATGAAGGGTAGGGATTGGAGCAAGGGAAATATCTACTTATAGAACATATAAGGATTAGTGCATCATTGGCTGCTTCTTAGCTGTAGGTCACACCTCGAATTACTTCTAAACACATATAGTACTGATTATAGTGGACCAAAACATAGGGGATTGGCACTTGCAACATCGTGTGTTAGGTTTTCCCCCAACCCCACTGATTGGTGGGCATGCTATCCCAACCTTGGACTTTTGGCTCCTTAGCAGCACATATGTGAAACAAAACTTAGGTGCCTGAATCCCATCAGACTACTCCTCATTGTCCCAATTTGTCCATCATCTCTCATCGGCAGGCCACAAGCCAAAGTCTCTCGTTTGCAGTTTGACCTTGCTGCGGCTCACTGTCCTGGAACATTCAAGGGAGTATGAACGCACCACTATCTTAACTTGAGGCTCTAATGAATAGTCTTTGTTTTTGACTTTTGAGTCAGGCATGAGTAGACCACAAATTTGTCAGTTTCAGCCTTCCATTTACTGTTATTTGATTTAATTATAAAGGGTACTGTTGCTCCTTCTAGCCTCTAGAGACTTGCTCACTCTATCTCCTATGAACTTTGTATGCTTTTAATTGATTAGCAGTTTGGCTCGCACAGATGTTTTCGTTTTCCTTCATCTATGAAGAATGTCTCACATTCAGAGCTTATCCATGTTTTCCCTTTTTGCCCTGCACGCATCCCTTGAAATAGCATCTTTGTTCTGGGCCAACCTTCACTCAACATCGGCTCTGCACAATGGGCTGGTTTTTGATGTCTCCTCATTCTCGCACCGTCAGCCTGTTTCTACGGTAGCTTGGTTACATTCAAGTGAACCGTTGTCCGCTTTGCTGATATGGCCATCCCTGCCACGTTATACATGCCCCTATAGCAAGCTTACATACGTTTTCCTTCTACCTTGCGTTACTGCGTATTTACAGTTATTGGTCAGTAAGTTACTTCATCTTCTTTTAGATCCATAATTTACTTCAACTTCAGATTCATGATACTCTTAATGCTTCACTTACTTCATTACTTAGTATTTTCATATTGTTTCAACATAGCGGCAAACATCTTCTTCAAGATATCACTTTGTCTTTGTTGAATTTCACTTTAACATCCATCCACGCGATTCATTGATGCATTCTGACATCTTGGGAGGGTATATTCTGCATGGCTATCTGAGTGCATATTGTCTCACGTATGCTTGATGCAGTATATGAACGATACAGGGGGTGACATCTATAGCTTTCTCTGACTATCCCAATATGACGGTGGCAAAGGGGCGGGGACTGGCAGGATGCCGTATACCTGCTCCTCCACATTCTCATTCACGTCACCTCATTCCATATCTGCATGATGTCTCATTCACCTAACCTGACTCCTTTGCTCGATGTTCTCTCTCATTCACGTCACCTCACTCCATATCTGCATGATGTCTCATTCACCTAACCCCACTCCAATGCCCGATGCTCTCTCTCATTCATGGCACCTCACTCCATATCTGCATGCTGTCTCATTCACCTAACCTGACTCCAATGCTCGATGTTCTCTCTCATTCACGTCACCTCACTCCATATCTGCATGATGTCTCATTCATCTAACCCCACTCCAATGCCCGATACTCTCTCTCATTCATGGCACCTCACTCCATATCTGCATGCTGTCTCATTCACCTGACCCCACTCCAATGCCCGATGCTCTCTTTCATTCATGTCACCTCACTCCATATCTGCATGATGTCTCATTCACATAACCTCACTCCAATGCCCGATGCTCTCTCTCATTCACGGCACCTCACTCCATAGCTGCATGCTGTCTCATTCACCTAACCCCACTCCAATGCCCGATGCTCTCTCTCATTCATGGCACCTCACTCCATATCTGCATGCTGTCTCATTCACCTAACCTGACTCCAATGCTCGATGTTCTCTCTCATTCACGTCACCTCACTCCATATCTGCATGATGTCTCATTCACCTAACCCCACTCCAATGCCCGATACTCTCTCTCATTCATGGCACCTCACTCCATATCTGCATGCTGTCTCATTCACCTAACCTGACTCCAATGCTCGATGTTCTCTCTCATTCATGGCACCTCACTCCATATCTGCATGCTGTCTCATTCACCTAACCCTACTCCAATGCTCGATGCTCTCTCTCATTCACGTCACCTCACTCCATATCTGCACGCTGTCTCATTCACCTAACCTGACTCCAATGCTCGATGCTCTCTCTCATTCATGACACCTCACTCCATATCTGCTTGCTGTCTCATTCACCTAACCCTACTCCAATGCTCAAAGCTCTCTCTCATTCATGTCACCTCACTCCATATCTGCATGCTGTCTCATCCACCTAACCCCGATCCAATGCTCGATGCTCTCTCTCATTCATGTCACCTCACTCCATATCTGCATGCTGTCTCATTCACCTAACCCAACTCCAATGTTCGATGCTCTCTCTCATTCATGGCACCTCACTCCATATCTGCATGATGTCTCATTCACCTAAACCCACTCCAATGCCCGATGCTCTCTCTCATTCATGGCACCTCACTCCATATCTGCATGATGTTTCATTCACCTAACCTCACTCCAATGCCCGATGCTCTCTCTCATTCATGGCACCTCAACCCATAGCTGCATGCTGTCTCATTCACCTAACCCCACTGCAATGCCCGTTGCTCTCTCTCATTCATGTCACCTCACTCCATAGCTGCTGCTGTCTCATTCACCTAACCCCACTCCAATGCCTGATGCTCTCTCTCATTCATGACACCTAACTCCATATCTGCATGCTGTCTCATTCACCTAACCCCACTCCAATGCTCGATGCTATCTCTCATTCATGTCACCTTACTCCATATCTGCATGCTGTCTCATTCACCTAACCCCACTCCAATGCTTGATGCTCTCTCTCATTCATGACACCTCACTCCATGTCTGCATGCTGTCTCATTCACCTAACCCCACTCCAATGCTCGATGGTCTCTCTCATTCACGTCACCTCACTCCATATCTGCATGTCTCATTCACCTAACCTTACTCCAATGCTCAATGCTCTCTCTCATTCACGTCACCTCACTCCATATCTGCATGCTGTCTCATTCACCTAACCTGACTCAAATGCTCGATGCTCTCTCTCATTCATGTCACCTCACTCCATATCTGCATGCTGTCTCATTCACCTAACCTCACTCCAATGCTGTAGTTCAAGGTGTGCTTCACCTAACCTCACTCCAATGCTCAATGCTCTCTCTCATTCATGTCACCTCACTCCATATCTGCATGCTGTCTCATTCACCTAACCTGACTCCAATGCTCGATGCTCTCTCTCATTCATGATACCCCACTCCATATCTGCTTGCTGTCTCATTCACATAACCCTACTCCAATGCTTGATGCTCTCTCTCATTCATGTCACCTCACTCCATATCTGCATGCTGTCTCATTCACCTAACCCCACTCCAATGCCCGATGTTCTCTCTCATTCATGACACCTCACTCCATATCTGCATGCTGTCTCATTCACCTAACCTCACTCCAATGCCCGATGCTCTCTCTCATTCATGTCACCTCACTCCATAGCTGCATGCTGTCTCATTCACCTAACCCCACTCCAATGCCCGATGCTCTCTCTCATTCATGACACCTCACTCCATATCTGCATGATGTCTCATTCACCTAACCCCACTCCAATGCCCGATGCTCTCTCTCATTCATGGCACCTCACTCCATAGTTGGATGCTGTCTCATTCACCTAACCCCACTCCAATGCCCGATGCTCTCTCTCATTCATGTCACCTCACTCCATATCTGCATGATGTTTCATTCACCTAACCTCACTCCAATACTCGATGCTCTCTCTCATTCCTGACACCTCACTCCATAGCGGCATGCTGTCTCATTCACCTGACCCCACTCCAATGCCCGATGCTCTCTCTCATTCATGGCACCTCACTCCGTAGCTGCATGCTGTCTCATTCACCTGATCCCACTCCAATGCCCGATGCTCTCTCTCATTCATGTCACCTCACTCCATATCTGCATGCTGTCTCATTCACCTGACCCCACTCCAATGCCCAATGCTCTCTCTCATTCATGTCACCTCACTCCATAGCTGCATGCTGTCTCATTCACCTGATCCCAAAGCAATGCTTGATGCTCTCTCTCATTCACGTCACCTCACTCTATATCTGCATGCTGTCTCATTCACATAACCCCACTCCAATGCCCGATGCACTCTCTCATTCAGGGCACCTCACTCCATATCTGCATGATGTCTCATTCACCTAACCTCACTCCAATGCCCGATGCTCTCTCTCATTCTTGTCACCTCACTCAATGTCTGCATGCTGTCTCATTCACCTAACCCCACTCCAATGCCCGATGCTCTCTCTCATTCACGGCACCTCACTCCATAGTTGGATGCTGTCTCATTCACCTAACCCCACTCCAATGCGCGTTGCTCTCTCTCATTCATGTCACCTCACTCCATATCTGCATGATGTCTCATTCACCTGACCTCACTCCAATGCTCGATGCTCTCTCTCATTCATGACACCTCACTCCATAGCTGCATGATGTCTCATTCACCTAACCTAACTCAAATGCTCGATGCTCTCTCTCATTCATGACACCTCACTCCATAGCTGCATGCTGTCTCATTCACCTAACTCCACTCCAATGCCCGATGCCCTCTGTCATTCATGTCACCTCACTCCATATCTGCATGATGTCTCATTCACCTAACCTAACTCCAATGCTCGATGCTCTCTCTCATTCATGACACCTCACTCCATAGCTGCATGCTGTCTCATTCACCTGACCCCACTCCAATGCCCAATGCTCTCCCTCTTTCATGTCACCTCACTCCATAGCTGCATGCTGTCTCATTCACCTGACCCCACTCCATTGCCCGATGCTCTCTCTCATTCGTGTCACCTCACTCCATATCTGCCTGCTATCTCATTCACCTGACCCCACTCCAATGCCCGATGCTCTCTCTCATTCGTGTCACCTCACTCCATATCTGCATTCTGTCTCATTCACCTGACCCCACTCCAATGCCCGATGCTCTCTCTCATTCATGTCACCTCACTCCATAGCTGCATGCTGTCTCATTCACCAGACCCCACTCCAATGCTCGATGCTCTCTCTCATTCACGTCACCTCACTCCATATCTGCATGCTGTCTCATTCATCTAACCCCACTCCAATGCCCGATGCTCTCTCTCATTCACGGCACCTCACTCCATATCTGCATGATGTCTCATTCTCCTAACCTCACTCCAATGCCCAATGCTCTCTCTCATTCAAGGCACCTCACTCCATATCTGCATGATGTCTCATTCACATAACCTCACTCCAATGCCCGATGCTCTCTCTCATTCACGGCACCTCACTCCATAGCTGCATGCTGTCTCATTCACCTGACCCCACTCCAATGCCCGATGCTCTCTCTCATTCACGTCACCTCACTCCATATCTGCATGCTGTCTCTTTCACCTAACCCCACTCCAATGCTCGATGCTCTCTCTCATTCATGTCACCTCACTCCATATCTGCATGTTGTCTCATTCACCTAACCCCACTCCAATGCTCGATGCTCTCTCTCATTCATGTCACCTCACTTCATATCTGCATGCTGTCTCATTCACGTAACCCCCTCAAATGCCCCATACTCTCTCTCATTGATGGCACCTCAATTCATATCTGCATGATGTCTCATTCACCTAACCTCACCCCAATGCCCAATGCTCTCTCTCCTTCATGGCACCTCACTCCATATCTACATGCTGTCTCATTCACCTAACCCTACTCCAATGCTCGATGCTCTCTCTCATTCTTGACACCTCACTAGATGTCTGCATGCTGTCTCATTCACCTAACCCTACTCCAATGCTTGATGCTGTCTCTCATTCATGACACCTCACTCCATGTCTGCAGGCTGTCTCATTCACCTAACCATACTCCTATGCCCGATACTCTCTCTCTCATTCATGACACCTCACTCCATGTCTGCTTGCTGTCTCATTCACCTAACCCCACTCCAATGCTCTATGTTCTCTCTCATTCACGTCACCTCACTCCATATCTGCATGTCTCATTCACCTAACCTCACTCCAATGCTCAATGCTCTCTCTCGTTCACGTCACCTCACTCCATATCTGCATGCTGTCTCATTCACCTAACCTGACTCAAATGCTCGATGCTCTCTCTCATTCATGACACCTCACTCCATATCTGCATGCTGTCTCATTCACCTAAGCCTACTCCAATGCTCGATGCTCTCTCTCATTCATGTCACCTCACTCCATATCTGCATGCTGTCTCATTCACCTAACCTCACTCCAATGCTGTAGTTCAAGGTGTGCTTCACCTAACCTCACTCCAATGCTCAATGCTCTCTCTCATTCATGTCACCTCACTCCATATCTGCATGATGTCTCATTCACCTAACCTGACTCCAATGCTCGATGCTCTCTCTCATTCATGATACCTCACTCCATATCTGCTTGCTGTCTCATTCACATAACCCTACTCCAATGCTCGATGCTCTCTCTCATTCATGTCACCTCACTCCATATCTGCATGCTGTCTCATTCACCTAACCCCACTCCAATGCCCGATGTTCTCTCTCATTCATGACACCTCACTCCATATCTGCATGCTGTCTCATTCACCTAACCTCACTCCAATGCCCGATGCTCTCTCTCATTCATGTCACCTCACTCCATAGCTGCATGCTGTCTCATTCACCTAACCCCACTCCAATGCCCGATGCTCTCTCTCATTCATGACACCTCACTCCATGTCTGCATGCTGTCTCATTCACCTGACCCCACTCCAATGCCCGATGCTCTCTCTCATTCATGTCACCTCACTCCATATCTGCATGATGTCTCATTCACCTGACCTCACTCCAATGCTCGATGCGCTCTCTCATTCATGACACCTCACTCCATAGCTGCATGATGTCTCATTCACCTAACCTAACTCCAATGCTCGATGCTCTCTCTCATTCATGACACCTCACTCCATAGCTGCATGCTGTCTCATTCACCTAACTCCACTGCAATGCCCGATGCCCTCTCTCATTCACGTCACCTCACTCCATATCTGCATGCTGTCTCATTCATCTAACCCCACTCCAATGCCCGATGCTCTCTCTCATTCACGGCACCTCACTCCATATCTGCATGATGTCTCATTCTCCTAACCTCACTCCAATGCCCGATGCTCTCTCTCATTCAAGGCACCTCACTCCATATCTGCATGATGTCTCATTCACATAACCTCACTCCAATGCCCGATGCTCTCTCTCATTCATGACACCTCACTCCATAGCTGCATGCTGTCTCATTCACCAGACCCCACTCCAATGCTCGATGCTCTCTCTCATTCACGTCACCTCACTCCATATCTGCATGCTGTCTCATTCATCTAACCCCACTCCAATGCCCGATGCTCTCTCTCATTCACGGCACCTCACTCCATATCTGCATGATGTCTCATTCTCCTAACCTCACTCCAATGCCCGATGCTCTCTCTCATTCAAGGCACCTCACTCCATATCTGCATGATGTATCATTCACATAACCTCACTCCAATGCCTGATGCTCTCTCTCATTCACGGCACCTCACTCCATAGCTGCATGCTGTCTCATTCACCTGACCCCACTCCAATGCCCGATGCTCTCTCTCATTCACGTCACCTCACTCCATATCTGCATGCTGTCTCATTCACCTAACCCCACTCCAATGCTCGATGCTCTCTCTCATTCATGTCACCTCACTCCATATCTGCATGCTGTCTCATTCACCTAACCCCACTCCAATGCTCGATGCTCTCTCTCATTCATGTCACCTCACTTCATATCTGCATGCTGTCTCATTCACGTAACCCCCTAAAATGCCCCATACTCTCTCTCATTGATGGCACCTCAATTCATATCTGCATGATGTCTCATTCACCTAACCTCACCCCAATGCCTGATGCTCTCTCTCCTTCATGGCACCTCACCCCATAGCTGCATGCTGTCTCATTCACCTAACCCCACTCCAATGCCCGATACTCTCTCTCATTCATGACACCTCACTCCATATCTACATGCTGTCTCATTCACCTAACCCTACTCCAATGCTTGATGCTCTCTCTCATTCTTGACACCTCACTAGATGTCTGCATGCTGTCTCATTCACCTAACCCTACTCCAATGCTTGATGCTGTCTCTCATTCATGACACCTCACTCCATGTCTGCAGGCTGTCTCATTCACCTAACCCTACTCCTATGCCCGATAGTCTCTCTCTCATTCATGACACCTCACTCCATGTCTGCATGCTGTCTCATTCACCTAACCTTACTCCAATGCTCGATGCTCTCTCATTCATGTCACCTCACTCCATAGCTGCATGCTGTCTTATTCACCAGACCCCACTCCAATGCTCGATGCTCTCTCTCATTCACGTCACCTCACTCCATATCTGCATGCTGTCTCATACATCTAACCCCACTCCAATGCCCGATGCTCTCTCTCATTCACGGCACCTCACTCCATATCTGCATGATGTCTCATTCTCCTAACCTCACTCCAATGCCCAATGCTCTCTCTCATTCAAGGCACCTCACTCCATATCTGCATGATGTCTCATTCACATAACCTCACTCCAATGCCCGATGCTCTCTCTCATTCACGGCACCTCACTCCATAGCTGCATGCTGTCTCATTCACCTGACCCCACTCCAATGCCCGATGCTCTCTCTCATTCACGTCACCCCCTCCATATCTGCATGCTGTCTCATTCACCTAACCCCACTCCAATGCTCGATGCTCTCTCTCATTCATGTCACCTCACTCCATATCTGCATGCTGTCTCATTCACCTAACCCCACTCCAATGCTCGATGCTCTCTCTCATTCATGTCACCTCACTTCATATCTGCATGCTGTCTCATTCACGTAACCCCCTCAAATGCCCCATACTCTCTCTCATTGATGGCACCTCAATTCATATCTGCATGATGTCTCATTCACCTAACCTCACCCCAATGCCCGATGCTCTCTCTCCTTCATGGCACCTCACCCCATAGCTGCATGCTGTCTCATTCACCTAACCCCACTCCAATGCTCGATGCTCTCTCTCATTCTTGACACCTCACTAGATGTCTGCATGCTGTCTCATTCACCTAACCCTACTGCAATGCTTGATGCTGTCTCTCATTCATGACACCTCACTCCATGTCTGCAGGCTGTCTCATTCACCTAACCCTACTCCTATGCCCGAAACTCTCTCTCTCATTCATGACACCTCACTCCATGTCTGCATGTTGTCTCATTCACCTAACCTTACTCCAATGCTCGATGCTCTCTCATTCATGTCACCTCACTCCATGTCTGCATGCTGTCTCATTCACCTAACCTCACTCCAATGCTCGATGCTCTCTCTCATTCATGACACCTCACTCCATATCTGCTTGCTGTCTCATTCACCTAACCCTACTCCAATGCTCAAAGCTCTCTCTCATTCATGTCACCTCACTCCATATCTGCATGATGTTTCATTCACCTAACCTCACTCCAATACTCGATGCTCTCTCTCATTCATGACACCTCACTCCATAGCGGCATGCTGTCTCATTCACCTGACCCCACTCCAATGCCCGATGCTCTCTCTCATTCATGGCACCTCACTCCGTAGCTGCATGCTGTCTCATTCACCTGATCCCACTCCAATGCCCGATGCTCTCTCTCATTCATGGTACCTCACTCCATATCTGCATGCTGTCTCATTCACCTGACCCCACTCCAATGCCCGATGCTCTCTCTCATTCATGTCACCTCACTCCATAGCTGCATGCTGTCTCATTCACCTGATCCCAAAGCAATGCTTGATGCTCTCTCTCATTCATGTCACCTCACTCCATATCTGCATGCTGTCTCATTCACATAACCCCACTCCAATGCCCGATGCTCTCTCTCATTCATGACACCTCACTCCATATCTGCATGATGTCTCATTCACCTAACCTCACTCCAATGCCCGATGCTCTCTCTCATTCTTGTCACCTCACTCCATATCTGCATGCTGTCTCATTCACCTAACCCCACTCCAATGCCAGATGCTCTCTCTCATTCACAGCACCTCACTCCATAGTTGGATGCTGTCTCATTCACCTAACCCCACTCCAATGCGCGATGCTCTCTCTCATTCATGTCATCTCACTCCATATCTAGATGATGTCTCATTCACCTGACCTCACTCCAATGCTCGATGCGCTCTCTCATTCATGACACCTCACCACATAGCTGCATGATGTCTCATTCACCTAACCTAACTCCAATGCTCGATGCTCTCTCTCATTCATGACACCTCACTCCATAGCTGCATGCTGTCTCATTCACCTGACCCCACTCCAATGCCCAATGCTCTCTCTCTTTCATGTCACCTCACTCCATAGCTGCATGCTGTCTCATTCACCTGACCCCACTCCATTGCCCGATGCTCTCTCTCATTCATGGCACCTCACTCCATAACTGCCTGCTATCTCATTCACCTGACCCCACTCCAATGCCCGATGCTCTCTCTCATTCGTGTCACCTCACTCCATATCTGCATTCTGTCTCATTCACCTGACCCCACTCCAATGCCCGATGCTCTCTCTCATTCATGTCACCTCACTCCATAGCTGCATGCTGTCTCATTCACCAGACCCCACTCCAATGCTCGATGCTCTCTCTCATTCACGTCACCTCACTCCATATCTGCATGCTGTCTCATTCATCTAACCCCACTCCAATGCCCGATGCTCTCTCTCATTCACGGCACCTCACTCCATATCTGCATGATGTCTCATTCTCCTAACCTCACTCCAATGCCCAATGCTCTCTCTCATTCAAGGCACCTCACTCCATATCTGCATGATGTCTCATTCACATAACCTCACTCCAATGCTCGATGCTCTTTCTCATTCACGGCACCTCAATCCATAGCTGCATGCTGTCTCATTCACCTGACCCCACTCCAATGCCCGATGCTCTCTCTCATTCACGTCACCTCACTCCATATCTGCATGCTGTCTCATTCACCTAACCCCACTCCAATGCTCAATGCTCTCTCTCATTCACGTCACCTCACTCCATATCTGCATGCTGTCTCATTCACCTAACCCCACTCCAATGCTCGATGCTCTCTCTCATTCATGTCACCTTACTTCATATCTGCATGCTGTCTCATTCACGTAACCCCCTCAAATGCCCCACACTCTCTCTCATTGATGCCACCTCAATTCATATCTGCATAATGTCTCATTCACCTAACCTCACCCCAATGCCCGATGCTCTCTCTCCTTCATGGCACCTCACCCCATAGCTGCATGCTGTCTCATTCACCTAACCCCACTCCAATGCCCGATACTCTCTCTCATTCATGACACCTCACTCCATATCTACATGCTGTCTCATTCACCTAACCCCACTCCAATGCTCGATGCTCTCTCTCATTCTTGACACCTCACTAGATGTCTGCATGCTGTCTCATTCACCTAACCCTACTCCAATGCTTGATGCTGTCTCTCATTCATGACACCTCACTCCATGTCTGCAGGCTGTCTCATTCACCTAACCCTACTCCAATGCCCGATACTCTCTCTCTCATTCATGACACCTCACTCCATGTCTGCATGCTGTCTCATTCACCTAACCTTACTCCAATGCTCGATGCTCTCTCATTCAAGGCACCTCACTCCATATCTGCATGATGTCTCATTCACATAACCTCACTCCAATGCCCGATGCTCTCTCTCATTCACGGCCCCTCACTCCATAGCTGCATGCTGTCTCATTCACCTGACCCCACTCCAATGCCCGATGCTCTCTCTCATTCACGTCACCTCACTCCATATCTGCATGCTGTCTCATTCACCTAACCCCACTCCAATGCTCGATGCTCTCTCTCATTCATGTCACCTCACTCCATATCTGCATGCTGTCTCATTCACCTAACCCCACTCCAATGCTCGATGCTCTCTCTCATTCATGTCACCTCATTTCATATCTGCATGCTGTCTCATTCACGTAACCCCCTCAAATGCCCCATACTCTCTCTCATTGATGGCACCTCAATTCATATCTGCATGATGTCTCATTCACCTAACCTCACCCCAATGCCCAATGCTCTCTCTCCTTCATGGCACCTCACCCCATAGCTGCATGCTGTCTCATTCACCTAACCCCACTCCAATGCCCGATACTCTCTCTCATTCATGACACCTCACTCCATATCTACATGCTGTCTCATTCACCTAACCCTACTTCAATGCTCGATGCTCTCTCTCATTCTTGCCACCTCACTAGATGTCTGCATGCTGTCTCATTCACCTAACCCTACTCCAATGCTTGATGCTGTCTCTCATTCATGACACCTCACTCCATGTCTGCAGGCTGTCTCATTCACCTAACCATACTCCTATGCCCGATACTCTCTCTCTCATTCATGACACCTCACTCCATGTCTGCATGCTGTCTCATTCACCTAACCCCACTCCAATGCTCGATGTTCTCTCTCATTCACGTCACCTCACTCCATATCTGCATGTCTCATTCACCTAACCTCACTCCAATGCTCAATGCTCTCTCTCATTCACGTCACCTCACTCCATATCTGCATGCTGTCTCATTCACCTAACCTGACTCAAATGCTCGATGCTCTCTCTCATTCATGACACCTCACTCCATATCTGCATGTTGTCTCATTCACCTAAGCCTACTCCAATGCTCGATGCTCTCTCTCATTCATGTCACCTCACTCCATATCTGCATGCTGTCTCATTCACCTAACCTCACTACAATGCTGTAGTTCAAGGTGTGCTTCACCTAACCTCACTCCAATGCTCAATGCTCTCTCTCATTCATGTCACCTCACTCCATATCTGCATGATGTCTCATTCACCTAACCTGACTCCAATGCTCGATGCTCTCTCTCATTCATGATACCTCACTCCATATCTGCTTGCTGTCTCATTCACATAACCCTACTCCAATGCTCGATGCTCTCTCTCATTCATGTCACCTCACTCCATATCTGCATGCTGTCTCATTCACCTAACCCCACTCCAATGCCCGATGTTCTCTCTCATTCATGACACCTCACTCCATATCTGCATGCTGTCTCATTCACCTAACCTCACTCCAATGCCCGATGCTCTCTCTCATTCATGTCACCTCACTCCATAGCTGCATGCTGTCTCATTCACCTAACCCCACTCTAATGCCCGATGCTCTCTCTCATTCATGACACCTCACTCCATATCTGCATGATGTCTCATTCACCTAACCCCACTCCAATGCCCGATGCTCTCTCTCATTCATGGCACCTCACTCCATAGTTGGATGCTGTCTCATTCACCTAACCCCACTCCAATGCCCGATGCTCTCTCTCATTCATGTCACCTCACTCCATATCTGCATGATGTTTCATTCACCTAACCTCACTCCAATGCCCGATGCTCTCTCTCATTCATGTCACCTCACTCCATAGCTGCATGCTGTCTCATTCACCTAACCCCACTCTAATGCCCGATGCTGTCTCTCATTCATGACACCTCACTCCATGTCTGCAGGCTGTCTCATTCACCTAACCATACTCCTATGCCCGATACTCTCTCTCTCATTCATGACACCTCACTCCATGTCTGCATGCTGTCTCATTCACCTAACCCCACTCCAATGCTCGATGTTCTCTCTCATTCACGTCACCTCACTCCATATCTGCATGTCTCATTCACCTAACCTCACTCCAATGCTCAATGCTCTCTCTCATTCACGTCACCTCACTCCATATCTGCATGCTGTCTCATTCACCTAACCTGACTCAAATGCTCGATGCTCTCTCTCATTCATGACACCTCACTCCATATCTGCATGTTGTCTCATTCACCTAAGCCTACTCCAATGCTCGATGCTCTCTCTCATTCATGTCACCTCACTCCATATCTGCATGCTGTCTCATTCACCTAACCTCACTACAATGCTGTAGTTCAAGGTGTGCTTCACCTAACCTCACTCCAATGCTCAATGCTCTCTCTCATTCATGTCACCTCACTCCATATCTGCATGATGTCTCATTCACCTAACCTGACTCCAATGCTCGATGCTCTCTCTCATTCATGATACCTCACTCCATATCTGCTTGCTGTCTCATTCACATAACCCTACTCCAATGCTCGATGCTCTCTCTCATTCATGTCACCTCACTCCATATCTGCATGCTGTCTCATTCACCTAACCCCACTCCAATGCCCGATGTTCTCTCTCATTCATGACACCTCACTCCATATCTGCATGCTGTCTCATTCACCTAACCTCACTCCAATGCCCGATGCTCTCTCTCATTCATGTCACCTCACTCCATAGCTGCATGCTGTCTCATTCACCTAACCCCACTCTAATGCCCGATGCTCTCTCTCATTCATGACACCTCACTCCATATCTGCATGATGTCTCATTCACCTAACCCCACTCCAATGCCCGATGCTCTCTCTCATTCATGGCACCTCACTCCATAGTTGGATGCTGTCTCATTCACCTAACCCCACTCCAATGCCCGATGCTCTCTCTCATTCATGTCACCTCACTCCATATCTGCATGATGTTTCATTCACCTAACCTCACTCCAATACTCGATGCTCTCTCTCATTCCTGACACCTCACTCCATAGCGGCATGCTGTCTCATTCACCTGACCCCACTCCAATGCCCGATGCTCTCTCTCATTCATGGCACCTCACTCCGTAGCTGCATGCTGTCTCATTCACCTGATCCCACTCCAATGCCCGATGCTCTCTCTCATTCATGTCACCTCACTCCATATCTGCATGCTGTCTCATTCACCTGACCCCACACCAATGCCCGATGCTCTCTCTCATTCATGACACCTCACTCCATAGCTGCATGCTGTCTCATTCACCTGATCCCAAAGCAATGCTTGATGCTCTCTCTCATTCACGTCACCTCACTCCATATCTGCATGCTGTCTCATTCACATAACCCCACTGCAATGTCCGATGCACTCTCTCATTCATGGCACCTCACTCCATATCTGCATGATGTCTCATTCACCTAACCTCACTCCAATGCCCGATGCTCTCTCTCATTCTTGTCACCTCACTCCATGTCTGCATGCTGTCTCATTCACCTAACCCCACTCCAATGCCCGATGCTCTCTCTCATTCACGGCACCTCACTCCATAGTTGGATGCTGTCTCATTCACCTAACCCCACTCCAATGCGCGATGCTCTCTCTCATTCATGTCACCTCACTCCATATCTGCATGATGTCTCATTCACCTGACCTCACTCCAATGCTCGATGCGCTCTCTCATTCATGACACCTCACTCCATAGCTGCATGATGTCTCATTCACCTAACCTAACTCCAATGCTCGATGCTCTCTCTCATTCATGACACCTCACTCCATAGCTGCATGCTGTCTCATTCACCTAACTCCACTGCAATGCCCGATGCCCTCTCTCATTCATGTCACCTCACTCCATATCTGCATGATGTCTCATTCACCTAACCTAACTCCAATGCTCGATGCTCTCTCTCATTCATGACACCTCACTCCATAGCTGCATGCTGTCTCATTCACCTGACCCCACTCCAATGCCCAATGCTCTCCCTCTTTCATGTCACCTCACTCCATAGCTGCATGCTGTCTCATTCACCTGACCCCACTCCATTGCCCGATGCTCTCTCTCATTCATGGCACCTCACTCCATAACTGCCTGCTATCTCATTCACCTGACCCCACTCCAATGCCCGATGCTCTCTCTCATTCGTGTCACCTCACTCCATATCTGCATTCTGTCTCATTCACCTGACCCCACTCCAATGCCCGATGCTCTCTCTCATTCATGTCACCTCACTCCATAGCTGCATGCTGTCTCATTCACCAGACCCCACTCCAATGCTCGATGCTCTCTCTCATTCACGTCACCTCACTCCATATCTGCATGCTGTCTCATTCATCTAACCCCACTCCAATGCCCGATGCTCTCTCTCATTCATGGCACCTCACTCCATATCTGCATGATGTCTCATTCTCCTAACCTCACTCCAATGCCCAATGCTCTCTCTCATTCAAGGCACCTCACTCCATATCTGCATGATGTCTCATTCACATAACCTCACTCCAATGCCCGATGCTCTCTCTCATTCACGGCACCTCACTCCATAGCTGCATGCTGTCTCATTCACCTGACCCCTTTCCAATGCCCGATGCTCTCTCTCATTCACGTCACCTCACTCCATATCTGCATGCTGTCTCATTCACCTAACCCCACTCCAATGCTCGATGCTCTCTCTCATTCATGTCACCTCACTCCATATCTGCATGCTGTCTCATTCACCTAACCCCACTCCAATGCTCGATGCTCTCTCTCATTCACGTCACCTCACTCCATATCTGCATGTCTCATTCACCTAACCTCACTCCAATGCTCAATGCTCTCTCTCATTCACGTCACCTCACTCCATATCTGCATGCTGTCTCATTCACCTAACCTGACTCAAATGCTCGATGCTCTCTCTCATTCATGACACCTCACTCCATATCTGCATGTTGTCTCATTCACCTAAGCCTACTCCAATGCTCGATGCTCTCTCTCATTCATGTCACCTCACTCCATATCTGCATGCTGTCTCATTCACCTAACCTCACTACAATGCTGTAGTTCAAGGTGTGCTTCACCTAACCTCACTCCAATGCTCAATGCTCTCTCTCATTCATGTCACCTCACTCCATATCTGCATGATGTCTCATTCACCTAACCTGACTCCAATGCTCGATGCTCTCTCTCATTCATGATACCTCACTCCATATCTGCTTGCTGTCTCATTCACATAACCCTACTCCAATGCTCGATGCTCTCTCTCATTCATGTCACCTCACTCCATATCTGCATGCTGTCTCATTCACCTAACCCCACTCCAATGCCCGATGTTCTCTCTCATTCATGACACCTCACTCCATATCTGCATGCTGTCTCATTCACCTAACCTCACTCCAATGCCCGATGCTCTCTCTCATTCATGTCACCTCACTCCATAGCTGCATGCTGTCTCATTCACCTAACCCCACTCTAATGCCCGATGCTCTCTCTCATTCATGACACCTCACTCCATATCTGCATGATGTCTCATTCACCTAACCCCACTCCAATGCCCGATGCTCTCTCTCATTCATGGCACCTCACTCCATAGTTGGATGCTGTCTCATTCACCTAACCCCACTCCAATGCCCGATGCTCTCTCTCATTCATGTCACCTCACTCCATATCTGCATGATGTTTCATTCACCTAACCTCACTCCAATGCCCGATGCTCTCTCTCATTCATGTCACCTCACTCCATAGCTGCATGCTGTCTCATTCACCTAACCCCACTCTAATGCCCGATGCTGTCTCTCATTCATGACACCTCACTCCATGTCTGCAGGCTGTCTCATTCACCTAACCATACTCCTATGCCCGATACTCTCTCTCTCATTCATGACACCTCACTCCATGTCTGCATGCTGTCTCATTCACCTAACCCCACTCCAATGCTCGATGTTCTCTCTCATTCACGTCACCTCACTCCATATCTGCATGTCTCATTCACCTAACCTCACTCCAATGCTCAATGCTCTCTCTCATTCACGTCACCTCACTCCATATCTGCATGCTGTCTCATTCACCTAACCTGACTCAAATGCTCGATGCTCTCTCTCATTCATGACACCTCACTCCATATCTGCATGTTGTCTCATTCACCTAAGCCTACTCCAATGCTCGATGCTCTCTCTCATTCATGTCACCTCACTCCATATCTGCATGCTGTCTCATTCACCTAACCTCACTACAATGCTGTAGTTCAAGGTGTGCTTCACCTAACCTCACTCCAATGCTCAATGCTCTCTCTCATTCATGTCACCTCACTCCATATCTGCATGATGTCTCATTCACCTAACCTGACTCCAATGCTCGATGCTCTCTCTCATTCATGATACCTCACTCCATATCTGCTTGCTGTCTCATTCACATAACCCTACTCCAATGCTCGATGCTCTCTCTCATTCATGTCACCTCACTCCATATCTGCATGCTGTCTCATTCACCTAACCCCACTCCAATGCCCGATGTTCTCTCTCATTCATGACACCTCACTCCATATCTGCATGCTGTCTCATTCACCTAACCTCACTCCAATGCCCGATGCTCTCTCTCATTCATGTCACCTCACTCCATAGCTGCATGCTGTCTCATTCACCTAACCCCACTCTAATGCCCGATGCTCTCTCTCATTCATGACACCTCACTCCATATCTGCATGATGTCTCATTCACCTAACCCCACTCCAATGCCCGATGCTCTCTCTCATTCATGGCACCTCACTCCATAGTTGGATGCTGTCTCATTCACCTAACCCCACTCCAATGCCCGATGCTCTCTCTCATTCATGTCACCTCACTCCATATCTGCATGATGTTTCATTCACCTAACCTCACTCCAATACTCGATGCTCTCTCTCATTCCTGACACCTCACTCCATAGCGGCATGCTGTCTCATTCACCTGACCCCACTCCAATGCCCGATGCTCTCTCTCATTCATGGCACCTCACTCCGTAGCTGCATGCTGTCTCATTCACCTGATCCCACTCCAATGCCCGATGCTCTCTCTCATTCATGTCACCTCACTCCATATCTGCATGCTGTCTCATTCACCTGACCCCACACCAATGCCCGATGCTCTCTCTCATTCATGACACCTCACTCCATAGCTGCATGCTGTCTCATTCACCTGATCCCAAAGCAATGCTTGATGCTCTCTCTCATTCACGTCACCTCACTCCATATCTGCATGCTGTCTCATTCACATAACCCCACTGCAATGTCCGATGCACTCTCTCATTCATGGCACCTCACTCCATATCTGCATGATGTCTCATTCACCTAACCTCACTCCAATGCCCGATGCTCTCTCTCATTCTTGTCACCTCACTCCATGTCTGCATGCTGTCTCATTCACCTAACCCCACTCCAATGCCCGATGCTCTCTCTCATTCACGGCACCTCACTCCATAGTTGGATGCTGTCTCATTCACCTAACCCCACTCCAATGCGCGATGCTCTCTCTCATTCATGTCACCTCACTCCATATCTGCATGATGTCTCATTCACCTGACCTCACTCCAATGCTCGATGCGCTCTCTCATTCATGACACCTCACTCCATAGCTGCATGATGTCTCATTCACCTAACCTAACTCCAATGCTCGATGCTCTCTCTCATTCATGACACCTCACTCCATAGCTGCATGCTGTCTCATTCACCTAACTCCACTGCAATGCCCGATGCCCTCTCTCATTCATGTCACCTCACTCCATATCTGCATGATGTCTCATTCACCTAACCTAACTCCAATGCTCGATGCTCTCTCTCATTCATGACACCTCACTCCATAGCTGCATGCTGTCTCATTCACCTGACCCCACTCCAATGCCCAATGCTCTCCCTCTTTCATGTCACCTCACTCCATAGCTGCATGCTGTCTCATTCACCTGACCCCACTCCATTGCCCGATGCTCTCTCTCATTCATGGCACCTCACTCCATAACTGCCTGCTATCTCATTCACCTGACCCCACTCCAATGCCCGATGCTCTCTCTCATTCGTGTCACCTCACTCCATATCTGCATTCTGTCTCATTCACCTGACCCCACTCCAATGCCCGATGCTCTCTCTCATTCATGTCACCTCACTCCATAGCTGCATGCTGTCTCATTCACCAGACCCCACTCCAATGCTCGATGCTCTCTCTCATTCACGTCACCTCACTCCATATCTGCATGCTGTCTCATTCATCTAACCCCACTCCAATGCCCGATGCTCTCTCTCATTCATGGCACCTCACTCCATATCTGCATGATGTCTCATTCTCCTAACCTCACTCCAATGCCCAATGCTCTCTCTCATTCAAGGCACCTCACTCCATATCTGCATGATGTCTCATTCACATAACCTCACTCCAATGCCCGATGCTCTCTCTCATTCACGGCACCTCACTCCATAGCTGCATGCTGTCTCATTCACCTGACCCCTTTCCAATGCCCGATGCTCTCTCTCATTCACGTCACCTCACTCCATATCTGCATGCTGTCTCATTCACCTAACCCCACTCCAATGCTCGATGCTCTCTCTCATTCATGTCACCTCACTCCATATCTGCATGCTGTCTCATTCACCTAACCCCACTCCAATGCTCGATGCTCTCTCTCATTCATGTCACCTCACTTCATATCTGCATGCTGTCTCATTCACGTAACCCCCTAAAATGCCCCATACTCTCTCTCATTGATGGCACCTCACTCCATATCTGCATGATGTCTCATTCACATAACCTCACTCCAATGCCCGATGCTCTCTCTCATTCACGGCACCTCACTCCATAGCTGCATGCTGTCTCATTCACCTGACCCCACTCCAATGCCCGATGCTCTCTCTCATTCACGTCACCTCACTCCATATCTGCATGCTGTCTCATTCACCTAACCCCACTCCAATGCTCGATGCTCTCTCTCATTCATGTCACCTCACTCCATATCTGCATGCTGTCTCATTCACCTAACCCCACTCCAATGCTCGATGCTCTCTCTCATTCATGTCACCTCACTTCATATCTGCATGCTGTCTCATTCACGTAACCCCCTAAAATGCCCCATACTCTCTCTCATTGATGGCACCTCAATTCATATCTGCATGATGTCTCATTCACCTAACCTCACCCCAATGCCTGATGCTCTCTCTCCTTCATGGCACCTCACCCCATAGCTGCATGCTGTCTCATTCACCTAACCCCACTCCAATGCCCGATACTCTCTCTCATTCATGACACCTCACTCCATATCTACATGCTGTCTCATTCACCTAACCCTACTCCAATGCTCGATGCTCTCTCTCATTCTAGACACCTCACTAGATGTCTGCATGCTGTCTCATTCACCTAACCCTACTCCAATGCTTGATGCTGTCTCTCATTCATGACACCTCACTCCATGTCTGCAGGCTGTCTCATTCACCTAACCCTACTCCTATGCCCGATACTCTCTCTCTCATTCATGACACCTCACTCCATGTCTGCATGCTGTCTCATTCACCTAACCTTACTCCAATGCTCGATGCTCTCTCATTCATGTCACCTCACTCCATAGCTGCATACTGTCTCATTCACCAGACCCCACTCCAATGCTCGATGCTCTCTCTCATTCACGTCACCTCACTCCATATCTGCATGCTGTCTCATTCATCTAACCCCACTCCAATGCCCGATGCTCTCTCTCATTCACGGCACCTCACTCCATATCTGCATGATGTCTCATTCTCCTAACCTCACTCCAATGCCCAATGCTCTCTCTCATTCAAGGCACCTCACTCCATATCTGCATGATGTCTCATTCACATAACCTCACTCCAATGCCCGATGCTCTCTCTCATTCACGGCACCTCACTCCATAGCTGCATGCTGTCTCATTCACCTGACCCCACTCCAATGCCCGATGCTCTCTCTCATTCACGTCACCCCCTCCATATCTGCATGCTGTCTCATTCACCTAACCCCACTCCAATGCTCGATGCTCTCTCTCATTCATGTCACCTCACTCCATATCTGCATGCTGTCTCATTCACCTAACCCCACTCCAATGCTCGATGCTCTCTCTCATTCATGTCACCTCACTTCATATCTGCATGCTGTCTCATTCACGTAACCCCCTCAAATGCCCCATACTCTCTCTCATTGATGGCACCTCAATTCATATCTGCATGATGTCTCATTCACCTAACCTCACCCCAATGCCCGATGCTCTCTCTCCTTCATGGCACCTCACCCCATAGCTGCATGCTGTCTCATTCACCTAACCCCACTCCAATGCTCGATGCTCTCTCTCATTCTTGACACCTCACTAGATGTCTGCATGCTGTCTCATTCACCTAACCCTACTCCAATGCTTGATGCTGTCTCTCATTCATGACACCTCACTCCATGTCTGCAGGCTGTCTCATTCACCTAACCCTACTCCTATGCCCGATACTCTCTCTCTCATTCATGACACCTCACTCCATGTCTGCATGCTGTCTCATTCACCTAACCTTACTCCAATGCTCGATGCTCTCTCATTCATGTCACCTCACTCCATGTCTGCATGCTGTCTCATTCACCTAACCTCACTCCAATGCTCGATGCTCTCTCTCATTCATGACACCTCACTCCATATCTGCTTGCTGTCTCATTCACCTAACCCTACTCCAATGCTCAAAGCTCTCTCATTCATGTCACCTCACTCCATATCTGCATGATGTTTCATTCACCTAACCTCACTCCAATACTCGATGCTCTCTCTCATTCATGACACCTCACTCCATAGCGGCATGCTGTCTCATTCACCTGACCCCACTCCAATGCCCAATGCTCTCTCTCATTCATGGCACCTCACTCCGTAGCTGCATGCTGTCTCATTCACCTGATCCCACTCCAATGCCCGATGCTCTCTCTCATTCATGGTACCTCACTCCATATCTGCATGCTGTCTCATTCACCTGACCCCACTCCAATGCCCGATGCTCTCTCTCATTCATGTCACCTCACTCCATAGCTGCATGCTGTCTCATTCACCAGACCCCACTCCAATGCTCGATGCTCTCTCTCATTCACGTCACCTCACTCCATATCTGCATGCTGTCTCATTCATCTAACCCCACTCCAATGCCCGATGCTCTCTCTCATTCATGGCACCTCACTCCATATCTGCATGATGTCTCATTCTCCTAACCTCACTCCAATGCCCAATGCTCTCTCTCATTCAAGGCACCTCACTCCATATCTGCATGATGTCTCATACACATAACCTCACTCCAATGCCCGATGCTCTCTCTCATTCACGGCACCTCACTCCATAGCTGCATGCTGTCTCATTCACCTGACCCCACTCCAATGCCCGATGCTCTCTCTCATTCACGTCACCTCACTCCATATCTGCATGCTGTCTCATTCACCTAACCCCACTCCAATGCTCGATGCTCTCTCTCATTCATGTCACCTCACTCCATATCTGCATGCTGTCTCATTCACCTAACCCCACTCCAATGCTCGATGCTCTCTCTCATTCATGTCACCTCACTTCATATCTGCATGCTGTCTCATTCACGTAACCCCCTAAAATGCCCCATACTCTCTCTCATTGATGGCACCTCAATTCATATATGCATGATGTCTCATTCACCTAACCTCACCCCAATGCCTGATGCTCTCTCTCATTCTTGACACCTCACTAGATATCTGCATGCTGTCTCATTCACCTAACCCTACTCCAATGCTTGATGCTGTCTCTCATTCATGACACCTCACTCCATGTCTGCAGGCTGTCTCATTCACCTAACCCTACTCCTATGCCCGATACTCTCTCTCTCATTCATGACACCTCACTCCATATCTGCTTGCTGTCTCATTCACCTAACCCTACTCCAATGCTCAAAGCTCTCTCATTCATGTCACCTCACTCCATATCTGCATTATGTTTCATTCACCTAACCTCACTCCAATACTCGATGCTCTCTCTCATTCATGACACCTCACTCCATAGCGGCATGCTGTCTCATTCACCTGACCCCACTCCAATGCCCGATGCTCTCTCTCATTCATGGCACCTCACTCCATAGCTGCATGCTGTCTCATTCACCTGATCCCAATCCAATGCCCGATGCTCTCTCTCATTCATGGTACCTCACTCCATATCTGCATGCTGTCTCATTCACCTGACCCCACTCCAATGCCCGATGCTCTCTCTCATTCATGTCACCTCACTCCATAGCTGCATGCTGTCTCATTCACCAGACCCCACTCCAATGCTCGATGCTCTCTCTCATTCACGTCACCTCACTCCATATCTGCATGCTGTCTCATTCATCTAACCCCACTCCAATGCCCGATGCTCTCTCTCATTCATGGCACCTCACTCCATATCTGCATGATGTCTCATTCTCCTAACCTCACTCCAATGCCCAATGCTCTCTCTCATTCAAGGCACCTCACTCCATATCTGCATGATGTCTCATTCACATAACCTCACTCCAATGCCCGATGCTCTCTCTCATTCACGGCACCTCACTCCATAGCTGCATGCTGTCTCATTCACCTGACCCCACTCCAATGCCCGATGCTCTCTCTCATTCACGTCACCTCACTCCATATCTGCATGCTGTCTCATTCACCTAACCCCACTCCAATGCTCGATGCTCTCTCTCATTCATGACACCTCACTCCATATCTGCATGCTGTCTCATTCACCTAACCCCACTCCAATGCTCGATGCTCTCTCTCATTCATGTCACCTCACTTCATATCTGCATGCTGTCTCATTCACGTAACCCCCTAAAATGCCCCATACTCTCTCTCATTGATGGCACCTCAATTCATATCTGCATGATGTCTCATTCACCTAACCTCACCCCAATGCCTGATGCTCTCTCTCCTTCATGGCACCTCACCCCATAGCTGCATGCTGTCTCATTCACCTAACCCCACTCCAATGCTCGATGCTCTCTCTCATTCTTGACACCTCACTAGATGTCTGCATGCTGTCTCATTCACCTAACCCTACTCCAATGCTTGATGCTGTCTCTCATTCATGACACCTCACTCCATGTCTGCAGGCTGTCTCATTCACCTAACCCTACTCCTATGCCCGATACTCTCTCCCTCATTCATGACACCTCACTCCATGTCTGCATGCTGTCTCATTCACCTAACCTTACTCCAATGCTCGATGCTCTCTCATTCATGTCACCTCACTCCATGTCTGCATGCTGTCTCATTCACCTAACCTCACTCCAATGCTCGATGCTCTCTCTCATTCATGACACCTCACTCCATATCTGCTTGCTGTCTCATTCACCTAACCCTACTCCAATGCTCAAAGCTCTCTCATTCATGTCACCTCACTCCATATCTGCATGATGTTTCATTCACCTAACCTCACTCCAATACTCGATGCTCTCTCTCATTCATGACACCTCACTCCATAGCGGCATGCTGTCTCATTCACCTGACCCCACTCCAATGCCCGATGCTCTCTCTCATTCATGGCACCTCACTCCGTAGCTGCATGCTGTCTCATTCACCTGATCCCACTCCAATGCCCGATGCTCTCTCTCATTCATGGTACCTCACTCCATATCTGCATGCTGTCTCATTCACCTGACCCCACTCCAATGCCCGATGCTCTCTCTCATTCATGTCACCTCACTCCATAGCTGCATGCTGTCTCATTCACCTGATCCCAAAGCAATGCTTGATGCTCTCTCTCATTCACGTCACCTCACTCTATATCTGCATGCTGTCTCATTCACATAACCCCACTCCAATGCCCGATGCTCTCTCTCATTCATGGCACCTCACTCCATATCTGCATGATGTCTCATTCACCTGACCCCACTCCAATGCCCAATGCTCTCTCTCTTTCATGTCACCTCACTCCATAGCTGCATGCTGTCTCATTCACCTGACCCACTCCATTGCCCGATGCTCTCTCTCATTCATGGCACCTCACTCCATAACTGCCTGCTATCTCATTCACCTGACCCCACTCCAATGCCCGATGCTCTCTCTCATTCGTGTCACCTCACTCCATATCTGCATAATGTCTCATTCACCTAACCTCACCCCAATGCCCGATGCTCTCTCTCCTTCATGGCACCTCACCCCATAGCTGCATGCTGTCTCATTCACCTAACCCCACTCCAATGCCCGATACTCTCTCTCATTCATGACACCTCACTCCATATCTACATGCTGTCTCATTCACCTAACCCCACTCCAATGCTCGATGCTCTCTCTCATTCTTGACACCTCACTAGATGTCTGCATGCTGTCTCATTCACCTAACCCTACTCCAATGCTTGATGCTGTCTCTCATTCATGACACCTCACTCCATGTCTGCAGGCTGTCTCATTCACCTAACCCTACTCCAATGCCCGATACTCTCTCTCTCATTCATGACACCTCACTCCATGTCTGCATGCTGTCTCATTCACCTAACCTTACTCCAATGCTCGATGCTCTCTCATTCATGTCACCTCACTCCATGTCTGCATGCTGTCTCATTCACCTAATCTCACTCCAATGCTCGATGCTCTCTCTCATTCATGTCACCTCACTCCATATCTGCATGATGTCTCATTCACCTAACCTCACTACAATGCTCGATGCTCTCTCTCATTCATGACACCTCACTCCATATCTGCATGCTGTCTCATTGACCTAACCTGACTCCAATGCTCGATGCTCTCTCTCATTCATGTCACCCCACTCCCTGTCTGCATGCTGTCTCATTCACCTAACCTCACTTCAATGCTCGATGCTCTCTCTCATCCATGTCACCTCATTCCATATCTGCATGCTGTCTCATTCACCTAACCTCACTCCAAATCTCGATGCTCTCTCTCATTCATGTCACCTCACTCCATATCTGCATGCTGTCTCATTCACCTAACCCCACTCCAATGCTCGATGATGTCTCTCATTCATGACACCTCACTCCATGTTTGCATGCTGTCTCATTCACCTAACCCAACTCCAATGCTCGATGCTCTCACTCATTCATGACACCTCATTCCATATCTGCATGCTGTCTCATTCACCTGACCCCACTCCAATGCCTGATGCTCTCTCTCATTCATGGCACCTCACTCCATAGCTGCATGCTATCTCATTCACCTGACCCGACTCCAATGCTCGATGCTCTCTCTCACTCATGTCACCTCACTCCATATCTGCATGATGTCTCATTCACCTAACCTCACTTCAATGCTCGATGCTCTCTCTCATCCATGTCACCTCATTCCATATCTGCATGCTGTCTCATTCACCTAACCTCACTCCAATGCTCGATGCTCTCTCTCATTCATGTCACCTCACTCCATATCTGCATGCTGTCTCATTCACCTAACCCCACTCCAATGCCTGATGCCCTCTCTCATTCATGTCACCTCACTCCATGTCTGCATGATGTCTCATTCACCTAACCTAACTCCAATGCTCGATGCTCTCTCTCATTCATGACACCTCACTCGATAGCTGCATGCTGTCTCATTCACCGGACCCCACTCCAATGCCTGATGCTCTCTCTCATTCATGGCACCTCACTCCATAGCTGCATGCTATCTCATTCACCTGACCCGACTCCAATGCTCGATGCTCTCTCTCACTCATGTTACCTCACTCCATATCTGCATGATGTCTCATTCACCTAACCCCACTCCAATGCCCGATGCTCTCTCTCATTCATATCACCTCACTCCATAGCTGCATGCTGTCTCATTCACCTAACCCCACTCCAATGCTCGATGTTCTCTCTCATTCATGACACCTCACTCCATGCCTGCATGCTGTCTCATTCACCTAACCCGACTCCAATGCTCGATGATGTCTCTCATTCATGACACCTCACTCCATGTCTGCATGCTGTCTCATTCACTTAACTCCACTCCAATGCTCGATGCTCTCTCTCATTCATGACACCTCACTCCATATCTGCATGCTGTCTCATTCACCTAACCCGACTCCAATGATTGATGCTCTCACTCATTCATGACACCTCACTCCATATCTGCATGCTGTCTCATTCACCTAACCCCACTCCAATGCCCGATGCTCTCTCTCATTCACGGCACCTCACTCCATAGTTGGATGCTGTCTCATTCACCTAACCCCACTCCAATGCCGAATGCTCTCTCTCATTCATGTCACCTCACTCCATAGCTGAATGCTGTCTCATTCACCTGACCCCACTCCAATGCTCGATGCTCTCTCTCATTCATGTCACCTCACTCCATATCTGCTTGATGTTTCATTCATCTAACCTAACTCCAATGCTCGATGCTCTCTCTCATTCATGACACCTCACTCCATAGCTGCATGCTGTCTCATTCACCTGACCCCACTCCAATGCCCGATGCTCTCTCTCATGCATGGCACCTCACTCCATAGCTGCATGCTATCTCATTCACCTGACCCCACTCCAATGCTCAATGTTCTCTCTCATTCATGACACCTCACTCCATGCCTGCATGCTGTCTCATTCACCTAACCCGACTCCAATGCTCGATGATGTCTCTCATTCATGACACCTCACTCCATGTCTGCATGGTGTCTCATTCACCTAACTCCACTCCAATGCTCGATGCTCTCTCTCATTCATGACACCTCACTCCATATCTGCATGCTGTCTCATTCACCTAACCCGACTCCAATGCTCGATGCTCTCACTCATTCATGACACCTCACTCCATATCTGCATGCTGTCTCATTCACCTAACCCCACTCCAATGCCCGATGCTCTCTCTCATTCACGGCACCTCACTCCATAGTTGGATGCTGTCTCATTCACCTAACCCCACTCCAATGCCCGATGCTCTCTCTCATTCATGTCACCTCACTCCATAGCTGCATGCTGTCTCATTCACCTGACCCCACTCCAATGCCCGATGCTCTCTCTCATTCATGGCACCTCACTCCATAGCTGCATGCTATCTCATTCACCTGACCCCACTCCAATGCCCGATGCTCTCTCTCATTCATGTCACCTCACTCCATAGCTGCATGCTGTCTCATTCACCTGACCCCACTCCAATGCTCGATGCTCTCTCTCATTCATGTCACCTCACTCCATAGCTGCATGCTGTCTCATTCACCTGACCCCACTGCAATGCCTGATGCTCTCTCTCATTCACGGCACCTCACTCCATAGCTGCATGCTGTCTCATTCACCTGACCCCACTCCAATGCTCGATGCTCTCTCTCATTCATGTCACCTCACTCCATATCTGCTTGATGTTTCATTCATCTAACCTAACTCCAATGCTCGATGCTCTCTCTCATTCATGACACCTCACTCCATAGCTGCATGCTGTCTCATTCACCTGACCCCACTCCAATGCCCGATGCTCTCTCTCATGCGTGGCACCTCACTCCATAGCTGCATGCTATCTCATTCACCTGACCCCACTCCAATGCTCGATGTTCTCTCTCATTCATGACACCTCACTCCATGCCTGCATGCTGTCTCATTCACCTAACCCGACTCCAATGCTCGATGATGTCTCTCATTCATGACACCTCACTCCATGTCTGCATGCTGTCTCATTCACCTAACTCCACTCCAATGCTCGATGTTCTCTCTCATTCATGACACCTCACTCCATATCTGCATGCTGTCTCATTCACCTAACCCGACTCCAATGCTCGATGCTCTCACTCATTCATGACACCTCACTCCATATCTGCATGCTGTCTCATTCACCTAACCCCACTCCAATGCCCGATGCTCTCTCTCATTCACGGCACCTCACTCCATAGTTGGATGCTGTCTCATTCACCTAACCGCACTCCAATGCCCGATGCTCTCTCTCATTCACGTCACCTCACTCCATAGCTGCATGCTGTCTCATTCACCTGACCCCACTCCAATGCCCGATGCTCTCTCTCATTCATGGCACCTCACTCCATAGCTGCATGCTATCTTATTCACCTGACCCCACTCCAATGCCCGATGCTCTCTCTCATTCATGTCACCTCACTCCATAGCTGCACGCTGTCTCATTCACCTAATCCCACTCCAATGCCCGATGCTCTCTCTCATTCATGTCACCTCACTCCATAGCTGCATGCTGTCTCATTCACCTGACCCCACTCCAATGCTCGATGCTCTCTCTCATTCATGTCACCTCACTCCATAGCTGCATGCTGTCTCATTCACCTGACCCCACTCCAATGCCCGATGCTCTCTCTCATGCATGGCACCTCACTCCATAGCTGCATGCTGTCTCATTCACCTGACCCCACTCCAATGCCCGATGCTCTCTCTCATTTATGTCACCTCACTCCATATCTGCATGCTGTCTCATTCACCTGACCCCACTCCAATGCCCGATGCTCTCTCTCATTTATGTCACCTCACTCCATATCTGCATGCTGTCTCATTCACCCGACCCCACTCCAATGCCCGATGCTCTCTCTCATTCATGTCACCTCACTCCATAGCTGCATGCTGTCTCATTCACCTGACCCCACTCCAATGCTCGATGCTCTCTCTTATTCACGTCACCTCACTCCATATCTGCATGCTGTCTCATTCACCTAACCCCACTCCAATGCCTGATGCTCTCTCTCATTCACGGCACCTCACTCCATATCTGCATGATGTCTCATTCTCCTAACCTCACTCCAATGCCCGATGCTCTCTCTCATTCACGGCACCTCACTCCATAGTTGCATGCTGTCTCATTCACCTAACCCCACTCCAATGCCCGATGCTCTCTATCATTCATGTCACCTCACTCCATAACTGCATGCTGTCTCATTCACCTAACCCTACTCCAATGCTCGATGCTCTCTCTCATTCATGTCACCTCACTCCATATCTGCATGCTGTCTCATTCACCTAACCTCACTCCAATGCTCGATGCTCTCTCTCATTCATGCCACCTCACTCCATATCTGCATGCTGTCTCATTGACCTAACCCCACTCCAATTCTCGATGCTTTCTCTCATTCATGTCACCTCACTTCATATCTGCATGCTGTCTCATTCACCTAGCCCCACTCCAATGCCTGATACTCTCTCTCATTTATGGCACCTCAATCCATATCTGCATGATGTCTCATTCACCTAACCTCACTCCAATGCCCGATGCTCTCTCTCATTCATGGCACCTCACTCCATATCTACATGCTGTCTCATTCACCTAACCCTACTCCAATGCTCGATGCTCTCTCTCATTCTTGACACCTCACTCCATGTCTGCATGCTGTCTCATTGACCTAACCCTACTCCAATGCTCGATGCTCTCTCATTCATGTCACCTCACTCCATGTCTGCATGCTGTCTCATTCACCTAACCTCACTCCAATGCTCGATGCTCTCTCTCATTCAGGTGCCCTCACTCCATATCTGCATGATGTGTCATTCACCTAACCACACTACAATGCTCGATGCTCTCTCTCATTCATGTCACCTCACTCCATATCTGCATGCTGTCTCATTCACCTAACCCGACTCCAATGCTCGATGCTCTCTCTCATTCATGTCACCTCACTCCATATCTCCATGATGTCTCATTCACCTAACCCGACTCCAATTCTCGATGCTCTCTCTCATTCATGACACCTCACTCCATATCTGCATGATGTCTCATTCACCTAACCCCACTCCAATGCTCGATGCTCTCTCTCACTCATGTCACCTCACTCCATATCTGCATGATGTCTCATTCACCTAACCCCACTCCAATGCCCGATGCTCTCTCTCATTCATGACACCTCACTCCATATCTGCATGCTGTCTCATTCACCTAACCCGACTCCAATGCTCGATGCTCTCACTCATTCATGACACCTCATTCCATATCTGTATGCTGTCTCATTCACCATGCTGACTCCAATGCCCGATGCTCTCTCTCACTCATGTCACCTCACTCCATATCTGCATGATGTCTCATTCACCTAACCCCACTCCAATGCCCGATGCTCTCTCTCATTTATGTCACCTCACTCCATATCTGCATGCTGTCACATTCACCTAACCCTACTCCAATGCTTGGTGCTCTCTCTCATTCACGTCACCTCACTCCATATCTGCATGCTGTCTCATTCACCTAACCCTACTCCAATGCTCGATGCTCTCACTCATTCATGACACCTCATTCCATATCTGCATGCTGTCTCATTCACCATGCTGACTCCTATGCTCGATGCTCTCTCTCATTCATGACACCTCACTCCATATCTTCATGCTGTCTCATTCACCTAACCTGACTCCAATGCTCGATGCTCTCTCTCATTCATGACACCTCACTCCATATCTTCATGCTGTCTCATTCACCTAACCTGACTCCAATGCTCGATGCTCTCTCTCATTCATGACACCTCACTCCATATCTGCATGCTGTCTCATTCACCTAACCCTACTCCAATGCTCGATGCTCTCTCTCATTCATGTCACCTCACTCCATATCTGCATGATGTCTCATTCACCTAACCTGACTCCAGTGCTTGATGCTCTCTCTCATTCACATCACCTCACTCCGTGTCTGCATGCTGTCTCATTCACCTAACCCCACTCCAATGCTCGATGCTCTCTCTCATTCACGTCACCTCACTCCATATCTGCATGATGTCTCATTCACCTAGTCTCACTCCAATGCTCGATGCTCTCTCTCATTCACGTCACCTCACTCCATATCTGCATGCTGTCTCATTCACCTAACCTGACTCCAATTATCGATGCTCTCTCTCATTCACGACACCTCACTCCATGTCTGCATGATGTCTCATTCACCTAACCCCACTCCAATGCCCGAAGCTCTCTCTCATTTATGTCACCTCACTCCATATCTGCATGCTGTCTCATTCACCTAACCCTACTCCAATGCTCGATGCTCTCTCTCATTAATGTCACCTCAATCCATATCTGCATGATGTCTCACTCACCTAACCTGACTCCAATGCTCGATGCTCTCTCTCATTCATGGCTCTTCACTCCATATCTGCATGATGTCTCATTCACCTAACCCCACTCCAATGCCCGATGCTCTCTCTCATTCCTGACACCTCACTCCATATCTCCATGCTGTCTCATTCACCTAACTCCACTCCAATGCTCGATGCTCTCTCTCATTCACGTCACCTCACTCCATATCTGCATACTGTCTCATTCACCTTACCCCACTGCAATGCTCGATGCTCTCTCTCATTCACGTCACCTCACTCCATATCTGCATGCTGTCTGATTCACCTAACCTCACTCCAATGCTCGATGCTCTCTCTCATTCACGTCACCTCACTCCATATCTGCATGCTGTCTCATTCACCTAACCTCATTCCAATGCCCGATGCTCTCTCTCATTCACGTCACCTCACTCCATATCTGCATGCTGTCTCATTCACCTAATCCCACTGCAATGCTCGATGCTCTCTCTCATTCATGGCACTTCACTCCATATCTGCATGATGTCTCATTCACTTAACCCCACTCCAATGCCTGATGCTCTCTCTCATTCACGACACCTCACTTCATATCTCCATGCTGTCTCATTCACCTAACTCCACTCCAATGCTCGATGTTCTCTCTCATTTATGTCACCTCACTCCATATCTGCATGCTGTCTCATTCACCTAACCTAACTCTGATGCTCGATGCTCTCTCTCATTCATGTCACCTCACTCCATATCTGCATGCTATCTCATTCACCTAACCTCACTCCAATGCCCGATGCTCTCTCTCATTCACGTCACCTCACGCCATATCTGCATGCTGTGTCATTCACCTAACCCTACTCCGATGCCCAATGCTCTCTCTCATTCATGTCACCTCACTCCATATCTGCATGCTGTCTCATTCACTTAACCTAACTCTGATGCTCGATGCTCTCTCTCATTAACAACACCTCACTCCATATCTGCATGATGTCTCATTCACCTAACCTCACTCCATATCTGGATGATGTCTCATTCACCTAACCTCACTCCATATCTGCATGCTGTCTCATTCACCTAACCTCACTCCGATGCTCGATGCTCTCTCTCATTCATGTCACCTCATTCCATATCTGCATGCTGTCTCGTTCATCTAACTCCACTCCAATGCTGGATGCTCTCTCTCATTCATGTCACCTCACTCTATATCTGCATGCTGTCTCATTCACGTAACCTCACTCCATATCTGGATGTGCTCTCTCATTCACAACACCTCGCTCCATATCTCCCTGCTGTATCATTCACCTAACCCCACTCCAATGCTGGATGCTCTCTCTCATTCGCAACACCTCACTCCATATCTGCATGCTGTCTCACTCACGTAACCTCACTCCATATCTGGATGTGCTCTCTCATTCACAACACCTCGCTCCATATCTCCCTGCTGTATCATTCACCTAACCTCACTCCGATGCTCGATGCTCTCTCTCATTCATGTCACCTCATTCCATATCTGCATGCTGTCTAATTCACCTAACTCAACTCCAATGCTCGATGCTCTCTCTCATGCACGGCACCTCACTCCATGTCTGCATGCTGCCCCCTTTCCACCTTTGCTCACAGTCTTGAATTTACTTTTGGCTCTTCCCCTTTCTCTGCATATTTCTACTCTCTGTCATTCTGCACCTGTCCATTTCACTGGGTCGATATTTGTAAGATTTTCTTTCATGCTATCAGTGCCCTCCTGGTGAAGATATAAGGGATTAAAGGGGAGGTACCCTGGTGTGAGGTGGCGGCTTGCTGGAGGCCACCTAGCGAGATGGGGCCACCCACAGAGGCTATTCTCTGACCTCACACTCCATGTGGGTGCTACCTAGAGGGGGTCTGGCGCGTCAGACTCGTCCTATGGGTTCCCGAGGCCCCCCCAAGGAATGGTGGGCTGATGTAGCAGATCTCCTTTTAGATGGTGCTCACTTCAGGGGGAGGGATGTTAGGACATGGATTACACATGTTTAAGGTCATTTAATCCGTTCCGATCCCTATAAAATCCACCTTTGCATCTGTGTCCATCTAGTAAGACAAGAATTCGTGGTGTAACCCATCTCCTGTTAAAAGCCATTTTATTTTCAGGTTCAGCACTTCTCCCTATCCAGCTGGCCTGCAGGGTGCGGGTGGTGGTTGCAAATGTTCGGGAATACTTCTGCTCTCAACTCCCACTCTGCTAAGGGAAAAACCCTGCTCCCCCTGTCTGCTGTTAGGTTTCCCAGCCCCCCCATGGGCACTGCAGATAGTGCCAGCAGGTATGG
Source organism: Ambystoma mexicanum (assembly GCF_040938575.1). Lineage (NCBI taxonomy): Eukaryota > Metazoa > Chordata > Amphibia > Caudata > Ambystomatidae > Ambystoma > Ambystoma mexicanum. Next base: position 1,682,798,733 of record NC_090932.1, read on the forward strand.
CTCTGCCCAGTTCCCCGATTCTTGTGCCAATATGCCCAAGGATCGTGAGTGCAGACCCCCATGTTTCTTTATGTAGGACGCTGCAGCAGGGGAGTTGCTAGGTCTGGAAAACACCCGGGGCTAAGCTGATGTTGGAACTGTTGGGACTGGGGACTAGCTAGTCTTTTGGCTGAAGCTCCTGAGATTCTATCTGGGGCTACAACCAAAAGATCAGGGGCTATACCCACCTTAGCCCCCCCTAGCAACGCCCCTGCGCTGCAGTAATGTTGTCCGTCTGCACGAGAACCAACTTCCCTGTGAGGAGTGGAGAAAACACTCTTGAGCCTCTGGATGCCGTTGCTCTGCTCCCTCCAATGGGAGCAGTGGCCAGCTTCCTGCCCCATTCATAGTCCCTGGTGACCACGGCTCCCCAGCCCTTGCTGGCTTTGGTGGTAACAATGCTCTGCAAAGATTGAGTCAACGGGAATCTTTTCAGGTAGTTGGGCAACTCCATCCACCATGAAGGGTTCCATCTAGACCAGGGCGTCGAAGTGCAGAGTTTCTTTTTTCCAAATTTTGTGAAGATGAGTCAGGAGTGGCCTCAGGTGTAGGCGAGCCCACGGGACTAGGAAGACAAAGGAAGCCAATTGTCCTTGTACTTGCAGGAAGTGCATTGCGGTAGCCTGGGGTTGGGATAGCAGCTTCCCTGGAGGATATTGATGTCTGTGTGCCCTATAGATTGGTAGCATTACCTTCCCTTTTGCCGTTCAGAACCACGCCTCGATGAACTGGAAGCCCTGTGATGGGTGGAGCTGGGACTTGGCTCCGTTGAGGGGAACCTCATACTCTCTACTGCGGATCATGTGATCTCAATGTGCCGCACCAGCAGATCCATGGAGGGATCCTTCGTGACCCAGCCATTCAGATATGGAAACACTCAGATCCCCTGGAGATCGGTCCCATTACTTTGGCAAAGACTTGCTTGACGATTTCTGGCAAAGGGAAGGGCTCTGAATTGTGAATGCTCTGTGCCTATCACGACCGCAGGAACTGTGGGTGTGATGTCCAGATTGGCACATGAAAGTGGACATCCTGGAGATCCAATAATGCCACAAAGCCCTTCTCCTGTACCAAGAGATGGAGCGCTGTAGACACTCCTCATTAAAGTGTTGGGACAACACATTGCCGGGTTAGCTTTTTAAAGACGATGATCAGCTGGACTTTCCTGATGGCTTTGGAACTAGGAACACGATTGAGTAAAATCACTTCCTTTTTCCAGTTGTAGGTCCTGGATTGCCTAATGCAATGCTTCTTTCTTGGCTAGATCCCTGGAGGTCACAGTGAGGATGATCTACGAGGCTCACAGTGTTGAGGAAATTTGTATTTTGGTACCCCAGTGGACCAATCTTTTGACCAAGGCATTTCCAGAAAGTCGGCTTCATTTGGTACGGGACCTGTCAAAGGCACCGTCCCCCGAGACCTGATATCACGCTGTCTGTTTCTTTGCTGGTGAAGGGCAACATGCCCGCAACTTCTGTGCATTTCCCTGCTCTGTCATGAAAAATTGGGGTTTGGTAGGGAAAGGGGGGGGGGTCTGGATTCTCAGATTAGTGGCGTGTTTGTCAGTTTAGAAAACACAATGGACTTTATCCTCCAAACATTTGTTGAATCGAAGGGAATTTTCATTGCAATGTACTTTTGGAGTGAGTCAATGTGAGTATGGCCAGCGGTCCTTTATGCACAGGTGCCTTTGACCTGCTATGATGGACCCAATGGTCATGGCAGAGACCTTGACCCCATCGTAAGTGGGCCTAACAAAAGTGAAATCTGCTTGAGTTTGGACGGATCGTAGGGCCGTTCTCAGCCTTGTCCGATGAGTAGATGGCCGATCTTCGTACCAGGCTTTCCTTACTGCTCCTTCCACCTTCCTAGCCGTAGGGTCTTTGATGGCTTCCTCCTGGGCAATGAGGATCACATTAGATTTTTTTCCCCTTTTAATGGTTATAGCTTTGCCATGAACCTAGGGACTGAAGTCGGCAGACCAGCCCGCAGGGTATACGTGAACTGCGGTGGTGTCGCAACTGTAGGTTGCTGCAGGTTCTGCATTTGGGCCACCTGGATCAGTACATTTGCTACTGATTCTTTAAGTATTTGCGCGTTTGGTCCTTACCCAATGAGGAGACAGAGTCATCAGTGGAACTTGAGGATGAGGAGTCAGAAGTTGAGGAAGAGCATGGAGACACACACCTGTGCTTACGTCTACTTTTAATGTGTGCCTCTTTCTCTTCTATGATTTCACTGGAGGAGGAGGAGGAGGAGAAGGAGGATAAGGAGAAACAGGAGGAGAAGGAGAAGGGGGATAAGGAGAAACAGGAGGAGAAGGAGAAGAAGAAGAAGAAGAAGAAGGAGAAGGAGAAGGAGAAGAAGAAAAAGAATAAGAAGAAGAAGAAGAAGGAGGAGAAGAAGAAGAAGGAGAAGAAGGAGAAGAAGAAGAAGGAGAAGAAGGAGAAGAAGAAGGAGAAGGAGAAGAAGAAGAAGGAGAAGGAGAAGAAGAAGAAGAAGGAGAAGAAGGAGAAGAAGGAGAAGGAGAAGAAGAAGAAGAAGAAGAAGGAGAAGAAGAAGAAGAAGAAGAAGAAGGAGAAGGAGAAGGAGAAGGAGAAGGAGAAGAAGAAGAAGAAGAAGGAGAAGGAGAAGGAGAAGAAGAAGAAGAAGAAGGAGAAGGAGAAGGAGGAGAAGAAGGAGAAGGAGAAGGAGAAGGAGAAGGAGAAGGAGAAGGAGAAGGAGAAGGAGAAGGAGAAGGAGAAGGAGAAGAAGAAGGACAAGAAAAAGAAAAAGAAAAAATGAGAAGGAGAAGATCTAAGCTCCAGATGGCGCCTTTTCTCGGGGTGTTTCCCCATAATGTCAGGATGCCATACTACCAGGGTGAAGACGACCAACGTTGCTTTCCCTCTCACTTTAATAATCCATAGTGAGTTTGTAGCTGGCCCAGTAGTGTGCGCCTGCTTATTAGTAACCGGCCCAGCATGATCTGTGTTTGAGGCCCAGCAACCGGCAAGTTCCACTGCCCACTCCTCACCTGTGCCCAAGGTGGGGTCGTGCCGGGCTATGGCGTCTCTCCGAAGCTCCCCCCTGCAGATCCGATGAGCCTTTGGGCCCTGCTGCAGGATGCTGCACTGTCCTCAGAAAAGGCACCCACCACTTATTGTGGACCGCAGGAGAGCCCTCAGTTGGCGGGGCCTCCAGGGGCCAGGACAAAGGAGAAGGGGTCAACTGCTTCGCAGCCACCGACCCCGGAAGTGTGCCACTCCTGCCCTGCCAGGAAAAAGATCAAAGCAGCGGTGGAACACTGCAGGGTCCCTGCAGGACACAGGACACATTTTTAAATGTGAGGAATCAGGAAAAGGTGGATGTTGTGCTCCATAGGGAGCAGGGACGTCATTTCACCAAAATGCCAGGGGTAATGGAAGTGACATCACACGACCCTTGAACTCTGATGACATCACAGCACTTGATGTCATTTGACCCCACCCCCAAGTGACATCAATGGAATACGACCTTTCACCCTGTGCCAAAACAGGAAGTGACATTACGATATCACCGTAATGTGATATACATTTCGTACAGGAATGGATCACCATATGTATCATTAAGATCAGTGTGAATAGGTCCACATTACCAAATTACTGTGAATGCAAGCAGACGTCCAAGACCAGATGATAATGTGTGCTTATATAGCACTTCATCTTAAGCACTTTATTTAGAACAAATATTCATACAATATCACCCAACCTGTGTTAGCACTCATTTATCAACCTCAGAAGGAACAAAGGCTGAGTTGGCCTTGCCGTGATTCGAACCTGCAACCTGTATATCACTCACACATCGCTGCTGCAATCGCTCAACCCACTGAGCCATGTTACCTGCTATAGCGATCTCACCGCCTACAGTAAAATGACCAATTCCATGTCTGAATGTTCTCAAAGTCAGAAAGCAAATTACACTCTGTAGTGGATACCATTAAATTGGCAACTGAGATTTAACAGCAGGTCAGTTCATCTGCAGGTCTGGTGCAAAGTTGGCCACATGCGAAGCCTGCGTGGATCTACTTTTCAGGCTTCAGAGGTTGGCTAAATACATACCATTGGGAGGGTTCATAACTGTGTATTTAAGAATTTAGAGTAGCGCAGGGAAAGCTGCACACTCAAACGGCATCCCGTACTATGGGCACTTGTTACCTCCTGCATGCAAACAAACATCCTGAACAGCATGCCATGGAGATAGGAAAGATAGACACATCACAGCAAAGCAGTAATTGTGGTACAATGACATCAAGGGCCACTTGATGTGCTATGGTCAAACATTTCTACACTGTACACAAGCTTTTAGGCACAAAGATGTTGGGAAGTGACCAAGGACACTGAGGGCCTCATTACAAGTGAGGCAGAACGGGTTAACGGGACCCGTTAAAGGAGGCGGACCCGTTAAACCCGTTCTGCCTCATTACAAGCTCCCCTCGCGGGACCCGGTAAGTAATGCCAGGTCAAATCAGGCGTACTTACCGGGTCCCGCATGGGGAAGAGGGAGCAAACAACGTGCCGCTCGTAATCGGCCCGTTGTTTGCTCCCTCCCCCATTCCCATTCAGCCCTCTGGGGGCTGAAATGGGAATGGGGAAGGTCCGGACCCGGGTTCCTGGAGGGAGGAATTACCTGGCCCTCTGAACTCAGAATGGCCAGGTAATTCCCCATTCTGGGAACCCAGACCCGGACCTGATTTTGGCAGCAGCCATGCCGCCAATAGCGGCATAGCTACCGCCAAAATCGTAATGAGGCCCTGAGATGGAATATCTTGTGATGATCGTAACAGAGACAACGGCAGAAAAAAACATGCTATAACTGCAACTTGCGAAAAGCAAAATACATAGGGCCTCATTCCGAGTTGGGCGTTAAGGGTTTACCGGCACCGGTAAGGATGCTGGTGCGAGTAAACCCTTACCGCCATATTCCGAGGTCCCTTAGCGGGTCCCTGCAGGAACGGCTGGCCTGACCAGCCGTTCTCTGCGGGTCCCGTTAAGGGACCAGGGCGCTAATAACAGGCCCGCTATTTGGCCCGTAATTAGCGCCTTCCCCATTCCCATTGAGCCCTATGGGGCCTCAAATGGGAATTGGGAATGGTTTACTGAATGGGGACTTACCGGGTCCTCCAAGGTCGGAATGACCCGGTAAGTCCCCATTCAGTCAGACCAGACCCGGTTTTGGAGGCAGCCATGGTGCTATTAGCGCCATGGCTACCTTCAAACTCGGAATGACGCCCTTAGTCCGCAATGGATGCGTAGTCTACATTAAAAGCTTTTTGGACGTTTTTGTCTGCATTGTTAAATTGAGGTGTTTAAGAACAAACTAAAACAGTGACTCCCCCCCTGAAGTGTGCCTGAAATAAACCTTTAATGAGTCTAGCAATTATTGTATAGAATTCCAGAAAGACTAATGATTTGTCATTCCTATTCCTTATTATTTAAAGTCACTGCTCAAAATGATACATTTGTGGAACCCTGTGAGGCCTGAACAAGAAAGCCAGCCACACCAGAAACTAAAGAGCAACAGCCCAGGAACATACATTTAAAAAACACGTTTTATTACATTTTTGTTTTTAGGGGTCGCAGGGGAGACCTCAGGGGTTGCAGGTGCGACCTCTGGCGACCCCTAAATGATACCTCTGGTAGGGCGGAGGCAGGACCAAGAAAATGAATGGCAAGTGAGCAGCGGCAGGGATGAAAGGTTCCTCCCAAGTAAGTACTGGGACGAGGAAGAGGGACAGAGGGACAGAGACAGAGGTAATGCCACTGAACAGGTGCAATATGCCAACAATTGCAGAAAAAGAAACCCTGCAAAATAAATCTCCAGTGAGCGCACTCCACACGTTCTCCATCTGGAGCGCCTCCAGCTGGCACAGAGGACTGGCGGTGAGAACGTGGTGTGCTAATGGCGTCAAGCTGATTCCTAATAACGAGGAAGCGGCCCAAACGAATCAACATGTGCACCCTATGAAGGTGTCTCGTTAGAATTGCAAAACCAACAGGAAGGCGCCACCTTTCTCCTGACGCACAGATGGCTGCCACCGCGAGCGTGATGAAGTGGCAACTGCCTCCGTTTTAGGTTCTGCTCACACATGCTGTGAATCAGCAGCGACCACTCTCCGCAATGGTGGAGTGGTGGCAGTCGCTCTGTCTTGCACGGTGTGAATGTGGGCCACCATTTTCCAATCTCAGACATTAAATAAGTGCATTTGTATGTGTGAAAGCTGCGGAGCGCTGGATGGATGGCGGACGGCGTCACAAGAATAACAGGAGGGGTGGATCTTCATCAGAATTCCATCATCATCGGTCAATGTGGTGCTGCTTAAATGGCGGGTCTTTCAGTTCCTTTCTGAAGTGGAGGCGGGTGGAAGCCAGCATGATGTTTGCAGGTATGTGGTAGCAGAGTGTGGGCCTAGCAGGTGAGCATATGTGGCCGTGGCAGGCGAACGCATGTGGGCCTAGCAGGTGATCGTATGTGGGTCTAGCAGGTGAACGCATGTGGGCCTAGCAGGTGAACACATGTGGGTCTAGCAGGTGAACGCATGTGGGTCTAGCATGTGATCATATGTGGGTCTAGCAGGTGAGCATATGTGGCTGTGGCAGCCGAACGCATGTGGGTCTAGCATGTGAACGCATGTGGGTCTAGCAGGTGAACGCATGTGGGTCTAGCAGGTGAGCGCATGTGGGTCTAGCAGGTGAACGCCTGTGGGCCTAGCAGGTGAACGCCTGTGGGCCTAGCAGGTGAGCGCATGTGGGTCTAGCAGGTGAGCGCATGTGGGTCTAGCAGGTGGACGCATGTGGGCCTAGCAGGTGAACGCATGTGGGCCTAGCAGGTGAGTGCATGTGGGCCTAGCAGGTGAACGCATGTGGGTCTAGCAGGTGAGCGCATGTGGGTCTAGCAGGTGAACGCATGTGGGTCTAGCAGGTGAGTGCATGTGGGTCTAGCAGGTGAGCGCATGTGGGTCTAGCAGGTGGACGCATGTGGGCCTAGCAGGTGAACGCATGTGGGCCTAGCAGGTGAGCGCATGTGGGTCTAGCAGGTGAACGCATGTGGGTCTAGCAGGTGAGCGCATGTGGGTCTAGCAGGTGAACCCATGTGGGCCTAGCAGGTGAACGCATGTGGGTCTAGCAGGTGAACGCATGTGGGTCTAGCATGTGATCGTATGTGGGTCTAGCAGGTGAGCGCATGTGGGCCTAGCAGGTGAGCGCATGTGGGTCTAGCAGGTGAGCGCATGTGGGTCTAGCAGGTGAACGCCTGTGGGCCTAGCAGGTGAACGCATGTGGGCCTAGCAGGTGAACGCATGTGGGACTAGCAGGTGAGCGCATGTGGGTCTAGCAGGTGGACGCATGTGGGCCTAGCAGGTGAACGCATGTGGGCCTAGCAGGTGAGCGCATGTGGGCCTAGCAGGTGAACGCATGTGGGTCTAGCAGGTGAGCGCATGTGGGTCTAGCAGGTGAACGCATGTGGGCCTAGCAGGTGAACACATGTGGGTCTAGCAGGTGAACGCATGTGGGTCTAGCATGTGATCGTATGTGGGCCTAGCAGGTGAGCGCATGTGGACATGGAAGGTGAGCGCATGTTGGCCTAGCAGGTGAGCATATGTGGCCGTGGCAGGCGAACACATGTGGGTCTAGCAGGTGAGCGCATGTGGGTCTAGCAGGTGAGCGCATGTGGGCCTAGCAGGTGAACGCATGTGGGCCTAGCAGGTGAACGCATGTGGGTCTAGCAGGTGAACGCATGTGGGTCTAGGAGGTGAACGCATGTGGGTCTAGGAGGTGAGCGCATGTGGGTCTAGCAGGTGAACGCCTGTGGGCCTAGCAGGTGAACGCATGTGGGCCTAGCAGGTGAACGCATGTGGGTCTAGCAGGTGGGCGCATGTGGGTCTAGCAGGTGAACGCATGTGGGCCTAGCAGGTGAGCGCATGTGGGCCTAGCAGGTGAACGCATGTGGGTCTAGCAGGTGAGCGCATGTGGGTCTAGCAGGTGAACGCATGTGGGCCTAGCAGGTGAACACATGTGGGTCTAGCAGGTGAACGCACGTGGGTCTAGCATGTGATCGTATGTGGGCCTAGCAGGTGAGCGCATGTGGACATGGAAGGTGAGCGCATGTTGGCCTAGCAGGTGAGCATATGTGGCCGTGGCAGGCGAACGCATGTGGGTCTAGCATGTGAGCGCATGTGGGTCTAGCATGTGATTGTATGTGGGCCTAGCAGGTGAGCGCATGTGGACATGGAAGGTGAGCGCATGTTGGCCTAGCAGGTGAGCATATGTGGCCGTGGCAGGCGAACGCATGTGGGTCTAGCATGTGAGCGCATGTGAGTCTAGCATGTGATCGTATGTGGGTCTAGCAAGTGAACGCATGTGGGTTTAGCTGGTGAACGCATGTGGGTCTAGCAGGTGAGCGCATGTGGGTCTAGCAGGTGAGCGCATGTGGGTCTAGCAGGTGAACGCATGTGGGCCTAGCAGGTGAACGCATGTGGGTCTAGCAGGTGAACGCATGTGGGTCTAGCAGGTGAACGCATGTGGGTCTAGGAGGTGAACGCATGTGGGTCTAGCAGGTGAGCGCATGTGGGTCTAGCAGGTGAACGCCTGTGGGTCTAGCAGGTGAACGCCTGTGGGCCTAGCAGGTGAACGCATGTGGGCCTAGCAGGTGAACGCATGTGGGTCTAGCAGGTGAGCGCATGTGGGTCTAGCAGGTGGACGCATGTGGGCCTGGCAGGTGAACGCATGTGGGCCTAGCAGGTGAGCGCATGTGGGCCTAGCAGGTGAACGCATGTGGGTCTAGCAGGTGAGCGCATGTGGGTCTAGCAGGTGAGCGCATGTGGGTCTAGCAGGTGAGCGCATGTGGGTCTAGCAGGTGAACGCATGTGGGCCTAGCAGGTGAACGCATGTGGATCTAGCAGGTGAACGCATGTGGGTCTAGCAGGTGAACGCATGTGTGCCTAGCAGATGAACGCATGTGGGTCTAGCAGGTGTGCGCATGTGTGCCTAGCAGGTGAACGCATGTGGGTCTAGCAGTTGAACGCATGTGGGTCTAGCAGGTGAGCGCATGTGGGTCTAGCATGTGAACGCATGTGGGCCTAGCAGGTGAACGCATGTGGGCCTAGCAGGTGAACGCATGTGGGTCTAGCAGGTGAGCGCATGTGGGCCTAGCAGGTGGACGCATGTGGGCCTAGCAAGTGAACGCATGTGGGCCTAGCAGGTGAGCGCATGTGGGCCTAGCAGGTGAACGCATGTGGGTCTAGCAGGTGAGCGCATGTGGGTCTAGCAGGTGAACGCCTGTGGGCCTAGCAGGTGAACGCATGTGGGCCTAGCAGGTGAGCGCATGTGGGTCTAGCATGTGATCGCATGTGGGCCTAGCAGGTGAGCGCATGTGGACATGGAAGGTGAGCGCATGTTGGCCTAGCAGGTGAGCATATGTGGCCGTGGCAGGCGAACGCATGTGGGTCTAGCATGTGAGCGCATGTGGGTCTAGCATGTGATCGTATGTGGGTCTAGCAAGTGAACGCATGTGGGTCTAGCAGGTGAACGCATGTGGGTCTAGCAGGTGAGCGCATGTGGGTCTAGCAGGTGAACGCATGTGGGCCTAGCAGGTGAACGCATGTGGGTCTAGCAGGTGAACGCATGTGGGTCTAGCAGGTGAACGCATGTGGGTCTAGGAGGTGAACGCATGTGGGTCTAGCAGGTGAGCGCATGTGGGTCTAGCAGGTGAACGCCTGTGGGCCTAGCAGGTGAACGCATGTGGGCCTAGCAGGTGAACGCATGTGGGTCTAGCAGGTGAGCGCATGTGGGTCTAGCAGGTGGACGCATGTGGGCCTAGCAGGTGAACGCATGTGGGCCTAGCAGGTGAGCGCATGTGGGCCTAGCAGGTGAACGCATGTGGGTCTAGCAGGTGAGCGCATGTGGGTCTAGCAGGTGAGCGCATGTGGGTCTAGCAGGTGAGCGCATGTGGGTCTAGCAGGTGAACGCATGTGGGCCTAGCAGGTGAACGCATGTGGATCTAGCAGGTGAACGCATGTGGGTCTAGCAGGTGAACGCATGTGTGCCTAGCAGGTGAACGCATGTGGGTCTAGCAGGTGTGCGCATGTGTGCCTAGCAGGTGAACGCATGTGGGTCTAGCAGTTGAACGCATGTGGGTCTAGCAGGTGAGCGCATGTGGGTCTAGCATGTGAACGCATGTGGGCCTAGCAGGTGAACGCATGTGGGTCTAGCAGGTGAGCGCATGTGGGCCTAGCAGGTGGACGCATGTGGGCCTAGCAAGTGAACGCATGTGGGCCTAGCAGGTGAGCGCATGTGGGCCTAGCAGGTGAACGCATGTGGGTCTAGCAGGTGAGCGCATGTGGGTCTAGCAGGTGAACGCCTGTGGGCCTAGCAGGTGAACGCATGTGGGCCTAGCAGGTGAGCACATGTGGGCCTAGCAGGTGAACGCATGTGGGTCTAGCAGGTGAGCGCATGTGGGTCTAGCAGGTGAGCGCATGTGGGTCTAGCAGGTGAACGCATGTGGGCCTAGCAGGTGAACGCATGTGGGTCTAGCAGGTGAACGCATGTGGGTCTAGCAGGTGAACGCATGTGTGCCTAGCAGGTGAATGCATGTGGGTCTAGCAGTTGAACGCATGTGGGTCTAGCAGTTGAGCGCATGCTTTCTTGTTTTTTTCCACCTTTCACTTCTTGGGTTACAATTTGGAGGTGCTTTGGCTTCTTGTGTTGCCTTGTTCTTTGAAACTGGCGATTGTCTTGTCCAGGAAAGATGGCGTCTTGGTTATCAGAGCTTTGCAGGTGATGCAGAAAGACTGGAGGTAGATGTGGACTTGGATGGCTACCCAATGATGCGGCTTGAGTGTGGGGTTGATGTGGTTGAATGTCTTCCGTCCTGCGATGAGGCGGGCGGCAGCATGGTGGGGCGCGTTCCCATTTTCTCATCCTTCTCTTCCTTCTCGTCCTGTCTTCCTTGATAATTGCACAGTAGCGTCACTGATGTGCAGGGCCCTTATGCATCCTCGGGGCCCTGAGCCCCCACATCTTATCATCCCAGCCGCTGTCTATTCACTGCACTGCCGCAAGCTCACCCTTCCCACTGGAGGTTGCACTTATGTTTTCTCTTCTTAGCACTTCACCCTGAGCACTTCTCCATGGGCACCACAGCACCTATCCCTTACCCCCCTACCCTGAACACCCACCAGGCATAGTAGGGTTGTCTCCCCTCCCTATTACTCTTCTGATTTGTTTTTATTTATTTATTCAATTATTTATTTTTGTTGTAATTCATGTTCTCCCTTCCCCAGTCACCACCCTGTTGCCCCGGGGGCGCTTTGAACCAGTTTTGCTAATTGTAAAAGCGCCTAACAAGTGAGCAATAAATAAAAAATAAATTAATTAATCAAATCCTTTTTGGTGAACCCCATATCAAGGGCAGAGATGTGGCTCCTCGCCACAAGCGAAGGTGTAGGCTGCCTGCATTGTGCCACTGGATCTGGCAAAGCGTGTTAACAATCCTACTCGGACCTTGCCATAGTAAGAGGATATCCCGTTTAGGCACAAATAGCCAGCGCTTGCCCCTTCTTGCACCACCTTCTCGGCGCGACTCAAGTCATAGGCCCTCATGTTTCAAGGTGCGGGAGACCCCCTCCCCGCATGTCCTAGGGTGCAGTGTCTGAAAGAATATAAGGTGGCACTAGACACACTGCTCTGAAAGCTGGCATAGGCTCAGCACAAGAGGAACATGAGTACGTACCATCATACTTCATGTTAATGACTTGTGTGTGCTTTTATTTCTTTATTTTAATTTTGAATAGCGCGCCAACTCGCCTGAGGGCCTAAGGGCCTTTACCAACTCTCTGAGGTGCAGCCCTGCGCCGGCTCATTTTTATGGTAGCCTCTCCAAGTTGTTGGTCTATTTACTTTACCATTTCATGCAACTCTTGCTTTCCTTTTCCCCCTTCTTGTCCTGTGCTCCTTTGTAGCATCCGCGCTGCCTGAAGGAGGAAACATTCTTTAGAATGCGGCAGCCAGCCGAGAGCGTGCTTCAGAGAGATGCAGGCGAGAGGTGACGTGACGGAATGTTAGAGGCTGCTTGAGAGTCAACAGCGGAGTGCCAACAGCCACAGCTACGGACATACGTCCCCTCCCTCCTCTTTGTGTAGATTTGTACTTTTCAATTCATAGTAAAGTAATTAAAGCCATTATAATTTCTCCTCTTTATGTTCCCTTATTTACCCACCTTCGGACACTTCATTTGGCGACGAGGAGCTGTGCAGCCGTCAGTGCAATCTGTCTGACAGTTACGAGGCCGCTCCACCCATGCCCGGGTGTTGCAGCGGCCCGATCCTTAATACGGTAATGACTTTATGACCTTTTCCTTATCTCATCTGTGCTGCAAACCAATTGCCGTCACACTCATTAAGATTCTCTCCACGGCACACAATAGCACGGAGATTTACATATTGTGCTGTTCTGTTCTTACTCTGTCTTTCCACTCATTCATACGCTTGTGTGCAGATATGCCTAAAGAAAGCACATAAGAAGAATTTCCGGTACGTGTTCATTTAAAGTGACATGCACGCTCTGTAGTTATTAGGAGAAGAAGCTGCTGTGGAACTCATAAGTTCACTTATACCTCACAAGCTAAATATTCATCTACCATTGTGCACTATATAAGAAACTTATTGCATCTGGACATTTATATAAACTGTTTCATTCCGGTGGTGATGGCATTCAGCAGTGTACCTCCACCGGCATTATTTATGCCAGATGCAGATGAACCGGCCATTCCTTGGAAGAGATGGATACGATCTTTCGAACATTATGCAGGAGTAGTCTGTGGCCCGAATTGCAGTGCAGAGAAGAGGAAGTCCCTGTTATTACATTGCTTGGGACCTGCTGGTCAGGAAAAATATGAATCCTTACCTGAACTTCCAACTGATGAGGACACGGACATTAATGAATATGAACGCACTGTAAAGAAAATAAACAAACATTATGAAAAGAAAGTGAGTATCATTCTGGAGAGATACAAGTTTGGCAAGAGGACACAAGAGGAGGGAGAAAGTGTTGAGAAATATGTAACTGCTTTACGTAAACTTGCCAAAACCTGTAACTTTAATGAGCAATTAGATGAAAGGATAAGAGACCAATTCATGCTAGAGTGCAGAAGTGCTAAAGTAAGGGAGAAGTTATGGTCTGAAAATGATCCTTCATTAGATATCGTGCTGAGAGTGGCAAAAGAAGTGGAGCACACCGAGGAGTGTGTGAAAGAATTAGAGAACAAGATGAAATCTGTCCAATTAGTCTAATAATGTGAAACTTGCTAGATTGACAAGTGACAACACTGTTGAAAGAGAATCCATTGCTATGGTAACTAACACCAATGTAAAAAAGAAAATGCCCAATAAGTCACATCAACCACAGCCAGACAGAGGGAAATATAAATACAATCAGAAAAATAATCCAAGTAACTACTGCAAGAAAGAAGGTTTCATCCCTAATTCAAGGAAAAAACGGCAAGGCAGATGCTACAGATGCAACAGTGTAAATCATTGGGCAGATGATCCCGAATGCCCAGCATTGAAAATCATTTGTAGTAGATGTAAAGGAAAAGGACACTATTCCAAGTGTTGCAGAGTTCGCAACATGTCCACCAACTGGATTGGTGGAAATTCAAGTAGTGATCGCAGTGATCAAGATGAGGGTGAAGAGTGTGTATTCATGGTTATGGATGATGAAGATGAAGAAGTATTAGATAGCCCCAAAGCCGAAGTCTACATTGATGGTGTTGAAATAGACATGATGATTGATACGGGAGCAAAATATACATTGGTACCGCAACAACTATGGGATAAGAAAAGACATGAATATCTACATGAGACGGGTATAAAGCCCAGAGCATATGGTGGTGTGAGAATAAATACCATAGGGTGGTTTTGGGGCAGTCTGAAATTCAAAGGAAGGAAAGCCAATGGGAAGATTTACATCATGAACTCAGGTCAAACTCCTCTATTAAGCTGGACACATCAAAGCAAACTACAAGTTAAAATAGATCCTATTGCTGAGGAATCTGTGTTTGCTGTTCAAAATAAACCAGATAAGCAGAAGAATAATTCCGAAGTGAAGAATCACCCTCCTGAGAATGTCATGGCAGAAGTGTTTCGTGATGGGATTGGATGTCTGCGAGGGTATGTGCATGAAATAAAACTGCGAGCCAATCACATGCCTGTAGTTCAGAAATTAAGGAATGTTCCAATATCCATGAGAGATGAAGTCAAGAGGGAAATCAAACTCATGGAAAGTCAAGGCATAATCGAAAGCATTCATGCTAGTGAATGGGTGTCACCATTGGTAGTTCTCAGAAAAAAATCGGGAAAGCTGAGAATATGTATTGATATGAGAGAACTCAATAAATGTGTTATACCGGACAGGCATCCTCTACCAAATATTCAAGAGTTAATATCTACCATTGGACCCTCGAGTCATTTCTCCACTCTAGACCTTACATCAGCTTACCACCAAGTTAAGTTGCACGAGAAGTCGAAACACCTTACAGCCTTCATTACACCAGACGGATTATATCAGTTCAAGAGAATGCCATTTGGTCTTGTGTCGGCAGCATCTGTCTTTCAAAAGATTATGCACAAACTTTTTGAAGGAGTGCCAGGAGTGATATGTTTTCAGGATGATATATTGATTCATGCTGATAGTAAGAGACTTCATGATGAAAGGTTAAAATATGTGTGTAGAAAACTCTGGGGAGCAGGAATGACTTTAAGCAAAGAAAAATGCAAAATTGATTGCTCTGAAATCGAATATCTAGGACATAAGATTTCGGCCAATGGAATATCTCCAAAAGAACAATTAGTTAATGCCATAAAGAAGATGCCCAGACCGAGTACTAAAGAAGAAGTACGTACATTTTTAGGTATGGCAGAGTATTATTCAAAGTTCGTACGTGATTTTGCTGTACATACCATTCCCCTTCGTGAAATCAATAAGAAGACGATTTTTACATGGAACAACGAATGTGAGGAGGAGTTTGAATTCATTAAATCTGCTATTGATAAGGCTCCTGCTTTGAAGAATTTCATAGGTGATAAGAAAGTCATCATCACCACAGATGCAAGCAATGTTGGGTTAGGAGCTGTCGTCACGCAGGAGCATAAGGGGCAAGAGATGGTGATCGCATTCGCTTCAAGACTTCTCAAGGGGGCCGAAAAATCGTATGCAGCCATAGAGAAAGAAGCATTGGCAATTAAGTGGTCAGCAGAAAAATTCAGGAGTTTTATTTGGGGCCGTGAAGTAGAATTCCGTACAGACCACAAACCATTGATTCATGTTATAATGTCCAAAGGGTTGGACAAAGTTTCCAACCGAATCAGAAGATGGGTGATACTTCTTCAGGAGTTTAATTGTAATGTGCGATATGTACCAGGAAAAAAAAACATTGCAGCGGATTGTTTGTCACGGCTGACTAACGTTTCAGAAACTCTGGATGAAGATGATAATGCAGAAAATGTTCTAAATATTGAGTCCACGTCTATTTCAAGTATGGAATGGAGCGATGCTGTAAAGGATGACAATTCCATGAACAGTCTTAAGGAGCTTTTATGCAATCAAGATTCATGGAATAAGGCCGTGTTTGAGAAAGCCAATCTTTCTGAATATTGGCTCATTGCTGATGAATTGCATATTCAGAATGATATAGTGATGAGGGGAGACAAAATCATTCCACCTAGTAATTTGCGACAAAGAATCATCGAGTTAGGTCATGAAGGCCATCAAGGGATGGTAAAAACCAAGCAACGCATAAGAAATGATTACTGGTGGCCAGGTTGCGACCTACAAATAGAGCGACATATCAGGGATTGTATCCTTTGCAACAATAATGACAAGAGCTGTGTGGGAGTGAAACAAACCATGGTTGTGACTGAAATTCCCGATAAAGCATGGAAAGATTTGGGAATGGATGTGTTGGGCCCAGTGTGCAGTGGGGGGATACAAAAGTATTGTCTGGTAGTGATTGACCTACTCACTAGATGGGTTGAAATACTTATAGCACCTAATGTCACTGGAAATATTGTAACAAACTTCCTATCTAACATATGTGAGAGAGAAGGCTATCCTAATAGTATTTTGACTGACAATGGCACTCAATTTAGATCCAAAGAAATGAGAGAATTTTGTAAAAAATATTCGATATTACACAAAAAAAGTGCCATTTATCACCCTCAAACCAATGGCACTGTGGAACGCTTCAACAAAGTGTTGAAACAGACCATCAGGTTGGCATGGTCCAACGGCATAGATTGGGAAACAGCTGTTAAGGAAAGAATTATTGCGCATCGTTTCACACCCCACTCCACTACGGGACTTTCCCCGTTTGAGTTGAGCAGGGGTAGGAAAGCATGCACAAAATTGGCGCCAATGTGGTTAGACAATAAGAACAGTGGAGTCAACAAGGACTTCGGGGTAGTATGTGACAATATCAGGAGCATGCAGTTAAAAAACAAATCTGTATATGATGAGAAGAGACCCATAGGCAGATTCGATAAAGAAACTGTAGTGGGGAAGATGGTAAGAGTTAATCTACCTCCTGTTCTCAGAGAAGGCCCCTGCAAGTGGTCCAAACCCATCAGAGTACTGGAGGCCTTTAAACATTCAGTTAGAACGGAAGATGGTAGGATCTGGAATGTTGAAAGAATATGGTTATGTGGTGATAGAAAAAACTCTGCTGACAACAGTATTAGAGGGATGGTGAGACATGAGAATGAGCAAAAGAAAGGGCAAGGTGATGTAAGTAGTTGGGAAAGATCAGAGGGTTGTATGTAGAATGAAAGATGTGCGGGATGCAAGGTCTGACAAATCGGAAGTGATTTCCTTGCCAAGTCACATCAGCGAGATGCCTCGATGTTCTAGATCCGGGAGAGTTCATCGCAAGCCAAAAAAGATGGAAGACTTTGTGTGTTGTGTACATAGACGTTAATTTCTGTTTTTAGTTGAGTTTTTTTCTTGCATATAAAGGAAGGGAGATGTGCAGCATCCGCGCTGCCTGAAGGAGGAAACATTCTTTAGAATGCGGCAGCCAGCCGAGAGCGTGCTTCAGAGAGATGCAGGTGAGAGGTGACGTAACGGAATGTTAGAGGCTGCTTGAGAGTCAACAGCGGAGTGCCAACAGCCACAGCTACGGACATACGTCCCCTCCCTCCTCTTTGTGTAGATTTGTACTTTTCAATTCATAGTAAAGTAATTAAAGCCATTATAATTTCTCCTCTTTGTGTTCCCTTATTTACCCACCTTCGGGCACTTCATCCTTATGTCATCTTTTTTAATTATTGTTCACCTGTCTGCCCCTTTTCCACAGCTCTGTTCAATTCTCTGTTATTTCCTTTTTTCTTTACTCACTGTCTCTTTCTAGCATTTTTTTAAACCATACCCGTTCACTCTTGCTCTGCCCTCGCAGCGCATGTTGCAGGTCACCAAGGAGACCGGTGACTAAATAGAAGAACTCGTCCAAAGACTGGGCTCATTTAAGAGGTCATAGGACTCTGGGGTGACTGGCCTCATCCTTATAGAGAATAGATGGCAGTGTTTTATTCCTTCTAATACATGGTCCCACCGTCCTCCCCTTCAACACTGGCTCCTCACTACGAGTTCAACGGTACGGTAAAAATGTTGCAGTAATTCCTTTGCCACCACTTTCTTTTGGTGGTGACAGAATTGCTTTCATGTTTACTGCAGCACCGAATTCCGGTAGGTGGGGGGTTCTGCTGGAGGTGAATCTTTCACTTTAAGCACATATCGGCGGATTCAGAATTACCACTCATGGTAAATCTGCACACAAAAAAACATGGAATCCTATGAACTCCAAAAATGGGGATTTACATCGCCCCTACAACCACCCGCAACCACATGGTAAGCCCACAGGACCGAGTGACGGTACCAGTAAATGAGTTTGGCTATAGAGTAGTGGATTGACTGCCAAACTCGTAATGAGGCCCTTGAAACATTCCAATGAAGAAACAGTCCAGTTAATGAAATGTGGAGTAACCATGTAATCTGTTCACTGGGACTAAACACATTGGGCCTCATTACAACTCAGGCGTTAAGGGTTAACGCCACCGTTAACCCTTAACGCCTGATTCTGATTTTAACGCCTGCTTTTAGCAGGCGTTAAAATCCATGGCGCTAACCTGCCATGGTGCTAATTAGCGCCTTCCCCACTCCCATTATGCCCTATGGGGCAAAAATGGGAATGGGGAAGGGAAAATGGGAAATGGGGATTTACCGCCCCACTCACCTTGGAATGGGGCGGTAAATCCGCCATCCACCATGGTGTAAACAGAGTTTACACCATGGTGGTAAAGTTGGTGCACTTAGCACCAAGGTTGTAATGAGGCCCACTGAAAACAGGTTGAAATGTACTGCAAACACATTTTGTAAACAGTTAATGTAAACACATTTAAAAGCCAGCGTTGTATTTTAGACTAAGTGGCAACCCTCAGACAGACTCTTGCACATCAACTCGAAACTCCAGCAGTGCATTAAATAAGCATATTACCATTCATGCCTCCTTATTCACCAACTAATGGCTGTGCAGTGACAACACGAGTTGAACAGAATAGAATATGAAAGTCAGTCACAGCTTTCATTAGTGTCCTAGGAGCTGGAATTCCACTGAGAGAGCTGGCTGGCATCCTGGGATCTGGCATTGTGATGTCAAAATGCAGCCGCAAGTGGAGCAGTGACGTCATTATTTGTTATTGCAGGCCCAGACTTTACTATATGGGATAAAGTACCCCTAACTGCATGAAATAGGATATTGCAAGTCACTCACTAGGTCTGCGACCACATTCATGCATAAAGAGTAAAGTGGCAGAATACCAACCCGATATAATAACATTACATGTTTATATAGGGAATCAAGCCAGTCTGTCTGATACCAGCACTTAATGTAATCATATCCTTATGTTAAAGCGCCTAGATGCCTCTGGGCTTTGTGCGCTATATAAATACCAAAATAAAGAAATAAATAACTAACTACAGTTTATGCTTATGTATATTAGGTTTTTATAGCGCTTTAATCCAAAGCGCTTTACAATATAACAACAAGGTACAATAGTGGGAGAAGCATATAAACAATCATGATACAAACCAGTGTAACAATACGTAGAACAGTTTCCTTAGATGGAGGAGGCGAGGGAAGGGTGAGGAGGAAGGGAGGGAGGGTAGAGAGGGAGGGGGAACAAATTCAGTTGTCTGATTTAAATTCCAGCCAGTGTGAAAAAAGGAGGTATGAAGTGGATAGGGGGGACAGGGGAGAAGGGAGGAGAGAGGAAGGAAGGAAAGTCAAGGGGGGAGTGTAGAAGGAGGGCTTTCAGGGTGGTGTAGAAGGAGGAGTAGGTGGGGATGGAGCGGATGGAGAAAGGTAAGGAGTTCCAGTGTAGGGGGGGCAAGAGCTGAAAGGACCGGAGGCATGAAGAGGCACATGGTGAAGGGGGTACAGTGAGTAGGAAGAGGTCAGCAGAGAGAGCGGGTTGGAGTGTAGAGTGAGAGGAGAGAGGAGAGGTAGGGGCGAGCTTAAGCGCTGTAACAATAGCTGCTATTACCAAACATAATGGCACTCAATGTATATTTACCTTGGAAGGATGAAGGGCTGAGTGAACCCTGCCGGTGATTCTAACTTGCCAAGTGCAGGCTGGCCCCATTTCAGAAGTGAGCGCTTAACGTTTGAGCTATCCGTCCAGCTTTTAACATGCATAATTTAGAACTATGAGAAATGTGTTTATTTTTTGCATGAAGGCTAATCCCTGTTAGGCAGAATTACATGCAGTGCCCTTTGGGAACACTACACACAATTAAGACTACAAGTGTAAGCACAATTTCACCTTTGGTACAAGCCTGTACTACACAGTAATGTGGCAGCAGTGGCTGAGCAGCCACACTTATCACAAGAGTAAAGTGAGCAGCAGAACAGGTTACACAACGGACCAGCAAATACAGTGATTCAAACAAACACTTACTCAAGGTTTCTTGGTAAAAGAATATACATTTATTTACAGAGTCATTTGGAAACCATTCCACTAGCAAGAGCAGCTCAATATCACAATCTAATACACTACAATACACAACCAATCCGTTTCTGAACAAGTTCAGCTCCCCTGAAGTGGGAGCAAAATGGCACTTCAGTTACTTTAAATAGGGGTAAAAAGACATGGTTATAAGAATCAAAAGCACAAATACTTTCATAGGCAGGGAAATGGGTTTCCGTTCACTACAACCAGCAATTCAATTCAACAGGCCTGGGCCAAAGTCAATGGTTCAGAGTCTTGTATAAAATAGCACAGTTCTGGTAGTAAACTGTTAAGTCTTTGACACGGTTTTTAGAAGTAGTTGGTCAGACGAAAAGTTAGATGTTGGTTTAAGGAAGGACAAGCCTTCAAAGTTGGGAAAGTTTCACAAACTTTCACCACGGCCGAACAGAGTTCTGCACCGCACTTGCACAGTACCTTTAAAATGAAGAAGAGCTGCAGCTGAGGCAGTTGTTTCTGGCAATTCCTGCAGATCTCACTGTTCCTGAGCTTCAGTCATGGGGACAAGAAGGAGGATGTCGGGAGGCTCCTGCACTGCCCAGGGAAGAGACCACAAGCTTGGCAAAACGTCAGTTTAAGGTGTGAGTGCCTTAAAGACCACAAACTGGTATCCTTCCCACTGGCTATCCGGTTTTCAACAGCACTCTGAAGAAAATTCGACCAGCATAGGGACGGTGTCCAGGTGACTTGCGAGTTGGTTGTTCCCACTAAACTCAAGGGGAGAATTTAACCTTGAAGGGCTTCTCTGTCGATGGAGTTTCAGGCAATTTGGACCTGCAGCAGGGCTTCACCGGTGGACCAGGAGTTGCAGCAGTCGTCCTCCTTCAGCTCATCTTCGGTTCTTTCGTTCCAGTGGTCGACTCTGCCTTCCAAGTCCCAGAGACCTGCTTTTAAACAGTTGTCTCCCATTAATTCCAGCCTCGCTGTCACTCACCAAGCAGGGTGGCTGTTCTTGCCGGTCAGTCAGCCAGCCAATCACAGCAGAGTGCATTCAGGTCTCCTAGGAGACTAAGCATAGGGAGTTTCATGCACCTCCCTCACATCCTGTCCACCCAGACACTCAGGCGCCAGAGGGAGGCTTCAGTACAGAAGCCCACCAAAGGCAAATGAACAAAGGGACCAAACCTGGTTTGGCAGGCAGAGAGAAACACTAGAAGGACCTTTCCAAAAAGAAATGGCGAAAAAAGTTGATCAGAGCCTATTTTTACAGAGTGGGCTCAGACACCATCTTGAAAAACATGGCTCCGGTGGATTTCAGCTACCGGAGCGTTTAAACAGGTCGCGGTCGAGGAAATCATGGTAATACCCCTGCCACCAGCCATTCTGAGAGGAAAGGGTAGCTTCTGAGGGCTACATGAGTTTTCTAGGTATAGGGAACACTAGGTATTCCCTCCAGCACTCTGCTGTAAGGCAGCGTGTGCTGGGTCTAGCAAGTCAAAAAGACTAGCAAAGTCAATTTAACTTTAAATTCACTGGGAGACAGTAGTCAGTCCCAGAGAAGGTCTTTAAACCTTGGGAAGTCTGAGAGACATCCCTGTGCCACTGCACTGAGGGTGCTGTGTGACACACAAGAAAAAGATGATGCCTATGGAGTTGTCTCACGCTCCATATCCAAACAACACAAAAGTAGAACACACATCAAAATACATGAAAGAGTGGGGGAAAAAGGCTCACTCTTTCCAGGTAAAAATTAAAGTCTTAGAAATCCAGCAAAGTTGCTGGGGGTCTCAAAAGGTAAGGGAAATTAGCACATTTATGAGAATTCTCCCTCACAATCCCCTAGGAAAAAGACTGTTGAGCAGGTAGAAGAGGCAACGTATTTACTCTGCAGTGCTGCTTCTGAAACTCTAATGCATAAGAAAGCAAAATAATGCTAAAGTTACGAGAGCGCATAAGACTGCTTAGGACATAAGAGCACTGCTCATTACATAGGGGGACACAAGACTGCAGAGGACACAAGAGCACACAAGCCTGCTCAGAAGGTAAGAGAACACAAGACTGCAGAGCGCACACGAGCGCACAAGACTGTTCAATACATCGGTACGCAAAAGACTGCTCAGAACGTAAGAGCACACAAGATTGCTCAGGATAAGAAAGCACACAAGACTGCTCAGGAAACAAGAGCACAAAGACAGCTGAGACTAAAAGACCACACACGCCTGCGCAGCATACAAGAGCACACAAGACTGCTGAGGACATAAGAGCTCACAAGACTGTTCAGGACGTCAGAGTGCACATGACTGCTCAGGACATAACAGCGCACAAGACTGCCCAGGACTTAAGAGCGCAAAGGGCTGCTCAGGACTTAAGAGCACAAAAGGCTGCCCAGGACATAAGAGCACACAAGACAGCTCAGGATAGGGGAGCACAAAAGACTGCTCAGGATGAGAGAACACACAAGACTGCTCAGAACACAAGAGCACACAAGACGGCTCAGGATACGAGAGCACAAAAGACTGCTCAGGATGAGAGAACACACAAGACTGCTCAGAACATAGGAGCACACATGACCGCTCATGACATAAGAGCGCACAAGGCTGTTCAGGACATTAGAGCGCACATGACTGCCCAGGACATAAGAGCGTACAAGACTGCTCAGGACATAAGAGCACACATGACTGCCCAGGACATAAGAGCGTACAAGACTGCTCAGGACTTAAGAGCGCAAAGGGCTGCTCAGGACTTAAGAGCACAAAAGGCTACCCAGGACATAAGAGCACACAAGACAGCTCAGGATACGGGAGCACATAAGACTGCTCAGGATGAGAGAACACACAAGACTGCTCAGAACATAGGAGCACACATGACCGCTCATGACATAAGAGCGCACAAGGCTTTTCAGGATATTAGAGCGCACATGACTGCTCAGGACATTAGAGCACACAGCACCACTCAAGACATAAGAGAACACAAGACAGCTCAGGATGAGATAACACACAAGACTGCTCAGCCCACAAGAGACCACAAGACTGCTCAGGACATAAGAGCACACAAGATGGCTCAGGACATAAAACAACACAAGGCTGTGCAACATAAAAGAGTGCACAAAACTGCTGAGGACATAAGAGCGCAGAAGGCTGCTCAGGAAATAAGAGAACAAATGACTATTCCGGACATAATAGTGCACAGGACTGCTCTACACATAAGAGCACGCAAGACTGCAGAGGACATAAAAAAACACACACTGCTCAGTACAGAAAAGCAAACATGACATCTCCGGCGGTAAGAGCGCACAAGACTGCTCTGGGCACAAGACTGCACAAGATTGCTCAGGACATAAGAGCACACAAGACTGCTCGGGACATAAAACCGCACAAGACTGCACAGCAAATAAAAGCACACATGACTGCTGAGGACATAAGAGTGCCCAAGACTGCTCAGGACATGACAGCGCACATGACTTCTCAGGACATAAGAGTGCAGATGGCTGCTCAGGACATAAGAGCACACGAGACTGCTCAGGACATAAGAGCACACAAGACTGCTGAGGACATAAGAGCACACGAGACTGCTAACGACATTAGCGCGCACAAGACTGCTCAGGACACAAGAGTGCACAAGACTGCTGAGGACATAAGAACACACACACTGCTCAATACTTAATAGCACACATGACTTCTCTGGACATAAAACGCACAAGACTGCTCCGGACATAAGACTGCACAAGGCTTCTCAGGAGATAACAACCCTTAAGAGTGCTAACGGCATAGGTGCACTGCTCAGGAAATAAATGCACACAAGACTTCTCACAACATAACATAAGAGCGCATAAGGTTGCTCAGGACAGATAACAGAAGCTACTTCAAATTCTAAATACAGAAATAAGCCCAGGAAAGGGACTCAGATGGGCACTGAAATGTCACTGTCTTGGGGAGATTATTAAGACGGATTTCTGATCTCTGTCCTGGCAGCACACAAGTTCAGAAGGCCAACCTAATTACTTGGAACAGGGTAACCTCTGGACAAGCCAGACCAATCAGGGTAGCGATCGCGGGTCAAGACTAGGTCTCAAGAGGGGTGAGGGTGACTGATAGCCCGCAATGAGCACACAAAGCAAGGACACTTACAAACTACTCCAAACAGGTGTTATATTAAAAATATATACACATTTATTACAAGGCCTTTGCAACAATGACCGTAGCGAGAAATCACAATAAAACTCTAGTAAACCAACACATACCAAACCAATACAATATATATACAAATACAAACGAGTCTAAAGCGTTAGATGCACGAAATGTGTAGTCCACCTAGAAGGGAAGGAAAACAGGCAGTGCGAAATAATGATTAGACCCAGTCCGCCTTCAGAGGCACCTAACTAGATGGAAGTCCAAGCCCTACGAAGAGTGGAGCCTTGTGCTCAAAAGTACCTGCACACACTGGTGCCAACGGGCAAAAAGGGGAGTCTCTTCGAGGGAATCAGGCAGTTCAGTTTGGTGCACAAATGAAGAAGAACAGAGTTCCGTGACTCAAGAGCAGCCTCCACTGTGGGCAGAAGCAGAGCGCGAGTACGGAAAGGCGTGCTGTTTTGACACAGCGGGGAAAAGCTATGGGCTGCTGCAGGAGGGCGACCAGATCCTAGCTATGCTACTCACCGGTCCCCGATGCAAGCAGACCCAGGTTTCTCCGCGTCAGTTTCAGTGCTGGCAGGTTCAGGAGAGCAGGGGACGTCTCGTTGTCGTGTTGAGTCTGCAGCAGCAGAGTTGAGTAAAAGACGTCCCAAACAAAGTGAACCCGCACAGTTTGTTACCACAGCAGGGTAACAGAGCGGCCGTGTGTATCTCAGCCAAATGTACACTACTCACTTCAGACCTGGGAATGCCAAGTGTACGAATCGTGTGAGAGTGACAAGGACTCGAAATACAACACAACCTGGCGGCGGTTACAGAGCAAGACTCCTGTGTAGGCTGGTCAGTCTACTGGATGGCCCAGAGACACTTCCGAAGGCTTACATGCAGGAGATGGTGAAGATTCCGAGAATAGCTGTCCCTGCTATTCCAAGGGTCGAAGTACCAGTACAGGCCTTCTGGTTCGATCAGAGGTAAAAAGGGTTTCACAAGGCGACAGCGGTGCAGAGGAGCAGTCCTTCAGTGGGTCACCAGCGATTCCTCGGTTCAGCCTCGTGGTTGCAGGATACTTGGCTCCTGTATTCCTTTGTTCGTGAGAACTCAGGAGATCGACATGGTAGTGGTGTTTCCAGCCCCCTCTTATCCACGGTTCCCTTCGCGCCAAAACAGAGGGGACCCAATGGGAGATCCGCTCATCAACACTCACACCATACGTGGACCTATCACGGACCACGGTGGTCCCAGGTATTCACACCACCCTAGACTCTCTGGCACCCAGGATGTGTATTGGGACCAGACATCCCAGCCCACATCCTGGAGGCACACACAAGGCCTGTAGAAGCCCGCGAAAGCATCCGTGTTTCGCGGGAAAGTACATGCCCAAATAAGGAAGGCCCCAGGTCGGCTCGACCTGGGGAAGGTGAAGGGAGCAAGACGGTCAGCGGACAGGACAAAGGAGCCTCGTGGTCTGGCCATTTTGGGAGCCATGCCACCATTTTGGGCTAAGCGCGAGAAACGCGCTTAAAACGCCCAAAGGAGCTCAAAACACAAGAAACGATCACTGCCACCATTCCTGTCCGTGATTCACTTGCACCAATCAGTTACAATCCAAAAAGAGTATCTAGGGCCTGTAGAAGGCTAGAGACCCAAGAGAGCAGTAACTTAGCTTACAGTGCCCTCTTGTGTCATGTTGCACGAAAGCCGCAACATGATAAAGAAACTACGGAAACAGCGTTTCCCGGTACTGACTGTCTTAAGGGCATGTCAGTTTCCCCGTAAGAATGGAGCGAAAGCCCACAGGAGTACGGCAGAAGGTTGCACTTCTCTGGCAAAGTCTAGATCATGGTGAAAACAACAGCAAAAAGTTTAGGGGTTGCGACATGGAAGGAAAATTACCCACAATTAAGAAATCTTTCCTAACACTCGCCCTTCCCAGACTATGGACAGGGGGAACTAATCCACCCCTGGATGAGTCTCTTGTTCAGGTCGGTTAAACATTCTGGACAACCCATCAGCATTGCTATGTTGGACACCTGGCCTATGCTCAATAGTGAAGTCGAAGCCTTGTAGACTTATGGACCACCTAAGCAACTTTGGATTCTCTCCCTTCATGTTCATTAGCCACTTTAACGGCTTATGGTCAGTCTGCACAGTGAAGTGGGTCCCATAGAGGTAGGGCCTCAGCTTCCGTAGGGCCCACACAACAGAGAAACATTCTTTCTCCACTGTGGACCATCTGAGCTCTCTGTCCTTAAGCTGGCGACTAATAAAACCAATAGGGTGTTCCTTACCCTTCTCATCTACTTGCGATAGTACAGCTCCTATCCCAGTGTCAGAGGCATCCGTCTGCACGATAAAAGGTCTTTGATAATCAGGGGCCCTGAGGACAGGGGCCTGGCACAGGAGTCTTTTAAGCCGTTGAAGGCCTTCTCACACTCGTCGGTCCAAGTTACCTTCTTGGGTTTCTTCGGAGTGGTGAGGGCAGTCAGAGGGGCAGCTATGGTGCCATAGTCTGCCACGAAGTTGCGGTAATACCCCGTGAGTCCTAAGAAGGCTCTCACTTGGGTCTGTCTAGTGGGGGTAGGCCAGTCTTGTACTACTTGTACTTTACTGGGAAGAGGCTGTATCCTCCCTCCACCTACTTCATGTCCAAGGTAAACCACTGAGCCTTGTCCAATCTGGCATTTACTAGCCTTTACGGTCAAGTGTGCTTTCTGAAGAGCCTGGAGCACGATCCCGAGGTGTTTCACATGGTCTTCCCAGGTGGACTGAAAACTGCTATATCGTCCAGATATGCAAGACAGAATTCGTCCAACCCATTCAAAACATGATTCACAAGCCTCTGGAAAGTGGCAGGTGCATTTTTCAACCCGAACGGCATTACCCTGAATTGGTAAAGGCCGTCTGGAGTAGAAAACGCTGTCTTCTCCTTGGCATGTTCTGCTAAAGCTATTTGCCAATAGCCAGCAGTGAGGTCAAACGTGCTGAGGTACTTGGAGGCACCCAAAGTATCCACCAGCTCATCTGTTCGAGGCAAGGGGTGTGCATCTGTCTTGTTGACAGCATTCAGAGCCCTGTAATCCACGCAGAACCTCAATTCAGAAGTGCCTGCCTTTGGAACCAAAACTACAGGGCTGGACCAAGGACTACTAGAGGGTTCAATCACCCCAAGGTCTAACATCTTGTTGACCTCGGTCTTAATATAAGACTGTACTTTGTCTGACATCCTGTATCCCCTACTTTTGGTAGGTACACTGTCTCTTGTGTCTATGTTATGTTTGCACCAAGGTGTCAAACCAGGCGACTGTGAAAACAGGGGGGAAAACTGCCTAAGCAAACTTTTCACCTCAGCCTGCAGATCAGAAGTCAGGTCAGGGGCCACTCGGACACCCTCAAAGGAGCTATCTGAAGGACCGCTTTGGAACAGGTCGGGGAGAGGTTCAGACTCCTCTTCCTCAACATCTGAAGCCAGTAGCAGTGCTGCGATTTCGACTCTTGGGACAAAAGCCTTCAGCCTATTTACGTGAAACACTTTTGGAGCCTGTCCAGGCCTTCCAAGGTCCACTAAATAGTTAACTTCACCCAGGGGCTCCACCACTGGGTAAGGGCCTGACCATTTGTCCTGTAAAGCTCGAGGCCTTATAGGATTCATGATCAGGACTTGCTGACCAGGTGTAAAGTTGATGAGGGAAGCTTTCTGGTCGTACCAATGTTTCACCAGTGCTTGTCCTGCCTTCAATTTATCACTAGCCAAGCCCATCAGAAGTACCATCCGTTTTCTGAGCCCCAGCACATAATCTGCTACGTTGGTAGTAACAGGGGGAGTGGGCATCTCCTATCCCTCTTTGACTATGGCTAAGGGTCCCCGTACAGGATGACCGAACAGAAGTTCGAAGGGGCTGAAGCCAACACCCTCCTGTGGTACCTCTCGGTAGGCAAACAGTAAGCATGGTAAAAGAAGATCCCATTTTCTTCTCTGAGGTTCCTCCAGAGCCCCAATCATGCTCTTTAACGTTCTGTTGAAACGTTCCACCAGACCATTGGTCTGGGGGTGGTATGCAGAAGAGAACTTGTAGGTGACCCCACATTCTTTCCACATAGCCTGCATATACTTCGACATAAAGTTGCTGCCACGATCCGACACAACTTCTTTAGGGAAGCCAACCCTAGTAAATATGCCAAGTAACGCTTTTGCAACTGACTTGGCAATTACAGTTTTCAATGGGATGGCCTCAGGATATCTGGTTGCATGGTCGACCAGCACCAGGATAAACCTATTGCCTGAGGATGTTTGCGGGTCAAGGGGACCAACGATGTCGATCCCTACCCTTTCGAATGGTATTCCCACAACTGGGAGTGGTACCAATGGAGCTTGGATTGTCGAGCCAACCTTACCAGATAACTGGCAGGAGGCACAACTCCTGCAGTGACTTTCTACTTGCACCCCCATCTTGGGCCAGTAGAAGTGCATGGATAACCTTTGCTTGGTCCTCTTAATACCAAGGTGACCAGCAAGGGGCACTTCATGCGCCAACTGCAGGAGGAAGGGTCTAACAGCAAGGGGAACCACCAACCTCCTATGGTCTCCTTCTGTAGACTCTGTGGGCTCACTATACAGGAGTCGACCTTCCCAATAAATCCGATGCGCCCCAGGAGGTTCACCCTCAAGCTGGGAGAAGGCCTGTCTCCTTAGGCCTTCCAGAGATGGGCACTCACGTTGGCCTTTACTGAATTCTTCCCTATCAGGACCACCTTCTACTAACAAGTCATTTAGTTCAGGATGGTCGTTGGGGGTCAAATACTTCAGGCATCGCCACCTCCTCGTCAGGCCCGGGCGATTGACCAACTTCCTCCACCGCAGTGGTAGGCGAGCTCGGGGGAATATTCTCTTTCCCTCGTCTTGACTTGTTTACTCCATCCGCCTTGGGTTTCCCCTTCGGCTGGGGCACCGTATTGGTCTTGGCCAATGCTGCCCGTGCTTGAGACCGTGAGTAGGGTCTGTCGGCAGTGTCTCCTACGAGCCCTAAAGCTCTGAGATCATTGCCTAACAAGACCTTTCCTAGGACGTTTCTCTGAATACTCACTGGAATCCTGACTGCTGTACCATTTAAAGTAAGATTTACAGGTATTACTGGGAACATACGGAGTGGGCCGTCAGCCAATTTAGTGGGCATCAGAGTAGCTCTGGCAACTTCCTCTGAGTCTACCAAGGTAGAATCCACTACAGTTCGACTGCACCCACTATCCCTAAAAGCTGGAGTATCTACTCCATTGATCAGCACACTGTCTTTAAAGTAGTGCTTAGTATTATCTGGAATCCTAGCATAAACCTCTGTGACTTTAGGCTCCCAGGAACCTAGGGAAACTAAAACTACCTCAGCTTCTATCCCGCTGGGGAATGAATCTGAGGAGAAGGATGCTCCTGTAATCTCTTCTTCCTCGTAGGAGGAGAAGGCCAGATTAGCGGAGTGGACCCCCAAAGGTTTAATCTTACACCGGGGATCCCCTTCACGTGGTCAGTTGCTCCACAAGCAAAACAAGATGCATTGGGTCTGCTTACATAGGGAGGCTTATTGTAACCAGAGTTCTGTTTCGGAGGCTGACCTCCACTACCCTGTGAGTTCTCTTGTGTCTTACCCTTATTTTTCTTTTTGTGGCCCTTTTGAGAAGAAGATTTATCAGATTCTCCACCCTCCTTATCTTTGGACTTTTTCCCTTCCTCCTGCTTACCAGGATGAGTTTTGTCCTTATGGGACACTCGATGTGACACCCATAAGTCTGCTGCAATGGCCAGCTTCTTAGGATCTATCTCCTTCGAATCGGACAAATGCTGCTTAAGCTCCGGGGAAGAAGATACAAAAATGTGTTTCAGCATGACAAGATTTATCATGCCTTCAAAGGTAGAAACCTTATAACCTTCGACCCAGCCAGTGATGTTTTTTAAGGATTCGGTTACATAAGATACCCAAGTACCACCTTCTTTTTTCTTGTACTCTCGGAATCGTTTTAAATATTGGGCCGGAGTCTTTCCGAACTTTAAAATGAGAGTTTGCTTTAACATTGCGAAATCAGCTCGCTCAGCCTTCGACATTTCCATAATGGCACTACAGCCAGAATGGGGCAGTCTGCTGAGTAACCAGGCAATCTTATCAGCATTGTCAACTTCTTGAACTTCGCAGGCATACTCAAACACATTCAGCCAGTCCATAATGTCATTCCTTTCTTCATACACACTGAGCAGATCTTTTGGAAACCGTGGATGAGAGGAGGCCCCAGACCCATGTCCAGGACCCTTGGATCCATTTGCAACCTGAAGCTTGGCCAGTTCCAACTGGTGATCCCTGTCTTTCTGTTTTTCTGCCTGTTCGATTTTTAGTTTGGCTATGCTGAACTCAAGCTCCTTCTGCCTAAACCGCAGCTCTTGCTTCTTGAATTCAAGCATAGCCTCCCCATCAGCACTGGCAGAGGAAACATTAGACATCTCATCCTCCCTGTCCTCGTGGTCGCGGTGGATCAGTGCTGCGGCAGAACCGTCGGTTCTACCAGTGAGAGCAGCCCCACCTCCTTCCGCACTGTCCTCAAAAGTTATAGCGTCAAGCTGCGCTTCTTGCCACGCCACGATTCTTTGGATCATATCCAATTTGGTGCCTTGAGAGGAAACACCTCTCTCCGCACACATCTTTTTCAATGTTTCTGATTTGGAAGCATTTAAAGTTAACAAGGTATTTGTTTCCATACTGTTAGATAGGACTATGGCCTTTTTAAAGTTATACTACAACAATTCACTACGTGCCCTGGTAGGAATAACTGGAAATGCCTTAGTTTGTGCGCAACACTGGATACCTTCAGTCGTATCCCACCGCTGTACACCAATTTGTTAAGACTGATTTCTGAACTCTGTCCTGGTGGCGCAGAAGTTTAGAAGGCCAACCTAATTACTTGGAACAGGGTAACCTCTGGACAAGCCAGACCAATCAAGGTAGCGATCGCGGCGGTCAAGACTAGGTCTCAAGAGGGGTGAGGGTGACTGAAAGCCCGCAATGAGCACACAAAGCAAGGACACTTACAAACTACTCCAAACAGGTGTTATATTAAAAATATATACACATTTATTCCAAGGCCTTTGCAATAACGACCGTAGCGAGAAATCACAATAAAACTCTAGTAAACCAACACATACCATATCAACACAATATATATACAAATACAAGAAGTCTCAAGCGTTAAATGCACGAAATGTGTAGTCCACCTAAAAGGGAAGGAAAACAGGCAGTGCGAAATAATGCTTAGACCCAGTCCGCCTTCAGAGGCACCTAACTAGATGGAAGTCCAAGCCCTACGAAGAGTGGAGCCTTGTGCTCAAAAGTACCTGCACACGCTGGTGCCAACGGGCAAAAAGGGGAGTCTCTTCGAGGGAATCAGGCAGTTCAGTTTGGTGCACAAATGAAGAAGAACAGAGTTCCGTGACTCAAGAGCAGCCTCCACTGTGGGCAGAAGCAGAGCGCGAGTACGGAAAGGCGTGCTGTTTTGACACAGCGGGGAAAAGCTATGGGCTCCTGCAGGAGGGCGACCAGTTCCTAGCTATGCTACTCACTGGTGCCCGATGCAAGCAGACCCAGGCTTCTCCGCATCAGTTTCAGTGCTGGCAGGTTCAGGAGAGCAGGGGACGTCTCGTCGTCGTGTAGATTCTGCAGCAGCAGAGTTGAGTTAAAGATGTCCCAAACGAAGTGAACCCGCACAGTTTGTTACCACAGCAGGGTAACGGAGCGGCCGTGTGTATCTCAGCCAAATGTACACTACTCACTTCAGATCTGGGAATGCCAAGTGTACGAATCGTGTGAGAGTGACAAGGACTCGAAATACAACACAACCTGGCTGCGGTTACAGAGCAAGACTCCTGTGTAGGCTGGTCAGTCTGCTGGATGGCCCAGAGACACTTCCGAAGGCTTACGTGCAGGAGATGGTGAAGATGCCGAGAATAGCTGTCCCCGCTATTCCAAGGGTCGAAGTACTAGTACAGGCCTTCTGGTTCGATCAGAGGTAAAAAGGGTTTCACAAGGCGACAGCAGTCCAGAGGAGCAGTCCTTCAGCGGGTCACCAGTGATTCCTCGGTTCAGCCTCGTGGTTGCAGGATACTTGGCTCCTGTATTCCTTTGTTCGTGAGAACTCAGGAGATCGACATGGTAGTGGCGTTTCCAGCCCCCTCTTATCCACGGTTCCCTTCGCGCCAAAACGGAGGGGACCCAATGGGAGATTCGCTCATCAACACTCACACCATACGTGGACCTATCACGAACCACGGTGGTCCCAGGCATTCACACCACCCTAGATTCTCTGGCACCCAGGATGTGTATTTGGACCAGACATCCCAGCCCACATCCTGGAGGCACACACAAGGCCTGTAGAAGCCCGCAAAAGCATCCGTGTTTCGCTGGAAAGTACATGCCCAAATAAGGAAGGCCCCGGGTCGGCTCGACCTGGGGAAGGTGAAGGGAGCAAGACGGTCAGCGGAAAGGACAAAGGAGCCTCGTGGTCTGGCCATTTTGGGAGCCAGGCCACCATTTTGGGCTAAGCGCGAGAAACGCGCTTAAAACGCCAAAAGGAGCTCAAAACACAAGAAACGATCTCTGCCACCATTCCCGTCCGTGATTCACTTGCACCGATCAGTTACAATCCAAAAAGAGTATCTAGGGCCTGTAGAAGGCTAGAGACCCAAGAGAGCAGTAACTTAGCTTACAGTGCCCTCTTGTGTCATGTTGCATGAAAGCCGCAACATGATAAAGAAACTACGGAAAACAGCGTTTCCCGGTACTGACTGTCTTAAGGGCATGTCAGTTTCCCCGTAAGAATGGAGCGAAAGCCCAGAGGAGTGCGGCAGAAGGTTGCATTTCTCTGGCAAAGTCTAGATCATGGTGAAAACAACAGCAAAAAGTTTAGGCGTTGCCGCATGGAAGGAAAATTACCCACAATTAAGAAATCTTTCCTAACAGAGATCACCAAGTTTCTCCCATATCGGAATGGAATCAAGACCTGGGTCTTCAGGGAGGCAGTCCCAGGTGGGTCTAACATCACGCAAGCCACTCACTGACTGGTTAAGACCGGTGTGAAGTGCTTGGAGATTTTGATGTCAGGAATGGGCACTACTCCAACACAAAAAATATGAACCAATCATTACGAGTTTGGTAAAAAGTGGGTTTAATTCTGTTACCGCCACTGTTACTGTTCCGCCGAATTCCAAGTTTGACCAAGAAGTGGAGGGTACATCCTCAACTTTAAGGCCAAAGTTTGGCAGATATACTGGGCCTCATACCACCTTGCTGGTAAACCCGCCAGGATACCGGCAAAAGTTGTTACTGTTTCCGGCACTCGGTCTGCCGGATTACAAGTGCCAGTGGTACAGAGTAAATCCCCATGAGGGAATTTGCCGTGATTACTGGCACCTGCAATGCCAGTGCCGGTAATGAGGGCTTTGTTTGCTGGTAGGGTGCCTGCCTTACCTCCAGCTGTAAGCCAAGGTGCCTCACTGGCAAACCCGTAGTCGGGCGGTCCTGTAAAGTGGCAGTATCTGCGGATACTGGACTGCCTGACTTGGAATGAGGCCCGCTGTACTGCATTACCGCTTGTGATAAATCCGCCAGAAATCCTGCATTACCGCAGGTAAGTATGTTCACACTGACAATAACGCAATGGCTTCGTGTGGAATCTGCCTGAAATGACCACCTGGTGAAATACTAAGGCCTACCCTTGCACGAGGCTGTGCAAGCACAAGACCAGGACACCTTCTGCAACAGCACTCCCTCAGACACAGCTGTGGTGATTTCCCACAACACCAGCCTAAGGGCCGCTGGAAGGCCATTGCCGGGAGGCAGAGGGGGCATTCATAGAACACACATGCCCCGTACGGTTACAGAAGCAGCAGAGGCAATACACCTGAGTGAAAGCGAGAACTACCTGTCCCCAGATGGTGCCCAAGGCAGTAAGGAAACACCACATTTATCTCTGGGCCACCAAATGAACTGTTTTTATTCTTTATTGTACATTTGGTTACATTAAAAACCTTAAGCACACTTACATTAAAATACATTGGTAAAATACATTGATAGTAAAACATTAAGAAAATGATATAAAATTGATAAGGCCAACAGTGCAAAATCAAGAAATGCAGTCAGATTAATAATTACACCAAGAAGTAAAGCATACCATAAGAATGACTCAAACGACTAATGTCAATGCCATCTTCCATGTATGGAGGGCTGCAGCAGTGATGACTAGGGATAGGGATGTGGCTGCATATATGGAGGGCTGCAGCAGTGATGACTAGAGATAGGGATGTGGCTGCATACATGGAGGGCGGCAGCAGTGATGGCTAGGGATAGGCATGTGGCTGCATACATGGAGAGCTGCAGCAGTGATGACTAGGGACAGGGATGTGGCTGCATACGTGGAGGGCTGCAGCAGTGATGACTAGGGATAGGGATGTGGCTGCATATGTGGAGAGCTGCAGCAGTGATGACTAGGGATAGGGATGTGGCTGCATATATGGAGGGCTGCAGCAGTGATGACTAGAGATAGGGATGTGGCTGCATACATGGAGGGCGGCAGCAGTGATGGCTAGGGATAGGCATGTGGCTGCATACATGGAGAGCTGCAGCAGTGATGACTAGGGATAGGGATGTGGCTGCATACGTGGAGGGCTGCAGCAGTGATGACTAGGGATAGGGATGTGGCTGCATACGTGGAGAGCTGCAGCAGTGATGACTAGGGATAGGGATGCGGCTGCATACGTGGAGGGCTGCAGCAGGGATGACTAGGAATAGGGATGCGGCTGCATATGTGGAGAGCTGCAGCAGGGATGACTAGGGATAGGGATGCGGCTGCATACGTGGAGGGCTGCAGCAGGGATGACTAGGGAAAGGGATGCGGCTGCATACGTGGAGAGCTGCAGCAGGGATGACTAGAGATAGGGATGCGGCTGCATACGTGGAGGGCTGCAGCAGTGATGACTAGGGATAGGGATGCGGCTGCATACGTGGGGAGCGGCAGCAGTGATGACTAGGGATAGGGATGTGGCTGCATACGTGGGGAGCTGCAGCAGTGATGACTAGGGATAGGGATGCGGCTGCATACGTGGAGAGCTGCAGCAGGGATGACTAGGGATAGGGATGCGGCTGCATACGTGGAGAGCTGCAGCAGTGATGACTAGGGATAGGGATGCGGCTGCATACGTGGAGGGCTGCAGCAGGGATGACTAGGGATAGGGATGCGGCTGCATATGTGGAGAGCTGCAGCATTGATGACTAGGGATATGGATGCGGCTGCATATGTGGAGGGCTGCAGCAGTGATGACTAGGGATAGGGATGCGGCTGTCAGGAATGGCACTCTGTCAAGAGTGGCACAGGATACCCAGGTAGATTTTGGGTGGCTGTGCCGAAGTAAGGTAGCAGATAAGCACACACAGCAGGGAGTTAAACAAGAAAGAAGAGTAGGAAACTGTAGCTGTGAGCCAAAAGGGGCAAAAGATATAAAGGTACAAACAAACTGGATTCCCGCTTGGGGTGTATGCTGAAATGGGAAAGAGTGTTCCACGAACCTTAGGAAACTCCACCCTTCTGCACAGATTGCTATAACAGAGGCCCACGCTGTATGCTCATGGCTGGGAACAACAGCAGTGGGTGTCTGTAACACTGAAAACGCGACAAGGGAAGGGGCAGAGGTTGCCTGCCGGAAACCAACAGGCAAGCTCTGTACAAAGGGATTACATAAGACACATGAGAAGACAAGAACAGATATATCCAGTGAAAAGGAAGTCAATGAGCAATCTAGCAGAAGGAAATGAAGGAAAGGCAGTTAGACTGAAGTAGATAACCTAAGGTGGAGTACAGAGGACTCAAGGAAGAGAACAAGGGAGCAGCAGTCAGGAAAACAGAAGGGCTGCAAAGTAAGAAGCTGGTCTGCAAACTGTAGTGGACTGCGGAGGACTGTAGTAGGCTGCAAGGCAGGGAGTCCAGAGGACACGGGCTGTAGGCAGCGGAGGGAGCAGGCTGCAAGGAAGGAGCCCAGAGGACAAGGGCTGTAGGCAGCAAAGAGGTGCAGGCTGCAAGGTAGGGAGCCCAGAGGACAAGGGCTTGGAGACAGCAGAGGGTTGCAGGCTGTAGGGCAGGAAGCCCAGAGGACATGGACTGCAGGCAGCCGGAGTGAGGCAGGCTGCAGGGCAGGAAGCCCAGAGGACAAGGATTGTAGGCAGCCGGAGTGAGGCAGGCTGCAAGGCAAGGAACCCAGAAGAGCAGGGCAGCAAGTAGTGAGCCCAAAGGAGCAGGGCCGCTGGCTGTAGAGGGCTGCAGAGGACTGTAGTAGGTTGCCAGGCTGAGAACCTAGCGGAAAAAGGTAGGTAGCAAGCAGCGGAGCGAGATCGGCTGCAAGGTAGGAAACCCCGAAGGGCACAGGCGGGGGCTGGAAAACAGCAGAACGTGATCAGCTGCAATGTAGAGCCCGGCAGGGCAAGGGCGGTGGCTGGAAGGCAGCAGAGCGTGATCAGCTGCAAAGTAGAGAGCCCGGCAGGGCACTGGATCCAAAACAGGGAAATGCAGCAACAGAAACAGCAAACAAAGTAGCGGGTTGTCGGGGGGAAATTCTGCCGGGGTCGGCTGGGCCGTCCGCGGACCTCCGGGCAGGGAGGCCCCAACTCCTCCCGCTTATCACAAAAATGAGTATGAGACGCACACAAGAAGTAAGGTGGTTCTGCTGTTTATTATACAAACGGCAGGGATGGGTCAAGGAGCGTACGCGTCCGTCCTGACACACACATAATCGCGGGGCTCGCAGGCCCTTTTTACCTTGGTATGACGCGCTACTTGCGTCACCTCGAAAAGTTAGCAAAAAACCTATCTCCACTCTGGATTGGTTACTTGAGTGGTAGGGTTAGTATAGCATACATATAGAGAAGGGTGTTAGTGGCTGAGGGTCAGTCAGGTGGTATACCTGGGTTGTCCCTGCAATTAGATACATGAGAATTGTTACATGAAGACCCCTGAGGATTGGTCCATGTTAATGGCGTCAGTGATAAGAGTCCCATGTTCTGATTGGTGCATTCGCGAGCCTCCCAGCCTGGGACCATCGCCGTTCCCAGCTCGCGGTGTACCTGTCATTTGCAACAATGTTTCACTATGGGTACGTGCAGACAATGCGAGGACTTATTCATAGGCTGGAAGGCCGACTACTCCCACTGTCGCAGATGTCCATTGAGTCTTTTATTTGTATCTGCTTGTGTCTCGTAACGAGAGATCCAGGCGCCTCCATTCTCCTAGCCTTGGCATCCGTTCAGGTGTGGCTTGGTCACGTGAGGCGGGACCGTGTTTGAGGCCGAATTCTGCACAATTAATATTGTTTTTCCCACTGTGTGCCTTGTTTAATTTGCAGGTGCGACCTTGACGTTGGTGTGCGGCGTGCGAGATTGCAACATTGTGGCTTGGTTGTCTGCCTTTCGCCGAGCTAATTCTGCAGGATCAGCAACCAGACTTTTGTTCATTTTAATGTTCATGGAAGCTCTCGCTTGCGGCCTACTTGAATCAGGTGCATAAATGGAGTCGTTGAGTGCACAGGCGCTTTAGGTTATAAGGTTTATGTGAAGCGTAAGCAAGCCATTTAGATAAGTTCATCGTGCGTCTTGCGTTCCTGCATCTTTAAAAAGCCTATGTGAAAAATAATAAAGATGCACGTCTGTGGATGTGTCCGTCACCTACGTCATAGCGTTGAGTATATTCTTCGTGTAGGTTGGTGTGTGAGTGTCCAGGGTGCATGGTCGTACAGGTGTGACCGTTGGCTAGGTCGTCATGGCATCTCTAACGATGTGTTGGTTTTAGTCGATTTGATCCATGTTGCAGGTGTCGGCCTGGGTAGGGCGATCTGCTGGGCAGGTAGGGCAGGTGTGTGGGCACATCCGTAGGTTCCTGTACCAAGGTATTTGGTCGTCTGGTAGATGGGCAAACTCATCTCGTGGCGGGTGTCTAGGCCGTGATCCTCTAGGCCAAGGGCGAGAGGGGATTGGCGGGAGCCTGTTGTTCCATTCTCCCACTTCAGTCCCCCCTCTGGTCGACTTGTCGACCACAAACATATCCTTTTCTTTATCTCCTCTCACTCTCCATATTTTAGTTATTCCTCCCAAATGTCCGTAGTTGTTGACATGGTCTTCAAATGACCAATACATGTATGCACAGGTCCCTCCAGGAGTGCAGTATACCCATTTCCCTATGTAGCTCCTTGGGTTTCTTGGGTTTTCGAGCTTCACAGATGGTGGGTCCTGGTGGTTGGTGGTTATTTGGTTGCGCAGCCTCTCTCTCTCTTGTATTATCATGCCTGTGTGTTGGCCGTCATCTGCTGGCATCAAGGGGTGCATACCGGCCATTTCAATCATTTCATCTGTGGTGCGTGCCTTCCGGGCTTTCCAAAATCTTATTATGATCAGTGTAGCTCCAGCCAAAATAGTACATCCAACTATAATCTTCAGTCCATCTGACAGCCATGAAGGCATCCATGACCATAATATTGAAAACCAGCTTCCATCCTTTGTTGCACCTTTACTTTCATCCATCATTTTAGAATGCATCTGGGTCAGTTGTGAAACTGCTTCTGTTAGTGTACCGTTGTCAGCATCATTGGCAGGCATAAATGTGCAGCATGATTGTCCTATCTTTGCGCAAACCCCTCCTTCCATTGCTGTGAGGAGGTCCAGTACATATCTGTTCTGAAGTGCCACCATTCTTACTGCACGCAGTTCCTCTTTTATGGCGTTAAATCCATTCACTGTAGAGTTGATGGTCATCATTAGTTCCCATCTAGTTATCTGGAGCCATTTTGCATTTGCGTAAGCCTGTGATCCCGGATGTATTATCGAGGAGAAGAACATTGCTGCTCTGCTAAACAGTCTGTGTTCTGGCGGAATTGAGGTGAGTGATGTTTCTGATCTACCCCATAGGTAATTTCCCGTTAGAGGTTCTCCTTGTCTTTTCTTTCTATTCAGGACAGTATTATTGCTGTTGGTTTTGTTCTCTGACTCCTTCTGAGGTTGTACAGACCTCTTCTTCCTCTCGTTCCCTTTATCCATTTTGGGGGAAATTGGCCATATTCACGTGTTTCTGCGGTACCACTAGTGACGGTACATTAACGTGCACTATTGTGCATATACCATTCCACAGAGGGGGCAATGTGTGGTATGCTTTGTCTCCGCAGGCCCAGTAGTGGTCCATTATCACTGCTGTTCCTGCTCCGCCCTCAGGTAACTCCATCACGCTTGCACAGTTGATGTTATGTCCTACGTCCACCTCTCCTTTATGTTGGTAGCATACCTTAGGCGCAGTTAGTGGCAGTATTATTATTGGGTCTTCATCCTTCTCTATCCACGTGAGCATGGGTACGTACTTGATCCAAGTCGTCCAACATCTGTGGTTGTGCCCATCGATAGTTGAAATAGTTTCTTTTGTTATCATGTTGCTGCCTATCTCCCATTTGTTGTCCAAGTACACCTTCCCTGTTATCGTCACCAGTGGCCTCTCCCAACATCCTGTTTTACCAGCAACTTCAGTGGCATACCAATCACATGGTAGGTACTGTAGTGTTACCTTCTTTGTTTCTCCTTTTTCAGGACCACTTGTCATGTATCTGAAGGCTTCAGTATGTAAACTTTTCTTGTGGTAACTTAAATAAGTCTTGAGGAAGTTGTTTTCATATGGATATGTGTCTCGTGTTTTCCACACCAGTTGCACCACTGTCCCTTGAAATCTTCCTTTCGTTTGGAACAGTGCCAGGTATATTATGCATCGTGCTGTTTTTTCATCTATTTCTGTGGCAACAAATGTTCGAGAAGCGCTCATGGCATATGGAATTAATGAGCAAACGTAGCAGCTGTCTTCTGTTGTCTGCTTACCTATGTGGGTCATGTGTTGATACCACATGTTGTTTGAGATGTGTGCTGAATCTTGTATGTAGTTGTCAATACCTTTATTATCTGAGTATGTGCTGCGTTTAACTCTATTATCTTTGTATGGGATTATACTAATACCACCTGACGTAACACCTGTTGCAGCTGGGGGCGGGGGTATGTTAGGTTTGGGTACAGCAACAATATTCATAGCATAGCTGTACTGCCATACAGAGGCAGCCAAGAACCCGGTGATCATCAAAATCCCTATCAATTTTATTACACAAGCTAATTTCACCGGCATTTTGCTCTTACCTTGCTGCAGTCCGGCAGCTTATTCTTGCGACGTTAAAGTTGCCCGCCTGAAAATTCTCAATATGCTTGTTATTAGTGTTAGTGGTTGTTTATTTTCAAGCCCTCCCTATCAGATAGTCATTCAGTGCCCAGGCGAAGAGCTGTTCCCATGCCACTCTAAGTGATCTATCTCTTAGGGCAGGCAAGTATGGGTGGAGGTGGGGCATTGAATATTCTATGGCCAAGAGGAATGCTGTGTAGTAGACACGTACCCTTCTTTTGTTCAGGTACGTTGGCCTTCTTACTTCATATACAAATTGGTGTGACAATTCTTCTGGGTAGTTATCGTCTGAGGGTACCATCTACTCCTGGGCAGTGAATTTGTTAGTTAACTTACTTTCTTAACAGTACAATAATACGCAGTACCTGCATGTGCGAGAGAAAAGAAAGAGAGAACATTCACGTGTTTACAGGTGTATATGTGCAAAACAATGTCCTTCAGTTCTGTTGTTACTACAGGGGGTAGGGAGTCAATGGACAGAGGAGCAGAGGGTTTGGGTCTTAGCTGGCAGAAGTCTCTTTACTCTTTGATCGTGTGACCATGGGGTGGGTGGGTCCAATAATTGTCTCTGGGGGATCTGGGGGTTGGCAGGGTATGGGGACACTTAAGCCGTCAGAAATGGCAGAAGTCTCTTCCTCCGTTGGTGACGCTGTTGTTGTTCTTCCGATGGCCCTGTCGGTGGCGCTGGGGCGGGTCAGGAGTTTGTAGATCTTTACGTCATGTAGATGATTCCAGGCACGTTTGTCCTGTAGCTTTACTGCTCTCGTTGATGTCTCCTCTACCAGATGGGGGCCAGTAAAACGTGGACCGTTCCACTTCCTGTTGAAATTGCGGAGTAGCACGTGGTCACCTTTAGCAATTTTACACAGTCTTTCCTTTTCCAGTTCTTTATCCGTGTCTTCTTGTTGATCGCTGTTAGACCCGCCCCGTGTGCGCTCGAGCTGTTGAGACACAAACACTACACTAGTAATCAAAGAAGACACATATTGGTACATTTCATCACCAAAAACAGTGGCGGTACTATCTTGATCGGTGAATGCTCTTGATGTTGGGGTCAGAGGAAGGCGCATCTGGCGTCCGGTAACCACCTCGTGCGGGGTGAGGTGGTGGTCGGAGCCCGGTCTATTGCTTAGTTCGAATAGGGCTAACGGAAGGCAATATAACCAACTCCTTTTCGTTGTTTGCTGTATTTTTGCAATTGCCTCCTTTAGTAGGCCATTCAGGCGTTCACATATACCGTTGGCCTGGGGGTGGTATGCACATGCAAATTTATGCTTGATGCTCAGTAAGGACGTGATGTGCTGGAACATTTCGTTTGCGAAATGCGGGCCATTGTCTGACCGCAGTACCTCGCACACCTGGGGAAGACCTCCCTTACTAGGAATTTAGCTGCTCTGAATGCATCTGGGTGGGAGCATGGCCCTGCTTCAATCCACCTCGAAAATGGGCATACTACTACAATGATATACCTGTTTCCTTGATATACGTTGATCATATCAACATAGTCAATATGGAGATGTCGAAAGGGTCCCTCTGGCCGGGGTATAGTACCTTTTATCACCTTCAGAGTGTGACCGGCCATAAACTGTTGACATGTGAGACAGTTACTTATGAAATTTGACACATGGGAATTTAACTCGGGGCAAAACCAGTCTTCCCTAATTCGTGCTGCAATTACTTCTTTGCCTGTATGGGCTGGGTGGTGTAGTTGGCTCAGGGCGGTATTCAATAGTGCCAGTGGTATTACAATTTTTCCAGTGTTACCCTGGCGCCATAGTGCGTCAGTTGGTGACATTGTGCATCCTCTTTTTACCCATATTTCTTTTTCTGCCATTGGTGCAGCCGCTTGTAGCTCCATTATCTGTGTGGCGGGGAGATGGGTGTACCCTTCTCTTATCAACATCTCCTTAGCCATTCCCCTCCCTCTCCCTCTCTCTGACTCTGGGGGGTTCCATATCTCACCAAAGTACGCAGCATACTTCGCATGTGCGTCTGCCGCTGCATTCCCTCTTGAGACATGATCTTCTCCATTGGTATGTGCGGTACATTTGACGAAGGCTAATTCCTGGGGGTTGTTTATTACTTCAATTAGTTCAGCCAGTAAGACAGCATGTTGCACTGGAGTGCCGTCAGCTCTTCTAAACCCTCTTCTTCCCCATTTTGACAGCCCTGAGTGGACAGTGGACGTAACATATGCGCTGTCAGAATATATGGTCACTCGTTTATTAAAGCTTTCCTTCAACGCCAAGATCAGAGCAATCAGCTCTGCCGCTTGAGCAGAGTAATGCTGTGGTTATTGCACACATTTCATTGCCACACACACCGGTACCTCCATCATTTTCACCACCGCTGCCCCAGTCCTCCTTATCCCATCCTTTTGGCAATTGTTGATGACCCATAAATGAACAGGAGCTCACCTCCCTCTAGTGCGTTTTCTTCAACTTTTCTAGCACATGAGTACATTTCAGTGGTTTGCGTACAATCGTGTGCATAATCTCCTTCCTCAATTACTTCTGCTAAAAACCTTGCAGGGTTGACTGTGCTACATCTAACAATTGATAGTTCAGCTCTGGATAATATTATCTCATAACCTGATGCCCTTTGCGTGGTTAGGGTGGACTTGGGTTTATTCAATATTGCAAATAGTGCATGTTCCACGAATAGTGTGGTTGGGCACCCCATGGTTATTGTTGACGCCTTTTCTACCGCAAAAGCAGCTGCGGCAAGGCCTTGTTCGCAAGGGAAATGACCCAACATTACAGGATCTAAGTGGCCGCTGTAAAACGCTACTGGTTTGTAGCCCATGCTTGTTTTTTGAGCCAACACTGCTTTCATTACTGCTGAGTCGCAATGTGAAAATATGAAAAATTGTCGCTCATAATCTGGGGTGGCCAATACTGGAGCAGTTGATATCGCATCTTTCAGTTCATCAAAAGCCTCTTTCATTTCCATTGTCCACCCCAACTTTTTCTCCCCTTTGTTAGCTTCTTTTAACCCCTCAAGCAGGGGTCCTATGTATGAGCTATAATCAAATACCCATGCTCTACAGTAGTTACACAGGCCTAGAAACTGCTGTAGTTCCCTCACTGTTTGTGGCAATGGCGTTTTTGAAATGGCCTGTGCTCTTTGTGGGGCAATCTTTCTTCCATGTTGGGATATGAGCTGACCAATGTACAATACCTGTTCCTGACAGTACTGTAACTTTTCCATGTCTACCTTGTAACCTTTTTCAGCCAATATTGTCAACATCTTTAATGAGTCCTCTCTGCATTTATTTTCATTTGTGCTGCAAATTATTATGTCGTCTACATACTGTAACCCTATGCTTCCTACTTCAATGTTACCCAAATCCATCTGTATTACTCTGTTGAATATTGAGGGTGACTCGCAGTATCCTTGTGGCAATCTAGTGTGTTTCCACTTTGTGTTTCTGTATGTGAATCTTGTCAAATCTTGTGAGTCTGGGTGCAATGGTATTGAGAAAAAAGCATTTTTAAGGTCGATCACTGTAAATCGTGATGCCTCTGCTGGAATGCCACACAATATTGTGGCCGGGTTTGCTGCTATGGGGTACTCTGCTTCCACTATGTTGTTCAAGGGCCTGAGGTCCTGTATGAGGCGCCAAGACCCCCCTCTAGCCTTGCGCACTGGGTATACAGCTGTGTTACATGGTGATTCTGATGGGACCAGTATGCCATTATTTATGAAGGCCGTTGTGGTTTC
The DNA here is from genome assembly GCF_040938575.1 of Ambystoma mexicanum. Taxonomy (NCBI): domain Eukaryota; kingdom Metazoa; phylum Chordata; class Amphibia; order Caudata; family Ambystomatidae; genus Ambystoma; species Ambystoma mexicanum. Next base: position 1,682,842,920 of record NC_090932.1, read on the forward strand.
ATATATGCCCTCATCTGCCTCTTTTGATAGTGGGTACTGTTTTACTCTGGGGAGTATTGCACCTTTTTTCAATTTTATCCTTACACCCCCTATACTTTTTATACATCCTACGTCATAGGGGCTAGTAGTCCATAGCGATGTGGGTACCTTTGTCATATCCTCCTCAAAGAAGGGAACTGGGGTGGATGCGGGTGCCTCAAGTGCCATTGCAATTTTTTGTGCCACTTGTTTATACGCCACTCTTAGCCATATCTCCACACTCATCATAAACACCATTTCACCTTCCTCCTTTTCTTCTGAGAAGAGCTCCTCGTCTGACACCTGGGTTAGCCTACATCCCTCTGCTAGTGCTATTACTGCTCTCCATGCTCTTCCTTCGCTGTCTTGGGCATGCACTGCAATGTAATCAGCTGTTGCTATGATGTTCTCTATGTTCACTGAAATCACCTTTCCTTCTGGTTCATTGGCTGGAGTTTCTGGTCTGAACAAATAGGCTGCTGGCCTCCTCCAGATCTTTCCTTCTATCCCTGGCATCCAGGCAAATGCCATGTCTGTCCCGTACTGAAATAGTTCACCATCAACTGGCTCAGCCCTAATCGCTGTCTGTCCGCAGTATGCTTGCATTATTTGTCGTGCTGTGAGCATGTTGATCCCTGGAGTAGAGCAAATTATGCCGTTTTCCGTAAAGGAGATCGTCATATTCAACCTGTTCATGATGTCTCTTCCCAGTATATTTACTGGTGAGGCCCTAGAATATAAAAGTGGGACTGACATGTCGCAATCCCCTATTGATAAGGGGACGTTATCAGTAAAGGGAACCAACCCCCTAGCCCCAGAGAATCCTTGGGTGTTCATGGCTTCGCCTGACATCTTAAACTTACCTTCCCTTATGCAAGACCGGGTCGCCCCAGTATCAACAAGGAATGATAACTTTTTGTCACCTATCGTTACCTCTATGCGTGGTTCCTCCGCACTATTAGGGGTTACTGACAGGATGGGACACACCAAGGCCGTCTGTGGGCTGTCCTATTGAGGGTACAACAATTGGCCGTTTCCTGTGTAAGGGTTGTGTCCTAGTACTGTCACCCTACCCAGTTGTGTTTGTTGTGCTTGGGGTTGTTGTGTTGTCGCTATCTGTTGTTGTGGCAGTGAAAATTCCTGTAGCTGTTGTTGTGTTGCTAGTTGTTGCTGGTCATTTCCCTGTTGCAACGTCTGCTGTTGCTGTATCCCCAGCTGTTCCTGTGTGGGCCTTAGTTGTCCCTGCTCGTTCCATAATGGTGTCCCTGGTCTTACTCTACACGTGCGTGACATGTGCCCTACCAAACCACAAATCCAACACACTGGTGGTTCCCTACTTTGCCATGGAAAGCTACCTGAGTTGTCCTGATATACTGGTTGACCGGTGGGGTAGTAATTTCTAAGTCCTCCCACCTGTTGTTGTGTGTTATATCTGTAGCCCCTTCCTCTCATTATTCCTCCTCTTCCCCTGTTATAGTTATAATACCCAGCTCCTTGCGTTGAGTATCCTCCTCCTAAGTTGGTCGTGTATGGTTGGAGTGGCGGCATCTGTTGTGTTATAGTCTGGGAGGGTTGTACTTGGGAGGGGTCTTGTGCAGCCACTACTTGTGTGGGGCTTTGGGTCATTGTTGTGGGTGCAGTTATTAGTGCCCCTTCCATTGTGTATTTAGTAAGTTTTTTCTGTACAAGTTTAGCCTCTTCCGCTTTTCTGTCCTCTTCCTTTTGTTTCATTTTACCTTGCCATGTCCTACAATGATGTACTATTGTCAGTTGTATTTCTGGCCATGCTTTTGCTTCCATTCCCACCACTTTCTTCAGTTGTTTCTGAACTCCTTCTGGGAGCCCTTGTACCAGTATATGATAAAATATTGCTGGTGTTTTGTCCCATTGTTCTCTAGTTTCCATGCGCCACTTCTCTTGAATTTCCTGGATATAATCAACAGGATCTTCATTCTCACGCATCTTGCGTGAGGTAATTGCTCCTATGTCTGATGTGTCTGGGTACTGTACCCTTAGTGCCTGCCATAATGCATGTCTGCAGTTTGCGAATGGTGCCCCATCGTGTGATGTTTTGGTTATTGTTACCCCAGTGAATCCCGCTCTTTTCCAAATGTGATCCGCTGCATCCCCTAATATTGATATTAGAAGGCCCTTTACATCCCCCACTGCCAGTTTCTGTCCTGCGGTATGTTTTTCCATTTCATATATCCATTTACCTGCACCTCCACTTAATGATGGGAGCCTGCACTTTATATTTTCTTTGTCTACATGCTTCCAAGGGACATATTGTGGTCTCACCCCTCCCCTCTCCAGAAGTGGCATTAAGTTGTGTCTCGTTATATCCCTTGGGTTCCATAAAATTGAGTCCCCACACCCCTCCTCTTCTTCCCTCTCTCTTATCTCTTCTATTCTGTCCGTAATTCCCCTGCTCGTAGCTCCGTCTCCTCTTTCTTTTCCCCTTCTTTCATCATCTCCTGTAGCTCATGTGGGCGTGTGTATTTGTCCTTCTTGCCTACGTCTAGGGAGGTCTCTAAGCCTACCTACATAACGTGTCATTTCGTTTGTGAAAGGCGCAAGTTTAGTTGTACGTAGTGAGCGTGGGGTGGTTGCCTGAGGGTAGGATGGTGAGGGTGTGGCGTCATGTATCTGTCTGTTCGCTATTCCTCGCTCTTCCTCCTCACTTTTCTCCAGTTCATCCTTTCTCATACATATCCATGGTGAGTCTATATTGGTCCGAGTGGTGTAGAGTTTATCTAGGCTTTCCCTGTCACTGTTTCTTCCTTCCTTCTCCATTCCTTCTTCTTCCTCACTACAAAAGTCATCTGTATGTGGCTGCCCCCACTCTGTCTTTCTCCCCTTGATAGTTACTGTTTTTAAGTCTATTAGGTCTGTCTCTCCCCTTTCACCTTTACTACCCGCTCCCCCTTGTGCTGATGTTGTTGCTACTTCTGTATCTCTATATACATACCTCCTTTCTTCAATCTCTCCTCTCCTATCTTCTCTTTCTTCTCCATTTCTCTCCTCCATCTCTCTCCCAATTTCCTCCCTTTTCCTTTTTAATTCCTCCATTACTTCACTACTCATCTTTCCCAATACCCTTTCATCCTCTTCCTTCCTTTCCCTTCTCACCCTCTCCCTTTCTAATATACTCTCTATCACCCTCCCTTCTTCGTATTTCCTGGTCGTTTCTGATAGTAATCTCTTCTTCCACATTGCCATTTCTTTTTCTTTCTCTTCTTCTTCCTTTTTCCTCTCTCGTAGTACTGCTCTTGATACCCTTTCTGCTGCAGCTTTTACCCTTTCTGCTTCTCTCCTTTGCTCCTCATTTTGTTCCCTTATTCTTTCTAACTCGTTCTTACCTTCTTTCCTTTCCCTCGCTCTCTCTCTTTCCTCCCTCTCAAGCTGTTTTATTAGTTCATTCTGTTCGTCCCTTAGCTCTGCTAGCCGTTCCTCCAAACCTTCTTCCTTTCCTCTTACCAGCTCTTCTCCCCTTATTTCGCTCTCCCTGGCATTATCCTCGTCCATCTTCCTCACTACCTTCCTCTCTTCTCCTGTTAATGTACCTCGTAATTTTAATAGTATCTGTGCAGCTACCCACTCGTCATGTCCTATTTCCTCAGCTTGCTCTTCTCCAGTCCTCCCCTCCCCCTCTGTTATCTTCCTATATGTTGATCCCGTAGTGCTAATTCTCTCCCCTCCCTTGTTGACACCTGTCACTGCATATGGTGGCGGGCTGTATGTCGGGTTCGAGTACCCCTCAGCCGCCCTTAATTGCTCTCTTCCTATTTCTCCTAGTTCTCTTAAAGGGTACAACCCCCCTCCCTCTGTTTTCACTACCTTTGCTAGGGTTACATCGTCGCCCTGTTCCTTTTTTAGTTCATTTTCTTTTGGGTTGTTATTTTTTTCTCCTCCCTCTTGTCCGTTCCCCGTGTTCTTTGGGCCTTCACTCTCCTTCTCCCCACTCTCTCCTTCCTCCTTAATCTCTTTTTCTTCCGGTGTTTCCCCCATAGTGAACATTCCATTTGGTCCTGGTCGGGACCCCTGGAACACCCGCCATAAGTTAAACATCTCCACATGGTTTGTCAATTTCTTCCCCTTGTATGTATTATGCAGATGGTTTAATAGTGAATGTTGGGTATATGGATCGAAGCTACCATTAGGCGGCCATGGTGTTGTCATTTTGTTGTCCGTCCCCTGTGTCCATTCAATGCTATACTTGATCAATTTCTCTCGATGGGGTGACAGTGTTTTGCATATGTGCTGTAGTGGGGTAGTGAGGGTGTTCCCCCACCCTCCCGATCCTGCTCCGTGTGACATAGCAGCGCTCCACTTGCTATTCTTCCCCTGTTTGGTAGCTGTTATTTTACTAACACCTACAACACACAACCTTTTACCTTTACCTGGCCCCGTGAGTTTGGGGACTTGCGATAGTCTGCTAAGGAAAATTATTAAAATATAGTATTTACATCTCCATATTCTTTTCTTCCTTGTCTTCCTTTACAGAACACCCTTGCAGCCCCTTGCGGCCGGGGCGCACGTAGCCCCCTACGGCTGCGTACCTCTCGTGACGTTCTTATACAGTCGTCCCATTTTCATTTGCTCCTCCTCCCTCTTCTACCCTTGCCGTGGCCGGCGTTCTCCGTGCGCAGCCACGTCCCCCATTTCGCCTTTTCCCCGATCAACTCGTTACCGTTTATCTCCGTTTCCACTCCCTTACCACAACTCTCTTCCCCACCACCCTCCGAAAGAGAGATGCCTTGTGTTCGGGATATCCTATGAAAGTATATAATGGTTGTGTTGAGCTATCCCTTGATAGTGCGCCGAAAAATAATGGAATGGCAAGTAGTGATGATTAATCAATTCCTGTTTATTTTTGTGAGGTTAGAGCCTTTGTGGATGACACGTGTTTCGGCAGAGCTGCCTTTATCGAATCCAGGCTATATAGATAGCTCATAAGTCACTGCATAATGCATAAAGGTGCTGAAGTTCACAGGGATGAATCCCTCCTGATACAAAGAAGTCCTCCGTATGTACGAGTGTCATCACTACTTGCCATTCCATTATTTTTCGGCGCACTATCAAGGGATAGCTCAACACAACCATTATATATTGTCACAAACGGAGTGGAGGGACTCTAAGTCTCCGTAGTAGCTAAACCTGGTGCGACGCAAGATCTTTAACATCACCTCAACTCTCATGGACAAACCCTTTTAATTTAACGGGGCGCGTAGGTACTGCAGCAGGTGTCATCACAAACAGTCCCTCACCAAGAATGCTATCCTATGAAAGCCCTACTGGTGACGTCACCGATCTCTTCACACTAGTAGTTAGGTCTTAAAACACTTACACTCTACCCCCGTTAACCCCACAGCTGTCTTCCTGTCACGCCTGGAACAAGGTAATCAACAATATATAATCGGACTGCGCACGCTGCGTCGCCTCGCGTGTGATACGCCCCTCGACAGGAGGGCTTAACCAGCCAATTATCTTCCGTATTGGGCAACCAACTAGCTACCGCCTACAGGGAAACATCATCTACCTATCGAGTTTCTTGCTCGATCAATAGGGATCCTCATCTACTCATTGGTCTATAATCACCAAATCGTAGGAAACCGCACATACACACACCCGTACACGTAGTCGCGACCTAGGCCAATCAGTGTCCACGAGCGGCCGCACGTGATGTTTTCGTGCTCCGCCCCCCTCTTTCGCGTAGCGTAGCCAACTGCTCTCGCACTCGTTCGGCTACCATTCATTTCATAGCCAACACTAAATTGTCAAGCCTTCGCCGCGCACCTGTGTAACAGCTCCCACCTCCCTTATTTAATTCCTCCCCCCTCCCTCACAATTTCACATTGCTTGTTGGGTGTGGCATACTCACCAAGTTCTCTCGATGCGCGGTCGCTCGACTGCGTGCACCCCTCCAAGCGGCTCGCCACCTCCCCTCGTCTGGACCACGTCTGGACACTCGCCAACCGCGGGCGGGATACTTCTCAACCGGCTCCCGAAGGCCAATATCCGGATTGCGCCGTCCGGTCTTCTTGCAGTTCCGCAATGGTCCTGTAGTCCTCAGAAGGGGGCAGCGGCAGAGGGGGCCGCGCCGCCGGGCCTCCTCGCAGCGGGAGCACTCGGAAAAATAAAATAAAAGCAGACCTTAAACAAATCTCAGCAGTGCCTTCAACTTGTCGGGGGGAAATTCTGCCGGGGTCAGCTGGGCTGTCCGCGGACCTCCGGGCAGGGAGGCCCCAATTCCTCCCGCGTATCACAAAAATGAGTATGAGACGCACACAAGTTGCAAGGTGGTTCTGCTGTTTATTATACAAACGGCAGGGATGGGTCAAGGAGCGTACGCGTCCGTCCTGACACACACATAATCGTGGGGCTCGCAGGCCCTTTTTACCTTGGTATGACGCGCTACTTGCGTCACCTCGAAAAGTTAGCAAAAAACCTATCTCCACTTTGGATTGGTTACTTGAGTGGTAGGGTTAGTATAGCATACATATAGAGAAGGGTGTTAGTGGCTGAGGGTCAGTCAGGTGGTATACCTGGGTTGTCCCTGCAATTAGATACATGAGAATTGTTACATGAAGACCCCTGAGGATTGGTCCATGTTAATGGCGTCAGTGATAAGAGCCCCATGTTCTGATTGGTGCATTCGTGAGCCTCCCAGCCTGGGACCATCGCCGTTCCCAGCTCGCGGTGTACCTGTCATTTGCAACAATGTTTCACTATGGGTACGTGCAGACAATGCGAGGACTTATTCATAGGCTGGAAGGCCGACTACTCCCACTGTCGCAGATGTCCATTGAGTCTTTTATTTGTATCTGCTTGTGTCTCGTAACGAGAGATCCAGGCGCCTCCATTCTCCTAGCCTTGGCATCCGTTCAGGTGTGGCTTGGTCACGTGAGGCGGGACCGTGTTTGAGGCCGAATTCTGCACAATTAATATTGTTTTTCCCACTGTGTGCCTTGTTTAATTTGCAGGTGCGACCTTGACGTTGGTGTGCGGTGTGCGAGATTGCAACATTGTGGCTTGGTTGTCTGCCTTTCGCCGAGCTAATTCTGCAGGATCAGCAACCGGACTTTTGTTCATTTTAATGTTCATGGAAGCTCTCGCTTGCGGCCTACTTGAATCAGGTGCATAAATGGAGTCGTTGAGTGCACAGGCGCTTTAGGTTATAGGGTTTATGTGAAGGGTAAGCAAGCCATTTAGATAAGTTCATCGTGCGTCTTGCGTTCCTGCATCTTTAAAAAGCCTATGTGAAAAATAATAAAGATGCACGTCCGTGGATGTGTCCATCACCTACGTCATAGCGTTGAGTATATTCTTCGTGTAGGTTGGTGTGTGAGTGTCCAGGGTGCATGGTCGTACAGGTGTGACCGTTGGCTAGGTCGTCATGGCATCTCTAACGATGTGTTGGTTTTAGTCGATTTGATCCATGTTGCAGGTGTCGGCCTGGGTAGGGCGAGCTGCTGGGCAGGTAGGGCAGGTGTGTGGGCACATCCGTAGGTTCCTGTACCAAGGTATTTGGTCGTCTGGTAGATGGGCAAACTCATCTCGTGGCGGGTGTCTAGGCCGTGATCCTCTAGGCCAAGGGCGAGAGGGGATTGGCGGGAGCCTGTTGTTCCATTCTCCCACTTCAGGGTCAAGGCAAACAGGAGCGGGGAGATCTCAAGATGCAAGACACTGTGCTCCTGCAGGCAGCTGCTTATATACAGCCCTGCCCTGTTCTGAGGCAGGCTAATTGACAGCACCTGGAGCCGCACACCTGAAGACAATCTGCCTCCTCCCTCTCTGGTCCTGAGCAGGTGGAAGCAGCACTGGCTGCTAGGGCTTCTGGGGATTGTGGTACCAATAACGAGGAATGAGAATAGCCAGGAATTGAGGACTGTAGCCAGGTGCATTATAGGAAATGTAGTTAATTGAATAAAACAAGAAAGAACCAAAGTTGAGCAAATGGAAAAAAAAGACCAAGGCGTGAATAGGAGTTGTTCACAGAGGATTAGGAGGATAAATGAGTACCAAGTGGTCCATGATGGTTGCCAATGCGTGCGCCAGCGGCGCGGGCATGACAGCGGCTGCATACGTGGAGGGCTGCAGCAGTGATGACTAGGGATAGGGATGTGGCTGCATACATGGAGGGCGGCAGCAGTGATGGCTAGGGATAGGCATGTGGCTGCATATATGGAGGGCTGCAGCAGTGATGACTAGGGATAGGGATGCGGCTGCATATGTGGAGAGCTGCAGCAGTGATGACTAGGGATAGGGATGCGGCTGCATATGTTGAGGGCTGCAGCAGTGATGACTAGGGATAGGGATGTGGCTGCATACATGGAGGGCGGCAGCAGTGATGGCTAGGGATAGGCATGTGGCTGCATACATGGAGAGCTGCAGCAGTGATGACTAGGGATAGGGATGTGGCTGCATATATGGAGGGCTGCAGCAGTGATGACTAGGGATAGGGATGTGGCTGCATATATGGAGGGCTGCAGCAGGGATGACTAGGGATAGGAATGTGGCTGCATATATGGAGGGCTGCAGCAGGGATGACTAGGGATAGGGATGTGGCTGCATATATGGAGGGCTGCAGCAGGGACGACTAGGGATAGGGATGTGGCTGCATATATGGAGGGCTGCAGCAGGGATGACTAGGGATAGGGATGTGGCTGCATATATGGAGGGCTGCAGCAGGGATGACTAGGGATAGAGATGTGGCTGCATATATGGAGGGCTGCAGCAGGGATGACTAGGGATAGGGATGTGGCTGCATATATGGAGGGCTGCAGCAGGGATGACTAGGGATGCGGCTGCATATATGGAGGGCTGCAGCAGGGATGACTAGGGATAGGGATGCGGCTGCATATATGGAGGGCTGCAGCAGGGATGACTAGGGATAGGGATGTGGCTGCATATATGGAGGGCTGCAGCAGGGATGACTAGGGATAGAGATGTGGCTGCATATATGGAGGGCTGCAGCAGGGATGACTAGGGATAGGGATGTGGCTGCATATATGGAGGGCTGCTGCAGGGATGACTAGGGATAGGGATGTGGCTGCATATATGGAGGGCTGCAGCAGGGATGACTAGGGATAGAGATGTGGCTGCATATATGGAGGGCTGCAGCAGGGATGACTAGGGATAGGGATGTGGCTGCATATATGGAGGGCTGCAGCAGGGATGACTAGGGATGCGGCTGCATATATGGAGGGCTGCAGCAGGGATGACTAGGGATAGGGATGTGGCTGCATATATGGAGGGCTGCAGCAGGGATGACTAGGGATAGGGATGTGGCTGCATATATGGAGGGCTGCAGCAGGGATGACTAGGGATAGAGATGTGGCTGCATATATGGAGGGCTGCAGCAGGGATGACTAGGGATAGGGATGTGGCTGCATATATGGAGGGCTGCAGCAAGGATGACTAGGGATAGGGATGTGGCTGCATATATGGAGGGCTGCAGCAGGGATGACTAGGGCTAGGGATGTGGCTGCATATATGGAGGGCTGCAGCAGGGATGACTAGGGATAGGGATGTTGTTGCATATATGGAGGGCTGCAGCAGGGATGACTAGGGATAGAGATGTGGCTGCATATATGGAGGGCTGCAGCAGGGATGACTAGGGATAGGGATGTGGCTGCATATATGGAGGGCTGCAGCAGGGATGACTAGGGATAGGGATGTGGCTGCATATATGGAGGGCTGCAGCAGGGATGACTAGGGATAGGGATGTGGCTGCATATATGGAGGGCTGCAGCAGGGATGACTAGGGATAGGGATGTGGCTGCATATATGGAGGGCTGCAGCAGGGATGACTAGGGATAGGGATGTGGCTGCATATATGGAGGGCTGCAGCAGGGATGACTAGGGATGTGGCTGCATATATGGAGGGCTGCAGCAGGGATGACTAGGGATAGGCATGTGCCTGCATATATGGAGGGCTGCAGCAGGGATGACTAGGGATAGGGATGTGGCTGCATATATGGAGGGCTGCAGCAGGGATGACTAGGGATAGGGATGTGGCTGCATATATGGAGGGCTGCAGCAGGGATGACTAGGGATGTGGCTGCATATATGGAGGGCTGCAGCAGGGATGACTAGGGATAGGCATGTGGCTGCATATATGGAGGGCTGCAGCAGGGATGACTAGGGATAGGGATGTGGCTGCATATATGGAGGGCTGCAGCAGGGATGACTAGGGATGTGGCTGCATATATGGAGGGCTGCAGCAGGGATGACTAGGGATAGGCATGTGGCTGCATATATGGAGGGCTGCAGCATGGATGACTAGGGATAGGGATGTGGCTGCATATATGGAGGGCTGCAGCAGGGATGACTAGGGATGCGGCTGCATATATGGAGGGCTGCAGCAGGGATGACTAGGGATAGGGATGTGGCTGCATATATGGAGGGCTGCAGCAGGGATGACTAGGGATAGTGATGTGGCTGCATATATGGAAGGCTGCAGCAGGGATGACTAGGGATGCGGCTGCATATATGGAGGGCTGCAGCAGGGATGACTAGGGATGTGGCTGCATATATGGAGGGCTGCAGCAGGGATGACTAGGGATGTGGCTGCATATATGGAGGGCTGCAGCAGGGATGACTAGGGATGTGGCTGCATATATGGAGGGCTGCAGCAGGGATGACTAGGGATAGGGATGTGCCTGCATATATGGAGGGCTGCAGCAGGGATGACTAGGGATAGGGATGTGGCTGCATATATGGAGGGCTGCAGCAGGGATGACTAGGGATAGGGATGTGGCTGCATATGTGGAGGGCTGCAGCAGGGATGACTAGGGATAGGGATGTGGCTGCATACGTTGAGGGCTGCAGCAGGGATGACTAGGGATAGGGATGTGGCTGCATACGTGGAGGGCTGCAGCAGGGATGACTAGGGATAGGGATGTGGCTGCATACATGGAGGGCTGCAGCAGGGATGACTAGGGATAGGGATGTGGCTGCATATATGGAGGGTTGCAGCAGGGATGACTAGGGATAGGGATGTGGCTGCATATATGGAGGGCTGCAGCAGGGATGACTAGGGATAGGGATGTGGCTGCATATATGGAGGGCTGCAGCAGGGATGACTAGGGATAGGGATGTGGCTGCATATATGGAGGGCTGCAGCAGGGATGACTAGGGATAGGGATGTGGCTGCATACGTGGAGGGCTGCAGCAGGGATGACTAGGGATAGGGATGTGGCTGCATATATGGAGGGCTGCAGCAGGGATGACTAGGGATGTGGCTGCATATATGGAGGGCTGCAGCAGGGATGACTAGGGATAGGGATGTGGCTGCATATATGGAGTGCTGAAGCAGGGATGACTAGGGATAGGGATGTGGCTGCATATATGGAGGGCTGCAGCAGGGATGACTAGGGATAGGGATGTGGCTGCATATATGGAGGGCTGCAGCAGGGATGACTAGGGATAGGGATGTGGCTGCATACGTGGAGGGCTGCAGCAGGGATGACTAGGGATAGGGATGTGGCTGCATATATGGAGGGCTGCAGCAGGGATGACTAGGGATGTGGCTGCATATATGGAGGGCTGCAGCAGGGATGACTAGGGATAGGGATGTGGCTGCATATATGGAGTGCTGCAGCAGGGATGACTAGGGATAGGGATGTGGCTGCATATATGGAGGGCTGCAGCAGGGATGACTAGGGATAGGGATGTGGCTGCATATATGCAGGGCTGCAGCCGGGATGACTAGGGATAGGGATGAGGCTGCATATATGGAGGGCTGCAGCAGGGATGTCTAGGGATAGGGATGTGGCTGCATATATGGAGGGCTGCAGCAGGGATGACTAGGGATAGGGATGTGGCTGCATATATGGAGGGCTGCAGCAGGGATGGCTAGGGATGTGGCTGCATATATGGAGGGCTGCAGCAGGGATGACTAGGGATAGGGATGTGGCTGCATATATGGAGGGCTGCAGCAGGGATGACTAGGGATAGGGATGCAGCTGCATATGTGGAGGGCTGCAGCACTGATGACTAGGGATAGGGGTGTGGCTGCTTATATGGAGGGCTGCAGCAGGGATGACTAGGGATAGGGATGTGGCTGCATATATGGAGGGCTGCAGCAGGGATGACTAGGGATGTGGCTGCATATATGGAGGGCTGCAGCAGGGATGACTAGGGATAGGGATGTGGCTGCATATATGGAGGGCTGCAGCAGGGATGACTAGGGATAGGGATGTGGCTGCATATATGGAGGGCTGCAGCAGGGATGACTAGGGATAGGGATGTGGCTGCATATATGGAGGGCTGCAGCAGGGATGACTAGGGATAGGGGTGTGGCTGCTTATATGGAGGGCTGCAGCAGGGATGACTAGGGATAGGGATGTGGCTGCATATATGGAGGGCTGCAGCAGGGATGACTAGGGATGTGGCTGCATATATGGAGGGCTGCAGCAGGGATGACTAGGGATGTGGCTGCATATATGGAGGGCTGCAGCAGGGATGACTAGGGATAGGGATGTGGCTGCATATATGGAGGGCTGCAGCAGGGATGACTAGGGATGTGGCTGCATATATGGAGGGCTGCAGCAGGGATGACTAGGGATGTGGCTGCATATATGTAGGGCTGCAGCAGGGATGACTAGGAATGTGGCTGCATATATGGAGGGCTGCAGCACGGATGACTAGGGATGTGGCTGCATATATGGAGGGCTGCAGCAGGGATGACTAGGGATAGGGATGTGGCTGCATATATGGAGGGCTGCAGCAGGGATGACTAGGGATGTGGCTGCATATATGGAGGGCTGCAGCAGGGATGACTAGGGATGTGGCTGCATATATGGAGGGCTGCAGCAGGGATGACTAGGGATGTGGCTGCATATATGGAGGGCTGCAGCAGGGATGACTAGGGATAGGGATGTGGCTGCATATATGGAGGGCTGCAGCAGGGATGACTAGGGATAGGGATGTGGCTGCATATATGGAGGGCTGCAGCAGGGATGACTAGGGATAGGGATGTGGCTGCATATATGGAGGGCTGCAGCAGGGATGACTAGGGATAGGGGTGTGGCTGCTTATATGGAGGGCTGCAGCAGAGATGACTAGGGATAGGGATGTGGCTGCATATATGGAGGGCTGCAGCAGGGATGACTAGGGATGTGGCTGCATATATGGAGGGCTGCAGCAGGGATGACTAGGGATGTGGCTGCATATATGGAGGGCTGCAGCAGGGATGACTAGGGATGTGGCTGCATATATGGAGGGCTGCAGCAGGGATGACTAGGGATAGGGATGTGGCTGCATATATGGAGGGCTGCAGCAGGGATGACTAGGAATGTGGCTGCATATATGGAGGGCTGCAGCAGGGATGACTAGGGATAGGGATGTGGCTGCATATAGGGAGGGCTGCAGCAGGGATGACTAGGAATGTGGCTGCATATATGGAGGGCTGCAGCAGGGATGACTAGGGATGTGGCTGCATATATGGAGGGCTGCAGCAGGGATGACTAGGGATGTGGCTGCATATAGGCTACTCCAACATGGATCGGACTTAACATGGTCGCTATGTTGCACACATTTCCCATAACTCTTTAAAGACTCTAAACGGGTCACAACGTCATTATGTGGCGGTCCATTTCGGTTCCTGTGCCACAGAGTGGACGGAGTCTTTGGGCAGTAGGAACGTTCTGGCCAGCACCCTGACATTCCTGTGTCGGAAATAGGTCAAAACTGCGGTATATTATAAATCGCCTTAATTCCTCGTGGCTTCGTGAGGTAATTAGCCGATAGGTTACGTTTGAAACCTTGTGAGGCATGCGCCCTGTAACGTTTCGTTGTAGCAAGCTTGTCTCAGCTACACTTCCTGTCCCAGTCCTTCGACTTCCGTTTTAAAATGTGCTCAATGTTAGGTAAAGTGGGGGCAGAGTGCGACGGTGTGGCCAATGAAGACAAAAGCGAATTTCCGGAATGTGCGTATTCCCCCTTGTGACCTAATGCACCAAATCCCACAACGGGGCCAGTTAACGTGGGATTCGGGATAGTGCGCTGGACAAGCCAAGAGAGTAAACACCAAACTCCATCCTTAACACTTCTACAGGTCCACAGCTCGCAAGACTCATCACTGAGTGCAAAATGTTTGCTTCACATCCTTTGAGCCACTTCACTCGATCCCAAGAGAGATGGGATAATACTAGTGCGATAGAAAGTCAGGAGGCCCTCCAGGTGGTTTCCCTTTACTTTTACCATATCGCTCATCAGCCAGACATTTCTTCCAGATCTTATTAATTACGGAATCTTTTGCGAAGTAAGACGAGGGATTTACCTGCGATGGGAATCCTAAGTAGACATGAGAATCCACTACTCCCAGAGTTTCCTTCCCCAATTTCCAGGTGAATCCCAGTTTTTTTTTATAGGCATCCCCCAAGTCACATGACCTTTGTTTTATTAGTGTTAATGATCATGGGGTTGTCATGTGCAAAGTTGGTCGGGGCATCTAGAATGCGTTGGAGTCCAATGGGGGTCTGATCTAAAGGGATGGTGTCATCGGCATACCCGAGTCATGTGATAGGGTTACCATTTACCTTGGGGGCAAAATTTCTCGCACTTACAGGTAGCTGGGCTTGCCGGCTAAGTAAAGGTTAAAAAGCAGGGGTGCAAACACACACCCCTGCTTTAGTCCTACGTTAGTCTTTACTGGGTCAGTAACTGCTCCTTCTTGGTAAAGGCGCACCGTGGCAGTCGTATTCGTACGTAATAGTTTGATGAAATACAAGTGCGCTGCAATTCCCCAAGAGTCGAGCTTCGACCAAAGAAGTGGACGTGATACCATGTCGAATGCTTTACTAAAGTCGATCAGACAATAATGACGGTTGGAGCCCGAATGATGGATAGAGTCCGTCGTAAGTTGCGCAGCTGTTGTCTAGTATTTCATGCGATTTCCTGACTCCCGTTTGAAAGGGTTTATGGAGATCTCTTTCTAAGGCCCACCGCTTTAGCTTATCAAGGAGCATGGTAGCAAATATCTTCAAGCTCGAATCGAACACAGCCAAATATCTGTATTTCACTGGGTCGCTCCTTCCCCCTTTCTTGGAAACAGGAATCAGTATAGATTTTAACCAACTATCAACGACGTGCCTGGTCTGTTTGATGTTACAAACAGTCCTATAAATACTTTTGCCCAGAATATTGGATTTGCCTTCAAGGTGACGTTAGCCGCGCCATCAGGGCCAGGCGCACAGGATGGTTTTAATTTGCTGATGATATGGATTATATGTTCGATATCACAGCCTTTACCAAAAAGTGAGCGTAGACGTCATTAGCCAAAGGGACCTCCCTGTCTAAATAATACAATTTCGAAATACAATTCATCCATTCAATTTAAGATATAGGATTTAATTCGATGGGTGCGTCTTCAACCATATGCTCCCTAAAATGAGACCAGAACCTCTGGTTATCACTGGATTTTAATACTCTCGACATGGTCAACCAATGGATTCTATTTAGTGAAAATTTGGGTTGCCTTAGCCAATTCTTGCGCCAGATGGCGAGGATCAGTAGGATGGACTGTTTCTCATCAATGGAAAGGAGGGAGTGTCCTCTAACTTGTGCCCTAGCCCGGGGGTAAAGTCACTTTGTATGAATCAAGGTATTCCCGTTTTTTCTTCCGAATGAGCATGGGTTCTGTAGGTTATCACGGAGAATAATTTGGCTAGAAACTATTCAATATCCCATGAATTTAATGAGAGCCACGATTCTAAATGGTCCTGTTCTGTCGTGATGATGTCACTAACCTTAGTTGCCGTTCTTTCTGACCATATAATGCGATTCCCGGTTAGGTTCACTCTCACTATCAGGGTATGTGACGATATCTCGACCGAGGTTCCCATGGCAAAGGACCAAGTAAGTGCGGCGTGGTTGCTTATGGTGTTGTGTGCAATATGAAGTTGAGTGCAACCATTAAACGTCTTAGCATTCAATATCACGTAGTCGACGTATGACGCAGAGCGACCATTAGTCCAGGTGTATGTGGAGGCTGGAAGCTCGAGTTTGGCACAGGGAAGATAGGCAAGATCATGATTACAAAAAAGGAAGTCCAGCACCGAGTGGCCACACCTGGGATAAATAGATTGCCAGTAACGTGGGTGTCCCTCTCAGTGTCATTGGAAATTAATAGGTGCCAATCGTGTGCGTTAAGATCCCCAGCAAGTAAAACCATACATTTAGGATGGTTGTTATACCAAATCAGTAGGATCTTTGCAATCAAAGATTGTATTTTTAAGGTCATTAGGATGGTCGTACGTTGATGATCAATGACAGTTCCTTAGTTTCAGGCAATGTTAAATAAGCTGAGAGGACATAGGGAAGAGAAGTGCTTAAATGGTAGCGAGATAGTAGAAGTTTGGAATAGGCCCCAGTAGCCAATCCACCATTTGGGGGGGGGGGCTCTGCAAGATGTCCTTGTAAAATTGCAGATGATGTTGTATCTATCCATGCACAATTTAGTGGTGAGCCAAGTTTCTTCAAGAAGGAAAACGTCAGGTGCAGTGATTCTAGCAAGACCCAGTGGGTGGCTACAAAAGTATTGTAGCCATGCGTGTTCCATGCGTGTTCCAGGTTAACCAGGATGACGTAGATGAGGGGCCCGGCCATCAGGCAGTGCTTGTGGGGTAACATCCTCGCAATGCCACTGAGTTGTAGGTTTCTTGAACGTTGTGCTCTTAATGCTGTGAAGACAGGAGGCCAGTAATAGAGAGCGTTCTGAGTAGGAGGTAAATGCTGGGGTACACATAGGAAGCCTCTAGGAGACAAGGTATGGCACCTGTTGGAAGGGCTCTCGGTGTCTGGGCGCAGGCTGCTGCCTACGGATAGTCAGTCTAATTCCCATGGACTCCAGTTCTGCGGCACAGAATTTCAACAAAGCAATCATCAAAGGAGATGTCAATTCCAATATCACCCAATTTGAGCAGCTGCCAAGCTTGGGTAACTCTATCTAGAAGATGTCGGACGTACTTAGCAGATTAAGACTGGGTATTTGCGAGAACATATCTATCACAATTCTCATGTTTAGGAATGGGCTACATGATGTTGGATGTAGTTCCTGTAGTTTCGCCCATTTGCCAAGCAATCCCACTTTCGTAGACTATGGACTCCTTGTTCAAAGCTTGCATGGAATAGCCACTGCCTGGGTGGTTATGGAAGAGGAAGAGGGTAAGGCCGGCCGAGAGGGTAGATGGTCACCCTGCCTGTTGTCTGTTAGGAACGGTGGCAAGGCAGGACTGGTTCCATCAGTATATGGAACTCCAGTGAGAGCCGTTGTAAACGGAGTATTAGCGGCTGGGAGAGCCAATGCGGCCCGGCTGCCCTTTATTCGTAGGGCCGCGCAGTTGTGCTTGTCTGCTCAGACAGAATGTGAGTTACCAAAGCCTTTGGCCCCGCAGCCGGGTGATCATCAGTGTATGGGGGGGCAAGGGCTGCAGAGGAGGACCCGGCCTGATGTAGCGGGTTAGCTTTTAATGGCACGCTCTTATTATTTTGTTATCATCTTGCACATTGTTCTCACCGCTGGAGAGTGAGGAGGCCCAGTGGAGACAGGGCAGTCATTTGGGCATTAGGGAGTGCAGATATGGATAGCTCTTCATAGTCCTGGTCACTATCCTCCATATGAGCTGAAGAGGCCCCGGAGGCTGCCTGCGGGCCCTCGTTCCTGCCAAGATGTCTTCTAGTGTTGCGGTGAGTAGCCTGTCTCTGGTTTCCTCTGATAGGTTGATGGATACTGGCAACCTCATTAAGTTTTCTGTGCAGGCAGGTTTGAGGTTCGGGGGGGAAATCTCTAGTATAGTTGGCAATCCTGGCCGAGGCATGCTTAGACTCTCCCTCTTCTTATGGGCTTCAACACGAGCGGATATTGCGTTTACGGTTGAGTCGCTGGTCGCGGCCTTCCTGATAGGAGTTGATAATGAGGCAGGTTCGCTGTCACTATCAGATTCACTGTCTTCAAGAGCTGAGGAATCGGACGACGCGGTCAGTACGGTGATTTCAGGCGGGGACTTCAGTCTCGATAAGTCGGGGGAGGCTGATGGGATAGTGGCAGTAAGATTTTCTTCAGTATCATCAGATGGTGGTGCAGCATCGTTTAGCCCTCCCACAGAGTTCCTCTGCAATCCGATACACATATTCAATAAAGAATGTTGGTTACCAATCATTGGTGAGATGAGGTTGTTAGGAGGTCGCTGCAGAGGGGAAGTGTGAGCTCCATTGGGCAGCCAAGATTGGGCGTTAGAGAGTTAAAGTACCAAGTGATCGCTGTCTGGATACCAGTTTCAATGTCGGGACAATCCTTCTTTGACAACTCGATTGTAGGCTCTAGACTTAGCGGCCTTTTGGCGTCTCGCACTGAGGCACTGCGCAGACTGTACTTACGGTTTGCTGTACGTTTCATGCTTTCACTAAATGCAGTGTCTAGTCAGTGCGGCAGTGTGAGGGTCAGAATGGAGGGAAAGGATGTGCTGAATAGGTATAACGCTTACTACGGCGCCCAATAGGCTGCCTCCGTAGATGCAGTCGACAAGGTTCAAAGTCAGAGGAGAATCTTTGATCACGTGCAAGCCATACAGGCTTAATAACTAGCAGTCAAATAAGTATACGCCTCTTACCCGGTTCCTCACCAGTCCCACGAAGGACCACAGCCTACCACTTCACTGCTACTCTTACGTCGCGCTTTATGCGTGTGTGCTGTGTTTGAAGGGATTCAAAGGCTTCACGTATCTGGGGCCGCCTCTACGATGAAGCCAGTGGAAAGACTTGATCCCTCGTCAGAAATCACAGCAGACCACTCCCCCGCCACTCTTGCACCATATTAAGTGAAGCCTTGGATCAAAGTATCCCAAACTCCTGCAAACATGCTCTAAGTGTCCCCGGATATAAGAAAGGGTACAGAGCAGAAGCAGGATCATACAGACCAATCCCTTTGATAGACGCCCATGCTACGGTACTGAAAAGAGGGCTGCACATGAAACTGAGAATGAATTGCAAAACAAAACCCAATATTTGATCTAATTGCCAATTGGGCTTCCAAGAAAAACGTAACAGAGTGCAGCAAAGCCTTACTCCACATCTCTTGATAGTAAAGAGTGTGTTTACAGTAAAGGCGGCAAACTGGAAACTTCATGAAATGTTCAATACTTAGGGATATTCTTTGCATCTTACATGACCTGGCTTGACCAACTTAGGGGGTCAACAAAGGCTGACCCAAATATCAGGTGGCACATTGCGTGAATAGAAAAACAGGCGGCTATACAGAGGGTGCATAATGTTAAGGCCGTGTTCTGAGTGTGCTCTGGGGGGAAGAGGTTGGTGCTTGAGGCCAATTCATTCTTTTGACTCTGAGGCTAGTTTATGCAACTTCTAGGGGTAAATCGAGAGACAGCAAACATACCGGTGTATTCTGAATTAAACCTAAGTGCTTATGTGGTATCGTAGCGATGCATGGGGTCGGATAATGGATACACCTGTGGGCGATATGTGCAGGGGCAGAATCGGAGAGCGACTGACTCTATGATCCCTCTGGAAGATCGACATCAGTGACCAGTGTCTGATTACCCAATAGGCCAAGGAGGCGCCCGCCTGTGGGCCCCGCTGCTTCTAGTGGCCCCGGGCCCCGCCAGTGCTTAGTTTTGATTTTGTATTTGTGCCCCGGGGCTGGACACACCTTCCTGGCAGCCTGCGCCGTGTTGCCATTTTCTTTTTCAAAATCATATTGGTCTTTCGCCCATGGCGTCCGCGTGTAGGCCCTCCTGCTAAGTACAACTTGCATTTTCACTTTTTTTTTAAAGTTTATTTTGTTTACATGCGTGCCAGTGCTTGCCAGCCAGGGCCCAAGCACAGACTCAGCGACGGGAGGCAGGCCAGGGGCACCGGCAGGAGGAGTCATCACAGGTCCGTGAGACGCTGGCGGCATCAGCGTTTGCCACCGCTAGGCTCGGCCACGGTCATCCTACAGTAGGATTCCTGAACTCATGGGCCAGTGGTGGACAGGCCGCAGTGAAAGAGACTCCCTTGTGTGGCCTGCCTGGGTGGGTTTACTGCACCGCCCTTACTCGGACAGACTACCCTGATCTAGTAAGTGGCCCGGTCTGGCCTAAGCTCCTACTAGGCCTTTTCTGCAATGCTATCGCTGAATACGCCTGGCCCCTGCCAGTTGTTGGGTGGCGGGTGGGATTGCAGAATGGTGGTATAATGTGTGTCTTTGTTTGCAAAGTTGTCTTCATGACACGGGTATTTTAAATAATACATCGTGTCAACGAACCCTCTGAGATTCTGTTTTATTCAAATCACCATTTTCAAGATTTTACGCTGCTCTGTGCAAAACGTGTCCTAATATGGAGATTATTTGCAAATATTTGGTATGCACTTTCAGGGTACAAAGTCAATCATTATTCTAATTAGAAATGCGCAAATTGTATGCGTAAATCTACTCCAAACGCACCAGCTCCAATACAGCAGGGTCCGTTTTGAAAAGAGCCACAGAACGGGAAGTGTTCAATGGCCAAGTCTTAAAATATGACCTCGATATGATGTGATATGATCGTTTATTTTTATAGCACCTATACACAATGTGTTTCAAAGCGCCTCAAGGCAAGGGAGGGAACAAGGGAAAATACAATTCTTACAGGCCATGAACAGTAAGGATGTGAAATTAACTATCTTACTCGTCCTGACGACATTTCAGATAGTGCAAGAGCTAAGATATAGATAAGGAAGGGAGGGGAGAGTGGGAAGGAAATGGAAACAGTCAGGTGACTACCATACTAGGCCCGACGACATTTCTGGTAGAGCCGGAGAAAAACAAAAGGTGAGGGAGAGGGGTGCAGAAAGGGAGGGGAGGAACAAAACAAGCGACTATTGTACTAGGCCTGACGACATTTCAGATAGTGCAAGAGCTAAGACATAGATAAGGATGGGAGGGGGAGAGTGTGAAGGAAATGGAGACAGACAGGCGACTACCATACTAGGCCTGATGACATTTCTTGTAGAGCCGGAGAAAAACAAACGGTGAGGGAGAGGAGTGCCACTGAAATTGAATTCAACCAATCCAGGCAGTGATTTAAAGTACTTGGTTACAAAATACATTTCGCAAAACGTACACTTTTGTCATTTTATATGTACTGTATCAAAGTGCTATAGTTGTGACATCACGTAACAAGCCTGTACAACACGTGCAAAAAGGCACTCTTGGGCAATAATTGTACCCAAAAATATCCAAAATTTAAAAGGCATTAGGAGATAATTTGCTTGGCGTGGGAGGCCAAATTTTGACTGCCTAGGGTCCTCCACAGAGTCTAATACATTACTAACGATAGACAGGTAAGTATTTGTAAGCCGAAGACCAACACTGCATGTAAATGTTGGGGAAAATTGTGGTCATCGTTTCCTTATTATTTTTTTTACCAATACAGTTGGATCTGCATTAATATTGCTTTTAGTATTGATTGCAGCTTATTTCATAGTTTTTTTTTAACGAATTGAGTTTTTATTGTGTTTAAGGTTATAATAAACTAAGCAAACCAATCATATTACAAAGCTGAGAAAGACACCTGCGGGCAATTAACATTTGATGGGCATGACCCCCCATGCTGGCGCGCATGCAGACACATTAGGCGGGCATAGCTGGTAGAGCAAGTCTGTCCTGCGCCACAACTCTGCCTGGGAAATTGAAGGAAATCCCGCTGAGCTGTAAGGATTGTGATGAAAGTGTACCGCCGTTTTCTGCACCCACTTTTACCGATCCACGAGACTAGTATGCAGTAGCGCCTGGAGCATTCCAAATGCCAGATGGAATGACCATCAAATGATCTCTGACCTAAATAACAGGACAGACCCAGAGACGGTGGCAAAGTACTACTTTATTACTAGCACAAATAAAGTAGGGAAACCTGGTGAACAAGCAGATGGCAGCTCACTCACTCTTGGCTATATATTGAATACGCAAAGGCTTTATACCTCGATGTATGTCAGCTATGGCGTCATCCTATGTGGCAAACAGTAAAACCTATCGAAAAGAGGTATTAGTTAAGGGAACATATGTACCTGTACATTGTTTAGGTGTTAGTAACTTAATTGGCTGCCCGTTATCTGGTAGGCACGCCTTGAACTACCTCTAAATACTTATACCACAGATTAATAGCAGAATAACAGCAGTGGATTGGCCCCTGCAACAATGTATGGTTCATCACTGCATAGGCCTTCATGATTGGTTAACATTCTTTCCTAACCTTGGACATTAGGCTCATTAGCAGAACATAAGTAAAACGAAACCCAGATGCGGGGAATAACGTCAGACCTCTGCCCACTTGGACAATTAGCCTACCATCTCTCATCTGTTAGGCCATTAACCAAGCATTCTTCTTTGTAGGTGACCTTGCTGTCTGTTCTCTTCCTTGGGACATTTAAGGGAGTGTAGGTACATTGCTATCTTCAGTTGGAGCCTAATGAATAGGCCTTCTTTTCCAGTCCTGAATCACGTATGAGGAGACTACATTTTTATCCATTTTGACCTTTTATTTAGTGCTATTTAAATCAATTATGCAGGGTGCTATTACACCCCTTGGCCTCTGGAGACTTGGTTGCTCCATCTTGCATAGGCTTTCTGCATCTTTCTTTGTTCAATACTTGGCACTTGCAAATGTTTTCTCCTTCACTTAATCTAAGAGAGATATGTTCTGCGTATGCAGTTTAACCTCTTTGACTCCCCTTTTGCCTTGCAGTTGCCTCTTGATGTGGCATCTTTGATCCCAAGCCAAACAGATACTCTTTGTTCCTCGCACTGAGCTGTTTTCCAGCACCTGTCAGCACTGCAGCCATGGTCTTTCTTTGCAAGGCTTGCTGCTTATTTTTCATACAGAGTTGACATCCATCTTTCCATCATGGCTGCTTTACCTGCGTTACATAGTCTCCTGCAGCAAGCTTCTATATGTCTCATCTACTTTGCGTTTCTGCGTATATACATCTACTGCATCTCTTCTCACTTATCTTACAGCTCTTCTATATTCAGTGGTGCATGGCGACATCCTTCCACCACATCAGTGTGAGGGGACGTTCGATACGGTTGTCTGAGTGCAAAACGTCCCTCGTATTTTCGATGCAGTGTTGGGCCGATGGCTGTTGTCACACACAGTGCTCTCTTGCTGCTATTTCAGAATGATGGAGGTGAGGGGGCGGGCACCAGAGAAGACGGTGTAGATCTGCCTCTCTGCACCAGGGACATGACCTGCAGTGGATTTCTGTAGAATCCACTTGATTTTCCCAGGTGGTCATCTCAGGTGGATTCCACAGGCATGACAATATATGCTGGCGACAGTGCATCCTGAAAACAGGCAGGTATGCACTCAAAAATGTGCATTGGAGCAAATTGAAATAGGACCATGCCTCACATTTGGTACTTTTCCTTGTTATTTCTGTCAAGGTCTTAATAACATCTTAAAATGTCCAACTATCAGGCGCACATATACGGGACAGAACAAATTGTGGGACTTTGCAACATGTGACTCTTCCAATGTCATGTATGGACTTAAATGCCCATGTGGTTTATCCTGTGGGATTTGAGTACCAGGGAGGTTACTACAAGGTGGATTGAGCACAAATCACAAATATGCACGAAAAACCTGAAATCACATGTGGCAGCCCATTTTGCGTATGTACATCACTCTGTTGCACAACAGCAATTTAGAACAAGTTTCCTTTCCTAAAAGAGGAGGCGCCGTACACCGCATATTACCAGAGCGTGAAATGTACTGGATTGACACTTTATCTACCCTAAGCCCTAGCGACATGAATGTGGAAAGTGATCTGAATTGCTTTCTATGAATTGCTGAATTGCCATTGCACACTGTTTATTTGCTGCATGATTATGACTTGATGTGCTCTAATTATGATTTACGTTATGCATTTTAACCGGAAGTGACATCACTTCCGGTCCAGTTGCTGTACAATTTATTTATTTTTAATAGGTTTTTTATTGAGCACATCTTTTTTCATTGGATTATTTTTAAAATGATCTTTGTGGGTGGTTTGGTCTGCCTTTTATTTTGTTTCCAAACAGCGACTGGGTGTGATTTTTACGAGAATTATGCAGGATTGGAGGAACGCTCCTGTACTTTCAGTGTTTCTCACATGCATTCAGTGAGTTCTCTAATAATCTGTTTTTAACTCATAACTTTATGATATATATATAGGCACTGAAAATATAAGGTGGGTCGGTATATTAAACCAGCTTTTAATTTTATTTTATTTCTTACATATTTTTACTTTCGTTTGTTACTAAAGGTTAATTGTCAACCTCAACACCGAATGGCATTGATCATTCAGTATCCAGGTCATTTTGCAACGAGTGTTTACCTTCTTCATGAGGTTCTATTATGATTTGAGTGTTTTTGTGTGTTGGTTTGGTTTTTAAAATAATTCCAGGTAATTATTCCTTTTACATTTTTTTTTGCACAACCAGGGATAGGGTCCAGAAAGTGGTATTGACTTGAGAATGTCATGTTTACATTGCCAACAATTGAAAAAAGTCAACACCAGTTTTGTCTTGAGATTAATGTGATTGACTTTTGATGAATAGATGGTAATATAGAATTATTTCTAAAGGTTATGATTGTTTTTATTTTAGCAAGTTTACAAGTTCTTTACTCCTGATGAAGAGACACTCCCGAAACACATAGAATTATGTTATTGGACTTTTACACCGTTGAATGTTTTGTACAACGCTGATATTGATTGATAGTTTGTATTATGCACATTGAATTATCAGTGTTTGAACTGACTATACACTGAATTGTTTTTGTATGAATACTTTCTTTATTGGAGAAGTATTTTGAATTATATTTAATATAAAATACTTTGAATGTGGTTGATTGTGTTTCTAATTCTTTATGCTAAAATAATTGTTTATGGTAACTTGTATAGTTACTGAACCAGTGCGGCCGCAGCATGACAGCAAGCCTCATTACAGGTTGAGTGGTGGGGGAAATGATAAAGGTAAAATGACGGGCTATGGGTTTACTGAGACCTTCCCGCCAGTTTCCTGCGCCACCAAATCCCGACTTTGTAGGTCAAGTGGAAGATATACCCCCAACACAGTTCCAGAAGAAACTCCTCCAGTCTACCCCCAAAATGGAGGATTTACAGCAGCATAAATCCTCCAAGATCTCCATGAAGTCTAACGGACCCCAAAACAGGAATTTACACCACTGACGGATGAGCTGGCGATAATTTCACCATACTGAGTCGGGGTAGCAATAGATGAGTTTGGGGGTACACCTTGTTCAGGAGGGGAAGAAGTTACTGACGGGCCCATAGATCAGTGCGCAGCACCTAGTACTTGTAAGACAAGATAGCTGCACCATGTGAGGACAGGAGGTGCAGGATTCACTTACTCCGACACGACTCAATAATGAGGACTCAGTAAGTTGGCAAAGGGAAGTCTGTTTAATGACAAGTACATCAAACAGAGAAACAAATGGAAATCAGCAGCGTTGCGATCACCTGTCTCGCTCCGACTTCCTCGAACTTCAGTTGAACAGCCACTTGTATGCATAAAACTCATCAACATTGACGTCGAACTTTACAAAAATTATCATGCAATATAATTGGTTAGGAAAGGTAACTTAAGTAAAGGTGTTATATCTGTATATGATAATAGGGCATGCGTATTGGATAACTCTTATCGGGTGGGCGTCTACGCCCATCCCTCTACATCACGCGTGATAGACGTCACTATAACTATGACGTCCTATTGGTTACAATATCTATAGGACTCCAGATAAATAGGTCCATCGTGATTGGGCAGGTTACACCCCTAGACATAAGTTTCCACTTTTAATTAGCAGCATGCAGAATGGTCACCCCGTTCCTGGTGTCCCAAGTTTCACCCTGCCTCCCTTCCATCAATCAGTGTTTTAGGGGGCCATGTCAATTAGTTGGCTAAGGATGGCCTTGAAACTGTAGTCTCATATCGGGAAAAGTTATGGCATCCTCGGGTCCTGGATGACATCAGGCGATGGTACTTCTTCGTGCCTGGCTGGACACGTGTTAGTTCACCATGAATCTGCTTCAGTTTCCAGCTTTTAGTGCATTTAATTCTGTGTCAGCCTAGCCACTTGCAAGGGCCCCCCTTATCTTGACCTTCATGAGGCAGGCTGGTATGCTCTGAAGTTGGAGTCTTGTGAGCTGACGCTCTCCTCCCCTTCTCTGGTTGACCTCGATTTCCTAGGCATGAGCCGCTCTTTGTTGAGTTTTGATTCCGCTCCTTCTCTTGCATTTGGCTGGGTTTCAAAACTTGGCCTGTCAGGCCTCTGGCTGCCTGGGTACCTTTCTGCTTTTACAAAATGGAGTCGCACTTGTATAGTGTGCCTTATTGAGGTAGACATACGGTTGGCGCTAGCCGCTCTATCTTCTACTAAGCATTGCAAGCAATATCGATTTCTTAGCATCTTGCATTTCAAGCCTATTTACACACGTTGACAGGACGGTTGCTTTCATCTTGTCTCATAGCACTGTTTCCTCACGTTGTAACATTGTCTCCTCTCTGTGTCTATTCCATTCATTTTCGTAGTTACTCGCACTGGCGTGTTATATTCGACAGCTGCTTTTGTTCATTCACGGGTCTGTTCAGGCCCTTGTGTCATGTCCACTGGCCTTCCATTAAGGCTTTTGGGGTCTCTTTGTGGACCGTGTGTACGTACTCCTCATTTCGTATCAGCGGCTGGTATGGCTGTCTAATAGGGTACCGTGCTGCCCAGGGTTGTCTGGTTATGGGTGCTTCAACCGGTATGGATCTTCTAATGTATACTGGGCAGAGTCCCAGTGCAGCTGTTTGTAGGTTCATTTGCTCTTCATACGTCACATACCTTGGCGAGTACGCTCCTGGTACCTCGAAATGAGAGGAAGGGGTGCAGGCCATGTCTGGGACCTCCTCTACAACCTGTAGAATTAGCCACAAATTCATAATGAAGACAAATGTGCCTAACTAGGGAAATTACCAATTGACAAGGCAATGTGGAAGTAGTCATGACGATATGGAAACTGACAGGATGACACATTGGGGCAGATTTCCAAACTTGTTTTGGTGCAAGTGATGAGGTGTACTAATGTGTCTCACCACCTGTGCCACAAATAATAGCAGCCCAATCCACAAAGGGCATCTGGGTGTGTGCATCACCTGCTGCGGTCCAGCTTGAATTTTTATCCCCCAAACAGGGACAGAAATATTTTTATTTTTTGCATGTTTCACTGTGACAGGTCCCTTAGGGGCTCCCAGCAACCACGTGCTTGCTCAGAGCCAGCCTTATACATGAGTCTACTCTTGTATACAAGGGGGCTGAACAGCAAATCTTTGTGCTAATATGCAACCCCCCCCTCAAAAAAAGACATGCAGTTCGCCTTTGAGAATGTATTTATTTATTTATTACATTTGTTACACGCACAAACCCTGGGGTATCACGGCGTAGTTACAGACATCTTTGGCATTGATCTGGAATATTCAAGTACATACATGTGGATGGACAGTGTTACAAAAAAAGACATTGTTGCATAGGCTTTTGGTATACATAGGATGAAACAATACAGGAGTCATCATTATTTACATGTTCTGGAGCGAGCCTCCGTTAAGTGGGCGTCTTTCTAGACCAGGTTTGTAGTCGTTTTTTTGAAGCAGTGGAAGGATTCCTCATTTTTTATGTTTAATGGGAGGGAGTTCTAGTGTTTGGGGCCCATAACTTGGAAGCTGCTACCCCCTGTTCTAGTACATTTGTAGTGTGGAACCACAAGGAGCGAGTTATTGTTGGATCTCAGCGATCTGATGGATTCTTTTTTGTTTATGGCGTTATTCATGTAGATAGGGGCTTTTTGGCGAGGCATATGTGGGTGACACTTAATGTTCTAAAGATGATTCTGGCCTTAATGGGTAGCCAGTGGGTCTCTCTCCTATGTTGGAGATATGGTCGGACTTTTGTATTCCTAGGGCTGCTCGTAATGCTTTGTTTTTCATTAATTGTAGTTTACTTAGGTTGACGTTGGACGTCCCTAGTAAGAGAGCATTGCAATAGTCCAACTTCCATAGAATCAGGGCCCTGGCCAAAGTAATGCAGTTTGTGGATGTGAGGAGCTGGCGGCTTAAAGCAATTAATTTAGATGTATGTGATGTAGACGAGGAGAGTGCACTTATGTGTTTAGCCAGGGTAAGATTGGCATCTAGGTGCACTCCTAGAGTACTGGAATCGATGTGCCGTCGGTGTTGATTGATGAATAATCTGAGTCGAGGGTGCCAATTTTGGTTTGGGAGCCCACAATGAGAATCGCTGTCTTCTCATAGTTGAGGCAAAGGCTGTTCAAGCCATTCAGTTTTGGATTATAGCATATATTTTGTTGATGGTCAATGTGTCCTGGTCATAGTTCCCTGAGATTGGTATGAGGATCTGGGTGTCATCTGTGAAATTGGTGTAGATGACACCCATGTTGTCTAATGCCGAGAAGAGAAGCTTTGTATATGCATTATACAGGGTCGGTGAAAGACATGATCCTTGGGGACTGGTATGGGGTCAGCAGCTTCTTTACCGATGGAGACTCTGGATGTGCGTTTGGCTAGAAAGGATTTCACCCAAAGGGTGGCATTTTTAGAAAAACTAAAATCATTAGCTAGGGTAGTACAAAGTTTATTGTGTTCCACAAGGTCGAACACTGCAGAAAGATCTAACAGCAGAAGTATGCAGAGTTTTCCTGTGTCCCTGATGGTATCCATCTGGATTTTCAGGTCGAGGAGTGCTGTTGCCGTACTATGGTTAGGCCTACATTCAGATTGTCTGGCTCCAAGGAGCTGGTTTTGTTGGAGATGGGCTTGGATTTGTGAATATGCTATTTTATCTATGATCTTAAGCAAGAATGGGACCGTGGTGATTGGTCGGTAGTTTGTGGGAACAGTCGGGTCAAGGGCTGGTTTTTTCAGAAGTGGGTTGACCCAAGCTTCTTTAATACTGGCCGGGACCATGTTTTTGTTAAAGGAAGGAGTAACACAATTGGTAATGATAGGGGTCAGGGTGGAAGCACATAGTTTAACTAAGTGGGCTGGGACGTAATCCCCTTTACAGTTGAGGCTTTTAGTTTGGAAATAGTATTAGTCACTAGCTCTTGGGTAACTGGGGTGAAGTGGAATAGTAGGTTAGCATTACCATTGGATTTTGTGAGAGTGGTATTAGGGACATTTTTCCAGCTACTATTTTTTTCTTTTATTTTTATTTTCTTTTGTAACAAAGCAATTTTGTAGGATAACGCATCTTGAAAGATGGTGCACCATTCTTTGCTGGCGTTAGCTGGGCTGGTGACTAGGGTAGGGTTTCCCAATTCTCTGAGAATGGAGAAATGTCTTGTGAGTCAGACGAGGCATTGCTAATGCGAGTGTTGTGTGCATTTGCTTTGTGAGTAATAATTGCCACTTTGTATGTTTTGTTTGCAACTTTAAAGGCATTAGCAGAGTCTGTAGTGGGAGATTTTTTATGAATGTGTTCAAGAGATCGTTTAGTTCGCCTTAGCGATACTAGTTCGTTGTTGAACCATCAGCATGTAGCATTTTAGTTGTTAAAGGTGCTACCGAATCGATAGTGCAGCTGAGGCACTTGTGGTAGGTGTCTGCAGGGAGGCATGGGTTGTCACTTGAGACCAAGTTAGTTGCTAAGACTTTGCTAAGGCTTTGCTAAGGCTTTGCTAAGGGTGGGGGCTGAGGTCTCAACTGTAAGCTTACGAATGTTTCCAGATTCATAAGTATCCATTGTGTTGGTCTTGGGAGGGCATATTTCGTTGCAAGTAAGGTTGAAATTTAGACTGTAGTGGTCCGTCCAATCAAGGGGTGTAATTGACTCAATAGCTTATGTAGCGTTAAGTGAGAGTATCCAAATCCAGAGATCTGCCCTTAATGTGGGTGGGGGCATTCACAAGTTGTGTGAAATTCATATCTTTAAGTGCAGTGTGAAGGACCTCTGCTTTGTGGTCTTGCTTTTCATTAAAACCTAGATTAAGGTCACCAAGGATAATGCATTTAGTATTTGGCTTAATGAACGGGGCTAATAGCAGAGGTATGTCTACGTCTGGATGGGTATTGGAATTGGGCGATATATATATCACCACAAAGTCAATGATGGTTTTCTGGTTGGTTGCGAATTTGAGTAGGAGGAGTTCGTAGCCTTCTGTATCTTCGAGGGGGCAAGATCTTAATTGTAAGTTAGTTTTAGCTATAATGGCTTCACCGCTTCCTTGAGTATTGGATCTGTCATTCCTGAGGATGATGTAATCTGGTGGGATGGCGAGAGCTAGCAGTGGGCCCGATGCTTGGTGAAGCCAGGATTCGGTGACTACTAGGAGGTCCAATTGTTGTTCAAAAATGAGGTCATGTATCTCAATGGCGTGGGCTC
This sequence comes from Ambystoma mexicanum, assembly GCF_040938575.1. Lineage (NCBI taxonomy): Eukaryota > Metazoa > Chordata > Amphibia > Caudata > Ambystomatidae > Ambystoma > Ambystoma mexicanum. The sequence goes on from NC_090932.1 coordinate 1,682,873,357, forward strand.
CTAGTGACCAGACATTGATAAGGGCACCTTTAGAGTTAACTGGAGGCTCAATTTCGGGTGCAGTGAAGTCAGAAACTGTGTGTCTGGGCAGCTGGAAGATTGTTTGGTAATCACTACCGCAGGTGTCTTGTGATGTTTGTTGTAAAGGTAGGGGTTGTTTGGGCGTAGTTGTGGCTGAGTTATGGTGGTGAGTGCACTCTTTGGTGCGTGATCTTAGACGATAAAGTCTAGCGTTGCCCAGGGACGTCATTTAGGGGTCACCAGAGGTCGCAACTGAGACCTCTGAGGTCTCCCTTGTGACCTCTGTGGTCTCCCTTGCGACCTCTAAACAAAAAACAAACCGAAAAAAAACAATCGGGGGGTTTGTAATGCAAGCTCCTGGGCTGTGGCCAGCACCATGTGGCTCTTTACTTGTAGAGTGGCTGGCTTTCTTGTTCAGTCTAACACTTTCAGCAGTGACCCTAAATAAGAAAGAATAGGAATACCAAATATTGTGTCTTTCTGGAATTCTATACAATAATTGCTAAACTCACTAAAGGTTTATTTCAGGCACACTTCAGGGGTTTAGTCACTGATTTAGTCTTATTTTAAACACCTTTCATCCTTCTGAGGTCGATAAATGAATACCAACACAGGTTGGGTGATATCGGGTGTATATTTTTTCTATATAAAGCGCTTAAGTGTAAGTGCTATATAATAACACATCATTATCATTTGGTCATGGACGTCTGCTTGCATTCACAGTAATTTGGTAATATGGGCCTATGCACACTGATATTAACGATACATATGGCGATCCATTCTTGTATGAAATGTACATCACATTATAGTGATATTGTAACCATATTTTTCGTAGTGTACAATGCCATGTGATGCCACTTCCTGTTTTGTCAACAGGTGAAAGGTTGTTGTCCATCTCTTCCCGAGATATCACTTCGGGGTTGGGTCAAATGACATCACTTCGTGTGATGTCGTCAAGGGTCGTGTATTGTCACTTCCGCTACCCTTGGCATTTTGGTGAAATGACGTCCCTGGTGTTGCCCTGAATAGGATAAGAATGTGAGTCATCCGTAGTATTTAGCATGTATTTGGGAGCCGTCATGTATTGTCAGAATAAGACAATATGCGCCTTTCTGGAATGGGCGCAAATGAAAAAGGTGCATCCTCTGCACATTTTCATTTGCACTCATTTTTGAGACTCTGAAGCAATAATTCAACACTGACACATTTGAGGGCAGCACTGGCAAGTTGGCACAGTGGGCAACATATTATGTGCAGCACAGAGGGATATTTAAGCAGCATGCACTTGGAGGAAACACCCATACAAACAAAAGCAATTCATATTTTTTTTTATTTTGTGGTAATTATAAGTTTATTTATTGCATAGCACAGGACCAATGACGTGTTATAATTCCTGGTATAGTATTTAAGAGAGCCATCAATATATCGCTGGTACAATACTTGGCACCTGTGTCATTTGTGTTGATTCCAATTAGTTAGAGCACAAATTTGCACACTAAGGGCCTGTTTCATGGAATTGTTTACGTGGAAAATACTGGATTTGCGTAAAAAAATGCATGCAGAATTCCATCCGTCGATTCACGGAATCAACTGTGTGGGATATTTTTCCGACTTACGTGGATTACCAGCATGCTCCGTGCGTCTCTGCGTGTGACCGAGTGCCTTGTGCGAGAGACCATGCATGGAGTGGGCGAAGCCTACGCAGAGGGTGGAGTTGTGGCGGAGCACAGAAAATGGGAAACAACATGCCAAAAAGTGGGCGTTCGGAGGTTTGGCACACCCACAAGTGCGCATGACAAAGCGTATTCATGGATGTGATCGCACAACCTCTCGCCTGCAAAACGGCCACGCAAAGCCCTCGATCTCTCCGCTACCCGAAAGCAGGCATACAGACATGCGTGGAGGATTCACAACTTTGGAGAAGGGTTTGCATAGTGAATTTATGGGTGCGTGCAAGCTGACTGGTTTCCGATCATAGTTAGGGGTGTAAAATGGGGAGTAACCAGCCTTGCAAAATACAAACGTATGTTGATACCAGAGACAGATCGGAAGCACGGAGGAAGGTGCACATACCCGAGCATAGATATGGGGAGTAACCAGCCTCCCAAAATGCAAACGTAACTCAGTGTTGATACCGGAGACAGATCGGAAGCACGGAGGAAGTTCCACATACCCGAGCACAGGACGAAAGTAAATCAGGGCTCCTAATACTCTTATACCTGTTTGCGGCATTTGATCTGCTAGAGCATACAAGCCTACTAAATTGTCTATGTACTTTCGGCCTATGTTCCAAAGAAGCGACTTATTGGATCTGCTCTTTCCTAAATCACATGAAATTAAGAGCGTGCTGGGCTGATGCATCCTCAGTATCTGAACGTATAGACGATGGCGCCCACAGGGAGCATGCTTATCTCCTACAATGTTTAATCTGTACATTAAGCCCCTCTACAATCTCCTTACCTCTTTAGACCTTCACTTTACTAATTACGCGGATGACACTCAGCTCCTTGTGAAGCTGAGTGGAACCACAAACTCGACTTAGTAAAGCTCATCTATATCCATAGCCTTTTTAAGGGCTGGATGACTCAAAATTGGATGTGTCTGAATCCAGCCGAAACAGAATTTAGGATCTTTGGTGGAATGCAAGCTAGAACCAAACTAAGCTCAGAATATTCTCATATGAGCGTTAAAAACAACTGCATAAAAGTCAAGGACAAAGTGAAAACCCTTGGTGTACACATGAATGCGTCTGGGAGTTCCCAAGCTCATGTTGATGGTGTGGTGAGTAGCACACAGTATCATCTTAGAGTGGTGAGACAGGGGAAACCACTCTTGTCTCCGAAAAAGCGGACAGCGCTGGTCGGGGCAATCATTATGCCCCACCATGATTATTGCAAGGCCCTCTTGGTTGGCGCTCGAAACTGCAGCAGTAAAAGACATTACAAACCTAAGCTGTGCGCCTCATCTGTGATATTCCCAAGAGAGAGAATATCTTGTGTGATAGGAAGAATCTGCACTGGCTGACCGTATCTGCAAGAATACGCTTTAAAGCACTCACTTTTACCCACAGATGCATTCATGGTAATGCCCCTGCATACCTAAAGGAGCAAATGCCAAGAGACCCCAGCATAGACATGGGGAGTAACCAGCCTCACAAAATACCAACAGATCGGAAGCACAAAGGATGGTTCACATACCATAGCATAGATAGCGATACTGATTAGGAGTTGCCAGGATGGTGCATGTACCATAGCATAGATAGTGCATACCGATTAGGAGTTGCCTGGATGGTGCACATACCATAGCATAGAGTCATGACCCCTGCCCCTGGCCCTAATAGGAAAGCCAGGTGGGCTGCACATGGCTCCAGAATCTCGCAGAAAAGATGGGGCTTCCTCTATGCCCTAAGGCGACCACTGAAATAGTTACCACCATTGATTTATGAAAATAGCTTCCGGTCCAGTGTCTCAATGCACTACAGTCTTAACCCTTCTGTGTCAGGATGGTCACCGGTAATCTATTGCCTTTGAGCTCATCAAGGCACCCCAGTTTCGGTTGGTCTTCGGGATGCCGTGGGTGGTAGCTCACAATCCGCATATAGATTGGCGTGCAAGGGAGTTGGTCTTTTCCAAAGGCTGTACTCACACTTGTTACTATAAAGGAAATAAGTCAACGAATCCAAGCCCATCTGTTCATGGAACAGCGACAATAACTCTCGGTGTGACCGGTACCCTACCAAGTGAATACCAGGACTTTCAAGATGTGTTTCAGAAGGAACAAGCTAACACCTTGCCACCGCCCAGGCCATATCATTGCCAGATCGACCTGGTACCTGGTGCACAAATCCATTGTGGTCGAATCTATGCACTTACTGAACCTGGGAACCAACTTTTGAAGTCCTATTTAGATCAATACCTGGCTAATGGTTTCATCTGCCCTTCAAAGTCATCAGCAGCATCTCCCCTATTCTTCGTGCCGACACTATCTCCTAGGTGCCAGGCATACCATCACCGTGATAACTGACCATAGCATTCTACAATATCTAAAAACAGCAAAGGCTCAATCCTCACGACAGCTACGCTGGGCCCTTTTCTTCACTGAGTATGATTACGTAATCACGTTTTGGCCTGGGGTTAAAAACGGAAAAGCTGATGCCGTTTCCCGTATGGGTATTGATGAACAGGTGTACACGAACCCCGATCCAGTGGCTATCATTCCAAGTGACAAGCTCCTGGGCATTACAACAACAATGACTCAGAATGAACTACAACAAGAGATCTGACATTTGATGAGTCCCGAGCTGTTACAAGAATGGAATACATGGGGAGAACACTATATAATCAAGGACCAACTTCCATATTTCAGGAACCGTTTATTCTTACCCAAAAAGGAACTACAGGAACAGGTCATCTCAGGGTATGATGACTCTTTGATTGAGGGTCACCTTGGGATAGCTAAGACTCTACCCAAGGTAAAACAAAGCTACTGGTGGCCCACGTGGCGTAAGGACGCCATTCAATTCATCCTCTCCTGCAGCGTATGTGCGCAAAATAAGTCATCAAAACAAAAACTAGCTGGGTTCCTTAGGCCATTGGAAATTCCACCGGTGCCCTGCCATATATTATCTCTTGACTTTATCACCGATTTACCGCCCAGTCAAGGATATAATACCATTCTAGTGGTCGTAAACTTTTTTTCAAAAATGGCACACTTCCTGCCGTTTAAAGGTCTCCCGAATGCATCTAGCCTGGAAAAGGTATTCCTCGAACATATCGTACTACTTCATGGGTTTCCTTCGGTACTAATCTCAGACCGAGGTACCCAATTCGTATCCAACTTCTGGAGGAGATGCTGTTCCATGGCTCAAATCGATATCCGACTATCCACGAGCCACCACCCCCAAATCGATGGCCAAACAGAAAGAACAAACCAAACACTCGAACAGTACCTACGCTGTATGCTACTTCAAGTGGAAGGAAGTTGGAAAGACTTGCTGTGGATAGCTGAATATGCCTATAATAACTCCTTGCACAGCAGTACGGGACAGACTCCTTTTTACACCATATACGGCAGATATCCATGCACCTCCGAACTGGACGTTCCTACTACTCTGGAAATGCCTGCCATTAAGACTTTGCACACCATAATTTCCCAGACCTTCACAAAGGCAGTTGAACATTTACACCAGGCTAAAGATCGCCAAAAGAAATTTGCTGACCAGCATTGTGAAAGGGCTCCCAACTACCAGGTTGGAGGCGAAGTCTGGTTGGCTTCAAAACATGTGTCTATAAAAGGAACCCGGACATTCTTCCCACGATATTTAGGTCCTTTCACCATCAAATCTATTATAAAACCAGTTGCTGTTAAACTGGCCTTACCTTCCAACATGCACATTCACCCAGTGTTCCATGTGTCTCTTTTGAAACCTGTCCAACCAGGAACTCGAGTTACAATGCCACCCAAACCAGTCATGGTCAATGGAGAACCAGAATTCGAGGTCAAGAACATCCTGGACTCAAAATATGTCAGATCTAAACTATATTATCTAGTGAACTGGAAGGGGTATGGCCCGCAGGACAGGACATGGGAACCTTGTGAATATATCAATGCACCATGTTTGATACGGCGCTTCCATCATGACCATCCCGCCAAGCCAGGACCAGACGGAAGAACTACTCTGAGAGGGGCCTTAGGGGGGAGTGCTGTCATGACCCCTGTCCCTGGCCCTGATAGGCCAGCCATGTGGGCTGTGCCACGAACTTCCACCATGGCCTTAAAGGCCTCACTATCTCGTCCAAGGCTCTCTTGGAGCCAGTCCTGGCGCCTTTGGCGCCAGGCTCATGTGTGAAGCAAAATAACTTGAGACTTGGCTTGGCAATAGCCTATGGCACAACATGGAGGCCCCCGCATAGCTCAGTCCTAGAACCGAGCTATGCGGTCTAGTCTTTTAGGTGTGGTCAGACCTAGGGGTACCTGGGATACCTGGGGCCATATAAGCCACGCCCAGCCTGAGAAACATGCTTCGTGTTACTCTGCACTTGCAGCGTGACGCTCACCACGGTCAGCTCGGATCTTCACCAGCATTCCGGAGCCGGTTACCTGCAAGAACAAGAACACTGTTAGTCTACACTTACCAGTGAGTGAATCCTGCTCCTGTCCTCCGCTCCTGGGTCCTGAGAATCTTCCATCTCGGCGATGTTCCCTCGATCTTGAAGAAGCCGCAACGTGGGAAGAAAGAGACAGATAAACAGCATTAGTAAGCGTTCATTCTCCAACACTGTAAATAGCCAAAATATTGCACGCTTACCTGGGTTTAAATCGCCCACGGCCCACGTCCTCTTCGGGCCATAAGATCGACCTGCAAGAGAGAAGAAACACCAATTAGCACACAAAAGATCAAGACCATCGACCTGCAAGAGAGAAGAAACACCAATTAGCACACAAAAGATCAAGAAGGCGGCTTTACTCATCGCGCTCCATCTTCTCAGCAACATCCTTTCGGGGACATCGCAGTGGTCTGCAAGGAAGAGAGAACAAAAAGGTCAGCATAAGAAAAGGCACATAGCACTGCGCATTGCGCTTTCACTCACCATCTCGTGCGCAACCCCAAGCAGCACGGCACCACTAGAGGAGAGACATTAATAGGGGAAATTGCAAAATAAAGGACAAAACTGCCAAACCAGAAGTCTTACCTGGACAAACTGAAGTCGCAGCAGATCTGGACTCAGAGGGCCCACAACAGTGAGGCAACTAGGTTGCAACGCACCCATCCAACAACGCACCCCTGCAAAGAGAAGCAGGACGGAGAGCGCACCATACAATAAAACAAGGTGAGGAGAGCACTAGGGGGAAAGTTGGGTCCCCAAGGGAGGTGGGCTCCAGGCAGGAAGAGACAATAAGATAAACACAAATTCCTGTGTTTTCAGACCTGGTCCTAGGTCGAACAAGAGTCCAAGGGAGAGGGTTCGAGGTTGGAAGTGGTCCAACCAGACTGAGTGGCATCCCTATGGATATCAGGTGAGCGTTACACATAGATAGTGAAGAGCGATTAGGAGCTGCCAGGATGGTTCATGTACAATAGTACAGATAATGGAGACTGATTGGGAGCTGCCAGGATGGTATACGTACCATAGCACAGATAATGGAGACTTATTGGGAGCTGCCAGGATGGTGCACGTACCATAGCACAGATAATGGAGACTGATTGGGAGCTGCCAGATGGTGCACGTACCATAGCACAGATAATGGAGACTGATTGGGAGATGCTATGATGGTGCAAGTACCATAGCACAGATAACAGAGACTGATTGGGAGCTGCTATGATGGTGCAAGTACCATAGCATAGATAGTGGAGACTGAGTAGGAGCTGCCAGGATGGTGCACATACCATAGCACAGATAATGGAGACTGATTGGGAGCTGCTAGGATGGTGCAAGTACCATAGCATAGATAGTGGAGACTGAGTAGGAGCTGACTGGATGGTTCAGTTACCATAGCATACAAGGTGGAGACTGATTAGGAGCTGCCAGGGTGGTGCACATGCCATGGCATAGATAGTGGAGATTGATTGGGAGCTGCCAGGATGGTGCATGTACCATAGCATAGATAGTGGAGACTGATTGGGAGATGCCAGTGTGCTGCACGTACCATAGCATAGATAGTGGAGACTGATTGGGAGTTGCCAGGATGGTGCACACACCATAGCATAGATAGTGGAGACTGATTGGGAGCTGCCAAGGTGGTGCACGTGCCATGGCATAGATAGTGGAGACTGATTGGGAGCTGCCAGGCTGGTGCACGTGCCATAGCATAGATAGTGGAGACTGAGTAGGAGCTGTCAGGATGGTGCTCGTACCATAGCATAGATAGTGGAGACTGAGTAGGAGCTACCAGGGTGGTGCACATACCATAGCATAGATAGTGGAGACTGAGTAGGAGCTGCCAGGATGGTGTACGTACTGGACACTGAGTAGGAGCTGCCAGGATTGTACACATACCATAGCATAGATAGTGGGGACTGAGTAGGAGCTGCCAGGATGGTTCAGGTACCATAGCATAGATAGTGGAGACTGAGTAGGACCTGCCAGGCTGGTGCACGTGCCATAGCATAGATAGTGGAGACTGAGTAGGAGCTGCCAGGGAGTTGTAGGTCTTCTGTGTTCCTGTTGGCTTGGTCCTGGGCGCTCACACTTATTGAGAGTGCGACCATTTCCACTATACAGGTGACCGCGCCTCCCCTCTCCCCCGCCCCCGCCGCCCCCGCTGCCCCCCACTTTGTGTTAAAGTTATGCCAGCCAGCGGTCTGGGGGGGGGGGGGGGCGCTTTTCAGACTGACAGTCTCTTTTTCTGCTGGGCCCCTGTTCGTGCCTCGCGTGCCGCTTTCTGGAAGCGACTTGCAGGTGTCGAGCCGCCCACCCTCTCTGCGGAGATCAGCCGCGCAACCCCGGAATAAATGATGAAATATATCATTAATTCAAATCCCCAAGTCTTCTCGATTCTTTTTCACAAAGTATCAATGTTGCTTTTCATGTCGACGCTCGAAAAAGGAAAATTACAACACTTAGCGCGAACCTCTTCCAGCTGAAAATGAATTTCATAATTGCCCTGGACGATTTGATGCAGAAAACCTAATCTTCATGATTAAACTCTCAGCAATTAGCATAACTCAGCCCGCAACTGAACCCCCGAATCTATGGGGGAATGTGAAGTGTGTGGCCCTTCTGGAAACAGAGCCTGGTTCTCGGGCTCCAGCAGAGCTGGGGGGTCTCTGCAGCTTCCTGGCGATGGCCAACCCTGTCCGCGGGCCACAGCGCCCACATTACATGGCCAAAGCCATGTGCTGGAACCATCAGTGGTGTGGAATATTCCGGAGTCTCCTCGGTGGATACGGATATCAGTGTTTGCCCACGGATAGCAATGTCTTATCCATGAAATTGATCACCGCCTTCTCTGGTTTCTACATGGTATGACACAAATGGCAATGGTCTGTGCCCGATAGTTACCATGGTTATCCCTGGTGAACCCTTAGGGTCCTTTAACTGAGGTAACGCATCGTACGATGGATGGGATGCAGAATAACTTTCACACCAATTAACAAGACCGACTCAGGAAGTTGGCAAAATGTCTCATAAGACTGTTTTATTTTCAATTTTCTTAAACAGGGAGTTACACCGGACATCAACCGATGCCGCACAGCATAGTCTCAATGTATTTCATAAAAAACATTCTCACAAAGCAAAGACTCTTCATAGGTAGCGTCACAATATGTGGCAAACAAGAATAATCTATGTGGGATTGTGCTTGGCATAAGGGGAACATTTAAGTATACTTGCCATACTGGGTGCGACTGTGATTGGGTCTCTACAGTCAGATGGACAACGCATGCCCAACCCAGTGCAAGTCATCTTTGACAGTTATTACACGGTACATCATTGGCTCTTAAAACTATAAGGCCCTTCGTTACATGGCCTTCTACAATTGGTTAGCACACTTGTACCCTTCCAGGACATTTGATTCACTAGCAGCGTGTAAGCTGGTACCCCGGGTGTCAGTGTGTGGACTTGACTGTGTCTCCCCGCTGAATTAGCCCCATATCTCTCATTGCTCATGAATTCTTCCATTCAGATTGTCTTTGATCTTGGCTTTGTAGTTGCTTCTCGTCTCTAGGAATATAAGGGAATGTGAGCACATTCTTATCAATGTTCAGGTCTGATGCCCACTTCTATTTTCATCCAGGACTCACGTGACAGGAGACCGTGAATCGGCCCATTTTATATCATTTAATTGTCTCACATCAAGAAACTTGACAACCATGATGTTCTCTCTTTGTAACGTAACAAGGGATGACTCGGCATCTCACATTCACTGTTCTTCAAGGACTGATAACCAGTTTTGGCTGCTTCGGCCTTTGACATCAGGCCAGACAGCCTTCCTTGGTCTTGCTTTGAGCTCCAGCTTATTTCTTTGCTGTGACACACACATAGCTATCCATCCTTCTTTCTCCATGGATCGAGCAGCCAGATTCTATACGATGGCGGCACCGCCTGCAAGCCATTTCACTATGTATAGCCAGCCTGATGATTACTTATGCTTGCGTTACAGCATCTGTACAGTTATAAACCGGCTTGCCTGTTCTGCAGTGCTCTTCACACATGCAATTTTCAATCTGCAGATGGAAGTTTACTCGATTATTTACTTCGTCATCAGATTCTATATGGTCTATACATCTTCTTCTTCTTTGACCATTTTTCTCAGTGCCTCTCGCTCACTTCTTGTGACACCACCAGCTTCTTTTTATCTTATTTTCATATTCCTTCAGGGATTTCCTCCAGAAGACTGTCAGTTCTCCGGGGATACATCAGATTGAGTTACCTTAGTGGATACCTTGTCTGGAAGACTCTTTTTGGAATAATTACAGTTACTGGTGATGTGCTTGTCACAACTTCTGCTTCCCAAGATACAGGTAGCAAGGGGGCGGGACTTCCTCTAGAAGCATTTGGCTCCTCCTCTATACTCCCCCTCTGGTTGATCCATCTACTACACCTTCACCGGTCTCCACATCTAGACATCCCCTCTTGAAGAAGTGCTTCTTCGGAGTCCAGATCTTTACTACCCCCTTCAGGGATCCTGCTAATTTTACATGTCCATCAACACTCTAGATCATGTAGCTGATCTGGCCATTCAGATTACAGTAGACCCATTGACTAAGGTAGTTCTTGTGATTCCTTGGATACAGGAACTTTGTTTCCCTCAGGTGCTATGATGCTGGTCTTTATGCACTCTATGACTTCTTCATCGGTCAACTCCATGGGTCCAAACCCTGATTCAACATCGATCATGATCTTCATTCCTACAGCTTTGATTGCTGTCTTCTTGCACTGTGTAATTAGTATCCTGATCACACAGAGTCCAAACATTATCATCACTAACACTGCTCCAAGAAATCTGAAGATATTTGTCATCCATTGTGGAAACCATGAGAAGATTGATGGAAACCAACTGTCATCTGCAATATCTTCTGTCTCATCTTCCGTCTTATCATGCAATTTCGTCAACAACGTTATGGCCTCTGTCAAGGTCCCATTCTCGTCATCATGAGAAGGTATGAATGTGCAACATGATGGCCCGATTCTGGCACAAACGCCTCCATCCATTGCTGTTATCATATCAAGAACATCTGGAGGGTCATCAACCGTATGGCCCTCAATCCTTCCTTGATAGCGTTGAATCCCTTTATGGTAGTGTTGATCATCTGCAGGAGCTCCCAGCAAGTTGTTTTCAACCACTTCACATTGGCCATCGTTTGGATCCCATGCATAAAGATAGTCGTGAATATTGCTGAAGTCTGGCTGAACAACCTGTGCTCATATGGAATAGCATTGAAGGCTTCTATTGATTTTGCTGAAAAGTAATTCTCTCTCCTTGTCCGGTTGAGAAATTCAAGTGATTTTCTCTTGCTCAAGTGGGCGCCTGCTTTTGGAAACTCTCAAATGTTCAGGGAATTTTTTTGGAATCACTAACGCTGGAACATGTATGAGTTCTAAGGAACATGTCCCTCCCCAATCCTTGGGCAGCTTCATATACGCTCTCGACACACAAACCCAATATCAATCCATCAGGACGGCTGTCCCTGCCCCCATTCTAATGATTTTGATTGTAGTCTTGCAGCCTTCATTTCTTCCCACATAATTCTTTCCCTTTCTTTGAAAGCAAAATGTTTCATTTATCAATGGAACCACCATCATCGGGCCTGATTCATCTTCTACCCAGGTCAACAGTCTGGCGTAGTTAGCCCATGACTTTAAACAAGCATTGTTTACTCTCTGTACATCTGGCAAATATTCTGACTTCAATAGATGAGCGGTGCAGGACATCAGGCCTCCTTTCCATCCTTTTGTGGATTTCACTTGTCCATAAACCAAGACTTGTGTTTGTTCCCAAAATCCAGGCCATCCTGCTACTTCTGCTTCATCAGGGCAATTCAGTCTCTTCATTCCCGTAACTACTACTTCTTCATGTCCTTTCTCGGGATATGTAAGCATCTTGCTTTTCCACGCAGGTTCATTTTCCATCTGTGTAGTCTTGATATTATCATCCTGGAATGGAAATTAACATTTCGATTTCCATCGCAATGTGGCCCAGCTTCCTTGAAATTGGCCTCTTGGCATGCATGCTGCAAGAAGAAAGAGACATCTGGCATCGTAGTCGGGGTTTTCTCTCGGAATGAAAGTTTGTGTTGCATCCATGGCAGACATAGCAAAACCCCTTAGATGTTTTCTCTCCCACCTTTTTCATGTGCTGATTCCATTACCCAAGTGTGCTGTACTGTCTAGATATGGGTTAATCTCTTCATTATCTTCCTCTGTATTTATCTTGATTCTCACTACTACCAAATCAGTGCTCAAATAATATCATCAAGTATATCACAAAGAGTTCTCTCTCTGGGGAGAACCATAGGAGTCTCTACCTTAGTGGAAGCAACTCAAACAAGAGCAGTGCTTGTAGTAGTAGGAATCGTAGTAGTCCCCGTCTCAACAGGAGCGTTACTGTATTAGGGAATGCTACACAGAAGAAACAGAAAGACACTCAGTATGGTGACACATATGTGTATCATAAACCAACATATCAATCCCCGCCATTGGCGACACTCTGCTCATTCTCTAAAACCATGCCATGTTTGCTTCTGGTAGTTGCAGGATTTCTTCTATTATCGCTAAAAGCAGCCTTCTGATTACTGGGCCATTCTTAGGAGCATGTAAGAAAGTACGAATGACTACATCTCTTCTAACAAGGTAATAAGGATAAGCTTGAAGAATGAACACAAAGACAGCAAGTAGACATCTATGGTCATCTCCATTGGTCAGGACCATAGGGCTAGTAAAAAAACGCTCAGTGAAAAACGAGTCGGGATACTACTCATGCTTCCGTTTATCAAATCCAAATTCGAAATCTCGTTTAGGCATTTTCCTGAAACATCAACAACTTTCTAAAGTTTATTTTAAAGATTCCTGTGGCGCAAGCAAATAATTGCACTCCTGCTATAATATTTATAAGGAGTGTCCAAGCCACAGTCGAAATGCAATCTGCATTTATTTATCATACCTTCTTAATATGTAGTCCATAAAGTGCTTGCCACTTTCTCCAAGACTTTGTCAAAAAATACTGGAAGCTGTCGCATTATCGCCATTCAGTGTGGGATCTCCCTTTTCTCTAGTCTAATCCAATATGTAAAACTCAGAAAAAACACCACTTCATCATCTATTGGGCCATCCCTAAAAATGTCATTATCAGTGACATCAGTCAATCTGCACCCTTCCCCAATGGCAATCACTGTTTTCCATTGTCTATCCTCATCATCTGTTCCTTAAGCATTGCCATTTCCCCTCATACTCTGGCTACATCTAATTCTAGGGGGATAGTCTGTCCCCCTCTTCATCCATAGGTATCTGTGGCCTAAATAGAAATTCGTCTGGTATAGTCATAGCTCTTCCCACTAAGCCAGGTAGCCATGTTAACAGAATGCTCACTCCATAAAGAAAAACGTCTGGCTCCATCGGTACACTTCACAGAGCCACTTGCCCTATGAATGCCAATAAAAATTCACCGACATTCATGGAATGTATTCCAGGAGTGGAACACACAATGTCTTCGTCAGTAAAAGAAATCATCATGTTAAGGTTTGTCATTAAGTCTCTTCCCAAAACGTTAAGGAAATCTCCAGAGTTTCCTATAGGCCAGTCCACCACGGCTCAGGGTGCAGAGGCCCACCAGGAAATCTCCAGAGTTTCCTAAAGGCCAGTCCACCTATGCTCAGGGTGCAGAGGCCCACCGGAAAATCTCCAGAGTTTCCTATAGTCAAGTCAACCTCTGGGAGGGAGCGTGTTCCATAATGTGTGCGCAATGACAGTGAAGCAGGACCCCCCTGCAGGACCTCCCTGATGATTTTCAGGTGAATCTTGGTGTAGTAAGTGAGATGGAGGAGGTTAAATGTAAGGTTCAAAGATTGGGTTTCTTGGAGATGCGTTGTGTGAGAGAGGGGGGCTGTGTTGCAGAGGCAGTGGTGAGTGGTTGAGAGTATTTTAAAATCAATGCCTGCTTTGATGGGAAGACAGTGGGCTTCGCATCTGAGATGTGCTCTGAGCGTTTGAGGCCACAAACTGCTCTGAGGGCGTTGTTCTGTGTGAGTTGTAGTTTATTGAGATTCTTGTTGGAGGTCTCTGCTAGGATGGCATTGCAGTAGTCAAGTTTGCTACCGACGGTTGCTCTAGCAAGAGTGAGGCAGTTGCTAGGGGTGAGGAATTTTCTAGCGAGATTGAGCAGTTTGGTGGAGTATACAGCAGAGGAGGTAATTGCTTTCACGTGTTTGTTCAGGTCGAGTTCTGCATCTAGGAAGACTCCTAGTGTTTTTACATGAGTGGAGACAGGGATGCTGTTTCCATCAATGATGAAGGAGGAGTAGGCAGAATCAAAATATTTGAGGTTTTAGGGGGATCCGACAATGAGTGGCTCAGTTTTATCATCATTGCGGCAGAGGTGGTGGTTTGCCATCCATGCCTTAATGATGTTGTAGATGTGATTGATGTTTGCGCAGTCGAGGTCATAGGTGCCAGATAGTTTAAGGAGGATCTGGGTGTCATCAGCAAAATGTGTGTAAGGGATATTGAGGTTGTCAAGGCGATCAAACAGGTCCTTAGTTTACGTGTTGTAGAATGTAGGTGAGACACAGGATCCCTGTCGGACACCATAGGGAACTGGGATGGAGTCTGCTGCTTCCGTGCCGGCGAAGACCCTAGAGTTTCGTTTGCTCAGGAAGGATTTGACACATTTTGCTGCTTCTTGGGAGAATTTGAAGGAGGTGGTGAGGCAGTGGCAGAGGATATCGTGGTCTACGAGATTGAAGGCCGCTGAGAGGTTGAGTAGCATGATAATGGCAAGGTCTCCTTTGTCGCAAATGAGGTTAAGTTGTATCTTGAGATCGAGGAGGGTGGATTCCGTGCTAAGTCTTGGTCTAAAGCCAGATTGGCGTAGACCGAGTAGGGAGTGGGCTTTTAGGTACGTTTGTAATTGTAGGTAGGCAGTGCAGTCAAGGATTTTCAAGAGGAATGGGACTGTAGTGATGGGGCAGTAGTTGGTGGGCAGAGTGGGATCAAGGGAAGGTTTTTTCAGCAGCGGTTTGACCCAGGCTTGTTTGATGGTGGTAGGTATGTTGTCATTACTGAAGGAGGCATTGATGAATTTAGTAATGTTGGGGGCTAGGGGCTCGGCACAGAGTTTGATCAAGTGTGCGGGGCAGAGTTCACTAGTGCAGTTGGAGGCTTTGAGGTGTTGGATGATGCTAATATTTTTAGCAATTGTGATGGGGGTCAATTGGAAGGGGGAAATGGTGGCTATGGGTGGGGAGGATGAATGGTGGGAGGGTTCAGCTTGAGGGATCTGTGCTTTCTTGAGGATGGTTTTATCTCTAAGGTTCTGGATTTTGTTGGTTAGGGTGGATTGTACCAGTGTGCTTCCCATGTCAAGGTTCTCTTCTACGGTTACCCTAGATGGCTCTGATGTTGCTCCCTGTAACGGGAGAAACTCTTCTATACTGCCTTATTGTATCACCAGAATTGGTTCCATTAGCTCCTTTTGAATGAGGTTAATCTCGTGCTCCCACTATCTTCTCTTTTGTTCTAATTCTTCAACCAATTCTCTTCAATTTCTCACCTCTTGTCTAACTCTTTCCTCTTCTTGTCTAACCTCTTCTCTCCTTACCCCTGTTCCTCCTCTTCTTTTTGTCTCTGTATTCTGTTGTCCCTTAATTTCTGTGCTTCCTCCTCTTCTCCTTTCTTGCCTATCCTGTTCTTCTATCGCTCTCTGTCTGTTTTCATACCTTCTTTGCTCCTCTGCCCGTTCCTGATACATTTGTTCTCGCCGCTGTCTGCTCTTTCTTTTGCATTTGACTTCCTTCCATCTTTTTTCTCGTTCCCTGTCCTTTCTATCTTGTTCGTCCATGTCTTCCGTTTGCCCTACTTCCTCAATGCTTTTCCCATCCAGCTTGAGTAATATCTGGCTTCCCATCCATTTGTTCTGTACAAGCGTTACCTCAGCAGCTTTATCCTTTTCTCCCTTCCATCGCTTGATCTCTCATTATATTTCTGTTGATACGTTCGATCGCTCACTCTTCTCTTCTTTGCCCTGTATGATCTTAAAGATCTCTTCTCTACTCTTACTCTCCTCTGGACTATCATCACTGCTATAATTGGGTGGTTCATATATCAAATTACTATACCCCATTGCCAATTCCAGTTCCCTTAAGGGATACAACCTTTCATCTTTTATTTCTACGCCTTTCACTTGAAGCGAGGTAAGGGGAGCAGAAGGCTTGGCACCTTCCTCTTTACATTGATTAAGCATCCATTCCTCAGGTGGCGGATCCTCTCTCTCTTCCTGGTACATCTTCCAGAGCTCTAAAAAAACTAACCTTTTTTCCAATTTCTTCCCTGTGTATGCAATGTGCAAGTATGTGGTCATGTGTTGCAATACTGCTTTTGACAGTCATCCCCCATGTGGCCATGGCATGAACATCTTATCTGCCGTGCCTTTCACCCATTCCGTACTATACTGTTTGTGCTTGGGCATGTGCTTTGGTAATTTCTTATATAACTGCATCAGAGGAGTAACATCTCCCATTGTGACTAGTGTCAAATGACTGTCAATACTTACCAGATCTTTTAAAACTCCTTCACAAAAGCAACAAATATGAGCGCGTCCAACAATCGCAGCTCAAAACCTCTATATATCCCTATGAGCCCAATCTACCTCTGGGTTGGTACCAACAGTTTCCCTAGATAAATAATATAACCTCTTGACTGTTTCTCGCTCTTCGAGACTTTGATTTCAACACAAAAACACAAACAGACAGGCTAGTCTACTCTTCATATTAATCGTCAGTGATCACTCTTAATCTCTGCCCCTAATAATACCCTGATTACAGGGTTTAGATTGTTAACGTATATGGACCTGTCCTGTACTTAGCCTAGTCTATTTCAACTGAAGTGTATAACAATCTCTTCTAAAACACCTTGGGGTAGAACTCTCTGGCCTGCTCTTCTATCCCTCTCGTTACCCAAAAAAAGTCTCCCCGTTACTTTCCCATGAGTTGCCCATTACTATCTAAATTACCACAATCCCACCCCCCCTATTTACCATTCCCCTCAATCTACTCACCATTCGATGTGCTTGGCTCGAGGCCTTTGGTATCGAATCCTTCTCCAGTCGACCACTTCATCTTCCATCCGCAGAGGGCCTGTGGAAACCAGGTAGGGATTTCGTCAAGAATGGACCCTATCCACCGTGTCGATTCTTCTTGCAAGAATTCTATATCGGCCGCTCGCCACAGGAAACCCTGTGATCTTCCAGCTAGATGGCGAAGGATGTTCGATCATCCGAAACGCTGGAGTCTACAGGTCGATGGATCTTATTTCCAAACCATTCGACATGCTGCCAAGTGAACCCTTATGGTCCTTTAATTGAGGTAACACATTGTACGATGGATGGAATGCAGAATAACTCTTACACCAGATAATAAGACTGACGCAGGAAGTTGGCCAAATGTCTCGTCAGACTGTTTTATTTTCAATTGTCTAAAACAGGGTTCTACATCAATGGACGGCGCACAGCATAGTCTCAACGTATTTCATAAAGAAGCATTCTAACATAGCAAAAATTCATCAGACGTGAGGTCACAATACGTGGCAAACAAGAAAAATGTATGTGGGATTGTAAGGGAAGATCAGGGTTTCAGCCACTCTGGAACGGTTGGATCTGGGTGCAGAGAGGATCTTGTAGCCGTCAGGGAGGAGAGTCTCAAAGCTTGTGACAGAGCTGGCCTTGAACCTTGTCTCGGTGAGACAGAGGACATCGAAGTCAAGTTGCTCCAGGAGGCGGCAGATGCCAGAGGAGTGTTTGACAGCTGAGCGAGAGTTTAAAGTGACAATATGGAGAAGTTTGCCATCCTTGAAAGACTTCTGAGGAGGGGTATAAATCAGAGGTACGCCCTGCGAAGGTGTAGAAGAAGCGGGAGGTGGGGAGAAGAGGAAGAAGGAGAGGGCAAGGTAGCCAAGGAGGAGAAGGTGAGGGAGCCGTGGAGGGGAGAACGCGGACAGCAAGGGAACAAAGGAACGTAATGAGGTGTGGGAAGCGTCTATCAAAGAGGAGAAGGTTGGCTTGAGGGCCTTGGACCAAGATGGTACCATTCAATTAAACATTAATGATGACCTTAGAGGAGTAGAAGGGGTCCAGGAGGGTCTCCCACCGGTTGCCACCATTAATGGGAGAGGAAGAGAAGGCAGAGAGCACAGAGACATATGTAGAGTCCATAGGTCTGGCAAGGGAACGACAAAGAGTATGTCGGTGAAAATTTGCCTGGAGGAGGCTCTCGTTTAGGAGTCAGCGATAGAGAGGCCTGGGTTGGAGACCAGGATGTCCTTTTTAAACTTCTTCCTACCAGATTTAGTGTGGAGAGCAGGATAGTCGATAGCGAAGCAGTTAGAAAAGATAGGAGAGATAGAGAGCACCATAGAGAAGGTAAGGAAAGGAGAGAAGCGGAAGGGAGTGGAAAGGGGAAGGGGAGAACACTAGGGAAGGACACAGGGCAGGGTGCAAGCAAACGAGACAGAGAGAGACGAGACAAGTTGACAATTGGACAAGACAGCAGGCGCTTAGATGGTGGTAAAAGGTTTTCTAGACAAGTGCTTTTCTAGGAGACAGACCACAGACTGTCAGTTCTCCGGGGATACATCAGATCATGTTTTCTTAGTGCATACCTTGTCTCGAAGACTCTCCTTGGAATAGTTACAGTTACTGGTGTTATGCACATCACAACTTCTGGTTCCCAACAAACAGGTAGCATGGGGGTGGGACTTCCTGTAGAGGCATTTGGCTCCTCTTGTAAAGTGGTTTCTTCACAATCAGGCATGGATAGAAACATCAGCGTTGGATATTTAACATGGTCATGCGTTTTTTCAGCCAGGTTGGCCATGAATTTTCAATGACATTTTCGAGTGTTATCTGTGGTTTCTCTGTGGTGGGTCATGAGTGACAATGGTTTGAACCACATTTCTCCCATCTTAAGGAAGCTTCTCTGCCTTCCCACCCAGACAGAATGTTCGCCATTAAGACTGGCTACATTACTATAAGGCAACCACTGCTTGTAAACCCGCCTATCTAGCTGCAAACTCTGTAGCTCACGTGGTTCCCCCTCCTTCGGTGTCCAGGCCAACCCCAGACTCATGATGAAAGTGGCACACGAGGGAAAAACAGGAAACAGGACTTCTCTTGAAATGCCTCTGTTTACTGGAACCCCAGCCCAGTGGCAATCCTCCAGTAGTTCAGTATGGCACTCTGGACCTTACACTTCAGTCAATGCCTAGGTGCTGCTTAAGCTTCTTGTGTCCGCGCCTTACATCCCACCCCACGGCTTGAAAATCCCATGCTACATATATTAGCCCCCATCATACCTCATATGTTAACCTCAATGGCATATACAGAGCTCTGTTTTTTCCAAGCTCAGTTTGCCCTATAGAATACCCATATGGAAATACAAAGATTAGCCTATGATAATCAGCACGGTTATCTGTGGTTTCAGCATGTGTAGCCATGCTTTTTAATGATATTTAGAATGGTTACAGACAGGTTCTCGTGGTCAGCCATGTATGACAAAGCCTCATTCAGTTATTCACCCTTGTTACCTGTGGGTATTCCTGGTCAGTCATGGATGATCCATTATATGTCCCTAGTGGAAGAGCCCGTGTACACGTGACAAAATGCGTGAAGAAAGACATTTTCAGAGTGTTAATAGAGACATTGGGGATGTGTGATATGATGAAAATAATTGTATTTACAGAAAGCCCTCTCTCTGTATGGGAAAAAAGACATTTATTTTATTGGAGAAATAGTTGTTAATCAAATGAATTTCTGTTTACATGTTTTTTTTAATGTATATATTTTCTTAGTGTGTGCTACTTGAAGTATGCTGTTAAAGTGGTATCACTGTCTTGGGACTTTTCTGCAGCTAATTGCATGTTATCATTGTTGTAATGCACATTTTACTCACCTGGAAGATGAACTTGAAGTTTTATTAGTGTATGCATTAGGTAACAGCTCCCTCTAGCAGTGATAACAGGTGAAACAGGCACATGATGGCTTTGGGCAAACATACATCTGGCCTTTCTTTATATAGTATGATAGTTTTATCTGCGGCTTCTCTATGGTCAGCTATGAATAACAATTGCCTGTTGATATTTTCCATGGTTGTATGTGTTTTTTTCGTGGTCGTCCATGGATTGGAACAGTCTGCCCATGATATTTAGCACAGTTTTCACGGTTATTGTGGAATCTGGGTCCTAATATGCTCTGTTTCAGCAGCTCATCCTTCTCTTCAGGCAACTAGGCAGTGGCCATCAAAGCATGTCTGTTGCTCTCCTCTATTTATGGGCAGTAAGCAGGATGGGAAGACAAAGAAGCCCCTTCTTACTCCTTCAACAACCCCATCTTTACCAGCAGAACTTGACCACTCTCCCACAGGGTATGCATAATAATTCATCATTTATTACGTGCTTAATACGGGAGACCAGTTTCTAGACATGGCACCGGGATTCATACCTGTATTGCTCTGCGTTGCTCCTAAACTGTCCTCCCGGCCCTGCTTTGGAGGGAACAGTGAGTCAGAACAATGGCTGGGAGTAGCGGGCTGCGGAGAGTGGCATGTTTGCTGGGATTGACAGTAACAGTAGTTAAGGCCTCTTGTTGAGTGCAAACAACTAGCAGTGCCTTTTTCATGGAGATCCACAGAGAGACACACTTGGCAAATAACATTCCTCATAATTAATACATTCACCCATTTCCATCCACTGACACAAATGTAGCTCACATGGCAGATACAAATAAATGATGGCATTCTCAATGCCAATAAATGCTGCTTTAATCAAAACTTTAAAATCTGCATTGTGGAGCAATTCTGAATAGAGACCGACCGTGCATTCGAGAGACGGCGTCCAAGATCTTTTAGGATTTCCCGTCCACCTGGGTTCTAGGGAATTTACTCAATGGCAACACATTCAAAGCACTAGATATAGCACCACTTTAAGGACATAACATTCCACCAAGACAGATACTCACAAGCAATCCCCTTCAAGACTGTCCACATCTGAAGCATCGGCCGGGCACGGGTGCGATCCTCTGTAGGGAGCGAGCCCACGATAAAACGGGCTTGAGAGGCAAGGAAATCCCTCGAATCACTCGATTCTGAAGAGTCTGAAGTTTGTTGCCTAAGAAGAGGGACATGCACTATTGTATTGTGAATAGTGCACTGCTTGCACTAGTGTCCCATGGGATTTCTATCAGCAAGGTATATAGACGCATGCAGTTATCACAACTGCATCCATCTAATGCGAAAAGGACCCCCAGATTCCCGACCAATTCCAAGGGGGTGGAGGAGACCCAGATGTGTTGGCCACTGAAAGGGGGTGGGGCACCAGGGGAACGGCCGATGAGCAGGGCTTACTTTTATTGCCATTGAGGCATAAACAGTTTTCCTGCATCCATCACTTTGCCATCCCTAGGGCCCCCACAAAGCATCCTCAGACCCTCCATAGACATCAACCACAGTCTAAACACAGCATACAACTAAGTGTAAGGGGGAACAGAGATATTAAACAGAAGAGGAGACTGAGGGGAACCCTGAGGGACTCCACGTCGAATCGAATAGCTGGAAGAGATAACATTGCCCAGCCCTGCCCTCTGTCTCTTCTCCTAGCTAGCTCTGCCCTCTGTCTCCTCTCCTAGCTAGCTCTGCCCTCTGTCTCCTCTCCTAGCTAGCTCTGCCCTCTGTCTCCACTGCTAGCTAGCTCTGCCCTCTGTCTCCTCTCCTAGCTAGGTCTCTCTAGTGATTTACTAATGTAGTGATTTGATACTGTAAGGATATCATTAGTGTCTTTGTAATCAGTTTTAACTTATCTTGTATTGTTTGTTATATTAGGTCCTCGTTCCATCTGCACGAGCTCATTCTAACATAGAGCTCGTGGAGATGGAATGTTTACTATTGACAGTTGATACGGATAGACGGTGGGCCTGCTGGAATAAACTGTAGTTCCCACTAACGTCGCGTCTCCTGCATCTTACTTTTACATTTGGCGATGAGGATTACCACATCTCAGCGGGCCCACTGCACGCCAATCCGGAGGAGGCATGCACCATAAGGCGAGGTGCCGGGAGGTCCGTGTCCGACAGAAGCCTCCACCCCAGCCAGATCAGTGGAGTGTGTGCAGCCTGCGACGTTGCTGGCTTAGAGCTGGCAAACAGTGAATGCCTGCTCCGCCCTCCGATCCCCTGGGCGTAGAAACGGCCAACACCTGCTCGCCACCCCATCTCCGGTTAACTCTGGAGAGACAGGCCGCTCTGCCCCCCGTTCACTTTTGGGGCGTAGAAACGGCCGGCAAAGATCAACATGAGAGACGGGCCTCAGAGGAAGCTACCGTCTAACATGTTAGAGAAGGACAGCAGTTTCATAATAGTATGGTGCTAACATGCATTGAAAGGAGTAATACCATAGAAACCGCTGAGGTGGGGCAGCAGCTCTTGAGAAGTGCCATGATAGAGTGCCTTGGAGGAAATTAAAGTACAGTACAAGTTATAAGAGTGGGCAGCAATATGCTGTTGTGTGGGGAACTAAAAAAAGAATAAAAGGAAGGAGAATATTGCCTTTATAAATTGAGACCGAACTGAAGGAAGCTTCCACAAGTACTACAGCGTGAATTTTGTATCAAGCATTTAAAATGGCAGCAGCAAGCATGGCCCCTCCCCCACCATTTTTGTCAGAACCTGGTACCCCAGTTATAAAATGGGACAGGTGGAAAAGGCTCTTTGACACATACCTGGTAGCTTTTGGGGGTGATAAATATTCCCCTGCAAGGAAAGAAGCGATATTATTGCATAATCTAGATACAGGAGAGCAATGTGTTTTTGATGGACTATCTGACTCCACAGACTTAGGTCAAGGTGAGGAAGACCAGTTCACAGTAGCCATTAGGAAACTGCAAATACACTTCGAGCCAAAGAAAAATATCACCTTTGAGAGACACAAATTCTTCTCCAGAAGCCAAGAATCCTGTGAACCAGTATAAGCATTTGTTGCAGCCTTACACACACTAAGTCACTCGTGTGATTTTGGACCCTTAACTGACTCTCTCATTCATGATCAACTAGTACGCTGTACTAATAATAACAGGATACAGGAAAAATGATTGTCTAAGGAATTATCCTTAGAACAGTCAGTTGAAGTAGCCAGAGGAAGAAACCACTAAGTATACGGCCAGCATGAAGTCAGATAAGAGTCACAGTGAGGTTGCGGCAATCAAGAGTGGGAAGAGACAAGTCACAAGTAAAAGCGTAAAGTGCTTTAAGTGCGGGAGTAACCGTCATATTTTTTCAAATCCGTTCTGCCCCGCAAGAAATACCAGCTGCCTCAAGTGCAAAAGGAGAGGACATTTCGCGAGAGTCTGCAGGGATAACTCGACGGTGGAAAATATCGAAACAAGCATTGGAAGTCCTGAGCAAGAGGGGAATAGTGTGGAGCAGCAGAGAATACAAACCAAACACGTCCTAGAGATTGGAGATGTCTCGGGTGGGGAAAAAGGTCCTGTAGATGTTTTCATGGTTAACAACAGAGTGGTCATGATGAAGGTGGACAGTTGCTCACCGTGGACAAAAATGTCTGAAAAGACATTTTTTAATTGTTTTAAGGGCAACTGAAAGGATCTATGTAAACCTACAATTGAACCGTATGCCTATGGAAATGTTAAAATTGAGCTACTTGGAAAGTACACCGCCACTATCAAGTTCAAGGGAAGAAGCTGTGAAGCTGAGATATATGTGACAAAAGAAGGGTCATCCTTATTGGGCTGGAATGAACAGAAAAACTAGGAATAAGAATACAAGCCAATTCGGAATGTCCAGTAATGGTTGCTGAAATTAGAGATCAATGGGAGAAGGAGTTTCCCAATGTATTCACTGATGACCTTGGAAGACTAATAGGATATGAGCATTAAATTAAACTAAAGAAAGATGCTGTATCAAAAATAAGTAGGGTTAGGTCGGTAACACAACATCTTAGGGGTAAAGTGAAATCTGAAATAAACTCTCTGCTTCAAGGTGGCGTCATAGAGAGAGTGAAGGTGCTGCATGGTTATCACCAATGGTAGTAGCGACCAAACCCAGTGGTGACATAAGACTATGCGTAGACTTGAGAGAACTTAATAAGAACATATTAGTTGACCGCCATCCTCTCCGGAACAAAAGTGAGAAGTTGTCAACATTGAGTAGTGCGTGTATCTTTTCAGTCATTGATCTGTCGCAGGCATCCCATTAGGTCCCTCTTTAGGGGGACTGTCAACATCTTACCTCTTTCATTACACCAGAGGGAACATTTAAGTACTGTAGGATGCCGTTTGGGTGAGCTTCGGCAGCCGCTGTATTTCAGTGGGTAATGGAAATTATCATGGAAGGTGTTCAAAATGTGGTAATATTTCAAGATGATGTGTTAGTGTATGCTAATTTCAAAGAAGAGCATGACCAGATCCTTAGGATGGTCTTGACAAGATTGGGGGAGGCGGGTCTAACAGTCAAGAGAAATAAGTGCAAAATATCAGTAGAGAGTGTGTAATATCTCGGTCATGTAGTGTCCAACCAAGGAGTAAATCCTAAAGTGAGTTTGGTTGATGCAATTGAAAATGCACCATGCCCATCAGACAAAGACCAAGTTAGATAATTTCTTGGTCTAGCAGAATACTATCATAAATTTGTGGAAACATTTGCAATCATATCTATACCTTTAAGGGCCTTATTGAAGAAAGGGGTGAAATTCCAATGGTCCACTCAATGTGAGGTAGCGGTTAGAAACATTATAAATGTTATTGTGTGTGCACCCTCCACTGGAAGATTTAGTGATGATGACCGTACCGTGCTGGTAGTTGATGCCAGCATTTTAGGTTTGGGGGATACCTTGTTGCAATATGATTCTAGTAAGAGGGAGAGGGTATTTGCATTTGCCTCCAGAACTCTCAAGGGAGCAGAAGCAAACTGCTCAGTCATAGAACGCGAGACACTGGCCATGTTTTGGGCCATAAATCATTTCAAGTATTTCCTGTGGGGAAGGAAGTTCTGTGTGCGATCAGATCACAAACCTTTAGTTCAATTGTTCAATGGTGGCAGGTGGGCATTAGGTTCTCCGAGAATAAGTAGATGGGGTTTGGGACTTCAAGCGTAGAATTTCATAGTATATTATCTACCTGGAAGAAAAATGTAGTAGCGGATTGTTTGTCTAGGCTGCCAATTGATAACGATGCGACAATGGATAAAGTAATGAGGAAGGATATGTGGTAAGTGAACTGGTGAGTGTGGACAAGGAAGTGTGGGTTAGGACTGAAGAGACTGGTCAGGATTTGGAATGTATTAAACAATGGACCAGAGACGGATGGATAAGGAAATTCTTGAAAAGAGATTTGAAGTATGGTGGGAAATAAGAGATGAGATGAGAATTGTGGGATGTAGGCTAAGAAGGGGCAACTGTGTAGTTCCTCCAGAAAGTGTGTAAAGAAATCTCATAGAGTTAGCTCACCAAGGTCATTTAGGGGAAAGTGCCACTAAGAGAAGGGTACGGCAGAGCTACTGGTGGCCTAAAATGGACAAAATGGTGGAGAATTATGTGAAAAACTGCAATGCGTGTCAGCAGAGTGACAAATCGAAAATTGTCCGTGAGATACCAATGATGCCTAATACTGTACCAATTCAACCATGGCAAAAGGTATCTCAATTCATGAGGTCATTTTTGGTGGGTTATGGAATAAAACACATCCAGACTGCACTATTTCACCCAAGAGCAAATGGATTAGTGGAGAGATTTAATAGACTTATGAAGGGAGCGATTCAGTTGGCTTTAAGTTCGGGCCAAGACTGGAAGGAGCTGTTAAATCACATGTTATGGAGCTATCTAACCACGTCACATTCAGTGACAAAGGTATCCCTGTTTGTGTCGCTTAAAGGGAGAGAACCAGGAACTAAACTTTGTCCTGGATGGTTGGGTTTGGCCAGTACTGTAGTTGTTGATAGGGGGGCCATCGTGAATCTCATTAGAGAAGCACAGGATGTCAACAAAGAATCCTTTGACAGGAGGGAAAGAGTAAAAAACAGGATGTGGAATGTAGGAGACAGGGTTTTTGTTAGAAACCCGAGGTACTCTCAAAAGTGTGTAGAGAGCAAATACATTGGTCCAAAGAAAATTATTGAAGTGCGTGGAAATGTCGTTTTGGAAGGAGATGAAGTGTGGTCACAAGGTAGGTTGGCAGAAGCTAATACAAAAGAAGGAAGTGTAGAGACTCAAATTGTGGGTGTTGAAATAAATAAAAATGAGGTTTCTAAGGAGGAGTCTTCTGTTTAAAAAAAAATGTTGAAGCCAAGGAAGGTTTAGGTTCTAAGAGGCCAAGAAACAAACCGGGATGGATGAAA
Source organism: Ambystoma mexicanum (assembly GCF_040938575.1). Taxonomy (NCBI): domain Eukaryota; kingdom Metazoa; phylum Chordata; class Amphibia; order Caudata; family Ambystomatidae; genus Ambystoma; species Ambystoma mexicanum. The sequence goes on from NC_090932.1 coordinate 1,682,899,919, forward strand.
GATTTTGTAGAATTAAATGTTTTAAATCTGTTTATATTTTTGTTAAAATGTTTGGGGATGGAGATATGTAGTGATTTACTAATGTAGTGATTTGATACTGTAAGGATATCATTAGTGTTTTTTTAATCAGTTTTACCTTATGTTGTATTGTTTGTTATATTACGTCATCGTGGAATGTTTACTATTGACAGTTGTTAGGGACAGACGGTGGGCCTGCTGGAATAAACTTGAGTTCCCACTAACGTCGCGTCTCCTGCATCTTACTTTTAGACCCTGCCCATTTTCCAGGTGGTGGATCAGCTTGCCGTGGTGCATGGTGGGAAACGCTGGCCAGAAATCCAATAAGATAAAGGCACAATCAGAATGAGAAAGGTCTCTCTTTCTGTGCTGTGCAGAGGACGGGAGCCCGACTGACTCTCGGCAAGAAAGCTTTCCCTCCCCAGGTAACTGGACAATGATACTGTGAGCTCTCTCTTCAAGATTTTACTCACAAGGGTGGGTTTAGGGACAGCCCTAAAATTAGCAAGGTTCTTAGACTCTTGGTTTGCCCTTTTCAGGCGAGTTGTTGACTAAAAACTTTGACTTGGACTTGGAAAACGATCTCTGTGCGCAGAAGTGTTAACAATAACTAAGAGCTCATTGGACAGGATTGGAATACAGTCTTTTGCAAATCTCTCTGGAAGACACCCAGAGAAGACGACAAAGCTTGCAGTCCTTGAAGCATCCTAATAACAAGGCCGCCAGTGAACGATTGCAGAGAGGCCAAGACAGAAGATGTCCTAGTTGAGGCTGGCAGAGGAGGGTTATAAATCCTTGGTCCAGCAGCCATCGAATCATGCAAAGAGCTAATGGAAGACTTAAAAAAGATGCCAAAGTACCAGAAAGTGATTGCGGAGGTGCCTCCCGCGGAGGAACCAGATGCTGTTAATAGCTTTTGAGTTCAGTTTGGAATGTGCAGCAGAAATTCGATTGGACAGTAGAACTTCTAATCATATCCCAAAGAATTTTAGGAATTTTGGCTACTCTTGGCTTTATCTTCTGGCAAAAGAGAAGTGCTCCAGCAGTGTTCCCGGTGCCAATCTTCTCTTTTTAACTCAATGTGGCCAGATGCAGCACAATGATTTCGTAACTCTGAAGTGGGTTTAATAGGAAGTTCTGTTACTTGGCCTGACCTACAATGGAAAGAACTGTACTATTTAAAGAAGAGAGTAACTTCAGTGAGTACTGAGAAGGATCGAGCCGAGATTGAGAAGATCGAGAAAGAGTGCCTAAGTTTGCTGGAATAAGAAAGTGAGGCTGGCAACAACCTCTAAAATGATCACTAGAATTCACATGTGGTGGAGAAACCTCAGGCGTCTTTCGTATCGACACGTGAAAAAGCAATCCGAAAGAGCCGGACACATGTAAAGGGTGTGATCACCAAGTCTTACATTACATTCCAGTATCACTTCTAAAAGATGTCCTGCCACACGGCTAGGACCTGACGAACATTGCCTAAATTCTAGGGTGACAACAAAGTCGCAAAATCCTGCGTCCCTTCACCATCATTGCCATCTAAGTAGATAGTATGGAAAAGCGCCTTCAGCTGAGGAGAATGAAAGTGGGACTGGTGATCGGGTTGGTGATAGCAATGGCAGAGGGGGGGGGGGGCAGATGGGACTTTGAAGGATAGTGTGATTCTGGGATTTTTTTTACTATCTTGGAATCTCACATGGATTTCAGATGTTCACGGGGTTTGCCTCCTTCCTGGCCAGAAGGCCGCACCTTGCGAAAGATGGCGAATTGCGTTGGGTGTGGGCACTGTAAGGCCCCTGCCCCTCTTCCTTGTCACGGTTCTTACATTTGAGATGTTCCTACTGAAAATGCAGGACCTGCAGCCTAATCCTGACCATGCAGCCTAATCCTGCCCATGCAGCATGATCCTGCCCTTGCAGCCTAATCCTGCCCATGCAGCCTAATCCTGCCCATGCAGCATGATCCTTCCCTTGCAGCCTAATCCTGCCCATGCAGCCTAATCCTGCCCTTGCAGCATGATCCTGCCCTTGCAGCATGATCCTGCCCATGCAGCCTAAACCTGCCCATGCAGCCTGATCCTGCCCATGCAGCCTAATCCTGCCCATGCAGCATGATCCTGCCCATGCAGCATGATCCTGCCCTTGCAGCCTAATCCTGCCCATGCAGCACGATCCTGCCCTTGCAGCCTGATCCTCCCCATGCACCCTAATCCTTCCCATGCAGCACGATCCTGCCCTTGCAGCATGATCCTGCCCATGCAGCCTGATCATGCCCATGCAGCCTAATCCTGCCCATGCAGCATGATCCTGCCCTTGCAGCATGATCCTGCCCATGCAGCCTAATCCTGCCCATGCAGCATGATCCTGCCCATGCAGCCTAATCCTGCCCATGCAGCCTAATCCTGCCCATGCAGCATGATCCTTCCCTTGCAGCCTAATCCTGCCCATGCAGCCTAATCCTGCCCATGCAGCATGATCCTGCCCTTGCAGCCTAATCCTGCCCATGCAGCACGATCCTGCCCTTGCAGCCTGATCCTCCCCATGCAGCCTAATCCTGCCCATGCAGCACGATCCTGCCCTTGCAGCATGATCCTGCCCATGCAGCCTAATCCTGCCCATGCAGCCTAATCCTGCCCTTGCAGCATGATCCTGCCCATGCAGCCTAATACTGCCCATGCAGCATGATCCTGCCCTTGCAGCCTAATCCTGCCCATGCAGCCCAATCCTGTCCATGCAGCATGATCCTGCCCTTGCAGCCTAATCCTGCCCATGCAGCCTAATTCTGCCCATGCAGCCTAATCCTGCCCATGCAGCCTAATCCTGCCCATGCAGCATGATCCTGCCCTTGCAGCATGATCCTGCCCATGCAGCCTAATCCTGCCCATGCAGCCTAATCCTGCCCATGCAGCATGATCCTGCCCTTGCAGCCTAATCCTGCTCATGCAGCATGATCCTGCCCTTGCAGCCTAATCCTCCCCATGCAGCCTAATCCTGCCCATGCAGCATGATCCTGCCCTTGCAGCATGATCCTGCCTATGCAGCCTAATCCTGCCTATGCAGCCTAATCCTGCCCATGCAGCCCAATCCTGCCCATGCAGCATGATCCTGCCCTTGCAGCCTGATCCTGCCCATGCAGCCTAATCCTGCCCATGCAGCCTAATCCTGCCCTTGCAGCCTAATCCTGCCCATGCAGCCTAATCCTGCCCATGCAGCCTAATTCTGCCCATGCAGCCTAATTCTGCCCATGCAGCCTAATCCTGCCCATGCAGCATGATCCTGCCCTTGCAGCATGATCCTGCCCATGCAGCCTAATCCTGCCCATGCAGCCTAATCCTGCCCTTGCAGCATGATCCTGCCCATGCAGCCTAATCCTGCCCATGCAGCATGATCCTGCCCATGCAACCTAATCCTGCCCTCGCAGCATGATCCTGCCCATGCAGCCTAATCCTGCCCATGCAGCCTAATCCTGCCCTTGCCGCATGATCCTGCCCATGCAGCCTAATCCTGCCCATGCAGCCTAATCCTGCCCTTGCAGCATGATCCTGCCCATGCAGCCTAATCCTGCCCATGCAGCATGATCCTGCCCATGCAGCCTAATCCTGCCCATGCAGCCTAATCCTGCCCATGCAGCCTAATCCTGCCCTTGCAGCATGATCCTTCCCATGCAGCCTAATACTGCCCATGCAGCATGATCCTGCCCATGCAGCCTAATCCTGCCCATGCAGCATGATCCTCCCAATCTGATGCATGGGGCACCGCTACTGCCTCGTGGCGTCTGAGTTCCATGCATCGAGGTGGTGGTGGGGGGAGCGGAGGGTGGGATGAATGGGGTCTGGGATCAGCTTCTGCCTGAGCTGTCACATTATACCTGTAATACTAGCAGCTGGCATCTGGCCATTCAGAACAAAGCAACTCTCTGCTGACCCCCAGGGGTTTGCTCCCTTGCAGGGTTTTGCCTTAACTACTTTGAGGAGCCTGGCAGCGGTTACAGTGGTTAGGCGTCAGCCCACAGCCCCCTCTCCTGAATGGGGTGAAAGCTGTACTTGACCCGCCCTGTGCTGGTCAGATGTTCCCCTTGGGGTATGGGTGCTCTGAATCTCCTGACATGCAGAGTACTGAGCCACTTGCCAACACATCTGGAATTGCTGATCCAGTAGACTGGGTGCCCGCTCCCTTTCCCCCCAGTAGACTTTCGATGGTAGACCCCTGTTTCCATGTGGGCTGGGATGCAGGCCACACCGGGACCCTTCTGACTGCCTTATTGGTTCCTCTTACCAGCTCTGGAATTCAGGCTGGGTCCTGCGAGGGAGTGCCATGTCATGTAGGGTGGCCCGGGGCCTGGCGCCGCGCTTGCCCCTTCACTTGTTCTAGGGCCCATGAGAACTTTCCCTTTTCTCTGGCTTCTTGTAGTGCATCCTTGACTGATGCACCGTTGCACTCCCTCCAGAGATGTGTGCCTGGGCGTGATGTAGGGGCTCAGTGGGTTGGGTTGCTCACCTGGGGTAAGGCTATGCTTAAGAAGAGGAATGTGGGGGGAGAGGGGAATGCGGCGATGACTTCCTAGTGTTATTCTTCCTAGTGCCAGTACTTATAATCCAGAAGGCCCCTCCCCCTGGGGCATTGCTTTCAGATTCTGAATATAACAGGAGTGCTATTGGAAAAGGGCAAGATGTGTACCTGCCAAGCCAGGTTTCAGGGTTGAAAAAAAGAATTTGAAAACGGTTCCTGGCTTGGAGGATGGACACATCAAAGGTAGGTACTCGGACGAGGAAGAGAAGCACTAGGAGTAATAATGAAGATTACCAGTAAATAATCAGATAATTGCACTTAGTGTTTCTGGGAGATGAATATTGTCTACAAAACATTTCAATCAGAATGTAGAGCCTCTGGGAGTGCTACTGGTTTTCCTCTGCTTTTCGAGAGTGTCGGGGATTGTTACTTGAATTTGTCCTCTTTTACAGAGGTTCTGGAGTGCTACTGGGCTTTTTTCTTCTGTTACATGGTCCCTGGAAGTGTTACTGGACTTCCTATGCAGTTCCAGAGGGCCTTGGAATGATACATGATTTTCTCTGCGTTTATAGAGCTCCTGTGGTTGCTGCTGAACTTCCTCTGCTTTTATACAGCTCCTTTGGTTGCTACTGGACTTTCTCTGCTTTTACAGAGTTCCTTTGGTTGCTACTGGACTTCCCTTGCTCTTATACAGCTCCAAGGAGTGCTGCTGGGCTTCCTCTGCTTTTAAAGAGCTCCTTGAGCTGCTACTGGACTTTCTCTGCTTTTACAGAGCTCCAGTGGTTGCTACTGGACTTCCCTTGCTCTTACACAGCTCCAAGGGGTGCTGCTGGCCTTCCTCTGCTTTTAAAGAGCTCCGTGAGCTGCTTCTGGACTTTCTCTTCATTTACAGAGCTCCTGCAGTTTCTGCTGGACTTTGGTCTAACAGAGCTTCTTGGCCTGTTACTGGACTTTACATGCGTTTACAGAGCTCCCGTGCTTGCTGCTGGATTCTGGTTTTACAGAGATGCTTGGGCTGCTACTGGACTTTCTTTGCTTTTACAGAGCTCACTGGGCCTGCTACTGGACTTCCTCTGTTTTTATAAAGCTCCTACAGTTGCTACTGGACTTTCTCTACTTTTACAGAGCTCATTGGGCTGCTACTGGACTTCCTCTGCTTTTACAGAGATCCTTTCACTGCTACTGGACATTGTCTGCGTTTTACAGAGTTCCTTTGGCTGCTATTGGACTTGCCCTGCGTTTAGAGAGCTCCTGCGGTTGCTGCTGGATGCTGGTTTTACAGAGCTCATTTGGCTGCTAATGGACTTTATCTAGGTTTACAGAGCTCATTGGACTGCTACAGGATTTTTTCTGCTTTTACAGAGATTCTTGGGTTGCTACTGGACTTTCTCTGCATTTACTGAGCTCCTGCGGTTGCTGCTGGGCTTCCTCTGCTTTTACAGAGCTTCTGCCGTTGCTAGAGGACTTTCTCTGCTTTTACAGAGCTCCCTGGGCTGCTACTGGACTTTCTCTGCTTTTACAGAGCTCCTTAGGCTGCTACTGGACTTCTCTGCTTTTAATGAACTTCTGGGAGCTGACTACCTGTCTTGGGCTGGTGGGCTAACGGATATGCATCGCCCGCCAGAAGGGAATTAATGGACAGCCCCTGATCGTGCGCAGGCACAGGCAGTCCAGAAGCCACATAGGCCATGGAGATCACAACACGGAACCACCAGAAAATGAAAACCACAGATGCCCTACGCCCAGCCCCAGCCGGACCGCAAGCAATCAGAAGACTATCAGATTGGCGGAAAAGAGCAAACCTAGCCAAATACTCCAACACGTCCCGCCGGACATCAATGTTATGCCAAGGCACCTCCTCAGACGTTTTCGATCATGAAAGAAGTCAGGGAGAACCAGATCCTGAGAGGTGTGAAAACCGAGAGACAACTTTAGGGAGAAGCTCCGGACCACACCTCAGCACCACCGAGTCCGGCAACACCCTCAGGAAAGGAGGGTGACATAAGAGAGCCCCAATCCCCCCAAGCCTACGGGCAGAAGTGATGGCAATAAGAAAAGCAGATTTCAGTGTAAGATATTTGATATCAATCTCGGAAATGGGCTCAAAAGGAGGCCCTTGAAGGAACCGTAAGACAAGAGGGAGATCCCAAGGGGGAAGCCCTTTATCAGCACAAGGACGGGAAGAAGAAAACCCTGGAGCAACTGCCCCACCAACACCTCGCCATCCAAGTGATCAGCAGACTCCCCCAAAAGGAAATTAATGGAGGCCTCCTGAGAGCGTAGCCTGGAAAAACCGCCAGGCCCTTGTCAAAACCACTCCTGGAGGAATTGAAGTATAGCGGGGAGGTCGAACACAGGGCAGGGATCCCAGACTGCCCATACCAGTCTCGGAAATGGCCCCAATGCCTGCCAAACACCTTCAGAGTGGAGGGTCTAAGAGCACCCATTACGGACTCAACTAGAGGACCTGAGAACCCCTGAGATATCAGCCTAGACTGAGCAATAGCCACACTGCCCCTTGCATCCGGCAGACTTCCAACCGCAGATCCCCTTGAAGGGGACGCGGCCACCTCGGAACCAGCCAAGGTTCCTAGGACCGAAGCTCCAACAGAGAGGGGAACAAACTCCAGCGGGACCCGAATGGAGCTAACAACAACACAGTCAGCCTGGACACTCTGATGCGCTGTAAGCGATATTCAATGAACACTACAGCTAAGTCAATGCCTAGTCTGGGATGCTGAGGAAAACCCTTATTGATGTATTTTTATGTCCAGTTCAGTACTCTGGATGACAACCCTTGTATAACACCCCCCTCTTAGAACCCCCCGACCCCACTGAGCCAAGAAGTAGGTTTGTTTTGCAAATTAAAAGGTTTATTTGAAAATTTAAACAATATATATATATCACACTTCTATAAATAAATTGATAATGGATATTACACTTGTGAATATGAGCAGTAATCAGCAAGAGGTAATCCTACAGTAGCACAGTTCTTGGTTACTTATGAATAGGAACAGAAGAATAAGGTGGGAAAGAATGCATTATATGGTTCAAGGAAACGCAATGATGAATGAAATGCAGTACAGAAAATAACTTGATATGGATTCAACAAAAGACAATGTAATCACTTTTCCTTGACAATTCACTCCCCCCCCATGCAATGTAAGAAATGGAAGGAGAGCACACAGTCTTCAAGAATCCCAACAAAATGCAATACGAAATGCAGTTCCCCCCCAGCAAGCTTAGAGGAAAACAGGTAGAGGTTTGAAACACAGGCCCAAAATGCTTTGAATGTGATGACAATGAAGTGAGAAATGTGCTAAAAATGCTTTTAATTCCCTCTAGAGGTTCAGGGTGGGTGATATCTAGTTTATATTAGTTCAGGCTCACTTTAGCAATGCTCTATGTGTAACCAGCAGGTTAAAACGAATTTTAGCAAAGGAAAGCAAGAAGCTGCTGATTTTTACACGTGGCTGAAACTATGCAAAATGTCAAATCGCTGCAAATTTACTCACGCGCGTCGAGCGTAATTACGGAGGCACTATAAGGAGTAGGAAGTCGTTTATAGGTTCGTTGGAAAACCTGGAATCTTAGTTTTAAAATTAAAGTTAAATCTCGTTCCTAGCACAAACGGTTCCGGAGATACGGACAATTTTGTGAAAGTAGTTTTTCGGATTTGAAATTTTAAAGCTCAGAATGACAGATGACAGTTCTCAGTTTTAAAGATGACAGAATGACACGATTCTAGGAGGCAGTTCTAATAGGCTAAAATAGTTTGGATTAGATTATTTTAAACTAAGAGATTGGTTTTGGCACAGTGAGTACTCACACTATATTTTTGAAATAAGCCGTCAAGGTCTGGTCAGGTTGGACGGGACTTCCGGTGGGTGGTTCTGAAGTCCTGGCTATCTGGGTCAGCTCTGCTCTCTGGGTCTGTCAAGCACTGGTTCTGCTCACAGCACTGCACTGTTCTGGTCTCTCTGGTTCTCTGCTCTCTCTGGATCTCTGGTCACTCTGGATCTCTGGTCTCTGGAGGTTGATGGATTTGAAGTCTGCAGTCTCCCGGCAAAGCGTCCCACAAGAAAGTGGAAAGTGAATGTCTCTATCTGTCCCAGCAGTCTCTTTTTATGTGTTTTGAAAATGGGTGTGTGCCTGGGCCTAGCTAAGCCTGCCCCTCTCACTTATCATTGGCCAAGCTTTCCTCTCTCCCTTGATTGGGGGGAAGAAATGGAGTGTCAGAGTGATGCTGTAGGTTTTATGGTCAGAGGAACCTCCCTTGTCAGATTGCACACAAATCTGTTTCTGACCCAAACACATATTTATCTATGTACCATTGTTCTAATATTATAGGTCCAGTTAACATATTTTCTGTAGCACCAAACCATCCGATCCCTGTCTTTGTACGATGTCGTGTCCACTGATGACAGAATTCTCCCCTTTTCATCCAGATAACGACCTCTAAACCTTTCAAGATTTTACACAAATGTGCACCAGGGATATGGGTTACAGATGATAAAGTGTCAGATTTTTAACATGCATACATTTGGAGTAACAACCTTTTTTCCGCTACTATCCCCAAGAACATCCCACAGGGTCCTAACACGTTTTAAAATGTGCACAGAAAAATCCCAAGAATAATGTTATTATTTATATAATTTTGACCAGTCCGCACTATGAGTTATCTATCTTTTTAAAATTATGCCCTGGTCAAAAAGGGCTGTGGCTTCCTACCTCACATGGTGGAATAACTGGTTTATCCACTTCCCCCAAGCTCAGCTGGCTCTCACAGGCACTGCCCCTCCCAGTTTCCCCCAAGAGGAAGCCACTTTACGGCCCCCCCAATATAACATTTGCCTGAGTCCAGGACAAGGCTTTGTCCAACCTCCCTTAATTCAATCAGAGAGGTGTGATCTCCTTTTGGTGGGGGCAACAGGATGCAGCCAGGCCTGGGAAGAGTGGCTGAGCAGGTTTCTCCTGTCGGGGGTAGTTGTCAGGCAGAATTCAGCTAACTGTCACTTTAGTTCCCAGTTTAAATCAAAACTTACAATTTTTACATATACATTAAATAATTACTTCCTTCAAGTCATTTCAGAATATAGTTTTACATTGTGTCCACCTCTTAGCAAGTCTTTCCTTTGCCTGGTTTGGGTTCCTCTGTTCTGTTTTTACACAAAAGTCTGGTGGTTTTAAAATGCCGGCTTTCTGATAGTGGTGAGTACCGGTATTGCATCCATTTTTGGGATCTGTCTTGAATTACTGCATTTCAATAGAGTGGTCTTTTGCTTGATAGTATAGGACCCTTGCTTAACATTGTTTTGATGGGATCCTTACAGTAGAGTGGTGATGTGGAACCCCCCACAAGAAGGTTGTATCTTTGGAGTGGTCTTGTGCCAACTGCGCAGTTCTCCTGGATTCTGGCGTGAATGTGGGCGGCGACAGCTCATCCCCACATCTACCCAGTCTATTGATTCAACATGGGTCAAAACCCTTCACAAACCCCCCCGCCCGACTGCGCTTTGATTCAAGTCGAGGGGAAGTCGGGTGCCAAGGATGTTTTGAGCCCTGTGCTGCTATGTCCGCATTATCTTCTTCCAATTCTGTAGATGGCACAGTTCAGCATCTTTTCCTCCCTCCAGTCGATCAATCAGTTCTCCTTGCTGGTCCTGATGGGAGGATCGGGCGGTACTCCGGGCCCCTCGGATCTTCGCTCCCGGTCTCCATGTCGCCTTCTGTGGTCAGTCTCCATGGTTTCATCTCTCCTAGGATGATAAAGCAAAAGCGGCAATACCTATTCATAGACATTTTTCCACCACTATTGATATAGTGGGGCGACATATACATTTTATAAATCACGAGATATGAACATATACATTTTTTTTTAATTAGGAGACAAGAACATATATATACAAGAATCACAGAATTGTATATGCTATATGTGGAATATTTTAGGGTTGGAACTGAATTACTCTGGAGCGGCCCCCTCTGGTATTGCAGAGGACTCCTCCAGTTGCTGCAGAGTGTGCCTGGGATGGCAACACTTTAGCTGATTTATATGTACCCACTTGTCTTCCCCTTCTGCCAAACTACCTTTGGGGATGCGGATCTTATACGCTACAGGGGAGATCTTGTCTATAATTTCAAACGGTCCCTTCCATGTATCCAAAAATTTTCGCTGTTTGGCCTGGTTCCTTTGGAAATTGTATAGATAGACTGGTCCCCCACCTCGTATACTTTCCTGGTGGTTTTCAGGTCGTAGTGGGTCTTCATGCTATCAGATGATCTTTCTAGATTCCGCTGAGCATAGGCAAAAGCATGTTGGAGGTGTTTCCTTAAATTCTCCACATACTCATGAGTTGTGGAGGCATTTATCAGTGTCTGCTCTTGGGTCCTGTAGAGCAAATGCTGAGGAAGCACCATCTTGCGTCCAGTCATCAACTCAAATGGTGACATTTTAATTGCAGATGAAGGGGTAGATCTGATGGCCATTAGGACCAGAGGTAATCGGATATCCCAACTTGGCCCAGAATCTGCCACAAACTTTTTTAAGATGCTCACAATGGTTCGGTTGTAGCGTTCTACTGCCCCAGAGGAAACTGGCCGGTAAGCAATATGTAACTTCCTTTTGACCCCCAATATCTCCCACATCTTTGTCATTACTTCACTGGTGAAGTGGCTACCCCTGTCTGACTCAATCCTTTGAGGTAGACCAAAACGGGAAAAGATGTGGTTAATCATCAGGGCAGCTGCTGTTTCTGCCTTGCAGTTTGGGGCCGGGAGACATTCCACCCACTTGGTAAACAAGCATGTAATGGTCAACATGTACTTGTTTCCTCTAGACGAGCGAATTACAGGGCCTACAAAGTCGATTTGCAAATCTGACCATGGCAGTGTCATCCCCCTCTTTTGGAGAGGTGCATGGTGTGTGAGAGATGATGGCTGAAATTGTGCACACACAAGACAACCCTTCAAATATTGGTTGAGGTCCTGGCCCATGTGTGGCCAGTATGCAACCTCTCTTAAGATTTCAAGTGTTGTGTGAAACCCCCTATGACCGGCTGTGGCCGCATCATGGGCGTGACTTAACATCAGGCTTCGGAATGAGATAGGAACCACCCACTGATCATGGCCAGCTTGGGATTTCCTTACCAACAACCCGTCTTGGATCCGGAACATCTTTGGACATTTCATCAACACTCTTAGGTCCTCTTTCCCAATGTAATCGGTATCCATCAGGGGAAAGTTCTCAGGGTCCTCAATGTGTTGGTAAAACTTACCAATTATTGGATCCCCCTTTTGAGCCGTGATTAAACCGGCATCAGGGGTCTCCTTACTCCATTGGGCAGTTGAAAGATCATTGTGAGCATTTGTCTGGGACCTAGTGATAGCAGTGACCTGGATTTCCCCCAACAGGGACTCTGTCTCTATTAGATCCCCTTGGATGGCCCCGGTTTTGGCCAGCTGATCAGCTAAGTCATTTCCAGTTTTGTCTGGTCCCTCTACTTTGGAATGACCCTTGATCTTTTTCCAGTAGATGGTCATCCCATTCGAGGTGACCAGATCATCAATGTTTTGGATTAACTTCCCATGTTTCAAGGGTTTGTTATTAGCACATAACATGCCCCTGGTTTTCCAATTAACCAGGTGCTCCACAAACCCGTTCCGTACATAATCCGAGTCTGTGATTATGACCAGTTCGTGGAGTTGATGTTGGACAGTGGTGAGGATGGCCTGATGCACAGCCATCAACTCTGCCACCTGACTACTTCGGGGACCAATTTTGTACCCAGCGGAGGGTTCAGGAAACTCCTTCACCCATGCATTCCCTACGCCGGCCACCAGTTCTTTCTCCCCGTGGTTGTCAACATGGTAAGAGCATCCATCCACATAGACAGTGGGCATTCCCTCACACTTGTCTTCTTCAAAGACTTTTTGGGGGGAATTAAGGTATGCCTCCATGTTGTCCTTTATTTTGAGACTTTCGTCCTCAAGATAGTTTTCTCTGGCACAATCATGCAAGTCAGCCAGACCTTGCGCGAGGGGGCTCTTCTTGTTTTGGCCATATCTGACCTCCACAGGAAAGCCTTGCATTGACAGAATCCAGGAAGTAATTCGGGAATTACTCACATTTCCGGCCCGGATTCTGTCACTCTGGAGATATTGCAGAGGCTCCACTATGATGTGTTCCCCCTGGATAAACGGGCGGTAATTCTTCAATGCTCACACCATTGCCAGGAGTGCCTTCTCACAATCGTTGAATTTTTCCTCCACAGAGGATAAAGTTTTGCTCGCATAGGAGATTACTTTATTGACCTTATCATGCTTTTGGTATAATACTGCCGTCAAGCACGTATTAGAGAACCCTGTCTCCAGGAAGAACTCCTTGTTTCTGACAGGGTAAGCTAGGCAAGGTGCTTGTGAGGGGCTTCTTTTGAGTTGTCTTACTGCCTCGGATTGTTCTGGACCCCATCCCCACTTGACCCCCCCCTTCAATAGATGAATCAGGGGTCTAGTGATCTCTGCGTAGCCTTCAATGAACTTTCTGCTGTAATTAGTCAGTCCAAGGAGGCTCCTTAGTTCCAGCAGAGGTGTAGAGTCTTTCAGTTTCTGAAGTGCTTCCACTTTCTTTTCCTGGGGACAGAGACCCTGAGGAGTAATCTCATGCCCCAAGAAATTAACACGGGTTCTACACCACTGTGCTTTCTGAAAGGAAAGTTTTGCTCCGGAGGCCCTCAACTGTGTCAGAACATAACGGATCTCCGCTATGTGTTCCTCCACAGATGAACTTTTGATGAGGACATCATCTACATAAGCCAGGTTACCCCTCACACCCACATCGGGCATGGCCTTATGTAGGAAAATGTTGAATTCATTGCCGGAGTTGAGGTATCCAAAGGGAGTCCGGGTCCATGTGTACTGCTGGCCCCCAAAAGTAAAAGCCAGTTTGTATTGGTCCTCCCTACTGACAGGCACGGTCCAGTATCCATTGGTCAGGTCTATTGCAGTGAATACCTGTGAACCCTGGATCTGGGCCAGCCCTTGGTCAATGTAGGGAAGAGGCCATCGGGAAGTATGGACCCGTTTGCTGAGCTCCTTAAGGTCGGCACAGAGTCTCCACTGGCCGTTTGGCTTCAATATTCCCAGCACCGGATTATTAGAGGTGCTGTGGACTGGACAGATTATTCCCCGGGACTCAAGGTTCTTAATTATTTCAGTAAGGGACTCCATGGATGCGAGAGGCAAACGATATTGCTTCACAAACACTGGAGTCATTCCAGGGTCCGTGGGAATTGTTGTGGTGTGGATGTCGGTGTGACCACAGTCATATGAGTCTACCGCAAAGAGATCTTGGAAATTCAAGAAAACCTGTTTCAACTTTTGCTTCTGTTCCAGAGTCAAGCAGGCACGCTGGCATCAGCTAGGTTGACTCTCTCTTCCACCATCTGCCTGAAGCCTGGAAATACTTCTGGTTTGGCTATCTCAGCGGCCTCCTTCAGCTGGGTGGAGAAGTCCCTGGTCAGAGTGCTGATTTGGACTGGAGGCTTCAGGTGGGAAAGGCAGCCCTTGTCAAACTAGAAATTATATCGTGCCTCCTATTGCTATGAATATATGTATATTGGCCTACGCCAAACTGCTAACAAGCTGCTTATAAACTACATGCGAATAAACTCGCATTGCAAGGTCCTGACCTTAGAATCTATGTAAACGGCCATTTTGGGTCAAGCCGCCATTTTAGGTTTTCTTGCTCTATAAAGTCACCATGTGAGCTAAAATGGTGGCCTATGTTATTCAGAACAGAACTCGATTGTCATGACCTCTGTACAGCTAATGTATAACTTGCCTGCAGGCCACTTGTTAGGGTCATGAGCTGAGACCTTGTCCTTCTGCTGACATGTGTGCAATGGATTACCTGTATCACCGAAACTGATCTATAATTGAATGAGAACACCTGCTTAACTATATTGTATAAATTAAGTCCCGCATTGTAATGTTAGGCCTAGAGCATACATTATTACCATTTCTTCTTGTTAATGTATAAACCTAAGATGAACTAGATTTGACCTGGCAAGGGACCCTAGAGCAGTAACTTATTTATGGAATGGTTAACCTGAAGAAAGGCTGGACAACAGGCTAGAGAAATGTATAAAAGCCTGACTGTTTCAATGAATATTTGCACTCACTGAGCACACCGAACCACGCCAGAGTTCGCTGTGTTGTACTGAGGGTCGATAGCTATCTGAATTTTGTTCTGTTCTTTTGTAACTGGATTCAGTATAAAATAAAGTACTTTGTATGTTCCTTTGTAACCTGTGTTTGGTGTGTTTCCTTTTTGGTTACCCTGCCTCATATTATTTCCTTGTTTTCACAGTTGGCGCCCGAATAGGGACCCTCAAGATTGATGCCGGATTATTGAAGGGTGACGCACGCTATCGGACCGGGATCGGACGGTGTGACATAACGGGCCCGACTGAACGAGACGCGACACCTCAACAGCGCTGCACAATCCGTTCCCTGGACGATAGCCGTGTGGTCTGAGACGGCATCTTGACGAGGGTCCATTTTTTGAGGCGGGCAGATTTGCCGAAATCACCATACACAAGGTAAAATTCGTTAGGTAAGTCCTTTGTAAACCGATCGCTCCTCCTTAGGTTTGGTCAGGTGAGTCGTTACCCGACTCTTAATTCAACCCTGACAATTTGAATTTGGCGCATTGTATCTGCAGACACAA
Source organism: Ambystoma mexicanum (assembly GCF_040938575.1). NCBI lineage: Eukaryota > Metazoa > Chordata > Amphibia > Caudata > Ambystomatidae > Ambystoma > Ambystoma mexicanum. The sequence goes on from NC_090932.1 coordinate 1,682,915,168, forward strand.
TTATTGACCAGGTAACACTGAGTATTTGAGAAATGCCTGGAAAATTGTCTAGCTGCTTTAGGGCATTATTCCGCAGTGATAGACAATCTTTGGAATTTAGCCGTCCGGCACCACAGGAGGGGTCACCGGCATGTACTATGTACAGTAAGCATGGCATTGGAAGTGTAGTATTTAATCAAATTTGGCACAGACAAACCAGACATGCCTCCGAACTTCAGTGGCTAGTCAATGGTAGTTTTGAGATCCCTCGTATTGATTATTTAGAGTCAGTCTTGTTAAAAAAAGAAGGCCAGACCTGCAGCATTTGATGTTTTGCAAAATTGGAAAAGAGAAGCGTTGCAGCAGCTTAAAAGTAGGGAAAAACATGTGCGCCATCATAAAACAAATGCTGAAAAGGCGTTGTTATATGATCAGGACAAACAGTCTGAGTCGGTTAGGAATATGGACAGGGCTTTCTCACTCAGTATTCAGAAAATCTATCCTTCTAAAGATCTTCATGTTTCTGATGAGTTTATCGACAAATTGTTAAATGAACAAAGGCCTGGTGCCTCTGCACCACCTCCGTATATTCCTCTTCCTCCTGCTGTACCTCTTCCTGCTGTTATTCCTGCTTTTCCTGCTCAACCTGTTGCTCCTATTCCTCCGGTTGTTGTTCCTCCACCTGCTCCTCTGCCTCTTCCCATTGCACCAGTAATAGTACCTCCATTGAATTTGCCTGCACCCTCACTCCCAAGTAGTTCTGTACCGCTTGTAGTTGATCAGGGTGCGGGGTCAAGGATTGTTACTCGTAATACTGTTCCTACAGAAAAGAAACAGGATTTGTTTGCATGGGCTAAGCATCGTATGGAGAGAGATGATCGAGCTAATGTTCTTGCCACACTTTCTAATATGGATAATTTTCCTGAGAAAAATGTTTTCATTGAAGGTTTAGGGATTCATTTATGTGTAATGTGGGGTAAATTGAATAATGCAGACCTCCCACAAGGGTTGAGGGACCTGAATACTTTAGCGTTTTCAAGAGACACTGTGGAGAAGGTACATGAGCATGTTGAGAGGATATTTGAGAATAGAAAGGAGTTGGAAAGGTTGCGGAATGAGGATGACGAAGAAGAAAGTATGTATGTACAGAAACGATTTCTTCTGTGTCGTAAATCGACATCTGAGGAGGCGCGAATTTGTACAAAAGATGCGATTAGATGGATTTCAGACATATCGATAACTCCAGTTGAGGTATATGACACATATAGTCAATATACGCTAGAAATGCAGAGGAAAGTGATACAGGTAATGGTAGAGTACCTGCAGGATGAATGTTTAAAGAGAAAGGTTAGTTGTCCCACAGAGTTATTGAGCATTTATAAGAGAGCTTTTTCACTTGACACTTGTTCAACTGTTTTAGCGCTCGACTTAGCTCTGTTGCTTAGTAAGCGTTCGGAGTTGCCTACATCTCAGTTGCCTATGAGAGAGGTTCCTCCGACATTTGTCCCAAAGGTTGAGATTCCTGCTAATGCTGCAGCAGGTACACCTGCTGTGGACATTCCTGCACATTATGTATCGCAGTTTGTTCACGTCCTGTTTTCACGACAGGAAGTGAATACTATTAGACAAACTATTCCTGACATTAGGAAAAATCCGACAGGGTTCTATAAAGAGATAGAGTCCGTTTTGCAGTCCTCAGTGTTTAGCCTAGGCGACATTGATTTGCTATTCCCTGTACTCCTGCCTGTAGATTTGTGGAAACAAGTTAGAACTATAGACAATGTACCAGGGTTGGGAGATACATGGGCTAACATAGTTAGGCTTGATGGGGAAAGGCCAGCTGGTGAGAGACCACCTCAGGTGATATTAACTTTGCCTGACAGAATCATTGCAAAACTGAAAACTATAATCCCCGAAAAGAGAATTATTTGGGACAAGCTTACGGCCTGTGTCCAAGGAAAATCTGAGGGTGCCACCGAGTTCTTTAATCGGTTCGAACAGGTATTCTCGGATTTCAGTGGACAAGACTTAGGCACAGAGTCTGGGAAAAGATTATTTGTGGACAAATTTGTACGTGGATTGCTGCCTGACATCCAGTCACAAATTATGTCTTCTGAGAGCGCTTGGCAGGCGAAATCCCAATCAGAAGTACTGCACATGGCTCAGTACTACGAGAACCGTGTCAATAATGAAAAAGATAGAGTCGAGAAGAGAAAAGGTGATTTGAAGACTAAAGTATTGTTACAGCAAATTGTTAGAGGCCCCAGAGAGGGTAGTTCGCAGATTAGAGGTCAGTATATTCCACAAGGGAATATGCCCTTGGGTCCTGTGAATATTAACCAGTGTGCCTATTGTCGCCAGGAGGGTCATTGGCGTGCATAATGCCCCGTCCTTTAACAGAGGTCGAATAACACATTTGGAAATATGGGTCGACGATCTAGAGGTCGCCCGGGTGTAGGGGGCCCTGGTAGAGGCCAGTTTTCGCAGGATCCCAAACAACCTTTTTCACAGGATAATCAGACTTCGAGTGTGGATACTAGAAACATATTTGATCATCCTTCTGCTGCATATCTATCTGAAGAGCTTCCTTTTGATGATATTTTGTTTCGTTAGGATTGCCCGAAGCAGGGTTTGAAACCTACACCTATTCCCGTTAATCAGAAAGGTCCCTACGTTGAAATGGTAGTGGGAAATAGGAAACATAAATTTTTGATAGACACTGGAGCACAGAAGTGCTCCATTGATCATTCTCGGGTTCCAAACATTCCACTGTCAGGGCACACCAAAGTTTCTGTAGGGTTTTCTGGCACACCAGTTGTTTGTCCGGTTTCTTCTCCGGTACCTATTTCTTTGGGTCCCTTTACGGACCACTGTCCATTTCTCTTGACTTCCAATTGTGGAGAGAATTTTCTGGGGTTGAATCTGTTGAAGGAATTAAATGCAGTAATTCATTGTTCTTCTGATGGAGTGCGTTTGACGATTTCACCACAGCAATGTTCTGTTTCGCAATTCTTGACTAGACCTTTGCCGCCAGAATTCAGTAATGTACCAGAGTGTTTGTGGGCAGTTGATGACAATGATGTCGGTGTTTTGCAGATTGAGCCTGTTAAAATAGTTTTGAAACATGGAATTAAGCTGCCCCGTATTCCACAGTATAAGATCTCAGTTGAAGGCGAGCGAGCTTTGAAGAGCATTGTTTCCGATTTTGTGCATCGTGGGGTGATTGAGGAGATTGCAGGAAGTTTGTGCAATATTCCGATTTTACCCGTGTACAAAAAAGGTGATAATGCAATTCCATTTCGTTTTATAATTGATTTACGTGCCATCAATAAAGTCGTCGCTCCGCAATTTCCAATTGTGCCTGATGTGACGACAATATTAACCATGATTCCAGCTACGGCTACTCACTTCAGTGTTGTGGACCTAAAGAATGCTTTCTTCAGTATTCCTATACATGAGGATAGTAGATACTTGTTCGCGTTCACCTTAGGGGGACGCTCATTCACATTTACTCGTGCACCTCAAGGTTATACTGAGAGTCCTAGTATTTATAGTAGGGCTTTGAAAGAGCAGCTTGATACCCTTGGATTGCCCCCTACTTGTACGTTGCTTCAATATGTTGATGATTTGCTTTTAGCCGCTGACTCTGAGAGCTCTTGTAAAGAGGGCACTGTGTTGTTGCTCATCCATCTAGCTAAGCATGGTCACAAAGCTTCGCTTAAAAAGTTTCAATATTGTTGCCAGGAGGTCGCCTATTTAGGCTATCTCCTGTCAAAGGAGGGAAGAAGATTGACACCTGAAAGAATAAAACACATTTCTGGCATGTCTGTCCCAAATACACAAAAGGAAGTTAGAGCCTTGATAGTTATGGCTTCTTACTGTAGGTTATGGATCCCAAACTTCTCACTAGTGATAAAACCGATGTTGGCCTTGACGAAGAAGGGTATTTCTTCGCCATTGCCATGGAATACGGAGCATCAACATTCATTCGAGTTGCTCAAGACTGCATTATGTTCGGCGCCAGTTTTGGGCACACCGAACTATGAGAAGGCCTTTGTGTTGTTTGTGCATGAATGTGATGGATGTGCTTTGGCTGTATTAACGCAGGAACATGGAGGGAAGAATAGGCCATGCGGTTGCTACTCTTCCGCCCTTGATCCTGTTGCATGCGCTTTGCCAAGATGTTTGCGCACTGTCGCTGCTGCTGCTGCGTCTGTAAAACAGAGTGAGGGAATGGTCCTAGGCCATGATTTAACCCTGATGGTGCCTCACTCTGTAGATATTCTATTGAACAAAACCCAAACGCAACACCTCACTTCAGCACGACTGACAAGATATGAATTAATCTTATTTGCTCCCCACATTCAAATTAGGAGGTGCTGCGTTCTTAATCCGGCTGATCTCCTACCTTTCCCGCAAAATACTGCTTGCGGTGACGAAGAGTCACATGACTGCCTGTATACTACTGAACAAGATACAAAAGGCAGAGTTGATTTGAGGGACACTCCTTTGGATAACCCACAAGGGGAGCTGTTTTGTGATGGCTCCTGCTTCAAACTACTGGATGGTACATCCACAGCTGCTTATGCAGTCACTACATTGAGTACGGTTGTGGAGACCAAGAGAATTACGCATAACTCTGCGCAGGCCGCAGAGATGATAGCATTGACTCGAGCTTGTGAGCTTTCCGAAGGGCTAACAGTAAACATATATAGTGATAGCCAGTATACCTTTGGGGTGGCTCACAACTTTGGGAGATTTTGGTCAGAGAGAGGGTTTTTAACTTCGCATGGCACCAAGATCCAACATGGCTCCCTGATAGTACAATTGCTTTCAGCGCTTGCGCTCCCTAGTCAGTTAGCAATCATTAAGTGCGCAGCATATCGCAAGATTATAGATGATGTAGGGAAAGGGAATGCTTTCGCTTCGCTGATCAAATAGCTAGACAAACTGCCTCTGATCTCTTCACAGAGATGTATGTTTCAAGGGAGACTGTAGATGCCTATGCAATGGATGAGGGTGTCGGGTCTGTACTGGATATCCAAGCCGATGCCACATTAGAAGAATCCAAGAGGTGGGCTGAGGGCTTGGGGAAACTCGATGATGATGGGTGTTGGGTGGACATGGTTGAAAGGAAATGGTTGCTTCCTAATGCCTATATAGTAATGATAGTTACCATGGCACACGGTCCCACACATGTGTGCGCTCAACAGATCACGAGAATGTTAGAGAAAGTCTGGGTAAATGATAAGATTTCAAAAATTGCCCAGCATTATGTCCAAAATTGCATGATTTGCCTACAACACAATGTGGGAAAGGGGACAGGAACTCCAAGAGGTAGCTTTGGGCCTCCTTCTGTCCCGTTTGAAGTGATTCACTTTGACTTTATTGAAATGGAGCGATGTAACAATCTAAAATATGTCCTTGTGGTCATTTGCGCCTTTAGTAAGTGGGTCGAGGCTTTCCATGTTAAAGACGCTACAGCCATGACCACTGCAAAGACCATGTTAAAGGAATTCTTCCCACGGTTCGGTTTGCCGAGAGTTATCTGGTCGGATAATGGTCCGCATTTTATCGCTGCTGTAATTCTTCAGATATGTACGGCATTGCAAATTGACAAACGATTCCATTCGGCCAGACATGCTCAGAGTGCCGGATTAGTGGAAAGACACAATGGTATCATAAAAAACAAGCTCGCTAAGACGTGTGCCGGCACCAAACTAAAATGGGCGGACGCCTTACCGATCGTGTTACTAGCCATGCGTACAACCCCTCAAACTAAGATTGGGCTCTCTCCATTTGAGGTGGTAATTGGGAGACCTGCCAATATCTGGGGTCTTCCGAAGCCTAGGGCATTGAGGAATGTAGAAATGTATTGCTTTCAGACTATTGTAGCCAGTTGACTAAAAATCTGTATTTCATTTATCACCAGGTACGAGACGCTTTACCCGCGCGATACGAGGGCCCAGGCCACAGTATACAACCTGGAAGTTGGGTTTTGGTCAAATCCTTTGACCGATCTTCCTGCCTTGCACCTCGGTGGCGGGGCCCGTTCCAGGTCCTGCTGGTCATCCAAACAGCGGTGCGTGTTGCAGGCCGGAAGCATTGGATCCACGCGACGCATGTCAAGAAACTTCCTCACCCAGTGCCACACGTTACAGAAGAAACAGAACCCCTCGCTAATGCTGCAACCAATGATCCCAAAGCAGTGAGTAGCACTGAGAGTGCGTCGGAGAATCTTTCTGAGCCCGTGAGGCTTGGGGAAGCTGCCATTTTGTCTCCGCACTCTCTGAAAATTTTGCTCCCGGAAATTGCTGTTCCAACTTCACTTGCCTCTGGTACGTTGCTTCCAACGGGAAGTGACGACATCTTGTTCTCGAATCAAACAATACCAGGCACAACAAGATACAACTTCCGGCCACGAAGATAGACATACGGCACGGTTTTGCTGTGCATTTGATAGACATACGGCACGGTTCGGCTGTGCATTCAAGGAAGGAAAGGATCATCAAGGGCTTGCTTTTGCCCAAAAAGTTGAGGAAGGGGATTCTGTTGGCTAGGGGTTGTGAAAGGACTAAGAAGCCGCGCGACCGTAGTGTCGCCAGCAACGAACATTGGGGTCATCAATTGAAAATGTACAATGCCTGCTACCGCCATCGCTGCTACTCGTATTGGACTTATAAATAAGGGGGTGACCAACTCGGACAATGAACAATGTGCCTGGGCCCCGAAAACGTATTGCTGTGTTTTTATGATAATATTTGGTTTTATAATAGTCACTGTCTTAGGCCTTTGGTATTTCGAAGAAACTCATCCTTTAGAGTCTTTGCTGCTGACTGAAATTGTACCCACTGTTCCTACAGCTTTTGTACATTTGCATACTCTGTCACCTAGGGACTCACAGCATAGACAGAAGTATCACAATAATACCTTGTTGCTTATAATGAATGCAACACATGCCATTCTTAATAAGACTAATTGTGGGATCTGCTCGCATTTACATCAACATGGGGATAAGGGGCTAGGTTGGTATATTCACCCTTTACCTTTGACAACTGCTGTTATGCTTCACTTAGAGCACTGTTCTTTGGCCGATGGAACGATAGCATTTCGGGGAACTTTGATGGCACTAATTTGAATAGTTTCGAGAAACGTGTTCTGACTCCCCTGGGATGCTCGCTTTTCGCGAATAGGAGTAAGCTCAATATTGCTTCTATTAGGCCTTCTGATAGACTGTCTCGTCCTTTCCAATCTTTGATTTCCTTTAAAATGGCTCCGATAGGCAATAAGGATGCCGTGCCTCCTTCTTATACTGTTAACCATAGCCCCGATTCAGTTTCTTTCTGCATCCAGAGGAATGGCACCCGGTCAATGGGAGATTTTAAAGGTTGTGCCAACGTTGCAAATTTGACTGGGGAAGACAGACCTTTGAATGTAGGCGAACCTATCTATTTTGTTTGCGGTAATGTAGCATTTCCATGGTTGCCCAGGGATTGGCAGGGAACTTGTTATCTAGGAATCCTGTTACCTGGGGTGTTTATAGCAAGTACTGTAGAGGTTTCGAAGGCTCTTCCACGGCGGGACGAGAATGGCGACACTCCAGCACAGGTTTTAGGAGATGTAGCGAAATCATTCCGTCCATTCTTTGGGCAGATAGCGAATTCCGAGGATATCAGGAAACTAGCGAGAGTACTGGAGAGAACCATCAACCGGACCACAGATATACTCTATAATATGACTTTAGAGCAGAAAGCGATCAGATTGGTAGCGCTTCAGAACCGGATGGCATTAGATGTCATTTTGGCTGAACGTGGTGGAGTATGTAAACTAGTGGGGTCCGCTTGCTGTGTTCTAGTACCGGATTCCTCCCCAACTATTTTTAAGGCAATACAGAATCTGCACATTCTTAGTTCAGAAGTGCATGTTCCCGAGGGAAATTGGGATCTTAGCGCTTGGTTCTGGGACTTCTTGCGGTCTTGGGGTTGGAAAGTGCTTTCAGTCTTGCTGATTATTTTGGGAATTCTGCTATTTCTTTGTTGTTGTATCCAATGTCTACCAAGTATATGTTCAATGCTAGGGGGATGTTGCGCTCAGGCGATAGGTACAATAGGACATAAAGTGTATGCCCCGGATAAAACCTCTAAGGAGTATGTACTGAAAGAGATCTTAGTAAAAGATCTAATGGTGATAGATATTTTTGACAGCTATTCAGGGTGCATGGACGATGACACATGGAGTTATTTTTAGGGAGATCAGAAGTAGTTTAGCACTTGGCATAGGCCAAAAGGAGGGTTTGTCAAACTAGAAATTATATCGTGCCTCCTATTGCTATGAAAATATGAATATTGGCCTACGCCAAGCTGCTAACAAGCTGCTTATAAACTACATGTGAATAAACTCGCATTGCAAGGTCCTGACCTTAGAATCTATGTAAACGGCCATTTTGGGTCAAGCCGCCATTTTAGGTTTTCTTGCTCTATAAAGTCACCATGTGAGCTAAAATGGTGGCCTATGTTATTCAGAACAGAACTCGATTGTCATGACCTCTGTACAGCTAATGTATAACTTGCCTGCAGGCCACTTGTTAGGGTCATGAGCTGAGACCTTGTCCTTCTGCTGACCGGTGTGCAATGGATTACCTGTATCACCAAAACTGATCTATAATTGAATGAGAACACCTGCTTAACTATATTGTATAAATTAAGTCCCGCATTGTAATGTTAGGCCTAGAGCATACATTATTACCATTTCTTCTTGTTAATGTATAAACCTAAGATGAACTAGATTTGACCTGGCAAGGGACCCTAGAGCAGTAACCTATTTATGGAATGGTTAACCTGAAGAAAGGCTGGAAAACAGGCTGGAGAAATGTATAAAAGCCTGACTGTTTCAATGAATATTTGCACTCACTGAGCACACCGAACCACGCCGGAGTTCGCTGTGTTGTACTGAGGGTCGATAGCTATCTGAATTTTGTTCTGTTCTTTTGTAACTGGATTCAGTATAAAATAAAGTACTTTGTATTTTCCTTTGTAACCTGTGTTTGGTGTGTTTCCTTTTTGGTTACCCTGCCTCATATTATTTCCTTGTTTTCACACCCTCATGGACCTGGAAAATCACCTCATCCCTCCTGAAGTCACAAGTCACATCTTCCTTACAATAAGGGCAAGAAGTGTACACCAGGAAGTTCCCCCCATGCTGGGTGAAAATCCTGTCTGGTGTTGTATTGTCCTCACTGTCACTGTCAAAACAGTCCTTGGGGATCGGTCCTAACAGTTCATTTCCTAGATCAATGGAAAAATGTCGGTCATCAACCGCCATTCCAATAATGGTGCCCGCGACTAGAGTAATACTCTTTAAGTCGCTGTTATCCACCTCTATTGGAATGGTGTCATGTTCTATGTTGACTAATGGAGTTGGGTTTACCCCCAACCCTTGCTGTTGGAGAGAAGCATTTAGATGTATGTAAGCATCAGAGTTTTTCAATTTTTGTCCTCTTTTAACTTTCACTTCCAGGGAGAATTGTCGGGTCCTTTCTGGGATGGTGACTTCCTCTTTAATCTGAATTTCAACTGCATAAGGTAGCAATTGAGCTGACCTAAATGCTTTTTCTGAATCATCAAAGCCCATGGGATTATCCGCTAATCGGGACCAAGCTTTGAAGTTTATTAGGTCCAAACTAATGGCAAAGCGATTGAGAATGTCACTGCCTAAGTAAAAGGCGGCAGTGACGTCTCGCACGACCCAACAATTATGGACTATGCTCTTGTTGCCAATGGAGATTTTGAGCATACACCTGCTTGGCAGGAGATGTTTGGAATTAGGTGCTTCCAGGTCCATTTCCCATTTGTCTATCAGTTTGAATGTGGGAATGGCTGGATCTTTTGGGAGTTGGCGGATCATGGCTTCGCTGATGAAGCTCTTACCGTTGTTCACACACACTCGAGCAAGAACAGAGTCCTTCCCATCATTTAACTGAACAGGGATGAACAACTGATCTCCAATTTGCTGAATATCAGCCAGGCTCTGAGCTGATCTCACATCTTTCTGGACAATAGGAGTGGGAGTTTCTGATTGTGGATTGGTAATGAATTTCAGAGTATTTCCTTCCAGTGTGGAATACCACCTTAAACTGGAAGGAAGGTTGATTTTCAGAAATAGAGAGGACCTCCCATCACCAGTCTGTTGTCCTACTGCTATTACTGTCACGTCTGGAATTTGGTTGTTCTGGAAGTGAAATTCTACTTGGTCACATTTTTGTTCAACCATGTGGCAGGTGCCGTTTAAACTAACATGGTTGACACTCTGTTTTAATTTTATTGGTCGGCTATCTATTAGGGGTGACAACCTTCTCAAGAGGTCATTCCCTAGTAAACAAGGGGTGCCCTCTGGAGTCACTACTATGACCGGGTGTTTCACCTTGTGTCGCCCAATTTTAATGTCCAAATCTGCAGTCCCCTCGACAGGAATTTCCTTCCCGTCAAAGTTCTGCAGTTGCCCAGGAAGAGAGGTGAGAGGAATATGGTAATTCTCCCCCCTTCCTGCATTTAGTTCATCAAAGGCCCTTTTGGACAGAAGGGTAGCTTGGGATCCAGTGTCCACCAGTGCCAAAATTGTACCCTGCCCCTGTACTTGTACCGGGGCATAATATCTTCCCTCCTTCTCCTCAAGGGGGCACAGATAATGCACGTTTTTGGACAACTGGTGGGCTAACTTTCTGGTTTTGGACATTGCTAGCGAAGAGATTTAGGCAGAATTCTGTGGAGAGCTTGGGGAATCTGAAAGAAAACGTTGGCAACTGGAAATGGTTTTGGGTTCTGGGCCACCCCCCCTTTTTGGAGGCAGTCATCAGGATGGGTTTGACCCACGGGTTTTTGGTTTTGTCGGTTCTGGGATAAGATGATGGGCGGCGGTAGCTCAGTCTCCACATCTCCCCAGTCTGAATTGGCATCCCTTGGACCCATTTTCTCTTGGGAGGAGTTCCCCCATCTCTGAAGGAGAAGATCCTTTTCCCAGGATCTTCTGAGGATCCCTCTCCCTCAAATTGGAAGACCTATACCTCCTCCACAAAGTGGGTCTGTTTGGGTCCTTTGTTTCTCCTACCCCCCCTCTGCTCCTTGGGAGGCAGGCTTTCAGGGGCAGGAGATTTTGTTTCTGGTTCCTGGCTTTCCAGGGGCTGTTTACAAGTTGGGAAGGAAGCTTCCTCTAAGGCTTTACACCCCCCTTCCCCTTGTGCCTCCTCCCTGGGAACCGGTGGGTTATCGGGGTGCTGCTCCCGTCATTGTTCTGGAGCACCAGGTCCAGAGTTTGGGGCATTCTGCGGTGGCATGCTCATCTGAGGGTTCTGTTGAGCCCTCAGTATGTGACCCAGATCCCGTGCCATATTTTGGACCTGGTGCTCTAACTGGGAAACCCGCTCAGGCTGATACGGGGCTCCATTTTCTCCCCTGGGCCGATCCCGGGAAGGGTAGCTATCCCTTCTCTGGTAATACCCTGGGTTGGGAAGATTCGGGTACCCCTCCACCCTTGGCCTCCCCTCTCCCGGATTAGGTTGTCTGGGCTCAGGGAATTGGGGAAAGAAGGATGGATGGTTTTGGGGTTGGAAGTTGGGTGGATATCTGGGGAAAAAGTTCTGCCCAGGGTTTGGTGAATTTCTGCCCTCTTGGGGGAAGTTAGGAGGGATGTTCCCTGGGTCAGGTGCTTGGCTGGATCCCCCCCCTTGGGCTGGAGGAGTCCACACATAACCCAGGATTGGTCGGTTTCCCTTGTAGCGGGGACTTACATAGTCAGGGGAGCGGGGGACCCCATTTCTGGGACTACCCCCTCGACTTCCTGTCTGTGACTGGCCCGAGGGCCTTCTGGGCTGTGAATTATTTGGTGCAGGCAGGTTTTTAGGCCCCCCTTCTCCAAATCTAAAACGGGGGCAACCTTTACCTCCGCCACCTTGGCAGCAGCAGGGGTGCTGTTGGTTTTGGGGTTTTTCTGCGCATTACTTTTATTTTCTATGGGCTTCTGCACCTCATAGATCCGGGTAGCCTGTTCAATGACCCAGTCTAAAGATCTTTTCTCATGAAAATCTCTCACGAGCTGGGTCATTATGTATTTGGGTAAGGCATGGAAAAACGTATTGATAAATTCTCTGCTATCGGTGCGCACCCTTCTGGTGGTCTGCGCAAAAGCACGCTTTAATTCTTGCACAAACTCTTGTGGGGCCTGATCCTCCCCACATTGCAAATTGTAGGCTGCCTTGCGAGCCTCTTGAGGATTTCTGTGCACAGAAAAATGTTTCAAGATGGCCGCCCTGTATGTGGACCACCTTGAATGGTTTTGATCCTCCAGCCCTGCAAAGAAACGGGAGTATTCTGGTGAGAAGGTCCATTTGATGTACTGGATGCAGCTACTGCTGTCCTTCAAATGGAAAGTCTCCATCATTTGCTCATAGAACTCCAAGTGTTCCCAAACAGAATACTTGGCGTTCTTATGATAAGGCGTGATGACACTCCTTATTGCCTTTATTTGTTTCAATGGGTCCTTAAACAAGGCCCTTTTTGCCTTATTGGCCTTTTTGGTTCGGGTAACCCTGGTCCATTCATCCTCCGACTCAGAAGCGCTGCTCCCAGAGGTGCCCGTGTGATCTTCCAGGTTTTCCCGGATTCTGCGAGCCTGGGAATGGCTGGCAGAATGTGGGGACCTGGTCTCCTGTGTCCTGTGACGCTCAGAGGAGTCTTCAGATCCCTCCTTGCTACCAGGATTTGATGGGTATCCCCCCCACTGATCTAACTGGGCAGAGGTTTTCAGGATGCCCTTAGTGGGCCTACTCTCCTGGGGTTCCCCACTAAATTGCACTGTGCTTGGGTGCCCATACCCGGATGCCCGCCCCTCCATTCCTGGGTGGTACTGGCCTATGAGCCCCATACTTTTAGCTGGATAGTAATCTGCCATCCCTGTGGCCCCGTGCTCATGTGCGCCAGGGAACATGGGGGTGGCAGAGTCCAGGGACTGGTAGAGGTGAAGGCCTCTGGCACTAGGGCTCCTGAGGTTATGCTCAGGAGTTTCTCTTTCCCAGCGAACCTCATCTCTATCCGCCCCTTCTCCCTGTTGCAGTGCAAGAACCTGCGCTTTCAGTTCCTCAGTTAAGGCCTTACTAGACTCTATCAGTCTCTCCTGCATCGCTACCTGTTGCTGGAGCCTATCATTGTGCTGGCAGAGAGCCTCATTCTCTCTCTGTGCCTCCTGATTGGTCCTGGAGTACTGGGCCGGTCTTTGCTGCAGGAGGGTTACCTCCTGAGCTGTGTCCCTATTGGCCTGCTCTTTTCTTGCCAGAGCATCCTCCACCCTCCTGGTGTGCTCTGACAAGTTCTGGTGGTCTTTTTGGAGGTCACCCAGTCCCTGGAGGGCCAGGTGATTTTATTCCATTTTCCTTTTAAAGAGGCAGACTTCCTGGCCTAAGGTATCCCTTTCCTGACTAAGAGCCAGCATCTGTGCTGCCAGGTCGTCCCTTTGCCTTTGGAAGGCACCAGCTTTCTGGCGCTCCTGATCAAACTCTGCCTGGGTATCCAGGTCTTTCAGAATCAATGTATTGCTTTCCTCTTTCTCTCTGTCTAATCGAATTTGCAGGTTGGCTACCTGCTCTGTGCATGCCCTGTTGAAGTCCAGTTGTTGCTCCAGCTGTTTCTGGCTCTGCAGAAGGGAGTCCAAACCTTCTTGGTACTCTTTCTGCAAGGCCAGAAATCTGGTATCCTGGTCAGCCTTTTCCTGTTGCAGCCTATCCATATCCTCCTTTATTTTAGTGATGTACTGTCTGCTGTCATTTTCTGACTCCTGGCTCCCGTGCAGCCTCTGCTCAGAAGAGACCAGGTCAGATTGGGCCTTTTCTAACGCCATCTGTTGCCTATTTGCCAGATCTTGGCCTTCAGCACATTTGTCCTGCATGACTTCCATATATAGATACAAATATGCCACTATCCTGGCAATCTTATTGTGTTCATCTTTTGCCTTAGGGGCCATATATAGTTCGCTCAGGGCCACATGTAGGGGAACCTGATCTCTCCATTTATCTGACCCTGTTTCAGTGACCTGTTGCGCGATCGCCTGCAACCAGACCGCCTGGTCCTGATGAGTACACTCACCTCTCAGAAATAGCTTATGTAAGAGGTGCTCCCTCGCTATTTTCATATCTACCACGGTCGTCATGCTGGAGATTGATCTCCCTACTGACTTACAGAAGTTAGTATTTTATTTTGCAAAACAGACAGTTTCCTTAGAGCGTTCCTTTGAGGGGTGCTTTCACAGTGTAAAACAGTGTGGTGATCTAACCGGATATGTGTATCTGGTCAGTTGGCACACTGTATTAATCTGCACAAGTGGTAAATCTCACCCAGAATATCCCGGACGAGCCCCCACTTTGTAAGCGATATTCAATCAACACTACAGCTAAGTCAATGCCTAGTCTGGTATGCTGAGGAAAACCCTTATTGATGTATTTTTATGTCCAGTTCAGTACTCTGGATGACAACCCTTGTATAACACCCCCCTCTTAGAATCCCCCGACCCCACTGAGCCAAGAAGTAGGTTTGTTTTGCAAATTAAAAGGTAAAGGTTTATTTGAAAATTTAAACAATATATATATATCACACTTCTATAAATAAATTGATAATGGATATTACACTTGTGAATATGAGCAGTAATCAGCAAGAGGTAACTTATGAATAGGAACAGAAGAATAAGGTGGGAAAGAATGCTTTATATGGTTCAAGGAAACGCAATGATGAATGAAATGCAGTACAGAAATAACTTGATATGGATTCAACAAAAGACAATGTAATCACTTTTCCTTGACAATTCACTCCCCCCCTATGCAATGTAAGAAATGGAAGGAGAGCACACAGTCTTCAAGAATCCCAACAAAATGCAATACGAAATGCAGTTCCCCCCCAGCAAGCTTAGAGGAAAACAGGTAGAGGTTTGAAACACAGGCCCAAAATGCTTTGAATGTGATGACAATGAAGTGAGAAATGTGCTAAAAATGCTTTTAATTCCCTCTAGAGGTTCAGGGTGGGTGATATCTAGTTTATATTAGTTCAGGCTCACTTTAGCAATGCTCTATGTGTAACCAGCAGGTTAAAACGAATTTTAGCAAAGGAAAGCAAGAAGCTGCTGATTTTTACACGTGGCTGAAATTGTGCAAAATGTCAAATCGCTGCAAATTTACTTGCGCATGTCAAGCGTAATTACGGAGGCACTATAAGGAGTAGGAAGGAAGTCGTTTATAGGTTCGTTGGAATACCTAGAATCTTAGCTTTAAGATGAAAGTTAAATCTCGTTCCTAGCACAAACGGTTCCGGAGATACGGACGATTTTGTGAAAGTAGTTTTTCGGATTTGAAATTTTAAAGCTCAGAATGACAGATGACAGTTCTCAGTTTTAAAGATGACAGAATGACACGATTATAGGAGGCAGTTCTAATAGGCTAAAATAGTTTGGATTAGATTATTTTAAACTAAGAGATTGGTTTTGGCACAGTGAGTACTCACACTATATTTTTGAAATAAGCCGTCAAGGTCTGGTCAGGTTGGACGGGACTTCCGGCGGGTGGTTCTGAAGTCCCGGCTATCTGGGTCAGCTCTGCTCTCTGGGTCTGTCAAGCACTGGTTCTGCTCACAGCACTGCACAGTTCTGGTCTCTCTGGATCTCTGGTCTCTCTGGATCTCTGGTTTCTCTGGAGCTCTGGTCTCTGGAGGTTGATGGATTTGAAGTCTGGAGTCTCCCGGCAAAGCGTCCCGCAAGAAAGTGGAAAGTGAATGTCTCTACCTGTCCCAGCAGTCTCTTTTTATGTGTTTTGAAAATGGGTGTGTGCCTGGGCCTAGCTAAGCCTGCCCCTCTCACTTATCATTGGCCAAGCTATCCTCCCTCCCTTGATTGGGGGGAAGAAATGGAGTATCAGAGTGATGCTGTAGGTTTTATGGTCAGAGGAACCTCCCCTTGTCAGATTGCACACAAATCTATTTCTGACCCAACACATATTTATCTATGTACCATTTTTCTAATATTATAGGTCCAGTTAACATATTTTCTGTAGCACCAAACCATCCGATCCCTGTCTTTGTACGATGTCGTGTCCACTGATGACAGAATTCTCCCCTTTTCATCCAGATAACGACCTCTAAACCTTTCCAGATTTTACACAAATATGCACCAGGGATATGGGTTACAGATGATAAAGTGTCAGATTTTTAACATGCATACATTTGGAGTAACAACCTTTTTTCCGCTACTATCCCCAAGAACATCCCACAGGGTCCTAACACGTTTTAAAATGTGCACAGAAAAATCCCAAGAATAATGATATTATTTATATCATTTTGACCAGTCCGCACTATGAGTTATCTATCTTATTAAAATTATGCCCTGGTCAAAAAGGGCTGTGGCTTCCTACCTCACATGGTGGAATAACTGGTTTATTTACTTCCCCCAAGCTCAGCTGGCTCTCACAGGCACTGCCCCTCCCAGTTTCTCCCAAGAGGAAGCCACTTTACGGCCCCCCCAATATAACATTTGCCTGAGTCCAGGACAAGGCTTTGTTCAACCTCCCTTAATTCAATCAGAGACGTGTGATCTCCTTTTGGTGGGGGCAACAGGATGCAGCCAGGCCTGGGAAGAGTGGCTGAGCAGGTTTCTCCTGTCTGGGGTAGTTGGCAGGCAGAATTCAGCTAAATGTCACTTTAGTTCCCAGTTTAAATCAAAACTTACAATTTTTACATATACATTAAATAATTACTTCCTTCAAGTCATTTCAGAATATAGTTTTACATTGTATCCACCTCTTAGCAAGTCTTTCCTTGGCCTGGTTTGGGTTCCTCTGTTCTGTTTTACACAAAAGTCTGGTGGTTTTAAAACGCCGGCTTTCTGATAGTGGTGAGTACCGGTATTGCATCCATTTTTGGGATCTGTCTTGAATTACTGCATTTCAATAGAGTGGTCTTTTGCTTGATAGTATAGGACCCTTGCTTAACATTGTTTTGATGGCATCCTTACAGTAGAGTGGTGATGTGGACCCCCCACAAGAAGGTTGTATCTTTGGAGTGGTCTTGTGCCAACTGCGCAGTTCTCCTGGATTCTGGCGTGAATGTAGGCAGCGACAGCTCATCCCCACATCTACCCAGTCTATTGATTCAACATGGGTCAAAACCCTTCACAGCGCCGAACCACCCAGTGCAGAAGGGGGATAGGCGGAAAGGCATAAAGGAAACCCCAAGGCCACTGTACAGAGAGGGCGTCCACCTCCCAATCCCGTTGGTCTGAAAACCGAGAGCAAAAGAGGGGAACTTCTGCTGAGGCCGGGGATGCAAACAGGTCTAGAACAGGGGACCCTAATCTGACACAGGTCACCGCAAAGACCTTGGCCAACAGGACCAGTTCCGCAGAGGAGTTAAATCTGCGTCTGAGAAGATCCGCTTGAACATCGTCCACCCCCCGATATGTGAGGCCACCAGAGACATCAGATGCGATTCCTCCCAGGTGCCCATCAGTGCTGCCAGAGCATTCAAGGAGCAGCCGGAACCCCTTTTGCAGTTGACATATGCCAAGGCCCTTGTATTGTCCGTCCAGACCGAAACCGCCCAACCGTCCTCCAACTCCTCAAAGTACACCAGAGCTCAGAGAATGGCACACAACTCTCGTCAATTGGATGATCGACGGCTCTCCCTCGATCTTCACAACCCTTGAGCTGAGAGGACCCCCAATGTAGACCCCCAACCCATTCTGCTGGTGACGGTAGTAAGAGAGGCCACAAGAGGAATGACCATGGACACCTCTCTCAGCCAGTAGATTTGGAACCCCCGCCACCATAGCAGGGAGACTCGCAGCGCTGAGGACACACAAAACAAAGCTTCGAAAGCTGAGACGTCGGGAAACAGTGGGAGAGAGTATAAAACACCAGGGACATAACTGAAGATGGTCCCAAGGAACTAGAAAACACGCAAGACGCCACGTGCCCCGTAACTTCAGCAACTGAAGAGCCGAAACATACTGCCTTCTGAGAACCCTGCCAAGAACAGCTAGCAAGCGACGGACCCTCCCTAGGGACAGGAAAACCCTCTCCATCCCGGTTCAAACCAGTGCCCCAATAAAAACTAGATCCTGAGAAGGCTCCAGCTGAGACTTCAGCCAGTTCACTAGCAAACCCAGTCCTGCAATGCCTGGCAGACCAAAGGGAGATGAGGGAGGACAGCCTGCCGACAGGACTCCCCGACCAACCAATCGTCCAGGTAGGGAAAAAATATGCACTCCCTGCAGATGCAAATGCACCACCAGGGGAGTGAGCAGCATGGAGAACACTCCGGGAGCCGATTGCCCCCGCAAGGGAGCACTCGGAACCGAAAACGCTGTGATCTCATCCAATCCCCCCTGTACAACATCCAGAGAACCTTCTGCAAAGCCTCCACGTTGAAGCGTTACGTCGGGACAAGCAGTGCAGGGTTTCGAGACCCATAAGCAGGTGACACATCCTAGAAGGCATAGGGACCAGGAACACCCGCGAGTAGAAAAACTTGACCCTGAACAGGGAGCGGAACGGGCAAGATTGTATTCCACAACAACAATTCGGAGAGAATGGATCCCATGGCCAACTACTTGGTCCATGAGCTGGATACCAAAGTCCTAACCATGCAAACCTGGACAGGAGGAGACAGTAACGGCAACTGATACCCACCTCCGGAAGGAGCCCATTACCCAGGAAGCCGAACCCCACTGGTCCCATACACCTCTGAGAAGATAGAGACGAGGAGCCAGTGAAAAACCGCCAGTCACTGCACTTGTACCAGAGAAAAATCACAGAACGTTGAAGCAGGCCTGCGCCGCAATATAACAGCATGCTTGTCAGCCCACAAAAAGATCTGACCTATCACAAGGAAGATACAGGGCAGCCCAGTAGTCCAGCAGACCATGGCTCCTCAGCCGACAGAGGAGCCACCAGGCTGGCGTCAATGGGCAGAGTTCTGTCTCAAAGCGGAGCAATGCTATCCATCCCGGATAGCATACACCAAAAGCAACCCTATACCTGGGGTATGCCTATACTGGAAAACTCACTGAAGGGACAGCCCCCTCCACCGGCACCAGGGGCTCTGAGAACCCCTTTAAACGCGGACATGTGCCACCATCTGCCATATTACTTCCACGCGTCTAAAGGAGGCATGAAAGCAACACGTCGGCACCGGAGGACCTAGGCCCTAAAAAAAGAGCCACTGGGAATCCCCTGCATGGCCGTTACTTCCATGATGCATTAGCAGTTTCTATAATTCCATGCAGGACAAGGGAAAATAAATTCATCTCCTTCGTCCGTCCCCCGCGCAGTTAATAGGAAGAGGACAGGACAAGGAGCCTGCGTCCATAGCTAGCACAGACCCAAGCACACCACTAACTCGCCACCTGTATACACAGCACAGGACTGAGAGGTGGCCTGAGCCCTGCATCAAGTAGCTGGTAGCCCCATGCTCTGGTTCTCCTCAATGCGTCAGCCTTGGAGGGATGAAGCGCCGAGTCAGGCCCGCTGAGACTCAAACCCCCAAAGTGTAGACTATGCCAGGCTGCTACCCTTCCGGCCGTAAGCTAGTGCTTGCAGACGTCAGCAAATCTGCACTGTTTTCAAAGGCTGCACGCAGAGAATGCAGCTAACATCCGGTGCATCCTGGGCTGTGTGTGTCTGAGGAGCGGGTGGCATGTGATATGCCTGCGACAGATCAGAGCCCCCGCACTTTCAAAGACTCTCTGCCCCTGTCACCCCACGACAAGAAGCAGAGAGGCCTCACAACAAAGGGAAGGCTAGCCGATACTGCCAAGTGCTTGCCATTATTTCTTAATGTCCCCACTTCTCAGTCAGAGCGTCTTCAAAGATGCACCCAGAAAAGATGTGTACACAGAGCACGAGGAAACGGCCTGTCAAGCTAATGGGTACCCCTCCAGAAGGCACCAACCAATAGGGAAAACCAAACCAAACAATCCCCTAGG
Source organism: Ambystoma mexicanum (assembly GCF_040938575.1). NCBI lineage: Eukaryota > Metazoa > Chordata > Amphibia > Caudata > Ambystomatidae > Ambystoma > Ambystoma mexicanum. Next base: position 1,682,935,151 of record NC_090932.1, read on the forward strand.
CAACACCGCATAAAACAGGAGGCATGTCATTGCACAGCCCCAACGGCAGGAGAATCAGTGCACAAACATTCACAAAGCCCCCAACTCCTTACTGCATCCTGGGTCCTGCAGGACCCAGGCCATGATGTCCTTGCGCCGGCCTGCAACCTCGCAAAACACAACTGGGTCGAGGCATCAGCCTCGGTAAGGCACACCAAGGAGCCGGCATGAATGGGACGCCAAGATGGCCATACCAGCAGGAGAGGGGAAAAACAGCAAGCACAGAGCCCCCTCCTGTCTCCTAACCTTCCCGCGGGCCGAGTAGGACCCGGGACACAATACCCGCGCTGCGGTTCAGAGCCCAGCAAAGAACCGAGCGAGGCAATCCCGCTCAACTGGGACCACAAGCCCAGCAGGGGACCCAGGAGCAGTGCCGCACCCGAGGGAGCCGAAGGCCCTGCCATACAACCCCTCCAGGGGGCCAATAATCGGTGCTCCCCAGTGCCCCGCACCGGGAAGAAAAAGTCCAACCTGCCAGAGGCAGGAAAAATTAAACTGAGTGACGTGGATGTGGGGGAGGAGTTATAGGGATTTAAAGAAATAGAAGAAGGTCCTCTGTCGAAGGCAGGTGCCTCATGAGGTAAGTACTGGGACGAAGAAGAGTGGACGTGGAGGTAATGACAGAGACACAGAAACACAACCTGTCACTCACAGCAGTGACCAAGGTCTGTAGGGCTCTGTTGCATGCTGGGAGGAAGTGCGGGGGGGGGTGCTGGCTCTCTTAGTGACAACAGACGATGTATAGGGGCACTCTATCTCACGTGGGGGGAAGTAGAAGTCTCATGTACTGCCACACCCATGTTATCGTATCGCTCTATGCTGGTCATAGGACACGCTAAATGTTGCTGTAGGGCAGTGCTTAAAGTGGGCCGGGGCCTGGCGGGGCCGGGCCCCGGCAGTCTCCAAAAAGTGGGACTGACCCGGGGCCCTGCCAGGGCCCCCCATCCCACACAACATTGACGGGATGCATTATCCCGCCGCGGCCGCGACGGGAGATGCGCCCGCCAGTTTAATTTCAGGCAAGCTGACAGAAGTGCCAGCCAGGCACAGCGTCTGAGGCTGGCTGGCACTTCTGCCAGTCACTGTAACTTCCCTGATGACCCCTCATCTGAGGGGTCATCAGGGAAGTTACAGTTCCTTTGTTTGCCCTCGCCAGGTCACTGACCCTCAGCGAACCTGCAGGCTCCATGATCTAATATGCAGATTAGATCCCAGAGCCCGCGGGGTCGCAGAGGGTGAAAGACGCCTTGGGCTCAGTGATCTATCTGCTCTGAGCAGAGATCACAGAGCCCGAGGCGTCTATCTCCGTCGGCAAAGCTTTATAAAAGATGCCTTGAATTGTATACGTTTCAAGCCATCTTTTATAAACGTAGAAAAATGTCTATCTTTATAAAAGACCGCTTGAAACGTGCACAATTCAAGGCATCTTTTATAAAGCTTTGTCTATGGACAAAGCAACCTCGGGTTTTGTCCGTCCTCAACGCTTTATAAAAGATGCCTTGAATTGTTTACGTTTCAAGCCGTCTTTTATAAATATAGAAATATGTTATAAATCTCTATGCTTATAAAAGGTGGCTTGAAAAGTGCACAAACCATAGTAAGGTAAGCACACAAGTGTGCGTAAATTACTATGGTTTGTGCACTTTTCAAGCCACCTTTTTATAAACATAGAAATACGTAACATTGGTATGTTTATAAGGCTTGAAAGGTACACAAACCATAGTAGTACACATACAAATATATAAATGCTCAAATACATTTATATATTTGTTTGCGCACCTTACAATGATTTGTGCACGTTTTAGGCCACGCCCACAATGGAAGCCGCGCCCCCAAACGAGGGCCCCCCTCAATTTCTTACCCCACTTAAAGCACTGCTGTAGGGTTTTATTTTTCCAACTCGTGTACAACTGCAGATGTGATATATTTGAAGCTGAACAACCGAAGAGGAACTATGTTCAGAAAATACTAATCTCAGTGACCTGTAACACTGCACACTGACTGCTTTCCCCAAACAGGAGCCCCAGGACCCAGGAGCTGTTCATGGAAGTCTGCAGGTGACATCGTCATGCGTAGTCATACCTGCTACAAGTAAAACAAGAGTTCATTATACATCTGCTGGGCCTGAAAGTCTTACAAAGCTGAGATGTACCTTGCTTTCTGCTGCTAGCATTTTGGAAGGAACAGACGTGTGTTTAACTTGCTGCTACACTGCGTACCTAGTTTGCTGAATTTAGAATACCTTTAAGAATGTTTTCTTCTTGGGATGTGTATCTGTGTGTACCTTTACCCCCAAACATATGTATATGGGTTTTATTTTCTTATCCGTAGGGTGACCAGATTAAAAACAAAACAAAAAACGGGACAGGCCATAGACATAGAAGTAGGACTAAATTAAACACAAATAAAGCTGCAGTCCTACTTCTATGTCACTGGCCTTTTGCGGGCTTTGGTGACTCTCCTCTCATTTGAGGAGAGCGGCCAGGGAGGGGATGGAGAGGAAATGGGGGCCTGAAAAGCATTCACGCCCCCATTCACACACAGGAAGAGTAGCGCCGGGCCAGATTTTGGGATTTCAAATTCGAGTCGCTGTGGAAACCAGGACCGTAGCCATCCACCCTTTCAATCCGGGGATGGGGTATATAAAATGTTAAAAACTCCCGGGACGCCGGGACGGAGGGCGATTTCCCGGGACTGTCCCAGGAAAACCGGGACGTCTGGTCACCCTACTTATCCGGTCCATGCATTGAAGGTCAGACTTCGTTTTGGTCTTTCCTCGCTTTTAATGATTGCGTCCCACCGCAGCACACAGCGTGTCACCTGGATACCTTTGGTGTGCACTTATGTGCTGCGAGCAGCGAACGCGCAGAGGCGCGCTGTGGCCCGCCAAAGGAGGGCTAACGACAACCCTGTCTGGGCTCGTCGGGGTAACTGCCAGACTGTGGGCGTGGGCTACAATTCTTTAATCTGTGCAACCTTTTTGTAATGTTGCAAAGTTTGACCATCCTTTGCGTTCATACAACCGCTCAACGGTCTGTTCTCTGGCGCCGTTTGATGCTATTTGGCCGCCCAACTGGAAGAAAAGTAACGGTTAGTTATTTTCCCGCCTCCTGAGGCAATTCCCTCGCAGCCATTTCTCTCTGGCCTGCTATGTTATGCTCGATGCCTCACAGCTCATGGTGTAGATATAGGAGACCTGTTATGCGTCACAGAGGCCTGTCTGTCGGAAGCCACGCGATTCCGGATATTATTGAAGTGCTTCCTCCTACCCATGCCATGTTGCAAGCTGATCCTAAGTCTTCTTCAGTGCGCTGACATAGTTACCAGCCCCTCTGCTAATTCCAAACATTTATTAAACAGACTTTCTCCTTCCGCTGCAGAAACTGCTCATTTCCTCATAGTCTATCGCCCTCCAAATGGGAATCCATGTTTGTAGTTAGATTTCTCAATTTCATTTCTTCACTTGCTCTGACTTGTTCTCAATTCATCATTTTGGGTGACTTTAAACTTAGGTTTGATGATCCCTCAAGCACTCATGTATCACAGCTGCAAGTAGCCATGGCCGACCTGCAATGTACTCAACTTATGGAAGGTGCTATGAATTTAAAAGGCCATAGGCCTGATTTAATTTTGGGAAATTCTGCAAAAGTTCCTACTTATGGCCCCTATGCAGGACTTTGGTCTGATCACTTTATTGTTCTTTCGCTTATTCTGTTGCCACCAATGCTCCCTCGTTGCGCCCATTGACTCAAAAACGACGTGCTTGGAAGCATGTAGCGCCTTCGGAACAGTCTGGGTGTATTGAAGAGAAGTTCATGAATTCGCAGGCAGCGAAGGGAAGGGAAGGCGACCCCCTAACGGCTTTACAAGAGCCATGGAAAGAGCGGCAGAGGCCTTGGCCACTCTTAAACTAACGAAAAAGCTGGCAGAACCCTCTGCGCCAGGCCACACACCTCAGTTACGCTCTCCGAAGCTCCTATACAAACAAACTGAACGCACTGGCGCATCAATGAACAGGATTCAGATGAGAATACAATGAAACTACACCCCCCTAATTATCACCATGCCATTAAAGACCCTAACGCATTGTACTTTTCACACAGAGCGCGAGCCATTCTTAATGTTCCCAAGGAGCTATTTGCCATAGCCAGGGAATTATCTTCACAGGCACAACATTCCAGTCCAATCTCTGCTTCCCAAACTCTCTGCGATTCCTTGTGCACATTCGTGATAGCATTGCAAAGACTCCCCCTAGGCCCATGGATCCCACCTCCTCAGGGGAGAACTGTACTCCAGTATACCAACAACATATCTGTCAGCCCTTTGGCCTACGACTGTAACCCTAGTTCTGGACATTAGCTCCAAGCTCTGCTGCGGTCCACCTCACCTCTGGACCTCTGGACCCTCTTCCTCTTAGAGTTCCACCTCACCTCTGGACCCTCTTCCTCTTAGAGTTCCACCTCACCTCTGGACCCTCTTCCTCTGAGAGTTCCACCTCACCTCTGGACCCTCTTCCTCTTAGAGTTCCACCTCACCTCTGGACCCTCTTCCTCTGAGAGTTCCACCTCACCTCTGGACCCTCTTCCTCTTAGAGTTCCACCTCACCTCTGGACCCTCTTCCTCTGAGAGTTCCACCTCACCTCTGGACCCTCTTCCTCTTAGAGTTCCACCTCACCTCTGGACCCTCTTCCTCTGAGAGTTCCACCTCACCTCTGGACCCTCTTCCTCTGAGAGTTCCACCTCACCTCTGGACCCTCTTCCTCTTAGAGTTCCACCTCACCTCTGGACCCTCTTCCTCTTAGAGTTCCACCTCACCTCTGGACCCTCTTCCTCTTAGAGTTCCACCTCACCTCTGGACCCTCTTCCTCTTAGAGTTCCACCTCACCTCTGGACCCTCTTCCTCTTAGAGTTCCACCTCACCTCTGGACCCTCTTCCTCTTAGAGTTCCACCTCACCTCTGGACCCTCTTCCTCTGAGAGTTCCACCTCACCTCTGGACCCTCTTCCTCTTAGAGTTCCACCTCACCTCTGGACCCTCTTCCTCTGAGAGTTCCACCTCACCTCTGGACCCTCTTCCTCTTAGAGTTCCACCTCACCTCTGGACCCTCTTCCTCTTAGAGTTCCACCTCACCTCTGGACCCTCTTCCTCTTAGAGTTCCACCTCACCTCTGGACCCTCTTCCTCTGAGAGTTCCACCTCACCTCTGGACCCTCTTCCTCTGAGAGTTCCACCTCACCTCTGGACCCTCTTCCTCTTAGAGTTCCACCTCACCTCTGGACCCTCTTCCTCTTAGAGTTCCACCTCACCTCTGGACCCTCTTCCTCTGAGAGTTCCACCTCACCTCTGGACCCTCTTCCTCTTAGAGTTCCACCTCACCTCTGGACCCTCTTCCTCTGAGAGTTCCACCTCACCTCTGGACCCTCTTCCTCTTAGAGTTCCACCTCACCTCTGGACCCTCTTCCTCTGAGAGTTCCACCTCACCTCTGGACCCTCTTCCTCTGAGAGTTCCACCTCACCTCTGGACCCTCTTCCTCTTAGAGTTCCACCTCACCTCTGGACCCTCTTCCTCTTAGAGTTCCACCTCACCTCTGGACCCTCTTCCTCTGAGAGTTCCACCTCACCTCTGGACCCTCTTCCTCTTAGAGTTCCACCTCACCTCTGGACCCTCTTCCTCTTAGAGTTCCACCTCATCTCTGGACCCTCTTCCTCTGAGAGTTCCACCTCACCTCTGGACCCTCTTCCTCTTAGAGTTCCACCTCACCTCTGGACCCTCTTCCTCTGAGAGTTCCACCTCACCTCTGGACCCTCTTCCTCTTAGAGTTCCACCTCACCTCTGGACCCTCTTCCTCTTAGAGTTCCACCTCACCTCTGGACCCTCTTCCTCTGAGAGTTCCACCTCACCTCTGGACCCTCTTCCTCTTAGAGTTCCACCTCACCTCTGGACCCTCTTCCTCTTAGAGTTCCACCTCACCTCTGGACCCTCTTCCTCTTAGAGTTCCACCTCACCTCTGGACCCTCTTCCTCTTAGAGTTCCACCTCACCTCTGGACCCTCTTCCTCTTAGAGTTCCACCTCACCTCTGGACCCTCTTCCTCTGAGAGTTCCACCTCACCTCTGGACCCTCTTCCTCTTAGAGTTCCACCTCACCTCTGGACCCTCTTCCTCTTAGAGTTCCACCTCACCTCTGGACCCTCTTCCTCTTAGAGTTCCACCTCATCTCTGGACCCTCTTCCTCTGAGAGTTCCACCTCACCTCTGGACCCTCTTCGTCTTAGAGTTCCACCTCACCTCTGGACCCTCTTCCTCTGAGAGTTCCACCTCACCTCTGGACCCTCTTCCTCTGAGAGTTCCACCTCACCTCTGGACCCTCTTCCTCTGAGAGTTCCACCTCACCTCTGGACCCTCTTCCTCTTAGAGTTCCACCTCATCTCTGGACCCTCTTCCTCTTAGAGTTCCACCTCACCTCTGGACCCTCTGGACCCTCTTCCTCTTAGAGTTCCACCTCACCTCTGGACCCTCTTCCTCTTAGAGTTCCACCTCATCTCTGGACCCTCTTCCTCTTAGAGTTCCACCTCACCTCTGGACCCTCTTCCTCTTAGAGTTCCACCTCACCTCTGGACCCTCTTCCTCTGAGAGTTCCACATCACCTCTGGACCCTCTTCCTATTAGAGTTCCACCTCACCTCTGGACCCTCTTCCTCTTAGAGTTCCACCTCATCTCTGGACCCTCTTCCTCTTAGAGTTCCACCTCACCTCTGGACCCTCTTCCTCTTAGAGTTCCACCTCACCTCTGGACCCTCTTCCTCTGAGAGTTCCACCTCACCTCTGGACCCTCTTCCTCTTAGAGTTCCACCTCACCTCTGGACCCTCTTCCTCTTAGAGTTCCACCTCATCTCTGGACCCTCTTCCTCTTAGAGTTCCACCTCACCTCTGGACCCTCTTCCTCTGAGAGTTCCACCTCACCTCTGGACCCTCTTCCTCTTAGAGTTCCACCTCACCTCTGGACCCTCTTCCTCTTAGAGTTCCACCTCACCTCTGGACCCTCTTCCTCTGAGAGTTCCACCTCACCTCTGGACCCTCTTCCTCTTAGAGTTCCACCTCACCTCTGGACCCTCTTCCTCTGAGAGTTCCACCTCACCTCTGGACCCTCTTCCTCTTAGAGTTCCACCTCACCTCTGGACCCTCTTCCTCTTAGAGTTCCACCTCACCTCTGGACCCTCTTCCTCTTAGAGTTCCACCTCATCTCTGGACCCTCTTCCTCTTAGAGTTCCACCTCACCTCTGGACCCTCTTCCTCTTAGAGTTCCACCTCACCTCTGGACCCTCTTCCTCTGAGAGTTCCACCTCACCTCTGGACCCTCTTCCTCTTAGAGTTCCACCTCACCCCTGGACCCTCTTCCTCTTAGAGTTCCACCTCACCTCTGGACCCTCTTCCTCTGAGAGTTCCACCTCACCTCTGGACCCTCTTCCTCTTAGAGTTCCACCTCACCTCTGGACCCTCTTCCTCTGAGAGTTCCACCTCACCTCTGGACCCTCTTCCTCTTAGAGTTTCACCTCACCTCTGGACCCTCTTCCTCTGAGAGTTCCACCTCACCTCTGGACCCTCTTCCTCTGAGAGTTCCACCTCACCTCTGGACCCTCTTCCTCTGAGAGTTCCACCTCACCTCTGGACCCTCTTCCTCTTAGAGTTCCACCTCACCTCTGGACCCTCTTCCTCTTAGAGTTCCACCTCACCTCTGGACCCTCTTCCTCTTAGAGTTCCACCTCACCTCTGGACCCTCTTCCTCTGAGAATTCCACCTCACCTCTGGACCCTCTTCCTCTTAGAGTTCCACCTCACCTCTGGACCCTCTTCCTCTTAGAATTCCACCTCACCTCTGGACCCTCTTCCTCTTAGAGTTCCACCTCACCTCTGGACCCTCTTCCTCTTAGAGTTCCACCTCACCTATGGACCCTCTTCCTCTTAGAGTTCCACCTCATCTCTGGACCCTCTTCCTCTGAGAGTTCCACCTCACCTCTGGACCCTCTTCCTCTTAGAGTTCCACCTCACCTCTGGACCCTCTTCCTCTGAGAGTTCCACCTCACCTCTGGACCCTCTTCCTCTTAGAGTTCCACCTCACCTCTGGACCCTCTTCCTCTGAGAGTTCCACCTCACCTCTGGACCCTCTTCCTCTTAGAGTTCCACCTCACCTCTGGACCCTCTTCCTCTTAGAGTTCCACCTCACCTCTGGACCCTCTTCCTCTTAGAGTTCCACCTCACCTCTGGACCCTCTTCCTCTTAGAGTTCCACCTCACCTCTGGACCCTATTCCTCTTAGAGTTCCACCTCACCTCTGGACCCTCTTCCTCTTAGAGTTCCACCTCACCTCTGGACCCTCTTCCTCTGAGAGTTCCACCTCACCTCTGGACCCTCTTCCACTTAGAGTTCCACCTCACCTCTGGACCCTCTTCCTCTGAGAGTTCCACCTCACCTCTGGACCCTCTTCCTCTGAGAGTTCCACCTCACCTCTGGACCCTCTTCCTCTGAGAGTTCCACCTCACCTCTGGACCCTCTTCCTCTTAGAGTTCCACCTCACCTCTGGACCCTCTTCCTCTGAGAGTTCCACCTCACCTCTGGACCCTCTTCCTCTGAGAGTCCTGAAAGACATTCATGTTGGCTTTGCTGCATCTGCTGGCTCTGGTCATATTCCACCCTCTCTGAAGCACGCTCGTGTCACCCCGCTCCTAAAAAAGCTTTCCCTGGACTCCTCTGTCCCTGCCAACTTTAAGCCAATATCTTTGCTCACGTTCCTCATGAAGATGCTGGGAGCAATTGTTACCCCGCAGATCAGAGTTTATCCTTAAAAAGGGTCTATACTAGGTCACCATCAATCTGATTTCCGGCCTTGAACAAGCGCAGAATCCATACTGGTGGCGGTTACTGATGATTTGACCAGATTAGCTGATAGCTCTCAAATAGCAGTATTGCTACTCCTGGACCTGACAGCAGCATTTATACTCCTGGACCTGTCAGCAGCATTTATACTCCTGACAGCAGTATTGATACTCCTGAACCTGACAGCAGCATTGATACTCCTGGACCTGACAGCAGTATTGCTACTCCTGTACCTGACAGCAGTATTGATACTCCTGGACCTGTCAGCAGCATTGATACTGCTGTATCTGACAGCAGTATTGATACTCCTGGACCTGACAGCAGTATTGATACTCCTGGACCTGTCAGCAGCATTGATACTCCCGGACCTGTCAGCAGCATTTATACTCCTGGACCTGAGAGCAGTATTGATACTCCTGGACCTGTCAGCAGCATTGATACTCCTGGACCTGACAGCAGTATTGATACTCCTGGACCTGTCAGCAGCATTGATACTCCTGGACATGTCAGCAGCATTGATATTCCTGACAGCAGTATTGAATCTCCAGGACCTGTCAGCAGCATTGGTACTCCTGGACCTGTCAGCAGCATTTATACTCCTGGACCTGAGAGCAGTATTGATACTCCTGGACCTGTCAGCAGCATTGATACTCCTGGACCTGACAGCAGTATTGATACTCCTGGACCTGTCAGCAGCATTGATACTCCTGCACCTGACAGCAGTATTGATACTCCTGTACCTGTCAGCAGTATTGATACTCATAGACCTGTCAGCAGGTCCAGCATTGCTACTCCTGGACCTGTCAGCATCATTGATACTCCTGGACCTGAGAGCAGCATTGATACTCCTGGACCTGTCAGCAGCATTTATACTCCTGTACCTGACAGTAGCATTTATACTCCTGTACCTGACCGCAGTATTGATACTTCTGGACCTGTCAGCAGCATTTATACTCATGCACCTGACAGCAGGATTGATACTCCTGGACCTGTCAGCAGTATTGATACTCCTAGACCTGTCAGCAGCATTGATACTCCTGTACCTGAGAGCAGTATTGATACTGCTGGACCTGTTAGCAGCATTGATACTCCTGTACCTGACAGCAGTATTGATACACCTGGACCTTTCAGCAGTATTGATACTCCTGGACCTGTCAGCAGCGTTTGACACTATTGATCATGACCTCCTTTCTGAATGCCTAGATGACAATGGGATTTCTAGCTTGGCCCTGAAGCAGTTAAAATCATTTCTCTACGTCCGTTCTCAGATGCCTTCCCTGCCAGGTTATAAGGCGGAAGAGGTATTTTTAGGGTGGGGAGTTCCTCAGGGCTTGGCCCTCTCACCCATTCTATTGATCATATATATATATATATATATATATATAACCTCTAATGCGCATCATGCTGTCCTAGGCTGCCTTTTTTTCTCATACGCAGACGATACGCAACTGATTTTCCGTATGATCGTGACTCTGCTGAGTCGGCCTCATGTCTCAGAAATTACTTATCTGCAAATAGCCAATGGATGAACCAGAATTGGCTCAAGCTAAACCGGGACCATACTGAGGTCCTGATCGTTGGCTGCTCCTCGGCTAAACATCTCTGGACCTCAGATTTCTGGCCAGCGGAACTTGGTCCTCTACCCGCCCCCGTCCAATCTGTAAATGATCTTGATATACAAATCTCCGAGTCTTGATCTCCTGCTCTCCAGACCAGTGCCTGATGCAGCGCTAGCCGCCTGAAATAGCGCAAACTCGAAGGAAATGCTTCCCGCTCTCCTGATCTCGGCCTCTATTTCAGGAGTAATCGACTACAGTAACGCTACTCTCTCTTAGCTCAGCCCAAAGACCATACTGACCGTTCACAAGTCCTGCAGAATTCTGCTGTGTGGCTTCTAGCTAATCTATCTGAATCGACTTCCGTTCCCCACTTCCAAGGAAGTTGCCTTGGCTCCCTATTGATTGTAAAATCAAATGTAAGACCCTTTGCCTTTTACACCGGGCCTTTAAAGGCAAAGGTGCTGTGTTTCTCCAGAAAAGGCTCTGCAGATATAAACCTTCTCGTGCACTTTGTTCCGCCTCCTTCTGATAGTGCCTAGATTTCAATGGAGCATGGTTGGCGGCCATGCATTTTCAGTGGCTGCGCCAAAGCTTTCGAACAGCCTTCCACTGTCTCTTCGAGCAATTGAATGTCATTTGGTTTTTAGGAAGTCACTTAAAACCTTCTTGTTCCCATCCTGTGAATAGTGTGTTGTCCTCTATTCATTTTTATTTTTGTTACGCATTTCTCACTTACTTTCTACTTGCCCAGCGCCAGGATACCCTAGGGTCCCAGTTTCAGCTACCATACCAGGGTGAGGTCCTGGTGATGTTAGAGTTAAGATATCCCTGGGATTCTGCTGCCAGCACGACAGGATGAGGTCCTGGTGATGGTAAAGTTGAGATATCCCTGGAATTCTGCTGCCAGCACGACAGGATGAGGTCCTGGTGATGGTAAAGTTGAGATATCCCTGGAATTCTGCTGCCAGCACGACAGGGTGAGGTCCTGGTTATGGTAAAGTTGAGACATACATTGATTTCTGCTGCCAGCAGGGCAGGGGGGGTCCTGGTGATGGTAAAGTTAAGACATACATGGATTTCTGCTGCCAGCACGGCAGGGGGGGTCCTGGTTATGGTAAAGTCAATATATGCATTTATTTATGCTGCCGGCATGGCAGAGGGAGGTCCTGGTGATGCCAGCAGCTCTATTCATCCCATCACCTGGCTCCTGGGGCCAAGAGCTGGGGGGCGCCCCGCTCTCTGGTGTAGTCTAGAAGAGGCTGGGTCGCTTCACAGAGTATAGAACCTTCTGTGCCCTTGACCCCCAGACACCCGGTGCCATCCGGTGCTGCGGCACTGCGCCTGTGTTGGGCCCTTGGGGTTCCCCTACACATTAAGCATAATCGCATTTCTAATTGGGATTAACATGTCTTTTATAAACATGCCTGTTCATGCAATGTGATGACCCAGTCAGCTTGTGCTGTTTTTGGATCATCAGGTGTGGGTCCTGTCAGAAGACCGAGCAGGTTCCACTGGTCACTCATTTTGTTCTAGGTTTGCTTTAGATCAGCATGACTTCACAGCGGTATTAGATAATTTTCAGATCAGTTAAACATGTCTTCATTTAGAGCCAACTAGAATGTACCCAGATGCACGATATATAGCAATAACTTCGCTATCATTTTTAAATAAATAACTGCTTGTTCTCGAGAAGTAGCTCCTTCTGACTGGTGTTCCATATCCAGACGCATCGTTTAGCTCTTTCTCATCAATACTTAATTTCATTGCCCGCAATTAATAGCCAGGTGTCCGGGGATGACTGGGAAGCAAAGAGGCCCTAGAAAGAATGGTCAAAGAGGCCCCATATTATGCAGTGTGAGCAAGCCCAGCCCCATTGCTATAAGACATTTTGGAAATAAAATAGGTAAGCACACAAAAAAATAGGCCCACAGGGAATCCTACAGGGATCTCTGTAGGCCAGTCCACCCCTGCCTGGGGGCGGGGCTGTGCGTCCCACCGTAAAGACACAAGGGACCCTTATGGATGGGCTTCTGGACTATGGAGGGCTGGGTGGCCTTGTGCACCCACACGGATGTGATCCCCTCCCCCACGCTGCTCGTGGTCCATTGGTCTCCCATGACTGCCGGGCTGATGTTCCGATCATTTGCTGCGTCCATGAAGCCATCGATCCCGACCGGCCTTTGCAATCCCCTTCCACGCTGTCCTTATCTGTGGGTACCGGAACCAAACTGTCCCTCGCCAAAAGAAATCTAGAGGCTGTGTAAACCTTTTTGCTGCCCCCTGGAACTCTATAATTTCCCGAATACAGTGTTCTGATTGACCCCATTTTCTAAAAAGTTCTCACTCATTCCAGAGAAATCCCACAGGAATCACAACTCTTCCACCAAATAGGACTATAAGAGCTCAAGACCTTCCTCTTCAGGGAATGGCTCCTCCCTAACACTTAGGTCCACACCCCCTACACTCCCCACCCTACCCGAGACTCAGTGACGTGACCTCTCTTAGTGCTGTGCACATCATTCTGTATGTCGGCCATCTTTGATTGGATTTTCCCCTGAGATTCCTATGGGACAGGCACTCATACCCTGCTCAGGGAATACCATGACCCCATTCTCATGGCAATGGCTGCCATTTTCGATGGGAGCGCTCGGGGCATGCTGCAGCCCGCTTCACATGGCCCGAATCCACCTGCTTAAATCCTACCTGGATTTCCAGCAGTTGATCCTCTGGGGGGCAGGAAACAGGATTCAAACATCGTTCCTCCTGCATAATTAACCTCAGCCGGGTTAATTAAAGCACTGGGGCTCTGTGAAACTCTCAACACATTATGTACGATTTCACAGCGCGTGCACAACGAGGTCACCTCCACCGTCAGGTTCCTGATTCGCGAACCACCCACCTTGGCTTGCAGGACAGCACTAGTCGCACCGTCTTGTGATAATGGGGCTTGTCGTATGGCTGATCTGAATTAGAAGCGATTCATAAATTGTGGTTTTATTTAACTCCGAGTATTTACATGCAAGGCTAGTTCTAGTATTTGCATTGCTATGTGGCGTGAGGCCCCTCCTAATTTGCATATGCATTGGCATCACTGGAAATGACATCACAAATAAGCACACATCAAGGAAATAAGGAGACGGTTTAAAAAGATGTTTAGGCGACTCGGTTTAATGGCTTGTAAGAAGGCACATGCATGGGTTTAATGGCTAGCAAGAAGGTGCATGCGTGGGTTTAATGGCTTGCAAGAAGGCGCATGCGTGGGTTTAATGGCTTGCAAGAAGGTGCTTGCGTGGGTTTAATGGCTTGCAAGAAGGTGCATGCGTGGGTTTAATGGCTAGCAAGAAGGTGCATGCGTGGGTTTAATGGCTTGCAAGAAGGCGCATGCGTGGGTTTAATGGCTTGCAAGAAGGCGCTTGCGTGGGTTTAATGGCTTGCAAGAAGGTGCATGCGTGGGTTTAATGGCTTGCAAGAAGCCGCATGCGTGGGTTTAATGGCTTGCAAGAAGGCGCATGCATGGGTTTAATGGCTTGCAAGAAGGCGCAGGAGTGGGTTTAATGGCTTGCAAGAAGGCACAGGAGTGGGTTTAATGGCTTGCAAAAAGGCGCTTGCGTGGGTTTAATGGCTTGCAAGAAGGTGCATGCGTGGGTTTAATGGCTTGCAAGAAGCCGCATGTGTGGGTTTAATGGCTTGCAAGAAGGCGCATGCATGGGTTTAATGGCTTGCAAGAAGGCGCAGGAGTGGGTTTAATGGCTTGCAAGAAGGCACAGGAGTGGGTTTAATTGCTTGCAAGAAGGCGCTTGCGTGGGTTTAATGGCTTGCAAGAAGGTGCATGCGTGGGTTTAATGGCTTGCAAGAAGCTGCATGCGTGGGTTTAATGGCTTGCAAGAAGGCGCATGCATGGGTTTAATGGCTTGCAAGAAGGTGCAGGAGTGGGTTTAATGGCTAGCAAGAAGGTGCATGCGTGGGTTTAATGGCTTGCAAGAAGGCGCATGCGTGGGTTTAATGGCTTGCAAGAAGGTGCTTGCGTGGGTTTAATGGCTTGCAAGAAGGTGCATGCGTGGGTTTAATGGCTAGCAAGAAGGTGCATGCGTGGGTTTAATGGCTTGCAAGAAGGCGCATGCGTGGGTTTAATGGCTTGCAAGAAGGCGCTTGCGTGGGTTTAATGGCTTGCAAGAAGGTGCATGCGTGGGTTTAATGGCTTGCAAGAAGCCGCATGCGTGGGTTTAATGGCTTGCAAGAAGGCGCATGCATGGGTTTAATGGCTTGCAAGAAGGCGCAGGAGTGGGTTTAATGGCTTGCAAGAAGGCACAGGAGTGGGTTTAATGGCTTGCAAAAAGGCGCTTGCGTGGGTTTAATGGCTTGCAAGAAGGTGCATGCGTGGGTTTAATGGCTTGCAAGAAGCCGCATGTGTGGGTTTAATGGCTTGCAAGAAGGCGCATGCATGGGTTTAATGGCTTGCAAGAAGGCGCAGGAGTGGGTTTAATGGCTTGCAAGAAGGCACAGGAGTGGGTTTAATTGCTTGCAAGAAGGCGCTTGCGTGGGTTTAATGGCTTGCAAGAAGGTGCATGCGTGGGTTTAATGGCTTGCAAGAAGCTGCATGCGTGGGTTTAATGGCTTGCAAGAAGGCGCATGCATGGGTTTAATGGCTTGCAAGAAGGTGCAGGAGTGGGTTTAATGGCTTGCAAGAAGGCACAGGAGTGGGTTTAATGGCTTGCAAGAAGGCGCATGCGTGGATTTAATGGCTTGCAAGAAGGTGCAGGAGTGGGTTTAATGGCTTGCAAGAAGGCGCTTGCGTGGGTTTAATGGCTTGCAAGAAGGCGCATGCGTGGGTTTAATGGCTTGGAAAAAGGCGCAGGAGTGGGTTTAATGGCTTGCAAGAAGGCGCATGAGTGGGTTTAATGGTTTGCAAGAAGGTGCTTGTGTAGGTTTAATGGATTTCAAGAAGGCGCATGCGTAGGTTTAATGGCTTGCAAGAAGCCGCATGCGTGGGTTTAATGGCTAGCAAGAAGGTGCATGTGTGGGTTTAATGGCTTGCAAGAAGGCGCATGCGTGGGTTTAATGGCTTGCAAGAAGGCGCTTGCGTGGGTTTAATGGCTTGCAAGAAGGTGCATGCGTGGGTTTAATGGCTTGCAAGAAGCCGCATGCGTGGGTTTAATGGCTTGCAAGAAGGCGCATGCATGGGTTTAATGGCTTGCAAGAAGGCGCAGGAGTGGGTTTAATGGCTTGCAAGAAGGCACAGGAGTGGGTTTAATGGCTTGCAAGAAGGCGCTTGCGTGGGTTTAATGGCTTGCAAGAAGGTGCATGCGTGGGTTTAATGGCTTGCAAGAAGCCGCATGCGTGGGTTTAATGGCTTGCAAGAAGGCACATGCGTGGATTTAATGGCTTGCAAGAAGGTGCAGGAGTGGGTTTAATGGCTTGCAAGAAGGCGCTTGCGTGGGTTTAATGGCTTGCAAGAAGGCGCATGCGTGGGTTTAATGGCTTGGAAAAAGGCATAGGAGTGGGTTTAATGGCTTGCAAGAAGGCGCATGAGTGGGTTTAATGGTTTGCAAGAAGGTGCTTGTGTAGGTTTAATGGATTTCAAGAAGGCGCATGCGTAGGTTTAATGGCTTGCAAGAAGGCGCATGAGTGGGTTTAATGGCTTGCAAGAAGGTGCATGTGTGGGTTTAAAGGCTTGCAAGAAGGAGCATGTGTAGGTTTAATGGCTTGCAAGAAGGCGCATGAGTGGGTTTAATGGCTTGCAAGAAGGCGCATGAGTGGGTTTAATGGCTTGCAAGAAGGTGCATGTGTAGGTTTATTGGCTTGCAAGAAGGCGCATGTGTAGGTTTAATGGCTTGCAAGAAGGCCCATGAGTGGGTTTAATGGCTTGCAAGAAGGCGAAGCCGTAGTTTTAATGGCTTGCAAGAAGGTGCATGTGTAGGTTTAATGGCTTGCAAGAAGGCGCATGAGTGGGTTTAATGGCTTGCAAGAAGGCGCATGCGTAGTTTTAATGGCTTGCAAGAAGGTGCATGTGTAGGTTTAATGGCTTGCAAGAAGGTGCATGTGTAGGTTCAATGGCTTGCAAGAAGGTGCATGTGTAGGTTTAATGGCTTGCAAGAAGGCGCATGCGTAGGTTTAATGGCTTGCAAGAAGGCGCACGGGTAGGTTTAATGGCTTGCAAGAAGGTGCATGCATGGGTTTAATGGCTTGCAAGAAGGCGCATGCATGGGTTTAATGGCTTGCAAGAAGGCGCATGCATGGGTTTAATGGCTTGCAAGAAGGCGCATGCGAGGGTTTAATGGCTTGCAAGAAGGCGCATGCATGGGTTTAATGGCTTGCAAGAAGGAGCATGCGTGGGTTTAATGGCTTGCAAGAAGGCGCATGCGTGGGTTTAATGGCTTGCGAGAAGGGGCACGCGTAGGTTTAATGGCTTGCAAGAAGGCGCACACGTGGGTTTAATGGCTTGCAAGAAGGCACATGCATGGGTTTAATGGCTTGCAAGAAGGCGCATGCATGGGTTTAATGGCTTGCAAGAAGGCACACGCGTGGGTTTAATGGCTTGCAAGAAGGCGCACGCGTGGGTTTAATGGCTTGCAAGAAGGCGCATGCGTGGGTTTAATGGCTTGCAAGAAGTCGCATGAGTGGGTTTAATGGCTTGCAAGAAGGCGCTTGCGTGGGTTTAATGGCTTGCAAGAAGGTGCATGCGTGGGTTTAATGGCTTGCAAGAAGGCGCATGCGTGGGTTTAATGGCTTGCAAGAAGGCGCTTGCTTGGGTTTAATGGCTTGCAAGAAGGCGCATGCATGGGTTTAATGGCTTGCAAGAAGGCGCATGCGTGGGTTTAATGGCTTGCAAGAAGGCGCATGAGTGGGTTTAATGGCTTGCAAGAAGGCGCATGCGTGGGTTTAATGGCTTGCAAGAAGGCGCATGAGTGGGTTTAATGGCTTGCAAGAAGGCGCTTGCGTGGGTTTAATGGCTTGCAAGAAGGCGCATGCATGGGTTTAATGGCTTGCAAGAAGGCGCATGCGAGGGTTTAATGGCTTGCAAGAAGGCGCATGCATGGGTTTAATGGCTTGCAAGAAGGAGCATGCGTGGGTTTAATGGCTTGCAAGAAGGCGCATGCGTGGGTTTAATGGCTTGCGAGAAGGGGCACGCGTAGGTTTAATGGCTTGCAAGAAGGCGCACACGTGGGTTTAATGGCTTGCAAGAAGGCACATGCATGGGTTTAATGGCTTGCAAGAAGGCGCATGCATGGGTTTAATGGCTTGCAAGAAGGCACACGCGTGGGTTTAATGGCTTGCAAGAAGGCGCACGCGTGGGTTTAATGGCTTGCAAGAAGGCGCATGCGTGGGTTTAATGGCTTGCAAGAAGTCGCATGAGTGGGTTTAATGGCTTGCAAAAAGGCGCTTGCGTGGGTTTAATGGCTTGCAAGAAGGTGCATGCGTGGGTTTAATGGCTTGCAAGAAGCCGCATGTGTGGGTTTAATGGCTTGCAAGAAGGCGCATGCATGGGTTTAATGGCTTGCAAGAAGGCGCAGGAGTGGGTTTAATGGCTTGCAAGAAGGCACAGGAGTGGGTTTAATTGCTTGCAAGAAGGCGCTTGCGTGGGTTTAATGGCTTGCAAGAAGGTGCATGCGTGGGTTTAATGGCTTGCAAGAAGCTGCATGCGTGGGTTTAATGGCTTGCAAGAAGGTGCATGCATGGGTTTAATGGCTTGCAAGAAGGTGCAGGAGTGGGTTTAATGGCTTGCAAGAAGGCACAGGAGTGGGTTTAATGGCTTGCAAGAAGGCGCATGCGTGGATTTAATGGCTTGCAAGAAGGTGCAGGAGTGGGTTTAATGGCTTTCAAGAAGGCGCTTGCGTGGGTTTAATGGCTTGCAAGAAGGCGCATGCGTGGGTTTAATGGCTTGGAAAAAGGCGCAGGAGTGGGTTTAATGGCTTGCAAGAAGGCGCATGAGTGGGTTTAATGGTTTGCAAGAAGGTGCTTGTGTAGGTTTAATGGATTTCAAGAAGGCGCATGCGTAGGTTTAATGGCTTGCAAGAAGCCGCATGCGTGGGTTTAATGGCTAGCAAGAAGGTGCATGTGTGGGTTTAATGGCTTGCAAGAAGGCGCATGCGTGGGTTTAATGGCTTGCAAGAAGGCGCTTGCGTGGGTTTAATGGCTTGCAAGAAGGTGCATGCGTGGGTTTAATGGCTTGCAAGAAGCCGCATGCGTGGGTTTAATGGCTTGCAAGAAGGCGCATGCATGGGTTTAATGGCTTGCAAGAAGGCGCAGGAGTGGGTTTAATGGCTTGCAAGAAGGCACAGGAGTGGGTTTAATGGCTTGCAAGAAGGCGCTTGCGTGGGTTTAATGGCTTGCAAGAAGGTGCATGCGTGGGTTTAATGGCTTGCAAGAAGCCGCATGCGTGGGTTTAATGGCTTGCAAGAAGGCGCATGCGTGGATTTAATGGCTTGCAAGAAGGTGCAGGAGTGGGTTTAATGGCTTGCAAGAAGGCGCTTGCGTGGGTTTAATGGCTTGCAAGAAGGCGCATGCGTGGGTTTAATGGCTTGGAAAAAGGCACAGGAGTGGGTTTAATGGCTTGCAAGAAGGCGCATGAGTGGGTTTAATGGTTTGCAAGAAGGTGCTTGTGTAGGTTTAATGGATTTCAAGAAGGCGCATGCGTAGGTTTAATGGCTTGCAAGAAGGCGCATGAGTGGGTTTAATGGCTTGCAAGAAGGTGCATGTGTGGGTTTAAAGGCTTGCAAGAAGGAGCATGTGTAGGTTTAATGGCTTGCAAGAAGGCGCATGAGTGGGTTTAATGGCTTGCAAGAAGGCGCATGAGTGGGTTTAATGGCTTGCAAGAAGGTGCATGTGTAGGTTTAATGGCTTGCAAGAAGGCGCATGTGTAGGTTTAATGGCTTGCAAGAAGGCGCATGAGTGGGTTTAATGGCTTGCAAGAAGGCGCAGGCGTAGTTTTAATGGCTTGCAAGAAGGTGCATGTGTAGGTTTAATGGCTTGCAAGAAGGCGCATGAGTGGGTTTAATGGCTTGCAAGAAGGCGCATGCGTAGTTTTAATGGCTTGCAAGAAGGTGCATGTGTAGGTTTAATGGCTTGCAAGAAGGTGCATGTGTAGGTTCAATGGCTTGCAAGAAGGTGCATGTGTAGGTTTAATGGCTTGCAAGAAGGCGCATGCGTAGGTTTAATGGCTTGCAAGAAGGCGCACGGGTAGGTTTAATGGCTTGCAAGAAGGTGCATGCATGGGTTTAATGGCTTGCAAGAAGGCGCATGCATGGGTTTAATGGCTTGCAAGAAGGCGCATGCATGGGTTTAATGGCTTGCAAGAAGGCGCATGCAAGGGTTTAATGGCTTGCAAGAAGGCGCATGCATGGGTTTAATGGCTTGCAAGAAGGAGCATGCGTGGGTTTAATGGCTTGCAAGAAGGCGCATGCGTGGGTTTAATGGCTTGCGAGAAGGGGCACGCGTAGGTTTAATGGCTTGCAAGAAGGCGCACACGTGGGTTTAATGGCTTGCAAGAAGGCACATGCATGGGTTTAATGGCTTGCAAGAAGGCGCATGCATGGGTTTAATGGCTTGCAAGAAGGCACACGCGTGGGTTTAATGGCTTGCAAGAAGGCGCACGCGTGGGTTTAATGGCTTGCAAGAAGGCGCATGCGTGGGTTTAATGGCTTGCAAGAAGTCGCATGAGTGGGTTTAATGGCTTGCAAGAAGGCGCTTGCGTGGGTTTAATGGCTTGCAAGAAGGTGCATGCGTGGGTTTAATGGCTTGCAAGAAGGCGCATGCGTGGGTTTAATGGCTTGCAAGAAGGCGCTTGCGTGGGTTTAATGGCTTGCAAGAAGGCGCATGCATGGGTTTAATGGCTTGCAAGAAGGCGCATGCGTGGGTTTAATGGCTTGCAAGAAGGCGCATGAGTGGGTTTAATGGCTTGCAAGAAGGCGCATGCGTGGGTTTAATGGCTTGCAAGAAGGCGCATGAGTGGGTTTAATGGCTTGCAAGAAGGCGCTTGCGTGGGTTTAATGGCTTGCAAGAAGGCGCATGCATGGGTTTAATGGCTTGCAAGAAGGCGCATGCGTGGGTTTAATGGCTTGCAATAAGGCGCATGAGTGGGTTTAATGGCTTGCAAGAAGGCGCATGCGTGGGTTTAATGGCTTGCAAGAAGGCGCATGAGTGGGTTTAATGGCTTGCAAGAAGGCGCCTGCGTGGGTTTAATGGCTTGCAAGAAGGCGCATGAGTGGGTTTAATGGCTTGCAAGAAGGCGCATGAGTGGGTTTAATGGCTTGCAAGAAGGCGCATGAGTGGGTTTAATGGCTTGCAAGAAGGCGCATGTGTAGGTTTAATGGCTTGCAAGAAGGCGCATGAGTGGGTTTAATGGCTTGCAAGAAGGCGCATGCGTAGTTTTAATGGCTTGCAAGAAGGCGCATGTGTAGGTTTAATGGCTTGCAAGTAGGCGCATGAGTGGGTTTAATGGCTTGCAAGAAGGCGCATGCGTAGTTTTAATGGCTTGCAAGAAGGTGCATGTGTAGGTTTAATGGCTTGCAAGAAGCTGCATGTGTAGGTTCAATGGCTTGCAAGAAGGCGCATGTGTAGGTTTAATGGCTTGCAAGAAGGCGCATGAGTAGGTTTAAGGGCTTGCAAGAAGGCGCACGGGTAGGTTTAATGGCTTGCAAGAAGGTGCATGCATGGGTTTAATGGCTTGCAAGAAGGCGCATGCATGGGTTTAATGGCTTGCAAGAAGGCGCATGCGTAGGTTTAATGGCTTGCAAGAAGGTGCATGCGTGGGTTTAATGGCTTGCAAGAAGGCGCATGCATGGGTTTAATGGCTTGCAAGAAGGCGCATGCGTGGGTTTAATGGCTTGCGAGAAGGCGCACGCGTAGGTTTAATAGCTTGCAAGAAGGCGCACACGTGGGTTTAATGGCTTGCAAGAAGTCACATGCATGGGTTTAATGGCTTGCAAGAAGGCACATGCATGGGTTTAATGGCTTGCAAGAAGGCGCATGCGTGGGTTTAATGGCTTGCAAGAAGGCACACGCATGGGTTTAATGGCTTGCAAGAAGGCGCATGCGTGGGTTTAATGGCTTGCAAGAAGGCGCACGCGTGGGTTTAATGGCTTGCAAGAAGGCACACACGTAGGTTTAATGGCTTGCAAGAAGGCGCATGAGTGGGTTTAATGGCTTGCAAGAAGGCGCATGCGTGGGTTTAATGGCTTGCAAGAAGGCGCATGAGTGGGTTTAATGGCTTGCAAGAAGGCGCTTGCGTGGGTTAATGGCTTGCAAGAAGGCGCATGAGTGGGTTTAATGGCTTGCAAGAAGGTGCAGGAGTGGGTTTAATGGCTTGCAAGAAGGCGCTTGCGTGGGTTTAATGGCTTGCAAGAAGGCGCATGCGTGGGTTTAATGGCTTGGAAAAAGGCGCAGGAGTGGGTTTAATGGCTTGCAAGAAGGCGCATGAGTGGGTTTAATGGTTTGCAAGAAGGTGCTTGTGTAGGTTTAATGGATTTCAAGAAGGCGCATGCGTAGGTTTAATGGCTTGCAAGAAGGCGCATGCGTGTATTTAATGGCTTGCAAGAAGGCACACGCATGGGTTTAATGGCTTGCAAGAAGGCGCATGCGTGGGTTTAATGGCTTGCAAGAAGGCGCACGCGTGGGTTTAATGGCTTGCAAGAAGGCGCACACGTAGCTTTAATGGCTTGCAAGAAGGCGCACGCGTAGGTTTAATAGCTTGCAAGAAGGCGCATGCGTGGGTTTATGTGGGAAGATAAATTAAGCTGTCTGTGCTGAGCTAGTCAAATACCCTGCTGAGTACTGTTAGGCAGAATTACTACGCACAATTAAGACTACAGGTGTAAGCAAAATCTCACCTTTGATACAAGCCTATACTACACTTGGGCCTGATTCATGGATTATTAGCTCCAAAAAAAATGGGATTCGTGCGCCATTCTGCCCGCAAATCCCCATTTATTAAACAGGGATTTGCGGCAGAATGGCGCACAAATCCCATTTCTTTCGGCGCAAATAATCCATGAATCAGGGCCACTATGTGGTAGCGATGGCTGAGCAGCCAGACTTATCTCAAGAGGGATGTGAGCCGTACAAGATGTTACACAAAGGACTTGAAATCACAATATTTCAAACAAATACTTACTCAAGGTTTCATGGTAAAAGAATACACATTTATTTACACATTTAGTTAGACAACATTCCACTAGTAATAAGCAGCTCAGTATCACACTATAATACACTACAGTACACAACCAATAAGTTTCCGAACAAGTTAGGCTCCCCTGAAGTGGGAGCAAAATGGCACTTCAGTAACTTTCAAAAGGGGTAGAAAGACAAAGGTTATATGAATCAACGTACAGTTACTTTCATAGGCAGGGCAGATAGTTTCAGTTCACTACAAGAGGCAATTCAATTCAATAGGCCTGGGCCAAAGTCAATGGTTCGGTGTCTTGGATAGGATAGCACAGTTCTGGTAGTAAACAGTTAATCTTGCCAGTGTTCTTAGAAATAGTTTGCCAGAAAAAGAGTTACATGTGGGTTTAGGAGCGAACAAGACTCCAAAGTTGGGAAAGTTTCATAAACTTTCACAGCTGCAGAAAGGATTTCCACACCACGTTTGCACAGTGCCTTATGGATGAAGAAAAGCTGCAGCTGAGGCAGTTGTTCCTGGCAGTTCCTGCAGATTTCGCTATTCCTGAGCTTGAGTTGTGGGGACAAAAAGGAGGATGTCGGGAGGTCCCTGCAATGCCCAGGTGTGAGTGCCTTAAAGTCCACAAACTGGTATCCTTCTCACTGGCTATCCGGTTTTCGACAGCACTCTGAAGAAAATTTGACCAGTATAGGGATGGTGTCCAGGTGGCTTGCGAGTTGGTTTTTCCCACCAGCTCAAGGAAAGAAGTCGCCTTTGAAGGGGCTTCTCTGTCGAGGGAGTTTCAGGCAATTCGGACCTGCAGCAGGGCTTCACCGGTGAAACCAACTTCCAGGAGTTCCAGCAGTCCTCTTCCTTCAGCTCGTCTTTAGTTCTTTCGTTCCATTGGTCGACTCTGCCTTCCAAGTCCCAGAGACCTGCTTTTAACCAGTTTTCTCCCATTCATTCCAGCCTAGCTGTCACTCACACAGCAGGGTGGCTGTCCTTGCCGGACAGTCAGCCAGCCAATCACGCAAGAGTGCATTCAGGTCTTCTAGGAGACTACGCACAGGGAGTTTCGGGCACCTCCCTCACATGCTGTCCACCCGAGACACTCAGGCGCCAGAGGAGGGCTTCAGCACTGAAGCCCGCCAAAGGCCATCGAACAAAGGGACCAAACCTGGTTTGGCTCACAGAGTTAAACACAAGGAGGACCTTTCCTAAAAGAAATGGCAAAAAAAGATGACTGGAGTCTGTTTTTACAGACAGGTCTTGGGTGCCGTATTGAAAAACATGGCTGACCTGATTATTAGCTACCAGTGTTCACGGTCGGGCAAACTCATGGTATTTCATTCCAAAACCACTGCCACCAGCCATTTCAAGAGGAAAGGGGAACATTTGACTGTTACATGAGTGTTTAGACACAGAGGATGCTAGGCAACCCCTCCAGCACTCTATAAGAAGATAGTGTGTGCCGGGTCTGTACATTTAAAGCGACTGGTAAAGTCAATTTAACTTTACATGCTCTAGAAGACGGTAGTCAGTCCCAGAGAAGGTATTTAAACCTTGGGAAGTCTGAAAGACATCCCTGTGCCACTGCACAGAAGGTGCTGTGTGACACACAAGAAAAAGATGATGCCTATGGAGTGGTCTAAAACTCCATATCTAAAGAACACAAAAGTAAACCGCACATCAAAATACACAGAAGAGTGAGAAAAAAGGCTCATACTCTTCCCAGGTAAAAAATCAAATCCTAGAAATCCAGCAAAGTGTCAGGGGGTCTCAAAAGGGAAGGGAAATTAGCACATTCTCGAGAATTCTCCCTAACAATTACAAAGATAGTGTTAAAAAACATCTGGAGTGAAGGTGTGATAACCTGTCTTATCACAGGTAATCTCTCATCATAGCTCTGTAGGTGAGAGGGGACAGTCAGGCCCCCAAGGCCATGAGATGCTGTGCCACTGAGCAGGTCATGCACGCATTGTCTCTTCAGGTGTTTGGTCTTGCATGTTAACCCGATCCATCGGACAATGGGGGTGTGTTTATGGGGGTGCAGTAGATAAGTGGACCCAGATATCAAGGCACATGTGCTATAGCCGGTGTGTAATTGTCATGCCTTGAAGAGTGCGCTCTGGTCCTGCCTTGTGCACAGGACTTGCGCTTCTGGACTGCAATGAAGGCTTGTGGGCAGAACTTTATATTCCAGTGATCTTCCATGAATAAATGTCTGATTTGTGGGAGGTGGTGCCATGTGATGAGGTTTCACTTGTAGATCTAGTTTGCTTAGTTTAGCGATTGCTTGAATAATTTTATGAATGCAGAGGCCTCCTGTGACTTAAAAAGGGGCCAGCTTTTTGGTCTACCCACATGTAAGCACTCACTCACTGTGTATCTTCATGGGAGAGGATAAAAGGGAATATTGTGTACATGGGTGGGCTTCAAATACACATTAAAAGTGTAGTTCAGCCAGAAATATTCTTGGCCCAATCGATCAGGCAGGTTTTTAGATCATTCATTGATCGTTCTTAAAAAAATTCCAATGCAACTTACCCAAGTTTTTCTCACTATAACACGTGTTAAAACTACGGGTCAGGTATCACCATCTTGTACTAATCCTATCCGTTAATCCATCGTCCTAAATTCAAGTGCACTCGCGGCACTAATTCAGATCACCCGCCCCTAGTGCTGACATCACTAGACGCTCATGATGAGCTCCACCTATTTTAATGACGCTAGTGGGCACCGTAGCCAAACGTACACTGTCATCACCAACGTGATAACGTTATCTAACGCAGAACCAGGAACATAAACACACACATCCACAACAGACGCAAAACTTGTGTTTCTTTTCACTAAAATGATAAAAAAAAGCTGTTTATTTTGAAGAAAACAGCAATAGCCGGAGCGTAACAAGTACTTTTAATTTTTACATAACGCTGAAAAAAGGTAATTACGTCCAGGAAAATATGGCTAACGTTTTCCAATCGAGGTTCTAGATAGTGAACATTGCATAGTTCTTATTTTTTGTGTAAGTGTGAACGATGATCTTATAATGCTGATTCCATTCAGAGATCGATTAATCCCAGTCTACACAGAAAGTTATTATCTTCAATCGCTGATTTCTGATTGGTGCACATGGCGTTCCATTACAGAGAAGAAATTAGTGGTTTAAATTTTAAAGGCAACACTTTCACATCTGCCCGTTTTCAAAACCTATATGCTGCCATGTTGCTCTTTATAACTGCAACCACAAAAGGACAGATTGGTGCCTGGCGATTGTCCCAGAAAATGGCTATTACAGATGCGTTGTTGATGATTATTGATGATTACGGTTGAAGAAGCCGTCGACCTGTAAACCTTACCCATGACAGGCGCACATCAGTATAATATATCTATGTAAAATGAATGAAAAAATATATTTCAGTCCTCAATTTATAATTGTATATACACA
Source organism: Ambystoma mexicanum (assembly GCF_040938575.1). Lineage (NCBI taxonomy): Eukaryota > Metazoa > Chordata > Amphibia > Caudata > Ambystomatidae > Ambystoma > Ambystoma mexicanum. The sequence goes on from NC_090932.1 coordinate 1,682,961,162, forward strand.
GTACATATTTATGTTAACTATTAATTTAAGTTACAATTAACATGTACAATGTCTATTATTTGCGTCAAATTGAACATTCATCCGTCACAACGTTAATCATATAGCATACAGCACACTTGCCATCCTCACTTGCATGAATATTATTTAAAACTTTGCTCACATTGTGTCTTGAGTTTCCATTCTCCCTATGTGACGGATTACCAACCGCTTCGAAAGGCAGATCTCAGTAACAGAATCTTAACATTCCCACATCAGATGTCAATGTAGTGATCTTATCACTTCTTTGTGGGTATTCGACACATTTTGGCCTTCAAATTGTTAGTCCAGTGGATTCAAGGACACATAACAATGCACCCTTCGTCCAGCATTCACAGCGTGTTAGAGAGTTTCATTTTGGGAACACATGCCACAAAATTGAACAATATTACTGGCAAGCTGTGCAGTGAAAAACAATGAAATATGAAGTATTCCACATATGAAAACATTTACTTCAATTTTAACTGTATATGCATCCGGTCCAACAACATGCACTTATTCTTTCAAAGACGACCCTAGGTGAGGTGCAGACAGGCTCGGATTTCCCTATACTTCAATAGGGCAATTTCCGAAAAAAATAATAATAATAGTGTGGGGCAGTTTTTTGGGCCATATTGGCCCACTACTTTTCTGAAATAAACAGAATTCCAATACAAAAGCGTTGGTTTAATGTACAGAGACGGCACAAATGGACCGGGAAGGGAGGGGTGCAGTGGCGATTTCGCACCAGGCTGGATGGGCTGTTGCAGCCGGGGGAACACGTGCAATGAAGAACGAAAAAAATAAATAAAGTTGACATCACCAAAATTCCAGCATGCCTCGAGTGCTTACTGGCTTCTGTGTATATCTATTTCAGCAATCATATTGATTTCTGTATTGATGCATGCGCGCCTGGTTGTCCTCCACAGTAAGATGTAAACGTGCAAAGGCCACAGGCGGAAGTTCATAGTGCACAATGGAAAGACATATTCCTTCGTCTCATCATTTCAATGTTGGCTAACACTGTGGCACATAAACCTTTGGTCTATAGCTCTCTGCAGCCCCTTTTCATGATTCCTACTTTTCAGCAAAGTTAGACTTAATTTATTTTTATTTATTTAATGGTTATTTGTAAAGTGCCTATACAAAAAATGGTGTTTCAAAGTGCCACAAGACAAAAAAGGTTGCAGGGGGCAGGGAAGAAAAAACAATAATGGTCCTACAAGGCCTTGTGCCATTCGAATCATGCAAGAGCAGTAACAAGAAGTGCATGGGGGGACGGGTTGGGGATGGGGGGATGTGTAGATTTGTGCAGAAGGGAAAATGCTAAGGTGGGAGTGAGGGGCAGGGCAATAGGAGGTGGGCAGGTTCCAGGGGAAGCAGGGAGTGAGGACCACTTGCAAAGTATGAGGACGGGGTGGATTAGGCTCAGTAGCGATACACACCCCGATACACACCCCACCAGGCTTGTCAAGGGAAAGGGGCCCGGAAGGGCAAGTGCAGGCTGTGTGGGGGGGCAGGAAGACAGGGTGCTAGGGTAGCCATGTGGATAAGGGACCTGTTAGGATAAGTATTACATTAACATTGTATTTACATTGCACCTTCTTGTATATTATTTTCTTCTCTTTGTATATAGTTTAATGACTGTGCATCTTACAAGCCTTGGTTACTTTGGAGCCTGGTTGCTGGTCACTGTTCCGCATTCTAGGTTCTGGAGTGCAAAGGGGGATGGATTGATGAGAGAGAGGAGGACGGTTGAGCTGCCCCTGGCTGGGGGTAGTTTCCTTTGAGATTGAGCCTATTTAAATAAAGGTGTTTGAAGCTCTCAATTAGTCTCTGCCTGCAATCAATTGACATAACAATTGCCGACGAGGATGGGATCGAGGTCCTAGGAGATGACCCCTGCCACAGTGGAGCTGAGTGCTGTGCAGCACCCTAATGTGGGAAATGTGTCCCTGAACAGCACTGCTGCTGCTGATATTTTGGAAGATCCCAGTCCGGAGAGAAGGAAAGTCACGGACAGAAAATGAGGCGGGTGGCAAGGAGAGCAGAGACAGCAGGAGCATCCCAACTGACCCGGCGGAAAAGACTTGAACTGGCAGAGAAAGCAGGAGCTACGTCCTGACAGACCCAGCCGCAAGGGGGTGAATTGGCACCCCGCTGGGCCCATCAGCACTGCTCCTGGAACCCCACCAGTTTTAGCAGTGGAATTGTTTTATTTTTGGGTATCCCGGCAAGCCGCAGGACGGCGGCTTGGGTTCTGCGTGTGTTGCAACACGCTCTGTTTACATCAAGTGTTTGTTGCCAGCTCATACTTACCGGTGGTGGAGGCAACGTCACGGACGACGCTCCACAAGTGACTACAGTGGCATGTCATCACGGTCCTAGAGGAAAGGACCCAACGACACTGTGGCCATCCTGGATTTGTTTGTTTACTCTCTGTGCAGCCGCACATCATCACAGTCCCAGAGGAAAGGACCCAACGACGTGGTGGCCATCTTGGATTTGTTTGTTTACACTCTGTGACGCGTCGGTGGCAACGAGAAATGAGGTGATCAAAGCTGATTCTGAATTTCGGCTGTTTGATATAATAACATTCCACATGAAAGAGTTTCACTGGTGAGTGGCTACAAGGGATCAGTTAATGATCAAATGCTCCAATGACAACATCAGGAAGGAGTTATGGAAAGAGAGTAATCCTACATTGGACAGGGCCATTCAGATTGCAAAAACTGTGGAACACACAGAAAAATGCATAAAAGTGCTTCAGGCAGACAGTGTGACCAATGACAGACCCAAGTCAGAGGAAAGTGAAGGGGAAGTCCAAAAGGTGTCAAAAGTTACCCAAAGACAAGGGACGGGACCTGCAAGGTGTTCAGCATATATTCGGAAAAGATTTAAAGATTGTCAGGAAAATAAGCCTGTTGCTGGCAGAGATTGGGGTCGGCAATAGCTACCAGTAAAGGATTCCAGAGGGATGTCTAAGGAGGCAAATGCCTCTAGAGATTTCATAGAGGCTGGACCATCCAGGGGTCTTCAAGGAAGGAGGTGTTATAGATGCGGAAGCTTATCACACTTTGTATTTGACAAAGACTGTTTCACAATACATATTATATGCAATGACTGTGGTAGGAGAGGGCATATTGCCCGGTTTTGCAAAATATTTTATTCTAGTACAAGACAAGTACATGAGGTCAGTGCAGATTATGAGGATGAATTCTACAGTGAAAATGGTAGGGAAGTAGTGTTTTCAGTGAATGCTATTGATGGCAAGGTAAAAAGGAAAAAGCCTTATGCCATTGTGTTGATTCGAGGAGTGCCTGTATCAATATTAATAGATAGTGGGGCAGATTACACATTGATAAGTGTACAAGTATGGAAGGAGAAGTTTGATTCTTGCACGCTCTGGGAAAATTCTGTCAGAACAAACGCATATGAGGATGTTCCTATAGAGATTATAGGGAGTTTTGAAGGTGAACTACAATTTAAAGACAGGAAATATACAGGGAGCATATATGTTACCAATAGAGGGGGGGAGCTACTTTCATGGAGCGATCAAGCAGAATTAAAAATAAGGCTTGAGGCGAGTCATCCAGAGCAAGTACTATCAGTGAAGAGTGAGGGCACCACTGATGTACATTTGGATACCACCACTAACAAGTTGGGGTAAAATCTGATTAAAAAAGGGTGCTATTCCCAAGATCGCAAAATTGCATACCATTCCTTTAGCTCTCAGATAAGATGTAGAGAAAAAATTGAAGAGAATAGAAAAGGATGGAGTGATTGAAAAGATCGAAGCATCAGAGTGGGTTAGCCCCATACTGGTGGTCAAGAAAACCAATGGGTCTTTGAGATTATGTATTGACCACAGGCACTTAAATAGTATGGTGGTAGTGGACAGATTTCCCTTACCTAGAATAGATGACCTTTTGGTGGGAGTGTCTGGTTCTAAAGTATTTTCCATTCTAGACTTAAAATCAGCTTACCATCAAGTGCAATTACATGCTGATTCTGGGGATCTTACAGCTTTTAACACACCATTCAGATGCATTCGCATGCCATTTGGATTGGTTTCAGTGGCAAGTGCTTTTCAGAGCATAATTCATAGATTGCTTGAGGGAGAGAAGGGTGTAATGTGTTATCAAGACGATGTACTTGTGCGTGGGAGCAATGAAGTTGAACATGATGAGCGGCTAAAGAGAGTTTTGGATATATTGAAAGAAGCAGGTTTTACAGTAGCTTTGGAGAAATGTATATTCAAGGGCAACAAAGTGGTTTATTTAGGCCATTAGATTTCAGGTGAGGGTGTTAAACCCAAAGAGGAAGCTATTGAAGCTATAAGGAAGATAGAAGCGCCCAAGTCAAAGGGGGATGTGTTGTCTTTTTTTGGTCTGGTGGAGTTCTATGGAAATTTCATCAGAGGTTTATTGGAAATGTCAAGGAACATGAGAATGCTTACTCGCAAAGGAGTTGTATTTAAATGGAATGATCAGTGCAAGGGACAATTTGAGAAAATAAAAACTTTCATTATTAATGCACCTATATTGAATATTTTTGAAGAAGGGAAACGTACATTACTTTTCGTGGATGCCAGCGACTATGGCATTGGTGCTGTAGTCATGCAGGAGGATCATATTGGATTGCATACGGTAGCATTTGCATGTAGATCACTGAAAGGACCAGCACGTAGATATTCTGTTGTAGAAAAGGAAGCCCTAGCATGTATTTGGGGCATTTAAAATTTGAAAGATTTCTGTGGGGTAGAGAGTTCACGATTTGCACAGACCATAAACCACTAGTTGGGATTTTTACCAAAGGTGGTTTGGAAGGAGTATCGAGGCACATCATGAAGTGCATAACTGCGTTGCAAGGTTTACAATTCACAATGCTTCATGTTAGTGGTGAGAGTAATCTGGTGGCAGATGCCCCATCTAGATAAGTCCAGAAAGAAATTCAAACTAGTGAGAATTCTCTGTGTTCTGAGGAAATTGTAGAGATATTTCAAGTTCATGAGACATTAAAAAAGAATGATTGGGATACTGCTTGTTATGAAGATGCAGTTTACCAAAAGATTTTGGCATTAGTGATGGATGGAAAAATAAAGAAATGCAGTGGTGATATGTGTGGATTTGCCAAAGTGAAGGTAGAACTATGGGTTCTGAATGGCTATCTGCATAGGGGACATCAGATGGTTGTACCATCTAAAATGAGAAAATTGATAGTAGATTTGACTCATGTTGGACACTTAGGTCTTGCAAGAACAAAGGGTTTAGTGAGGTCAGAGTTTTGGTGGCCGGGAGTGGATAAAGATACAGAAGTACAAGTCAAAGTTTGCATGGAATGTGTTGAAGGCAATAAAGGACTCAGAGTTCAGAAGGTGCCGATGGTAGTGAGAGAATGTCCTCAAGTACCATGGGATGAAATTGCTTTAGACCTGTTGGGTCCATTCAACATTGGAGGTGGGAGAGACAACTACTTGTTGGTAGTTATGGATTTATTGTCGAAGTGGCCTGAAGTTTGTGTATTTGAAGACATTTCCAGCAACAGCACTGTAAAATTTATAGAACAGTTATTTTGGAGGGAAGGATTTCCCAGAAAATGTTTATCTGACAATGGCTAGCAACTTGTGTCTAAGGAGTTTAGAGATTTTCTGAGCAAACATGGAATAGAACAGATTAACACATCCTTATACCACCCCCAGAGCAATGGTTGTGTAGAACGCTTTAACAGAACTCTTATGGAGGCCATTAGGATTGCCGTTGCCACTGGTGGAGATTGGATAAGGACAGTGATGGAAAGAACGTTCCAGTACAGGTTAGCTCCCCACAGTGTGACAGGTATATCCCCGTTTGAGGTGTTGCGAGGACGAAGACACAATTCTCACATATGTCCTGGCTGGATGGGTAGATCCAAGCTAGTTGGGGTGGACCTGGAGAATATGAGAGGGGAAATATTTGAGTCTGGGGCCAAAGCTAAAGAGCGATATGATCAAAATAATAGCTGTAGAGAATTCAAAGTCAATAAGGGTGACTGGATCAAAGTCAAAATTGCCACTAAAGTGCGAAAAGGGGCCTCATTATTCTCTGAGACCAAACAGGTTGTGAAGGACCTATGTTATTCTGTGTTAGTAAAAGGTGGTAGCATTTGGAACAAAGAGAGAATGGCTCTTCTCAGGTCATTCAAGGAGAAGTGTGTGTGTGTGTAAGTGGGAGAGGATGAGTGAATGACATATTAATATGTTATTTGAATCTTTTTATACAAAGTTCAGTTTTGAAGATTAAGGAGAGGAGGTGTTAGGATAAGTATTACATTGACATTGTATTTACATTGCACCGTCTTGTATATTATTTTCTTCTCTTTGTATATAGTTTAATGACTGTGCATCTTACAAGCCTTGGTTACTTTGGAGCCTGGTTGCTGGTCACTGTTCAGCCTTCTAGGTTCTGGAGTGCAAAGGGAGATGGATTGATGAAAGAGAGGAGGACGGTTGAGCTGCCCCTGGCTGGGGGTAGTTTCCTTTGAGATTGAGCCTATTTAAATAAAGGTGTTTGAAGCGCTCAATGAGTCTCTGCCTGCAATCAATTGACATAACAAGACCCCATGCAAAAGAACCCTTTGTGGTGTACATGGTATTCAGCACCTTGAGCGTTCCCATCCTCCCAGCCCCCCTGCGAGCGCACACCCACAGTTGCAAACTGTCATTGATAGCATAGGGGGGATGGATGTGGATGAGGCAAGCGCAATAAGCCCAAAACACATTCAAAGGATGCAAACACATGTTGATTGCATGGATGGAGTCTTGAAAGGGGAGTGTGGAGACACCGGACCTGGGGTGGCCATGTGGATAAGGGTCCCCATGCGAAAAAGCGCTTTGTGGTGTACATGGTATTCAGCACCTTGATTGTTCCCATCCTCCCAGCCCCCTTGTGAGTGCACGCCCACATGTGCGAACAGCCATTGATAGCGGAGGGGGGATGGATGTGGATGAGGGGAGTGTGATAAGCCAGCCAACTTGTTAAAGCACACCAATCTTTTATGATGATCTTAGATGTTTGGATATATTTTTGTCTAACAACTGTTCAGTTTAACTAATTCATTATTTTTTTGTTTAGTTCAGTAAAGTGGATGGCAATGACACTACCAGTTATACTTCTGCCGTCGAGGTACTGTCTGTATAAATCCACGGTATTGTCCATGGTCACTGTGGAATTCATCACAAATGGCTTGAACCACACATGCTGGTATTACTCATTGAACACAAAATCCCAGTCTTCCATGAATCCACCATATAAAGGCACGATATGCCACAACTCTGTACCACCTGTGTAAGAGATACAGAAAGAGTTTACTTGAATGAACCAAATAAGTGCTTTTTTTTTGGTTTGCACTACCTTGTAAAATGTAAGACATTGTTATGCTTTAAAAAGTACCTTTTTGTGCAAAGTACTGACAGTAATTGTGAATTCAAGTAGGAATCAATTAGAAATGTGAACGCACATTCCAGCAAAAACAGTTTGGGAGATACTTCCAAGTGAAAGAAGCGTATTTTGTTTGGACGATGAATCTAAAGATGAATACTTTGGATTCAGAATATAATGAGTAATTTATTCAATTTACTGAAAAATTATTTCGTCAGTGATCCATCGAAGTTATAATGGTGTTGGGGAACAGCATATTGTTACCACTTCACTTACCTGTCGGAGGGGGCGCACCTATGGGTCCCGGCGCGCCCCATCCTGGCGCTGTTATCCCCGATACCGGCTGGGGGGTCCGCGGTTGTCGGCGGCACTCGGCGCTTCCGGGGTTTCCGTGTCTCGGGGTTTGCGCATGCGCGGTAGGCCGCGTTTTGGTCTACGCGCATGCGCGGTCCACGAGACGCTTGGGAAGCCTCAAGCTTGCCTCCCAAGCCTCGTTCTGGGCACGGCAGCACTCGGGGACAGCACGGCTTGCGTTCCAAGCCTCCCGAGTGCTGCCGGCCCTATTTAAGGGATGGAATCCTGAAGCTCACCGCGTCTCAACGCGGTTTGTTTACGGATCGTGTTTTCGCTCCTGCAGCCCCCTGAAGCTCTAGATTTCCTTGTTGGTTCCTGCTCCTCCTTCCCTTCACCTTCCTTGGGGTTGGTCTTCCTAGCCCCTCAGCCTTGCCTGCTTTGCTACTGCGTAGCCCTTCAGCCTTGCCCACTACAGCCTTGTCTGCTACAGTCCTGCCTGCTACTGCCTAGCCCTACAGCCTTGCCTACTACAGTCCTGCCTGCTACTGCCTAGCCCTACAGCCTTGCCTGCTACAGTCTTGCCTGTTACAGCCTTGCCTGCCTCTGCCTTCCTGCAACCTAGCCTTATCCTGTTCTGGACTTTCATCCCTGATCTGCCAATTGTTTGCTGCCTACCCTCAGCCTTGCAGCCTCAGTTTTGGACTTTCTACTCTGCTCTACTATTGACCCAGCATACAGTCCGCAGTTCTACCTTGCTGACTGCCTCAGCGCCACGAGTCTCAGGAAGGAACTCACTTGTGGCGTTGGGAACTGGTCCACCCCTAGCCCTGTTGACATCAGGGAGAGGGCTGCACCGGTTTCTCGCGTTACTCTTTCTACAGTCACCTGTCGGACAGCCTGGCGACCTCACCACGATCAACTACCGGAAGTTCAGGTACTCTGCGCCCTAGGGACGCCATCTTTAACAGATTGAGACGCCTACCTTCCGACTCCGACATGGATGAGGTTCAAGAACTCGGGAAGAGATGCGAGTTCTTCGGGCCGAAATGACAGCACTCCGTCAAGAGAACATTGGTCTAAGACAGATGGTGTCACAACCCTCTGGGGCAACACCTCAGGGAGAAGGAGCTATGTCACAGACCACGCCTATCAAGTTTGACGAAGATCCTAGACGTGTGGCAGAATTTTGCAACCACTGTAGAATCCATTTCCTCTTTAGAGCCTCTTATTTCATTTCCGATAAAGCCAAGATAGGATATATTTTGGGAAATTTGACTGGTAATACCCTGGCTTGGGCCGCCCCATTGGTGTCCGCCAATAGCCCCATACTCAACGACTTCGCAGCCTTTGAAAAAGCATTTCTGGAGGTTTTTCAATCACCTAATCTGGCCGCCACAGCCCAGAATCGATTGATGGATCTGAAACAGGGTTCTATGGATATCATAGCCTACATTGGTCGTTTTCGTCAATTGGCAACAGACTCCCAGTGGCCTGAGATAACCCAAAGGACTTTGTTTCGAAGAGGTTTGAGGGAGGAGTACAAGGACGAATTACTACATATTCCAGAGCCTGACACCCTACAGCAATTAATTGAACAAGTGTTGCGAATAGACCACAGATTGGTAGAACGGAGGGGTGAGAGACGACGAGTTGAACGGATGATCACAAGACCACCCAACGCTCAAGCCGGAAATTCCGGGTCTCCGGACCCCAGCCCCGAACCCATGCAGTTGGGAGCCGTTAGGGGTCTGCTCTCTGAAGCTGAACGAAAACGCAGAAGAAGTTTAAGACTTTGCTTATATTGTGGGGATGCTGGGCATTTCTTGGGTACCTGTCCTCTACGCCCACAAAGGAAGTCGGAAAACTAGTAGGCCTGTCGTCTGTAGGAAGGGCAACGACAGGTCCAAATTCGTACTCAGTCCTTTCCAGTTCCAACTCCTTGTTTCAGCCCATGCAACCGGCAGTTCTACTGGTGGTGAGGATCAAGTTATCATGGTTAAACAAAGAGGCAGAGGTTCTAGGCTTATTGGATTGTGGGGCCTCCGGAAACTACATAGATGAGACATTTGCAGTCTGTCAAGGAATACCTTTGTTCGCCCGGAGAAGTGTCCTGCCCGTCGAGGTTATCGATGGGACTCCTTTATCTTCAGGTCCAATTTGCCAACAAACCATGGGCCTACAGATGCAGATTAAAGAACATGGGGAGAGAATCGCCTTGGATGTCATCAGATCACCCTCCTATCCCGTGGTCTTGGGTTTGCCCTGGCTTCTTCACCATAATCCTACCATCGATTGGGGAGCTCGCATTCTGGATTTTTCCTCTGCTCATTGCCTCCAAGATTGTTGTTTGCCCGGCGTGTCAAGAAAGGAGATCTCCTCCATACCTCTCACGAGGGGTACTGGTCCTCCTGGGTTTTGTTCCCTATCGTCTGTCCCTCAGGAATACGCCGAATTTCAAACAGTGTTTTCTGAACCCGAAGACATACCACTGCCTCCTCATCGAAATTTTGACTGTTCTATAGAATTGGTACCTGGTTCTGTGATACCTCATGGGAAGGTATATGCCTTATCCCTTATTGAGAAGGCGGTTCTTCAAGAATACTTGTGAGACTGCATCAAGAAGGGATACATCACTCCCTCGAAATCACCAGCTGGATTCCCGCTGTTTTTTTGTGAAAAAGAAGGAAGGAACCCTACGACCCTGCATTGACTATCGTCAATTAAACAATATCACACGAAAAGATAGATATCCATTGCCTTTAATTCGGAGCATCATGGAGTCCCTTCAAGCTGCCCAGGTTTTTACCAAGTTGGATCTAGGGGGCGCTTATCATTTAATCCGAATTAAAGACGGAGACGAATGGAAGACGGCTTTTAAGACCCCTTTCGGGCATTACGAATACCGGGTCATGCCATTCGGGTTATGTAATGCCCCGGCTGTTTTTCAGCGTTTTATGGATAGCATTTTTGGCGATCTAATCGGGATATCAGTTTGGGTGTACCTTGACGATATCCTCATTTTTTCTGTCTCCCTGAAGCAACATATAGAACATGTCCGAGAGGTGCTTCGACGTTTGTCCCAGAACCAACTGTACGTTAAGGCTGAGAACTGTTCTTTTCATCAGAAAAGAATGGAATTTCTGGGTTACGTGATCAGTGGCACAGGAATCTTCATGGACCCAGCCAAGGTGCAAGCCATTCAGGACTGGACTCAACCTTCTGATTTGAAGTCCCTTCAACGATTCTTGGGATTTGCCAACTTTTATCGGCAATTTATACCCCACTTTTCTCAACTCACGGCTCCCTTGACTCAACTAACTAGCAGTAAAACGCCTTTTCTTTGGAATTCTCAGGCCACCAAGGCTTTCAACATCTTAAAACAAGCCTTTAGCACTGCTCCCATTTTGCGTCATCCTAATGATGAGATGCCGTACATTGTAGAGGCCGACGCCTCCGATTATGCTGTCGGTGCAGTCCTTTTGCAGAAAGAACCAGAAACTGATTTGGAACATCCTGTGGCATACTTCTCTCGTAAGCTCACTCCTAGTGAACGAAATTACGCAGTGATCGAGAAGGAATTGTTGGCCATAAAGGCTGCATTTGAAGAGTGGAGGCATCATCTCCTTGGGGGCAGGCATTCTGTGGAAGTACGTACTGATCACCGAAATCTACAGTATTTGAAGTCTCTTCAGTGCCGAACCTCTCGTCAAGCCCGATGGGCCTTCTTTTTCTCTCATTATGACTTCCATATTACATACATCCCCAGTACTCGGAATTTAAAGGCTGATGCCTTGTCTCGATCATTGGATGTTAAAGCCAGAAGTCAGTACCGGGATGAGCCACTAATATCCCCAAGGCATTTTCTGTTCGCACTGTCACCTTATCTTCAGAGGATTCTACAAGACACAAGTTCTGATCCAGATCGGGAAGGACTCCTAAGGCATTCACAGATTACTGAAGATAACGGACTGCTTTTCTTCCAGAACAGGCTATATATCCCCACAACCTCACTTCGGACTCTTGTGCTTCATGGGTTTCATGACTCCCGAGTGGGTGGTCATCGTGGAATGAGAGCAACTGGAGAAGTAATATCAAGACAGTTTTGGTGGCCTGGCTGGGCCGATGATGTTGACCGTTATGTAAAGAGTTGTCCGGTGTGTGCTCAGGTGAAGACTCCTAGAAAGAGGCCCCTGGGATTGCTTCATCCCACCGAGATTCATCCTTACCCATGGCACACCATTGCGGCTGATTTCATCGTGGAACTCCCTCCATCAGAAGGATATACCTGTATCATGGTCGTAGTGGACTGTTTTTCTAAAGCAGCTCATTTTGTTCCATTTTTCAAGATACCCACTGCTTCGAAGATGGCATCGGCATTTCTTCAGGAAATATATAGGCTACATGGATTGCCGGAAAAGATCATTTCCGACCGAGGGTCTCAATTTTTGTCATCTTTCTGGCGCCAATTGTGCAGTCATCTCGGCATTCATCGCGCACTCAGTTCTGGTTATCATCCTCACACCAACGGCCAGACAGAAAGGACTAACCAGACTCTAGAACAATACCTTCGCTGTTTTGCCAATGCCACTCAATATAACTGGAAGTCGCATCTAGTTTTTGCTGAAATCTCCTACAACAACACAGTTCATTCTGCTATTGGCCTGAGTCCGTTTTTTTGTTTATCTGGCTTGCATCCTAGATTGGTACCCTTTTGTCCTGTACCTTCAAGTGCGGTTCCCACTGCTGATCAGCTCGTCGCTCTCATCCAGGATCAACACTCCTTGGCACGCGATACTTTAGCGGAGGCACAGGCATGGATGAAGCAACAGGCTGATAAGGGGAGGACCCCGGAACCAGCTTTCCAGGTGGGGGATCTGGTTTGGTTGTCCTCCAGGCATCTTCCCATACGTAATTTGCCCACCAAATTGGCTCCCCGATATTTTGGCCCTTTCAAGATTACTAAGCGCCTGTCTGCTGTAGCATTTCGTTTGCAGTTGCCTCATACATGGCAAGTGCATCCGGTTTTCCATGTCTCCCTATTGAAGCCCTACGTGGTTGACACGTTTGGCCGGTCTTCCCCTCGTCCCGCACCTGTGGTAGTCCGGGGGTCCCCCGAATTTGAGGTACAGGAAATTTGCGATTCTCGCATTAGGTGAGGGGTTCTCCAGTACTTAGTGGACTGGAAAGGCTACCCAGCCTGTGATCGAACGTGGGAACCACGTAGTTTTGTGCATGCTCCCCGCCTGATCCGTGATTTCTATCGCCGCTTTCCTTGGAAACCTGGGGCTCCTGGCCTTTCTGGGAGGGGGCAAAGTGTTACCACTTCACTTACCTGTCGGAGGGGGCGCACCTATGGGTCCCGGCGTGCCCCATCCTGGCGCTGTTATCCCCGATACCGGCTGGGGGGACCGCGGTTGTCGGCGGCACTCGGCGCTTCCGGGGTTTCCGTGTCTCGGGGTTTGCGCATGCGCGGAAGGCCGCGTTTTGGTCTACGCGCATGCGCGGTCCACGAGACGCTTGGGAAGCCTCAAGCTTGCCTCCCAAGCCTCGTTCTGGGCACGGCAGCACTCGGGGACAGCACGGCTTGCGTTCCAAGCCTCCCGAGTGCTGCCGGCCCTATTTAAGGGATGGAATCCTGAAGCTCACCGCATCTCAACGCGGTTTGTTTACGGATCGTGTTTTCGCTCCTGCAGCCCTCTGAAGCTCCAGATTTCCTTGTTGGTTCCTGCTCCTCCTTCCCTTCACCTTCCTTGGGGTTGGTCTTCCTAGCCCCTCAGCCTTGCCTGCTTTGCTACTGCCTAGCCCTTCAGCCTTGCCCACTACAGCCTTGTCTGCTACAGTCCTGCCTGCTACTGCCTAGCCCTACAGCCTTGCCTACTACAGTCCTGCCTGCTACTGCCTAGCCCTACAGCCTTGCCTGCTACAGTCTTGCCTGTTACAGCCTTGCCTGCCTCTGCCTTCCTGCAACCTAGCCTTATCCTGTTCTGGACTTTCATCCCTGATCTGCCAATTGTTTGCTGCCTACCCTCAGCCTTGCAGCCTCAGTTTTGGACTTTCTACTCTGCTCTACTATTGACCCAGCATACAGTCCGCAGTTCTACCTTGCTGACTGCCTCAGTGCCACGAGTCTCAGGAAGGAACTCACTTGTGGCATTGGGAACTGGTCCACCCCTAGCCCTGTTGACATCAGGGAGAGGGCTGCACCGGTTTCTCGCGTTACTCTTTCTACAGTCACCTGTCGGACAGCCTGGCGACCTCACCACGATCAACTACCGGAAGTTCAGGTACTCTGCGCCCTAGAGACGCCATCTTTAACACATATTATGTTAGCCGCCTCGATCATCAAACACACAACATATATAGAGTGAACGTACTCTTTACTTTGATTGCGAGGGAGAACCGTGGCTCGAAGTTCATGCATAAGGTGCATCATCATTCGCGACACGTATCTTGTAAAACAGGAGGCCCTTAAGTCATGCAGCTCGGTAACGCATAGCGGTGGTGTGTCTTCTTCGGCAATGTAGGCCAAGCAGCCAGAGTTTTCTCTGCAACAGCAGTTCTCCACCAGAGGAGGCATAAGCTCACAACGATGGCAGATACACCAGGTGGAAATGTCTTCCATGTGACTGGGTTCAGGATCCGGCGATTGATCCTCATGACTTTCATATGATTCTACATCGGCTCGACTTTGTTCTCTTTCAAGGATTTCCTCTTTTGAATATTTGGGCTCGTACAGGTAGGGCTGAATTGTTGCTATAGTTCCTGAATAGTGAAGAAGCACAAGAATCAACAGGGAGGTAAATAAAAAAAATGTTTTTGTTAGTATACAGTAAAGAAAAGAGGTTCCCATTAACATTGAATATTAAAGAAAGACAAGCGAAGAAACAGCCATGTTACAGAAACACATTGTGAAAAGACAAGATTAATGGGCTCAAACTTTAAAGGTTCGCAAGGACACGTTTAAAGACACTTATCCATAATATATACTAGGCAGATCGCTGAACAGAGCAGTAACAAGACAGGGAGGCTTGAGATGAAATACACTGACACAAAGGAAAAAGAAACTCCAATGTTGTGTGATCAGAAAGGGTTTGTTTACACTTGTCGAGGAACGAGGCGTAGTGGCATTTCCATGGAGACACGTCAATAGATTGCGCACAGAAGGTGATCTGAATTAGTTCCGCGAGGGCACTTGAACTTAGGGAAATGAATCAACAGATAAGATTAGCACAAGATGGATGTACGCGAACTGTCGTTTTTGCAAGTGTTGAAATGAGAAAAACTTGGGTAGGTTGCATTGCAATTTTTTTTTAAGAACATTTGGCTAAATATTTGCCGTAGATGGAGGGAAGGCGCTCCATCATAAGAGTGAGTTGACTTCAGGCATTTTGAGGAACTAGATGGATGACTGCTACCCGGTTCACACTCTCTTTAATTTCTAACAGTGGATTTTATGTGTACCACTAATTATCTTAAGAATCAGGTAACATCCATTTGATATTTTTGGACATAGTATGGTGACTGAGGGATGGTTATCCTATTTATGTTTTTCAGAATAAAGGAGCATTGAATAAAGGAAATATACCGATTCATGTTGACCTTTGTGACCTTACCCAATTATTGAAAGGTAAGGTATTCTATTACCATGTTGGTTATATTAGGTGATTGTTAGCTATCAATTTATTATTCTATGTTGTAAGGGGTCACTAGTGTGTTCTGGTTCATTTATAGGTCGTATATTGGATGTTTTGGATAAGCCCGTCAGATCATGTGGTACTAATTAGAACTTTGCACAATCATTAGTGAGCAGCTAGGCTCCTGCACACAGGTAATTTCTGTTGAGACTTGTTTTCCTGATACACCTATTATTTGCCATAGAGCTTTCTAATATATAATGTTTCATATTATGCATTTACAGGACAGTTTTGGGAAGGCGCAATTCCCATCATTGAGTCTTGATTTTTTTGAGGTAGAACCACCACTGACACATTTTGGAATTGAGTAACTACTAAGGTTACATTAAGTTAAGGTCATGTGATAGCGATTTCTATTATAGCCTCCTTTTTGGGATGGCGTCTTTGATAGAGTAAGGTAGCACACTGCTGTTCTTGTAATGATAAGTGCCAATACTAAGTGGCTACATTTTGGTTGGGTTATTTAATTTTAAGATTGCCCCACATACCTTAGTAATGGGACTTTCCCCTGTCCTTGTTTAACGCATGCTTTTTGACGAGAGGTTGTAAAAGGGCTGCAGTGTTGATAGACACATGTACACTGTGTGCATGTAGAACATTGCTGGAATACAAGACACAGGGATGAGCACTCTTTTTAGTTGTGCTATTCTACCTTAATAATGATGCCTTAGGGTGGACTTAACTAGTGCTAGTTCTCAAAGTATATTTCCTTTCTTCACCAACCTCGTAAAGAATCAACACCTGGATGCAACATACAATGGGAAATGCAATCATACTAATATTTGGTAATGTATCGAATATTATGTCTTGCATATGTTTCATAGGTATCACTCAAATTCCTCTTTGGTTTGGTATTGGCAAAATGTAGCCCTGGAGAAGACTTGTGGTTTCAGATCGAAACACGCGTTCGCTAACCATTAAAAAGAAATAAGCATCAACTATATATCAAGCATTTGATGATTTGTTTTGCTACTGCTCTTTATGAAAAACTCTTGACAAACGGTTAGGGATTATTGTTTTTAGGCCGTAAATACATACAACAAGGGAGTAGCGCTTTGGTCTTACTACTTAGATCGTTTTTAGGGCTGTATTGTTGCCACAGTTCCTGAATAGTGGAGAAGCACAGAATCAACAGGGTGGTAAATAAAAAAGTTTTTGTTTGTGTACAGTAAAGAAAAGAGGTTTCCCATTAGCATTGAATGTTAAAGAAAGACAATTGAAGAAACAGCCATGTTACAAGAACACATCATGAAAAGACAAGATTAATAGCTCAAACATTAAACGTTCGTAAGGACACATGTTTAAATATGGTTTGGTAAAGACATCTGTCCGTAATATAAGAAATGAAAAGCAACTACTGAGTTAATCCTTTTAGGCAGTATAAGTACTGATTCTCAGTGTGTCGTACTTGGCAGATAGCTGAACAGAGCAGTAACAAGTCAGGGAAGCTCGAAATGAAATACACTGCAACGAAGGAAAAGAAAACTCCAACGTTATGTGATCAGAAAGGTTTTGTTTACAGTTGTCGAGGAACGAGGCGTCTTGTCATTTCCATGGAGACACGTCAATAGATTGCGCACAGAGGACATGCAATGGCGTTGTGAAATGGGGCATGAGCGTCTAGTGATGTCAGCGGTAGGGGTGGGTGATCTGAAATAGTGCTGCAAGGGCACTTGAACTTGGATGGATCAACGGATATGATTAGCAAAAGATTGTGGTACCCGACCCGTCGTTTTCGCAAGTTTTAAAGTGAGAAAAGCTCAGGTAAATTGGATTGGATATTTTTTTAAGAACGATCGATGTATGATCTAAAATACATGCCCGATCACTTGGCCAATAAAACGTCAGACCAAACTATCCCTTTAAGTGTGAATGTGTGTGTATATATATATGTATGTGTTCAGTCCTCGGTTATTCTGTACGCCACAGGCAATTTGATGTCTTCTACAGCTGCGGGAGCACGCAATGTTTACACTGGGCTGCCTCCTGGCTCCTCGATAATGGGCTGGGGTGACAGTGGGTCAGCACCCCCTAGCCCATTATGGAGGAGCTGCCACGGTTGCACCAATACCACCTCCAAGGCCAAGCCCACACACAGACACACATTCATACACACATGCATACAAGCAGTCACGCACCCATACAGCCTCTCCCAATCATCCACACGGCACTCACCAGAACACTTCACTCACACAGATATATGATTGTGTGTGCCTGCATGAGGAAGTGTTCTAGTGGGTGTCATGTGAATGATTAAGAAAGCTGCATGGGTGTGTAACTGCTTGTGTGCATGTGTATTTGAATGTGAGAGTGTGTGTGGGCTTAGAGGGGGCATTGGCTCAGGGCAATAGAGGGGAGAAAACATGTTCACGCAGTCAGTAAGAACATCATTTCTTACCTTGGTATTCCCCTTCTCCAATGCCCCCTTTAAGCTCAAGCCCACACACACACACACACACACACACACACACACACACACACACACACATGAACATGCACCTTCACACAAGCACTCATGCACCCATACAGCCTCTCTCAATCATGTACATGACACCCACTGGAACGCTTCACTCGCACATATATACACGGTCATATATACATGCAGACAGTCACACCCCCATATAGCTTCTGTCAATCACTGAATGATTGACAGAAGCTCTATGCGTGTGTCTCTGCTTGTGTTGCTGTATATATGAATATGTGCATCTACATGAGTACGTGTTTTGCTGGGCGCCGTGTGAATGATTGACAGAAGCTGTATGCGTGTGCCTCTGCTTGTGTTGCTGTATATATGAATATGTGCATCTACATGAGTACGTGTTTTGCTGGGCGCCGTGTGAATGATTGACAGAAGCTGTATGCGTGTGTCTCTGCTTGTGTTGCTGTATATATGAATATGTGCATCTACATAAGTACGTGCTTTGCTGGGCGCCGTGTGAATGATTGACAGAAGCTGTATGCGTGTGTCTCTGCTTGTGTCGCTGTATATATGAATATGTGCATCTACTTGAGTACGTGTTTTGCTGGGCGCCGTGTGAATGATTGACAGAAGCTGTATGTGTGTGTCTCTGCTTGTGTTGCTGTATTTATGAATATGTGCATCTACATGAGTACGTGTTTTGCTGGGCGCCGTGTGAATGATTGACAGAAGCTGTTTGCGTGTGTCTCTGCTTGTGTCGCTGTATATATGAATATGTGCATCTACATGAGTACGTGTTTTGCTGGACGCCGTGTGAATGATTGACAGAAGCTGTATGCATGTGTCTCTGCTTGTGTTGCTGTATATATGAATATGTGCATCTACATGAGTACGTGTTTTGCTGGGCGCCGTGTGAATGATTGAGAGAAGCTGTATGCGTGTGTCTCTGCTTGTGTTGCTGTATATATGAATATGTGCATCTACATGAGTACGTGTTTTGCTGGGCGCCGTGTGAATGATTGACAGAAGCTGTATGCGTGTGCCTCTGCTTGTGTTGCTGTATATATGAATATGTGCATCTACATGAGTACGTGTTTTGCTGGGCGCCGTGTGAATGATTGACAGAAGCTGTATGTGTGTGTCTCTGCTTGTGTTGCTGTATTTATGAATATGTGCATCTACATGAGTACGTGTTTTGCTGGGCGCCGTGTGAATGATTGACAGAAGCTGTATGCGTGTGTCTCTGCTTGTGTCGCTGTATATATGAATATGTGCATCTACATGAGTACGTGTTTTGCTGGGCGCCGTGTGAATGATTGACAGAATCTGTATGCGTGTGTCTCTGCTTGTGTCGCTGTATATATGAATATGTGCATCTACATGAGTACGTGTTTTGCTGGGCGCCGTGTGAATGATTGACAGAAGCTGTATGCGTGTGTTTCTGCTTGTGTCGCTGTATATATGAATATGTGCATCTACATGAGTAGGTGTTTTGCTGGGCGCCGTGTGAATGATTGACAGAAGCTGTATGCGTGTGTCTCTGCTTGTGTCGCTGTATATATGAATATGTGCATCTACATGAGTACGTGTTTTGCTGGGCGCCGTGTGAATGATTGACAGAAGCTGTATGCGTGTGTCTCTGCTTGTGTCGCTGTATATATGAATATGTGCATCTACATGAGTACGTGTTTTGCTGGGCGCCGTGTGAATGATTGACAGAAGCTGTATGCGTGTGTCTCTGCTTGTGTCGCTGTATATATGAATATGTGCATCTACATGAGTACGTGTTTTGCTGGGCGCCGTGTGAATGATTGACAGAAGCTGTATGCGTGT
Organism: Ambystoma mexicanum; assembly: GCF_040938575.1. Classification (NCBI taxonomy): domain Eukaryota; kingdom Metazoa; phylum Chordata; class Amphibia; order Caudata; family Ambystomatidae; genus Ambystoma; species Ambystoma mexicanum. The sequence continues at coordinate 1,682,980,835 of NC_090932.1, forward strand.
GTCTCTGCTTGTGTCGCTGTATATATGAATATGTGCATCTACATGAGTACGTGTTTTGCTGGGCGCCGTGTGAATGATGGACAGAAGCTGTATGCGTGTGTCTCTGCTTGTGTCGCTGTATATATGAATATGTGCATCTACATGAGTACGTGTTTTGCTGGGTGCCGTGTGAATGATTGACAGAATCTGTATGCGTGTGTCTCTGCTTGTGTCGCTGTATATATGAATATGTGCATCTACATGAGTACGTGTTTTGCTGGGCGCCGTGTGAATGATTGACAGAAGCTGTATGCGTGTGTCTCTGCTTGTGTCGCTGTATATATGAATATGTGCATCTACATGAGTACGTGTTTTGCTGGGCGCCGTGTGAATGATTGACAGAATCTGTATGCGTGTGTCTCTGCTTGTGTCGCTGTATATATGAATATGTGCATCTACATGAGTACGTGTTTTGCTGGGCGCCGTGTGAATGATTGACAGAAGCTGTATGCGTGTGTCTCTGCTTGTGTCGCTGTATATATGAATATGTGCATCTACATGAGTACGTGTTTTGCTGGGCGCCGTGTGAATGATTGACAGAAGCTGTATGCGTGTGTCTCTGCTTGTGTCGCTGTATATATGAATATGTGCATCTACATGAGTACGTGTTTTGCTGGGCGCCGTGTGAATGATTGACAGAAGCTGTATGCGTGTGTCTCTGCTTGTGTCGCTGTATATATGAATATGTGCATCTACATGAGTACGTGTTTTGCTGGGCGCCGTGTGAATGATTGACAGAAGCTGTATGCGTGTGTCTCTGCTTGTGTCGCTGTATATATGAATATGTGCATCTACATGAGTACGTGTTTTGCTGGGCGCCGTGTGAATGATTGACAGAAGCTGTATGCATGTGTCTCTGCTTGTGTTGCTGTATATATGAATATGTGCATCTACATGAGTACGTGTTTTGCTGGGCGCCGTGTGAATGATTGACAGAAGCTGTATGCGTGTGTCTCTGCTTGTGTCGCTGTATATATGAATATGTGCATCTACATGAGTACGTGTTTTGCTGGGCGCCGTGTGAATGATTGACAGAAGCTGTATGCGTGTGTCTCTGCTTGTGTCGCTGTATATATGAATATGTGCATCTACATGAGTACGTGTTTTGCTGGGCGCCGTGTGAATGATTGACAGAAGCTGTATGCGAGTGTCTCTGCTTGTGTTGCTGTATATATGAATATGTGCATCTACATGAGTACGTGTTTTGCTGGGCGCCGTGTGAATGATTGACAGAAGCTGTATGCGTGTGTCTCTGCTTGTGTCGCTGTATATATGCAAACTCCTAAGTGTGACCTTTAGTGAACGCACTTGTACTAACTCCTGCCAAGTGTGACCTTTAGTGAAAGCACTTGTACTAACTCCTGCCAAGTGTGAGCTTTAGTGAAAGCACTTGTGCTAACTCCTGCGATGTGTGAGCTTTAGTGAAAGCACTTGTACCAACTCCTGCCTAGTGTGACCTTTAGTGAAAGCACTTGTACTAACTCCTGCCAAGTATGACCTTTAGGGAAAGCACATGTGTTAACTCCTGCCAAGTGTGAACCTTAGTGAAAGCACCTGTGCTAACTCCTGCCAAGTATGAGCTTTAGTGAAAGCACTTATACTAACTCCTGCCAAGTGTGACCTTTAGGGAAAGCACATGTGTTAACTCCTGCCAAGTGTGAACCTTAGTGAAAGCATCTGGGCTAACTCCTGCCAAGTGTGAGCCTTAGTGAAAGCACTTATACTAACTCCTGCCAAGTGTGAGCCTTAGTGAAAGCACTTATACTAACTCCTGCCAAGTGTGACCTTTAGGGAAAGCACATGTCTTAACTCCTGCCAAGTGTGAACCTTAGTGAAAGCATCTGGGCTAACTCCTGCCAAGTGTGACCCTTAGTGAAAACACCTGTGCTAACTCCTGCCAAGTGTGACCCTTTGTGAAAACACCTGTGCTAACTCCTGCCAAGTGTGACGCTTAGAGAAAACACCTGTGCTAACTCGTGCCAAGTGTGAACCTTAGTGAAGACACCTGTGCTAACTCCATGACAAGTGTGACCCTTAGTGAAAACACCTGTGCTAACTCCTACCAAATGTGAACCTTAGTGAAAACACATGTGCTAACTCCTACCAAGTGTGACCCTTAGTGAAAACACCTGTGCTAATTCCTGCCAAGTGTGAACCTTAGTAAAAGCTCCTGTTCTAACACCTACCAAGTGTGAGTCTTAGTGAAAGCTCCTGTGCTAACTCCTGCCAAGTGTGCCCCTTAGTGAAAGCACCTGTGCTAACTCCTGCCAAGTGTGAGCTTTAGTCAAAGCACCTGTGCGAATTCCTGCCAAGTGTTACCCTAAGTGAAAGCACCTGTGCTAACTCCTGCCAAGTGTGCCCCTTAGTGAAATCACCTGTGCTAACTCCTGCCAAGTGTGAGCTTTAGTCAAAGCACCTGTGCGAACTCCTGCCAAGTGTTACCCTTAGTGAAAGCACCTGTGCTAACTCCTGCCAAGTGTGCCCCTCAGTGAAAGCACCTGTGCTAATTCCTGACAAGTGTGAGCTTTAGTCAAAGCACCTGTGCAAACCCCTGCCAAGTGTGACCCTTAGTGAAAGCACCTGTGCTAACTCCTGCCAAAAGTGAAGCTAAGTGAAAGCACCTGTGCTAACTCCTGCCAAGTGTGAGCTTTAGTCAAAGCACCTGTGCGAACTCCTGCCAAGTGTGACCCTTAGTGAAAGCACTTGTACTAACTCCTGCCAAGTGTGACCCTTAGTGAAATCACCTGTGCTAACTCCTGCCAAGTGTGACCCTTAGTGAAAACACCTGTGCTAACTCCTGCCAAGTGTGACCCTTAGTGAAAACACCTGTGCTAACTCCTGCCAAGTGTGACCCTTAGTGAAAACACCTCTGCTAACTCCTGCCAAGTGTGACCCTTAGTGAAAACACCTGTGCTAACTCCTGCCAAGTGTGAACCTTAGTGAAAGCACATGTGCTAACTCCTGCCAAGTGTTACCCTTAGTGAAAGCTCACGTTCTAACTCCTGCCAAGTGTGACCCTTAGTGAAAACACCTGTGCTAACTCCTGCCAAGTGTGAACCTTAGTGAAAGCACCTGTGCTAACTCCTGCCAAGTGTTACCCTTAGTGAAAACACCTGTGCTAACTCCTGCCCAGTGTGAACCTTAGTGAAAACACCTGTGCTAACTCCTGCCAAGTGTGAACCTTAGTGAAAACACCTGTGCTAACTCCTGCCAAGTGTGACCCTTAGTGAAAACACCTGTGCTAACTCCTGCCAAGTGTGACCCTTAGTGAAAACACCTGTGCTAACTCCTGCCGAGTGTGACCCTTAGAGAAAACACCTGTGCTAACTCCTGCCAAGTGTGAACCTTAGTGAAGACACCTGTGCTAACTCCTGCCAAGTGTGACCCTTAGTGAAAACACCTGTGCTAACTCCTGCCAAATATGAACCTTAGTGAAAACACATGTGCTAACTCCTGCCAAGTGTGACCCTTAGTGAAAACACCCACCTGTGCTAACTCCTGCCAAGTGTAACCCTTAGTGAAAACATCTGTGCTAACTCCTGCCAAGTGTGAACCTTAGTGAAAGCTCCTGTTCTAACTCCTCCCAAGTGTGAGCCTTAGTGAAAGCTCCTGTGCTAACTCCTGCCAAGCGTGCCCCTTAGTGAAAGCACCTGTGCTAACTCCTGCCAAGTGTGAGCTTTAGTCAAAGCACCTGTGCAAACTCCTGCCAAGTGTGACCCTTAGTGAAAGCACCTGTGCTAACTCCTGCCAAAAGTGAAGCTAAGTGAAAGCAGCTGTGCTAACTCCTGCCAAGTGTGAGCTTTAGTCAAAGCACCTGTGTGAACTCCTGCCAAGTGTGACCCTTAGTGAAAGCACTTGTACTAACTCCTGCCAAGTGTAACCCTTAGTGAAAACACCTGTGCTAACTCCTGCCAAGTGTGACCCGTAGTGAAAACACCTGTGATAACTCCTGCCAAGTGTGAACCTTAGTGAAAGCACCTGTGCTAACTCCTGCCAAGTGTTACCCTTAGTGAGAGCTCCCGTTCTAACTCCTGCCAAGTGTGACCCTTAGTGAAAACACCTGTGCTAACTACTACCAAGTGTGAATCTTAGTGAAACCACCTGCGCTAACTCCTGCCAAGTGTGACCCTTAGTGAAAACACCTGTGCTAACTCCTGCCAAGTGTGAACCTTAGTAAAAACACCTGTGCTAACTCCTGCCAAGTGTGAACCTTAGTGAAAACACCTGTGCTAACTCCTGCCAAGTGTGACCCTTAGTGAAAACACCTGTGCTAACTCCTGCCAAGTGTGACCCTTAGTAAAAACACCTGTGCTAACTCCTGCCAAGTGTGACCCTTAGAGAAAACACCTGTGCTAACTCCTGCCAAGTGTGAACCTTAGTGAAGACACCTGTGCTAACTCCTGCCAAGTGTGACCCTTAGTGAAAACACCTGTGCTAACTCCTGCCAAATGTGTACCTTAGTGAAAACACATGTGCTAACTCCTGCCAAGTGTGACCATTAGTGAAAACACCCACCTGTGCTAACTCCTGCCAAGTGTAACCCTTAGTGAAAACATCTGTGCTAACTACTGCCAAGTGTGAACCTTAGTGAAAGCTCCTGTTCTAACTCCTCCCAAGTGTGAGCCTTAGTGAAAGCTCCTGTGCTAACTCCTGCCAAAAGTGAAGCTAAGTGAAAGCACCTGTGCTAACTCCTGCCAAATGTGAGCTTTAGTCAAAGCACCTGTGCGAACTCCTGCCAAGTGTGACCCTTAGTGAAAGCACTTGTACTAACTCCTGCCAAGTGTAACCCTTAGTGAAATCACCTGTGCTAACTACTGCTAAAAGTGACCCTTAGTGAAAGCTCCTGTGCTAACTCCTGCTAAGTGTGAGCCTTATTGAAAGCACCTGTGCGAACTCCTGCCCGTGTGGCTCTTAGTGAAATCTCCTGTTTTACTCCCGCCAAGTGTGACCCTTAGTGAAAGCTCCTGTTCTAACTCCTGCCAAGTGTGCGCCTTAGTGAAAGCTCCTGTGCTAACTCCTGCCAAGTGTGAGCCTTAGTGAAAGCACCTGTGCAAACTCCTGCCAAGTGTGACCCTTAGTGAAAGCTCCTGTGCTAACTCCTTCCAAGTGTGAGCTTTAGTCAAAGCACCTGTGTGAACTCCTGCCAAGTGTGAGCCTTAGTGAAAGCACTTGTGCTAACTCCTGCCAAGTGTGACCCTTTGTGAAAGCACCTGTGCTAACTCCTTCCAAGTGTGAGCCTTAGTGAAAGCAACTGTGCTACCTTCTGCGAAACGTGAGCCTTGGTGAAAGCCCCTGTGCAAACTCATGCCAAGTGTGAGCTTTATTAAAAGCACCTCTGCTAACTCCTGCTAAGTGTGACCCTTAGTGAAAGCAACTGTGCTACATTCGGCAAGTGTGAGCTTTGCTGAATGCTCCTGTGCTACCATCTGCCACCTGCAATTCTGAGCCTTAGTAGAAGCACCTGTGCTAACTCCTGCCAAGTGTGACTGAGCCTTAGTGGAAGCACATGTGCTATATCCTGCGAAGTGTGAACCTTAGTGGGAGCTCCTGGACTACATTCACCAAGTGTGAGATTTACTGAATGCACCTGTGCTTCCATCTGCTAAGTGTGAGCCTTATTAGAAGCACATGGGTTATCATCTGCCAATTCTGAGCCTTAGTAGAAGCACCTGCGCTAGCTTCTGCCAAGTCTGAGAATTAGTGACAGCACATGTGCTGACTCCTGCCAAGTGTGAACTTTAGTTAAGGCACCTATGCAACCTCTTGTCAAGTGTGACCTTTAGTGAAAGCACCCATGCTACTTTCTGTCAAGTGTGACCCTTAGCGAAAGCACTTGTGCTACCATCTGCAAAGTGTGAGCATTTGTGTGAGCTCCTGTGCTAACTTCTGCCAAGTGTGAGATTTAGTGAAAGCTCCTGTTCTAACTGCTGCCAAGTGTAGCCCTTAGCGAAAGCACATGTGCTAACTCCTGTCAAGTGTAAGCTTCGGTGAAAGCTCCTGTGCTAACTTCTGGCAAGTGTGAGCTTTAGTGAAAGCACCTGTGCTAACTCCTGCCAAGTGTTACCCTTAGTGAAAGCTCCTGTTCTAACTCCTGCCAAGTGTGAGCCTAAGTGAAAGCACCTGTGCGAACACCTGTCAAGTGTGACCCTTAGTGAAAACTCTTGTACTAACTCCTGCCAAGTGTGAGCTTTAATGAAAGCACCTGTGCTAACTCCTGCCAAGTGTGACCCTTAGTGAAAGCACCTGTGCTATATTCGGCAAGTGTGAGCTTTGCTGAATGCACCTGTGCTACCATCTTCCAAGTGTGAACTTTAGTGAAAGCACCTGTGCAAACTCCTGCCAAGTGTGACCGATAGTGAAAGCACCTGTGCTAACTCCTGCCAAGTGTGAGCCTTAGTGAAAGCATCTGTGCTAACTCCTGCCAAGTGTGAGCCTTATTGAAAGCACCTGTGCTTACTCCTGCCAAGTGTGAACCGTAGTGAAAGCATCTGTGCGAACTCGTGCCAAGTGTGACCCTTAGTGAAATCTCGTGTTCTAACTCCTGCCAAGTGCGAGCCTTAGTGGAAGCACAAGTGCTAACTCCTGCCAAGCGTGACCTTTGGTGAAAGCACCTGTGCTGACTCCTGCCAAGTGTGAACCTTAGTGAAAGCACCTGTGCTAACTCCTGTCAAGTGTGAGCTTTAGTGAAAGCACCTGTGCTAACTTCTGCCAAGTGTGACCCTTAGTGAAAGCTCCTGTTCTAACTCCTGCCAAGTGTGACCCTTAGTGAAAGCACCCGTGCTACATTCGGCAAGTGTGAGCTTTGCTGAATGAACCTGTGCTACCATCTGCCAATTCTGAGCCTTAGTAGAAACACCTGTGCTAACTCCTGCCAAGTGTGACTGAGCCTTAGTGGAAGAACATGTGCTATATCTTGCAAAGTGTGAACCTTAGTGGGAGCTCCTGGGCTACATTCGGCAAGTGTGAGCTTTACTGAATGCACCTGTGCTAACTCCTGCCAAGTGTGACCCTTAGTGAAAGCACCTGTGCTAACTCCTGCCAAGTGTGAGCCTTAGTGAAAGCACCTGTGCGAACTCGTGCCAAGTGTGATCCTTAGTGAAAGCACCTGTGCTACATTCGGCAAGTGTGAGCTTTACTGAATGCACCTGTGCTACCATCTGCCAAGTGTGAGCTTTAGTGAAATCACCTGTGCAAACTCCTGCCAAGTGTGACCCTTAGTGAAAGCACCTGTGCTAACTCCTGCCAAGTGTGAGCCTTAGTGAAAGCATCTGTGCTAACTCCTGCCAAGTGTGAGCCTTATTGAAAGCACCTGTGCTAACTCCTGCCAAGTGTGAACCGTAGTGAAAGCATCTGTGCGAACTCGTGCCAAGTGTGACCCTTAGTGAAATCTCCTGTTCTAACTCCTGCCAAGTGTGAGCCTTAGTGGAAGCACAAGTGCTAACTCCTGCCAAGTGTGACCTTTGGTGAAAGCACCTGTGCCGACTCCTGCCAAGTGTGAACCTTAGTGAAAGCACCTGTGCTAACTCCTGCCAAGTGTGAGCTTTAGTGAAGGTACCTGTGCTAACTCCTGCCAAGTGTTACCCTTAGTGAAACCTCCTGTTCTAACTCCTGCCAAGTGTGAGCCTAAGTGAAAGCACCTGTGCGAACACCTGCCAAGTGTGACCCTTAGTGAAAACTCCAGTACTAACTCCTGCCAAGTGTGACCCTTAGTGAAAGCACCTGTGCTACATTCGGCAATTGTGAGCTTTACTGAATGCACCTGTGCTACCATCTGCCAAGTGTGAGCTTTAGTGAAAGCACCTGTGCAAACTCCTGCCAAGTGTGACCCTTAGTGAAAGCACCTGTGCTAACTCCTGCCAAGTGTGAGCCTTAGTGAAAGCACCTGTGCGAACTCGTGCCAAGTGTGACCCTTAGTGAAAGCAACTGTGCTACATTCGGCAAGTGTGAGCTTTACTAAATGCATCTGTGCTACCATCTGCCAAGTGTGAGCTTTAGTGAAAGCACCTGTGCGTACTCCTGCCAAGTGTGACCCTTAGTGAAAGCACCTGTGCGAACTCCTGCCAAGTGTGAGCCTTAGTGAAAGCATCTCTGCTAACTCCTGCCAACTGTGAGCCTTATTGAAAGCACCTGTGCTAACTCCTGCCAAGTGTGAACCGTAGTGAAAGCACCTGTGCGAACTCGTGCCAAGTGTGACCCTTAGTGAAATCTCCTGTTCTAACTCCTGCCAAGTGTGAGCCTTAGTGGAAGCACAAGTGCTAACTCCTGCCATGTGTGACCTTTGGTGAAAGCACCTGTGCTGACTCCTGCCAAGTGTGAACCTTAGTGAAAGCACCTGTGCTAACACCTGCCAAGTGTGAGCTTTAGTGAAAGCACCTGTGCTAACTTCTGCCAAGTATGACCCTTAGTGAAAGCTCCTGTTCTAACTCATGCCAAGTGTGACCCTTAGTGAAAGCACCCATGCTACATTCGGCAAGTGTGAGCTTTGCTGAATGCACCTGTGCTACCATCTGCCAATTCTGAGCCTTAGTAGAAACACCTGTGCTAACTCCTGCCAAGTGTGACTTAGCCTTAGTGGAAGCACATGTGCTATATCTTGCGAAGTGTGACCCTTAGTGAAAGCACCTGTGCTACATTCGGCAAGTGTGAGCTTTGCTGAATGCTCCTGTGCTACCATCTGCCACCTGCAATTCTGAGCCTTAGTAGAAGCACCTGTGCTAACTCCTGCCAAGTGTAAGCTTCGGTGAAAGCTCCTGTGCTAACTCCTGCCAAGTGTTACCCTTAGTGAAAGCTCCTGTTCTAACTACTGCCAAGTGTGAGCCTAAGTGAAAGCACCTGTGCGAACACCTGCCAAGTGTGACCCTTAGTGAAAACTCTTGTACTAACTCCTGCCAAGTGTGAGCTTTAATGAAAGCACCTGTGCTAACTCCTGCCAAGTGTGACCCTTAGTGAAAGCACCTGTGCTACATTCAGCAAGTGTGAGCTTTACTGAATGCACCTGTGCTACCATCTGCCAAGTGTGACCCTTAGTGAAAGCACCTGTGCTAACTCCTGCCAAGTGTGAGCCTTAGTGAAAGCATCTGTGCTAACTCCTGCCAAGTGTGAGCCTTATTGAAAGCACCTGTGCTAACTCCTGCCAAGTGTGAACCGTAGTGAAAGCATCTGTGCGAACTTGTGCCAAGTGTGACCCTTAGTGAAATCTCCTGTTCTAACTCCTGCCAAGTGTGAGCCTTAGTGGAAGCACAAGTGCTAACTCCTGCCAAGTGTGACCTTTGGTGAAAGCACCTGTGCTGACTCCTGCCAAGTGTGAACCTTAGTGAAAGCACCTGTGCTAACTCCTGTCAAGTGTGAGCTTTAGTGAAAGCACCTGTGCTAACTTCTGCCAAGTGTGACCCTTAGTGAAAGCTCCTGTTCTGACTCATGCCAAGTGTGAACCTTAGTGAAAGCATCCGTGCTACATTCGGCAAGTGTGAGCTTTGCTGAATGCACCTGTGCTACCATCTGCCAATTCTGAGCTTAGTAGAAACACCTGTGCTGACTCCTGCCAAGTGTGACCTTTAGTGAAAGCACCTGTGCTAACTCCTGCCAAGTGTGAGCCTTAGTGAAAGCATCTGTGCTAACTCCTGCCAAGTGTGACCCTTAGTGAAAGCACCTGTGCTACATTCGGCAAGTGTGAGCTTTACTGAATGCACCTGTTCTACCATCTGCCAAGTGTGAACTTTAGTGAAAGCACCTGTGCGAACTCCTGCCAAGTGTGACCCTTAGTGAAAGCACCTGTGCTAACTCCTGCCAAGTGTGAGCCTTAGTGAAAGCATCTGTGCTAACTCCTGCCAAGTGTGAGCCTTATTGAAAGCACCTGTGCTAACTCCTGCCAAGTGTGAACCGTAGTGAAAGCATCTGTGCGAACTCGTGCCAAGTGTGACCCTTAGTGAAATCTCCTGTTCTAACTCCTGCCAAGTGTGAGCCTTAGTGGAAGCACAAGTGCTAACTCCTGCCAAGTGTGACCTTTGGTGAAAGCACCTGTGCCAACTCCTGCCAAGTGTGAACCTTAGTGAAAGCACCTGTGCTAACTCCTGCCAAGTGTGAGCTTTAGTGAAAGTACCTGTGCTAACTCCTGCCAAGTGTTACCCTTAGTGAAAGCTCCTGTTCTAACTCCTGCCAAGTGTGAGCCGAAGTAAAAGCACCTGTGCGAACACCTGCCAAGTGTGACCCTTAGTGAAAACTCCTGTACTAACTCCTGCCAAGTGTGATCTTTAATGAAAGCACCTGTGCTAACTCCTGCCAAGTGTGACCCTTAGTGAAAGCACCTGTGCTACATTCGGCAATTGTGAGCTTTACTGAATGCACCTGTGCTACCATCTGCCAATTGTGAGCTTTAGTGAAAGCACCTGTGCAAACTCCTGCCAAGTGTGACCCTTAGTGAAAGCACCTGTGCTAACTCCTGCCAAGTGTGAGCCTTAGTGAAAGCACCTGTGCGAACTCGTGCCAAGTGTGACCCTTAGTGAAAGCAACTGTGCTACATTCGGCAAGTGTGAGCTTTACTGAATGCATCTGTGCTACCATCTGCCAAGTGTGATCTTTAGTGAAAGCACCTGTGCGTACTCCTGCCAAGTGTGACCCTTAGTGAAAGCACCTGTGCGAACTCCTGCCAAGTGTGCGCCTTAGTGAAAGCATCTCTGCTAACTCCTGCCAAGTGTGAGCCTTATTGAAAGCACCTGTGCTAACTCCTGCTAAGTGTGAACCATAGTGAACGCACCTGTGCAAACTCGTGCCAAGTGTGACCCTTAGTGAAATCTCCTGTTCTAACTCCTGCCAAGTGTGAGCCTTAGTGGAAGCACAAGTGCTAACTCCTGCCATGTGTGACCTTTGGTGAAAGCACCTGTGCTGACTCCTGCCAAGTGTGAACCTTAGTGAAAGCACCTGTGCTAACACCTGCCAAGTGTGAGCTTTAGTGAAAGCACCTGTGCTAACTTCTGCCAAGTATGACCCTTAGTGAAAGCTCCTGTTCTAACTCATGCCAAGTATGACCCTTAGTGAAAGCACCCATGCTACATTCGGCAAGTGTGAGCTTTGCTGAATGCACCTGTGCTACCATCTGCCAATTCTGAGCCTTAGTAGAAACACCTGTGCTAACTCCTGCCAAGTGTGACTGAGCCTTAGTGGAAGCACATGTGCTATATCTTGCGAAGTGTGAACCTTAGTGGGAGCTCCTGGGCTACATTTGGCAAGTGTGAGCTTTACTGAATGCATCTGTGCTACCATCTGCTAAGTGTGAGCCTTCTTAGAAGCACATGGGCTACCATCTGCCAATTCTGAGGCTTAGTAGAAGCACCTGCGCTAGCTTCTGCCAAGTGTGAGACTTAGAGACAGCACATGTGCTGACTCCTGCCAAGTGTGACCTTTAGGGAAAGCACCTCTACTAACTCCTGCCAAGTGTGACCCTTAGTGAAAGCAGCTGTGCTAACTCCTTCCAAGTGTGAGCCTTAGTGAGAGCAACTGTGCTACCTTCTGCGAAACGTGAGCCTTGGTGAAAGCACCTGTGCAAACTCATGCCAAGTGTCAGCTTTAGTAAAAGCACCTCTGCTAACTCCTGCTAAGTGTGACCCTTAGTGAAAGCACCTGTGCTACATTCGGCAAGTGTGAGCTTTGCTGAATGCTCCTTTGCTACCATCTGCCACCTGCAATTCTGAGCCTTAGTAGAAGCACCTGTGCTAACTCCTGCCAAGTGTAGCCCTTAGTGAAAGCACATGTGCTAACTCCTGCCAAGTGTAAGCTTTGGTGAAAGCTCCTGTGCTAACTTCTGGCAAGTGTGAGCTTTAGTGAAGGCACCTGTGCTAACTCCTGCCAAGTGTTACCCTTAGTGAAAGCTCCTGTTCTAACTCCTGCCAAGTGTGAGCCTAAGTGAAAGCACCTGTGCGAACACCTGCCAAGTGTGACCCTTAGTGAAAACTCTTATACTAACTCCTGCCAAGTGTGAGCTTTAATGAAAGCACCTGTGCTAACTCCTGCCAAGTGTGACCCTTAGTGAAAGCACCTGTGCTACATTCGGCAAGTGTGAGCTTTACTGAATGCACCTGTGCTACCATCTGCCAAGTGTGAACTTTAGTGAAAGCACCTGTGCAAACTCCTGCCAAGTGTGACCCTTAGTGAAAACACCTGTGCTAACTCCTGCCAAATGTGAACCTTAGTGAAAACACATGTGCTAACTCCTGCCAAGTGTGACCATTAGTGAAAACACCCACCTGTGCTAACTCCTGCCAAGTGTAACCCTTAGTGAAACCATCTGTGCTAACTCATGCCAAGTGTGAACCTTAGTGAAAGCTCCTGTTCTAACTCCTCCCAAGTGTGAGCCTTAGTGAAAGCTCCTGTGCTAACTCCTGCCAAGTGTGCCCCTTAGTGAAAGCACCTGTGCTAACTCCTGCCAAGTGTGAGCTTTAGTCAAAGCACCTGTGCAAACTCCTGCCAAGTGTGACCCTTAGTGAAAGCACCTGTGCTAGCTCCTGCCAAAAGTGAAGCTAAGTGAAAGCACCTGTGCTAACTCCTGCCAAGTGTGAGCTTTAGTCAAAGCACCTGTGCGAACTCCTGCCAAGTGTGACCCTTAGTGAAAGCACTTGTACTAACTCCTGCCAAGTGTAACCCTTAGTGAAATCACCTGTGCTAACTACTGCTAAGTGTGACCCTTAGTGAAAGCTCCTGTGCTAACTCCTGCTAAGTGTGAGCCTTATTGAAAGCACCTGTGCGAACTCCTGCCCGGGTGGCTCTTAGTGAAATCTCCTGTTTTACTCCTGCCAAGTGTGACCCTTAGTGTAAGCTCCTGTTCTAACTCCTGCCAAGTGTGCGCCTTAGTGAAAGCTCCTGTGCTAACTCCTGCCAAGTGTGAGCCTTAGTGAAAGCACCTGTGCAAACTCCTGCCAAGTGTGACCCTTAGTGAAAGCTCCTGTGCTAACTCCTTCCAAGTGTGAGCTTTAGTGAAAGCACCTGTGCTAACTCCTGCCAAGTGTGAACCTTAGTGAAAACACCTGTGCTAACTCCTGCCAAGTGTGAACCTTAGTGAAAACACCTGTGCTAACTCCTGCCAAGTGTGACCCTTAGTGAAAACACCTGTGCTAACTCCTGCCAAGTGTGACCCTTAGTGAAAACACCTGTGCTAACTCCTGCCGAGTGTGACCCTTAGAGAAAACACCTGTGCTAACTCCTGCCAAGTGTGAACCTTAGTGAAGACACCTGTGCTAACTCCTGCCAAGTGTGACCCTTAGTGAAAACACCTGTGCTAACTCCTGCCAAATATGAACCTTAGTGAAAACACATCTGCTAACTCCTGCCAAGTGTGACCCTTAGTGAAAACACCCACCTGTGCTAACTCCTGCCAAGTGTAACCCTTAGTGAAAACATCTGTGCTAACTCCTGCCAAGTGTGAACCTTAGTGAAAGCTCCTGTTCTAACTCCTCCCAAGTGTGAGCCTTAGTGAAAGCTCCTGTGCTAACTCCTGCCAAGCGTGCCCCTTAGTGAAAGCACCTGTGCTAACTCCTGCCAAGTGTGAGCTTTAGTCAAAGCACCTGTGCAAACTCCTGCCAAGTGTGACCCTTAGTGAAAGCACCTGTGATAACTCCTGCCAAAAGTGAAGCTAAGTGAAAGCAGCTGTGCTACCTCCTGCCAAGTGTGAGCTTTAGTCAAAGCACCTGTGTGAACTCCTGCCAAGTGTGACCCTTAGTGAAAGCACTTGTACTAACTCCTGCCAAGTGTAACCCTTAGTGAAAACACCTGTGCTAACTCCTGCCAAGTGTGACCCTTAGTGAAAGCACCTCTGCTAACTCCTGCCAAGTGTGACCCTTAGTGAAAACACCTGTGATAACTCCTGCCAAGTGTGAACCTTAGTGAAAGCACCTGTGCTAACTCCTGCCAAGTGTTACCCTTAGTGAGAGCTCCCGTTCTAACTCCTGCCAAGTGTGACCCTTAGTGAAAACACCTGTGCTAACTCCTGCCAAGTGTGAATCTTAGTGAAACCACCTGCGCTAACTCCTGCCAAGTGTGACCCTTAGTGAAAACACCTGTGCTAACTCCTGCCAAGTGTGAACCTTAGTAAAAACACCTGTGCTAACTCCTGCCAAGTTTGAACCTTAGTGAAAACACCTGTGCTAACTCCTTCCAAGTGTGACCCTTAGTGAAAACACCTGTGCTAACTCCTGCCAAGTGTGACCCTTAGTAAAAACACCTGTGCTAACTCCTGCCAAGTGTGACCCTTAGAGAAAACACCTGTGCTAACTCCTGCCAAGTGTGAACCTTAGTGAAGACACCTGTGCTAACTCCTGCCAAGTGTGACCCTTAGTGAAAACACCTGTGCTAACTCCTGCCAAATGTGAACCTTAGTGAAAACACATGTGCTAACTCCTGCCAAGTGTGACCATTAGTGAAAACACCCACCTGTGCTAACTCCTGCCAAGTGTAACCCTTAGTGAAAACATATGTGCTAACTACTGCCAAGTGTGAACCTTAGTGAAAGCTCCTGTTCTAACTCCTCCCAAGTGTGAGCCTTAGTGAAAGCTCCTGTGCTAACTCCTGCCAAAAGTGAAGCTAAGTGAAAGCACCTGTGCTAACTCCTGCCAAGTGTGAGCTTTAGTCAAAGCACCTGTGAGAACTCCTGCCAAGTGTGACCCTTAGTGAAAGCACTTGTACTAACTCCTGCCAAGTGTAACCCTTAGTGAAATCACCTGTGCTAACTACTGCTAAAAGTGACCCTCAGTGAAAGCTCCTGTGCTAACTCCTGCTAAGTCTGAGCCTTATTGAAAGCACCTGTGCGAACTCCTGCCCGTGTGGCTCTTAGTGAAATCTCCTGTTTTACTCCTGCCAAGTGTGACCCTTAGTGAAAGCTCCTGTTCTAACTCCTGCCAAGTGTGCGCCTTAGTGAAAGCTCCTGTGCTAACTCCTTCCAAGTGTGAGCTTTAGTGAAAGCACCTGTGCTAACTCCTTCCAAGTGTGAGCTTTAGTCAAAGCACCTGTGTGAACTCCTGCCAAGTGTGAGCCTTAGTGAAAGCACTTGTGCTAACTCCTGCCAAGTGTGACCCTTTGTGAAAGCACCTGTGCTAACTCCTTCCAAGTGTGAGCCTTAGTGAAAGCAACTGTGCTACCTTCTGCGAAACGTGAGCCTTGGTGAAAGCACCTTTGCAAACTCATGCCAAGTGTGAGCTTTATTAAAAGCACCTCTGCTAACTCCTGCTAAGTGTGACCCTTAGTGAAAGCACCTGTGCTACATTCGGCAAGTGTGAGCTTTGCTGAATGCTCCTGTGCTACCATCTGCCACCTGCAATTCTGAGCCTTAGTAGAAGCACCTGTGCTAACTCCTGCCAAGTGTGACTGAGCCTTAGTGGAAGCACATGTGCTATATCCTGCGAAGTGTGAACCTTAGTGGGAGCTCCTGGACTACATTCACCAAGTGTGAGATTTACTGAATGCACCTGTGCTTCCATCTGCTAAGTGTGAGCCTTATTAGAAGCACATGGGTTATCATCTGCCAATTCTGAGCCTTAGTAGAAGCACCTGCGCTAGCTTCTGCCAAGTCTGAGAATTAGTGACAGCACATGTGCTGACTCCTGCCAAGTGTGAGCTTTAGTTAAGGCACCTATGCAACCTCCTGTCAAGTGTGACCTTTAGTGAAAGCACCCATGCTACTTTCTGTCAAGTGTGACCCTTAGCGAAAGCACTTGTGCTACCATCTGCAAAGTGTGAGCATTTGTGTGAGCTCCTGTGCTAACTTCTGCCAAGTGTGAGATTTAGGGAAAGCTCCTGTTCTAACTGCTGCCAAGTGTAGCCCTTAGCGAAAGCACATGTGCTAACTCCTGTCAAGTGTAAGCTTCGGTGAAAGCTCCTGTGCTAACTTCTGGCAAGTGTGAGCTTTAGTGAAAGCACCTGTGCTAACTCCTGCCAAGTGTTACCCTTAGTGAAAGCTCCTGTTCTAACTCCTGCCAAGTGTGAGCCTAAGTGAAAGCACCTGTGCGAACACCTGCCAAGTGTGACCCTTAGTGAAAACTCTTGTACTAACTCCTGCCAAGTGTGAGCTTTAATGAAATTACCTGTGCTAACTCCGGCAAAGTGTGACCCTTAGTGAAAGCACCTGTGCTACATTCGGCAAGTGTGAGCTTTACTGAATGCACCTGTGCTACCATCTGCCAAGTGTGAACTTTAGTGAAAGCACCTGTGCAAACTCCTGCCAAGTGTGACCGATAGTGAAAGCACCTGTGCTAACTCCTGCCAAGTGTGAGCCTTAGTGAAAGCATCTGAGCTAACTCCTGCCAAGTGTGAGCCTTATTGAAAGCACCTGTGCTTACTCCTGCCAAGTGTGAACCGTAGTGAAAGCATCTGTGCGAACTCGTGCCAAGTGTGACCCTTAGTGAAATCTCGTGTTCTAACTCCTGCCAAGTGTGAGCCTTAGTGGAAGCACAAGTGCTAACTCCTGCCAAGCGTGACCTTTGGTGAAAGCACCTGTGCTGACTCCTGCCAAGCGTGAACCTTAGTGAAAGCACCTGTGCTAACTCCTGTCAAGTGTGAGCTTTAGTGAAAGCACCTGTGCTAACTTCTGCCAAGTGTGACCCTTAGTGAAAGCTCCTGTTCTAACTCATGCCAAGTGTGACCCTTAGTGAAAGCACCCGTGCTACATTCGGCAAGTGTGAGCTTTGCTGCATGAACCTGTGCTACCATCTGCCAATTCTGAGCCTTAGTAGAAACACCTGTGCTAACTCCTGCCAAGTGTGACTGAGCCTTAGTGGAAGCACATGTGCTATATCTTGCGAAGTGTGAACCTTAGTGGGAGCTCCTGGGCTACATTCGGCAAGTGTGAGCTTTACTGAATGCACCTGTGCTAACTCCTGCCAAGTGTGACCCTTAGTGAAAGCACCTGTGCTAACTCCTGCCAAGTGTGAGCCTTAGTGAAAGCACCTGTGCGAACTCGTGCCAAGTGTGACCCTTAGTGAAAGCACCTGTGCTACATTCGGCAAGTGTGAGCTTTACTGAATGCATCTGTGCTACCATCTTCCAAGTGTGAGCTTTAGTGAAAGCACCTGTGCGTACTCCTGCCAAGTGTGACCCTTAGTGAAAGCACCTGTGCGAACTCCTGCCAAGTGTGCGCCTTAGTGAAAGCATCTCTGCTAACTCCTGCCAAGTGTGAGCCTTATTGAAAGCACCTGTGCTACCTCCTGCTAAGTGTGAACCATAGTGAACGCACCTGTGCGAACTCGTGCCAAGTGTGACCCTTAGTGAAATCTCCTGTTCTAACTCATGCCAAGTGTGACCCTTAGTGAAAGCACCCATGCTACATTCGGCAAGTGTGAGCTTTGCTGAATGCACCTGTGCTACCATCTGCCAATTCTGAGCCTTAGTAGAAACACCTGTGCTAACTCCTGCCAAGCGTGACTTAGCCTTAGTGGAAGCACATGTGCTATATCTTGCGAAGTGTGAACCTTAGTGGGAGCTCCGGGGCTACATTCGGCAAGTGTGAGCTTTACTGAATGCATCTGTGCTACCATCTGCTAAGTGTGAGCCTTCTTAGAAGCACATGGGCTACCATCTGCCAATTCTGAGGCTTAGTAGAAGCACCTGCGCTAGCTTCTGCCAAGTGTGAGACTTAGAGACAGCACATGTGCTGACTCCTGCCAAGTGTGACCTTTAGGGAAAGCACCTGTACTAACTCCTGCCAAGTGTGACCCTTAGTGAAAGCACCTGTGCTAACTCCTTCCAAGTGTGAGCCTTAGTGAAAGCAACTGTGCTACCTTCTGCGAAACCTGAGCCTTGGTGAAAGCACCTGTGCAAACTCATGCCAAGTGTGAGCTTTAGTAAAAGCACCTCTGCTAACTCCTGCTAAGTGTGACCCTTAGTGAAAGCACCTGTGCTACATTCGGCAAGTGTGAGCTTTGCTGAATGCTCCTGTGCTACCATCTGCCACCTGCAATTCTGAGCCTTAGTAGAAGCACCTGTGATAACTCCTGCCAAGTGTTACCCTTAGTGAAAGCTCCTGTTCTAACTCCTGCCAAGTGTGAGCCTAAGTGAAAGCACCTGTGCGAACACCTGCCAAGTGTGACCCTTAGTGAAAACTCTTGTACTAACTCCTGCCAAGTGTGAGCTTTAATGAAAGCACCTGTGCTAACTCCTGCCAAGTGTGACCCTTAGTGAAAGCACCTGTGCTACATTCGGCAAGTGTGAGCTTTACTGAATGCACCTGTGCTACCATCTGCCAAGTGTGAACTTTAGTGAAAGCACCTGTGCAAACTCCTGCCAAGTGTGACCCTTAGTGAAAACACCTGTGCTAACTCCTGCCAAATGTGAACCTTAGTGAAAACACATGTGCTAACTCC
This sequence comes from Ambystoma mexicanum, assembly GCF_040938575.1. Taxonomy (NCBI): domain Eukaryota; kingdom Metazoa; phylum Chordata; class Amphibia; order Caudata; family Ambystomatidae; genus Ambystoma; species Ambystoma mexicanum. Next base: position 1,682,999,212 of record NC_090932.1, read on the forward strand.
TGCCAAGTGTGACCATTAGTGAAAACACCCACCTGTGCTAACTCCTGCCAAGTGTAACCCTTAGTGAAAACATCTGTGCTAACTCATGCCAAGTGTGAACCTTAGTGAAAGCTCCTGTTCTAACTCCTCCCAAGTGTGAGCCTTAGTGAAAGCTCCTGTGCTAACTCCTGCCAAGTGTGCCCCTTAGTGAAAGCACCTGTGCTAACTCCTGCCAAGTGTGAGCTTTAGTCAAAGCACCTGTGCAAACTCCTGCCAAGTGTGACCCTTAGTGAAAGCACCTGTGCTAGCTCCTGCCAAAAGTGAAGCTAAGTGAAAGCACCTGTGCTAACTCCTGCCAAGTGTGAGCTTTAGTCAAAGCACCTGTGCGAACTCCTGCCAAGTGTGACCCTTAGTGAAAGCACTTGTACTAACTCCTGCCAAGTGTAACCCTTAGTGAAATCACCTGTGCTAACTACTGCTAAGTGTGACCCTTAGTGAAAGCTCCTGTGCTAACTCCTGCTAAGTGTGAGCCTTATTGAAAGCACCTGTGCAAACTCCTGCCCGTGTGGCTCTTAGTGAAATCTCCTGTTTTACTCCTGCCAAGTGTGACCCTTAGTGTAAGCTCCTGTTCTAACTCCTGCCAAGTGTGCGCCTTAGTGAAAGCTCCTGTGCTAACTCCTGCCAAGTGTGAGCCTTAGTGAAAGCACCTGTGCAAACTCCTGCCAAGTGTGACCCTTAGTGAAAGCTCCTGTGCTAACTCCTTCCAAGTGTGAGCTTTAGTGAAAGCACCTGTGCTAACTCCTTCCAAGTGTGAGCTTTAGTCAAAGCACCTGTGTGAACTCCTGCCAAGTGTGAGCCTTAGTGAAAGCACTTGTGCTAACTCCTGCCAAGTGTGACCCTTTGTGAAAGCACCTGTGCTAACTCCTTCCAAGTGTGAGCCTTAGTGAAAGCAACTGTGCTACCTTCTGCGAAACGTGAGCCTTGGTGAAAGCACCTGTGCAAACTCATGCCAAGTGTGAGCTTTATTAAAAGCACCTCTGCTAACTCCTGCTAAGTGTGACCCTTAGTGAAAGCACCTGTGCTACATTCGGCAAGTGTGAGCTTTGCTGAATGCTCCTGTGCTACCATCTGCCACCTGCAATTCTGAGCCTTAGTAGAAGCACCTGTGCTAACTCCTGCCAAGTGTGACTGAGCCTTAGTGGAAGCACATGTGCTATATCCTGCGAAGTGTGAACCTTAGTGGGAGCTCCTGGACTACATTCACCAAGTGTGAGATTTACTGAATGCACCTGTGCTTCCATCTGCTAAGTGTGAGCCTTATTAGAAGCACATGGGTTATCATCTGCCAATTCTGAGCCTTAGTAGAAGCACCTGCGCTAGCTTCTGCCAAGTCTGAGAATTAGTGACAGCACATGTGCTGACTCCTGCCAAGTGTGAGCTTCAGTTAAGGCACCTATGCAACCTCCTGTCAAGTGTGACCTTTAGTGAAAGCACCCATGCTACTTTCTGTCAAGTGTGAACCTTAGCGAAAGCAACTGTGCTACCATCTGCAAAGTGTGAGCATTTGTGTGAGCTCCTGTGCTAACTTCTGCCAAGTGTGAGATTTAGTGAAAGCTCCTGTTCTAACTGCTGCCAAGTGTGAGCCTTAGTGGAAGCACAAGTGCTAACTCCTGCCAAGTGTGACCTTTGGTGAAAGCACCTGTGCCAACTCCTGCCAAGTGTGAACCTTAGTGAAAGCACCTGTGCTAACTCCTGCCAAGTGTGAGCTTTAGTGAAAGTACCTGTGCTAACTCCTGCCAAGTGTTACCCTTAGTGAAAGCTCCTGTTCTAACTCCTGCCAAGTGTGAGCCTTAGTGAAAGCACCTGTGCGAACTCGTGCCAAGTGTGACCCTTAGTGAAAGCACCTGTGCTACATTCGGCAAGTGTGAGCTTTACTGAATGCACCTGTGCTACCATCTGCCAAGTGTGAGCTTTAGTGAAAGCACCTGTGCGAACTCCTGCCAAGTGTGACCCTTAGTGAAAGCACCTGTGCTAACTCCTGCCAAGTGTGAGCCTTAGTGAAAGCATCTGTGCTAACTCCTGCCAAGTGTGAGCCTTATTGAAAGCACCTGTGCTAACTCCTGCCAAGTGTGAACCGTAGTGAAAGCAACTGTGCGAACACGTGCCAAGTGTGACCCTTAGTGAAATCTCCTGTTCTAACTCCTGCCAAGTGTGAGCCTTAGTGGAAGCACAAGTGCTAACTCCTGCCAAGTGTGACCTTTGGTGAAAGTACCTGTGCCAACTCCTGCCAAGTGTGAACCTTAGTGAAAGCACCTGTGCTAACTCCTGCCAAGTGTGAGCTTTAGTGAAAGTACCTGTGCTAACTCCTGCCAAGTGTTACCCTTAGTGAAAGCTCCTGTTCTAACTCATGCCAAGTGTGACCCTTAGTGAAAGCACCCATGCTACATTCGGCAAGTGTGAGCTTTGCTGAATGCACCTGTGCTACCACCTGCCAATTCTGAGCCTTAGTAGAAACACCTGTGCTAACTCCTGCCAAGTGTGACTGAGCCTTAGTGGAAGCACATGTGCTATATCTTGCGAAGTGTGAACCTTAGTGGGAGCTCCGGGGCTACATTCGGCAAGTGTGAGCTTTACTGAATGCACCTGTGCTAACTCCTGCCAAGTGTGACCCTTAGTGAAAGCACCTGTGCTAACTCCTGCCAAGTGTGAGCCTTAGTGAAAGCACCTGTGCGAACTCGTGCCAAGTGTGACCCTTAGTGAAAGCACCTGTGCTACATTCGGCAAGTGTGAGCTTTACTGAATGCACCTGTGCTACCATCTGCCAAGTGTGAGCTTTAGTGAAAGCACCTGTGCGAACTCCTGCCAAGTGTGACCCTTAGTGAAAGCACCTGTGCTAACTCCTGCCAAGTGTGAGCCTTAGTGAAAGCATCTGTGCTAACTCCTGCCAAGTGTGAGCCTTATTGAAAGCACCTGTGCTAACTCCTGCCAAGTGTGAACCGTAGTGAAAGCATCTGTGCGAACTCGTGCCAAGTGTGACCCTTAGTGAAATCTCCTGTTCTAACTCCTGCCAAGTGTGAGCCTTAGTGGAAGCACAAGTGCTAACTCCTGCCAAGTGTGACCTTTGGTGAAAGCACCTGTGCTGACTCCTGCCAAGTGTGAACCTTAGTGAAAGCACCTGTGCTAACTCCTGTCAAGTGTGAGCTTTAGTGAAAGCACCTGTGCTAACTTCTGCCAAGTGTGACCCTTAGTGAAAGCTCCTGTTCTAACTCATGCCAAGTGTGACCCTTAGTGAAAGCATCCGTGCTACATTCGGCAAGTGTGAGCTTTGCTGAATGCCCCTGTGCTACCATCTGCCAATTCTAGCCTTAGTAGAAACACCTGTGCTAACTCCTGCCAAGTGTGACTGAGCCTTAGTGGAAGCACATGTGCTATATCTTGCGAAGTGTGAACCTTAGTGGGAGCTCCTGGGCTACATTCGGCAAGTGTGAGCTTTACTGAATGCACCTGTGCTAACTCCTGCCAAGTGTGACCCTTAGTGAAAGCACCTGTGCTAACTCCTGCCAAGTGTGAGCCTTAGTGAAAGCACCTGTGCGAACTCGTGCCAAGTGTGACCCTTAGTGAAAGCACCTGTGCTACATTCGGCAAGTGTGAGCTTTACTGAATGCACCTGTGCTACCATCTGCCAAGTGTGAGCTTTAGTGAAAGCACCTGTGCGAACTCCTGCCAAGTGTGACCCTTAGTGAAAGCACCTGTGCTAACTCCTGCCAAGTGTGAGCCTTAGTGAAAGCATCTGTGCTAACTCCTGCCAAGTGTGAGCCTTATTGAAAGCACCTGTGCTAACTCCTGCCAAGTGTGAACCGTAGTGAAAGCATCTGTGCGAACTCGTGCCAAGTGTGACCCTTAGTGAAATCTCCTGTTCTAACTCCTGCCAAGTGTGAGCCTTAGTGGAAGCACAAGTGCTAACTCCTGCCAAGTGTGACCTTTGGTGAAAGTACCTGTGCCAACTCCTGCCAAGTGTGAACCTTAGTGAAAGCACCTGTGCTAACTCCTGCCAAGTGTGAGCTTTAGTGAAAGTACCTGTGCTAACTCCTGCCAAGTGTGAGCCTTAGTGAAAGCATCTGAGCTAACTCCTGCCAAGTGTGAGCCTTATTGAAAGCACCTGTGCTTACTCCTGCCAAGTGTGAACCGTAGTGAAAGCATCTGTGCGAACTCGTGCCAAGTGTGACCCTTAGTGAAATCTCGTGTTCTAACTCCTGCCAAGTGTGAGCCTTAGTGGAAGCACAAGTGCTAACTCCTGCCAAGCGTGACCTTTGGTGAAAGCACCTGTGCTGACTCCTGCCAAGCGTGAACCTTAGTGAAAGCACCTGTGCTAACTCCTGTCAAGTGTGAGCTTTAGTGAAAGCACCTGTGCTAACTTCTGCCAAGTGTGACCCTTAGTGAAAGCTCCTGTTCTAACTCATGCCAAGTGTGACCCTTAGTGAAAGCACCCGTGCTACATTCGGCAAGTGTGAGCTTTGCTGAATGAACCTGTGCTACCATCTGCCAATTCTGAGCCTTAGTAGAAACACCTGTGCTAACTCCTGCCAAGTGTGACTGAGCCTTAGTGGAAGCACATGTGCTATATCTTGCGAAGTGTGAACCTTAGTGGGAGCTCCTGGGCTACATTCGGCAAGTGTGAGCTTTACTGAATGCACCTGTGCTAACTCCTGCCAAGTGTGACCCTTAGTGAAAGCACCTGTGCTAACTCCTGCCAAGTGTGAGCCTTAGTGAAAGCACCTGTGCGAACTCGTGCCAAGTGTGACCCTTAGTGAAAGCACCTGTGCTACATTCGGCAAGTGTGAGCTTTACTGAATGCATCTGTGCTACCATCTTCCAAGTGTGAGCTTTAGTGAAAGCACCTGTGCGTACTCCTGCCAAGTGTGACCCTTAGTGAAAGCACCTGTGCGAACTCCTGCCAAGTGTGCGCCTTAGTGAAAGCATCTCTGCTAACTCCTGCCAAGTGTGAGCCTTATTGAAAGCACCTGTGCTACCTCCTGCTAAGTGTGAACCATAGTGAACGCACCTGTGCGAACTCGTGCCAAGTGTGACCCTTAGTGAAATCTCCTGTTCTAACTCATGCCAAGTGTGACCCTTAGTGAAAGCACCCATGCTACATTCGGCAAGTGTGAGCTTTGCTGAATGCACCTGTGCTACCATCTGCCAATTCTGAGCCTTAGTAGAAACACCTGTGCTAACTCCTGCCAAGTGTGACTTAGCCTTAGTGGAAGCACATGTGCTATATCTTGCGAAGTGTGAACCTTAGTGGGAGCTCCGGGGCTACATTCGGCAAGTGTGAGCTTTACTGAATGCATCTGTGCTACCATCTGCTAAGTGTGAGCCTTCTTAGAAGCACATGGGCTACCATCTGCCAAATCTGAGGCTTAGTAGAAGCACCTGCACTAGCTTCTGCCAAGTGTGAGACTTAGAGACAGCACATGTGCTGACTCCTACCAAGTGTGACCTTTAGGGAAAGCATCTGTGCTAACTCCTGCCAAGTGTGACCCTTAGTGAAAGCACCTGTGCTAACTCCTTCCAAGTGTGAGCCTTAGTGAAAGCAACTGTGCTACCTTCTGCGAAACGTGAGCCTTGGTGAAAGCACCTGTGCAAACTCATGCCAAGTGTGAGCTTTAGTAAAAGCACCTCTGCTAACTCCTGCTAAGTGTGACCCTTAGTGAAAGCACCTGTGCTACATTCGGCAAGTGTGAGCTTTGCTGAATGCTCCTGTGCTACCATCTGCCACCTGCAATTCTGAGCCTTAGTAGAAGCACCTGTGCTAACTCCTACCAAGTGTTACCCTTAGTGAAAGCTCCTGTTCTAACTCCTGCCAAGTGTGAGCCTAAGTGAAAGCACCTGTGCGAACACCTGCCAAGTGTGACCCTTAGTGAAAACTCTTGTACTAACTCCTGCCAAGTGTGAGCTTTAATGAAAGCACCTGTGCTAACTCCTGCCAAGTGTGACCCTTAGTGAAAGCACCTGTGCTACATTCGGCAAGTGTGAGCTTTACTGAATGCACCTGTGCTACCATCTGCCAAGTGTGAACTTTAGTGAAAGCACCTGTGCAAACTCCTGCCAAGTGTGACCCTTAGTGAAAACACCTGTGCTAACTCCTGCCAAATGTGAACCTTAGTGAAAACACATGTGCTAACTCCTGCCAAGTGTGACCATTAGTGAAAACACCCACCTGTGCTAACTCCTGCCAAGTGTAACCCTTAGTGAAAACATCTGTGCTAACTCATGCCAAGTGTGAACCTTAGTGAAAGCTCCTGTTCTAACTCCTCCCAAGTGTGAGCCTTAGTGAAAGCTCCTGTGCTAACTCCTGCCAAGTGTGCCCCTTAGTGAAAGCACCTGTGCTAACTCCTGCCAAGTGTGAGCTTTAGTCAAAGCACCTGTGCAAACTCCTGCCAAGTGTGACCCTTAGTGAAAGCACCTGTGCTAGCTCCTGCCAAAAGTGAAGCTAAGTGAAAGCACCTGTGCTAACTCCTGCCAAGTGTGAGCTTTAGTCAAAGCACCTGTGCGAACTCCTGCCAAGTGTGACCCTTAGTGAAAGCACTTGTACTAACTCCTGCCAAGTGTAACCCTTAGTGAAATCACCTGTGCTAACTACTGCTAAGTGTGACCCTTAGTGAAAGCTCCTGTGCTAACTCCTGCTAAGTGTGAGCCTTATTGAAAGCACCTGTGCAAACTCCTGCCCGTGTGGCTCTTAGTGAAATCTCCTGTTTTACTCCTGCCAAGTGTGACCCTTAGTGTAAGCTCCTGTTCTAACTCCTGCCAAGTGTGCGCCTTAGTGAAAGCTCCTGTGCTAACTCCTGCCAAGTGTGAGCCTTAGTGAAAGCACCTGTGCAAACTCCTGCCAAGTGTGACCCTTAGTGAAAGCTCCTGTGCTAACTCCTTCCAAGTGTGAGCTTTAGTGAAAGCACCTGTGCTAACTCCTTCCAAGTGTGAGCTTTAGTCAAAGCACCTGTGTGAACTCCTGCCAAGTGTGAGCCTTAGTGAAAGCACTTGTGCTAACTCCTGCCAAGTGTGACCCTTTGTGAAAGCACCTGTGCTAACTCCTTCCAAGTGTGAGCCTTAGTGAAAGCAACTGTGCTACCTTCTGCGAAACGTGAGCCTTGGTGAAAGCACCTGTGCAAACTCATGCCAAGTGTGAGCTTTATTAAAAGCACCTCTGCTAACTCCTGCTAAGTGTGACCCTTAGTGAAAGCACCTGTGCTACATTCGGCAAGTGTGAGCTTTGCTGAATGCTCCTGTGCTACCATCTGCCACCTGCAATTCTGAGCCTTAGTAGAAGCACCTGTGCTAACTCCTGCCAAGTGTGACTGAGCCTTAGTGGAAGCACATGTGCTATATCCTGCGAAGTGTGAACCTTAGTGGGAGCTCCTGGACTACATTCACCAAGTGTGAGATTTACTGAATGCACCTGTGCTTCATCTGCTAAGTGTGAGCCTTATTAGAAGCACATGGGTTATCATCTGCCAATTCTGAGCCTTAGTAGAAGCACCTGCGCTAGCTTCTGCCAAGTCTGAGAATTAGTGACAGCACATGTGCTGACTCCTGCCAAGTGTGAGCTTCAGTTAAGGCACCTATGCAACCTCCTGTCAAGTGTGACCTTTAGTGAAAGCACCCATGCTACTTTCTGTCAAGTGTGACCCTTAGCGAAAGCAACTGTGCTACCATCTGCAAAGTGTGAGCATTTGTGTGAGCTCCTGTGCTAACTTCTGCCAAGTGTGAGATTTAGTGAAAGCTCCTGTTCTAACTGCTGCCAAGTGTGAGCCTTAGTGGAAGCACAAGTGCTAACTCCTGCCAAGTGTGACCTTTGGTGAAAGCACCTGTGCCAACTCCTGCCAAGTGTGAACCTTAGTGAAAGCACCTGTGCTAACTCCTGCCAAGTGTGAGCTTTAGTGAAAGTACCTGTGCTAACTCCTGCCAAGTGTTACCCTTAGTGAAAGCTCCTGTTCTAACTCCTGCCAAGTGTGAGCCTTAGTGAAAGCACCTGTGCGAACTCGTGCCAAGTGTGACCCTTAGTGAAAGCACCTGTGCTACATTCGGCAAGTGTGAGCTTTACTGAATGCACCTGTGCTACCATCTGCCAAGTGTGAGCTTTAGTGAAAGCACCTGTGCGAACTCCTGCCAAGTGTGACCCTTAGTGAAAGCACCTGTGCTAACTCCTGCCAAGTGTGAGCCTTAGTGAAAGCATCTGTGCTAACTCCTGCCAAGTGTGAGCCTTATTGAAAGCACCTGTGCTAACTCCTGCCAAGTGTGAACCGTAGTGAAAGCAACTGTGCGAACACGTGCCAAGTGTGACCCTTAGTGAAATCTCCTGTTCTAACTCCTGCCAAGTGTGAGCCTTAGTGGAAGCACAAGTGCTAACTCCTGCCAAGTGTGACCTTTGGTGAAAGTACCTGTGCCAACTCCTGCCAAGTGTGAACCTTAGTGAAAGCACCTGTGCTAACTCCTGCCAAGTGTGAGCTTTAGTGAAAGTACCTGTGCTAACTCCTGCCAAGTGTTACCCTTAGTGAAAGCTCCTGTTCTAACTCATGCCAAGTGTGACCCTTAGTGAAAGCACCCATGCTAAATTCGGCAAGTGTGAGCTTTGCTGAATGCACCTGTGCTACCACCTGCCAATTCTGAGCCTTAGTAGAAACACCTGTGCTAACTCCTGCCAAGTGTGACTGAGCCTTAGTGGAAGCACATGTGCTATATCTTGCGAAGTGTGAACCTTAGTGGGAGCTCCGGGGCTACATTCGGCAAGTGTGAGCTTTACTGAATGCACCTGTGCTAACTCCTGCCAAGTGTGACCCTTAGTGAAAGCACCTGTGCTAACTCCTGCCAAGTGTGAGCCTTAGTGAAAGCACCTGTGCGAACTCGTGCCAAGTGTGACCCTTAGTGAAAGCACCTGTGCTACATTCGGCAAGTGTGAGCTTTACTGAATGCACCTGTGCTACCATCTGCCAAGTGTGAGCTTTAGTGAAAGCACCTGTGCGAACTCCTGCCAAGTGTGACCCTTAGTGAAAGCACCTGTGCTAACTCCTGCCAAGTGTGAGCCTTAGTGAAAGCATCTGTGCTAACTCCTGCCAAGTGTGAGCCTTATTGAAAGCACCTGTGCTAACTCCTGCCAAGTGTGAACCGTAGTGAAAGCATCTGTGCGAACTCGTGCCAAGTGTGACCCTTAGTGAAATCTCCTGTTCTAACTCCTGCCAAGTGTGAGCCTTAGTGGAAGCACAAGTGCTAACTCCTGCCAAGTGTGACCTTTGGTGAAAGCACCTGTGCTGACTCCTGCCAAGTGTGAACCTTAGTGAAAGCACCTGTGCTAACTCCTGTCAAGTGTGAGCTTTAGTGAAAGCACCTGTGCTAACTTCTGCCAAGTGTGACCCTTAGTGAAAGCTCCTGTTCTAACTCATGCCAAGTGTGACCCTTAGTGAAAGCATCCGTGCTACATTCGGCAAGTGTGAGCTTTGCTGAATGCCCCTGTGCTACCATCTGCCAATTCTAGCCTTAGTAGAAACACCTGTGCTAACTCCTGCCAAGTGTGACTGAGCCTTAGTGGAAGCACATGTGCTATATCTTGCGAAGTGTGAACCTTAGTGGGAGCTCCTGGGCTACATTCGGCAAGTGTGAGCTTTACTGAATGCACCTGTGCTAACTCCTGCCAAGTGTGACCCTTAGTGAAAGCACCTGTGCTAACTCCTGCCAAGTGTGAGCCTTAGTGAAAGCACCTGTGCGAACTCGTGCCAAGTGTGACCCTTAGTGAAAGCACCTGTGCTACATTCGGCAAGTGTGAGCTTTACTGAATGCACCTGTGCTACCATCTGCCAAGTGTGAGCTTTAGTGAAAGCACCTGTGCGAACTCCTGCCAAGTGTGACCCTTAGTGAAAGCACCTGTGCTAACTCCTGCCAAGTGTGAGCCTTAGTGAAAGCATCTGTGCTAACTCCTGCCAAGTGTGAGCCTTATTGAAAGCACCTGTGCTAACTCCTGCCAAGTGTGAACCGTAGTGAAAGCATCTGTGCGAACTCGTGCCAAGTGTGACCCTTAGTGAAATCTCCTGTTCTAACTCCTGCCAAGTGTGAGCCTTAGTGGAAGCACAAGTGCTAACTCCTGCCAAGTGTGACCTTTGGTGAAAGTACCTGTGCCAACTCCTGCCAAGTGTGAACCTTAGTGAAAGCACCTGTGCTAACTCCTGCCAAGTGTGAGCTTTAGTGAAAGTACCTGTGCTAACTCCTGCCAAGTGTTACCCTTAGTGAAAGCTCCTGTTCTAACTCATGCCAAGTGTGACCCTTAGTGAAAGCACCCATGCTACATTCGGCAAGTGTGAGCTTTGCTGAATGCACCTGTGCTACCACCTGCCAATTCTGAGCCTTAGTAGAAACACCTGTGCTAACTCCTGCCAAGTGTGACTGAGCCTTAGTGGAAGCACATGTGCTATATCTTGCGAAGTGTGAACCTTAGTGGGAGCTCCGGGGCTACATTCGGCAAGTGTGAGCTTTACTGAATGCACCTGTGCTAACTCCTGCCAAGTGTGACCCTTAGTGAAAGCACCTGTGCTAACTCCTGCCAAGTGTGACCTTTAGGGAAAGCACCTGTGCTAACTCCTTCCAAGTGTGAGCCTTAGTGAAAGCAACTGTGCTACCTTCTGCGAAACCTGAGCCTTGGTGAAAGCACCTGTGCAAACTCATGCCAAGTGTGAGCTTTAGTAAAAGCACCTCTGCTAACTCCTGCTAAGTGTGACCCTTAGTGAAAGCACCTGTGCTACATTCGGCAAGTGTGAGCTTTGCTGAATGCTCCTGTGCTACCATCTGCCACCTGCAATTCTGAGCCTTAGTAGAAGCACCTGTGCTAACTCCTGCCAAGTGTAAGCTTCGGTGAAAGCTCCTGTGCTAACTTCTGGCAAGTGTGAGCTTTAGTGAAAGCACCTGTGCTAACTCCTGCCAAGTGTGACCCTTAGTGGGAGCTCCTGGACTACATTCACCAGGTGTGAGATTTACTGAATGCACCTGTGCTTCCATCTGCTAAGTGTGAGCCTTATTAGAAGCACATGGGTTATCATCTGCCAATTCTGAGCCTTAGTAGAAGCACCTGCGCTAGCTTCTGCCATGTCTGAGAATTAGTGACAGCACATGTGCTGACTCCTGCCAAGTGTGAGCTTTAGTTAAGGCACCTATGCAACCTCCTGTCAAGTGTGACCTTTAGTGAAAGCACCCATGCTACTTTCTGTCAAGTGTGACCCTTAGCGAAAGCACTTGTGCTACCATCTGCAAAGTGTGAGCATTTGTGTGAGCACCTGTGCTAACTTCTGCCAAGTGTGAGATTTAGTGAAAGCTCCTGTTCTAACTGCTGCCAAGTGTAGCCCTTAGTGAAAGCACATGTGCTAACTCCTGTCAAGTGTAAGCTTCGGTGAAAGCTCCTGTGCTAACTTCTGGCAAGTGTGAGCTTTAGTGAAAGCACCTGTGCTAACTCCTGCCAAGTGTTACCCTTAGTGAAAGCTCCTGTTCTAACTCCTGCCAAGTGTGAGCCTAAGTGAAAGCACCTGTGCGAACACCTGCCAAGTGTGACCCTTAGTGAAAACTCTTGTACTAACTCCTGCCAAGTGTGAGCTTTAATGAAAGCACCTGTGCTAACTCCTGCCAAGTGTGACCCTTAGTGAAAGCACCTGTGCTACATTCGGCAAGTGTGAGCTTTACTGAATGCACCTGTGCTATCATCTGCCAAGTGTGAACTTTAGTGAAAGCACCTGTGCAAACTCCTGCCAAGTGTGACCCTTAGTGAAAGCACCTGTGCAAACTCCTGCCAAGTGTGAGCCTTAGTGAAAGCACCTGTGCGAACTCGTGCCAAGTGTGACCCTTAGTGAAAGCACATGTGCTACATTCGGCAAGTGTGAGCTTTACTGAATGCACCTGTGCTACCATCTGCCAAGTGTGAGCTTTAGTGAAAGCACCTGTGCGAACTCCTGCCAAGTGTGACCCTTAGTGAAAGCACCTGTGCTAACTCCTGCCAAGTGTGAGCCTTAGTGAAAGCATCTGTGCTAACTCCTGCCAAGTGTGAGCCTTATTGAAAGCACCTGTGCTAACTCCTGCCAAGTGTGAACCGTAGTGAAAGCATCTGTGCGAACTCGTGCCAAGTGTGACCCTTAGTGAAATCTCGTGTTCTAACTCCTGCCAAGTGTGAGCCTTAGTGGAAGCACAAGTGCTAACTCCTGCCAAGTGTGACCTTTGGTGAAAGTACCTGTGCCAACTCCTGCCAAGTGTGAACCTTAGTGAAAGCACCTGTGCTAACTCCTGCCAAGTGTGAGCTTTAGTGAAAGTACCTGTGCTAACTCCTGCCAAGTGTTACCCTTAGTGAAAGCTCCTGTTCTAACTCATGCCAAGTGTGACTTAGCCTTAGTGGAAGCACATGTGCTATATCTTGCGAAGTGTGAACCTTAGTGGGAGCTCCGGGGCTACATTCGGCAAGTGTGAGCTTTACTGAATGCATCTGTGCTACCATCCGCTAAGTGTGAGCCTTCTTAGAAGCACATGGGCTACCATCTGCCAATTCTGAGGCTTAGTAGAAGCACCTGGGCTAGCTTCTGCCAAGTGTGAGACTTAGAGACAGCACATGTGCTGACTCCTGCCAAGTGTGACCTTTAGGGAAAGCACCTGTACTAACTCCTGCCAAGTGTGACCCTTAGTGAAAGCACCTGTGCTAACTCCTTCCAAGTGTGAGCCTTAGTGAAAGCAACTGTGCTACCTTCTGCGAAACGTGAGCCTTTGTGAAAGCACCTGTGCAAACTCATGCCAAGAGTGAGCTTTAGTAAAAGCACCTCTGCTAACTCCTGCTAAGTGTGACCCTTATTGAAAGCACCTGTGCTACATTCGGCAAGTGTGAGCTTTGCTGAATGCTCCTGTGCTACCATCTGCCACCTGCAATTCTGAGCCTTAGTAGAAGCACCTGTGCTAACTCCTGCCAAGTGTAAGCTTCGGTGAAAGCTCCTGTGCTAACTTCTGGCAAGTGTGAGCTTTAGTGAAAGCACCTGTGCTAACTCCTGCCAAGTGTTACCCTTAGTGGAAGCTCCTGTTCTAACTCCTGCCAAGTGTGAGCCTAAGTGAAAGCACCTGTGCGAACACCTGCCAAGTGTGACCCTTAGTGAAAACTCTTGTACTAACTCCTGCCAAGTGTGAGCTTTAATGAAAGCACCTGTGCTAACTCCTGCCAAGCGTGACCCTTAGTGAAAGCACCTGTGCTACATTCGGCAAGTGTGAGCTTTACTGAATGCACCTGTGCTAACTCCTGCCAAGTGTGAACTTTAGTGAAAGCACCTGTGCAAACACCTGCCAAGTGTGACCCTTAGTGAAAGCACCTGTGCTAACTCCTGCCAAGTGTGAGCCTTAGTGAAAGCATCTGTGCTAACTCCTGCCAAGTGCGAGCCTTATTGAAAGCACCTGTGCTAACTCCTGCCAAGTGTGAACCGTAGTGAAAGCATCTGTGCAAACTCGTGCAAAGTGTGACCCTTAGTGAAATCTCCTGTTCTAACTCCTGCCAAGTGTGAGCCTTAGAGGAAGCACAAGTGCTAACTCCTGCCATGTGTGACCTTTGGTGAAAGCACCTGTGCTGACTCCTGCCAAGTGTGAACCTTAGTGAAAGCCCCTGTGCTAACTCCTGTCAAGTGTGAGCTTTAGTGAAAGCACCTGTGCTAACTTCTGCCAAGTGTGACCCTTAGTGAAAGCTCCTGTTCTAACTCATGCCAAGTGTGACCCTTAGTGAAAGCATCCGTGCTACATTCGGCAAGTGTGAGCTTTGCTGAATGCACCTGTGCTACCATCTGCCAATTCTGAGCCTTAGTAGAAACACCTGTGCTAACTCCTGCCAAGTGTGACTGAGCCTTAGTGGAAGCACATGTGCTATATCTTGCGAAGTGTGAACCTTAGTGGGAGCTCCTGGGCTACATTCAGCAAGTGTGAGCTTTACTGAATGCACCTGTGCTAACTCCTGCCAAGTGTGACCCTTAGTGAAAGCACCTGTGCTAACTTCTGCCAAGTGTGAGCCTTAGTTAAAGCACCTGTGCGAACTCGTGCCAAGTGTGACCCTTAGTGAAAGCACCTGTGCTACATTCGGCAAGTGTGAGCTTTACTGAATGCACCTGTGCTACCATCTGCCAAGTGTGAGCTTTAGTGAAAGCACCTGTGCGAACTCCTGCCAAGTGTGACCCTTAGTGAAAGCACCTGTGCTAACTCCTGCCAAGTGTGAGCCTTAGTGAAAGCATCTGTGCTAACTCCTGCCAAGTGTGAGCCTTATTGAAAGCACCTGTGCTAACTCCTGCCAAGTGTGAACCGTAGTGAAAGCATCTGTGCGAACTCGTGCCAAGTGTGACCCTTAGTGAAATCTCCTGTTCTAACTCCTGCCAAGTGTGAGCCTTAGTGGAAGCACAAGTGCTAACTCCTGCCAAGTGTGACCTTTGGTGAAAGCACCTGTGCCAACTCCTGCCAAGTGTGAACCTTAGTGAAAGCACCTGTGCTAACTCCTGCCAAGTGTGAGCTTTAGTGAAAGTACCTGTGCTAACTCCTGCCAAGTGTTACCCTTAGTGAAAGCTCCTGTTCTAACTCCTGCCAAGTGTGAGCCTAAGTGAAAGCACCTGTGCGAACACCTGCCAAGTGTGACCCTTAGTGAAAACTCCTGTACGAACTCCTGCCAAGTGTGATCTTTAATGAAAGCACCTGTGCTAACTCCTGCCAAGTGTGACCCTTAGTGAAAGCACCTGTGCTACATTCGGCAATTGTGAGCTTTACTGAATGCACCTGTGCTACCATCTGCCAAGTATGAGCTTTAGTGAAAGCACCTGTGCAAACTCCTGCCAAGTGTGACCCTTAGTGAAAGCACCTGTGCTAACTCCTGCCAAGTGTGAGCCTTAGTGAAAGCACCTGTGCGAACTCGTGCCAAGTGTGACCCTTAGTGAAAGCAACTGTGCTACATTCGGCAAGTGTGAGCTTTACTGAATGCATCTGTGCTACCATCTGCCAAGTGTGAGCTTTAGTGAAAGCACCTGTGCGTACTCCTGCCAAGTGTGACCCTTAGTGAAAGCACCTGTGCGAACTCCTGCCAAGTGTGAGCCTTAGTGAAAGCATCTCTGCTAACTCCTGCCAAGTGTGAGCCTTATTGAAAGCACCTTTGCTAACTCCTGCCAAGTGTGAACCGTAGTGAAAGCACCTGTGCAAACTCGTGCCAAGTGTTACCCTTAGTGAAATCTCCTGTTCTAACTCCTGCCAAGTGTGAGCCTTAGTGGAAGCACAAGTGCTAACTCCTGCCATGTGTGACCTTTGGTGAAAGCACCTGTGCTGACTCCTGCCAAGTGTGAACCTTAGTGAAAGCACCTGTGCTAACACCTGCCAAGTGTGAGCTTTAGTGAAAGCACCTGTGCTAACTTCTGCCAAGTATGACCCTTAGTGAAAGCTCCTGTTCTAACTCATGCCAAGTGTGACCCTTAGTGAAAGCACCCATGCTACATTCGGCAAGTGTGAGCTTTGCTGAATGCACCTGTGCTACCATCTGCCAATTCTGAGCCTTAGTAGAAACCCCTGTGCTAACTCCTGCCAAGTGTGACTTAGCCTTAGTGGAAGCACATGTGCTATATCTTGCGAAGTGTGAACCTTAGTGGGAGCTCCGGGCCTACATTCGGCAAGTGTGAGCTTTACTGAATGCATCTGTGCTACCATCTACTAAGTGTGAGCCTTCTTAGAAGCACATGGGCTACCATCTGCCAATTGTGAGGCTTAGTAGAAGCACCTGCGCTAGCTTCTGCCAAGTGTGAGACTTAGAGACAGCACATGTGCTGACTCCTGCCAAGTGTGACCTTTAGGGAAAGCACCTGTACTAACTCCTGCCAAGTGTGACCCTTAGTGAAAGCACCTGTGCTAACTCCTTCCAAGTGTGAGCCTTAGTGAAAGCAACTGTGCTACCTTCTGCGAAACCTGAGCCTTGGTGAAAGCACCTGTGCAAACTCATCCCAAGTGTGAGCTTTAGTAAAAGCACCTCTGCTAACTCCTGCTAAGTGTGACCCTTAGTGAAAGCACCTGTGCTACATTCGGCAAGTGTGAGCTTTGCTGAATGCTCCTGTGCTACCATCTGCCACCTGCAATTCTGAGCCTTAGGAGAAGAACCTGTGCTAACTCCTGCCAAGTGTAAGCTTCGGTGAAAGCTCCTGTGCTAACTTCTGGCAAGTGTAAGCTTTAGTGAAAGCACCTGTGCTAACTCCTGCCAAGTGTGACCCTTAGTGGGAGCTCCTGGACTACATTCACCAAGTGTGAGATTTACTGAATGCACCTGTGCTTCCATCTGCTAAGTGTGAGCCTTATTAGAAGCACATGGGTTATCATCTGCCAATTCTGAGCCTTAGTAGAAGCACCTGCGCTAGCTTCTGCCAAGTCTGAGAATTAGTGACAGCACATGTGCTGACTCCTGCCAAGTGTGAGCTTTAGTTAAGGCACCTATGCAACCTCCTGTCAAGTGTGACCTTTAGTGAAAGCACCCAGGCTACTTTCTGTCAAGTGTGACCCTTAGCGAAAGCACTTGTGCTACCATCTGCAAAGTGTGAGCATTTGTGTGAGCACCTGTGCTAACTTCTGCGAAGTGTGAGTTTTAGTGAAAGCTCCTGTTCTAACTGCTGCCAAGTGTAGCCCTTAGTGAAAGCACATGTGCTAACTCCTGTCAAGTGTAAGCTTCGGTGAAAGCTCCTGTGCTAACTTCTGGCAAGTGTGAGCTTTAGTGAAAGCACCTGTGCTAACTCCTGCCAAGTGTTACTCTTAGTGAAAGCTCCTGTTCTAACTCCTGCCAAGTGTGAGCCTAAGTGAAAGCACCTGTGCGAACACCTGCCAAGTGTGACCCTTAGTGAAAACTCTTGTACTAACTCCTGCCAAGTGTGAGCTTTAATGAAAGCACCTGTGCTAACTCCTGCCAAGTGTGACCCTTAGTGAAAGCACCTGTGCTACATTCGGCAAGTGTGAGCTTTACTGAATGCACCTGTGCTACCATCTGCCAAGTGTGAACTTTAGTGAAAGCACCTGTGCAAACTCCTGCCAAGTGTGACCCTTAGTGAAAACACCTGTGCTAACTCCTGCCAAATGTGAACCTTAGTGAAAACACATGTGCTAACTCCTGCCAAGTGTGACCATTAGTGAAAACACCCACCTGTGCTAACTCCTGCCAAGTGTAACCGTTAGTGAAAACATCTGTGCTAACTCATGCCAAGTGTGAACCTTAGTGAAAGCTCCTGTTCTAACTCCTCCCAAGTGTGAGCCTTAGTGAAAGCTCCTGTGCTAACTCCTGCCAAGTGTGCCCCTTAGTGAAAGCACCTGTGCTAACTCCTGCCAAGTGTGAGCTTTAGTCAAAGCACCTGTGCAAACTCCTGCCAAGTGTGACCCTTAGTGCAAGCACCTGTGCTAGCTCCTGCCAAAAGTGAAGCTAAGTGAAAGCACCTGTGCTAACTCCTGCCAAGTGTGAGCTTTAGTCAAAGCACCTGTGCGAACTCCTGCCAAGTGTGACCCTTAGTGAAAGCACTTGTACTAACTCCTGCCAAGTGTAACCCTTAGTGAAATCACCTGTGCTAACTACTGCTAAGTGTGACCCTTAGTGAAAGCTCCTGTGCTAACTCCTGCTAAGTGTGAGCCTTATTGAAAGCACCTGTGCGAACTCCTGCCCGTGTGGCTCTTAGTGAAATCTCCTGTTTTACTCCTGCCAAGTGTGACCCTTAGTGTAAGCTCCTGTTCTAACTCCTGCCAAGTGTGCGCCTTAGTGAAAGCTCCTGTGCTAACTCCTGCCAAGTGTGAGCCTTAGTGAAAGCACCTGTGCAAACTCCTGCCAAGTGTGACCCTTAGTGAAAGCTCCTGTGCTAACTCCTTCCAAGTGTGAGCTTTAGTGAAGGCACCTGTGCTAACTCCTTCCAAGTGTGAGCTTTAGTCAAAGCACCTGTGTGAACTCCTGCCAAGTGTGAGCCTTAGTGAAAGCACTTGTGCTAACTCCTGCCAAGTGTGACCCTTTGTGAAAGCACCTGTGCTAACTCCTTCCAAGTGTGAGCCTTAGTGAAAGCAACTGTGCTACCTTCTGCGAAACGTGAGTCTTGGTGAAAGCACCTGTGCAAACTCATGCCAAGTGTGAGCTTTATTAAAAGCACCTCTGCTAACTCCCGCTAAGTGTGACCCTTAGTGAAAGCACCTGTGCTACATTCGGCAAGTGTGAGCTTTGCTGAATGCTCCTGTGCTACCATCTGCCACCTGCAATTCTGAGCCTTAGTAGAAGCACCTGTGCTAACTCCTGCCAAGTGTGACTGAGCCTTAGTGGAAGCACATGTGCTATATCCTGCGAAGTGTGAACCTTAGTGGGAGCTCCTGGACTACATTCACCAAGTGTGAGATTTACTGAATGCACCTGTGCTTCCATCTGCTAAGTGTGAGCCTTATTAGAAGCACATGGGTTATCATCTGCCAATTCTGAGCCTTAGTAGAAGCACCTGCGCTAGCTTCTGCCAAGTCTGAGAATTAGTGACAGCACATGTGCTGACTCCTGCCAAGTGTGAGCTTTAGTTAAGGCACCTATGCAACCTCCTGTCAAGTGTGACCTTTAGTGAAAGCACCCATGCTACTTTCTGTCAAGTGTGAACCTTAGCGAAAGCACTTGTGCTACCATCTGCAAAGTGTGAGCATTTGTGTGAGCTCCTGTGCTAACTTCTGCCAAGTGTGAGATTTAGTGAAAGCTCCTGTTCTAACTGCTGCCAAGTGTAGCCCTTAGTGAAAGCACATGTGCTAACTCCTGTCAAGTGTAAGCTTCGGTGAAAGCTCCTGTGCTAACTTCTGGCAAGTGTGAGCTTTAGTGAAAGCACCTGTGCTAACTCCTGCCAAGTGTGAGCCTAAGTGAAAGCACCTGTGCGAACACCTGCCAAGTGTGACCCTTAGTGAAAACTCTTGTACTAACTCCTGCCAAGTGTGAGCTTTAATGAAAGCACCTGTGCTAACTCCTGCCAAGTGTGACCCTTAGTGAAAGCACCTGTGCTACATTCGGCAAGTGTGAGCTTTACTGAATGCACCTGTGCTACCATCTGCCAAGTGTGAACTTTAGTGAAAGCACCTGTGCAAACTCCTGCCAAGTGTGACCCTTAGTGAAAGCACCTGTTCTAACTCCTGCCAAGTGTGAGCCTTAGTGAAAGCATCTGTGCTAACTCCTGCCAAGTGTGAGCCTTATTGAAAGCACCTGTGTTAACTCCTGCCAAGTGTGAACCGTAGTGAAAGCATCTGTGCGAACTCGTGCCAAGTGTGACCCTTAGTGAAATCTCCTGTTCTAACTCCTGCCAAGTGTGAGCCTTAGTGGAAGCACAAGTGCTAACTCCTGCCAAGTGTGACCTTTGGTGAAAGCACCTGTGCTGACTCCTGCCAAGTGTGAACCTTAGTGAAAGCACCTGTGCTAACTCCTGTCAAGTGTGAGCTTTAGTGAAAGCACCTGTGCTAACTTCTGCCAAGTGTGACCCTTAGTGAAAGCTCCTGTTCTAACTCATGCCAAGTGTGACCCTTAGTGAAAGCACCCGTGCTACATTCGGCAAGTGTGAGCTTTGCTGAATGCACCTGTGCTACCATCTGCCAATTCTGAGCCTTAGTAGAAACACCTGTGCTAACTCCTGCCAAGTGTGACTGAGCCTTAGTGGAAGCACATGTGCTATATCTTGCGAAGTGTGAACCTTAGTGGGAGCTCCTGGGCTACATTCGGCAAGTGTGAGCTTTACTGAATGCACCTGTGCTAACTCCTGCCAAGTGTGACCCTTAGTGAAAGCACCTGTGCTAACTCCTGCCAAGTGTGAGCCTTAGTGAAAGCACCTGTGCGAAATTGTGCCAAGTGTGACCCTTAGTGAAAGCACCTGTGCTACATTCGGCAAGTGTGAGCTTTACTGAATGCACCTGTGCTACCATCTGCCAAGTGTGAGCTTTAGTGAAAGCACCTGTGCGAACTCCTGCCAAGTGTGACCCTTAGTGAAAGCACCTGTGCTAACTCCTGCCAAGTGTGAGCCTTAGTGAAAGCATCTGTGCTAACTCCTGCCAAGTGTGAGCCTTATTGAAAGCACCTGTGCTAACTCCTGCCAAGTGTGAACCGTAGTGAAAGCATTTGTGCGAACTCGTGCCAAGTGTGACCCTTAGTGAAATCTCCCGGTCTAACTCCTGCCAAGTGTGAGCCTTAGTGGAAGCACAAGTGCTAACTCCTGCCAAGTGTGACCTTTGGTGAAAGCACCTGTGCCGACTCCTGCCAAGTGTGAACCTTAGTGAAAGCACCTGTGCTAACTCCTGCCAAGTGTGAGCTTTAGTGAAAGTACCTGTGCTAACTCCTGCCAAGTGTTACCCTTAGTGAAAGCTCCTGTTCTAACTCCTGCCAAGTGTGAGCCTAAGTGAAAGCACCTGTGCGAACACCTGCCAAGTGTGACCCTTAGTGAAAACTCCTGTACTAACTCCTGCCAAGTGTGATCTTTAATGAAAGCACCTGTGCTAACTCCTGCCAAGTGTGACCCTTAGTGAAAGCACCTGTGCTACATTCGGCAATTGTGAGCTTTACTGAATGCACCTGTGCTACCATCTGCCAAGTGTGAGCTTTAGTGAAAGCACCTGTGCAAACTCCTGCCAAGTGTGACCCTTTGTGAAAGCACCTGTGCTAACTCCTGCCAAGTGTGAGCCTTAGTGAAAGCACCTGTGCGAACTCGTGCCAAGGGTGACCCTTAGTGAAAGCAACTGTGCTACATTCGGCAAGTGTGAGCTTTACTGAATGCATCTGTGCTACCATCTGCCAAGTGTGAGCTTTAGTGAAAGCACCGGTGCGTACTCCTGCCAAGTGTGACCCTTAGTGAAAGCACCTGTTCGAACTCCTGCCAAGTGTGAGCCTTAGTGAAAGCATCTCTGCTAACTCCTGCCAAGTGTGAGCCTTATTGAAAGCACCTGTGCTAACTCCTGCCAAGTGTGAACCGTAGTGAAAGCACCTGTGCGAACTCGTGCCAAGTGTGACCGTTAGTGAAATCTCCTGTTCTAACTCCTGCCAAGTGTGAGCCTTAGTGGAAGCACAAGTGCTAACTCCTGCCATGTGTGACCTTTGGTGAAAGCACCTGTGCTGACTCCTGCCAAGTGTGAACCTTAGTGAAAGCACCTGTGCTAACACCTGCCAAGTGTGAGCTTTAGTGAAAGCACCTGTGCTAACTTCTGCCAAGTATGACCCTTAGTCAAAGCTCCTGTTCTAACTCATGCCAAGTGTGACCCTTAGTGAAAGCACCCATGCTACATTCGGCAAGTGTGAGCTTTGCTGAATGCACCTGTGCTACCATCTGCCAATTCTGAGCCTTAGTAGAAACACCTGTGCTAACTCCTGCCAAGTGTGACTGAGCCATAGTGGAAGCACATGTGCTATATCTTGCGAAGTGTGAACCTTAGTGGGAGCTCCGGGGCTACATTCGGCAAGTGTGAGCTTTACTGAATGCATCTGTGCTACCATCTGCTAAGTGTGAGCCTTCTTAGAAGCACATGGGCTACCATCTGCCAATTCTGAGGCTTAGTAGAAGCACATGTGCTGACTCCTGCCAAGTGTGACCTTTAGGGAAAGCACCTGTGCAAACTTCTAAGTGTGACCTTTGGTGAAAGCACCTGTGCTAACACCTGCCAAGTGTGAGCTTTAGTGAAAGTACCTGTGCTAACTCCTGCCAAGTGTTACCCTAAGTGAAAGCTCCTGTTCTAACTCATGCCAAGTGTGACCCTTAGGTAAAGCACCCATTCTACATTCGGCAAGTGTGAGCTTTGCTGAATGCACCTGTGCTACCATCTGCCAATTCTGATCCTTAGTAGAAACACCTGTGCTAACTCCTGCCAAGTGTGACTGAGCCTTAGTGGAAGCACATGTGCTATATCTTGCGAAGTGTGAACCTTAGTGGGAGCTCCGGGGCTACATTCGGCAAGTGTGAGCTTTACTGAATGCATCTGTGCTAACTCCTGCCAAGTGTGAACCGTAGTGAAAGCATCTGTGCGAACTCGTGCCAAGTGTGACCCTTAGTGAAATCTCGTGTTCTAACTCCTGCCAAGTGTGAGCCTTAGTGGAAGCACAAGTGCTAACTCCTGCCAAGTGTGACCTTTGGTGAAAGTACCTGTGCCAACTCCTGCCAAGTGTGAACCTTAGTGAAAGCACCTGTGCTAACTCCTGCCAAGTGTGAGCTTTAGTGAAAGTACCTGTGCTAACTCCTGCCAAGTGTTACCCTTAGTGAAAGCTCCTGTTCTAACTCATGCCAAGTGTGACTTAGCCTTAGTGGAAGCACATGTGCTATATCTTGCGAAGTGTGAACCTTAGTGGGAGCTCCGGGGCTACATTCGGCAAGTGTGAGCTTTACTGAATGCATCTGTGCTACCATCCGCTAAGTGTGAGCCTTCTTAGAAGCACATGGGCTACCATCTGCCAATTCTGAGGCTTAGTAGAAGCACCTGGGCTAGCTTCTGCCAAGTGTGAGACTTAGAGACAGCACATGTGCTGACTCCTGCCAAGTGTGACCTTTAGGGAAAGCACCTGTACTAACTCCTGCCAAGTGTGACCCTTAGTGAAAGCACCTGTGCTAACTCCTTCCAAGTGTGAGCCTTAGTGAAAGCAACTGTGCTACCTTCTGCGAAACGTAAGCCTTGGTGAAAGCACCTGTGCAAACTCATGCCAAGTGTGATCTTTAGTAAAAGCACCTCTGCTAACT
This sequence comes from Ambystoma mexicanum, assembly GCF_040938575.1. Taxonomy (NCBI): domain Eukaryota; kingdom Metazoa; phylum Chordata; class Amphibia; order Caudata; family Ambystomatidae; genus Ambystoma; species Ambystoma mexicanum. The sequence continues at coordinate 1,683,021,936 of NC_090932.1, forward strand.
CCTGCTAAGTGTGAACCTTAGTGAAAGCACCTGTGCTACATTCGGCAAGTGTGAGCTTTGCTGAATGCTCCTGTGCTACCATCTGCCACCTGCAATTCTGAGCCTTAGTAGAAGCACCTGTGCTAACTCCTGCCAAGTGTAAGCTTCGGTGAAAGCTCCTGTGCTAACTTCTGGCAAGTGTGAGCTTTAGTGAAAGCACCTGTGCTAACTCCTGCCAAGTGTGACCCTTAGTGGAAGCTCCTGGACTACATTCACCAAGTGTGAGATTTACTGAATGCACCTGTGCTTCCATCTGCTAAGTGTGAGCCTTATTAGAAGCACATGGGTTATCATCTGCCAATTCTGAGCCTTAGTAGAAGCACCTGCGCTAGCTTCTGCCATGTCTGAGAATTAGTGACAGCACATGTGCTGACTCCTGCCAAGTGTGAGCTTTAGTTAAGGCACCTATGCAACCTCCTGTCAAGTGTGACCTTTAGTGAAAGCACCCATGCTACTTTCTGTCAAGTGTGACCCTTAGCGAAAGCACTTGTGCTACCATCTGCAAAGTGTGAGCATTTGTGTGAGCACCTGTGCTAACTTCTGCCAAGTGTGAGATTTAGTGAAAGCTCCTGTTCTAACTGCTGCCAAGTGTAGCCCTTAGTGAAAGCACATGTGCTAACTCCTGTCAAGTGTAAGCTTCGGTGAAAGCTCCTGTGCTAACTTCTGGCAAGTGTGAGCTTTAGTGAAAGCACCTGTGCTAACTCCTGCCAAGTGTTACCCTTAGTGAAAGCTCCTGTTCTAACTCCTGCCAAGTGTGAGCCTAAGTGAAAGCACCTGTGCGAACACCTGCCAAGTGTGACCCTTAGTGAAAACTCTTGTACTAACTCCTGCCAAGTGTGAGCTTTAATAAAAGCACCTGTGCTAACTCCTGCCAAGTGTGACCCTTAGTGAAAGCACCTGTGCTACATTCGGCAAGTGTGAGCTTTACTGAATGCACCTGTGCTATCATCTGCCAAGTGTGAACTTTAGTGAAAGCACCTGTGCAAACTCCTGCCAAGTGTGACCCTTAGTGAAAGCACCTGTGCAAACTCCTGCCAAGTGTGAGCCTTAGTGAAAGCACCTGTGCGAACTCGTGCCAAGTGTGACCCTTAGTGAAAGCACATGTGCTACATTCGGCAAGTGTGAGCTTTACTGAATGCACCTGTGCTACCATCTGCCAAGTGTGAGCTTTAGTGAAAGCACCTGTGCGAACTCCTGCCACGTGTGACCCTTAGTGAAAGCACCTGTGCTAACTCCTGCCAAGTGTGAGCCTTAAAAAAAAGCATCTGTGCTAACTCCTGCCAAGTGTGAGCCTTATTGAAAGCACCTGTGCTAACTCCTGCCAAGTGTGAACCGTAGTGAAAGCATCTGTGCGAACTCGTGCCAAGTGTGACCCTTAGTGAAATCTCGTGTTCTAACTCCTGCCAAGTGTGAGCCTTAGTGGAAGCACAAGTGCTAACTCCTGCCAAGTGTGACCTTTGGTGAAAGTACCTGTGCCAACTCCTGCCAAGTGTGAACCTTAGTGAAAGCACCTGTGCTAACTCCTGCCAAGTGTGAGCTTTAGTGAAAGTACCTATGCTAACTCCTGCCAAGTGTTACCCTTAGTGAAAGCTCCTGTTCTAACTCATGCCAAGTGTGACCCTTAGTGAAAGCACCCATGCTACATTCGGCAAGTGTGAGCTTTGCTGAATGCACCTGTGCTACCACCTGCCAATTCTGAGCCTTAGCAGAAACACCTGTGCTAACTCCTGCCAAGTGTGACTGAGCCTTAGTGGAAGCACATGTGCTATATCTTGCGAAGTGTGAACCTTAGTGGGAGCTCCGGGGCTACATTCGACAAGTGTGAGCTTTACTGAATGCATCTGTGCTACCATCTGCTAAGTGTGAGCCTTCTTAGAAGCACATGGGCTACCATCTGCCAATTCTGAGGCTTAGTAGAAGCACCTGCGCTAGCTTCTGCCAAGTGTGAGACTGAGAGACAGCACATGTGCTGACTCCTGCCAAGTGTGACCTTTAGGGAAAGCACCTGTACTAACTCCTGCCAAGTGTGACCCTTAGTGAAAGCACCTGTGCTAACTCCTTCCAAGTGTGAGCCTTAGTGAAAGCAACTGTGCTACCTTCTGCGAAACGTGAGCCTTGGTGAAAGCACCTGTGCAAACTCATGCCAAGTGTGAGCTTTAGTAAAAGCACCTCTGCTAACTCCTGCTAAGTGTGACCCTTAGTGAAAGCACCTGTGCTACATTCGGCAAGTGTGAGCTTTGCTGAATGCTCCTGTGCTACCATCTGCCACCTGCAATTCTGAGCCTTAGTAGAAGCACCTGTGCTAACTCCTGCCAAGTGTAAGCTTCGGTGAAAGCTCCTGTGCTAACTTCTGGCAAGTGTGAGCTTTAGTGAAAGCACCTGTGCTAACTCCTGCCAAGTGTTACCCTTAGTGGAAGCTCCTGTTCTAACTCTTGCCAAGTGTGAGCCTAAGTGAAAGCACCTGTGCGAACACCTGCCAAGTGTGACCCTTAGTGAAAACTCTTGTACTAACTCCTGCCAAGTGTGAGCTTTAATGAAAGCACCTGTGCTAACTCCTGCCAAGTGTGACCCTTAGTGAAAGCACCTGTGCTACATTCGGCAAGTGTGAGCTTTACTGAATGCACCTGTGCTAACTCCTGCCAAGTGTGAACTTTAGTGAAAGCACCTGTGCAAACACCTGCCAAGTGTGACCCTTAGTGAAAGCACCTGTGCTAACTCCTGCCAAGTGTGAGCCTTAGTGAAAGCATCTGTGCTAACTCCTGCCAAGTGCGAGCCTTATTGAAAGCACCTGTGCTAACTCCTGCCAAGTGTGAACCGTAGTGAAAGCATCTGTGCGAACTCGTGCAAAGTGTGACCCTTAGTGAAATCTCCTGTTCTAACTCCTGCCAAGTGTGAGCCTTAGTGGAAGCACAAGTGCTAACTCCTGCCAAGTGTGACCTTTGGTGAAAGCACCTGTGCTGACTCCTGCCAAGTGTGAACCTTAGTGAAAGCACCTGTGCTAACTCCTGTCAAGTGTGAGCTTTAGTGAAAGCACCTGTTCTAACTCATGCCAAGTGTGACCCTTAGTGAAAGCATCTGTGCTACATTCGGCAAGTGTGAGCTTTGCTGAATGCACCTGTGCTACCATCTGCCAATTCTGAGCCTTAGTAGAAACACCTGTGCTAACTCCTGCCAAGTGTGACTGAGCCTTAGTGGAAGCACATGTGCTATATCTTGCGAAGTGTGAACCTTAGTGGGAGCTCCTGGGCTACATTCGGCAAGTGTGAGCTTTACTGAATGCACCTGTGCTAACTCCTGCCAAGTGTGACCCTTAGTGAAAGCACCTGTGCTAACTCCTGCCAAGTGTGAGCCTTAGTTAAAGCACCTGTGCGAACTCGTGCCAAGTGTGACCCTTAGTGAAAGCACCTGTGCTACATTCGGCAAGTGTGAGCTTTACTGAATGCACCTGTGCTACCATCTGCCAAGTGTGAGCTTTAGTGAAAGCACCTGTGCGAACTCCTGCCAAGTGTGACCCTTAGTGAAAGCACCTGTGCTAACTCCTGCCAAGTGTGAGCCTTAGTGAAAGCATCTGTGCTAACTCCTGCCAAGTGTGAGCCTTATTGAAAGCACCTGTGCTAACTCCTGCCAAGTGTGAACCGTAGTGAAAGCATCTGTGCGAACTCGTGCCAAGTGTGACCCTTAGTGAAATCTCCTGTTCTAACTCCTGCCAAGTGTGAGCCTTAGTGGAAGCACAAGTGCTAACTCCTGCCAAGTGTGACCTTTGGTGAAAGCACCTGTGCCAACTCCTGCCAAGTGTGAACCTTAGTGAAAGCACCTGTGCTAACTCCTGCCAAGTGTGAGCTTTAGTGAAAGTACCTGTGCTAACTCCTGCCAAGTGTTACCCTTAGTGAAAGCTCCTGTTCTAACTCCTGCCAAGTGTGAGCCTAAGTGAAAGCACCTGTGCGAACACCTGCCAAGTGTGACCCTTAGTGAAAACTCCTGTACGAACTCCTGCCAAGTGTGATCTGACCCTTAGTGAAAGCACCTGTGCTACATTCGGCAATTGTGAGCTTTACTGAATGCACCTGTGCTACCATCTGCCAAGTGTGAGCTTTAGTGAAAGCACCTGTGCAAACTCCTGCCAAGTGTGACCCTTAGTGAAAGCACCTGTGCTAACTCCTGCCAAGTGTGAGCCTTAGTGAAAGCACCTGTGCGAACTTGTGCCAAGTGTGACCCTTAGTGAAAGCAACTGTGCTACATTCGGCAAGTGTGAGCTTTACTGAATGCATCTGTGCTACCATCTGCCAAGTGTGAGCTTTAGTGAAAGCACCTGTGCGTACTCCTGCCAAGTGTGACCCTTAGTGAAAGCACCTGTGCGAACTCCTGCCAAGTGTGAGCCTTAGTGAAAGCATCTCTGCTAACTCCTGCCAAGTGTGAGCCTTATTGAAAGCACCTGTGCTAACTCCTGCCAAGTGTGAACCGTAGTGAAAGCACCTGTTCGAACTCGTGCCGAGTGTTACCCTTAGTGAAATCTCCTGTTCTAACTCCTGCCAAGTGTGAGCCTTAGTGGAAGCACAAGTGCTAACTCCTGCCATGTGTGACCTTTGGTGAAAGCACCTGTGCTGACTCCTGCCAAGTGTGAACCTTAGTGAAAGCACCTGTGCTAACACCTGCCAAGTGTGAGCTTTAGTGAAAGCACCTGTGCTAACTTCTGCCAAGTATGACCCTTAGTCAAAGCTCCTGTTCTAACTCATGCCAAGTGTGACCCTTAGTGAAAGCACCCATGCTACATTCGGCAAGTGTGAGCTTTGCTGAATGCACCTGTGCTACCATCTGCCAATTCTGAGCCTTAGTAGAAACCCCTGTGCTAACTCCTGCCAAGTGTGACTTAGCCTTAGTGGAAGCACATGTGCTATATCTTGCGAAGTGTGAACCTTAGTGGGAGCTCCGGGCCTCCATTCGGCAAGTGTGAGCTTTACTGAATGCATCTGTGCTACCATCTGCTAAGTGTGAGCCTTCTTAGAAGCACATGGGCTACCATCTGCCAATTCTGAGGCTTAGTAGAAGCACCTGCGCTAGCTTCTGCCAAGTGTGAGACTTAGAGACAGCACATGTGCTGACTCCTGCCAAGTGTGACCTTTAGGGAAAGCACCTGTACTAACTCCTGCCAAGTGTGACCCTTAGTGAAAGCACCTGTGCTAACTCCTTCCAAGTGTGAGCCTTAGTGAAAGCAACTGTGCTACCTTCTGCGAAACCTGAGCCTTGGTGAAAGCACCTGTGCAAACTCATGCCAAGTGTGAGCTTTAGTAAAAGCACCTCTGCTAACTCCTGCTAAGTGTGACCCTTAGTGAAAGCACCTGTGCTACATTCGGCAAGTGTGAGCTTTGCTGAATGCTCCTGTGCTACCATCTGTCACCTGCAATTCTGAGCCTTAGTAGAAGCACCTGTGCTAACTCCTGCCAAGTGTAAGCTTCGGTGAAAGCTCCTGTGCTAACTTCTGGCAAGTGTAAGCTTTAGTGAAAGCACCTGTGCTAACTCCTGCCAAGTGTGACCCTTAGTGGGAGCTCCTGGACTACATTCACCAAGTGTGAGATTTACTGAATGCACCTGTGCTTCCATCTGCTAAGTGTGAGCCTTATTAGAAGCACATGGGTTATCATCTGCCAATTCTGAGCCTTAGTAGAAGCACCTGCGCTAGCTTTTGCCAAGTCTGAGAATTAGTGACAGCACATGTGCTGACTCCTGCCAAGTGTGAGCTTTAGTTAAGGCACCTACGCAACCTCCTGTCAAGTGTGACCTTTAGTGAAAGCACCCAGGCTACTTTCTGTCAAGTGTGACCCTTAGCGAAAGCACTTGTGCTACCATCTGCAAAGTGTGAGCATTTGTGTGAGCACCAGTGCTAACTTCTGCCAAGTGTGAGATTTAGTGAAAGCTCCTGTTCTAACTGCTGCCAAGTGTAGCCCTTAGTGAAAGCACATGTGCTAACTCCTGTCAAGTGTAAGCTTCGGTGAAAGCTCCTGTGCTAACTTCTGGCAAGTGTGAGCTTTAGTGAAAGCACCTGTGCTAACTCCTGCCAAGTGTTACCCTTAGTGAAAGCTCCTGTTCTAACTCCTGCCAAGTGTGAGCCTAAGTGAAAGCACCTGTGCGAACACCTGCCAAGTGTGACCCTTAGTGAAAACTCTTATACTAACTCCTGCCAAGTGTGAGCTTTAATGAAAGCACCTGTGCTAACTCCTGCCAAGTGTGACCCTTAGTGAAAGCACCTGTGCTACATTCGGCAAGTGTGAGCTTTACTGAATGCACCTGTGCTACCATCTGCCAAGTGTGAACTTTAGTGAAAGCACCTGTGCAAACTCCTGCCAAGTGTGACCCTTAGTGAAAGCACCTGTGCAAACTCCTGCCAAGTGTGAGCCTTAGTGAAAGCACCTGTGCGATCTCGTGCCAAGTGTGACCCTTAGTGAAAGCACATGTGCTACATTCGGCAAGTGTGAGCTTTACTGAATGCACCTGTGCTACCATCTGCCAAGTGTGAGCTTTAGTGAAAGCACCTGTGCGAACTCCTGCCAAGTGTGACCCTTAGTGAAAGCACCTGTGCTAACTCCTGCCAAGTGTGAGCCTTAGTGAAAGCATCTGTGCTAACTCCTGCCAAGTGTGAGCCTTATTGAAAGCACCTGTGCTAACTCCTGCCAAGTGTGAACCGTAGTGAAAGCATCTGTGCGAACTCGTGCCAAGTGTGACCCTTAGTGAAATCTCCTGTTCTAACTCCTGCCAAGTGTGAGCCTTAGTGGAAGCACAAGTGCTAACTCCTGCCAAGTGTGACCTTTGGTGAAAGCACCTGTGCTGACTCCTGCCAAGTGTGCACCTTAGTGAAAGCACCTGTGCTAACTCCTGCCAAGTGTGAGCTTTTGTGAAAGCACCTGTGCTAACTTCTGCCAAGTGTGACCCTTAGTGAAAGCTCCTGTTCTAACTCATGCCAAGTGTGACCCTTAGTGAAAGCACCCGTGCTACATTCGGCAAGTGTGAGCTTTGCTGAATGCACCTGTGCTACCATCTGCCAATTCTGAGCCTTAGTAGAAACACCTGTGCTAACTCCTGCCAAGTGTGACTGAGCCTTAGTGGAAGCACATGTGCTATATCTTGCGAAGTGTGAACCTTAGTGGGAGCTCCTGGGCTACATTCGGCAAGTGTGAGCTTTACTGAATGCACCTGTGCTAACTCCTGCCAAGTGTCCCCTTAGTGAAAGCACCTGTGCTAACTCCTGCCAAGTGTGAGCCTTAGTGAAAGCACCTGTGCGAACTCGTGCCAAGTGTGACCCTTAGTGAAAGCACCTGTGCTACATTTGGCATGTGTGAGCTTTACTGAATGCACCTGTGCTACCATCTGCCAAGTGTGAGCTTTAGTGAAAGCACCTGTGCGAACTCCTGCCAAGTGTGACCCTTAGTGAAAGCACCTGTGCTAACTCCTGCCAAGTGTGAGCCTTAGTGAAAGCATCTGTGCTAACTCCTGCCAAGTGTGAGCCTTATTGAAAGCACATGTGCTAACTCCTGCCAAGTGTGAACCGTAGTGAAAGCATCTGTGCGAACTCGTGCCAAGTGTGACCCTTAGTGAAAAATCCTGTTCTAACTCCTGCCAAGTGTGAGCCTTAGTGGAAGCACAAGTGCTAACTCCTGCCAAGTGTGACCTTTGGTGAAAGCACCTGTGCTGACTCCTGCCAAGTGTGAACCTTAGTGAAAGCACCTGTGCTAACTCCTGCCAAGTGTGAGCTTTAGTGAAAGTACCTGTGCTAACTCCTGCCAAGTGTTACCCTTAGTGAAAGCTCCCGTTCTCACTCCTGCCAAGTGTGAGCCTAAGTGAAAGCACCTGTGCGAACACCTGCCAAGTTTGACCCTTAGTGAAAACTCCTGTACTAACTCCTGCCAAGTGTGACCTTTAATGAAAGCACCTGTGCTAACTCCTGCCAAGTGTGACCCTTAGTGAAAGCACCTGTGCTACATTCGGCAATTGTGAGCTTTACTGAATGCACCTGTGCTACCATCTGCCAAGTGTGAGCTTTAGTGAAAGCACCTGTGCAAAAATCTGCCAAGTGTGACCCTTAGTGAAAGCACCTGTGCTAACTCCTGCCAAGTGTGAGCCTTAGTGAAAGCACCTGTGCGAACTCCTGCCAAGTGTGACCCTTAGTGAAAGCACCTGTGCTACATTCGGCAAGTGTGAGCTTTACTGAATGCATCTGTGCTACCATCTGCCAAGTGTGAGCTTTAGTGAAAGCACCTGTGCGTACTCCTGCCAAGTGTGACCCTTAGTGAAAGCACCTGTGCGAACTCCTGCCAAGTGTGAGCCTTAGTGAAAGCATCTCTGCTAACTCCTGCCAAGTGTGAGCCTTATTGAAAGCACCTGTGCTAACTCCTGCCAAGTGTGAACCGTAGTGAAAGCACCTGTGCGAACTCGTGCCAAGTGTGACCCTTAGTGAAATCTCCTGTTCAAACTCCTGCCAAGTGTGAGCCTTAGTGGAAGCACAAGTGCTAACTCCTGCCATGTGTGACCTTTGGTGAAAGCACCTGTGCTGACTCCTGCCAAGTGTGAGCGTTAGTGAAAGCACCTGTGCTAACTTCTGCCAAGTATGACCCTTAGTGAAAGCTCCTGTTCTAACTCATGCCAAGTGTGACCCTTAGTGAAAGCACCCATGCTACATTCGGCAAGTGTGAGCTTTGCTGAATGCACCTGTGCTACCATCTGCCAATTCTGAGCCTTAGTAGAAACACCTGTGCTGACTCCTGCCAAGTGTGACCTTTAGGGAAAGCACCTGTACTAACTCCTGCCAAGTGTGAGCTTTAGTGAAAGCACTTGTACTAACTCCTGCCATGTGTGAGCTTTAGTGAAAGCACTTGTACTAACTCCTGCCAAGTTTGAGCTTTAGTGAAAGCACTTGTACTAACTCCTGCCAAGTGTGAGCTTTAGTGAAAGCACTTGTACTAACTCCTGCCAAGTGTGACCTTTAGTGAAAGCACTTGCACTAACTCCTGCCAAGTGTGAGCTTTAGTGAAAGCACTTGTACTAACTCCTGCCATGTGTGAGCTTTAGTGGAAACACTTGTACCAACTCCTGCCAAGTGTGAACCTTAGTGAAAGCACATGTGCTAACTCCTGCCAAGTGTGAGCGTTAGTTGGAGCACCTGTGCGAACTCCTGCCAAGTGTGACCATTAGTGAAAGCACCTGTGCTAACTCCTGCCAAGTGTGAGCCTTAGTGAAAGCACCTGTGCAAACTCGTGCCAAGTGTGACCCTTAGTGAAAGCACCTGTGCTACATTCGGCAAGTTTGAGCTTTACTGAATGCACCTGTGCTACCATCTGCCAAGTGTGAGCTTTAGTGAAAGCACCTGTGCGAACTCCTGCCAAGTGTGACCCTTAGGGAAAGCACCTCTGCTAACTCCTGCCAAGTGTGAGCCTTAGTGAAAGCATCTGTGCTAACTCCTGCCAAGTGTGAGCCTTATTGAAAGCACCTGTGCTAACTCCTGCCAAGTGTGAACCGTAGTGAAAGCACCTGTGCGAACTCGTGCCAAGTGTGACCTTTGGTGAAAGCACCTGTGCTGACTCCTGCCAAGTGTGAACCTTAGTGAAAGCACCTGTGCTAACTCCTGTCAAGTGTGAGCTTTAATGAAAGCACCTGTGCTACATTCGGCACGTGTGAGCTTTGCTGAATGCACCTGTGCTACCATCTGCCAAGTGTGAACTTTAGTGAAAGCACCTGTGCAAACTCCTGCCAAGTGTGACCCTTAGTGAAAGCACCTGTGCAAACTCCTGCCAAGTGTGAGCCTTAGTGAAAGCACCTGTGCGAACTCGTGCCAAGTGTGACCCTTAGTGAAAGCACATGTTTACATTCGGCAAGTGTGAGCTTTACTGAATGCACCTGTGCTACCATCTGCCAAGTGTGAGCTTTAGTGAAAGCACCTGTGCGAACTCCTGCCAAGTGTGAACCGTAGTGAAAGCATCTGTGCGAACTCGTGCCAAGTGTGACCCTTAGTGAAATCTCCTGTTCTAACTCCTGCCAAGTGTGAGCCTTAGTGGAAGCACAAGTGCTAACTCCTGCCAAGTGTGACCTTTGGTGAAAGCACCTGTGCTGACTCCTGCCAAGTGTGCACCTTAGTGAAAGCACCTGTGCTAACTCCTGCCAAGTGTGAGCTTTTGTGAAAGCACCTGTGCTAACTTCTGCCAAGTGTGACCCTTAGTGAAAGCTCCTGTTCTAACTCATGCCAAGTGTGACCCTTAGTGAAAGCACCCGTGCTACATTCGGCAAGTGTGAGCTTTGCTGAATGCACCTGTGCTACCATCTGCCAATTCTGAGCCTTAGTAGAAACACCTGTGCTAACTCCTGCCAAGTGTGACTGAGCCTTAGTGGAAGCACATGTGCTATATCTTGCGAAGTGTGAACCTTAGTGGGAGCTCCTGGGCTACATTCGGCAAGTGTGAGCTTTACTGAATGCACCTGTGCTAACTCCTGCCAAGTGTCCCCTTAGTGAAAGCACCTGTGCTAACTCCTGCCAAGTGTGAGCCTTAGTGAAAGCACCTGTGCGAACTCGTGCCAAGTGTGACCCTTAGTGAAAGCACCTGTGCTACATTCGGCAAGTGTGAGCTTTACTGAATGCACCTGTGCTACCATCTGCCAAGTGTGAGCTTTAGTGAAAGCACCTGTGCGAACTCCTGCCAAGTGTGACCCTTAGTGAAAGCACCTGTGCTAACTCCTGCCAAGTGTGAGCCTTAGTGAAAGCATCTGTGCTAACTCCTGCCAAGTGTGAGCCTTATTGAAAGCACATGTGCTAACTCCTGCCAAGTGTGAACCGTAGTGAAAGCATCTGTGCGAACTCGTGCCAAGTGTGACCATTAGTGAAAAATCCTGTTCTAACTCCTGCCAAGTGTGAGCCTTAGTGGAAGCACAAGTGCTAACTCCTGCCAAGTGTGACCTTTGGTGAAAGCACCTGTGCTGACTCCTGCCAAGTGTGAACCTTAGTGAAAGCACCTGTGCTAACTCCTGCCAAGTGTGAGCTTTAGTGAAAGTACCTGTGCTAACTCCTGCCAAGTGTTACCCTTAGTGAAAGCTCCTGTTCTAACTCCTGCCAAGTGTGTGCCTAAGTGAAAGCACCTGTGCGAACACCTGCCAAGTTTGACCTCACTAAGGGTCACACTTGGCAGGAGTTAGCACAGGTGCTTTCATTAAAGGTCACACTTGGCAGGAGTTAGTACAGGAGTGAAAGCACCTGTGCAAACTCCTGCCAAGTGTGACCCTTAGTGAAAGCACCTGTGCAAACTCCTGCCAAGTGTGAGCCTTAGTGAAAGCACCTGTGCAAACTCGTGCCAAGTGTGACCCTTAGTGAAAGCACATGTGCTACATTCGGCAAGTGTGAGCTTTACTGAATGCACCTGTGCTACCATCTGCCAAGTGTGAGCTTTAGTGAAAGCACCTGTGCGAACTCCTGCCAAGTGTGACCCTTAGTGAAAGCACCTGTGCTAACTCCTGCCAAGTGTGAGCCTTAGTGAAAGCATCTGTGCTAACTCCTGCCAAGTGTGAGCCTTATTGAAAGCACCTGTGCTAACTCCTGCCAAGTGTGAACCGTAGTGAAAGCATCTGTGCGAACTCGTGCCAAGTGTGACCCTTAGTGAAATCTCCTGTTCTAACTCCTGCCAAGTGTGAGCCTTAGTGGAAGCACAAGTGCTAACTCCTGCCAAGTGTGACCTTTGGTGAAAGCACCTGTGCTGACTCCTGCCAAGTGTGCACCTTAGTGAAAGCACCTGTGCTAACTCCTGCCAAGTGTGAGCTTTTGTGAAAGCACCTGTGCTAACTTCTGCCAAGTGTGACCCTTAGTGAAAGCTCCTGTTCTAACTCATGCCAAGTGTGACCCTTAGTGAAAGCACCCGTGCTACATTCGGCAAGTGTGAGCTTTGCTGAATGCACCTGTGCTACCATCTGCCAATTCTGAGCCTTAGTAGAAACACCTGTGCTAACTCCTGCCAAGTGTGACTGAGCCTTAGTGGAAGCACATGTGCTATATCTTGCGAAGTGTGAACCTTAGTGGGAGCTCCTGGGCTACATTCGGCAAGTGTGAGCTTTACTGAATGCACCTGTGCTAACTCCTGCCAAGTGTCCCCTTAGTGAAAGCACCTGTGCTAACTCCTGCCAAGTGTGAGCCTTAGTGAAAGCACCTGTGCGAACTCGTGCCAAGTGTGACCCTTAGTGAAAGCACCTGTGCTACATTCGGCAAGTGTGAGCTTTACTGAATGCACCTGTGCTACCATCTGCCAAGTGTGAGCTTTAGTGAAAGCACCTGTGCGAACTCCTGCCAAGTGTGACCCTTAGTGAAAGCACCTGTGCTAACTCCTGCCAAGTGTGAGCCTTAGTGAAAGCATCTGTGCTAACTCCTGCCAAGTGTGAGCCTTATTGAAAGCACATGTGCTAACTCCTGCCAAGTGTGAACCGTAGTGAAAGCATCTGTGCGAACTCGTGCCAAGTGTGACCATTAGTGAAAAATCCTGTTCTAACTCCTGCCAAGTGTGAGCCTTAGTGGAAGCACAAGTGCTAACCCCTGCCAAGTGTGACCTTTGGTGAAAGCACCTGTGCTGACTCCTGCCAAGTGTGAACCTTAGTGAAAGCACCTGTGCGAACTCCTGCCAAGTGTGAGCTTTAGTGAAAGTACCTGTGCTAACTCCTGCCAAGTGTTACCCTTAGTGAAAGCTCCTGTTCTAACTCCTGCCAAGTGTGTGCCTAAGTGAAAGCACCTGTGCGAACACCTGCCAAGTTTGACCCTTAGTGAAAACTCCTGTACTAACTCCTGCCAAGTGTGACCTTTAATGAAAGCACCTGTGCTAACTCCTGCCAAGTGTGACCCTTAGTGAAAGCACCTGTGCTACATTCGGCAATTGTGAGCTTTACTGAAAGCACCTGTGCTACCATCTGCCAAGTGTGAGCTTTAGTGAAAGCACCTGTGCAAAAATCTGCCAAGTGTGACCCTTAGTGAAAGCACCTGTGCTAACTCCTGCCAAGTGTGAGCCTTAGTGAAAGCACCTGTGCGAACTCCTGCCAAGTGTGACCCTTAGTGAAAGCACCTGTGCTACATTCGGCAAGTGTGAGCTTTACTGAATGCATCTGTGCTACCATCTGCCAAGTGTGAGCTTTAGTGAAAGCACCTGTGCGTACTCCTGCCAAGTGTGACCCTTAGTGAAAGCACCTGTGCGAACTCCTGCCAAGTGTGAGCCTTAGTGAAAGCATCTCTGCTAACTCCTGCCAAGTGTGAGCCTTATTGAAAGCACCTGTGCTAACTCCTGCCAAGTGTGAACCGTAGTGAAAGCACCTGTGCGAACTCGTGCCAAGTGTGACCCTTAGTGAAATCTCCTGTTCTAACTCCTGCCAAGTGTGAGCCTTACTGGAAGCACAAGTGCTAACTCCTGCCATGTGTGACCTTTGGTGAAAGCACCTGTGCTGACTCCTGCCAAGTGTGAGCGTTAGTGAAAGCACCTGTGCTAACTTCTGCCAAGTATGACCCTTAGTGAAAGCTCCTGTTCTATCTCATGCCAAGTGTGACCCTTAGTGAAAGCACCCATGCTACATTCGGCAAGTGTGAGCTTTGCTGAATGCACCTGTGCTGCCATCTGCCAATTCTGAGCCTTAGTAGAAACACCTGTGCTGACTCCTGCCAAGTGTGACCTTTAGGGAAAGCACCTGTACTAACTCCTGCCAAGTGTGAGCTTTAGTGAAAGCACTTGTACTAACTCCTGCCATGTGTGAGCTTTAGTGAAAGCACTTGTACTAACTCCTGCCAACTGTGAGCTTTAGTGAAAGCACTTGTACTAACTCCTGCCAAGTGTGAGCTTTAGTGAAAGCACTTGTACTAACTCCTGCCAAGTGTGACCTTTAGTGAAAGCACTTGCACTAACTCCTGCCAAGTGTGAGCTTTAGTGAAAGCACTTGTACTAACTCCTGCCATGTGTGAGCTTTAGTGGAAACACTTGTACCAACTCCTGCCAAGTGTGAACCTTAGTGAAAGCACATGTGCTAACTCCTGCCAAGTGTGAGCGTTAGTGGGAGCACCTGTGCGAACTCCTGCCAAGTGTGACCATTAGTGAAAGCACCTGTGCTAACTCCTGCCAAGTGTGAGCCTTCGTGAAAGCACCTGTGCAAACTCGTGCCAAGTGTGACCCTTAGTGAAAGCACCTGTGCTACATTCGGCAAGTTTGAGCTTTACTGAATGCACCTGTGCTACCATCTGCCAAGTGTGAGCTTTAGTGAAAGCACCTGTGCGAACTCCTGCCAAGTGTGACCCTTAGGGAAAGCACCTCTGCTAACTCCTGCCAAGTGTGACCCTTAGGGAAAGCACCTCTGCTAACTCCTGCCAAGTGTGAGCCTTAGTGAAAGCATCTGTGCTAACTCCTGCCAAGTGTGAGCCTTATTGAAAGCACCTGTGCTAACTCCTGCCAAGTGTGAACCGTAGTGAAAGCACCTGTGCGAACTCGTGCCAAGTGTGACCTTTGGTGAAAGCACCTGTGCTGACTCCTGCCAAGTGTGAACCTTAGTGAAAGCACCTGTGCTAACTCCTGTCAAGTGTGAGCTTTAATGAAAGCACCTGTGCTACATTCGGCACGTGTGAGCTTTGCTGAATGCACCTGTGCTACCATCTGCCAAGTGTGAACTTTAGTGAAAGCACCTGTGCAAACTCCTGCCAAGTGTGACCCTTAGTGAAAGCACCTGTGCAAACTCCTGCCAAGTGTGAGCCTTAGTGAAAGCACCTGTGCGAACTCGTGCCAAGTGTGACCCTTAGTGAAAGCACATGTTTACATTCGGCAAGTGTGAGCTTTACTGAATGCACCTGTGCTACCATCTGCCAAGTGTGAGCTTTAGTGAAAGCACCTGTGCGAACTCCTGCCAAGTGTGAACCGTAGTGAAAGCATCTGTGCGAACTCGTGCCAAGTGTGACCCTTAGTGAAATCTCCTGTTCTAACTCCTGCCAAGTGTGAGCCTTAGTGGAAGCACAAGTGCTAACTCCTGCCAAGTGTGACCTTTGGTGAAAGCACCTGTGCTGACTCCTGCCAAGTGTGCACCTTAGTGAAAGCACCTGTGCTAACTCCTGCCAAGTGTGAGCTTTTGTGAAAGAACCTGTGCTAACTTCTGCCAAGTGTGACCCTTAGTGAAAGCTCCTGTTCTAACTCATGCCAAGTGTGACCCTTAGTGAAAGCACCCGTGCTACATTCGGCAAGTGTGAGCTTTGCTGAATGCACCTGTGCTACCATCTGCCAATTCTGAGCCTTAGTAGAAACACCTGTGCTAACTCCTGCCAAGTGTGACTGAGCCTTAGTGGAAGCACATGTGCTATATCTTGCGAAGTGTGAACCTTAGTGGGAGCTCCTGGGCTACATTCGGCAAGTGTGAGCTTTACTGAATGCACCTGTGCTAACTCCTGCCAAGTGTCCCCTTAGTGAAAGCACCTGTGCTAACTCCTGCCAAGTGTGAGCCTTAGTGAAAGCACCTGTGCGAACTCGTGCCAAGTGTGACCCTTAGTGAAAGCACCTGTGCTACATTCGGCAAGTGTGAGCTTTACTGAATGCACCTGTGCTACCATCTGCCAAGTGTGAGCTTTAGTGAAAGCACCTGTGCGAACTCCTGCCAAGTGTGACCCTTAGTGAAAGCACCTGTGCTAACTCCTGCCAAGTGTGAGCCTTAGTGAAAGCATCTGTGCTAACTCCTGCCAAGTGTGAGCCTTATTGAAAGCACATGTGCTAACTCCTGCCAAGTGTGAACCGTAGTGAAAGCATCTGTGCGAACTCGTGCCAAGTGTGACCATTAGTGAAAAATCCTGTTCTAACTCCTGCCAAGTGTGAGCCTTAGTGGAAGCACAAGTGCTAACTCCTGCCAAGTGTGACCTTTGGTGAAAGCACCTGTGCTGACTCCTGCCAAGTGTGAACCTTAGTGAAAGCACCTGTGCTAACTCCTGCCAAGTGTGAGCTTTAGTGAAAGTACCTGTGCTAACTCCTGCCAAGTGTTACCCTTAGTGAAAGCTCCTGTTCTAACTCCTGCCAAGTGTGTGCCTAAGTGAAAGCACCTGTGCGAACACCTGCCAAGTTTGACCTCACTAAGGGTCACACTTGGCAGGAGTTAGCACAGGTGCTTTCATTAAAGGTCACACTTGGCAGGAGTTAGTACAGGAGTGAAAGCACCTATGCAAACTCCTGCCAAGTGTGACCCTTAGTGAAAGCACCTGTGCAAACTCCTGCCAAGTGTGAGCCTTAGTGAAAGCACCTGTGCAAACTCGTGCCAAGTGTGACCCTTAGTGAAAGCACATGTGCTACATTCGGCAAGTGTGAGCTTTACTGAATGCACCTGTGCTACCATCTGCCAAGTGTGAGCTTTAGTGAAAGCACCTGTGCGAACTCCTGCCAAGTGTGACCCTTAGTGAAAGCACCTGTGCTAACTCCTGCCAAGTGTGAGCCTTAGTGAAAGCATCTGTGCTAACTCCTGCCAAGTGTGAGCCTTATTGAAAGCACCTGTGCTAACTCCTGCCAAGTGTGAACCGTAGTGAAAGCATCTGTGCGAACTCGTGCCAAGTGTGACCCTTAGTGAAATCTCCTGTTCTAACTCCTGCCAAGTGTGAGCCTTAGTGGAAGCACAAGTGCTAACTCCTGCCAAGTGTGACCTTTGGTGAAAGCACCTGTGCTGACTCCTGCCAAGTGTGCACCTTAGTGAAAGCACCTGTGCTAACTCCTGCCAAGTGTGAGCTTTTGTGAAAGCACCTGTGCTAACTTCTGCCAAGTGTGACCCTTAGTGAAAGCTCCTGTTCTAACTCATGCCAAGTGTGACCCTTAGTGAAAGCACCCGTGCTACATTCGGCAAGTGTGAGCTTTGCTGAATGCACCTGTGCTACCATCTGCCAATTCTGAGCCTTAGTAGAAACACCTGTGCTAACTCCTGCCAAGTGTGACTGAGCCTTAGTGGAAGCACATGTGCTATATCTTGCGAAGTGTGAACCTTAGTGGGAGCTCCTGGGCTACATTCGGCAAGTGTGAGCTTTACTGAATGCACCTGTGCTAACTCCTGCCAAGTGTCCCCTTAGTGAAAGCACCTGTGCTAACTCCTGCCAAGTGTGAGCCTTAGTGAAAGCACCTGTGCGAACTCGTGCCAAGTGTGACCCTTAGTGAAAGCACCTGTGCTACATTCGGCAAGTGTGAGCTTTACTGAATGCACCTGTGCTACCATCTGCCAAGTGTGAGCTTTAGTGAAAGCACCTGTGCGAACTCCTGCCAAGTGTGACCCTTAGTGAAAGCACCTGTGCTAACTCCTGCCAAGTGTGAGCCTTAGTGAAAGCATCTGTGCTAACTCCTGCCAAGTGTGAGCCTTATTGAAAGCACATGTGCTAACTCCTGCCAAGTGTGAACCGTAGTGAAAGCATCTGTGCGAACTCGTGCCAAGTGTGACCATTAGTGAAAAATCCTGTTCTAACTCCTGCCAAGTGTGAGCCTTAGTGGAAGCACAAGTGCTAACCCCTGCCAAGTGTGACCTTTGGTGAAAGCACCTGTGCTGACTCCTGCCAAGTGTGAACCTTAGTGAAAGCACCTGTGCTAACTCCTGCCAAGTGTGAGCTTTAGTGAAAGTACCTGTGCTAACTCCTGCCAAGTGTTACCCTTAGTGAAAGCTCCTGTTCTAACTCCTGCCAAGTGTGTGCCTAAGTGAAAGCACCTGTGCGAACACCTGCCAAGTTTGACCCTTAGTGAAAACTCCTGTACTAACTCCTGCCAAGTGTGACCTTTAATGAAAGCACCTGTGCTAACTCCTGCCAAGTGTGACCCTTAGTGAAAGCACCTGTGCTACATTCGGCAATTGTGAGCTTTACTGAAAGCACCTGTGCTACCATCTGCCAAGTGTGAGCTTTAGTGAAAGCACCTGTGCAAAAATCTGCCAAGTGTGACCCTTAGTGAAAGCACCTGTGCTAACTCCTGCCAAGTGTGAGCCTTAGTGAAAGCACCTGTGCGAACTCCTGCCAAGTGTGACCCTTAGTGAAAGCACCTGTGCTACATTCGGCAAGTGTGAGCTTTACTGAATGCATCTGTGCTACCATCTGCCAAGTGTGAGCTTTAGTGAAAGCACCTGTGCGTACTCCTGCCAAGTGTGACCCTTAGTGAAAGCACCTGTGCGAACTCCTGCCAAGTGTGAGCCTTAGTGAAAGCATCTCTGCTAACTCCTGCCAAGTGTGAGCCTTATTGAAAGCACCTGTGCTAACTCCTGCCAAGTGTGAACCGTAGTGAAAGCACCTGTGCGAACTCGTGCCAAGTGTGACCCTTAGTGAAATCTCCTGTTCTAACTCCTGCCAAGTGTGAGCCTTACTGGAAGCACAAGTGCTAACTCCTGCCATGTGTGACCTTTGGTGAAAGCACCTGTGCTGACTCCTGCCAAGTGTGAGCGTTAGTGAAAGCACCTGTGCTAACTTCTGCCAAGTATGACCCTTAGTGAAAGCTCCTGTTCTATCTCATGCCAAGTGTGACCCTTAGTGAAAGCACCCATGCTACATTCGGCAAGTGTGAGCTTTGCTGAATGCACCTGTGCTACCATCTGCCAATTCTGAGCCTTAGTAGAAACACCTGTGCTGACTCCTGCCAAGTGTGACCTTTAGGGAAAGCACCTGTACTAACTCCTGCCAAGTGTGAGCTTTAGTGAAAGCACTTGTACTAACTCCTGCCATGTGTGAGCTTTAGTGAAAGCACTTGTACTAACTCCTGCCAAGTGTGAGCTTTAGTGAAAGCACTTGTACTAACTCCTGCCAAGTGTGAGCTTTAGTGAAAGCACTTGTACTAACTCCTGCCAAGTGTGACCTTTAGTGAAAGCACTTGCACTAACTCCTGCCAAGTGTGAGCTTTAGTGAAAGCACTTGTACTAACTCCTGCCATGTGTGAGCTTTAGTGGAAACACTTGTACCAACTCCTGCCAAGTGTGAACCTTAGTGAAAGCACATGTGCTAACTCCTGCCAAGTGTGAGCGTTAGTGGGAGCACCTGTGCGAACTCCTGCCAAGTGTGACCATTAGTGAAAGCACCTGTGCTAACTCCTGCCAAGTGTGAGCCTTCGTGAAAGCACCTGTGCAAACTCGTGCCAAGTGTGACCCTTAGTGAAAGCACCTGTGCTACATTCGGCAAGTTTGAGCTTTACTGAATGCACCTGTGCTACCATCTGCCAAGTGTGAGCTTTAGTGAAAGCACCTGTGCGAACTCCTGCCAAGTGTGACCCTTAGGGAAAGCACCTCTGCTAACTCCTGCCAAGTGTGAGCCTTAGTGAAAGCATCTGTGCTAACTCCTGCCAAGTGTGAGCCTTATTGAAAGCACCTGTGCTAACTCCTGCCAAGTGTGAACCGTAGTGAAAGCACCTGTGCGAACTCGTGCCAAGTGTGACCTTTGGTGAAAGCACCTGTGCTGACTCCTGCCAAGTGTGAACCTTAGTGAAAGCACCTGAGCTAACTCCTGTCAAGTGTGAGCTTTAATGAAAGCACCTGTGCTACATTCGGCACGTGTGAGCTTTGCTGAATGCACCTGTGCTACCATCTGCCAATTCTGAGCCTTAGTAGAAACACCTGTGCTAACTCCTGCCAAGTGTGACTGAGCCTTAGTGGAAGCACATGTGCTACATTCGGCAAGTGTGAGCTTTACTGAATGCATCTGTGCTACCATCTGCTAAGTGTGAGCCTTCTTAGAAGCACATGGGCTACCATCTGCCAATTCTGAGGCTTAGTAGAAGCACCTGCCCTAGCTTCTGCCAAGTGTGAGACTTAGTGAAAGCACCTGTGCTAACTCCTGCCAAGTGTGACCTTTAGGGAAAGCACCTGTGCAAACTCCTAAGTGTGACCTTTAGTGAAAGCACTTGTACTAATTCCTGCCAAGTGTGACCTTTAGGGAAAGCACCTGTGCGAACTCCTGCCAAGTGTGAGCTTTAGTGAAAGCACTTGTACTAACTCCTGCCATGTGTGAGCTTTAGTGAAAGCACTTGTACCAACTCCTGCCAAGTGTGACCTCTAGTGAAAGCACTTGTACTAACTCCTGCCAAGTGTGACCTTTAGGGAAAGCACATATGTTAACTCCTGCCAAGTGTGAACCTTAGTGAAAGAACCTGTGCTAACTCCTGCCAAGTGTGAGCGTTAGTGGGAGCACCTGTGCGAACTCCTGCCAAGTGTGACCATTAGCAAAAGCATCTGTGCTTACTCCTGCCAAGTGTGTGCTTTAGTGAAAGCACCTGTGCTAACTCCTGCCAAGTGTGACCTTTAGTGAAAGCACCTGTGCTTACTCCTGCCAAGGGTGTGCTTTAGTGAAAGCATGTGTGCTAACTCCTGCCAAGTGTGAACCTTAGTGAAAGCACTTGTGCTACCTTCTGCCAAGTTTGAGCTTCAGTGAAAGCACCTGTGCCAACCCATGCCAAGTGTAGCCCTTAGTGAAAGCACCTGTGCTAACTCCCGCCAAGTGTGAGATTTAGTGAAAGCTCCTGTTTTAACTGCTGCCAAGTGTAGCCCTTAGTGAAAGCACTTGTGATAACTCCTGTCAAGTGTGACCCTTAGTGAAAACTCCTGTACTAACTCCTGCCAAGTGTGAGCTTTAATGAAAGCACCTGTGCTAACTTCTGCCAAGTGTAGCCCTTAGTGAATGCACATGTGCTAACTCCTGTCAAGTGTAAGCTTTGGTGAAAGCTCCTGTTATAACTTCTGGCAAGTGTGAGCTTTAGTTAAAGGCCCTGTGCTAACTCCTGCCAAGAGTTACCCTTAGTGAAAGCTCCTGTTCTAACTCCTGCCAAGTGTGACCCTAAGTGAAAGCACCTGTGCGAACACCTGCCAAGTGTGACCCTTAGTGAAAACCCCTGTACTAACTCCTGCCAAGTGTGAGCTTTAATGAAAGCACCTGTGCTAACTTCTGCCAAGTGTGACCCTTAGTGAAATCACCTGTGCTACATTCGGCAAGTGTGAGCTTTACTGAATGCACCTGTGCTACCATCTGCCAAGTGTGAGCTTTAGTGAAAGCACCTGTGCGAACTCCTGCCAAGTGTGACCCTTAGTGAAAGCACCTGTGCTAACTCCTGCCAAGTGTGAGCCTTAGTGAAAGCACCTGTGCGAACTTGTGCCAAGTGTGACCCTTAGTGAAAACACCTGTGCTACATTCGGCAAGTGTGAGCTTTACTGAATGCACCTGTGCTACCATCTGCCAAGTGTGTGCTTTAGTGAAAGCACCTGTGCGAACTCCTGCCAAGTGTGACCCTTAGTGAAAGCACCTGTGCTAACTCCTGCCAAGTGTGAGCTTTAGTGAAAGCATCTGTGCTAACTCCTGCCAAGTGTGAGCCTTATTGAAAGCACCTGTGCTAACTCCTGCCAAGTGTGAACCGTAGTGAAAGCACCTGTGTGAACTCGTGCCAAGTGTGACCCTTAGTGAAATCTCCTGTTCTCACTCCTGCCAAGTGTGACCCTTAGTGAAAGCACCTGTGCTACATTCGGCAAGTGTGAGCTTTACTGAATGCATCTGTGCTACCATCTGCCAAGTGTGAGCTTTAGTGAAAGCACCTGTGCGAACTCGTGCCAAGTGTGACCCTTAGTGAAATCTCCTGTTCTAACTCCTGCCAAGTGTGAGCCTTAGTGGAAGCACAAGTGCTAACTCCTGCCATGTGTGCCCTTTGGTGAAAGCACCTGTGCTGACTCCTGCCAAGTGTGAGCGTTAGTGAAAGCACCTGTGCTAACTTCTGCCAAGTATGACCCTTAGTGAAAGCTCCTGTTCTAACTCATGCCAAGTGTGACCCTTAGTGAAAGCACCCATGCTACATTCGGCAAGTGTGAGCTTTGCTGAATGCACCTGTGCTACCATCTGCCAATTCTGAGCCTTAGTAGAAACACCTGTGCTGACTCCTGCCAAGTGTGACCTTTAGGGAAAGCACCTGTACTAACTCCTGCCAAGTGTGAGCTTTAGTGAAAGCACTTGTACTAACTCCTGCCATGTGTGAGCTTTAGTGAAAGCACTTGTACTAACTCCTGCCAAGTGTGAGCTTTAGTGAAAGCACTTGTACTAACTCCTGCCAAGTGTGAGCTTTAGTGAAAGCACTTGTACTAACTCCTGCCAAGTGTGACCTTTAGTGAAAGCACTTGCACTAACTCCTGCCAAGTGTGAGCTTTAGTGAAAGCACTTGTACTAACTCCTGCGATGTGTGAGCTTTAGTGGAAACACTTGTACCAACTCCTGCCAAGTGTGAACCTTAGTGAAAGCACATGTGCTAACTCCTGCCAAGTGTGAGCGTTAGTGGGAGCACCTGTGCGAACTCCTGCCAAGTGTGACCATTAGTGAAAGCACCTGTGCTAACTCCTGCCAAGTGTGAGCCTTAGTGAAAGCACCTGTGCAAACTCGTGCCAAGTGTGACCCTTAGTGAAAGCACCTGTGCTACATTCGGCAAGTTTGAGCTTTACTGAATGCACCTGTGCTACCATCTGCCAAGTGTGAGCTTTAGTGAAAGCACCTGTGCGAACTCCTGCCAAGTGTGACCCTTAGGGAAAGCACCTCTGCTAACTCCTGCCAAGTGTGAGCCTTAGTGAAAGCATCTGTGCTAACTCCTGCCAAGTGTGAGCCTTATTGAAAGCACCTGTGCTAACTCCTGCCAAGTGTGAACCGTAGTGAAAGCACCTGTGCGAACTCGTTCCAAGTGTGACCTTTGGTGAAAGCACCTGTGCTGACTCCTGCCAAGTGTGAACCTTAGTGAAAGCACCTGTGCTAACTCCTGTCAAGTGTGAGCTTTAATGAAAGCACCTGTGCTACATTCGGCACGTGTGAGCTTTGCTGAATGCACCTGTGCTACCATCTGCCAAGTGTGAACTTTAGTGAAAGCACCTGTGCAAACTCCTGCCAAGTGTGACCCTTAGTGAAAGCACCTGTGCAAACTCCTGCCAAGTGTGAGCCTTAGTGAAAGCACCTGTGCGAACTCGTGCCAAGTGTGACCCTTAGTGAAAGCACATGTGCTACATTCGGCAAGTGTGAGCTTTACTGAATGCACCTGTGCTACCATCTGCCAAGTGTGAGCTTTAGTGAAAGCACCTGTGCGAACTCCTGCCAAGTGTGACCCTTAGTGAAAGCACCTGTGCTAACTCCTGCCAAGTGTGAGCCTTAGTGAAAGCATCTGTGCTAACTCCTGCCAAGTGTGAGCCTTATTGAAAGCACCTGTGCTAACTCCTGCCAAGTGTGAACCGTAGTGAAAGCATCTGTGCGAACTCGTGCCAAGTGTGACCCTTAGTGAAATCTCCTGTTCTAACTCCTGCCAAGTGTGAGCCTTAGTGGAAGCACAAGTGCTAACTCCTGCCAAGTGTGACCTTTGGTGAAAGCACCTGTGCTGACTCCTGCCAAGTGTGCACCTTAGTGAAAGCACCTGTGCTAACTCCTGCCAAGTGTGAGCTTTTGTGAAAGCACCTGTGCTAACTTCTGCCAAGTGTTACCCTTAGTGAAAGCTCCTGTTCTAACTCATGCCAAGTGTGACCCTTAGTGAAAGCACCCGTGCTACATTCGGCAAGTGTGAGCTTTGCTGAATGCACCTGTGCTACCATCTGCCAATTCTGAGCCTTAGTAGAAACACCTGTGCTAACTCCTGCCAAGTGTGACTGAGCCTTAGTGGAAGCACATGTGCTATATCTTGCGAAGTGTGAACCTTAGAGGGAGCTCCTGGGCTACATTCGGCAAGTGTGAGCTTTACTGAATGCACCTGTGCTAACTCCTGCCAAGTGTCCCCTTAGTGAAAGCACCTGTGCTAACTCCTGCCAAGTGTGAGCCTTAGTGAAAGCACCTGTGCGAACTCGTGCCAAGTGTGACCCTTAGTGAAAGCACCTGTGCTACATTCAGTAAGTGTGAGCTTTACTGAATGCACCTGTGCTACCATCTGCCAAGTGTGAGCTTTAGTGAAAGCACATGTGCTAACTCCTGCCAAGTGTGAACCGTAGTGAAAGCATCTGTGCGAACTCGTGCCAAGTGTGACCCTTAGTGAAAAATCCTGTTCTAACTCCTGCCAAGTGTGAGCCTTAGTGGAAGCACAAGTGCTAACTCCTGCCAAGTGTGACCTTTGGTAAAAGCACCTGTGCTGACTCCTGCCAAGTGTGAACCTTAGTGAAAGCACCTGTGCTAACTCCTGCCAAGTGTGAGCTTTAGTGAAAGTACCTGTGCTAACTCCTGCCAAGTGTTACCCTTAGTGAAAGCTCCTGTTCTAACTCCTGCCAAGTGTGAGCCTAAGTGAAAGCACCTGTGCGAACACCTGCCAAGTTTGACCCTTAGTGAAAACTCCTGTACTAACTCCTGCCAAGTGTGACCTTTAATGAAAGCACCTGTGCTAACTCCTGCCAAGTGTGACCCTTAGTGAAAGCACCTGTGCTACATTCGGCAATTGTGAGCTTTACTGAATGCACCTGTGCTACCATCTGCCAAGTGTGAGCTTTAGTGAAAGCACCTGTGCAAAGATCTGCCAAGTGTGACCCTTAGTGAAAGCACCTGTGCTAACTCCTGCCAAGTGTGAGCCTTAGTGAAAGCACCTGTGCGAACTCCTGCCAAGTGTGACCCTTAG
This sequence comes from Ambystoma mexicanum, assembly GCF_040938575.1. Taxonomy (NCBI): domain Eukaryota; kingdom Metazoa; phylum Chordata; class Amphibia; order Caudata; family Ambystomatidae; genus Ambystoma; species Ambystoma mexicanum. The sequence goes on from NC_090932.1 coordinate 1,683,046,529, forward strand.
TGAAAGCACCTGTGCTACATTCGGCAAGTGTGAGCTTTACTGAATGCATCTGTGCTACCATCTGCCAAGTGTGAGCTTTAGTGAAAGCACCTGTGCGTACTCCTGCCAAGTGTGACCCTTAGTGAAAGCACCTGTGCAAACTCCTGCCAAGTGTGAGCCTTAGTGAAAGCATCTCTGCTAACTCCTGCCAAGTGTGAGCCTTATTGAAAGCACCTGTGCTAACTCCTGCCAAGTGTGAACCGTAGTGAAAGCACCTGTGCGAACTCGTGCCAAGTGTGACCCTTAGTGAAATCTCCTGTTCTAACTCCTGCCAAGTGTGAGCCTTAGTGGAAGCACAAGTGCTAACTCCTGCCATGTGTGACCTTTGGTGAAAGCACCTGTGCTGACTCCTGCCAAGTGTGAGCGTTAGTGAAAGCACCTGTGCTAACTTCTGCCAAGTATGACCCTTAGTGAAAGCTCCTGTTCTATCTCATGCCAAGTGTGACCCTTAGTGAAAGCACCCATGCTACATTCGGCAAGTGTGAGCTTTGCTGAATGCACCTGTGCTACCATCTGCCAATTCTGAGCCTTAGTAGAAACACCTGTGCTGACTCCTGCCAAGTGTGACCTTTAGGGAAAGCACCTGTACTAACTCCTGCCAAGTGTGAGCTTTAGTGAAAGCACTTGTACTAACTCCTGCCATGTGTGAGCTTTAGTGAAAGCACTTGTACTAACTCCTGCCAAGTGTGAGCTTTAGTGAAAGCACTTGTACTAACTCCTGCCAAGTGTGAGCTTTAGTGAAAGCACTTGTACTAACTCCTGCCAAGTGTGACCTTTAGTGAAAGCACTTGCACTAACTCCTGCCAAGTGTGAGCTTTAGTGAAAGCACTTGTACTAACTCCTGCCATGTGTGAGCTTTAGTGGAAACACTTGTACCAACTCCTGCCAAGTGTGAACCTTAGTGAAAGCACATGTGCTAACTCCTGCCAAGTGTGAGCGTTAGTGGGAGCACCTGTGCGAACTCCTGCCAAGTGTGACCATTAGTGAAAGCACCTGTGCTAACTCCTGCCAAGTGTGAGCCTTAGTGAAAGCACCTGTGCAAACTCGTGCCAAGTGTGACCCTTAGTGAAAGCACCTGTGCTACATTCGGCAAGTTTGAGCTTTACTGAATGCACCTGTGCTACCATCTGCCAAGTGTGAGCTTTAGTGAAAGCACCTGTGCGAACTCCTGCCAAGTGTGACCCTTAGGGAAAGCACCTCTGCTAACTCCTGCCAAGTGTGAGCCTTAGTGAAAGCATCTGTGCTAACTCCTGCCAAGTGTGAGCCTTATTGAAAGCACCTGTGCTAACTCCTGCCAAGTGTGAACCGTAGTGAAAGCACCTGTGCGAACTCGTGCCAAGTGTGACCTTTGGTGAAAGCACCTGTGCTGACTCCTGCCAAGTGTGAACCTTAGTGAAAGCACCTGTGCTAACTCCTTTCAAGTGTGAGCTTTAATGAAAGCACCTGTGCTACATTCGGCACGTGTGAGCTTTGCTGAATGCACCTGTGCTACCATCTGCCAAGTGTGAACTTTAGTGAAAGCACCTGTGCAAACTCCTGCCAAGTGTGACCCTTAGTGAAAGCACCTGTGCAAACTCCTGCCAAGTGTGAGCCTTAGTGAAAGCACCTGTGCGAACTCGTGCCAAGTGTGACCCTTAGTGAAAGCACATGTGCTACATTCGGCAAGTGTGAGCTTTACTGAATGCACCTGTGCTACCATCTGCCAAGTGTGAGCTTTAGTGAAAGCACCTGTGCGAACTCCTGCCAAGTGTGACCCTTAGTGAAAGCACCTGTGCTAACTCCTGCCAAGTGTGAGCCTTAGTGAAAGCATCTGTGCTAACTCCTGCCAAGTGTGAGCCTTATTGAAAGCACCTGTGCTAACTCCTGCCAAGTGTGAACCGTAGTGAAAGCATCTGTGCGAACTCGTGCCAAGTGTGACCCTTAGTGAAATCTCCTGTTCTAACTCCTGCCAAGTGTGAGCCTTAGTGGAAGCACAAGTGCTAACTCCTGCCAAGTGTGACCTTTGGTGAAAGCACCTGTGCTGACTCCTGCCAAGTGTGCACCTTAGTGAAAGCACCTGTGCTAACTCCTGCCAAGTGTGAGCTTTTGTGAAAGCACCTGTGCTAACTTCTGCCAAGTGTGACCCTTAGTGAAAGCTCCTGTTCTAACTCATGCCAAGTGTGACCCTTAGTGAAAGCACCCGTGCTACATTCGGCAAGTGTGAGCTTTGCTGAATGCACCTGTGCTACCATCTGCCAATTCTGAGCCTTAGTAGAAACACCTGTGCTAACTCCTGCCAAGTGTGACTGAGCCTTAGTGGAAGCACATGTGCTATATCTTGCGAAGTGTGAACCTTAGTGGGAGCTCCTGGGCTACATTCGGCAAGTGTGAGCTTTACTGAATGCACCTGTGCTAACTCCTGCCAAGTATCCCCTTAGTGAAAGCACCTGTGCTAACTCCTACCAAGTGTGAGCCTTAGTGAAAGCACCTGTGCGAACTCGTGCCAAGTGTGACCCTTAGTGAAAGCACCTGTGCTACATTCGGCAAGTGTGAGCTTTACTGAATGCACCTGTGCTACCATCTGCCAAGTGTGAGCTTTAGTGAAAGCACCTGTGCGAACTCCTGCCAAGTGTGACCCTTAGTGAAAGCACCTGTGCTAACTCCTGCCAAGTGTGAGCCTTAGTGAAAGCATCTGTGCTAACTCCTGCCAAGTGTGAGCCTTATTGAAAGCACATGTGCTAACTCCTGCCAAGTGTGAACCGTAGTGAAAGCATCTGTGCGAACTCGTGCCAAGTGTGACCATTAGTGAAAAATCCTGTTCTAACTCCTGCCAAGTGTGAGCCTTAGTGGAAGCACAAGTGCTAACTCCTGCCAAGTGTGACCTTTGGTGAAAGCACCTGTGCTGACTCCTGCCAAGTGTGAACCTTAGTGAAAGCACCTGTGCTAACTCCTGCCAAGTGTGAGCTTTAGTGAAAGTACCTGTGCTAACTCCTGCCAAGTGTTACCCTTAGTGAAAGCTCCTGTTCTAACTCCTGCCAAGTGTGTGCCTAAGTGAAAGCACCTGTGCGAACACCTGCCAAGTTTGACCTCACTAAGGGTCACACTTGGCAGGAGTTAGCACAGGTGCTTTCATTAAAGGTCACACTTGGCAGGAGTTAGTACAGGAGTGAAAGCACCTGTGCAAACTCCTGCCAAGTGTGACCCTTAGTGAAAGCACCTGTGCAAACTCCTGCCAAGTGTGAGCCTTAGTGAAAGCACCTGTGCGAACTCGTGCCAAGTGTGACCCTTAGTGAAAGCACATGTGCTACATTCGGCAAGTGTGAGCTTTACTGAATGCACCTGTGCTACCATCTGCCAAGTGTGAGCTTTAGTGAAAGCACCTGTGCGAACTCCTGCCAAGTGTGACCCTTAGTGAAAGCACCTGTGCTAACTCCTGCCAAGTGTGAGCCTTAGTGAAAGCATCTGTGCTAACTCCTGCCAAGTGTGAGCCTTATTGAAAGCACCTGTGCTAACTCCTGCCAAGTGTGAACCGTAGTGAAAGCATCTGTGCGAACTCGTGCCAAGTGTGACCCTTAGTGAAATCTCCTGTTCTAACTCCTGCCAAGTGTGAGCCTTAGTGGAAGCACAAGTGCTAACTCCTGCCAAGTGTGACCTTTGGTGAAAGCACCTGTGCTGACTCCTGCCAAGTGTGCACCTTAGTGAAAGCACCTGTGCTAACTCCTGCCAAGTGTGAGCTTTTGTGAAAGCACCTGTGCTAACTTCTGCCAAGTGTGACCCTTAGTGAAAGCTCCTGTTCTAACTCATGCCAAGTGTGACCCTTAGTGAAAGCACCCGTGCTACATTCGGCAAGTGTGAGCTTTGCTGAATGCACCTGTGCTACCATCTGCCAATTCTGAGCCTTAGTAGAAACACCTGTGCTAACTCCTGCCAAGTGTGACTGAGCCTTAGTGGAAGCACATGTGCTATATCTTGCGAAGTGTGAACCTTAGTGGGAGCTCCTGGGCTACATTCGGCAAGTGTGAGCTTTACTGAATGCACCTGTGCTAACTCCTGCCAAGTGTCCCCTTAGTGAAAGCACCTGTGCTAACTCCTGCCAAGTGTGAGCCTTAGTGAAAGCACCTGTGCGAACTCGTGCCAACTGTGACCCTTAGTGAAAGCACCTGTGCTACATTCGGCAAGTGTGAGCTTTACTGAATGCACCTGTGCTACCATCTGCCAAGTGTGAGCTTTAGTGAAAGCACCTGTGCGAACTCCTGCCAAGTGTGACCCTTAGTGAAAGCACCTGTGCTAACTCCTGCCAAGTGTGAGCCTTAGTGAAAGCATCTGTGCTAACTCCTGCCAAGTGTGAGCCTTATTGAAAGCACATGTGCTAACTCCTGCCAAGTGTGAACCGTAGTGAAAGCATCTGTGCGAACTCGTGCCAAGTGTGACCATTAGTGAAAAATCCTGTTCTAACTCCTGCCAAGTGTGAGCCTTAGTGGAAGCACAAGTGCTAACTCCTGCCAAGTGTGACCTTTGGTGAAAGCACCTGTGCTGACTCCTGCCAAGTGTGAACCTTAGTGAAAGCACCTGTGCTAACTCCTGCCAAGTGTGAGCTTTAGTGAAAGTACCTGTGCTAACTCCTGCCAAGTGTTACCCTTAGTGAAAGCTCCTGTTCTAACTCCTGCCAAGTGTGTGCCTAAGTGAAAGCACCTGTGCGAACACCTGCCAAGTTTGACCCTTAGTGAAAACTCCTGTACTAACTCCTGCCAAGTGTGACCTTTAATGAAAGCACCTGTGCTAACTCCTGCCAAGTGTGACCCTTAGTGAAAGCACCTGTGCTACATTCGGCAATTGTGAGCTTTACTGAAAGCACCTGTGCTACCATCTGCCAAGTGTGAGCTTTAGTGAAAGCACCTGTGCAAAAATCTGCCAAGTGTGACCCTTAGTGAAAGCACCTGTGCTAACTCCTGCCAAGTGTGAGCCTTAGTGAAAGCACCTGTGCGAACTCCTGCCAAGTGTGACCCTTAGTGAAAGCACCTGTGCTACATTCGGCAAGTGTGAGCTTTACTGAATGCATCTGTGCTACCATCTGCCAAGTGTGAGCTTTAGTGAAAGCACCTGTGCGTACTCCTGCCAAGTGTGACCCTTAGTGAAAGCACCTGTGCGAACTCCTGCCAAGTGTGAGCCTTAGTGAAAGCATCTCTGCTAACTCCTGCCAAGTGTGAGCCTTATTGAAAGCACCTGTGCTAACTCCTGCCAAGTGTGAACCGTAGTGAAAGCACCTGTGCGAACTCGTGCCAAGTGTGACCCTTAGTGAAATCTCCTGTTCTAACTCCTGCCAAGTGTGAGCCTTAGTGGAAGCACAAGTGCTAACTCCTGCCATGTGTGACCTTTGGTGAAAGCACCTGTGCTGACTCCTGCCAAGTGTGAGCGTTAGTGAAAGCACCTGTGCTAACTTCTGCCAAGTATGACCCTTAGTGAAAGCTCCTGTTCTATCTCATGCCAAGTGTGACCCTTAGTGAAAGCACCCATGCTACATTCGGCAAGTGTGAGCTTTGCTGAATGCACCTGTGCTACCATCTGCCAATTCTGAGCCTTAGTAGAAACACCTGTGCTGACTCCTGCCAAGTGTGACCTTTAGGGAAAGCACCTGTACTAACTCCTGCCAAGTGTGAGCTTTAGTGAAAGCACTTGTACTAACTCCTGCCATGTGTGAGCTTTAGTGAAAGCACTTGTACTAACTCCTGCCAAGTGTGAGCTTTAGTGAAAGCACTTGTACTAACTCCTGCCAAGTGTGAGCTTTAGTGAAAGCACTTGTACTAACTCCTGCCAAGTGTGACCTTTAGTGAAAGCACTTGCACTAACTCCTGCCAAGTGTGAGCTTTAGTGAAAGCACTTGTACTAACTCCTGCCATGTGTGAGCTTTAGTGGAAACACTTGTACCAACTCCTGCCAAGTGTGAACCTTAGTGAAAGCACATGTGCTAACTCCTGCCAAGTGTGAGCGTTAGTGGGAGCACCTGTGCGAACTCCTGCCAAGTGTGACCATTAGTGAAAGCACCTGTGCTAACTCCTGCCAAGTGTGAGCCTTAGTGAAAGCACCTGTGCAAACTCGTGCCAAGTGTGACCCTTAGTGAAAGCACCTGTGCTACATTCGGCAAGTTTGAGCTTTACTGAATGCACCTGTGCTACCATCTGCCAAGTGTGAGCTTTAGTGAAAGCACCTGTGCGAACTCCTGCCAAGTGTGACCCTTAGGGAAAGCACCTCTGCTAACTCCTGCCAAGTGTGAGCCTTAGTGAAAGCATCTGTGCTAACTCCTGCCAAGTGTGAGCCTTATTGAAAGCACCTGTGCTAACTCCTGCCAAGTGTGAACCGTAGTGAAAGCACCTGTGCGAACTCGTGCCAAGTGTGACCTTTGGTGAAAGCACCTGTGCTGACTCCTGCCAAGTGTGAACCTTAGTGAAAGCACCTGTGCGAACTCCTGCCAAGTGTGACCCTTAGTGAAAGCACCTGTGCTACATTCGGCAAGTGTGAGCTTTACTGAATGCATCTGTGCTACCATCTGCCAAGTGTGAGCTTTAGTGAAAGCACCTGTGCGTACTCCTGCCAAGTGTGACCCTTAGTGAAAGCACCTGTGCGAACTCCTGCCAAGTGTGAGCCTTAGTGAAAGCATCTCTGCTAACTCCTGCCAAGTGTGAGCCTTATTGAAAGCACCTGTGCTAACTCCTGCCAAGTGTGAACCGTAGTGAAAGCACCTGTGCGAACTCGTGCCAAGTGTGACCCTTAGTGAAATCTCCTGTTCTAACTCCTGCCAAGTGTGAGCCTTAGTGGAAGCACAAGTGCTAACTCCTGCCATGTGTGACCTTTGGTGAAAGCACCTGTGCTGACTCCTGCCAAGTGTGAGCGTTAGTGAAAGCACCTGTGCTAACTTCTGCCAAGTATGACCCTTAGTGAAAGCTCCTGTTCTAACTCATGCCAAGTGTGACCCTTAGTGAAAGCACCCATGCTACATTCGGCAAGTGTGAGCTTTGCTGAATGCACCTGTGCTACCATCTGCCAATTCTGAGCCTTAGTAGAAACACCTGTGCTGACTCCTGCCAAGTGTGACCTTTAGGGAAAGCACCTGTACTAACTCCTGCCAAGTGTGAGCTTTAGTGAAAGCACTTGTACTAACTCCTGCCATGTGTGAGCTTTAGTGAAAGCACTTGTACTAACTCCTGCCAAGTTTGAGCTTTAGTGAAAGCACTTGTACTAACTCCTGCCAAGTGTGAGCTTTAGTGAAAGCACTTGTACTAACTCCTGCCAAGTGTGACCTTTAGTGAAAGCACTTGCACTAACTCCTGCCAAGTGTGAGCTTTAGTGAAAGCACTTGTACTAACTCCTGCCATGTGTGAGCTTTAGTGGAAACACTTGTACCAACTCCTGCCAAGTGTGAACCTTAGTGAAAGCACATGTGCTAACTCCTGCCAAGTGTGAGCGTTAGTTGGAGCACCTGTGCGAACTCCTGCCAAGTGTGACCATTAGTGAAAGCACCTGTGCTAACTCCTGCCAAGTGTGAGCCTTAGTGAAAGCACCTGTGCAAACTCGTGCCAAGTGTGACGGTTAGTGAAAGCACCTGTGCTACATTCGGCAAGTTTGAGCTTTACTGAATGCACCTGTGCTACCATCTGCCAAGTGTGAGCTTTAGTGAAAGCACCTGTGCGAACTCCTGCCAAGTGTGACCCTTAGGGAAAGCACCTCTGCTAACTCCTGCCAAGTGTGAGCCTTAGTGAAAGCATCTGTGCTAACTCCTGCCAAGTGTGAGCCTTATTGAAAGCACCTGTGCTAACTCCTGCCAAGTGTGAACCGTAGTGAAAGCACCTGTGCGAACTCGTGCCAAGTGTGACCTTTGGTGAAAGCACCTGTGCTGACTCCTGCCAAGTGTGAACCTTAGTGAAAGCACCTGTGCTAACTCCTGTCAAGTGTGAGCTTTAATGAAAGCACCTGTGCTACATTCGGCACGTGTGAGCTTTGCTGAATGCACCTGTGCTACCATCTGCCAAGTGTGAACTTTAGTGAAAGCACCTGTGCAAACTCCTGCCAAGTGTGACCCTTAGTGAAAGCACCTGTGCAAACTCCTGCCAAGTGTGAGCCTTAGTGAAAGCACCTGTGCGAACTCGTGCCAAGTGTGACCCTTAGTGAAAGCACATGTTTACATTCGGCAAGTGTGAGCTTTACTGAATGCACCTGTGCTACCATCTGCCAAGTGTGAGCTTTAGTGAAAGCACCTGTGCGAACTCCTGCCAAGTGTGACCCTTAGTGAAAGCACCTGTGCTAACTCCTGCCAAGTGTGAGCCTTAGTGAAAGCATCTGTGCTAACTCCTGCCAAGTGTGAGCCTTATTGAAAGCACCTGTGCTAACTCCTGCCAAGTGTGAACCGTAGTGAAAGCATCTGTGCGAACTCGTGCCAAGTGTGACCCTTAGTGAAATCTCTTGTTCTAACTCCTGCCAAGTGTGAGCCTTAGTGGAAGCACAAGTGCTAACTCCTGCCAAGTGTGACCTTTGGTGAAAGCACCTGTGCTGACTCCTGCCAAGTGTGCACCTTAGTGAAAGCACCTGTGCTAACTCCTGCCAAGTGTGAGCTTTTGTGAAAGCACCTGTGCTAACTTCTGCCAAGTGTGACCCTTAGTGAAAGCTCCTGTTCTAACTCATGCCAAGTGTGACCCTTAGTGAAAGCACCCGTGCTACATTCGGCAAGTGTGAGCTTTGCTGAATGCACCTGTGCTACCATCTGCCAATTCTGAGCCTTAGTAGAAACACCTGTGCTAACTCCTGCCAAGTGTGACTGAGCCTTAGTGGAAGCACATGTGCTATATCTTGCGAAGTGTGAACCTTAGTGGGAGCTCCTGGGCTACATTCGGCAAGTGTGAGCTTTACTGAATGCACCTGTGCTAACTCCTGCCAAGTGTCCCCTTAGTGAAAGCACCTGTGCTAACTCCTGCCAAGTGTGAGCCTTAGTGAAAGCACCTGTGCGAACTCGTGCCAAGTGTGACCCTTAGTGAAAGCACCTGTGCTACATTCGGCAAGTGTGAGCTTTACTGAATGCACCTGTGCTACCATCTGCCAAGTGTGAGCTTTAGTGAAAGCACCTGTGCGAACTCCTGCCAAGTGTGACCCTTAGTGAAAGCACCTGTGCTAACTCCTGCCAAGTGTGAGCCTTAGTGAAAGCATCTGTGCTAACTCCTGCCAAGTGTGAGCCTTATTGAAAGCACATGTGCTAACTCCTGCCAAGTGTGAACCGTAGTGAAAGCATCTGTGCGAACTCGTGCCAAGTGTGACCATTAGTGAAAAATCCTGTTCTAACTCCTGCCAAGTGTGAGCCTTAGTGGAAGCACAAGTGCTAACTCCTGCCAAGTGTGACCTTTGGTGAAAGCACCTGTGCTGACTCCTGCCAAGTGTGAACCTTAGTGAAAGCACCTGTGCTAACTCCTGCCAAGTGTGAGCTTTAGTGAAAGTACCTGTGCTAACTCCTGCCAAGTGTTACCCTTAGTGAAAGCTCCTGTTCTAACTCCTGCCAAGTGTGTGCCTAAGTGAAAGCACCTGTGCGAACACCTGCCAAGTTTGACCTCACTAAGGGTCACACTTGGCAGGAGTTAGCACAGGTGCTTTCATTAAAGGTCACACTTGGCAGGAGTTAGTACAGGAGTGAAAGCACCTGTGCAAACTCCTGCCAAGTGTGACCCTTAGTGAAAGCACCTGTGCAAACTCCTGCCAAGTGTGAGCCTTAGTGAAAGCACCTGTGCGAACTCGTGCCAAGTGTGACCCTTAGTGAAAGCACATGTGCTACATTCGGCAAGTGTGAGCTTTACTGAATGCACCTGTGCTACCATCTGCCAAGTGTGAGCTTTAGTGAAAGCACCTGTGCGAACTCCTGCCAAGTGTGACCCTTAGTGAAAGCACCTGTGCTAACTCCTGCCAAGTGTGAGACTTAGTGAAAGCATCTGTGCTAACTCCTGCCAAGTGTGAGCCTTATTGAAAGCACCTGTGCTAACTCCTGCCAAGTGTGAACCGTAGTGAAAGCATCTGTGCGAACTCGTGCCAAGTGTGACCCTTAGTGAAATCTCCTGTTCTAACTCCTGCCAAGTGTGAGCCTTAGTGGAAGCACAAGTGCTAACTCCTGCCAAGTGTGACCTTTGGTGAAAGCACCTGTGCTGACTCCTGCCAAGTGTGCACCTTAGTGAAAGCACCTGTGCTAACTCCTGCCAAGTGTGAGCTTTTGTGAAAGCACCTGTGCTAACTTCTGCCAAGTGTGACCCTTAGTGAAAGCTCCTGTTCTAACTCATGCCAAGTGTGACCCTTAGTGAAAGCACCCGTGCTACATTCGGCAAGTGTGAGCTTTGCTGAATGCACCTGTGCTACCATCTGCCAATTCTGAGCCTTAGTAGAAACACCTGTGCTAACTCCTGCCAAGTGTGACTGAGCCTTAGTGGAAGCACATGTGCTATATCTTGCGAAGTGTGAACCTTAGTGGGAGCTCCTGGGCTACATTCGGCAAGTGTGAGCTTTACTGAATGCACCTGTGCTAACTCCTGCCAAGTGTCCCCTTAGTGAAAGCACCTGTGCTAACTCCTGCCAAGTGTGAGCCTTAGTGAAAGCACCTGTGCGAACTCGTGCCAAGTGTGACCCTTAGTGAAAGCACCTGTGCTACATTCGGCAAGTGTGAGCTTTACTGAATGCACCTGTGCTACCATCTGCCAAGTGTGAGCTTTAGTGAAAGCACCTGTGCGAACTCCTGCCAAGTGTGACCCTTAGTGAAAGCACCTGTGCTAACTCCTGCCAAGTGTGAGCCTTAGTGAAAGCATCTGTGCTAACTCCTGCCAAGTGTGAGCCTTATTGAAAGCACATGTGCTAACTCCTGCCAAGTGTGAACCGTAGTGAAAGCATCTGTGCGAACTCGTGCCAAGTGTGACCATTAGTGAAAAATCCTGTTCTAACTCCTGCCAAGTGTGAGCCTTAGTGGAAGCACAAGTGCTAACCCCTGCCAAGTGTGACCTTTGGTGAAAGCACCTGTGCTGACTCCTGCCAAGTGTGAACCTTAGTGAAAGCACCTGTGCTAACTCCTGCCAAGTGTGAGCTTTAGTGAAAGTACCTGTGCTAACTCCTGCCAAGTGTTACCCTTAGTGAAAGCTCCTGTTCTAACTCCTGCCAAGTGTGTGCCTAAGTGAAAGCACCTGTGCGAACACCTGCCAAGTTTGACCCTTAGTGAAAACTCCTGTACTAACTCCTGCCAAGTGTGACCTTTAATGAAAGCACCTGTGCTAACTCCTGCCAAGTGTGACCCTTAGTGAAAGCACCTGTGCTACATTCGGCAATTGTGAGCTTTACTGAAAGCACCTGTGCTACCATCTGCCAAGTGTGAGCTTTAGTGAAAGCACCTGTGCAAAAATCTGCCAAGTGTGACCCTTAGTGAAAGCACCTGTGCTAACTCCTGCCAAGTGTGAGCCTTAGTGAAAGCACCTGTGCGAACTCCTGCCAAGTGTGACCCTTAGTGAAAGCACCTGTGCTACATTCGGCAAGTGTGAGCTTTACTGAATGCATCTGTGCTACCATCTGCCAAGTGTGAGCTTTAGTGAAAGCACCTGTGCGTACTCCTGCCAAGTGTGACCCTTAGTGAAAGCACCTGTGCGAACTCCTGCCAAGTGTGAGCCTTAGTGAAAGCATCTCTGCTAACTCCTGCCAAGTGTGAGCCTTATTGAAAGCACCTGTGCTAACTCCTGCCAAGTGTGAACCGTAGTGAAAGCACCTGTGCGAACTCGTGCCAAGTGTGACCCTTAGTGAAATCTCCTGTTCTAACTCCTGCCAAGTGTGAGCCTTACTGGAAGCACAAGTGCTAACTCCTGCCATGTGTGACCTTTGGTGAAAGCACCTGTGCTGACTCCTGCCAAGTGTGAGCGTTAGTGAAAGCACCTGTGCTAACTTCTGCCAAGTATGACCCTTAGTGAAAGCTCCTGTTCTATCTCATGCCAAGTGTGACCCTTAGTGAAAGCACCCATGCTACATTCGGCAAGTGTGAGCTTTGCTGAATGCACCTGTGCTACCATCTGCCAATTCTGAGCCTTAGTAGAAACACCTGTGCTGACTCCTGCCAAGTGTGACCTTTAGGGAAAGCACCTGTACTAACTCCTGCCAAGTGTGAGCTTTAGTGAAAGCACTTGTACTAACTCCTGCCATGTGTGAGCTTTAGTGAAAGCACTTGTACTAACTCCTGCCAAGTGTGAGCTTTAGTGAAAGCACTTGTACTAACTCCTGCCAAGTGTGAGCTTTAGTGAAAGCACTTGTACTAACTCCTGCCAAGTGTGACCTTTAGTGAAAGCACTTGCACTAACTCCTGCCAAGTGTGAGCTTTAGTGAAAGCACTTGTACTAACTCCTGCCATGTGTGAGCTTTAGTGGAAACACTTGTACCAACTCCTGCCAAGTGTGAACCTTAGTGAAAGCACATGTGCTAACTCCTGCCAAGTGTGAGCGTTAGTGGGAGCACCTGTGCGAACTCCTGCCAAGTGTGACCATTAGTGAAAGCACCTGTGCTAACTCCTGCCAAGTGTGAGCCTTAGTGAAAGCACCTGTGCAAACTCGTGCCAAGTGTGACCCTTAGTGAAAGCACCTGTGCTACATTCGGCAAGTTTGAGCTTTACTGAATGCACCTGTGCTACCATCTGCCAAGTGTGAGCTTTAGTGAAAGCACCTGTGCGAACTCCTGCCAAGTGTGACCCTTAGGGAAAGCACCTCTGCTAACTCCTGCCAAGTGTGAGCCTTAGTGAAAGCATCTGTGCTAACTCCTGCCAAGTGTGAGCCTTATTGAAAGCACCTGTGCTAACTCCTGCCAAGTGTGAACCATAGTGAAAGCACCTGTGCGAACTCGTGCCAAGTGTGACCTTTGGTGAAAGCACCTGTGCTGACTCCTGCCAAGTGTGAACCTTAGTGAAAGCACCTGAGCTAACTCCTGTCAAGTGTGAGCTTTAATGAAAGCACCTGTGCTACATTCGGCACGTGTGAGCTTTGCTGAATGCACCTGTGCTACCATCTGCCAATTCTGAGCCTTAGTAGAAACACCTGTGCTAACTCCTGCCAAGTGTGACTGAGCCTTAGTGGAAGCACATGTGCTACATTCGGCAAGTGTGAGCTTTACTGAATGCATCTGTGCTACCATCTGCTAAGTGTGAGCCTTCTTAGAAGCACATGGGCTACCATCTGCCAATTCTGAGGCTTAGTAGAAGCACCTGCCCTAGCTTCTGCCAAGTGTGAGACTTAGTGACAGCACATGTGCTGACTCCTGCCAAGTGTGACCTTTAGGGAAAGCACCTGTGCAAACTCCTAAGTGTGACCTTTAGTGAAAGCACTTGTACTAATTCCTGCCAAGTGTGACCTTTAGGGAAAGCACCTGTGCGAACTCCTGCCAAGTGTGAGCTTTAGTGAAAGCACTTGTACTAACTCCTGCCATGTGTGAGCTTTAGTGAAAGCACTTGTACCAACTCCTGCCAAGTGTGACCTCTAGTGAAAGCACTTGTACTAACTCCTGCCAAGTGTGACCTTTAGGGAAAGCACATATGTTAACTCCTGCCAAGTGTGAAGCTTAGTGAAAGAACCTGTGCTAACTCCTGCCAAGTGTGAGCGTTAGTGGGAGCACCTGTGCGAACTCCTGCCAAGTGTGACCATTGGCAAAAGCATCTGTGCTTACTCCTGCCAAGTGTGTGCTTTAGTGAAAGCACCTGTGCTAACTCCTGCCAAGTGTGACCTTTAGTGAAAGCACCTGTGCTTACTCCTGCCAAGGGTGTGCTTTAGTGAAAGCATGTGTGCTAACTCCTGCCAAGTGTGAACCTTAGTGAAAGCACTTGTGCTACCTTCTGCCAAGTTTGAGCTTCAGTGAAAGCACCTGTGCCAACCCATGCCAAGTGTAGCCCTTAGTGAAAGCACCTGTGCTAACTCCCGCCAAGTGTGAGATTTAGTGAAAGCTCCTGTTTTAACTGCTGCCAAGTGTAGCCCTTAGTGAAAGCACTTGTGATAACTCCTGTCAAGTGTGACCCTTAGTGAAAACTCCTGTACTAACTCCTGCCAAGTGTGAGCTTTAATGAAAGCACCTGTGCTAACTTCTGCCAAGTGTAGCCCTTAGTGAATGCACATGTGCTAACTCCTGTCAAGTGTAAGCTTTGGTGAAAGCTCCTGTTATAACTTCTGGCAAGTGTGAGCTTTAGTTAAAGGCCCTGTGCTAACTCCTGCCAAGAGTTACCCTTAGTGAAAGCTCCTGTTCTAACTCCTGCCAAGTGTGACCCTAAGTGAAAGCACCTGTGCGAACACCTGCCAAGTGTGACCCTTAGTGAAAACCCCTGTACTAACTCCTGCCAAGTGTGAGCTTTAATGAAAGCACCTGTGCTAACTTCTGCCAAGTGTGACCCTTAGTGAAATCACCTGTGCTACATTCGGCAAGTGTGAGCTTTACTGAATGCACCTGTGCTACCATCTGCCAAGTGTGAGCTTTAGTGAAAGCACCTGTGCGAACTCCTGCCAAGTGTGACCCTTAGTGAAAGCACCTGTGCTAACTCCTGCCAAGTGTGAGCCTTAGTGAAAGCACCTGTGCGAACTTGTGCCAAGTGTGACCCTTAGTGAAAACACCTGTGCTACATTCGGCAAGTGTGAGCTTTACTGAATGCACCTGTGCTACCATCTGCCAAGTGTGTGCTTTAGTGAAAGCACCTGTGCGAACTCCTGCCAAGTGTGACCCTTAGTGAAAGCACCTGTGCTAACTCCTGCCAAGTGTGAGCTTTAGTGAAAGCATCTGTGCTAACTCCTGCCAAGTGTGAGCCTTATTGAAAGCACCTGTGCTAACTCCTGCCAAGTGTGAACCGTAGTGAAAGCACCTGTGTGAACTCGTGCCAAGTGTGACCCTTAGTGAAATCTCCTGTTCTCACTCCTGCCAAGTGTGACCCTTAGTGAAAGCACCTGTGCTACATTCGGCAAGTGTGAGCTTTACTGAATGCATCTGTGCTACCATCTGCCAAGTGTGAGCTTTAGTGAAAGCACCTGTGCGAATTCGTGCCAAGTGTGACCCTTAGTGAAATCTCCTGTTCTAACTCCTGCCAAGTGTGAGCCTTAGTGGAAGCACACGTGCTAACTCCTGCCATGTGTGCCCTTTGGTGAAAGCACCTGTGCTGACTCCTGCCAAGTGTGAGCGTTAGTGAAAGCACCTGTGCTAACTTCTGCCAAGTATGACCCTTAGTGAAAGCTCCTGTTCTAACTCATGCCAAGTGTGAGCTTTAGTGAAAGCACTTGTACTAACTCCTGCCAAGTCTGAGCTTTAGTGAAAGCACTTGTACTAACTCCTGCCAAGTGTGACCTTTAGTGAAAGCACTTGCACTAACTCCTGCCAAGTGTGAGCTTTAGTGAAAGCACTTGTACTAACTCCAGCGATGTGTGAGCTTTAGTGGAAACACTTGTACCAACTCCTGCCAAGTGTGAACCTTAGTGAAAGCACATGTGCTAACTCCTGCCAAGTGTGAGCGTTAGTGGGAGCACCTGTGCGAACTCCTGCCAAGTGTGACCATTAGTGAAAGCACCTGTGCTAACTCCTGCCAAGTGTGAGCCTTAGTGAAAGCACCTGTGCAAACTCGTGCCAAGTGTGACCCTTAGTGAAAGCACCTGTGCTACATTCGGCAAGTTTGAGCTTTACTGAATGCACCTGTGCTACCATCTGCCAAGTGTGAGCTTTAGTGAAAGCACCTGTGCGAACTCCTGCCAAGTGTGACCCTTAGGGAAAGCACCTCTGCTAACTCCTGCCAAGTGTGAGCCTTAGTGAAAGCATCTGTGCTAACTCCTGCCAAGTGTGAGCCTTATTGAAAGCACCTGTGCTAACTCCTGCCAAGTGTGAACCGTAGTGAAAGCACCTGTGCGAACTCGTTCCAAGTGTGACCTTTGGTGAAAGCACCTGTGCTGACTCCTGCCAAGTGTGAACCTTAGTGAAAGCACCTGTGCTAACTCCTGTCAAGTGTGAGCTTTAATGAAAGCACCTGTGCTACATTCGGCACGTGTGAGCTTTGCTGAATGCACCTGTGCTACCATCTGCCAAGTGTGAACTTTAGTGAAAGCACCTGTGCAAACTCCTGCCAAGTGTGACCCTTAGTGAAAGCACCTGTGCAAACTCCTGCCAAGTGTGAGCATTAGTGAAAGCACCTGTGCGAACTCGTGCCAAGTGTGACCCTTAGTGAAAGCACATGTGCTACATTCGGCAAGTGTGAGCTTTACTGAATGCACCTGTGCTACCATCTGCCAAGTGTGAGCTTTAGTGAAAGCACCTGTGCGAACTCCTGCCAAGTGTGACCCTTAGTGAAAGCACCTGTGCTAACTCCTGCCAAGTGTGAGCCTTAGTGAAAGCATCTGTGCTAACTCCTGCCAAGTGTGAGCCTTATTGAAAGCACCTGTGCTAACTCCTGCCAAGTGTGAACCGTAGTGAAAGCATCTGTGCGAACTCGTGCCAAGTGTGACCCTTAGTGAAATCTCCTGTTCTAACTCCTGCCAAGTGTGAGCCTTAGTGGAAGCACAAGTGCTAACTCCTGCCAAGTGTGACCTTTGGTGAAAGCACCTGTGCTGACTCCTGCCAAGTGTGCACCTTAGTGAAAGCACCTGTGCTAACTCCTGCCAAGTGTGAGCTTTTGTGAAAGCACCTGTGCTAACTTCTGCCAAGTGTTACCCTTAGTGAAAGCTCCTGTTCTAACTCATGCCAAGTGTGACCCTTAGTGAAAGCACCCGTGCTACATTCGGCAAGTGTGAGCTTTGCTGAATGCACCTGTGCTACCATCTGCCAATTCTGAGCCTTAGTAGAAACACCTGTGCTAACTCCTGCCAAGTGTGACTGAGCCTTAGTGGAAGCACATGTGCTATATCTTGCGAAGTGTGAACCTTAGAGGGAGCTCCTGGGCTACATTCGGCAAGTGTGAGCTTTACTGAATGCACCTGTGCTAACTCCTGCCAAGTGTCCCCTTAGTGAAAGCACCTGTGCTAACTCCTGCCAAGTGTGAGCCTTAGTGAAAGCACCTGTGCGAACTCGTGCCAAGTGTGACCCTTAGTGAAAGCACCTGTGCTACATTCAGTAAGTGTGAGCTTTACTGAATGCACCTGTGCTACCATCTGCCAAGTGTGAGCTTTAGTGAAAGCACATGTGCTAACTCCTGCCAAGTGTGAACCGTAGTGAAAGCATCTGTGCGAACTCGTGCCAAGTGTGACCCTTAGTGAAAAATCCTGTTCTAACTCCTGCCAAGTGTGAGCCTTAGTGGAAGCACAAGTGCTAACTCCTGCCAAGTGTGACCTTTGGTGAAAGCACCTGTGCTGACTCCTGCCAAGTGTGAACCTTAGTGAAAGCACCTGTGCTAACTCCTGCCAAGTGTGAGCTTTAGTGAAAGTACCTGTGCTAACTCCTGCCAAGTGTTACCCTTAGTGAAAGCTCCTGTTCTAACTCCTGCCAAGTGTGAGCCTAAGTGAAAGCACCTGTGCGAACACCTGCCAAGTTTGACCCTTAGTGAAAACTCCTGTACTAACTCCTGCCAAGTGTGACCTTTAATGAAAGCACCTGTGCTAACTCCTGCCAAGTGTGACCCTTAGTGAAAGCACCTGTGCTACATTCGGCAATTGTGAGCTTTACTGAATGCACCTGTGCTACCATCTGCCAAGTGTGAGCTTTAGTGAAAGCACCTGTGCAAAGATCTGCCAAGTGTGACCCTTAGTGAAAGCACCTGTGCTAACTCCTGCCAAGTGTGAGCCTTAGTGAAAGCACCTGTGCGAACTCCTGCCAAGTGTGACCCTTAGTGAAAGCACCTGTGCTACATTCGGCAAGTGTGAGCTTTACTGAATGCATCTGTGCTACCATCTGCCAAGTGTGAGCTTTAGTGAAAGCACCTGTGCGTACTCCTGCCAAGTGTGACCCTTAGTGAAAGCACCTGTGCAAACTCCTGCCAAGTGTGAGCCTTAGTGAAAGCATCTCTGCTAACTCCTGCCAAGTGTGAGCCTTATTGAAAGCACCTGTGCTAACTCCTGCCAAGTGTGAACCGTAGTGAAAGCACCTGTGCGAACTCGTGCCAAGTGTGACCCTTAGTGAAATCTCCTGTTCTAACTCCTGCCAAGTGTGAGCCTTAGTGGAAGCACAAGTGCTAACTCCTGCCATGTGTGACCTTTGGTGAAAGCACCTGTGCTGACTCCTGCCAAGTGTGAGCGTTAGTGAAAGCACCTGTGCTAACTTCTGCCAAGTATGACCCTTAGTGAAAGCTCCTGTTCTATCTCATGCCAAGTGTGACCCTTAGTGAAAGCACCCATGCTACATTCGGCAAGTGTGAGCTTTGCTGAATGCACCTGTGCTACCATCTGCCAATTCTGAGCCTTAGTAGAAACACCTGTGCTGACTCCTGCCAAGTGTGACCTTTAGGGAAAGCACCTGTACTAACTCCTGCCAAGTGTGAGCTTTAGTGAAAGCACTTGTACTAACTCCTGCCATGTGTGAGCTTTAGTGAAAGCACTTGTACTAACTCCTGCCAAGTGTGAGCTTTAGTGAAAGCACTTGTACTAACTCCTGCCAAGTGTGAGCTTTAGTGAAAGCACTTGTACTAACTCCTGCCAAGTGTGACCTTTAGTGAAAGCACTTGCACTAACTCCTGCCAAGTGTGAGCTTTAGTGAAAGCACTTGTACTAACTCCTGCCATGTGTGAGCTTTAGTGGAAACACTTGTACCAACTCCTGCCAAGTGTGAACCTTAGTGAAAGCACATGTGCTAACTCCTGCCAAGTGTGAGCGTTAGTGGGAGCACCTGTGCGAACTCCTGCCAAGTGTGACCATTAGTGAAAGCACCTGTGCTAACTCCTGCCAAGTGTGAGCCTTAGTGAAAGCACCTGTGCAAACTCGTGCCAAGTGTGACCCTTAGTGAAAGCACCTGTGCTACATTCGGCAAGTTTGAGCTTTACTGAATGCACCTGTGCTACCATCTGCCAAGTGTGAGCTTTAGTGAAAGCACCTGTGCGAACTCCTGCCAAGTGTGACCCTTAGGGAAAGCACCTCTGCTAACTCCTGCCAAGTGTGAGCCTTAGTGAAAGCATCTGTGCTAACTCCTGCCAAGTGTGAGCCTTATTGAAAGCACCTGTGCTAACTCCTGCCAAGTGTGAACCGTAGTGAAAGCACCTGTGCGAACTCGTGCCAAGTGTGACCTTTGGTGAAAGCACCTGTGCTGACTCCTGCCAAGTGTGAACCTTAGTGAAAGCACCTGTGCTAACTCCTGTCAAGTGTGAGCTTTAATGAAAGCACCTGTGCTACATTCGGCACGTGTGAGCTTTGCTGAATGCACCTGTGCTACCATCTGCCAAGTGTGAACTTTAGTGAAAGCACCTGTGCAAACTCCTGCCAAGTGTGACCCTTAGTGAAAGCACCTGTGCAAACTCCTGCCAAGTGTGAGCCTTAGTGAAAGCACCTGTGCGAACTCGTGCCAAGTGTGACCCTTAGTGAAAGCACATGTGCTACATTCGGCAAGTGTGAGCTTTACTGAATGCACCTGTGCTACCATCTGCCAAGTGTGAGCTTTAGTGAAAGCACCTGTGCGAACACCTGCCAAGTGTGACCCTTAGTGAAAGCACCTGTGCTAACTCCTGCCAAGTGTGAGCCTTAGTGAAAGCATCTGTGCTAACTCCTGCCAAGTGTGAGCCTTATTGAAAGCACCTGTGCTAACTCCTGCCAAGTGTGAACCGTAGTGAAAGCATCTGTGCGAACTCGTGCCAAGTGTGACCCTTAGTGAAATCTCCTGTTCTAACTCCTGCCAAGTGTGAGCCTTAGTGGAAGCACAAGTGCTAACTCCTGCCAAGTGTGACCTTTGGTGAAAGCACCTGTGCTGACTCCTGCCAAGTGTGCACCTTAGTGAAAGCACCTGTGCTAACTCCTGCCAAGTGTGAGCTTTTGTGAAAGCACCTGTGCTAACTTCTGCCAAGTGTGACCCTTAGTGAAAGCTCCTGTTCTAACTCATGCCAAGTGTGACCCTTAGTGAAAGCACCCGTGCTACATTCGGCAAGTGTGAGCTTTGCTGAATGCACCTGTGCTACCATCTGCCAATTCTGAGCCTTAGTAGAAACACCTGTGCTAACTCCTGCCAAGTGTGACTGAGCCTTAGTGGAAGCACATGTGCTATATCTTGCGAAGTGTGAACCTTAGTGGGAGCTCCTGGGCTACATTCGGCAAGTGTGAGCTTTACTGAATGCACCTGTGCTAACTCCTGCCAAGTATCCCCTTAGTGAAAGCACCTGTGCTAACTCCTACCAAGTGTGAGCCTTAGTGAAAGCACCTGTGCAAACTCGTGCCAAGTGTGACCCTTAGTGAAAGCACCTGTGCTACATTCGGCAAGTGTGAGCTTTACTGAATGCACCTGTGCTACCATCTGCCAAGTGTGAGCTTTAGTGAAAGCACCTGTGCGAACTCCTGCCAAGTGTGACCCTTAGTGAAAGCACCTGTGCTAACTCCTGCCAAGTGTGAGCCTTAGTGAAAGCATCTGTGCTAACTCCTGCCAAGTGTGAGCCTTATTGAAAGCACATGTGCTAACTCCTGCCAAGTGTGAACCGTAGTGAAAGCATCTGTGCGAACTCGTGCCAAGTGTGACCATTAGTGAAAAATCCTGTTCTAACTCCTGCCAAGTGTGAGCCTTAGTGGAAGCACAAGTGCTAACTCCTGCCAAGTGTGACCTTTGGTGAAAGCACCTGTGCTGACTCCTGCCAAGTGTGAACCTTAGTGAAAGCACCTGTGCTAACTCCTGCCAAGTGTGAGCTTTAGTGAAAGTACCTGTGCTAACTCCTGCCAAGTGTTACCCTTAGTGAAAGCTCCTGTTCTAACTCCTGCCAAGTGTGTGCCTAAGTGAAAGCACCTGTGCGAACACCTGCCAAGTTTGACCTCACTAAGGGTCACACTTGGCAGGAGTTAGCACAGGTGCTTTCATTAAAGGTCACACTTGGCAGGAGTTAGTACAGGAGTGAAAGCACCTGTGCAAACTCCTGCCAAGTGTGACCCTTAGTGAAAGCACCTGTGCAAACTCCTGCCAAGTGTGAGCCTTAGTGAAAGCACCTGTGCGAACTCGTGCCAAGTGTGACCCTTAGTGAAAGCACATGTGCTACATTCGGCAAGTGTGAGCTTTACTGAATGCACCTGTGCTACCATCTGCCAAGTGTGAGCTTTAGTGAAAGCACCTGTGCGAACTCCTGCCAAGTGTGACCCTTAGTGAAAGCACCTGTGCTAACTCCTGCCAAGTGTGAGCCTTAGTGAAAGCATCTGTGCTAACTCCTGCCAAGTGTGAGCCTTATTGAAAGCATCTGTGCTAACTCCTGCCAAGTGTGAACCGTAGTGAAAGCATCTGTGCGAACTCGTGCCAAGTGTGACCCTTAGTGAAATCTCCTGTTCTAACTCCTGCCAAGTGTGAGCCTTAGTGGAAGCACAAGTGCTAACTCCTGCCAAGTGTGACCTTTGGTGAAAGCACCTGTGCTGACTCCTGCCAAGTGTGCACCTTAGTGAAAGCACCTGTGCTAACTCCTGCCAAGTGTGAGCTTTTGTGAAAGCACCTGTGCTAACTTCTGCCAAGTGTGACCCTTAGTGAAAGCTCCTGTTCTAACTCATGCCAAGTGTGACCCTTAGTGAAAGCACCCGTGCTACATTCGGCAAGTGTGAGCTTTGCTGAATGCACCTTTGCTACCATCTGCCAATTCTGAGCCTTAGTAGAAACACCTGTGCTAACTCCTGCCAAGTGTGACTGAGCCTTAGTGGAAGCACATGTGCTATATCTTGCGAAGTGTGAACCTTAGTGGGAGCTCCTGGGCTACATTCGGCAAGTGTGAGCTTTACTGAATGCACCTGTGCTAACTCCTGCCAAGTGTCCCCTTAGTGAAAGCACCTGTGCTAACTCCTGCCAAGTGTGAGCCTTAGTGAAAGCACCTGTGCGAACTCGTGCCAACTGTGACCCTTAGTGAAAGCACCTGTGCTACATTCGGCAAGTGTGAGCTTTACTGAATGCACCTGTGCTACCATCTGCCAAGTGTGAGCTTTAGTGAAAGCACCTGTGCGAACTCCTGCCAAGTGTGACCCTTAGTGAAAGCACCTGTGCTAACTCCTGCCAAGTGTGAGCCTTAGTGAAAGCATCTGTGCTAACTCCTGCCAAGTGTGAGCCTTATTGAAAGCACATGTGCTAACTCCTGCCAAGTGTGAACCGTAGTGAAAGCATCTGTGCGAACTCGTGCCAAGTGTGACCATTAGTGAAAAATCCTGTTCTAACTCCTGCCAAGTGTGAGCCTTAGTGGAAGCACAAGTGCTAACTCCTGCCAAGTGTGACCTTTGGTGAAAGCACCTGTGCTGACTCCTGCCAAGTGTGAACCTTAGTGAAAGCACCTGTGCTAACTCCTGCCAAGTGTGAGCTTTAGTGAAAGTACCTGTGCTAACTCCTGCCAAGTGTTACCCTTAGTGAAAGCTCCTGTTCTAACTCCTGCCAAGTGTGTGCCTAAGTGAAAGCACCTGTGCGAACACCTGCCAAGTTTGACCCTTAGTGAAAACTCCTGTACTAACTCCTGCCAAGTGTGACCTTTAATGAAAGCACCTGTGCTAACTCCTGCCAAGTGTGACCCTTAGTGAAAGCACCTGTGCTACATTCGGCAATTGTGAGCTTTACTGAAAGCACCTGTGCTACCATCTGCCAAGTGTGAGCTTTAGTGAAAGCACCTGTGCAAAAATCTGCCAAGTGTGACCCTTAGTGAAAGCACCTGTGCTAACTCCTGCCAAGTGTGAGCCTTAGTGAAAGCACCTGTGCGAACTCCTGCCAAGTGTGACCCTTAGTGAAAGCACCTGTGCTACATTCGGCAAGTGTGAGCTTTACTGAATGCATCTGTGCTACCATCTGCCAAGTGTGAGCTTTAGTGAAAGCACCTGTGCGTACTCCTGCCAAGTGTGACCCTTAGTGAAAGCACCTGTGCGAACTCCTGCCAAGTGTGAGCCTTAGTGAAAGCATCTCTGCTAACTCCTGCCAAGTGTGAGCCTTATTGAAAGCACCTGTGCTAACTCCTGCCAAGTGTGAACCGTAGTGAAAGCACCTGTGCGAACTCGTGCCAAGTGTGACCCTTAGTGAAATCTCCTGTTCTAACTCCTGCCAAGTGTGAGCCTTAGTGGAAGCACAAGTGCTAACTCCTGCCATGTGTGACCTTTGGTGAAAGCACCTGTGCTGACTCCTGCCAAGTGTGAGCGTTAGTGAAAGCACCTGTGCTAACTTCTGCCAAGTATGACCCTTAGTGAAAGCTCCTGTTCTATCTCATGCCAAGTGTGACCCTTAGTGAAAGCACCCATGCTACATTCGGCAAGTGTGAGCTTTGCTGAATGCACCTGTGCTACCATCTGCCAATTCTGAGCCTTAGTAGAAACACCTGTGCTGACTCCTGCCAAGTGTGACCTTTAGGGAAAGCACCTGTACTAACTCCTGCCAAGTGTGAGCTTTAGTGAAAGCACTTGTACTAACTCCTGCCATGTGTGAGCTTTAGTGAAAGCACTTGTACTAACTCCTGCCAAGTGTGAGCTTTAGTGAAAGCACTTGTACTAACTCCTGCCAAGTGTGAGCTTTAGTGAAAGCACTTGTACTAACTCCTGCCAAGTGTGACCTTTAGTGAAAGCACTTGCACTAACTCCTGCCAAGTGTGAGCTTTAGTGAAAGCACTTGTACTAACTCCTGCCATGTGTGAGCTTTAGTGGAAACACTTGTACCAACTCCTGCCAAGTGTGAACCTTAGTGAAAGCACATGTGCTAACTCCTGCCAAGTGTGAGCGTTAGTGGGAGCACCTGTGCGAACTCCTGCCAAGTGTGACCATTAGTGAAAGCACCTGTGCTAACTCCTGCCAAGTGTGAGCCTTAGTGAAAGCACCTGTGCAAACTCGTGCCAAGTGTGACCCTTAGTGAAAGCACCTGTGCTACATTCGGCAAGTTTGAGCTTTACTGAATGCACCTGTGCTACCATCTGCCAAGTGTGAGCTTTAGTGAAAGCACCTGTGCGAACTCCTGCCAAGTGTGACCCTTAGGGAAAGCACCTCTGCTAACTCCTGCCAAGTGTGAGCCTTAGTGAAAGCATCTGTGCTAACTCCTGCCAAGTGTGAGCCTTATTGAAAGCACCTGTGCTAACTCCTGCCAAGTGTGAACCGTAGTGAAAGCACCTGTGCGAACTCGTGCCAAGTGTGACCTTTGGTGAAAGCACCTGTGCTGACTCCTGCCAAGTGTGAACCTTAGTGAAAGCACCTGTGCTAACTCCTGTCAAGTGTGAGCTTTAATGAAAGCACCTGTGCTACATTCGGCACGTGTGAGCTTTGCTGAATGCACCTGTGCTACCATCTGCCAAGTGTGAACTTTAGTGAAAGCACCTGTGCAAACTCCTGCCAAGTGTGACCCTTAGTGAAAGCACCTGTGCAAACTCCTGCCAAGTGTGAGCCTTAGTGAAAGCACCTGTGCGAACTCGTGCCAAGTGTGACCCTTAGTGAAAGCACATGTGCTACATTCGGCAAGTGTGAGCTTTACTGAATGCACCTGTGCTACCATCTGCCAAGTGTGAGCTTTAGTGAAAGCACCTGTGCGAACTCCTGCCAAGTGTGACCCTTAGTGAAAGCACCTGTGCTAACTCCTGCCAAGTGTGAGCCTTAGTGAAAGCATCTGTGCTAACTCCTGCCAAGTGTGAGCCTTATTGAAAGCACCTGTGCTAACTCCTGCCAAGTGTGAACCGTAGTGAAAGCATCTGTGCGAACTCGTGCCAAGTGTGACCCTTAGTGAAATCTCCTGTTCTAACTCCTGCCAAGTGTGAGCCTTAGTGGAAGCACAAGTGCTAACTCCTGCCAAGTGTGACCTTTGGTGAAAGCACCTGTGCTGACTCCTGCCAAGTGTGCACCTTAGTGAAAGCACCTGTGCTAACTCCTGCCAAGTGTGAGCTTTTGTGAAAGCACCTGTGCTAACTTCTGCCAAGTGTGACCCTTAGTGAAAGCTCCTGTTCTAACTCATGCCAAGTGTGACCCTTAGTGAAAGCACCCGTGCTACATTCGGCAAGTGTGAGCTTTGCTGAATGCACCTGTGCTACCATCTGCCAATTCTGAGCCTTAGTAGAAACACCTGTGCTAACTCCTGCCAAGTGTGACTGAGCCTTAGTGGAAGCACATGTGCTATATCTTGCGAAGTGTGAACCTTAGTGGGAGCTCCTGGGCTACATTCGGCAAGTGTGAGCTTTACTGAATGCACCTGTGCTAACTCCTGCCAAGTATCCCCTTAGTGAAAGCACCTGTGCTAACTCCTACCAAGTGTGAGCCTTAGTGAAAGCACCTGTGCGAACTCGTGCCAAGTGTGACCCTTAGTGAAAGCACCTGTGCTACATTCGGCAAGTGTGAGCTTTACTGAATGCACCTGTGCTACCATCTGCCAAGTGTGAGCTTTAGTGAAAGCACCTGTGCGAACTCCTGCCAAGTGTGACCCTTAGTGAAAGCACCTGTGCTAACTCCTGCCAAGTGTGAGCCTTAGTGAAAGCATCTGTGCTAACTCCTGCCAAGTGTGAGCCTTATTGAAAGCACATGTGCTAACTCCTGCCAAGTGTGAACCGTAGTGAAAGCATCTGTGCGAACTCGTGCCAAGTGTGACCATTAGTGAAAAATCCTGTTCTAACTCCTGCCAAGTGTGAGCCTTAGTGGAAGCACAAGTGCTAACTCCTGCCAAGTGTGACCTTTGGTGAAAGCACCTGTGCTGACTCCTGCCAAGTGTGAACCTTAGTGAAAGCACCTGTGCTAACTCCTGCCAAGTGTGAGCTTTAGTGAAAGTACCTGTGCTAACTCCTGCCAAGTGTTACCCTTAGTGAAAGCTCCTGTTCTAACTCCTGCCAAGTGTGTGCCTAAGTGAAAGCACCTGTGCGAACACCTGCCAAGTTTGACCTCACTAAGGGTCACACTTGGCAGGAGTTAGCACAGGTGCTTTCATTAAAGGTCACACTTGGCAGGAGTTAGTACAGGAGTGAAAGCACCTGTGCAAACTCCTGCCAAGTGTGACCCTTAGTGAAAGCACCTGTGCAAACTCCTGCCAAGTGTGAGCCTTAGTGAAAGCACCTGTGCGAACTCGTGCCAAGTGTGACCCTTAGTGAAAGCACATGTGCTACATTCGGCAAGTGTGAGCTTTACTGAATGCACCTGTGCTACCATCTGCCAAGTGTGAGCTTTAGTGAAAGCACCTGTGCGAACTCCTGCCAAGTGTGACCCTTAGTGAAAGCACCTGTGCTAACTCCTGCCAAGTGTGAGCCTTAGTGAAAGCATCTGTGCTAACTCCTGCCAAGTGTGAGCCTTATTGAAAGCACCTGTGCTAACTCCTGCCAAGTGTGAACCGTAGTGAAAGCATCTGTGCGAACTCGTGCCAAGTGTGACCCTTAGTGAAATCTCCTGTTCTAACTCCTGCCAAGTGTGAGCCTTAGTGGAAGCACAAGTGCTAACTCCTGCCAAGTGTGACCTTTGGTGAAAGCACCTGTGCTGACTCCTGCCAAGTGTGCACCTTAGTGAAAGCACCTGTGCTAACTCCTGCCAAGTGTGAGCTTTTGTGAAAGCACCTGTGCTAACTTCTGCCAAGTGTGACCCTTAGTGAAAGCTCCTGTTCTAACTCATGCCAAGTGTGACCCTTAGTGAAAGCACCCGTGCTACATTCGGCAAGTGTGAGCTTTGCTGAATGCACCTGTGCTACCATCTGCCAATTCTGAGCCTTAGTAGAAACACCTGTGCTAACTCCTGCCAAGTGTGACTGAGCCTTAGTGGAAGCACATGTGCTATATCTTGCGAAGTGTGAACCTTAGTGGGAGCTCCTGGGCTACATTCGGCAAGTGTGAGCTTTACTGAATGCACCTGTGCTAACTCCTGCCAAGTGTCCCCTTAGTGAAAGCACCTGTGCTAACTCCTGCCAAGTGTGAGCCTTAGTGAAAGCACCTGTGCGAACTCGTGCCAACTGTGACCCTTAGTGAAAGCACCTGTGCTACATTCGGCAAGTGTGAGCTTTACTGAATGCACCTGTGCTACCATCTGCCAAGTGTGAGCTTTAGTGAAAGCACCTGTGCGAACTCCTGCCAAGTGTGACCCTTAGTGAAAGTACCTGTGCTAACTCCTGCCAAGTGTGAGCCTTAGTGAAAGCATCTGTGCTAACTCCTGCCAAGTGTGAGCCTTATTGAAAGCACATGTGCTAACTCCTGCCAAGTGTGAACCGTAGTGAAAGCATCTGTGCGAACTCGTGCCAAGTGTGACCATTAGTGAAAAATCCTGTTCTAACTCCTGCCAAGTGTGAGCCTTAGTGGAAGCACAAGTGCTAACTCCTGCCAAGTGTGACCTTTGGTGAAAGCACCTGTGCTGACTCCTGCCAAGTGTGAACCTTAGTGAAAGCACCTGTGCTAACTCCTGCCAAGTGTGAGCTTTAGTGAAAGTACCTGTGCTAACTCCTGCCAAGTGTTACCCTTAGTGAAAGCTCCTGTTCTAACTCCTGCCAAGTGTGTGCCTAAGTGAAAGCACCTGTGCGAACACCTGCCAAGTTTGACCCTTAGTGAAAACTCCTGTACTAACTCCTGCCAAGTGTGACCTTTAATGAAAGCACCTGTGCTAACTCCTGCCAAGTGTGACCCTTAGTGAAAGCACCTGTGCTACATTCGGCAATTGTGAGCTTTACTGAAAGCACCTGTGCTACCATCTGCCAAGTGTGAGCTTTAGTGAAAGCACCTGTGCAAAAATCTGCCAAGTGTGACCCTTAGTGAAAGCACCTGTGCTAACTCCTGCCAAGTGTGAGCCTTAGTGAAAGCACCTGTGCGAACTCCTGCCAAGTGTGACCCTTAGTGAAAGCACCTGTGCTACATTCGGCAAGTGTGAGCTTTACTGAATGCATCTGTGCTACCATCTGCCAAGTGTGAGCTTTAGTGAAAGCACCTGTGCGTACTCCTGCCAAGTGTGACCCTTAGTGAAAGCACCTGTGCGAACTCCTGCCAAGTGTGAGCCTTAGTGAAAGCATCTCTGCTAACTCCTGCCAAGTGTGAGCCTTATTGAAAGCACCTGTGCTAACTCCTGCCAAGTGTGAACCGTAGTGAAAGCACCTGTGCGAACTCGTGCCAAGTGTGACCCTTAGTGAAATCTCCTGTTCTAACTCCTGCCAAGTGTGAGCCTTAGTGGAAGCACAAGTGCTAACTCCTGCCATGTGTGACCTTTGGTGAAAGCACCTGTGCTGACTCCTGCCAAGTGTGAGCGTTAGTGAAAGCACCTGTGCTAACTTCTGCCAAGTATGACCCTTAGTGAAAGCTCCTGTTCTATCTCATGCCAAGTGTGACCCTTAGTTAAAGCACCCATGCTACATTCGGCAAGTGTGAGCTTTGCTGAATGCACCTGTGCTACCATCTGCCAATTCTGAGCCTTAGTAGAAACACCTGTGCTGACTCCTGCCAAGTGTGACCTTTAGGGAAAGCACCTGTACTAACTCCTGCCAAGTGTGAGCTTTAGTGAAAGCACTTGTACTAACTCCTGCCATGTGTGAGCTTTAGTGAAAGCACTTGTACTAACTCCTGCCAAGTGTGAGCTTTAGTGAAAGCACTTGTACTAACTCCTGCCAAGTGTGAGCTTTAGTGAAAGCACTTGTACTAACTCCTGCCAAGTGTGACCTTTAGTGAAAGCACTTGCACTAACTCCTGCCAAGTGTGAGCTTTAGTGAAAGCACTTGTACTAACTCCTGCCATGTGTGAGCTTTAGTGGAAACACTTGTACCAACTCCTGCCAAGTGTGAACCTTAGTGAAAGCACATGTGCTAACTCCTGCCAAGTGTGAGCGTTAGTGGGAGCACCTGTGCGAACTCCTGCCAAGTGTGACCATTAGTGAAAGCACCTGTGCTAACTCCTGCCAAGTGTGAGCCTTAGTGAAAGCACCTGTGCAAACTCGTGCCAAGTGTGACCCTTAGTGAAAGCACCTGTGCTACATTCGGCAAGTTTGAGCTTTACTGAATGCACCTGTGCTACCATCTGCCAAGTGTGAGCTTTAGTGAAAGCACCTGTGCGAACTCCTGCCAAGTGTGACCCTTAGGGAAAGCACCTCTGCTAACTCCTGCCAAGTGTGAGCCTTAGTGAAAGCATCTGTGCTAACTCCTGCCAAGTGTGAGCCTTATTGAAAGCACCTGTGCTAACTCCTGCCAAGTGTGAACCGTAGTGAAAGCACCTGTGCGAACTCGTGCCAAGTGTGACCTTTGGTGAAAGCACCTGTGCTGACTCCTGCCAAGTGTGAACCTTAGTGAAAGCACCTGTGCTAACTCCTGTCAAGTGTGAGCTTTAATGAAAGCACCTGTGCTACATTCGGCACGTGTGAGCTTTGCTGAATGCACCTGTGCTACCATCTGCCAATTCTGAGCCTTAGTAGAAACACCTGCCCTAGCTTCTGCCAAGTGTGAGACTTAGTGACAGCACATGTGCTGACTCCTGCCAAGTGTGACCTTTAGGGAAAGCACCTGTGCAAACTCCTAAGTGTGACCTTTAGTGAAAGCACTTGTACTAATTCCTGCCAAGTGTGACCTTTAGGGAAAGCACCTGTGCGAACTCCTGCCAAGTGTGAGCTTTAGTGAAAGCACTTGTACTAACTCCTGCCATGTGTGAGCTTTAGTGAAAGCACTTGTACCAACTCCTGCCAAGTGTGACCTCTAGTGAAAGCACCTGTGCTAACTTCTGCCAAGTGTAGCCCTTAGTGAATGCACATGTGCTAACTCCTGTCAAGTGTAAGCTTTGGTGAAAGCTCCTGTTATAACTTCTGGCAAGTGTGAGCTTTAGTTAAAGGCCCTGTGCTAACTCCTGCCAAGAGTTACCCTTAGTGAAAGCTCCTGTTCTAACTCCTGCCAAGTGTGACCCTAAGTGAAAGCACCTGTGCGAACACCTGCCAAGTGTGACCCTTAGTGAAAACCCCTGTACTAACTCCTGCCAAGTGTGAGCTTTAATGAAAGCACCTGTGCTAACTTCTGCCAAGTGTGACCCTTAGTGAAATCACCTGTGCTACATTCGGCAAGTGTGAGCTTTACTGAATGCACCTGTGCTACCATCTGCCAAGTGTGAGCTTTAGTGAAAGCACCTGTGCGAACTCCTGCCAAGTGTGACCCTTAGTGAAAGCACCTGTGCTAACTCCTGCCAAGTGTGAGCCTTAGTGAAAGCACCTGTGCGAACTTGTGCCAAGTGTGACCCTTAGTGAAAACACCTGTGCTACATTCGGCAAGTGTGAGCTTTACTGAATGCACCTGTGCTACCATCTGCCAAGTGTGTGCTTTAGTGAAAGCACCTGTGCGAACTCCTGCCAAGTGTGACCCTTAGTGAAAGCACCTGTGCTAACTCCTGCCAAGTGTGAGCTTTAGTGAAAGCATCTGTGCTAACTCCTGCCAAGTGTGAGCCTTATTGAAAGCACCTGTGCTAACTCCTGCCAAGTGTGAACCGTAGTGAAAGCACCTGTGTGAACTCGTGCCAAGTGTGACCCTTAGTGAAATCTCCTGTTCTCACTCCTGCCAAGTGTGACCCTTAGTGAAAGCACCTGTGCTACATTCGGCAAGTGTGAGCTTTACTGAATGCATCTGTGCTACCATCTGCCAAGTGTGAGCTTTAGTGAAAGCACCTGTGCGAACTCGTGCCAAGTGTGACCCTTAGTGAAATCTCCTGTTCTAACTCCTGCCAAGTGTGAGCCTTAGTGGAAGCACAAGTGCTAACTCCTGCCATGTGTGACCTTTGGTGAAAGCACCTGTGCTGACTCCTGCCAAGTGTGAGCGTTAGTGAAAGCACCTGTGCTAACTTCTGCCAAGTATGACCCTTAGTGAAAGCTCCTGTTCTAACTCATGCCAAGTGTGACCCTTAGTGAAAGCACCCATGCTACATTCGGCAAGTGTGAGCTTTGCTGAATGCACCTGTGCTACCATCTGCCAATTCTGAGCCTTAGTAGAAACACCTGTGCTGACTCCTGCCAAGTGTGACCTTTAGGGAAAGCACCTGTACTAACTCCTGCCAAGTGTGAGCTTTAGTGAAAGCACTTGTACTAACTCCTGCCATGTGTGAGCTTTAGTGAAAGCACTTGTACTAACTCCTGCCAAGTGTGAGCTTTAGTGAAAGCACTTTTACTAACTCCTGCCAAGTGTGAGCTTTAGTGAAAGCACTTGTACTAACTCCTGCCAAGTGTGACCTTTAGTGAAAGCACTTGCACTAACTCCTGCCAAGTGTGAGCTTTAGTGAAAGCACTTGTACTAACTCCTGCCATGTGTGAGCTTTAGTGGAAACACTTGTACCAACTCCTGCCAAGTGTGAACCTTAGTGAAAGCACATGTGCTAACTCCTGCCAAGTGTGAGCGTTAGTGGGAGCACCTGTGCGAACTCCTGCCAAGTGTGACCATTAGTGAAAGCACCTGTGCTAACTCCTGCCAAGTGTGAGCCTTAGTGAAAGCACCTGTGCAAACTCGTGCCAAGTGTGACCCTTAGTGAAAGCACCTGTGCTACATTCGGCAAGTTTGAGCTTTACTGAATGCACCTGTGCTACCATCTGCCAAGTGTGAGCTTTAGTGAAAGCACCTGTGCGAACTCCTGCCAAGTGTGACCCTTAGGGAAAGCACCTCTGCTAACTCCTGCCAAGTGTGAGCCTTAGTGAAAGCATCTGTGCTAACTCCTGCCAAGTGTGAGCCTTATTGAAAGCACCTGTGCTAACTCCTGCCAAGTGTGAACCGTAGTGAAAGCACCTGTGCGAACTCGTGCCAAGTGTGACCTTTGGTGAAAGCACCTGTGCTGACTCCTGCCAAGTGTGAACCTTAGTGAAAGCACCTGTGCTAACTCCTGTCAAGTGTGAGCTTTAATGAAAGCACCAGTGCTACATTCGGCACGTGTGAGCTTTGCTGAATGCACCTGTGCTACCATCTGCCAAGTGTGAACTTTAGTGAAAGCACCTGTGCAAACTCCTGCCAAGTGTGACCCTTAGTGAAAGCACCTGTGCAAACTCCTGCCAAGTGTGAGCCTTAGTGAAAGCACCTGTGCGAACTCGTGCCAAGTGTGACCCTTAGTGAAAGCACATGTGCTACATTCGGCAAGTGTGAGCTTTACTGAATGCACCTGTGCTACCATCTGCCAAGTGTGAGCTTTAGTGAAAGCACCTGTGCGAACTCCTGCCAAGTGTGACCCTTAGTGAAAGCACCTGTGCTAACTCCTGCCAAGTGTGAGCCTTAGTGAAAGCATCTGTGCTAACTCCTGCCAAGTGTGAGCCTTATTGAAAGCACCTGTGCTAACTCCTGCCAAGTGTGAACCGTAGTGAAAGCATCTGTGCGAACTCGTGCCAAGTGTGACCCTTAGTGAAATCTCCTGTTCTAACTCCTGCCAAGTGTGAGCCTTAGTGGAAGCACAAGTGCTAACTCCTGCCAAGTGTGACCTTTGGTGAAAGCACCTGTGCTGACTCCTGCCAAGTGTGCACCTTAGTGAAAGCACCTGTGCTAACTCCTGCCGAGTGTGAGCTTTTGTGAAAGCACCTGTGCTAACTTCTGCCAAGTGTGACCCTTAGTGAAAGCTCCTGTTCTAACTCATGCCAAGTGTGACCCTTAGTGAAAGCACCCGTGCTACATTCGGCAAGTGTGAGCTTTGCTGAATGAACCTGTGCTACCATCTGCCAATTCTGAGCCTTAGTAGAAACACCTGTGCTAACTCCTGCCAAGTGTGACTGAGCCTTAGTGGAAGCACATGTGCTATATCTTGCGAAGTGTGAACCTTAGTGGGAGCTCCTGGGCTACATTCGGCAAGTGTGAGCTTTACTGAATGCACCTGTGCTAACTCCTGCCAAGTGTCCCCTTAGTGAAAGCACCTGTGCTAACTCCTGCCAAGTGTGAGCCTTAGTGAAAGCACCTGTGCGAACTCGTGCCAAGTGTGACCCTTAGTGAAAGCACCTGTGCTACATTCAGTAAGTGTGAGCTTTACTGAATGCACCTGTGCTACCATCTGCCAAGTGTGAGCTTTAGTGAAAGCACCTGTGCGAACTCCTGCCAAGTGTGACCCTTAGTGAAAGCACCTGTGCTAACTCCTGCCAAGTGTGAGCCTTAGTGAAAGCATCTGTGCTAACTCCTGCCAAGTGTGAGCCTTATTGAAAGCACATGTGCTAACTCCTGCCAAGTGTGAACCGTAGTGAAAGCATCTGTGCGAACTCGTGCCAAGTGTGACCCTTAGTGAAAAATCCTGTTCTAACTCCTGCCAAGTGTGAGCCTTAGTGGAAGCACAAGTGCTAACTCCTGCCAAGTGTGACCTTTGGTGAAAGCACCTGTGCTGACTCCTGCCAAGTGTGAACCTTAGTGAAAGCACCTGTGCTAACTCCTGCCAAGTGTGAGCTTTAGTGAAAGTACCTGTGCTAACTCCTGCCAAGTGTTACCCTTAGTGAAAGCTCCTGTTCTAACTCCTGCCAAGTGTGAGCCTAAGTGAAAGCACCTGTGCGAACACCTGCCAAGTTTGACCCTTAGTGAAAACTCCTGTACTAACTCCTGCCAAGTGTGACCTTTAATGAAAGCACCTGTGCTAACTCCTGCCAAGTGTGACCCTTAGTGAAAGCACCTGTGCTACATTCGGCAATTGTGAGCTTTACTGAATGCACCTGTGCTACCATCTGCCAAGTGTGAGCTTTAGTGAAAGCACCTGTGCAAAAATCTGCCAAGTGTGACCCTTAGTGAAAGCACCTGTGCTAACTCCTGCCAAGTGTGAGCCTTAGTGAAAGCACCTGTGCGAACTCCTGCCAAGTGTGAGCCTTAGTGAAAGCACCTGTGCTACATTCGGCAAGTGTGAGCTTTACTGAATGCATCTGTGCTACCATCTGCCAAGTGTGAGCTTTAGTGAAAGCACCTGTGCGTACTCCTGCCAAGTGTGACCCTTAGTGAAAGCACCTGTGCAAACTCCTGCCAAGTGTGAGCCTTAGTGAAAGCATCTCTGCTAACTCCTGCAAAGTGTGAGCCTTATTGAAAGCACCTGTGCTAACTCCTGCCAAGTGTGAACCGTAGTGAAAGCACCTGTGCGAACTCGTGCCAAGTGTGACCCTTAGTGAAATCTCCTGTTCTAACTCCTGCCAAGTGTGAGCCTTAGTGGAAGCACAAGTGCTAACTCCTGCCATGTGTGACCTTTGGTGAAAGCACCTGTGCTGACTCCTGCCAAGTGTGAGCGTTAGTGAAAGCACCTGTGCTAACTTCTGCCAAGTATGACCCTTAGTGAAAGCTCCTGTTCTATCTCATGCCAAGTGTGACCCTTAGTGAAAGCACCCATGCTACATTCGGCAAGTGTGAGCTTTGCTGAATGCACCTGTGCTACCATCTGCCAATTCTGAGCCTTAGTAGAAACACCTGTGCTGACTCCTGCCAAGTGTGACCTTTAGGGAAAGCACCTGTACTAACTCCTGCCAAGTGTGAGCTTTAGTGAAAGCACTTGTACTAACTCCTGCCATGTGTGAGCTTTAGTGAAAGCACTTGTACTAACTCCTGCCAAGTGTGAGCTTTAGTGAAAGCACTTGTACTAACTCCTGCCAAGTGTGAGCTTTAGTGAAAGCACTTGTACTAACTCCTGCCAAGTGTGACCTTTAGTGAAAGCACTTGCACTAACTCCTGCCAAGTGTGAGCTTTAGTGAAAGCACTTGTACTAACTCCTGCCATGTGTGAGCTTTAGTGGAAACACTTGTACTAACTCCTGCCAAGTGTGAACCTTAGTGAAAGCACATGTGCTAACTCCTGCCAAGTGTGAGCATTAGTGGGAGCACCTGTGCGAACTCCTGCCAAGTGTGACCATTAGTGAAAGCACCTGTGCTAACTCCTGCCAAGTGTGAGCCTTAGTGAAAGCACCTGTGCAAACTCGTGCCAAGTGTGACCCTTAGTGAAAGCACCTGTGCTACATTCGGCAAGTTTGAGCTTTACTGAATGCACCTGTGCTACCATCTGCCAAGTGTGAGCTTTAGTGAAAGCACCTGTGCGAACTCCTGCCAAGTGTGACCCTTAGGGAAAGCACCTCTGCTAACTCCTGCCAAGTGTGAGCCTTAGTGAAAGCATCTGTGCTAACTCCTGCCAAGTGTGAGCCTTATTGAAAGCACCTGTGCTAACTCCTGCCAAGTGTGAACCGTAGTGAAAGCACCTGTGCGAACTCGTGCCAAGTGTGACCTTTGGTGAAAGCACCTGTGCTGACTCCTGCCAAGTGTGAACCTTAGTGAAAGCACCTGTGCTAACTCCTGTCAAGTGTGAGCTTTAATGAAAGCACCTGTGCTACATTCGGCACGTGTGAGCTTTGCTGAATGCACCTGTGCTACCATCTGCCAATTCTGAGCCTTAGTAGAAACACCTGTGCTAACTCCTGCCAAGTGTGACTGAGCCTTAGTGGAAGCACATGTGCTACATTCGGCAAGTGTGAGCTTTACTGAATGCATCTGTGCTACCATCTGCTAAGTGTGAGCCTTCTTAGAAGCACATGGGCTACCATCTGCCAATTCTGAGGCTTAGTAGAAGCACCTGCCCTAGCTTCTGCCAAGTGTGAGACTTAGTGACAGCACATGTGCTGACTCCTGCCAAGTGTGACCTTTAGGGAAAGCACCTGTGCAAACTCCTAAGTGTGACCTTTAGTGAAAGCACTTGTACTAATTCCTGCCAAGTGTGACCTTTAGGGAAAGCACCTGTGCGAACTCCTGCCAAGTGTGAGCTTTAGTGAAAGCACTTGTACTAACTCCTGCCATGTGTGAGCTTTAGTGAAAGCACTTGTACCAACTCCTGCCAAGTGTGACCTCTAGTGAAAGCACTTGTACTAACTCCTGCCAAGTGTGACCTTTAGGGAAAGCACATATGTTAACTCCTGCCAAGTGTGAACCTTAGTGAAAGAACCTGTGCTAACTCCTGCCAAGTGTGAGCGTTAGTGGGAGCACCTGTGCGAACTCCTGCCAAGTGTGACCATTAGCAAAAGCATCTGTGCTTACTCCTGCCAAGTGTGTGCTTTAGTGAAAGCACCTGTGCTAACTCCTGCCAAGTGTGACCTTTAGTGAAAGCACCTGTGCTTACTCCTGCCAAGGGTGTGCTTTAGTGAAAGCATGTGTGCTAACTCCTGCCAAGTGTGAACCTTAGTGAAAGCACTTGTGCTACCTTCTGCCAAGTTTGAGCTTCAGTGAAAGTACCTGTGCCAACCCATGCCAAGTGTAGCCCTTAGTGAAAGCACCTGTGCTAACTCCCGCCAAGTGTGAGATTTAGTGAAAGCTCCTGTTTTAACTGCTGCCAAGTGTAGCCCTTAGTGAAAGCACTTGTGATAACTCCTGTCAAGTGTGACCCTTAGTGAAAACTCCTGTACTAACTCCTGCCAAGTGTGAGCTTTAATGAAAGCACCTGTGCTAACTTCTGCCAAGTGTAGCCCTTAGTGAATGCACATGTGCTAACTCCTGTCAAGTGTAAGCTTTGGTGAAAGCTCCTGTTATAACTTCTGGCAAGTGTGAGCTTTAGTTAAAGGCCCTGTGCTAACTCCTGCCAAGAGTTACCCTTAGTGAAAGCTCCTGTTCTAACTCCTGCCAAGTGTGACCCTAAGTGAAAGCACCTGTGCGAACACCTGCCAAGTGTGACCCTTAGTGAAAACCCCTGTACTAACTCCTGCCAAGTGTGAGCTTTAATGAAAGCACCTGTGCTAACTTCTGCCAAGTGTGACCCTTAGTGAAATCACCTGTGCTACATTCGGCAAGTGTGAGCTTTACTGAATGCACCTGTGCTACCATCTGCCAAGTGTGAGCTTTAGTGAAAGCACCTGTGCGAACTCCTGCCAAGTGTGACCCTTAGTGAAAGCACCTGTGCTAACTCCTGCCAAGTGTGAGCCTTAGTGAAAGCACCTGTGCGAACTTGTGCCAAGTGTGACCCTTAGTGAAAACACCTGTGCTACATTCGGCAAGTGTGAGCTTTACTGAATGCACCTGTGCTACCATCTGCCAAGTGTGTGCTTTAGTGAAAGCACCTGTGCGAACTCCTGCCAAGTGTGACCCTTAGTGAAAGCACCTGTGCTAACTCCTGCCAAGTGTGAGCTTTAGTGAAAGCATCTGTGCTAACTCCTGCCAAGTGTGAGCCTTATTGAAAGCACCTGTGCTAACTCCTGCCAAGTGTGAACCGTAGTGAAAGCACCTGTGTGAACTCGTGCCAAGTGTGACCCTTAGTGAAATCTCCTGTTCTCACTCCTGCCAAGTGTGACCCTTAGTGAAAGCACCTGTGCTACATTCGGCAAGTGTGAGCTTTACTGAATGCATCTGTGCTACCATCTGCCAAGTGTGAGCTTTAGTGAAAGCACCTGTGCGTATTCCTGCCAAGTGTGACCCTTAGTGAAAGCACCTGTGCGAACTCCTGCCAAGTGTGAGCCTTAGTGAAAGCATCTCTGCTAACTCCTGCCAAGTGTGAGCCTTATTGAAAGCACCTGTGCTAACTCCTGCCAAGTGTGAACCGTAGTGAAAGCACCTGTGCGAACTCGTGCCAAGTGTGACCCTTAGTGAAATCTCCTGTTCTAACTCCTGCCAAGTGTGAGCCTTAGTGGAAGCACAAGTGCTAACTCCTGCCATGTGTGACCTTTGGTGAAAGCACCTGTGCTGAGTCCTGCCAAGTGTGAGCGTTAGTGAAAGCACCTGTGCTAACTTCTGTCAAGTATGACCCTTAGTGAAAGCTCCTGTTCTAACTCATGCCAAGTGTGACCCTTAGTGAAAGCACCCATGCTACATTCGGCAAGTGTGAGCTTTGCTGAATGCACCTGTGCTACCATCTGCCAATTCTGAGCCTTAGTAGAAACACCTGTGCTGACTCCTGCCAAGTGTGACCTTTAGGGAAAGCACCTGTACTAACTCCTGCCAAGTGTGAGCTTTAGTGAAAGCACTTGTACTAACTCCTGCCATGTGTGAGCTTTAGTAAAAGCACTTGTACTAACTCCTGCCAAGTGTGAGCTTTAGTGAAAGCACTTGTACTAACTCCTGCCAAGTGTGAGCTTTAGTGAAAGCACTTGTACTAACTCCTGCCAAGTGTGACCTTTAGTGAAAGCACTTGCACTAACTCCTGCCAAGTGTGAGCTTTAGTGAAAGCACTTGTACTAACTCCTGCCATGTGTGAGCTTTAGTGGAAACACTTGTACCAACTCCTGCCAAGTGTGAACCTTAGTGAAAGCACATGTGCTGACTCCTGCCAAGTGTGAGCGTTAGTGGGAGCACCTGTGCGAACTCCTGCCAAGTGTGACCATTAGTGAAAGCACCTGTGCTAACTCCTGCCAAGTGTGAGCCTTAGTGAAAGCACCTGTGCAAACTCGTGCCAAGTGTAACCCTCAGTGAAAGCACCTGTGCTATATTCGGCAAGTTTGAGCTTTACTGAATGCACCTGTGCTACCATCTGCCAAGTGTGAGCTTTAGTGAAAGCACCTGTGCGAACTCCTGCCAAGTGTGACCCTTAGGGAAAGCACCTCTACTAACTCCTGCCAAGTGTGAGCCTTAGTGAAAGCATCTGTGCTAACTCCTGCCAAGTGTGAGCCTTATTGAAAGCACCTGTGCTAACTCCTGCCAAGTGTGAACCGTAGTGAAAGCACCTGTGCGAACTCGTGCCAAGTGTGACCTTTGGTGAAAGCACCTGTGCTGACTCCTGCCAAGTGTGAACCTTAGTGAAAGCACCTGTGCTAACTCCTGTCAAGTGTGAGCTTTAATGAAAGCACCTGTGCTACATTCGGCACGTGTGAGCTTTGCTGAATGCACCTGTGCTACCATCTGCCAATTCTGAGCCTTAGTAGAAACACCTGTGCTAACTCCTGCCAAGTGTGACTGAGCCTTAGTGGAAGCACATGTGCTACATTCGGCAAGTGTGAGCTTTACTGAATGCATCTGTGCTACCATCTGCTAAGTGTGAGCCTTCTTAGAAGCACATGGGCTACCATCTGCCAATTCTGAGGCTTAGTAGAAGCACCTGCCCTAGCTTCTGCCAAGTGTGAGACTTAGTGACAGCACATGTGCTGACTCCTGCCAAGTGTGACCTTTAGGGAAAGCACCTGTGCAAACTCCTAAGTGTGACCTTTAGTGAAAGCACTTGTACTAATTCCTGCCAAGTGTGACCTTTAGGGAAAGCACCTGTGCGAACTCCTGCCAAGTGTGAGCTTTAGTGAAAGCACTTGTACTAACTCCTGCCATGTGTGAGCTTTAGTGAAAGCACTTGTACCAACTCCTGCCAAGTGTGACCTCTAGTGAAAGCACTTGTACTAACTCCTGCCAAGTGTGACCTTTAGGGAAAGCACATATGTTAACTCCTGCCAAGTGTGAACCTTAGTGAAAGAACCTGTGCTAACTCCTGCCAAGTGTGAGCGTTAGTGGGAGCACCTGTGCGAACTCCTGCCAAGTGTGACCATTAGCAAAAGCATCTGTGCTTACTCCTGCCAAGTGTGTGCTTTAGTGAAAGCACCTGTGCTAACTCCTGCCAAGTGTGACCTTTAGTGAAAGCACCTGTGCTTACTCCTGCCAAGGGTGTGCATTAGTGAAAGCATGTGTGCTAACTCCTGCCAAGTGTGAACCTTAGTGAAAGCACTTTTGCTACCTTCTGCCAAGTTTGAGCTTCAGTGAAAGCACCTGTGCCAACCCATGCCAAGTGTAGCCCTTAGTGAAAGCACATGTGCTAACTCCTGCCAAGTGTGAGATTTAGTGAAAGCTCCTGTTTTAACTGCTGCCAAGTGTAGCCCTTAGTGAAAGCACTTGTGATAACTCCTGTCAAGTGTGACCCTTAGTGAAAACTCCTGTACTAACTCCTGCCAAGTGTGAGCTTTAATGAAAGCACCTGTGCTAACTTCTGCCAAGTGTAGCCCTTAGTGAATGCACATGTGCTAACTCCTGTCAAGTGTACGCTTTGGTGAAAGCTCCTGTTATAACTTCTGGCAAGTGTGAGCTTTAGTTAAAGGCCCTGTGCTAACTCCTGCCAAGTGTTACCCTTAGTGAAAGCTCCTGTTCTAACTCCTGCCAAGTGTGACCCTAAGTGAAAGCACCTGTGCGAACACCTGCCAAGTGTGACCCTTAGTGAAAACCCCTGTACTAACTCCTGCCAAGTGTGAGCTTTAATGAAAGCACCTGTGCTAACTTCTGCCAAGTGTGACCCTTAGTGAAATCACCTGTGCTACATTCGGCAAGTGTGAGCTTTACTGAATGCACCTGTGCTACCATCTGCCAAGTGTGAGCTTTAGTGAAAGCACCTGTGCGAACTCCTGCCAAGTGTGACCCTTAGTGAAAGCACCTGTGCTAACTCCTGCCAAGTGTGAGCCTTAGTGAAAGCACCTGTGCGAACTTGTGCCAAGTGTGACCCTTAGTGAAAACATCTGTGCTACATTCGGCAAGTGTGAGCTTTACTGAATGCACCTGTGCTACCATCTGCCAAGTGTGTGCTTTAGTGAAAGCACCTGTGCGAACTCCTGCCAAGTGTGACCCTTAGTGAAAGCACCTGTGCTAACTCCTGCCAAGTGTGAGCTTTAGTGAAAGCATCTGTGCTAACTCCTGCCAAGTGTGAGCCTTATTGAAAGCACCTGTGCTAACTCCTGCCAAGTGTGAACCGTAGTGAAAGCACCTGTGTGAACTCGTGCCAAGTGTGACCCTTAGTGAAATCTCCTGTTCTCACTCCTGCCAAGTGTGAGCCTTAGTGGAAGCACAAGTGCTAACTCCTGCCAAGTGTGACCTTTGGTGAAAGCACCTGTGCTGTCTCCTGCCAAGTGTGAACCTTAGTGAAAGCACCTGTGCTAACTCCTGCCAAGTGTGAGCTTTAGTGAAAGCACCTGTGCTAACTTCTGCCAAGTGTGACCCTTAGTGAAAGCTCCTGTTCTAACTCATGCCAAGTGTGACCCTTAGCAAAGGCATCTGTGCTTACTCCTGCCAAGTGTGTGCTTTACTGAAAGCACCTGTGCTAACTCCTGCCAAGTGTGACCTTTAGTGAAAGCACCTGTGCTTACCCCTGCCAAGGGTGTGCTTTAGTGAAAGCACGTGTGCTAACTCCTGCCAAGTGTGAACCTTAGTGAAAGCACTTGTGCTACCTTCTGCCAAGTTTGAGCTTCAGTGAAAGCACCTGTGCCAACCCATGCCAAGTGTAGCCCTTAGTGAAAGCACATGTGCTAACTCCCGCCAAGTGTGAGATTTAGTGAAAGCTCCTGTTTTAACTGCTGCCAAGTGTAGCCCTTAGTGAAAGCACATGTGCTAACTCCTGTCAAGTGTGACCCTTAGTGAAAACTCCTGTACTAACTCCTGCCAAGTGTGAGCTTTAATGAAAGCACCTGTGCTAACTTCTGCCAAGTGTGACCCTTAGTGAAAGCACCTGTGCTACATTCGGCAAGTGTGAGCTTTACTGATTGCACCTGTGCCACCATCTGCCAAGTGTGAGCTTTAGTGAAAGCACCTGGGGAACTCCTGCCAAGTGTGACCCTTAGTGAAAGCACCTGTGCTAACTCCTGCCAAGTGTGAGCCTTAGTGAAAGCACCTGTGCGAACTTGTGCCAAGTGTGACCCTTAGTGAAAACACCTATGCTACATTCGGCAAGTGTGAGCTTTACTGAATGCACCTGTGCTACCATCTGCCAAGTGTGTGCTTTAGTGAAAGCACCTGTGCAAACTCCTGCCAAGTGTGACCCTTAGTGAAAGCACCTGTGCTAACTCCTGCCAAGTGTGAGCTTTAGTGAAAGCATCTGTGCTAACTCCTGCCAAGTGTGAGCCTTATTGAAAGCACCTGTGCTAACTCCTGCCAAGTGTGAACCGTAGTGAAAGCACCTGTGCGAACTCGTGCCAAGTGTGACCCTTAGTGAAATCTCCTGTTCTAACTCCTGCCAAGTGTGAGCCTTAGTGG
Source organism: Ambystoma mexicanum (assembly GCF_040938575.1). Classification (NCBI taxonomy): domain Eukaryota; kingdom Metazoa; phylum Chordata; class Amphibia; order Caudata; family Ambystomatidae; genus Ambystoma; species Ambystoma mexicanum. The sequence goes on from NC_090932.1 coordinate 1,683,088,411, forward strand.
AAGCACAAGTGCTAACTCCTGCCAAGTGTGACCTTTGGTGAAAGCACCTGTGCTGACTCCTGCCAAGTGTGAACCTTAGTGAAAGCACCTGTGCTAACTCCTGCCAAGTGTGAGCTTTAGTGAAAGCACCTGTGCTAACTTCTGCCAAGTGTGACCCTTAGTGAAAGCTCCTGTTCTAACTCATGCAAAGTGTGACCCTTAGTGAAAGCTCCCGTGTGCACCCGGCAAGTGTGAGCTTTGCTGAATGCACCTTTGCTACCATCTGCCAATTCTGAGCCTTAGTAGAAACACCTGTGCTAACTCCTGCCAAGTGTGACTGAGCCTTAGTGGAAGCACATGTGCTATATCTTGCGAAGTGTGAACCTTAGTTGGAGCTCATGGGCTACATTCGGCAAGTGTGTGCTTTACTGAATGCACCTGTGCTACCATCTGCTAAGTGTGAGCCTTCCTAGAAGGACATGGACTACCATCTGCCAATTCTGAGCGTTAGTAGAAGCACCTGCGCTAGCTTCTGCCAAGTCTGAGACTTAGTGACAGCACATGTGCTGACTCCTGCCAAGTGTGACCTTTAGGGAAAGCACCTGTGCAAACTTTTAAGTGTGACCTTTAGTGAACGCACTTGTACTAACTCCTGCCAAGTGTGACCTTTAGTGAAAGCACTTGTACTAACTCCTGCCAAGTGTGAGCTTTAGTGAAAGCACTTGTACTAACTCCTGCGATGTGTGAGCTTTAGTGAAAGCACTTGTACCAACTCCTGTCAAGTGTGACCTTTAGTGAAAGCACTTGTACTAACTCCTTCCAATTGTGACCTTTAGGGAAAGCACATGTGTTAACTCCTGCCAAGTGTGAACCTCAGTGAAAGCATCTGGGCTAACTCCTGCCAAGTGTGATCCTTAGTGAAAGCACATGTGCTAACTCCTGCCAAGTGTGAACCTTAGTGAAAGCCTCTGGGCTAACTCCTGCCAAGTGTGAGCCTTAGTGAAAGCACATGTGCTAACTCCTGCCAAGTGTGAACCTTAGTGAAAGCATCTGGGCTAACTCCTGCCAAGTGTGATCCTTAGTGAAAGTACATGTGCTAACTCCTGCCAAGTGTGAACCTTAGTGAAAGCATCTGGGCTAACTCCTGCCAAGTGTGATCCTTAGTGAAAGCACATGTGCTAACTCCTGCCAAGTGTGATCCTTAGTGAAAGCACATGTGCTAACTCCTGCCAAGTGTGAACCTTAGTGAAAGCATCTGGGCTAACTTCTGCCAAGTGTGAGCCTTAGTGAAAGCACATGTGCTAACTCCTGCCAAGTGTGAACCTTAGTGAAAGCATCTGGGCTAACTCCTGCCAAGTGTGATCCTTAGGGAAAGCATCTGGGCTAACTCCTGCCAAGTGTGAGCCTTAGTGAAAGCATCTGGGCTAACTCCTGCCAAGTGTGATCCTTAGTGAAAGCATCTGGGCTAACTCCTGCCAAGTGTGATCCTTAGTGAAAGCACCTGTGCTAACTCCTGCCAAGTGTGACCCTTAGTGAAAGCATCTGGGCTAACTCCTGCCAAGTGTAATCCTTAGTGAAAGCACCTTTGCTAACTCCTGCCAATTTTGAGCCTTAGTGAAAGCATCTGGGCTAACTCCTGCCAAGTGTGATCCTTAGTGAAAGCATCTGGGCTAACTCCTGCCAAGTGTGATCCTTAGTGAAAGCACATGTGCTAACTTCTGCCGAGTTTGAATCTTAGTGAAAGCCTCTGGGCTAACTCCTGCCAAGTGTGATCCTTAGTGAAAGCACATGTGCTAACTCCTGCCAAGTGTGATCCTTAGTGAAAGCCTCTGGGCTAACTCCTGCCAAGTGCGATCCTTAGTGAAAGCACATGTGCTAACTTCTGCCGAGTTTGAATCTTAGTGAAAGCCTCTGGGCTAACTCCTGCCAAGTGTGACCCTTAGTGAAAGAATCAGGGCTAATTCCTGCCAAGTGTGATCCTTAGTGAAAGCACCTTTGCTAACTCCTGCCAAGTGTGAGCCTTAGTGAAAGCATCTGGGCTAACTCCTGCCAAGTGTGATCCTTAGTGAAAGCATCTAGGCTAACTCCTGCCAAGTGTGATCCTTAGTGAAAGCACCTGTGCTAACTCCTGCCAAGTGTGACCCTTAGTGAAAGCATCTGGGCTAACTCCTGCCAAGTGTGATCCTTAGTGAAAGCACCTTTGCTAACTCCTGCCAAGTGTGAGCCTTAGTGAAAGCATCTGGGCTAACTCCTGCCAATTGTGATCCTTAGTGAAAGCATCTGGGCTAACTCCTGCCAAGTGTGATCCTTAGTGAAAGCACATGTGCTAACTTCTGCCGAGTTTGAATCTTAGTGAAAGCCTCTGGGCTAACTCCTGCCAAGTGTGATCCTTAGTGAAAGCACATGTGCTAACTCCTGCCAAGTGTGATCCTTAGTGAAAGCATCTGGGCTAACTCCTGCCAAGTGTGATCCTTAGTGAAAGCACATGTGCTAACTTCTGCCGAGTTTGAATCTTAGTGAAAGCCTCTGGGCTAACTCCTGCCAAGTGTGATCCTTAGTGAAAGCACATGTGCTAACTTCTGCCGAGTTTGAATCTTAGTGAAAGCCTCTGGGCTAACTCCTGCCAAGTGTGATCCTTAGTGAAAGCATCTGGGCTAACTCCTGCCAAGTGTGATCCTTAGTGAAAGCACATGTGCTAACTTCTGCCGAGTTTGAATCTTAGTGAAAGCCTCTGGGCTAACTCCTGCCAAGTGTGATCCTTAGTGAAAGCATCTGGGCTAACTCCTGCCAAGTGTGATCCTTAGTGAAAGCACATGTGCTAACTTCTGCTGAGTTTGAATCTTAGTGAAAGCCTCTGGGCTAACTCCTGCCAAGTGTGATCCTTAGTGAAAGCATCTGGGCTAACTCCTGCCAAGTGTGATCCTTAGTGAAAGCACCTGTGCTAACTCCTGCCAAGTGTGACCCTTAGTGAAAGCACTTGTACTAACTCCTGTGATGTGTGAGCTTTAGTGAAAGCACTTGTACCAACTCATGCCAAGTGTGACCTTTAGTGAAAGCACTTGTACTAACTCCTTCCAAGTGTGACCTTTAGGGAAAGCACATGTGTTAACTCCTGCCAAGTGTGAACCTCAGTGAAAGCATCTGGGCTAACTCCTGCCAAGTGTGATCCTTAGTGAAAGCACATGTGCTAACTCCTGCCAAGTGTGAGCCTTAGTGAAAGCATCTGGGCTAACTCCTGCCAAGTGTGATCCTTAGTGAAAGCGCATGTGCTAACTCCTGCCAAGTGTGAGCCTTAGTGAAAGCATCTGGGCTAACTCCTGCCAAGTGTGATCCTTAGTGAAAGCACATGTGCTAACTCCTGCCAAGTGTGAGCCTTAGTGAAAGCATCTGGGCTAACTCCTGCCAAGTGTGATCCTTAGTGAAAGCACATGTGCTAACTCCTGCCAAGTGTGAGCCTTAGTGAAAGCACCTGTGCTAACTCCTGCCAAGTGTGACCCTTAGTGAAAGCACCTGTGCTAACTCCTGCCAAGTGTGACCCTTAGTGAAAGCATCTGGGCTAACTCCTGCCAAGTGTGATCCTTAGTGAAAGCACCTTTGCTAACTCCTGCCAAGTGTGAGCCTTAGTGAAAGCATCTGGGCTAACTCCTGCCAAGTGTGATCCTTAGTGAAAGCATCTGGGCTAACTCCTGCCAAGTGTGATCCTTAGTGAAAGCACATGTGCTAACTTCTGCCGAGTTTGAATCTTAGTGAAAGCCTCTGGGCTAACTCCTGCCAAGTGTGATCCTTAGTGAAAGCACATGTGCTAACTCCTGCCAAGTGTGATCCTTAGTGAAAGCATCTGGGCTAACTCCTGCCAAGTGTGATCCTTAGTGAAAGCACATGTGCTAACTTCTGCCGAGTTTGAATCTTAGTGAAAGCCTCTGGGCTAACTCCTGCCAAGTGTGATCCTTAGTGAAAGCACATGTGCTAACTTCTGCCGAGTTTGAATCTTAGTGAAAGCCTCTGGGCTAACTCCTGCCAAGTGTGATCCTTAGTGAAAGCATCTGGGCTAACTCCTGCCAAGTGTGATCCTTAGTGAAAGCCTCTGGGCTAACTCCTGCCAAGTGTGATCCTTAGTGAAAGCATCTGGGCTAACTCCTGCCAAGTGTGATCCTTAGTGAAAGCACATGTGCTAACTTCTGCCGAGTTTGAATCTTAGTGAAAGCCTCTGGGCTAACTCCTGCCAAGTGTGATCCTTAGTGAAAGCATCTGGGCTAACTCCTGCCAAGTGTGATCCTTAGTGAAAGCACCTGTGCTAACTCCTGCCAAGTGTGACCCTTAGTGAAAGCACTTGTACTAACTCCTGCGATGTGTGAGCTTTAGTGAAAGCACTTGTACCAACTCCTGCCAAGTGTGACCTTTAGTGAAAGCACTTGTACTAACTCCTTCCAAGTGTGACCTTTAGGGAAAGCACATGTGTTAACTCCTGCCAAGTGTGAACCTCAGTGAAAGCATCTGGGCTAACTCCTGCCAAGTGTGATCCTTAGTGAAAGCACATGTGCTAACTCCTGCCAAGTGTGAGCCTTAGTGAAAGCATCTGGGCTAACTCCTGCCAAGTGTGATCCTTAGTGAAAGCACATGTGCTAACTCCTGCCAAGTGTGATCCTTAGTGAAAGCACATGTGCTAACTCCTGCCAAGTGTGAGCCTTAGTGAAAGCACCTGTGCTAACTCCTGCCAAGTGTGACCTTTAGTGAAAGCACCTGTGCTTACCCCTGCCAAGGGTGTGCTTTAGTGAAAGCACGTGTGCTAACTCCTGCCAAGTGTGAACCTTAGTGAAAGCACTTGTGCTACCTTCTGCCAAGTTTGAGCTTCAGTGAAAGCACCTGTGCCAACCCATGCCAAGTGTAGCCCTTAGTGAAAGCACATGTGCTAACTCCCGCCAAGTGTGAGATTTAGTGAAAGCTCCTGTTTTAACTGCTGCCAAGTGTAGCCCTTAGTGAAAGCACATGTGCTAACTCCTGTCAAGTGTGACCCTTAGTGAAAACTCCTGTACTAACTCCTGCCAAGTGTGAGCTTTAATGAAAGCACCTGTGCTAACTTCTGCCAAGTGTGACCCTTAGTGAAAGCACCTGTGCTACATTCGGCAAGTGTGAGCTTTACTGATTGCACCTGTGCTACCATCTGCCAAGTGTGAGCTTTAGTGAAAGCACCTGGGCGAACTCCTGCCAAGTGTGACCCTTAGTGAAAGCACCTGTGCTAACTCCTGCCAAGTGTGAGCCTTAGTGAAAGCACCTGTGCGAACTTGTGCCAAGTGTGACCCTTAGTGAAAACACCTATGCTACATTCGGCAAGTGTGAGCTTTACTGAATGCACCTGTGCTACCATCTGCCAAGTGTGTGCTTTAGTGAAAGCACCTGTGCAAACTCCTGCCAAGTGTGACCCTTAGTGAAAGCACCTGTGCTAACTCCTGCCAAGTGTGAGCTTTAGTGAAAGCATCTGTGCTAACTCCTGCCAAGTGTGAGCCTTATTGAAAGCACCTGTGCTAACTCCTGCCAAGTGTGAACCGTAGTGAAAGCACCTGTGCGAACTCGTGCCAAGTGTGACCCTTAGTGAAATCTCCTGTTCTAACTCCTGCCAAGTGTGAGCCTTAGTGGAAGCACAAGTGCTAACTCCTGCCAAGTGTGACCTTTGGTGAAAGCACCTGTGCTGACTCCTGCCAAGTGTGAACCTTAGTGAAAGCACCTGTGCTAACTCCTGCCAAGTGTGAGCTTTAGTGAAAGCACCTGTGCTAACTTCTGCCAAGTGTGACCCTTAGTGAAAGCTCCTGTTCTAACTCATGCCAAGTGTGACCCTTTGTGAAAGCTCCCGTGTGCACCCGGCAAGTGTGAGCTTTGCTGAATGCACCTGTGCTACCATCTGCCAATTCTGAGCCTTAGTAGAAACACCTGTGCTAACTCCTGCCAAGTGTGACTGAGCCTTAGTGGAAGCACATGTGCTATATCTTGCGAAGTGTGAACCTTAGTTGGAGCTCATGGGCTACATTCGGCAAGTGTGTGCTTTACTGAATGCACCTGTGCTACCATCTGCTAAGTGTGAGCCTTCCTAGAAGGACATGGACTACCATCTGCCAATTCTGAGCGTTAGTAGAAGCACCTGCGCTAGCTTCTGCCAAGTGTGAGACTTAGTGACAGCACATGTGCTGACTCCTGCCAAGTGTGACCTTTAGGGAAAGCACCTGTGCAAACTTTTAAGTGTGACCTTTAGTGAACGCACTTGTACTAACTCCTGCCAAGTGTGACCTTTAGTGAAAGCACTTGTACTAACTCCTGCCAAGTGTGAGCTTTAGTGAAAGCACTTGTACTAACTCCTGCGATGTGTGAGCTTTAGTGAAAGCACTTGTACCAACTCCTGTCAAGTGTGACCTTTAGTGAAAGCACTTGTACTAACTCCTTCCAAGTGTGACCTTTAGGGAAAGCACATGTGTTAACTCCTGCCAAGTGTGAACCTCAGTGAAAGCATCTGGGCTAACTCCTGCCAAGTGTGATCCTTAGTGAAAGCACATGTGCTAACTCCTGCCAAGTGTGAACCTTAGTGAAAGCCTCTGGGCTAACTCCTGCCAAGTGTGAGCCTTAGTGAAAGCACATGTGCTAACTCCTGCCAAGTGTGAACCTTAGTGAAAGCATCTGGGCTAACTCCTGCCAAGTGTGATCCTTAGTGAAAGTACATGTGCTAACTCCTGCCAAGTGTGAACCTTAGTGAAAGCATCTGGGCTAACTCCTGCCAAGTGTGATCCTTAGTGAAAGCACATGTGCTAACTCCTGCCAAGTGTGATCCTTAGTGAAAGCACATGTGCTAACTCCTGCCAAGTGTGAACCTTAGTGAAAGCATCTGGGCTAACTTCTGCCAAGTGTGAGCCTTAGTGAAAGCACATGTGCTAACTCCTGCCAAGTGTGAACCTTAGTGAAAGCATCTGGGCTAACTCCTGCCAAGTGTGATCCTTAGTGAAAGCATCTGGGCTAACTCCTGCCAAGTGTGAGCCTTAGTGAAAGCATCTGGGCTAACTCCTGCCAAGTGTGATCCTTAGTGAAAGCATCTGGGCTAACTCCTGCCAAGTGTGATCCTTAGTGAAAGCACCTGTGCTAACTCCTGCCAAGTGTGACCCTTAGTGAAAGCATCTGGGCTAACTCCTGCCAAGTGTAATCCTTAGTGAAAGCACCTTTGCTAACTCCTGCCAATTGTGAGCCTTAGTGAAAGCATCTGGGCTAACTCCTGCCAAGTGTGATCCTTAGTGAAAGCATCTGGGCTAACTCCTGCCAAGTGTGATCCTTAGTGAAAGCACATGTGCTAACTTCTGCCGAGTTTGAATCTTAGTGAAAGCCTCTGGGCTAACTCCTGCCAAGTGTGATCCTTAGTGAAAGCACATGTGCTAACTCCTGCCAAGTGTGATCCTTAGTGAAAGCCTCTGGGCTAACTCCTGCCAAGTGCGATCCTTAGTGAAAGCACATGTGCTAACTTCTGCCGAGTTTGAATCTTAGTGAAAGCCTCTGGGCTAACTCCTGCCAAGTGTGACCCTTAGTGAAAGAATCAGGGCTAATTCCTGCCAAGTGTGATCCTTAGTGAAAGCACCTTTGCTAACTCCTGCCAAGTGTGAGCCTTAGTGAAAGCATCTGGGCTAACTCCTGCCAAGTGTGATCCTTAGTGAAAGCATCTAGGCTAACTCCTGCCAAGTGTGATCCTTAGTGAAAGCACCTGTGCTAACTACTGCCAAGTGTGACCCTTAGTGAAAGCATCTGGGCTAACTCCTGCCAAGTGTGATCCTTAGTGAAAGCACCTTTGCTAACTCCTGCCAAGTGTGAGCCTTAGTGAAAGCATCTGGGCTAACTCCTGCCAATTGTGATCCTTAGTGAAAGCATCTGGGCTAACTCCTGCCAAGTGTGATCCTTAGTGAAAGCACATGTGCTAACTCCTGCCAAGTGTGATCCTTAGTGAAAGCATCTGGGCTAACTCCTGCCAAGTGTGATCCTTAGTGAAAGCACATGTGCTAACTTCTGCCGAGTTTGAATCTTAGTGAAAGCCTCTGGGCTAACTCCTGCCAAGTGTGATCCTTAGTGAAAGCACATGTGCTAACTTCTGCCGAGTTTGAATCTTAGTGAAAGCCTCTGGGCTAACTCCTGCCAAGTGTGATCCTTAGTGAAAGCATCTGGGCTAACTCCTGCCAAGTGTGATCCTTAGTGAAAGCACATGTGCTAACTTCTGCCGAGTTTGAATCTTAGTGAAAGCCTCTGGGCTAACTCCTGCCAAGTGTGATCCTTAGTGAAAGCATCTGGGCTAACTCCTGCCAAGTGTGATCCTTAGTGAAAGCACATGTGCTAACTTCTGCCGAGTTTGAATCTTAGTGAAAGCCTCTGGGCTAACTCCTGCCAAGTGTGATCCTTAGTGAAAGCATCTGGGCTAACTCCTGCCAAGTGTGATCCTTAGTGAAAGCACCTGTGCTAACTCCTGCCAAGTGTGACCCTTAGTGAAAGCACTTGTACTAACTCCTGTGATGTGTGAGCTTTAGTGAAAGCACTTGTACCAACTCATGCCAAGTGTGACCTTTAGTGAAAGCACTTGTACTAACTCCTTCCAAGTGTGACCTTTAGGGAAAGCACATGTGTTAACTCCTGCCAAGTGTGAACCTCAGTGAAAGCATCTGGGCTAACTCCTGCCAAGTGTGATCCTTAGTGAAAGCACATGTGCTAACTCCTGCCAAGTGTGAGCCTTAGTGAAAGCATCTGGGCTAACTCCTGCCAAGTGTGATCCTTAGTGAAAGCGCATGTGCTAACTCCTGCCAAGTGTGAGCCTTAGTGAAAGCATCTGGGCTAACTCCTGCCAAGTGTGATCCTTAGTGAAAGCACATGTGCTAACTCCTGCCAAGTGTGAGCCTTAGTGAAAGCATCTGGGCTAACTCCTGCCAAGTGTGATCCTTAGTGAAAGCACATGTGCTAACTCCTGCCAAGTGTGAGCCTTAGTGAAAGCACCTGTGCTAACTCCTGCCAAGTGTGACCCTTAGTGAAAGCACCTGTGCTAACTCCTGCCAAGTGTGACCCTTAGTGAAAGCATCTGGGCTAACTCCTGCCAAGTGTGATCCTTAGTGAAAGCACCTTTGCTAACTCCTGCCAAGTGTGAGCCTTAGTGAAAGCATCTGGGCTAACTCCTGCCAAGTGTGATCCTTAGTGAAAGCATCTGGGCTAACTCCTGCCAAGTGTGATCCTTAGTGAAAGCACATGTGCTAACTTCTGCCGAGTTTGAATCTTAGTGAAAGCCTCTGGGCTAACTCCTGCCAAGTGTGATCCTTAGTGAAAGCACATGTGCTAACTCCTGCCAAGTGTGATCCTTAGTGAAAGCATCTGGGCTAACTCCTGCCAAGTGTGATCCTTAGTGAAAGCATCTGGGCTAACTCCTGCCAAGTGTGATCCTTAGTGAAAGCACATGTGCTAACTTCTGCCGAGTTTGAATCTTAGTGAAAGCCTCTGGGCTAACTCCTGCCAAGTGTGATCCTTAGTGAAAGCACATGTGCTAACTTCTGCCGAGTTTGAATCTTAGTGAAAGCCTCTGGGCTAACTCCTGCCAAGTGTGATCCTTAGTGAAAGCATCTGGGCTAACTCCTGCCAAGTGTGATCCTTAGTGAAAGCCTCTGGGCTAACTCCTGCCAAGTGTGATCCTTAGTGAAAGCATCTGGGCTAACTCCTGCCAAGTGTGATCCTTAGTGAAAGCACATGTGCTAACTTCTGCCGAGTTTGAATCTTAGTGAAAGCCTCTGGGCTAACTCCTGCCAAGTGTGATCCTTAGTGAAAGCATCTGGGCTAACTCCTGCCAAGTGTGATCCTTAGTGAAAGCACCTGTGCTAACTCCTGCCAAGTGTGACCCTTAGTGAAAGCACTTGTACTAACTCCTGCGATGTGTGAGCTTTAGTGAAAGCACTTGTACCAACTCCTGCCAAGTGTGACCTTTAGTGAAAGCACTTGTACTAACTCCTTCCAAGTGTGACCTTTAGGGAAAGCACATGTGTTAACTCCTGCCAAGTGTGAACCTCAGTGAAAGCATCTGGGCTAACTCCTGCCAAGTGTGATCCTTAGTGAAAGCACATGTGCTAACTCCTGCCAAGTGTGAGCCTTAGTGAAAGCATCTGGGCTAACTCCTGCCAAGTGTGATCCTTAGTGAAAGCACATGTGCTAACTCCTGCCAAGTGTGATCCTTAGTGAAAGCACATGTGCTAACTCCTGCCAAGTGTGAGCCTTAGTGAAAGCATCTGGGCTAACTCCTGCCAAGTGTGATCCTTAGTGAAAGCACGTGTGCTAACTTCTGCCGAGTTTGAATCTTAGTGATCGCACACTGGGATTGCAGCACTGCGCAAGGACACAGAGAGAAACCCTGGGCAGGGAGAGTCTATGTGAAGACTGGAGTTTGTAGCGAAGATCCCACTGTCTGAGGGACACAAACCCGAGCATTCTAGGGTCGTGGTGCAAGGTGAGGTCGGGAGCGTGAGAGGACGACGCGTTCTCTTATCTCAGAGCATAAACGGTTGCCTTCCTCTTGAAAGGAGGCGACCTTGCATACACCCAACACTGCTGAGTCCCCGTCTCCCTGTCCCCAGAGCTGCCCGCCCCTCCCCTCAAAGCGCCAACTTCCATCAACCCCTTTCAAGTCCAGGGAGGAAGATGATGATGATGGAGAAGAGGGGAGGAAGGTGAAGAGTGACGAGTGGGAAATGCGAAGGGGACAGAGGCGTCAGAACAGAAGAATAACAATCAGCAGAAGGAGAAAGGGGAATAAAACACAAAAAGAACAAACGTAATCAGCAGGAAGAGTACATGATAAGAACTGCCCAGGCGGCTCCTGCAGCAGGGAACGCCGCCTGTAGCGGGGGGGGGGACAGCATTGGAACTTCCGCTTGGAAACAAGACTGCACCGAACAGCACGGGTTCCATCCCCAGTCCTGGACCCGTGTTTAGAGGCTGGAGTCTGGCCTGAGGCGCAAGATACGAAACCAGCATAAAGCGCTGTGCCCAAGTTTCCAGGGCTACAAATACCTGCGTGTTGCATTGACAGCCTCGTGCCTCCATAGAACAGTCCTTCCTGCATGCTGCTATCGCCCGGTTCAATCGTGCGCATTTCATCACTCTGTCAAAGATGAAAGGCAGAGACAACCGACCCAAATGCAATTGGCGAATTCGAGCAGCTAAGACCCACCTTTCTTCAACCATTGCACACACCCACTGAGCCACATAATGAGATGTAGGTCATTGGTAAAGATGAAGTTGTCACTGCCTCGAACATAGGAATAAGATGTAGAACGCTGCAGTGCAGTCCTTGGCCTCTGGAGGGCAATAGCGGCCCGTCCATTACCAAAGACCAAGCGGATCACATGGAAACACGGGCACCGCTCTCTGGGCAGCCGCCTCCAGGGGCAGTGGGGGTGCAGGTGGGGAAAGGCCTCCCTGAAAGTGCAAGGAGAGAAAGGGGCGCCCATTGAGTGAAAACACAGCCAGTCACGCGGGTTCCGCCCCAGTACAGACGCGCGAGCAGGGGCCCAGAGTTAGGGCAACGATGGGGGCAAGGGGCGCAGCAGCGACAGCCTGTTACATCCCCCCCCCCCTGCAGAGAATGGAGCACTCCTGAATTTAGCTAATACTGTCCCACCACAGTGACAGTGTGATCATTGATCATTTCTGCTCAGCTCTGGCAGCCAGGGGGCTGGCTTGGGCCCTTACGGTGGACTAGGGGGGCTTATCAAACGGGCAGGAGCAGGGGGCTGTGTGGGCAGGGGTGCAACACGGAGGGAAATGTCCAAGCAGGGCTTCATGAGCGGCAGCGAGGAATGGGCTTATATCCGGGACGCTGTACAAGTAGAGTAGGCTCTTTTTCTTGTTTGTGGGATATTTTAAGGCGATCAAAGGAGTCGTCATCTGAACACAACTGCTGTTCTTTTGAAAATCATTGTTTGCTGGTACATTAATCAGTTGAAACAAAAAAAAGACTACAACTCCCAGAATCCATTATCGGTTAGACGAAAGCCTAGGACCGGAGAACGCATATTCGGAGGGAATGCAATCACCTTGCCAAACTATGATGTTTACTGGGCGATAAAAAGGAACACGCTTCAGTAAGTGGGGGGATGGGCAGCTGTACACATGTGTGTTGCTGCTACTTCCGTTTTTACCAAAGGGGACAGGAGTTGGACATATGGACCGTTTGAAGCCTCGGGGGATGTGCTTAAGAGGAGTGCTTCTTTTGTTTGGTGTTGTATGTGTCCAGGAGCACTTTTGTGCACGCATGTGTATGTGTCTTTGTGTGTGTGTTATTTACTGTGAAAAAATGGTGTCTGCAAATGCAAACATCAACAAAGCCAGCAGTTTTCGCTTGTGTATAGTGAGCACTTTCTCTCTCTTGCTACTTTGGTTATTGAGAACACATGCACTCTCATGATTTGCCGAGTGTCATGCCTATATGAAATGTTGTTTTATACGTTCTCTACTTATTCATTTAAGTTCATGTGTCACAATTCAAATTCTGGGGCACCAGTGGTCCAGGTGTGAATATCGGTTTCTAAACCATCAATCAGCCCCGCGCCTCTACCACACCAGAAGTGATCCTCACCAGAAGTGATCCGAACAGAGTGGAATACAGGTGAATTATAAGACCTCCTTGTCCAATTTTGGTAACGTGGACGGAACAGCAGGCTTATCTCCTCTAAAGGTTGTGGATCGTTGGTTATTTGGAAGACAGCAAAAATACAATTATTACCCAATGATAAAAGGGTGTCCAGTCGAGGGTTTATAAACATATCTTCTTTATTATCACAACAGACGATCTAATAACACTACTAAATGCAACCCACCCTGTAAAGGAATGCAGAGGACAGGCAGTTTGTACCAAGGAAAAGGGATGCACTCGATACTGACAGGAGGGTAGTTGGTGTGGCTAATAACAGAAATCGTTTTTTAAAAGGCTTCTTGTCTCTAGGGCCCTTCTGGTAAGGACCAGGGGGACAGAATCACAATGTGCCTCTTGCTGTAGTTGGTCTTGGTGCTCGACAGCGTTCTGCCAGCTTCAGGGCAATTTTCAGGCTTCTGCGACAGAGTACGAGATGAGAGTCAGCAGTGGGTATCGGATGGCATGACGGCTCGGTGAGCAAAACCTGGTGACCAGCTACAGGCCGGCCTTCACAACGACTCTGGGTCAAGAATCATCCTCTCAGTGCTGATCGGCGGTCCTGAAGCGCTGGCGGAGATGTCTTGGGTTCATTCAGCAACTGCAGCTTGACAGCGATAGCTCGAGGCTTGATGGCAGTCAGCGCTGCAGGCGGTTGCAGATCGAGGAACTTGACTGGCTCGAGAATGTCCTTTACGACAGACAACAGCAGGTACTTGTCATTGCACTTCTGCTCGCTTCTTCAATTGACTTGAGTTGTCTTCAAGGCGGACGGCTCAGAGATAGGGTCTGTGTTGCAGGCAGCTGCCTTGTCCTTAATTTCGGGTTCAGAGACCTTCTGGCACTTCCCACGCAGGGAGCTTGCTGCAGAGCCTAGCAGGGCACGCTGTGTGCTAGCTGGGTACTGGTTCTAAAGTGACTGGAGGGTCTACTGCGTTCTTTTCTTCCTCTATTTCCTGGGAGAAGTTAAGGGGAGGGATCTTGCTTCCCTCTTTGGATGTTCCTGGCCTTCCCTCACTGGTGGGAGCTATAAGGCAGACTGTACCTTCTTCTTCTTCGTGCTTCAAGTGAAGTCTTCAGATGATGTGTCTGAAAGAGAGGCTCTAGCCCAGTCTTAAAGCCAAGTGGGCCACAGTGATTGGCGAGCCTATATTAGTGACCCAATCCTGGGGTCATTACCAACAATCTTGTGCATGCGCGAGGTCATAACCAGAGTGCTTTGCAAAGTGAAAAGGTAAGGGAGTCCTACAGGAACAAGGGTTTCCAGAACCAATATGGCTAAATCCTTCTCTCAACAGGGAGTTCTGGGCTCACCCCCACTCACCTTCTTGTCTGCTGTGATCAAAGAGTTTCTCTGGTTAATGGTTCTCCATGTGTGGTTCCTTTTTAAAGTGCCCCTTGAAGACACTGAGAGACCAGACTCTCTGGCTTCTGCAAACCACATTCTTGTATCTTATGAATGAGGTCCCCCTACCAGGGTTGTCTACTGCAAGAATAGACTCAGACACGTCAGTTCACTGTAATTGATACTGAGGGAAGGGAGCTTGCTTTCGGTTGAAACAGTTACAAATGAAAGGTTTGTTGTGTTTCCTTTCTCCTTAGTTAGCCTCTGCAGCCAGGCCCCATCAGACCCTGTTTGAAGTACCCTCTATTGGTATGTTAATTGCTGTCACCAGGTGCAGGGCCTAACAAAAGAGCAGGGTGGTTTCACGAAGCCCTTGTCAGTTAATCAGGCTGGCCATGGCAGGGGGAAGCTTTTCCCCCCTTCCTTGGGTGACATCGTGCTCTGCTGTCCTGTCATATTCCAGGTAAATATGACATGGGCGCACTGTACCTGTAGGCTGTGTCCATGTCAGAGTACAAGGGTCAATGCGTTCGTTGTGGTGTGAGCGTAGGAAAATGTGTGTGGATTAGCCACACACATTTTCCGGAGGCACGTCTACCATTATACATTTATTTAAACATTCCTAAAAATCTCAGACGAGTGCACGCCCACCCCGCGGATGGTGAAATTCCTCACAACATGTCAATAAAATGTTAATGAAATTGCAATGATGTCCTGATTTTGGAGAGGGGGTGCAACACAGAATAAACTGAACTGCACCTGGGTGTTTAAATAAGCACTGGTATGACTCATGTCACTGGTTGGCATTTTATAGATGAAAGGCCGAGCAAACAACCTAGGGCAGTGGTCTACTGGGATCCGTATGGCTTGCAATACTACCTTAAAGGTGAAATTCTGATTTCTAATTGAGAAACTTTTGTTTGTGATAATCCCCTGAACATGTGAAATGCTGAGTCCCAGGGTTGCAAGGCCCTGCACAGGACTTGCAGACTTCATGACCCCTTTCCCAAATGCCATCCCCTCACCTTTTACTAAAGCCTGACGTTCCTGTATCCTCGTCTGCCTTCTCATTGCGACTCCGACCCGCAGCAAGGCAAGGCACCCCTTTCATTAGAAATGCAGGGGTCATCACCCTGGTGCCCCAGGTGCCAGGGTGATGACCGATTGCATAGTGGTGCCTGGCAGAGGGTCGGTGCCGCAAATAGGCAGCAAGCCTTACCTGATTGAATGCCTCCTGTTAGGCCACAACCCTTTTGCAAAATCGAGCAGGGGCTCTTAAAAGGCTCGCCAGCTCCCCCCTCTTCGATTTGACCGGCCACTTAAAGAACTGGACTGGATGTGGGCCTTGGTCACTATCCCTTGTGTAGCTACTTTTGCCTGCATTTCTGTTTGCTGTCACGTGGCTCCGCCTTAAATAGGGCTTGAATCAGATGTCACTTTCATGGTAGCCGCCATATTCTGCCGTGGGTCTCTTGGGTGGGCGTGTGGGTTGCTTGGACTCGCCCGAGGGTGGTCCATGCTTGGTCATGGTTTCCCCTGCTCCCCTTTCCCAGGTAGCGTCTGGTAAGATTGCATTGGGGATCACAGATGAACATATCGACGGCGGGTTTGCCTATACCCCATCTCTCCAATCATTTGCCTCGAGTTTCTGATCGGGTCTTGTGGGTGGTGATTGTGGGGAGTAGCCTTCAATGGCTGAAATCCTCCTTTCCAAGAAAGTCCGGGGGAATGTGGGTGGCGAGAGTGAGGAGGTTTGGAATGAGGGAAGGGCCTCTAGGCAACCCTGCATGAACCGCTTCCGGGGTCAGCATCATGGGCGGATGGATTTCCCTGGCTCCCAGAGTCCCTCTCACCCTGCTTCTATGCCTCATTATCCAGACTATGCCATCGGAGGCACACAGTTATTAGGTTTCTGCACGTGACCCTGGCCTAAGGCATGCTGCCAGTCTATTATCTACAGGCTGTGGCCAAACTGAATTGTGTGGATAGGCAGTCTTGTCGCAGTAGTGACAGGAAGTGGCCACACTGGAGACTGGAATTGTGTGGATAGGCAGTCTTGCAGGGATTAGTTACAGGGAGTGGCCACACTGGAGACAGGAATTGTGCGGATAGGCAGTCTTGCAGGGATTAGTTACAGGGAGTGGCCACACTGGAGACAGGAATTGTGTGGCTAGGCAGTCTTGCGGGCAGTAGTGACAGGGAGGGGCCACACTGGAGACTGGAATTGTATGGCTAGGCAGTCTTGCAGGGATTAGTTACAGGGAGTGGCCACACTGGAGACAGGAATTGTGAGGATAGGCAGTCTTGTCGCAGTAGTGACAGGAAGTGGCCACACTGGAGACAGGAATTACGCGGATAGGCAGTCTTGCAGGGATTAGTTACAGGGATTGGCCACGGAGACAAGAATTGTGTGTATAGGGAGTTTTGCAGGGATTAGTTACAGGGAGTGGCCACACTGGAGACAGGAATTGTGTGGATAGGCAATCTTGCAGGGATTAGTTACAGGGAGTGGCCACACTGGAGACAGGAATTGTGTGGATAGGCAGTCTTGCAGGGATTAGTTACAGGAAGTGGCCACACTGGAGACAGGAATTGTGCGGATAGGCAGTCTTGTCGCAGTAGTGACAGGAAGTGGCCACACTGGAGACAGGAATTGCGCGGATAGGCAGTCTTGCAGGGATTAGTTACAGGGATTGGCCACGCGAGACAAGAATTGTGTGTATAGGGAGTTTTGCAGGGATTAGTTACAGGGAGTGGCCACACTGGAGACAGGAATTGTGTGGATAGGCAGTCTTGCAGGGATTAGTTACAGGGAGTGGCCACACTGGAGACAGGAATTGTGCAGATAGGCAGTCTTGCAGGGATTAGTTACAGGGAGTGGCCACACTGGAGACAGGAATTGTGAGGATAGGCAGTCTTGTCGCAGTAGTGACAGGAAGTGGCCACACTGGAGACAGGAATTACGCGGATAGGCAGTCTTGCAGGGATTAGTTACAGGGATTGGCCACGCGAGACAAGAATTGTGTGTATAGGGAGTTTTACAGGTATTAGTTACAGGGAGTGGCCACACTGGAGACAGGAATTGTGTGGATAGGCAGTCTTGCAGGGATTAGTTACAGGAAGTGGCCTCACTGGAGACAAGAATTGTGCGGATAGGCAGTCTTGCAGGGATTAGTTACAGGGAGTGGCCACACTGGAGACAGGAATTGTGAGGATAGGCAGTCTTGTCGCAGTAGTGACAGGAAGTGGCCACACTGGAGACTGGAATTGTGTGGATAGGCAGTCTTGCAGGGATTAGTTACAGGGAGTGGCCACACTGGAGACAGGAATTGTGCGGATAGGCAGTCTTGCAGGGATTAGTTACAGGGAGTGGCCACACTGGAGACAGGAATTGTGAGGATAGGCAGTCTTGTCGCAGTAGTGACAGGAAGTGGCCACACTGGAGACAGGAATTACGCGGATAGGCAGTCTTGCAGGGATTAGTTACAGGGATTGGCCACGCGAGACAAGAATTGTGTGTATAGGGAGTTTTACAGGTATTAGTTACAGGGAGTGGCCACACTGGAGACAGGAATTGTGTGGATAGGCAGTCTTGCAGGGATTAGTTACAGGAAGTGGCCACACTGGAGACAGGAATTGTGCGGATAGGCAGTCTTGTCGCAGTAGTGACAGGAAG
Source organism: Ambystoma mexicanum (assembly GCF_040938575.1). Taxonomy (NCBI): domain Eukaryota; kingdom Metazoa; phylum Chordata; class Amphibia; order Caudata; family Ambystomatidae; genus Ambystoma; species Ambystoma mexicanum. Next base: position 1,683,106,084 of record NC_090932.1, read on the forward strand.
TGGCCACACTGGAGACAGGAATTGTGTGTATAGGGAGTTTTGCAGGGATTAGTTACAGGGAGTGGCCACACTGGAGACAGGAATTGTGTGTATAGGGAGTTTTGCAGGGATTAGTTACAGGGAGTGGCCACACTGGAGACAGGAATTGTGTGGATAGGCAGTCTTGCAGGGATTAGTTACAGGGAGTGGCCACACTGGAGACAGGAATTGTGTGGATAGGCAGTCTTGCAGGGATTAGTTACAGGAAGTGGCCACACTGGAGACAGGAATTGCGCGGATAGGCAGTCTTGCAGGGATTAGTTACAGGGATCGGCCACGGAGACAAGAATTGTGTGTATAGGGAGTTTTGCAGGGATTAGTTACAGGGAGTGGCCACACTGGAGACAGGAATTGTGTGGATAGGCAGTCTTGCAGGGATTAGTTACAGGGAGTGGCCACACTGGAGACAGGAATTGTGTGGATAGGCAGTCTTGCAGGGATTAGTTACAGGAAGTGGCCACACTGGAGACAGGAATTGTGTGGATAGGCAGTCTCGCAGGGATTAGTTACAGGAAGTGGCCACACTGGAGACAGGAATTGTGTGGATAGGCAGTCTTGCAGGGATTAGTTACAGGGATTGGCCACGGAGACAAGAATTGTGTGTATAGGGAGTTTTGCAGGGATTAGTTACAGGGAGTGGCCACACTGGAGACAGGAATTGTGTGGATAAGCAGTCTTGCAGGGATTAGTTACAGGGAGTGGCCACACTGGAGACAGGAATTGTGTGGATAGGCAGTCTTGCAGGGATTAGTTACAGGGAGTGGCCACACTGGAGACAGGAATTGTGTGGATAGGCAGTCTTGCAGGGATTAGTTACAGGAAGTGGCCACACTGGAGACAGGAATTGTGTGGATAGGCAGTCTTGCAGGGATTAGTTACAGGAAGTGGCCACACTGGAGACAGGAATTGTGTGGATAGGCAGTCTTGCAGGGATTAGTTACAGGGAGTGGCCACACTGGAGACAGGAATTGTGCGGATAGGCAGTCTTGCAGGGATTAGTTACAGGGAGTGGCCACACTGGAGACAGGAATTGTGTGGCTAGGCAGTCTTGCGGGCAGTAGTGACAGGGAGGGGCCACACTGGAGACTGGAATTGTATGGCTAGGCAGTCTTGCAGGGATTAGTTACAGGTAGTGGCCACACTGGAGACAGGAATTGTGAGGATAGGCAGTCTTGTCGCAGTAGTGACAGGAAGTGGCCACACTGGAGACAGGAATTACGCGGATAGGCAGTCTTGCAGGGATTAGTTACAGGGATTGGCCACGGAGACAAGAATTGTGTGTATAGGGAGTTTTGCAGGGATTAGTTACAGGGAGTGGCCACACTGGAGACAGGAATTGTGTGGATAGGCAATCTTGCAGGGATTAGTTACAGGGAGTGGCCACACTGGAGACAGGAATTGTGTGGATAGGCAGTCTTGCAGGGATTAGTTACAGGAAGTGGCCACACTGGAGACAGGAATTGTGCGGATAGGCAGTCTTGTCGCAGTAGTGACAGGAAGTGGCCACACTGGAGACAGGAATTGCGCGGATAGGCAGTCTTGCAGGGATTAGTTACAGGGATTGGCCACGCGAGACAAGAATTGTGTGTATAGGGAGTTTTGCAGGGATTAGTTACAGGGAGTGGCCACACTGGAGACAGGAATTGTGTGGATAGGCAGTCTTGCAGGGATTAGTTACAGGGAGTGGCCACACTGGAGACAGGAATTGTGCGGATAGGCAGTCTTGCAGGGATTAGTTACAGGGAGTGGCCACACTGGAGACAGGAATTGTGAGGATAGGCAGTCTTGTCGCAGTAGTGACAGGAAGTGGCCACACTGGAGACAGGAATTACGCGGATAGGCAGTCTTGCAGGGATTAGTTACAGGGATTGGCCACGCGAGACAAGAATTGTGTGTATAGGGAGTTTTACAGGTATTAGTTACAGGGAGTGGCCACACTGGAGACAGGAATTGTGTGGATAGGCAGTCTTGCAGGGATTAGTTACAGGAAGTGGCCTCACTGGAGACAAGAATTGTGCGGATAGGCAGTCTTGCAGGGATTAGTTACAGGGAGTGGCCACACTGGAGACAGGAATTGTGAGGATAGGCAGTCTTGTCGCAGTAGTGACAGGAAGTGGCCACACTGGAGACTGGAATTGTGTGGATAGGCAGTCTTGCAGGGATTAGTTACAGGGAGTGGCCACACTGGAGACAGGAATTGTGCGGATAGGCAGTCTTGCAGGGATTAGTTACAGGGAGTGGCCACACTGGAGACAGGAATTGTGAGGATAGGCAGTCTTGTCGCAGTAGTGACAGGAAGTGGCCACACTGGAGACAGGAATTACGCGGATAGGCAGTCTTGCAGGGATTAGTTACAGGGATTGGCCACGCGAGACAAGAATTGTGTGTATAGGGAGTTTTACAGGTATTAGTTACAGGGAGTGGCCACACTGGAGACAGGAATTGTGTGGATAGGCAGTCTTGCAGGGATTAGTTACAGGAAGTGGCCACACTGGAGACAGGAATTGTGCGGATAGGCAGTCTTGTCGCAGTAGTGACAGGAAGTGGCCACACTGGAGACAGGAATTGTGTGTATAGGGAGTTTTGCAGGGATTAGTTACAGGGAGTGGCCACACTGGAGACAGGAATTGTGTGTATAGGGAGTTTTGCAGGGATTAGTTACAGGGAGTGGCCACACTGGAGACAGGAATTGTGTGGATAGGCAGTCTTGCAGGGATTAGTTACAGGGAGTGGCCACACTGGAGACAGGAATTGTGTGGATAGGCAGTCTTGCAGGGATTAGTTACAGGAAGTGGCCACACTGGAGACAGGAATTGCGCGGATAGGCAGTCTTGCAGGGATTAGTTACAGGGATCGGCCACGGAGACAAGAATTGTGTGTATAGGGAGTTTTGCAGGGATTAGTTACAGGGAGTGGCCACACTGGAGACAGGAATTGTGTGGATAGGCAGTCTTGCAGGGATTAGTTACAGGGAGTGGCCACACTGGAGACAGGAATTGTGTGGATAGGCAGTCTTGCAGGGATTAGTTACAGGAAGTGGCCACACTGGAGACAGGAATTGTGTGGATAGGCAGTCTCGCAGGGATTAGTTACAGGAAGTGGCCACACTGGAGACAGGAATTGTGTGGATAGGCAGTCTTGCAGGGATTAGTTACAGGGATTGGCCACGGAGACAAGAATTGTGTGTATAGGGAGTTTTGCAGGGATTAGTTACAGGGAGTGGCCACACTGGAGACAGGAATTGTGTGGATAAGCAGTCTTGCAGGGATTAGTTACAGGGAGTGGCCACACTGGAGACAGGAATTGTGTGGATAGGCAGTCTTGCAGGGATTAGTTACAGGGAGTGGCCACACTGGAGACAGGAATTGTGTGGATAGGCAGTCTTGCAGGGATTAGTTACAGGAAGTGGCCACACTGGAGACAGGAATTGTGTGGATAGGCAGTCTTGCAGGGATTAGTTACAGGAAGTGGCCACACTGGAGACAGGAATTGTGTGGATAGGCAGTCTTGCAGGGATTAGTTACAGGGATTGGCCACGGAGACAAGAATTGTGTGTATAGGGAGTTTTGCAGGGATTAGTTACAGGGAGTGGCCACACTGGAGACAGGAATTGTGTGGATAGGCAGTCTTGCAGGGATTAGTTACAGGGAGTGGCCACACTGGAGACAGGAATTGTGTGGATAGGCAGTCTTGCAGGGATTAGTTACAGAAAGTGGCCACACTGGAGACAGGAATTGTGCGGATAGGCAGTCTTGCAGGGATTAGTTACAGGGAGTGGCCACACTGGAGACAGGAATTGTGAGGGTAGGCAGTCTTGTCGCAGTAGTGACAGGAAGTGGCCACACTGGAGACAGGAATTGCGCGGATAGGCAGTCTTGCAGGGATTACTTACAGGGATTGGCCACGCGAGACAAGAATTGTGTGTATAGGGAGTTTTGCAGGGATTAGTTACAGGGAGTGGCCACACTGGAGACAGGAATTGTGTGGATAGGCAGTCTTGCAGGGATTAGTTACAGGAAGTGGCCACACTGGAGACAGGAATTGTGCGGATAGGCAGTCTTGTCGCAGTAGTGACAGGAAGTGGCCACACTGGAGACAGGAATTGCGCGGATAGGCAGTCTTGCAGGGATTAGTTACAGGGATTGGCCACGCGAGACAAGAATTGTGTGTATAGGGAGTTTTGCAGGGATTAGTTACAGGGAGTGGCCACACTGGAGACAGGAATTGTGTGGATAGGCAGTCTTGCAGGGATTAGTTACAGGAAGTGGCCACACTGGAGACAGGAATTGTGCGGATAGGCAGTCTTGCAGGGATTAGTTACAGGGAGTGGCCACACTGGAGACAGGAATTGTGAGGGTAGGCAGTCTTGTCGCAGTAGTGACAGGAAGTGGCCACACTGGAGACAGGAATTGCGCGGATAGGCAGTCTTGCAGGGATTAGTTACAGGGATTGGCCACGCGAGACAAGAATTGTGTGTATAGGGAGTTTTGCAGGGATTAGTTACAGGGAGTGGCCACACTGGAGACAGGAATTGTGTGGATAGGCAATCTTGCAGGGATTAGTTACAGGAAGTGGCCACACTGGAGGCAGGAATTGTGCGGATAGGCAGTCTTGCAGGGATTAGTTACAGGGAGTGGCCACACTGGAGACAGGAATTGTGAGGGTAGGCAGCCTTGTCGCAGTAGTGACAGGAAGTGGCCACACTGGAGACAGGAATTGCACGGATAGGCAGTCTTGCAGGGATTAGTTACAGGGATTGGCCACGCGAGACAAGAATTGTGTGTATAGGGAGTTTTGCAGGGATTAGTTACAGGGAGTGGCCACACTGGAGACAGGAATTGTGTGGATAGGCAGTCTTGCAGGGATTAGTTACAGGGAGTGGCCACACTGGAGACAGGAATTGTGTGGATAGGCAGTCTTGCAGGGATTAGTTACAGAAAGTGGCCACACTGGAGACAGGAATTGTGCGGATAGGCAGTCTTGCTAGGGATTAGTTACAGGGAGTGGCCACACTGGAGACAGGAATTGTGAGGGTAGGCAGTCTTGTCGCAGTAGTGACAGGAAGTGGCCACACTGGAGACAGGAATTGCGCGGATAGGCAGTCTTGCAGGGATTACTTACAGGGATTGGCCACGCGAGACAAGAATTGTGTGTATAGGGAGTTTTGCAGGGATTAGTTACAGGGAGTGGCCACACTGGAGACAGGAATTGTGTGGATAGGCAGTCTTGCAGGGATTAGTTACAGGAAGTGGCCACACTGGAGACAGGAATTGTGCGGATAGGCAGTCTTGTCGCAGTAGTGACAGGAAGTGGCCACACTGGAGACAGGAATTGCGCGGATAGGCAGTCTTGCAGGGATTAGTTACAGGGATTGGCCACGCGAGACAAGAATTGTGTGTATAGGGAGTTTTGCAGGGATTAGTTACAGGGAGTGGCCACACTGGAGACAGGAATTGTGTGGATAGGCAGTCTTGCAGGGATTAGTTACAGGAAGTGGCCACACTGGAGACAGGAATTGTGCGGATAGGCAGTCTTGCAGGGATTAGTTACAGGGAGTGGCCACACTGGAGACAGGAATTGTGAGGGTAGGCAGTCTTGTCGCAGTAGTGACAGGAAGTGGCCACACTGGAGACAGGAATTGCACGGATAGGCAGTCTTGCAGGGATTAGTTACAGGGATTGGCCACGCGAGACAAGAATTGTGTGTATAGGGAGTTTTGCAGGGATTAGTTACAGGGAGTGGCCACACTGGAGACAGGAATTGTGTGGATAGGCAATCTTGCAGGGATTAGTTACAGGAAGTGGCCACACTGGAGGCAGGAATTGTGCGGATAGGCAGTCTTGCAGGGATTAGTTACAGGGAGTGGCCACACTGGAGACAGGAATTGTGAGGGTAGGCAGTCTTGTCGCAGTAGTGACAGGAAGTGGCCACACTGGAGACAGGAATTGCGCGGATAGGCAGTCTTGCAGGGATTAGTTACAGGGATTGGCCACGCGAGACAAGAATTGTGTGTATAGGGAGTTTTGCAGGGATTAGTTACAGGGAGTGGCCACACTGGAGACAGGAATTGTGTGGATAGGCAATCTTGCAGGGATTAGTTACAGGAAGTGGCCACACTGGAGGCAGGAATTGTGCGGATAGGCAGTCTTGCAGGGATTAGTTACAGGGAGTGGCCACACTGGAGACAGGAATTGTGAGGGTAGGCAGTCTTGTTGCAGTAGGGACAGGAAGTGGCCACACTGGAGACAGGAATTGCGCGGATAGGCAGTCTTGCAGGGATTAGTTACAGGGATTGGCCACGCGAGACAAGAATTGTGTGTATAGGGAGTTTTGCAGGGATTAGTTACAGGGAGTGGCCACACTGGAGACAGGAATTGTGTGGATAGGCAGTCTTGCAGGGATTAGTTACAGGAAGTGGCCACACTGGAGACAGGAATTGTGCGGATAGGCAGTCTTGCAGGGATTAGTTACAGGGATTGGCCACGCGAGACAAGAATTGTGTGTATAGGGAGTTTTGCAGGGATTAGTTACAGGGAGTGGCCACACTGGAGACAGGAATGGTGTGGATAGGCAGTCTTGTCGCAGTAGTGACAGGAAGTGGCCACACTGGAGACAGGAATTGTGAGGGTAGGCAGTCTTGTCGCAGTAGTGACAGGAAGTGGCCACACTGGAGACAAGAATTGCGCGGATAGGCAGTCTTGCAGGGATTAGTTACAGGGATTTGCCACGCGAGACAAGAATTGTGTGTATAGGGAGTTTTACAGGTATTAGTTACAGGGAGTGGCCACACTGGAGACAGGAATTGTGCAGATAGGCAGTCTTGCGGGCAGTAGTGACAGGGAGTGGCCACATTGGAGACAGGAATTGTGCAGATAGGCAGTCTTGCGGGCAGTAGTGACAGGGAGTGGCCACACTGGAGACAGTAATTGTGTGGCTAGGCAGTCTTGCGGGCAGTAGTGACAGGGAGTGGCCACACTGGAGACAGTAATTGTGTGGCTAGGCAGTCTTGCAGGCAGTAGTGACAGGGAGTGGCCACACTGGAGACAGGAATTGTGCAGATAGGCAGTCTTGCGGGCAGTAATGACAGGGAGTGGCCACACTGGAGACAGGAATTGTGCAGATAGGCAGTCTTGCGGGCAGTAGTGACAGGGAGTGGCCACACTGGAGACAGTAATTGTGTGGCTAGGCAGTCTTGCGGGCAGTAGTGACAGAGAGTGGCCACACTGGAGACAGGAATTGCGCGGATAGGCAGTCTTGCGGGCAGTAGTCATAGGGAGTGGCCACACTGGAGACAGTAATTGTGTGGCTAGGCAGTCTTGCGGGCAGTAGTGACAGGGAGTGGCCACACTGGAGACAGTAATTGTGTGGCTAGGCAGTCTTGCGGGCAGTAGTCATAGGGAGTGGCCACACTGGAGACAGTAATTGTGTGGCTAGGCAGACTTGCGGGCAGTAGTGACAGGGAGTGGCCACACTGGAGACAGTAATTGTGTGGCTAGGCAGTCTTGCGGGCAGTAGTCATAGGGAGTGGCCACACTGGATACAGTAATTGTGTGGCTAGGCAGTCTTGCGGGCAGTAGTGACAGGGAGTGGCCACACTGGAGACAGTAATTGTGTGGCTAGGCAGTCTTGCGGGCAGTAGTGACAGAGAGTGGCCACACTGGAGACAGGAATTGCGCGGATAGGCAGTCTTGCGGGCAGTAGTCATAGGGAGTGGCCACACTGGAGACAGTAATTGTGTGGCTAGGCAGTCTTGCGGGCAGTAGTGACAGGGAGTGGCCACACTGGAGACAGTAATTGTGTGGCTAGGCAGTCTTGCGGGCAGTAGTCATAGGGAGTGGCCACACTGGAGACAGTAATTGTGTGGCTAGGCAGTCTTGCGGGCAGTAGTGACAGGGAGTGGCCACACTGGAGACAGTAATTGTGTGGCTAGGCAGTCTTGCGGGCAGTAGTGACAGGGAGTGGCCACACTGGAGACAGTAATTGTGTGGCTAGGCAGTCTTGATAGTCATAGGGAGTGGCCACACGGAGACAGTAATTGCGCGGATAGGCAGTCTTGCAGGCAGTCGTGACAGGGAGTGGCCACACTGGAGACAGTAATTGTGTGGCTAGGCAGTCTTGCAGGCAGTAGTGACAGGGAGTGGCCACACTGGAGACAGTAATTGTGTGGCTAGGCAGTCTTGCGGGCAGTAGTGACAGGGAGTGGCCACACTGGAGACAGGAATTGTGTGGCTAGGCAGTCTTGCAGGCAGTAGTGACAGGGAGTGGCCACACTGGAGACAGTAATTGTGTGGCTAGGCAGTCTTGCGGGCAGTAGTGACAGGGAGTGGCCACACTGGAGACAGTAATTGTGTGGCTAGGCAGTCTTGCGGGCAGTAGTCATAGGGAGTGGCCACACTGGAGACAGTAATTGCGCGGATAGGCAGTCTTGCAGGCAGTAGTGACAGGGAGTGGCCACACTGGAGACAGTAATTGTGTGGCTAGGCAGTCTTGCAGGCAGTAGTGACAGGGAGTGGCCACACTGGAGACAGTAATTGTGTGGCTAGGCAGTCTTGCGGGCAGTAGTGACAGGGAGTGGCCACACTGGAGACAGGAATTGTGTGGCTAGGCAGTCTTGCGGGCAGTAGTCATAGGGAGTGGCCACACTGGAGACAGTAATTGCGCGGATGGCCACACTGGAGACAGTAATTGTGTGGCTAGGCAGTCTTGCGGGCAGTAGTCATAGGGAGTGGCCACACTGGAGACAGTAATTGCGCGGATAGGCAGTCTTGCAGGCAGTAGTGACAGGGAGTGGCCACACTGGAGACAGTAATTGTGTGGCTAGGCAGTCTTGCAGGCAGTAGTGACAGGGAGTGGCCACACTGGAGACAGTAATTGTGTGGCTAGGCAGTCTTGCGGGCAGTAGTGACAGGGAGTGGCCACACTGGAGACAGGAATTGTGTGGCTAGGCAGTCTTGCGGGCAGTAGTCATAGGGAGTGGCCACACTGGAGACAGTAATTGCGCGGATAGGCAGTCTTGCAGGCAGTAGTGACAGGGAGTGGCCACACTGGAGACAGTAATTGTGTGGCTAGGCAGTCTTGCGGGCAGTAGTGACAGGGAGAGGCCACACTGGAGACAGTAATTGCGCGGATAGGCAGTCTTGCAGGCAGTAGTGACAGGGAGTGGCCACACTGGAGACAGTAATTGTGTGGCTAGGCAGTCTTGCGGGCAGTAGTGACAGGGAGTGGCCACACTGGAGACAGTAATTGTGTGGCTAGGCAGTCTTGCGGGCAGTAGTGACAGGGAGTGGCCACACTGGAGACAGTAATTGTGTGGCTAGGCAGTCTTGCGGGCAGTAGTCATAGGGAGTGGGCCATGTTTCCAGAGCAGCATTTCAGTCTAAACCCATTGACCTCATGAAGTGTCATCTTTTTGATATCTTTGATGATGTCAGTGGTGAAATCCTAGGTAATGTCATCAGTGATGTCATGCATGATGCTATCTGTGATGTCACGTGGGATAGAGGGGGCACTGCATGCTTGCCTTGGAAGCTGTATTTGGGGAATTACAGTGCTTTTAATCTTTGCCATCATTGTGTTTAAATCCCCGTCGCCTTTGTCTGCCACTTTTGCTGCACTCATGGTTATAGTGTGCAGCTTAATCCCAGGTGCCCATCCCACATACTCATCAGCGCGCAGGAGGGGAGGGGGGGTGCACTAACAATGACCTCAAAGATGTGCGGTGAGTAGTGCCTTGCACCCATTGGCTGTACCCACACTGCCCACACTGAGGTTATCTCACAAGCTTCCGGTAGCTCTTGTTTCTTCATGAATAACGGACGGGGGTTCATACATTAAACATTGTGCTTTTCTCATGCTAAGTGCACATGTAAAGCCCCCTCGGAAGTCACAATGTGCATAAGTCCTGAGGCCGGCCTGCGGCCGCGCTATACACTCACCGAGACCCCTCTTGGGATCCATAGGCCGAGATGATGTACCAAGACAGCTGTCTATATGTCGCATAAAAACATGTCAAGGAAGCAATCACAGCTGCCAAAGGACCTCCTTTATCACAAATAGTAGCAATTTACCAAAGCATGGCAATGTCGTGTCAGACATCATGAAATGACAAAGCTGCGAGGCCAAGGAACCTTGACTTCTCCCTCAAGAATGTGTCGCCAAAGCGGCCAAAGATGGTTTCTTCAAGAAATGATATCGGTATAAATCATAAGACACAGTGAAGTCAGTGGGAATACATGCATGGTACATAGCATTTAGCAATGAGTCTACACACGTCCATGTATCACCTGTATACATGTAATTAATTAGGTACATTGTGGAAACTTAGATCATTCATGACACAGTAGGAAAGCCACACACCGTTTCTAGGGAGGTACTCCTACTCCAATATATCGCTGTTGATACATTGAGTAGGATAGTCACAGAGTGGGATAGTCACACAATAACATGACTAGTCTTTGCACCACTTCTAGGGATACACTCCTGCCTCCCGTATATCTTTGTTGTTAAACTGAGTAGGATAGTCACGCTGTGGGATAGTCACATAGTTATCATGTCTAGAGCATCCACCATTTCTAGGATATACCCCTGTCTCCCATATATCGCTGTTGATAATTGAGTAGGATAGTCATACAGTGGGATAGCCACACATGTACCATGTCTGGAACTTCTATCATTTGTAGCAATTACCTGCCATTTATTGCTGTTCATAAGATAGTCACATAGTGGGATAGCATGTCTCCACTTTCCACCATTTCGAGGGATACAGTCCTGCCTCCCATATGTCTTTGTTGTTAAATTGAGTCGGATAGTCCCATATTAGGATAGTCACACAAGTGTCATGTCTGAAACTTTCAGCATTTATAGCAACATAACCCTCCCATAGGTCGCTGTTGATAAATTGTGTAGGATGGTCACACAGATGAGAAAGAGCGGGCAAAGGTAAGGGTTGGGAGGTGTCGAGGGTCTGACCACTGCAGACGCCGGAGTGTGAACAAGAAAAGAGAGGCAACAAGGCCAGAGTACAAAACATCCTGTGCAAGGGCCACCTGGAAGTTCAGCGCTAGAAGAGGCTGCTGTAGAGTCTGGCACCAGTACCTCAAGGCCAGTCCCAGGATCTGTCTGCACCCAGCGAGGTTTGGCCCTGCGGTACCTATATCCATGGGAGAGAGTGAAAAGGCCACCACCCAGTTAGTAGAAGAAAGAAGTGCCAGGGGCCCTGTGAAAACACACAGGCTGAGAGTGACTCTCATCTGACCACCAGGAGCAGGTGACCAATCGCAGAGAGGAACTGACTGACGCAACAGGGTCCTTAAGCAGCTGGAATTGCTCTTCTTTGATTTCTCCAATAATCCCACCCTTAATATCTACTCCAATCCAAGTATCTGCCATTTTATTTTCTCCAATTAACCTTATTGTATTGAGTTTTATGAGTTATCTCTTCATCCCTCAGCTGTGACAGTCGACTAATGTTCATTAAAGACCAGTTGACTCATGAAAATGATATTTTTGTCAATAGACTCAGTGTCGTATTCATCAGGTTGTGAGTGATGTCACCAAGGAAGATTTTTTGAGGTAATGAGAGATGTCATAGAGTCTGGGGTTGTTACTTGTAGGACACAAGACGCAATTCATTGCTTCCTCTTTGGTCACAAAAATCTTACATAGTTGGGTATTTCTTCTACTTTGTGTGAAAAGGCCAGTAACCTGACTTTGTCATGAGGGGACGGGAAACCCTCTCAGGCCTACCAGGGTGAATGCCAGAGCCAGTCCTATAGCAGATGGAAATGGTTGAATTTTAGAGGGCCATGTTTTGTACCCCCTGCCCAAGTGCCTGCCTTTACATGTGTAATACCAACTTCCTTCAGCCCATATGTTTCCAAAGAAAGTGATGTCTCTTTTTCCAGATTCACAAAAGAAGCAGCAGCAAGAGAAAGAGACCAGAACAGCACCCCATGAGCACCCTAAACATCACTCCAGCAGCCGCAGAACCAACATGCGAAGAGAGCTACAGCGAAGGAAGAACATGAAAGCCTACGCAGCTCCTGTGACCTCTATGCAGCCCTCCCCATCCTTGATGTGCAATTTGAACATGGATGGGGAACCAGCCCAGGAGGACCAGAGAGCTTGCTCACCTTTTCCAGGAAACACGCAACATTCCCCAGACTCGGCGAGCAAAACCGCACCACTGACGTGACAAGGCTGTATCTCCAAGTACTCCTAATGGAGCGGGAAGCACCCCATCTGACTGAACTTATTATGAGGGTGTCTGCACTGCAGGTCCCTAACATGAACTCAGACACTTTGCAGAATGGGCTGTCATCATTGTGCATCGGAAGGGGTTAGGCCTTGATCCATTCTTTTAACTGCCCATGCTTGTAATCCCTCCCTTGCTGGGAAGACTTGGCCTGGGCCAGCAAACCAATCAGAGGACGTGGACGAGGATAACAGAGGTAACAGAAAGCGGAAAGCTGTGGGTTGTTTGGGCGAGGTGAGAGGAGGGGGAGGAGGTATCAGCCAAGATACCAGCAGGAGGAAGGATGGTGGATTGAGAGCAAGTGGCCCTTTTTAGTGAGTGTGCGTGGATGAGTAGAGAGTGAGATTGAGAGAAGGAATGTGCATTGTCTTGTGCTCGCTGTTTTTGTGTTTATTCTTTAATCTTATCCTGCTCTTGTCAGAAGAGACGTTGATATTCACACTTTCGTACAGGATCCTAAAAATGGACCAGTAATTAGAACACTGCTAATAGCAATTATTCAACAGATATTGGAACTTCTGGAGTAAAGTGTTTCTTTTTCCTTAAATGATCACAGTAGAGATGAGGAATAACGAGATGAATACGAGTTTGGAGAATGAGCAAGCGCAAGAAATTCCAGAATGGCACAAAAGGTGGGGACTAATATGTTGGTTTGTGATATACATATGTACCATTATGTTTTGTGTATTCCCGTTTCTCCTAATTCGCCTTTTCTATGTCATTGACCCAAACAGGGCAGATGTCCCTTTAATCCTCCCCACTCCAGGAACTATTGTTGACTTACTAATTACTAATGAGCCAAAGTACTATGTGTTGTCTTCCCGTAGTAAAGCTGCTTTAGACGTACAAATCGATTTATTTAAATTTACCAGAAAATTGAAGTTAAAAAAATTTTTTGCAACCAAAGCACCGGGTGATTTTCAACCTGAAGAGGCTAGCATACTTATCAGTGATACTGGATCTATTACTCAAACCAAGGGCTATGTCACTTCATTCATATTTGCAAGATTCCACCAGCCTTATACGGAAACTAAAAAACTTTACTTGGCAGAGTACCTTCCTTCTAGCGACTCTAGATGTGAAGGCACTGTACACGTCTATTCAGCATAAATGGGCCATGATTGCAGTTGACTACACTTTCAGGCATGAGTCAGCCTCGTATTACAACCATTTGAACATGATTAAAGAAATGTTACATCTCACGTTTGATCTCAATGTCTTTACCTTTGACAACAAGGTATACCAACAGACCAAGGGGGTAGCTATGGGTACTAAATATGCCCCAGCATTGGCGAATATCTTCATGGGGATGTTGGAAGACAAAGCAATATACACTGAATCATTTTTCATTGAGAAAATCCAATTTTGGACAAGGTACATCGACGATGTTTTTTGCATCGTCGATAGTAGCATAGAGGAATTTCACGCATTTGTGGACAAGTTAAATCTTAATTGTTTTGATATTCAATTTACTGGAGAATGCAACAAACAGCGGATACATTTTCTGGACTTGACAATATATTTGGAAGATCAAGTACTACAAACAACTACATTCAGAAAACCAACTGAAGTTAACTCAATATTACATGCTAAAAGTTGTCATTTTCGACCAACTATCACCAATATACCATTGGGTGAATATATCAGAGCGAGACGAAATTGTAATAGTAACTTAAAATTTGAAGAGGAATGTAATCTATTACAACGACGTTTTAGAAGGAGGGGATATGCCCAAAAAGACATAAGTAAAGCATACAAGAGAACCAAATTGATGCAGCAGCAGGATACTTTGAGACAGAGACAAGGGAATAATTTGGAAGCTAACATGCCGATTAGCTTTATCACTCAATATTGTTCAGACCACCAGAGATTACGAAAAATTTTGAACAAACATTGGTACCTACTTAAATTGGACAGTCATATTGGTGAGTTTGTGAGTGATCATCCACGCATTACCTTCAGAAGAGCAAATACACTTAAATCTATCCTTAGTCCATCGTTATTACCGGACATTGAGAGCACTACTCAAGGTACATGGTTACACAAGAAAGATTCTGGTTTCAGGAAATGTGGAGTCTGTCCACAATGTAAATATGCATACCAAAGAACAACGGAATTCGAAGATAAAAATGGAAAATGTTGGATCATTAAACAAGGAATTAATTGCAAAACAACTTTTGTAGTATATGGCATCATCTGTGTCTGCCACAAACTATATATTGGTAGCACCAAGAGACAGTTGAGAATCCGTATCCGTGAACATTTAGCCAAAATTGGCAGTCAAGACCCATCACTTCCGTTAGCTGAACATTGGCAAAAAACACATCAGCTACATCTCAAATCGGAAATTAGATTCATTGGTCTTAAACAAGTATCCTTGAACAAAAGAGGTGGTGACAGAGTGAAGGTGTTACGACAAGCGGAAGCAAGAGCAATTTGTTACTTCAATTCGACAAATACAGGACTTAATACAGATAATGAAATGGTTTCATTCTTGTGAGATGTAGTACATTGCAATCTGGCTTCTCAAGCTCGAATAATTTTCATTGTTATACTTGATTTAGAACACGGCTCATTGTTTATTAGGAGGTTACATGTATTTCAGGGTGTTGTTAAAGGGATACCCCATCATAATTGGTAGCTCAGTATTTTATTTGAATGTTGCGTGTAATGCTCACCAACCTTTTGTAGTTAGGTGCATTAGTGCCCGTGATTATACATTACTGTGATAGTAACCATTTAAGTATTCAACAAATATAAATTGGGTCAGGAGAAGCGTATACATGCTTTGTTAGTTTCTCAGGCTTTATTCAAATATTTTGAATTATATAGCATATGTAATTTGTAGAATGCTGGGGGATAGAATGCGGTTTTCAATGACGACGCTTGTCCTTGCGTCGCCGTGGTAACCGCGCACAGTGATGACGCCTAGTATAAGAAGGCATACCTGGTAAGCGTTCGGCTTACCTGCCGACGCGTGTGACTGTTTGTGTTCCAGGAACTGGTAAGAGAGGACCACTTATCTCATGGTTTACTTTTCAATGAGATTTAGCTTTAATGGTACTTGACGAGTAGCAACAAAATAAGCTATATGTTGTGCTTTTCGTACTTGATATACGTGTTCTATAATTGGAAATGCGTCATCATTTCACGTAATGATGGTTAATTACAATTGTCTTCACTACGGAACTTATAATGAATTGTTTTGAATAAGGCAGAAATGGCCTGTGACCATTAAGAAGAGTTGTTTTGCCCGTTTGGTGAAGGGCGGGATTTATTCTCATGAAAATGCCTAGTTGCCACAGGCAACCTTGATATACACAATTAATGTATATTCTAAATTGGACAATCAGTTTTATTTACCTTCGCTACTTACATTTTTTGTTTAGATTGATATTGGGGATTGTACCCCGTTACTACTACATGGACAAATAGTCATAAGAACTGGTTACATCAAATTTCGGGTAAGGACATCCACCAAGTTGTCAGTTTGTCTCAAGGGACCATTGCAGAATTTGGTTATATTATTCAATGAATTGAAGAATAATGATTACTAATGGGTTCTTTTTTCTTTTTGTTTGTGTTTTTGTTTCTGTTTTTTGTGCTCTTTTTCTGTTTACTCAAACATAACAATGTATTATGATATGTTTGCATATTTTTCTACACCCATGAACCCTTCCCTTTTGCCCATCCTTGTTTTTCTGTCTAATTTCTTTCATGTTATCATGCATATTTTGTGGTCACGATATTTGAAAACTGGTATTATGTTATACTTTATGATGTCGTTCATACAAATTGTTTTTTGACTATGATATATTGTATGTCCTATATTACAATTATGGGTAGCCCGGATTTGAAAAAGGCTCAGTGGAGCCGAAACATGTTATCAATTATGGGCTCAATGGTCATGGATGATCAATAAAGCATAATCTAAGATTTAACTCAACTTGAGTTGTTGGCGCAGAGTCCTGTATTTTCATTAATTAATTGCTTTAGAGTTGTTTTCATGAGCTACAACCATTCTGTTAGGAAGACAAAGGAGCAGCGTGGGGGAAGGTAATGAGGGGATAGATACCTACTTGGAAGAAGCAACACACCTGGGCAATAACATGTGGTATCAACACATGAAAAGGGTGGGAGAGAGAACATCTAATGAGGGCTGCCACGTGTGTTCCCTCATACCTTATGCTTAAGAAACCTCCAGAATATTCATAGCCACAGAAGTATCAGTGAAAAAAGCCCATTGCCTGACGCATCTTGCACTTTGCCTGACAAGAGGACAGTTCCATGGAAGAACAGCATCCGTAGTGTGGATGAACAAGGCGCAATCTCAAAGAGAAGATAGTTATGTGCAAGATTTAAGGACAAGAGAGAAGCCAGAAACAAGGTATTGAATAATAAAATATGAGCAGCCTGGAATAGATGGAGCTGGAATCAAGGTAGAAGAAAATAAGATGCAAAATTGCCAAGTCAAGAATGAAGAAGAGACACAGAGATGTTGGGAAAGAGGACAACTGCATATTTAAGGAAAAGTACTAACTCACAAAGGATGGGTTGATGGATTAGTTGTATGCAAAGCATCAGCATTGACCAGACAGTGGGAAGCATTTGTGGAGAATGCAGAAAAAGAGTGCAAACACCAATGGCCGAAGATTACAAAATTGTTGACATGGTTTGACGATCAAGGAGGACCATTGCAGCTACTACCCCTGAAGGATGCATCGTTATGTTTCAGAAATAATGGTATGAGGAAGGTTGCAGAGAATCGCCAGTGTGGCCGAATTTCTGATGTACCGGGTATGAATGAAGGGACCACCGTCTTAATGTATCATTATTGGGCTTGTGAGACAAGAGCCTAAATGAAGCTGCCCAAGGATTGGGGAAGGACGTGCTCCTTATGCTCCTTAGTGCTTGTCCATGTTCCAATGTTAGTGATTCCTCAGAGTGACCTGAAAATTGGAGAATTTCCAAAAGCAGATGCCCATTTGAGAAGGGGAAGATCACTCGAATTTCTCAATCGAACAAGAAGGGAACATTATTTCTCAGCAAAAAACTCAGTTGAAGCTGTTGATGCCATCCCATATGAACACAGGTTGTTCAGCATGGGATCCAGGTGATGGCTAATGCTAAGTGGTTACAATTCACTCACTGGCAGATTCTGCAGACAATTAACACCACCATAAAGGGATTTAATGCTATCAAGGAAGAATTGAGGGCCATATGAGTTATGACCCTACAGAACAGATATGTCCTAGATATGATCACAGCGATGGAAGGAGGAGTTTGCGCCAAAATCGGGCCATCATTTTGCACATTCACACCTTCTCACGATGACAAGAATGGGACCTTGACAGAGGCCATAACGTTGCTGACAAACCTATATAACAAGATGGAAGATGAGACAGAAGACATCATAGATGATGGATGGTTCATGTCCATTTTCTCATGGGTCCCACAGTGGATCGTGAACATCTTCAAGCTTCTTGTAGCAATATTGGTGATGGTGATGTTTGGATTCTGTGTGATCAGGATCATAATTGCATAGTGCAAGAAGACAGCCAAGAAAGCAGTAGGAATGAGAATCATGATTGATGTTGAATCAGGATTTGGGATTAAGGAATTAACTGATGAAGAAATCAGGGGATACATAAAGGGCTGAATCTTTGCACTTGAAGGAATGAAGTTCCTATATCCGAAGAATCACAAGAAGTACGTGGGACAGTGGGTCTAATGGACAGTGCAGTCACATGACCTGGAGTGTGGACGAACATTTTAACTCAGCTGGTTCCCTGAAGGGAGTGATGGAGATTTGGACTCCAAAGAAGCACTTCTTCAAGAAACAGGATCAAGATGTGGAGACTGATGAAGGAGTGGTCGATGAATCAACCAGACGGGGAGTGTAGAGTGTTAGGAAGATTTCTCACACAAGTGCTTAATTCCCTCTACCTTAGAGCCCTCCAGCTCTTTTGCTATATTTTGGGGCTTTGAACTTTTCATTTTCAATGTCTTTTACTTTTGTGTTCTTTGGTTATGGAGTTTAAAAACAACTCCAGTGGCATCATCTTTTTCTGTGTGTCACACAGCACCTTCAGTGCAGTGGCACAGGGGTGTCTTTTCAGACTCCCCAAGGTTTAAATACCTTCACTAAGAATGACTACTGTCTCTTAGGCATGTAAAGTTAAATTGACTTTACTAGTCTCTTTAAATTGACTGACCCAGCACACCCTATCTTACTATAGAGTGCTGCAGGGGTTGCTTAACTTCCCCTAAGTCAAACCACTCACGTACCAGTAAAATGTTACCTTTTCATATTTTAAATGGCTGGTGGCAGTGGTTTAGATCAACTACCATGATTTTTCACGACTGATAACAACGGTAGCTCAAAATCAGGGGTAGCCATGTTTTTCAATATGGCGCCCGAGACCTATCTGTAAAAACAGACTCTGGTCATCTTTTTTCGCCATTTCTTTTAGGAAAAGTCCTTTTTGTGTGTAACTCTGCGTACCAAACCAGGTTTGGTCCCTTTGTTTGTGCCCTTTGCTGGGCTTCTGTGCTGAAGCCCTCCTCTGGTGCCATAGTGTCTGGGGTGGACAGGATGTGAGGGAGGTGCCCGAAATTCCCTGTGCTTAGTCTCCTAGGAGACCTGAATGCACTCTGGTATGATTGGCTGGCTGACTGTCCGGCAAGGACAGCTACCCTGCTGGGTGAGTGACAGCCAGACTGAATGAATGGGGGGAAAACTGTTTAAAAGCAGGTCTCTGGGACTTGGAAAGCAGACTTGACCACTGGAACAAAAGAACCGAAGAGGAGAGAAAGGAAGAGGACTGCTTCAACTGCTGGATGACAGGTGAAGCCCTGCTGCAGGTCTGAATTGCCTGAAACTCCATCGATAGAGAAGCCCTTCACGGTTAACTTCTTCTCTTGAGCTTGGTGGGAACAACCAACTTGCAAGCCAACTGGACACCGTCCTATTCTGGTCAAATTTTCATCAGAGTACTGTTGAAAACTGGATAGCCAGAGGGAAGGAAACCAGGGGGACTTTAAGGCACTCACACCTTAAAACCAATGTCTTGCTACAGCTTTTGGCCTCTTCCCTGGGCAGTGCAGGAACCGCCTGACATCCTCCTTCTTGTCCCCACGACTGAAGCACAGGAACAGCGAGATCTGCTCGAACTGCCAGGAACAACTGCCTCAGCTACAGCTTTCTTCATTTGAAAAGGTACTGTGCAAACACGGTCTGGAAATCTTTTCGGCCATCGAGAAAGTGGGTGAAACTTTCCTCAACTACAAAGGCTTGTCCTTCCCTAAACATTCGTCAAACTTTTCGCCTATCCAAATTCTTTACAAATCCATGACAAAGACTTAACCGTTATATACCAGAACTGTGCTATACTATACAAAAGACTCTGAACCATTGACTTTGGCCCAGGCCTATAGAGAATAATTGCTGGTTGTATTTAACTGAAACCCTTTGCCCTGCCTTTGAATGTATTTGGTCTGTCTATTCTTTTAACAATGTATTTTCCTCCCTTTTCTAAGTATCTGAAGTATCATTTTGCTCCTACTTCATTTTTAGCTAAACTTGTTCAGTTACTTACGGTTGGATTTTTGTGGTGTATTAGTGTGTAATATTGAGCTGCTTATACTAGTGTAATGTTTTATAAATGATTGAGTAAATAAATGTATATTCTTTTACTAAGAAACCTTGAGTAATTGTTTACTTGAACCACTGTATTGGTTGGTCCTTTGTGTAACTTATTCTACTGCTCACTTAAACTCTTGAGATAAGTTTGGCTGCTCAGCCATCACTACCACTTTACTGTGTAGTACAGGCTTGTACAAAAGGTGAAATTGTGCTTACACTTGTCTTAATTACCTGTAGTGTTCCCAAAGGGTACTGCAGGTGATTCTGCCTAACATAGAGGAGCAGCCGAATGCCTCTACAGCCTGTATGTTGGAAGCCTGAAACTGTGCCACGCTTGACACCAGTAGTTCTGAACATACTGCGACGAGGGTTCGAGAAATGATATCCATTGAGAAAGCCTTACCAGATGTATGGCCGAAGAGATGACAATCGCTTGGAAGAGATCCCTGAAGGAATATGAAAACAAGAAGAAGAGAAGCTGGTGACGTCACAAGAGTTGAGAGTGACGCACTAAGTAGAAAAGAAGATGTATGGACCTTATAGAAACTGATGATGAAATAAGGAATCGAGTGAACGTCCTTATGAAGAAATGAAAATTGCGTGTGTATGTGGCGCACTGCAGAAAATGTAAGCCGTTCAATGAATGTACAGACGCAGCAACGCAAGTGACCTAGAAGCTGGTTATACATAGTGAATAGTCTGCAGGCAAAGCCACCATTGTATAGTGTTTGGACATCAGTGCCATACATTTTAGTAAGTACAAAATCCACAGAGAAAGAAGGATCGAGAGCTGTGTGTGTCACAGCAAAGAATTAGCTGGAGATCATGGACTTGAATCGAGAAATGCTGTTTGGCTTGGTATCAAAGCTGCAGCAAGCCAAGGCTGGTTATCTGTCCATGAAGAACAGTGAACGTGAGAAACTGAATTATCCCTCGTTAAGCTGCAAGGAAGGAACACCATGAGTAATACGTTTATTAGTTCAAGACAATTAAATGCTATAAAATGGGCGGAATTGCAGTCTTTTGTCAAGTGAGCCAAGGATGGAAGTAAGTGTTTGGCATGTAGACTAGAACTATGATAAGCATGTACCCAAACTCCCTTTTATTCCCAAGAGAACAGAAGCTACCACAAGGCCAAGTTCAAAGACAGTCTGCATGGCAGAAGGCATGGGCGATGAGAGATGAGTAGCTAATTGGGTGGGAAGCAAAGTCATGGCCACCTCCCGGCACCTGGGTATGAGTTTACATACTGCTAAGGAGCCGAAGGTTTCAGACATGGCATGAGCATATAGAAAGTATACTTAGATGTTCCTGTTAGTACAATCCCGATCCCTAGTAGCTTTTTCTTATTTGCCATGTATTATGCGGTCATGAATGCCAAACCTTTGCTATATAAGTGTATTTTTATGTCATTTGTGCTGAAAGCAGAATTGAACATCAGTTGATGTCCGTTGTAAATCCCTGTTTTAGACAATTTATAATAAAACAGTCGGATGAGACTTTGCCAACTTCCTGAGTCAGTCTGATTATTTGGTTTAAGAGTTACTCTGCATCTTATCCTTTGCATGACATGTTACTGATTAAGGACCTTATGTTCACCACCCCCATAATACCTGTATGTTAGAAGCCTGAAACAGTGCCATGATTGACACCAGCAGTTGTGACTATTGCGTGTTGAGTCTTTGAGAAAAGTTATCAACTGAGAAAACCTTATCAGATGTATACCCAAAGAAAGAACACTCTCTTGGAAGAGATCCCAAAAGGAATATGAAAAAGAGAGAAAGAGAAGTTGGTCTCATCACAAGGAGTGAGTGTGATGCACTGAGAAGACTGGCTGAAGAAGAGAATATTTGGACCTTATAGAAACTGATGATGCAGTAAAAATCGAGCACATTTTCATATGTGGAACACAGATTGAACCTGTTAAGAGTACAGCTGAAAATGCAAGCCATTTGATAACTGTACAGATGCAGCAACGCAAGTAGATCAAGTAATCTTAGAAGCTGGCTATACTTAGTGAAAAGATTGCAGGCAAAGCCACCATTATATAGAAGCTGGACATCAGTGTCACAATTTTAGCAAGTTCAGACCATGAAGAGAAGTGCTGAAGGCTGTGTCGCAGCAGAGAATTAGCTGAGAGCATGAATGATCGGGAAGGGCTGCCTGGTCTGGTGTCAAGACTGAAGGCAGCCAAGAACTGGTTATCTATCCTTGAAGAACAGTGACCATGAGAAGATGAATTATCCCTAGTTAAGGTGAAAGGAAAGAACACCATGAGTGCCAAGTTTATTAATTCAAGACAATTAAATGTTCAAATGGTCTGAATTGCGGTCTCCTGTCACGTGAGCCAAGGATGGGAATAGAGTTGGAAATGCAGTCCAGAACTATGATAAGCATGTGCCCTTACTCCCTTATATTCCCAGAGACGAGAATACATTGCAAGGCCAAGTTCAAAGATAGTTTGCATGGCAGAAGGCATGGGTGATGATGGACTAATTGGGTGGGGAGGTAAACTCAAGTCCACCTCCTGGCACCTGGGTCTGACCTTACAGTCTGCTAAGTGAATGTTCCAGAAGGCACGAGCGTGCCAACCAATTGTAGAGGGCCATATAACAAAGGGCCTTATAGTTTGAGAGCCAATAGTGTACTGTGTTTCTAATAACTGTTGAAGATTACTTTCACTAGGGGTGGGCATGAGTTGTCCACCTGACTGTAGAGACCCAATCACAACCCAACCTCTTATAGAAAGTATACTTAGATGTTCCCTTTGAACCAAACACAATCCCCCGTAGGTTATTCTTATTTTCCACAAAGTATGACATCACTTATGATGAGTTTTTGCTGTAAAAGTGTTTTTTTTTATTTACATCCTTTGAGAGAACGATGTGCAACGTCCGTTGATGTCGGTGTAACTCCCTGTTATAGACAATTGACATAAAACAGTGAACAAACTGTGCCATCTTCCTGAGTTGGTCTGATTATTGGTGTAAGGAGTTATTCTGTTTCCCATCCACCTGCATTACACGCTACCTAACAAGGGCCCTAAGCTCATCGATGTTGAATAGCAGTGGTGAGAGGGATGAGCCTGTGGAACTCAGCAAGTTCTTATGCAGGGTGTTGCGCTGAAGGGGGGTAGCCATGTTGTTTCCATTCTTTCTGCTATGAAGGAGTTTAGCCAGATTAACACTGTTTTGCTGATTCCGATTCCTTCAAGTCTTTTGATGAGTGTTTTGGATGAACTGCGTCAAAGGCTGCTGATAGATCAATAGTATTATTGCCAATTTGGAACCACTTCATTAACATTTAACAAATTACAAAAACATATCATAGCATAAACATTTTATACATACAAACATGAATCATTAAATTGGTAATGAATGAAAAAGAGGAAAAAGAAAAGAAAGAAAGAGTAGAAAAAAAATAAAAAATAAAAATGACACATAAATATATATCAGAGCGGATGTGGGTGAGGCTGTGAGGGGGAAACAGAAGGCAGCCAACACCCAAGGTCACACAAAGCAGAAAATAACATATTTAGGCAATTAAGGAATTCTGGGCATCTTCTACAGGGCACATATTATCCTAAAGTTTACCAAATCATGAAACATGTGAATGTCATTGCTATCCTACAACAATTAAAATGAAACAGGAATGTCTACTTATCTTTGCGAAGGCCATCCCGGCACTGCATGCGAGATTAGACCAAGTCTGCATCCAAGAAGTCCCTCCAAATCTTATCAAAAGAAGGCCTCTTCTTTTGCACTGAGTAGATCACATTTTCAATATTACATGTACAAAGCATCTCCTCCAACCAACTGTTTTTGTCAGATAACCAGCAGATTTACAGTTTCGTAGAATTCAATTCTTTGCCACCATGGCCCCTTCAAAATCCACATGATCTGATGATGATTCAAATATTCAGGCAGGATGGTTTTCCCCAAAATTAAAGTCTCAAAATCAAAGTCTAGATTTTCCTCGAGCACTTTGTTCATTCTGGCTGCGATCTCACTCCAGAATGTCTCACCTTATGGCACTCCCGTAGCATATGATCCTTCATGCCCTGAACGTGACCACAACGCCAGCAGCTGTCTGATGTCATCAATTTCCGTTCTTTCATCCTTACCAGTGCCCAGAACACTCTATTCAAGATCATAACCTGACAGGACCTTTCTCCTACATTCTGGGACATTCTTTTGATATTGCCACACAGATCACTCTATCTATCCGGTGTCATCTCTTCCCTCAGACAACTAGACCGCACACGTAAAGCCGCTCAGTAAATTATACATCTTAGAACCCGAGTGATCATTGTCGCCAATTTTTTTAACCATGGACAATAACTCAGATTCGTCCAAAGATGGAATGTGCACTGCTCTCTTCAGCTTTCTGTATTCTCCATATGTACAATCAGATAGTCCATAATCAAGTTTCAATGCTCAAAATGTTTTCCATCTTGTCCCTACAAAGAGGTCTTCAATTTTACTGATGCCAGCAGGGAACCATGTTGGAGTCTGCATTGATTTTTTAATCATCCCATATCGATAATAATTCTGCTTCCATTCCTCTGTGCCTGGTCTAGTATCCAATTTATTTCTACATCGTACAGCATTTGTGTATAAACGTAGCTTTCTAGGAGTTCTGCTAGGTGCGGGATGTTTAAATTAGTCGACAGTTTGAGGAACCAGAAGGTGTCTCACACTCGGGTCCGCGGAGATCTGTCGTCCAGGTGGCCAGGATACAGCCATCGCTATTGGATCCAGTTCCTTGGGTGGAACAGTGGTGGAGGATCACCTGGCCGAGGGGAGTGGAGGTGGGACACCGATGGATGAGATGTGGTATCTGCTTACTTTTAACACTGTTTCCCCATCCTACCCCGTAGGATATCTAGAAGCTCTACCTCCCTTTTCCAACACTACACTTTCTGACACGATGACAAACAACGGACTTACACCAGAGCCGTTTACCTGACATGTCCCAAAACAAGGGTCAGGCAGAGTCATGCAATTGATAACAACTATACACACTTGACAGCCCTTTCCATTCCCCACAGGGATTAAAGGCAGAGCACAAGAGCACACTACGAGCAAGGCTGAACGCACAAGGAAGCAGCTATATCAGATTGGCAGTTAAAATGGAGGAGAAAGGCAGCGAGACCCGAAAGGATGATGAGGAGGGAAGTGTCCTTGCTGTTTTTGTCCCAGACCCAGGAGGCCTCCGTGAAAAGGATCATAAATCAGGGATATAAAGCTGGTGTTCTGCATGGCAGATGTCAAAGGTGCTCGGGGGACTCCCGCGCTAATAACCAAGGCGTGGAGGCGTGCTGGCTACCGTGGTATCATCCTTAACTCCAGAGACAAGAAACTCCAGGGAGTTGAACACAGCCAGTGAGTTGGAGAGAGAGCTGATAGTAAGCCGGACTGTGTTGAGCTGAAGGTTGCAATCAGCAACCAACTGTGACCGCAAGGACTTGTGAACAAAGGACTTGTGTGTGGTTATAAACTTTAAAGAAATCCCAGTTAAGGTCCAGGTGAAGAGGGGTCCGGCGCCATGTGGGTGATCATTCAAAAGACTTTGACTGGGACCGGGTTTGGAATCTACAAGTACCAGAAAGGCTGACATGAGGTGTCAGAGTGGTCCTACAAGTGTCACATCAAATCCTTTGTACAATCGAAAGTCTCTGACCCGAAGCCCACAGAACGCTAAGGGAAGGTAGAACCTCGCTTTCAAATGAGATTGTGAACATTGTGTGAGAATGGCTATGTGAACCGGATGGAGGGATGCTAAGGGGAAAGCAAGAGTAAATCCTGTAATGTAATAAAGAAAGTAGAACATTGTGATGATAAGAGTGAACCCGGCCGAGGGATGACCACAGTCAATGATTTTTGAACTTGTGATTGAAAGGCCATAGTGAACTTGACAGAGGGAGGCCAACCCTGAGAGAAGGACCCGAAACCAGCAGAGGGAGATCCAAGGGGCGAAGAGCAATCGCCCAATGTGCAAGAGCATGGAAGGAACTTTTGTTTGTTGTTTTGGACCAGTAGGCCTTCTAAGGCAAGAGCCGTTGTAGAAAAGAGACTTGGCCCTTGAAGGCCCTGGTATCGTTGAATGGAACTGTAACCTCGTGCTAGTGAGGCTCAGTAGTGTGCTGTGGTCCGAAGTCCAGCCTTGTCCTGTGCTTAAAACGTGGGGAAGGGAGACCTGAAGCATACCATCCTAATTTACATATTTTTGTGAAAATGTCTTCCTTTTCTGGTGAACATTACCCCACACTATTTTGTAACTTAGCAGTAAGGATAGGCACTCTTTTGTTTGGATAGGCCCTTTTTATTTGACAAGACGCCACTAGGACTGCCTTATTATTATTTGATGGTCTTAGATTTAGGTTTAGATTAGGTGTTTTTCTCACCCATTCATACAGTTTAATAAACATCCTTGAACTGTGATCACTCGTGTCTGCCTTTACAGATGCCACCATGAGTTCCATGCATATGGTGTCATGGGTGGGATCTAACTCAACTGAAACAAATTGGGGAACCCTACAATTTCAAAAACATAGTCCTCATGCTTCTAACCCCTCTGTTGCCATGAAAGAATGAATAGGTTTTGATATATGTAGCAGTAGGGAAGCTGTTATCCACCCTGGGAAAAGAGGAATGATTCCTACTGATTTGGTTTTGATGCCCGCTACAGGGTGTTCCATAAGGTTAGCTCCAAAATCTGGTCTAACGTGTAAGTTCGGTATAGACGTCTTAGCCGGCATCACTGATCCCGACTTCCAGGGAGACGTAAAGGTTCTCTTATAGAATCATGTTGAAGTCCCATTTGAAGTACATTGTGGGGATCAAATTGTCCAAGGTATTTGAAGGGGGCTGTTCCCTCAGTTTAAAGAAAGTGAACCAGACAAAACAGAAAGAGGTATATTAGGTTTTGGGAAAGCTGGCAAACCCTCTAAAGTCGAAGAAAAGCAGGAAGAAGAGCCTACCATCTATCCCGACCTTGCCTTCACCAAGCAAAATGATCCAGCTCTCGCTGAAGCTTTTCTACAAGCTATTTTGGAAGTAGAAGGTATAGAGAAAGGGCGACCCTTTTTCTTCTTAAAGCAGGGATTGTTGTACAGAAGGGAGCCCTCTACACAAGGATTACTAAAGACACAATTGGTAATCCCCAAGACCTATCGAAAGATTGTACTGGAGATTGCATATTCCTATCTTACCAGGGAACACTTAGGACAATCCAAAACTCAGGCACATATTAGTGGGAGGTTTTACTGGCCAGGTATCCACAACGATATAAAGACCTTTACCCAGATGTGTGAAATATGTGAAAAAACCAGCCCCCACATCAAACTACCTGCCCCTCTGAATCCTTTACCCATCATAGAAGTCCCTTTTTCTAGAATTGGAATGGACATTATTGGACCTTTAGAAACATCCAGACCAGGCAATTAATAGGTCCTGGTTATAGTTGACAATGCAACTAGATACCCCGAAACATTCCCAATGAGTATACCACACAGCAAATCCTTGAACACCTCCTACCGTATTTCTCCAGGGTCGGCTTTCCCAAGAAAATATTATCTGATCAAGGCTCAAATTTTATGAACAAGCTTATGGCAGAAGTCAAAGAGAACTCCATATTACCACTTACAAACCTCTGTGCACCGTCCCCAAACCGAAGGCTTGGTAGAAAGATTTAACAAAACCCTGAATTTAATTCTAAGAAAACTGGTTGATAAGGACGGAAAAGACTGGGACCGAATGATCCTGTGGACACTATTCTCAGAGAGGAAAACCCCACAGACCTCTACAGGATTTTCCCCCTTTGAACTACTTTATGGCAGAGAACCCAGAGATGTCCTGGACATGCTCTGGCAAACTTGGGAAGAACGAGAAGATGCACCCATTCCCATCTCGCAAACCCACCACCTGAATGCGAGAACATATGAGACTTGTTCGAGATTTAGTCTGCACTCATATGGACATAGCCCAGAGCCAACAAAAATCCAATTACAACAAGAAAGTATGTTTAAGATTGTTTTCCATAGGACAGAAAGTATTGGAACAAATGGGAACCTGCACTTTTTAAAGTACCTCAACCAGACAGAAAACAAAAAGTACATTTATACCATGGCAATCTCCTAAAAGAGTGCAAGGAGAACCTGTCAGCTACCCCTGCCAAAGTACTATCTTTTTTGGTTCCAGAAGATATAGACAACTTTGAACTAATTCCTCCAGAACTCTCCTGTCAACAACAAGAATATCTAAAAGATGTAGTTACATCATTCCCTGATGTATTTTCAGAAAAACAGGAAGAGTTAAAGGAACCTACCACTATATTATGCTTATAATTCTGCTTCCTTTCTGCTTACACGGCGCACCTGCCACTTTCCAACGCCTAATGGATAAGCTCTTACGCCCCTATTCTGATTTCTACAGAGCTTATATTGACGATATTGTCATTTATAGTAAAACCCGGGAAGAGCACCTTTTCCATTTTCATACTATTATGAGAGTCCTCAGAGAGGCCGGCCGAACTGCTAATACATGCAAATGCAGAGTGGCACAGTGGGCCATGAAATATCTAGGCTTCTTTGAATGGAATGGGAACGTACAGCCTCAACATGAGAAAGTGAAAGCTGTAATAGATACACCCACACCCAAAACTAAAAGGGATCTTAGAGCCTTTGTAGGGTTAATAGGATATTACTGTGAGTTTATACCAAACTTTTTGGACAAAACAGCTAGACTAACAGATAAACTCAAGAACGCAGAATACCAGAAACGTCAGTGGTCTGACGAGGATGATATATGTTACAACAGCTTAAAGCAAACCCTGTGTCAGAACCCAATCCTAAAGGTAGTTGATTTCTCTATGGATTTTATATTACAAATGGACGCCTCTCTTAAGGGGCTAGGAGAAGTCCTATCCCAAGTTTGCAACAGATTAGGACACCCCATCCTATTTACAAGCCACAAATTCTTCCCACGTGAAAATAAATGACTCTTTGCTGGAATTGGAGGCCCTAACCACCAAGTGGGCCATTATCCACCTTAGATACTACCTTTTGGGAAGAAAGTTCACATTAGTCACCGACTATTCTGCAGTAGTGTGGAGTAGCCAGCACAAAGACTCCAACCCATCTGTCATGTAATGGTTTCTAGAACTGCAGTCCTATTGCTTCACAGTGGAACACCGGAAGGGTAAAGACCAGGGGAATGCAGATTTCATTTCCTGGATCCCCTGTGAAGCAGATGCGGCTACATCGCATGGAGGAAGGGTATGTGAGAAACCTGAAGGTGTCTCACCCGCTAGTCCCTGGGGATTTGTCATCCAGGTGGCCAGGACACAGCCTTCACTATTTTATCCAGTTCCTGTGGATTGACCAGTGGGGGAGGATCACCTAGCCGAGGGGTCTTCGGGGAGTGGAAGTGGGACAGTGACGGGTGAGATGCGGTATCCCCTTCCTTGTAACACCTTTTCCCCATGCTACCCCGTAGGAAATCTAGAAACTCTACCCCCCCCTTTTCCAACACAAACACTTTCCGACACAATGACAAACAACGGACTTACACCAGAGCTGTTTACCTGACATGTCCCAGCACAAGTGTCAGGCAGAGTCAGGCAATTGACAACAACTAAACACACCTGATGGCCCTTTCCATTACCCACAGGGGTGAAAGGCAGAGCACGAGAACACACTACAAGCAAGGCTAAAAGCATGAGGAAGCAGCTACATCAGACTGGCAGATCAAACGGAGGAGAAAGGCGACGAGACCGGAAAGGATGACAAGAAGGGAAGTGCCCTTGCCCTTTCCGACCCTGACCCACATGGCCTCCTTGAAAGGGATCATTAGACCGGGATATACAGCTGGTGTGCAGCGTGGCAGATGTCAACGATGCATGGTTGCCTCTGTGCTGATAACCCAGATGGGGAGGCATGCTGGCTACCGTGGTACCATCCTTGACTCCAGAGACAAGAAATGCCAGGGAGTTCAACACAGCTGGTGAGTCGGAGAGAGAGCTGATAGTAAGTTGGACTGTGTTGAGCTGAAGATTGCAATCGGCAACATACTGTGAATGCAAGGACTTGTGAAAAAAAAGGACTTGTGTCTGGTTATGAACTTTAAAGAAGTTAAGGTCCAGGTGCAGAGGGGTCCGGTGTCACGTGGGCGCTCATTCAAAAGATTCTTACCGGGACCTGGTGTGTAAACTTTAAGTACCAGAAAGGCCAACGTGAGGTGTCAGAGTGGTCCTACTAGGGTCATGTCAATCCTTTGAACAACCCAAAGTCTCTGGCCCAGAGAAAGCTAGGGGAAGGGAGACCCCCACTTTCTAATGGGATTGTGAACATTGTGTGAGAATGGCAATGTGCAGTAGGGATCCCAGCTGGCCCACAGGACTGGGGGTTTCCAAACAGCACTTTAAGATGAGTAGCAGCACCCTTGAGATGGGTGGGGATGCAGATTAATACTCTTGCACCAAATCAATAATGACAACTCAAAAGTTTGGCAAAGGGAGTCCATTTAATGACAAGTACAAAAACCGGGGAGTTCATGAATATCAACAATCGCTCGATCTTCCTTCTCAATTCAACTCCAATTAATTTCAGAAAAAAACATAACATTTATACCAAAAACTCATCATCACTGACAGGTAATTTCTTAAAACTTAGCATGCAACTTGATTGGTTCTAGGAAGGTAACTTGAATATAGGTACTATATCTGTATATGGTAACGGTGTGAGGGGATTGAATAGACAATGTCAGGTGGGGCAACTAAACTCTTCCTTCAAAATGGCTACTGTAAACGTCACTAAAAGTATAACGTTTCATTGGTTCTGCTAACTATAGGACCCTAGATTACATGGTCCACTATGATTGGATTGGCATCAACCCCACTCGTACTTTTCCACTTGCGCTTAGCAGCGTGCAGAATAGCCAGCCAGGTGCAGGGAGTTTGTCTGCTTCTTGGTTTGGGAAGGTTAAGGCGTCTGGGCATGGCAAGGGTCCATGCATAGGTATGCAAGGCTGTCATGGCCACAGGCCCAGACCAAAAAAACCACACCATATAGTGATGGGGGCAATGGGTCACTTGACTCACTTATGTCCCTTCGGGACCCATAAACACAGGGGCCCTGGCTGGATTCAGTCCTGGTGCCTTTGGCGCCAGGCTCATATAGCAATGTGAGCAGGAACATTTTATTTCAGTGCAGGAGTGCTTTCACTTTATTTCAGTGCAGGAGTGATTTTATTTTCCAGGATCTGAAAGCCTTTATTCCAGAGAACATCCTCATGTGCTGACTCATCAGGTGTGGCTCCCTAGGCCTGGTCTTCATGTGCTGACTCATCGAGTGTTGCAGGGTGTGGCAGGCTGAACATGGTGCGCATGGCTTCAGAAGCTCAGCTATATGATCTGCTCCATCCTTAAGGCCGGTTCTTCGTGTTACTGTGCACTCACATGCAACATGACTCTCATGCCGCTTAGACCAGTTTAATTACCTTTGAAACCAGGCGTTCTCCTGCATACTCACCTCCAGGAAACCGGTGTTTCATCACTTCATCTGCAGACTCATCTCCTGACATCCAGTGATCTTGATCCCAGCGCCGCAGCACTGCACTCCGCATCTATGAACTCGGACCCTGTGAAGAAGACGAAAGACAAGGTTAGAACATCCGTCCTAGGGACGCACCGCATTTGAACCCAGCGCGCCCCTAGTTAACAATTTACCAGCTACTGTACCACTGCAGCTTCGTTCCTCGTTCCCTCCGGCTGCCTCCTCGAGCTCCACAGATGCTGCTGGGCCGGCAACATCACCTGCAAGGGAAGAAAGCAAAAGAGCAAACATCAAAAGCGGAACGGACAGCAATACAAGACAACAAACTTTACAATACAACAAAAACAGACGAGGAAAGACAAAGGCAAACAGGAACACTTACCTGAAGTATAGTGGCTTAGTGGCAGCAGGACTGGACTACCACATGCAAGGGACCAGTGAAGGAACTCGGTCCAGATCATACAAGCGCTCCTGCCAGAAGCAGCAGGACGGAGTGCTCACCAAAACTAATCAACAGATCAGCTTTCGAGGGACGGTGCATCCCACGGGTACCACTGTTGGGAAGGAGGGGTCTGGAAGGGGATCAGGTGCACAAGATGGCATACTCATACTCATGCCCCCTATTCTCCACGCAGGAGCAGTTCCACGCAGCATCACCTATTACCACCAGTCACCACATAAGCACAGAGGACAAAGTCAGACCCGAGCGACCTTACCCCCGGGACGGCTGCAACCGTGCCCCAACGCATCCGCAGAGACCAGGTGAGCATGACAGAATGCAAAGCCTCTTCGAGTCTCTGCCTGGGCATTATGGAAACTTCTGAAACGGACCAGTTGGCCAGATTATTTGGAGAGTTACGGGCTGAAGTTCATGCCTCAAGACAGGAAACCAATGCCCTAAGGAGGGATCTAATTGTGAACCGGGAGTGGACAGATGAACTAGCAAGGCAAATGCTCCAGGCACAGGCAGGCCAGGTCCCACTGCCGGGGTATGCCCCTCCTGCTGCGGCTCTACAGCCCACGCCAGTACAGGTGGTTCTTCCAGGGGGGGATCCGTTGGCCCCGCCCGAACACTTCACAGGCGATCCGAATAAGTATGCCATCTTTATGAATCAATGTCATCTACATTTCTTGTGCAGACCTGGGGCAGTCCCCAATGATCAAGCCAGAGTGGCATTTGTACTCTCAGTTTGGGAGGTAGTGCAGCAGACTAGTCAAAACCCTTGGTAAACCAAGATGTTCCTTTGCTTCGAGACTTCAGAGGTTTCCAGCGTGGAATGGAGAAACTATTTGCATAGCATACTCAAGTACGGGCTCTGGACAATGAACTATTATCACTGCGGCAGGGTAACCAAGACCTACTAACATATATCGCTTCCTTCAATCATCTGATAGCATAAACTAACTGGCCAGAGGAGAAAAGAACTACGCTCTTTTACCGAGGCTTGTGAGGGGAACTTAAGGACGTATTAGCCCAAGTAGTAAATCCCCCGGAAAGATGTGCTGAATACATCGACCTGATAGTGCAGCTCGATCACAGATTGCAAGATCGGAAGATGGATCGGGACAAGGCTGAGGGGCGGTCGGTCTATGTGCGACACTGTGAGAATCAAACCAAATCCCACGATCAGTCCGAGCCAATGCAAATCGGAGGCTTGCGGAGCCCACACACCAAGGCAGAAAGGGAGAAAATGAGACAGCAGCAGCTTTGTTTGTACTGTGGTAAGGCAGGTTACTATCTCCAAGAATGCCCGGTGAAATCACCCAAGGAAGCAGCTGAAGCAACTGACAAGGGTGAAGAAGAAGAACAGGACTCGGGAAACTCCAACGCCCGGCAAGCGTAGGGGTCCACTTGTTGAGCATTGAAAAGGAACCTATTCAGACCTCACATCTAGTCATCCCAGTGCTCCTGGTAAACCACAAGCAACTGTCGAAAATACATGCCTTGGAGTCATACATTGACAGTGGGGCTGTGGGAAATTACATGGACCAAGATCTGGCTACCCATCATAGGCCTTCTTCTCCGACAGAAGCAGGTTTCGGAAAACGTCACAGCAGTTGATGGATCTCAGCTATTATCCGGCCCTGTGACATATTTCACTGAGATGGTCATGCTTCTGTGTCAGGACGGTCACCAAGAGGACATCACCTTCGATCTCATCGGCGCTCCTCAGTTCCAGATGATATTTGAAATGCCCTGGCTGGAGACCCACAATCCTAGGATTGACTGGCGTAAACGAGTTCTGACCTTTCCCAAGACTGTGCCTACACCTGTTATAGCAAGGTGGTCTTGCAAACCCAGGTTCGCTGAAGAAAGAAACCATACTGGGCCTCACCAGTTCACTACCACCTGAATACCTGGATTACCAAGATGTCTTTCAAAAAGAGCAAGCGAACACCCTACCTCCACACAGACCGTATGACTGCCAAATTGATCTGGTACCTGGCACTCAAGTTCCCTGAAGACGGATTTACGCCCTAACAGAACAGGAAACCCAGCATCTAAATACCTTCCTCGATCAGTATCTGGCAAATGGCTTCATTCGTCCGTCCAAGTCCCCTGCATCCTCGCCCCTCTTTTTTGTGCCTAAAAAGGAGGGAGACCTGAGAACTTGCATTGACTACAGAGCACTTAACCAGATCACAGTAAAAAAATTGATACCTGTTACCGCTTATCCCCGAGCTCTTGGATCAAGTCAAAAACACTCAGATGTATACAAAACTAGACTTACGAGGGCCTACCATCTAGTAGGAGTAAAAAAAAGGAGACGAGTGGAAGACAGCCTTTCGCACGAGATATGGCCTTTATGAATATCAGGTTATGTCCTTTGGACTATGTAATACCCTGTGGCGTTCCAATTTTTCTTGAATGACATGCTCCACAAACTGCTGGACGTCTGCGCTCTTGTCTATATTGATGACATTCTTATCTATTCGACCACCAATGAGGACCATGTCAACCATATTCGGGCAGTTTTGGAGAAACTGCGGCAACACCAGCTATATGCCAAATTGGAGAAATGCATCTTTCATGTGACAGAGGTAGAATTCCTCTGGTTTATTCTCACACCACGGGGCGTACGGATGGAGAAGCACAAGGTAGACGTTATCCTTGACTGGCCCTCACTGACATCCATAAAGGGAGTACAGAGTGTACTCGGGTTCGCCAACTTTTATCGCCGGTTCATTCCCGGGTTCTCCCAGATCGTCCACCCAATCACCTCTTTACTACGGAAAAATAAACAATTTAATTGGTCCACAGAGGCAGGGAAAGCCTTCCAGGAGCTAAAACAAGCATTTACCACAGCATCAATTCTACGGCATCCTCTAATAGAACTGCCATACGTGTTCGAAACTGATGCTTCCAACATAGCAATGGAAGCAGTCCTGTCACAACGAGACCCTGAAACAGGTCAGTTGCATCCCATGGCATTCTGGTCTCGCAGGTTTTCAGCCCCTGAATTGAATTATGCAATCACTGATAAAGAACTGCTAGCAATTAAGGCAGCGTTCAAAGCCTGGAGACATTGGGCCTCATTACGAATCCGGCGGTAACCGTGCCGGAAATTCCGGCAGGTTACCGCTGGACTCGTATTACCATTCCACCTCCATGATTGCCGGAATCACCGGGGCATTACAACCCCGGTCACCCGGTAATTCCGGAGGTGGAAATCGGTAAATCCCCATGGACTCCATGGAGATGGGGACCATGGAAACACTGGTTCCGTCTATGACAAAGCCTGTATTTCCATGTCCGCCTGCAGGCGGGTGGAGTTAAACCCGCCAGGTCAGACCTGGTGGGTCTGACACCTCCCGCCTGCAGGACTCTTAATCAGCTGGTCCGGAGAGAACAGTGGTGGCAGATTTACCACCACCGTTCTTTCCGCACCGGCAGGGTCATAATGAGGCCCATTATCTTCTTGGAGCTAGACATACAGTCACCGTCATCATGAATCATCGCAATCTATAATATCTGAAGACCGCTAAAGCACAATCATCACACCAACTCCGCTGGGCTCTCTTCTTTGTGGAATACGACTTCGTCATCACCTATAGACCCGGAGTACGCAATGGAAAAGAGGACGCCTTGTCTCGCATGAGTGAGGGAGAAGAGGCATTCACTACACCAGACCCCGTGGCCATCATCCCGGAAGGACGAATCCAAGGCATGATTGCTGCAACCACCACTCTAGACAACTTAAAATCTGACCTGCAACACTTGATGAGTCCAGCAGCGCAACAGAAATGGCTAGGGAAGGGAGACCGGTATACGATCGTGGACAACCTACCATACTACCAAGGATGATTGTACATCCCGGATAAGAAATTATAGAATCAAATCATTGCAAACGATCACGATTCATTAGTAGAAGGCCATCCGGGAATAGCCAAAACCCTAGCTTAAATAAAGAAACATTTCTGGTGGCCAACTTGGTGAAAGAATATTGTCCAGTTCATCGCAACCTGTGGCACCTGTGCACAAGTCCCAAAAACAAAGTCCTGCAGGTCTGCTACACCCTTTAGAAGTACCCCAAGCACCTTGGCATACGCTATCAATGGATTTTATTACAGACCTTCCTCCTGTAACAGATACAATACCATTTTAGTCGTCATAGATCTGTTTTCCAAAATGGCCCACTTTATTCCCCTGAAAGGTCTCCCAACTGCTTCTACTCTGGCTACCGTGTTTTTGGAACAGATTGTGCAGCTATACGGGTTCCCATCAATATTGATATCAGACCGAGGAACTCAGTTTGTCTCTGCCTTCTGGAAAAGGTGTTGTAAAATTGCCAAAATCAACCTCTGGTTATCTACAAGCCATCACCCCCAAACTGACGGCCAGACCGAACGGACTAACCAGACCCTCGAGCAATACATAAGATGCATACTGCAACAAACCGAGGATACTTGGAAGGACATACTTTGGTTAGCAGAATACGAATATAACAACTCCATTCACACCAATACGGGACAACGCCCATTCTACATAGTGTACGGTCGACATCCACGGACATCTGTTTTTGACCTACTCTAATCATTACAAATGCCCGCTGTAACGACCTTACACAAAACCATCACCCAGGTTCTTAAGGAAGCAGCAGAGCATCTTGCCAGAGCCAAAGAGAAACAGAAGCAGTTTTTGGATCGACACCGAAGGGAAGCTCCCAACTACGAAGTCGGAGACAAGGTTTGGTTAGCATCCAAAAACATCCCCCTGAAAGGACCATAGGTGTTCCGTCCCAGATATCTGGGACTCTACATTATCAAGGCTGTGATGAACCCTGCGGCCATGAAATTAGAATTACCGGCCCATATACAGATCCCCCCAGTGTTTCATGTCTCCCTCCTAAAACCATTGAGACCAGGTACGTGGATCGATACTCCACCGGATCCCAAAATCGTTGAAGGAGAACCAGAATACAAAGTTAAAAGGATCCTAGACTCTAAGATGGTCCGGTCCAAGTTATACTACCTAATAGACTGGAAAGGTTATGGCCCCCAAGATTGGACCTGGGAACCCAGTGAGCATGTCCACGCTCCACGATTACGAAAAGGAACTAGACCCGACTGCACACCAGATTGTAAGTACAATTTTAAGGTGAGTAGTAGGTAATTAGTGAGGTGCACAGGAGAGAAACACTACCCTGACACTAGGTAGTGGTGCAAAATAGGGAAAATAAGTGTCCACAGGCTGTGGCTCACTCGCGTCCCCTGCACTCTCAAGGTATTGCCAAAGGCAATCAATCAGTCAGAGATTATAGTTATGCAGTTATACTGACATAACTTTTTACTTAGAGTTCAGACCATAAGGTTAGCCCTACTATAGAGCAGGGATCAATAAATTAGTTATTTGATTGATAAAGATTACTTTTTAAAATCTTATAAATATACAAGTGAGCATACAATTCAATACTTCTAAATAAGGCCAAATATTCTAGTAATTTCCAATTTCCATAACCTTGTGTAAAATGTATTAATACATGCCAATCTATATTTTGCAATATTACCAATTGCTGATACCCATATAAATTCCTGTAGATAAATTACTTGATACAATATTACTTTCATATTGTGGTATACAGTATAGCTTCACTACTGTTACAATAGCTCAACGCGTTTCGGAACTCAAGTTCCTTTCCTCAGGAGCAAACTAATAGGTTTCTGATGTGTTTGTACACTGTTATATTCTTATTCTCATATTCAAACTCTCTCACGCTACACGATTAATCAGGCAGTTCCACCACAATAACCCCACTAAACCAGGGCTAGGGGGGAAACTACCCATGAAAGGGGCCTTGAGGGGGAGTGCTGTCATGGCCACAGGCCCCAGAACACGAAACCCGCACCATCTAGTGATGGGGGCAATTGGTCACTTGACTCACTTATGTCCCTTTGGGACCC
The DNA here is from genome assembly GCF_040938575.1 of Ambystoma mexicanum. Taxonomy (NCBI): domain Eukaryota; kingdom Metazoa; phylum Chordata; class Amphibia; order Caudata; family Ambystomatidae; genus Ambystoma; species Ambystoma mexicanum. Next base: position 1,683,143,977 of record NC_090932.1, read on the forward strand.
ATAAAAACAGGGGCCCTGGCTGAACTCATTCTTGGTGCCTTCTCATATAGAGATGTGAGCAGGAACACTTTATTTAAGTGCAGGAGTGCTTTTACTTTATTTCAGTGCTTTTATTTTACAAGAACTTTCCAGGAGCTGAAAGCCTTTATTCCAGAGAACATCCTCATGTACTGACTCATTGGGTGTGGCTCCCTAAGCCTGGTCTTCATGTGCTGAGTCATCGGGTGTGTCAGGGTGTGGCAGACAGGCTGAACCTGGTGGACGTGGCTTCAGAAGCTGAGCTATATAAGGTGCTCCATCCTTAAGGCCGGTGCTTCGCAATACTGTGCACTTGGTGCAACGTGACGCTCACTGCCGCTTGGACCAGTTTACATACCTTTGAAACCAGGTGTTCTTCTGCATACTCACCTCCAGGAAACAGGTGCTTCATTGCTTCATCTGCAGACTCATCTCCTGACATCCAGTGATCTTGATCCCGATACCGCAGCACCACGCTCTGCAGACACAAACTCAGACCCTGTGAAGAAGAAGGAAGACAAGGTTAGAACATCCGTCCTAGGGCTGCGCCACATTTGAACCCTGCGCCCCACTAGTTAACAAATTACCAGCTACTGTACTGCTGCAGCTTTGTTCCTCGTTCCCTCCGGCTGCCGCCTCGAGCTCAGCAGCATCTGCCGGGCCGACAACATCACCTGCAAGGGAAGAAAGCAAAAGATCCAACATCAAAAGCGGAACGGACAGCAATACAAGACAACAAACTTTACAATACAACAAAAACAGACGAAAAAAGAAAGAGGCAAACAGGAACACTTACCTGAAGTATAGTGGCTTAGTCACAGCAGGACTGGACTACCACGTGCAAGTGACCAGTGAAGGAACTCGGTCTAGATCATACAAGCCCCCCTACCAGAAGCAGCAGGATGGAGTGCTAACCAAAACTAATCAACAGGTGAGCTCTTTCCAGGGACAGTGCATCGCACGGTTACCACGGTTGGGTGAAGGGGCCTGGAAGGGCTACAGGCACACAAGCTGGCATACTCACACCCCCTATTCTCCACGAAGGAGCAGTTCCGAGCAGCATCATCTATTACCACCAGTCACCACATAAGCGCAAAGGACAAAGTCGGACCAGAGCAACCTCACACCAAGGAGGGCTGCAACCGTGCCCCAACACCTCCGCAGAGACCAGGTGAGCATAACAGTCTCATCCCTTCTGCTAGCTCGATCACGTGATTCCGACACAGTGAAATCGATCTTTCGTTCATGCAATTTCATGTATTGGATTTAATTTTGCCAGGCTTCTGCCATCTGTGGCTTATCTTGACTTTTCTGAACAGGATACTCTGTTCTTCTTCTAATTGTATCCACTGTTGGCCTATACCAGCCTGATACGACCTTGGCTTCTTAGCATGGCTACCCTCGTCTGAGCTTCTTCCCGTCTTTAATTCTCGATTTGTTTTCTGCAAAACTCTCCTCTTGAGACCTTTAGTAACCTTTGGTTCATTCTGCTCTTGTGCATAGTGGAAGTATACTTATATAAAGTGCTTTCTTGAGGTAGCTATATGTACAGGTTTAACCTAAGTGAATATCTTCATCGTGCTTATGGCACACGATTCTGACATCTTGACATCAATTGTTTCACGTTAGGCTTTAGGATGTCACTCGTCCATGGTGGTTCATCTTGTTTGTCATCATTCTCAGGTCGTTATATCTTCTACATGTGAGTCAGTCCGGGTTCTTATGACGTCATCATTCGGCTTCCTTCAGCATCTTCTTAGCTTCTTCGGGTATTACATTCTGGCGATTGTCATTCTGTCTCACTTGTCGATATGGTTTTCTCAATGGGTACCTTACTGTCCAGGTTTTCTTAGGTGTTGCTACTTCAATAGGTGGCTCTCTGCTGGTTTATTTGTTCATCATACGTCACATATTTCAGTGTGAATGTTCCTGGTACTTCAAAATGAGCGGTAGGAGTGCGAATCGTGCTTGGCACCTCCTCTTCAGCTATATGAACCCAACAAAGAGAAGGGGAAAGTAAGAGTAAATCCTGTACTGTGATAAAATAAGTTGAACATTGGGATGACAAGAGTGAAACCGGCCGAGGCCGATGATTCAATAGTGAATGATTGTTGAATTTGTGATTAAAAGACTGTAGTGAACCCGACAGAGGGAGTCCAACCCTGAGAGAAGGACCCGAGCCCGGTGGAGGGAGATCCAAGGGGCGAAGAGCAATCGCCCAATGTGCAAGATTACCAAGGGGACTTTTGTTTGTTGTTTTGGTCCAGTAGGCCTTCTAAGGCAAGAGACTTTGTAGAAAAAAGACTTGGCCACTGAAGGCCCTGGTATCGTTGAATATGACTGTAACCTCGTGCTAGTGAAGCCCAAGACTGTGCTGTGCTCAGAAGTCCCACCTTATCCCGTGCTTAAAACGTGGGGAAGGGAGACCCCATCGATACCATCCTGACTTATCTTTTTGAGAACACTTCTTTCGTTTCTGGTGAACATTACCCCACACTATTTTGTAAGTTAGGGGTAAGGATTGGCAAAAGTTATTTTTAGTATAGGTCCTTGTTATTTGACAAGATGCCACTAGGACTGCCTTAATATCATTTGATGGTTCTAGCTTGCTCCCATCTTAGATTTAGGTTTAGATTAGGCGATTTCCACCCTACCTATACAGTTTAATAAACACCCTCGAACTGTGATCACTTGCGTCTGTCTTTACTATTGCCACCATGAGCGCCTTACAGAAGTTAGTTAGGTGTTCCATGTTTCGCTATGCGTCTTTGGGGAGTGGCTTCAGTGAATCATGGCACATTTCCCGTTGCTAGAGAATAGTTGAAGAGGCTACAGATGTATTCTGCAGGTTGTTTTGTTCAGTAGGTTGGTGAATTTTTCTTTCAAAATTGGTGCCTAATCGTGTAGATGGTTCCGGCATCGGCTTGTTGTTGGTGTTTTGGGCATACTTTTAATGACTTGCTGGGAGTTTGTGATTTTGTTTTTGAATTGGTCTGCAAGATCATTGCATCATTTTGTGAGGGTATGGGTGTGCTGTTGCATGCTGTTGGATTTCTTAGCTCGCTAACATCTATTTCTGGGTGTTGCTTGAGTTTTTGATACATTGGTTGTATGTCTTTTTTGCTTTGAGTATTTTGGCTTTGTATAGTCGTATCTCCCTTTCGTATGTGATTCTTTTCTGTTGATCCTAGTTTATCCTCCATTTTTGTTCCAGTTATCTGTTAGTTTTCTTTGGTGCCCTGAGGTGTGGTGTGAACCATCTCGCTGTTTGTTTTGTTTAGTGAGGGGGTGAATGGGGTTTCTGGTGCAATGTCATGTAGTGTTTTTTTCAACAATTTTTGGATTGCCTCAGTTCTTTCTTCGAAGTTGGATGAGTTCAAGAAGATAATTGATGGTTGTGTGGCTTCCCGTCTGGTGTTTAGGTGAGCAATGTTTATGGATGTCTAATTTCTTTTTTGAATTGCAGGATTTTCTGTGAGGTTAGCTAGAATTTGCGCTGGTGGGTAGATGACAAAAAATATTATGAGGTGGTCACTCCAGAGGATTTGCGTTGGTGATGCAGTTGTTGCCATGTCTTTGTTGCAGAAGGTTGCTTGTAGGGCGTGGCCTGTTGTGTGTTGTCGCTCCCTTCACCAATTGTTGTAACTGCACCATTTCTAGCTCATTTATTAGAGTTTTCGGCGAGTCAATGTTTTCTCCCTCAAACCATAAGTTGAGATCTCCTAGTATGATCAGGTGATCATGTTTTATGTGCTGCTGGTGAAAGCATCCACAAGCCTGTCCGTACAAGTCGGGTTGTATGCCGCTGATCGGTAGAGGAGAGGTGGTGATAGGTTGGTTTGATGTGTTTAAGTGCAGAAGGAGAGATTCACAGTTTGGGATGTTTAGTGGTGGGGCTGATGTCATATTTAGCTAATCTTTGTATCTAAGGGCGAGTCCCCCTCCTCTCTTTCCTTCTGGGATGGCGTGTTTCAGTGTGAAGTTTTTGTGCAGGGAATTGTGTGTGGTTACCTTGAGGTTTTGTGTTAACAGGTTTCGGTGAGGAATGGGGTGTTTGCACCGCCATTGCTTAGCAGTTTGTATATTTCTGCTGTGTGTTTTGACATAGATCTGGCATCCACTAGGTTACAGCATATCTTTTTGTTTTCTGGGTTTTGCCCTATGACGGTGGTGTTGGTGATTTAGTTGATATTCATTTGTTTTACCATCAGACTGTGCCTTAAGTTTCCTTGTTTCTGTTTCTTCATTGAGCAGATGCAAAAGGTTGCGTTCAGGGTTGAGGTAAATCTTTCTGCTCGCACTGATCATTCTTTGTGCCTCGACCATTTTTGTGACAAAAGGTGTGTTGAGGTCATTTCTTTCAGTTGTGCTTCTGTGGATTTCACATTGATCTGTTGTATTTGGGGCGTTCTTCCTTATGTACGTACAATACTTGCGGTTGGTTGGTTGGTTGTGCGGGTGGGTGGTAGGTTGATAGGCAACTCGATAAATAGATTTATTTTTGTCCTGTTCCAGAAAAGTGGCTTGTTTTGCAGTGGGAGGTTGGGTGTGCTATTTCTCGGTGTTGGTTGGCTTACGGATGTGGTGGTTTGAGATGGTTGGCCATGTTCCATTTGGTTTGTATTGTATTGGTTATGTCTTGTGTGTATGTCTTTCCTGGTGCAATGCATTTTTGTGTTGAGGGCTTGTTGCCTGGGGGCTGGGTTTCTTGTTTGATTGTGTTTTTTTTCCAATCAGGCTGGTTGTTCAGGTTTTTCCTGGTGGGTTGTCTGTTTGCCCGCACGGTTTTTACTCTTCACTTGGGCTGTGTTTGATTCTGCTTTTCCAGCGGGATATTGTGGGGCAGGTTATCCAAGTGGTCGGTCTGTCCCAAGGACTACACTATATATTGCGTGTCAAAATGGCCCATGAATAAGCCCATCCCAGGTGCTAACCATCTTCCTGATGCAAAACCTTATCCCTGATGCAAAACCTTATCCCAGGGGCAAAACCTTATCCTGGGGGCAGGAACTATCCTATGGGTGGGACCTATCTCAGGGGCGGAATATATCCCAGGGCCAGGGCCTATCACAGGGGTGGGGCTGTTTCAGTGGCAGAACGATCCCGTCGCAGAACTGTTGCGGGGGTAGAATATCCTGGGCTCAAGATTATCTTAGGTAAAGACTGCCTTAGGTAAAACACTATACCAGGGGTTGAACTATCCCGCGGGCAGTTGTAGTTCTCGGAGCCTCGATGAGGAGGTTTCGCAATAGCAGCATCTCCAAGCGGTACGTCCTCACTGCGTTAGGACCTCCTGGTCGTGGGATCCAGCAACGATGGTGCCTTGTATTGTGTTCAGGGCTTTCTTGGCGCCCCTGTTTCTTGCTGTTCCTTGTCCTGGGACTTTGTGTACTGTGGCGTCGTGTGTGTGTTTGTTATCTAGGTGTTGTTGTCATCGTTCATGTATTTTTTTGGGCATTTGTGCACCGTGGTGTCCATTGCTGGTGTGCTTGTTATAGACGTGTTTTTGTGTTATGGGGTGAGGGTGTGTTTGTGATGCATGTGTTTCTGTGTTCAGGGGTTACTTGGCCTAGCACTTTGTGTACTGTGGTGTCGTGTGTGTGTTTTTTATCTAGGTATAGTGTCATTGGTGTTGTGCTTCTTTGTGTTTCTAGGTGCTTTTCTGCCACTGGTGGTTTCACGCCCCTACGTCTTGATGTCTTTCCACGGTTCTCTTGCAATTTCCTGAATCAGAGCCCAAAGAACTTCCAAAAGGATCGGACATGGCGTGGTGCACGGAAAGCGCTGCGACTGCGTGTGTTCTCCCCCCACGAGGCTGAGCTGCAGAGGCAGGTGCCTCCATCTTGCCAGTTCCTGCTGTACCCTTCAGCGACGTAGTGCCCGGTGCCAGGGCCGGCTGAAGATGCGTCAGGGCTGGTGAAGTCCCATTGCACCTTGATGTTTGGGGCCCTGCTTCCCTTACAGCTGAGAAAAGCCGTCTGAGGTGCCCGTGGGCTGTTTATATTTTAATGAAGTCAAAAGCATGCAGTGAGGTAGTTTGTTCTAGCAGATTATCGTGGGACATGCAGTCAGTAGGGAGTGAAAACACTAAGGGCCTCATTATAAGGCTGGTGCTCCCGGAATGAAGGGGGCCGGTACAGCACCGGCCCCCTTTATTCCAGGAGCGACGATTACAAGCTTCCCATCGCGGGACCCGGATCGCATGCTTTCCGGGTCCCGTGAGGGAAAGAGGGAGGCAATAATGGGCCAGATGTAATCTGCCCGTTACTGCCTCCCTCCCCATTCCCATTGAGCCCTATGGGGGCTCAAATGGGAATGGGGGTGGGTTCCTGCAAGGAGGAATTACCGGGTCCTCCTATGTCCGGTTAGTAAGTCCCCATTGCAGGAACCCGGTAATGGAGCCCAGAACGGAGGCAGCCATGAAGCTAATAGCTCCATGGCTACCTCCATTCTCGCAATGAGGCCCTAAATGTCAGACTGAAAAGCTGTCCATGGCTCTTTAACAGCAAGAGGGTAGTGATGGCCCCGGGGCACCAGCAAAGCCAACCTGTAATTTGCACATTAGGCAGGTTTCATGCTCTGCACAGAAGCAATATGTTTCTGTGTCACAAGACTGACAACATGGGGATGCTGTTTGGGGTCCCCCAGACCCTCGGGGCCCATTTCAACTGAAAGGTTTGAAAGGCCATGACACTGTGCATGCCAGGGGTTGATGTCAGTAACAATACTGGTTTTACCAGGCATGGCCCTGTCAGTTGCCACCTCTGGAGCACAGCCTGGAGTGCAGCACTTCAGAGCGCCTGTACGGATGCTGTCCTGGAGCACCCGGCAGTGTAGTCACTGCAGCACACACTTGCATGGGGGCTGACATGCAGCTTCTGGCAGTGACCATCTCTGGAGCAGACCCTGCAGTGCAGCACTGCAGCGCACACCTGCACAGATTGTGTCCTTGAGCACCTGGCAATGACCACCTCTGGAGCAGACCCTGCAGTGCAGCAGTGCAGCACATGCCTGCACGGATGCTGACCTGGAGCTCCTGGCAATGGCCACCTCTGGAGCAGACTCTGCAGTGCAGCACTGCAGTGCAGACCTGCACGGATGCTGACCTGGAGCTCCTGGCAATGGCCACCCCTGGAGCAGACCCTGCAGTGCAGCAGTGCAGCACACGCCTGCACGGATACTAATCTGGGGTTCCTCGCAATGGCTCCCCTGGAGCAGACCCTGCAGTGCAGCCCTGCAGCACGTCCCTGCAGTGCACACCTGCACAGATGCTAATCTGGGGCTCCTGGCAATGGCCGCCTCTGGAGCAGACCCTACACTGCATCATTGCAGTGCACACCTGCATAGAAAATACGGGAGGGAGAGCCCTACCAAGACTCAGGACTGTGGGCCATTAACAATTGTGTACAAAGAGTGGGGGTGTCCTGACTGGAAAATTCTAAGCCGACTGCCGCTTATTGATTGCAGCCTAGGTTTAACGACAAGCACAAGCATATCCCAGGAAGTCCCACTTGGCCGCTTAGCCGCAGTGACTCTGGGATTTGGTGGGTTACTCTGCACAACATCAGAAGTGCCGCGTGGCAGTAGAGTACTTCTTGAGTCCTCTGATGTAATGTCTGCAGTTGTGGTGCATAAAGACAGCCGTGGAGCCCCACCGCGTGGGTGGAGCGGACCGAGGAGCTGTGGGCGTTCCTTCCTGGTGTTGTGGACGAGCGGCATCAATCGCTGGATCCCGTAGTGCAAGCGGAGCTGAGGAGCTGCCAACTGGTTCCTGGGGAGTCCGAGGTGAGTATCAGGTCCACTGATGTAATGTCTGCAGTTGCGGCGCATAAAGCCAGCCACAGAGTCCCGCTGCGTGGGTGGAGCGGACAGAGGAGTTGCTTACGTTCCTTCCTTGGGGTTGTGGGCGAGCAGCATCAACCACTGGATCCCATAGTGCAAGCAGAGCTGAGGAGCTGCCAACTGGTTCCCGGAGAGTCCGAGGGTACTCCACTCCTTGGTTCCATGAAGAAGGCTGTGACCCACTAAGGCCGAAACGTCCTGGGACTCCCTTACCCTTGTGGTGTGGCGGGGTCCCCCCCAGATCCAAGTAGAGATTCATTTCAGGGACGTCGATCAACTATATATTTTTTGGTCACCCTTTAGCCTGGCTTAGTTAGACCTATCCAAGGACTTTTACCTTCGAGGATAACTGTCTACAATTAGAAAAATGAAATGTAGTAGCAGCAACAGAATGTCGTTATACTTCTGTTAGCATGCACATGTATGACTTTGTCCTATCTTTTGCTACATGTCTTTTCTTCTTTTTTCTACATTTTTCTCTATTTAGTTTTATATTTGTTTATATTTTTTATATGTGACTTTGGTGAAAAAATGTACACCTGTATATTTTGTACTTATAATTTCTTTACAAAAAATATGTAAAAGAACAAGGACAGTCACTTCATAAAAGCTGTTCTTTTACAGACTAATGGTCTAGCACAAGTGGATTATTATGGTTCTCTTATGTACTGCTATCCTTGGTAAATACACAAATGGTGATATCCAAGGATAACACATTGTCGTTAAACCTAGGCTGCAATCAATAAGCGGCAGTCGGCTTAGACTTTTCCAGTCAGGACACACCTGCATAGAGGCTCACTTGGAGCTCCTGGCAGTGTCCGCTTCTGGAGCAGACCCTGCAGAGCAGCACTGCAGCGCACACCTGCACGGATTCTGACCTGGAGCTCCTGGCAATGGCCATCTCTAGAGCAGACCCTGCAGTGCAGCACTGCAGTTCAGGCCTGCACGGATGCTGACCTGGAGCTCCTGTCAATGGTCACCCCCAGAGCACACCTGCAGTGCATCAGTGCAGCACACACCTGCACAGATGCTGATCTGGGGTTCCTGGCAATGGCCCCCTGTGGAGCAGACCCTGCAGTGCATCATTGCAGTGCACACCTGCAAGGATGCTCACTTGGAGCTCCTCGCAAAGGCCACCTCTAGAGCAGACCCTGCAGTGCAGCACTGCAGTGCACGCCTGTAAGGTTGCTCACTTGGCGCTCCTGCAATGCCCACCTCTGGAGCTGACCCTGAAGTGCATCATTGCAGTGCACCAATGCAAGGATACTCACTTGGAGCTCCTGGCAATGGCAACCTCTGGATCAGACCCTGCAGTGCAGCACCGCAGCGCACACCTGCATGGATGCTGAGCTAGAGCTCCTGGAAATGATGTTAGGGAGAATTCTCAATATGTGCTCATTCCCTTACCTTTTGAGACCCCCAGCAACTCTGCTGGATTTCTAGGATTACATTTTTTACCTGGGAAGAGTGTGAGCCTTATTTTCCCACTCTTCCATGTATTTTGTGTGTGTTTTACTTTTGTGTTCTTTGGTTATGGAGTTTTAAAACAGCTCCAGTGGCATCATCTTTTTCTGTGTGTCACGCAACACCTTCACTGCAGTGGCACAGGGGTGTCTTTCAGACCCCCCAAAGGTTTAAATACCTTCCCTGAAAATGGCTACTGTCTCTCAGGACAAGTAAAGTTAAATTGACTTTACTAGTCTCTTTAAATATCCTGACCCAGCACACACTATCTCACTATAGAGTGCTGGAGGGGTTTCCTAGCTTCCCCGAGTCAAAACACTCCTGTAGCAGTAAAATGTTACCTTTTCCTATTTTTAATGGCTGGTGGCAGTGGTTTAGATCGAACTACTGTGATTTTTTGTGACCGCTAACAACGGTAGCTCAAAATCAGGGGTAGCCATGGTTTTCAATATGGCGCCCCAGACCTATCTGTAAAAACAGACTCCGGTCATCATTTTTCACCATTTCTTTAGGCAAAGTCCTTCTTGTGTGTAACTCTGAGCGCCAAAACAGGTTTGGTCCCTTTGTTTGTGCCCTTTGGCGGGCTTTTGTGCTGAATTCCTCGACTGGTGCCAGAGTGTCTGGGGTGGAGAGGATGTGAGAGAGGTGCCCGAAACTCCCTGTGCTTAGTCTCCTAGTAGTCCTGACTGCACCCTGGTGTGATTGGCTGGCTGACTGTCCGGCAAGGAAAACCACCCTGCTGGGTGAGTGACAGCCAGGCTGAATGAATAAGGGAAAATTGTTTAGAAGCAGGACTCTGGGACTTGTAAAGCAGAGTCGACCAATGGAACGAAAGAACCGAAGAGGAGAGGAAGGAAGAGGACTGCTGCAACTCCTGGTCAACCGGTGAAGCCCTGCTGCAGGTCCGAATTGCCTGAAACTCTGACGACTGAGCAGCCCTTCAAGGTTAACTTCTTCCCTTTAGTTTGGTGGGAAAAACCCAACTCGCAAGCCACCTGGACATTGTCCTATTTCTGATCGAATTATCAGCAGAGTGCTGTTGAAAACCGGATAGCCAGAGGGAAGGAAACCAGGGGGGCCTTAAGGCACTCAAACCTTAAACCGACGTCTTGCTAAAGCTTTTTACCTCTTTCCTGGGCAGTGCAGGAACCTACCAATGTCCTCCTTCTTGTCCCCATGTCTGAAGCACAGGAACAGCGAGATCTGCTCGAACAGCCAGGAACAACTGCCTCAGCTACAGCTTTCTTCATCTAAAAAGGTACTGTGGAAACGCGGTCCGGAAATCTTTTCGGCCATCGAGAAAGTGCGTGAAACTTTCCTCAACTAGGAAGGCTTGTCCTTCCCTAAACAGCCACCAAACATTTCGCCTAGCCAAATATTTTAAAACTCAATGGCTAAGACTTAAAGGGATGGTCTAGTAAAATTTTTTATTTAAAAAATAGATAGGCAACATAAAAAAAAATACTAGCATTCTCTGTTTTAAAACTTCCTATGTAAAATTTTGAGCTATTCAAGCTCAAAATTTGCAAAAGCAAGCACATGGGCGCATCCATTTTGTGAAATGGAGGCCCTCCTGTGCTGGCTTTTGCTTTTGCGGCACTAATGAAGGAAAAGCCAGCCAGCTGTAGTAAACAAAGGCTACCGCTGGGTGGCTTTCCCTTCATTAGTGCTGTAGGCGGAGGACGGGGACCGGAGACCAGAGCAGGAAAGCTGCAGCTGAATCTCGGTAAGTGCTATTTATTTTTTTAAAATAAATAAGCACTAGCTGCGTTTTTTTTTCTAAGTTTTCCGGGCTGGAGGAGCCCGGAAAACTTAGAAATAAAACCGCAGCTTTAAAAACGTATTTATGTTTGCGGTCGCTTTTGAAGCGACCACAAACAGAAATACAACGTTACTGTGTTGGAAAACGCTGCGGTTTTTCTTTCCAAGTTTCTCAGGCACCTCTGGCTCGGAGAAGCCTGAGAAACTTGGAAAGAAAAACCGCAGCGTTTTCCAACACAACCGCGTTGTTTCTGCCTGAATCTGCTTTCCCATTTGGGCCCCAAATGGGAAAGCAGATTCAGAAAACTTGAAAAGCAGATTCAGAAACTTGGAAAGAAAAAACGCAGCGTTTTCCAACACAACCGCGTGTGTTTCTGCCTGCTGTGGCTATCACTTTGGGTCTCCGGTGCTCCCCCAGGGGAGCACCGGAGACCCAAAGTGAAAGCCACAGCAGGCAGAAACACAACACGGTTATGTTTACATGCCGCGTAGTGTTTCTACCTACAGCTGATTTCCCATTTGGGGCTCTCGGGCTCCCCATGGGGAGCCCGAGAGCCCCAAATGGGAAAGCAGATTCAGGCAGAAACAACGCAGTTGTTTTCCGCAATGCCGCGTTGTTTCTGCCTGAATCTGCTTCCCCATTTGGGGTTCTCGGGCTCCCCACGGGAAAGCAGATTCAGGCAGAAACAACGCGGCATTGCGGAAAACAACCGCGTTGTTTCTGCCTGAATCTGCTTTCCCATTTGGGGCTCTCGGGCTCCCCACCGGGAGCCCGAGAGCCCCAAATGGGAAATCAGCTGTAGGTAGAAACACTACGCGGCATGTAAACATAACCGCGTTGTGTTTCTGCCTGCTGTGGCTTTCACTTTGGGTCTCCGGTGCTCCCCTGGGGGAGCACCGGAGACCCAAAGTGATAGCCACAGCAGGCAGAAACACATGCGGTTGTGTTGGAAAACGCTGCGGTTTTTCTTTCCAGGTTTCTCAGGCTCCTCCGAGCCAGAGGAGCCTGAGAAACTTGGAAAGAAAAACCGCAGCGTTTTCCAACACAATAACGTTGTATTTATGTTTGCGGTCGCTTCAAAAGCGACCGCAAACATAAATACAACGTTTTTAAAGCTGTGGTTTTATTTCTAAGTTTTCCGGGCTCCTCCAGCCCGGAAAACTTAGAAAAAAAACGCAGCTAGTGCTTATTTTAAAAAAATAAATAAATAGCACTTACCGAGATTCAGCTGCAGCTTTCCTGCTCTGGTCTCCGGTCCCCGTCCTCCGCCTACAGCACTAATGAAGGGAAAGCCACCCAGCGATAGCTTTTGTTTACTACAGCTGGCTGGCTTTTCCTTCATTAGTGCCACAAAAGCAAAAGCCAGCACAGGAGGGCCTCCATTTCACAAAATGGATGCGCCCATGTGCTTGCTTTTGCGAATTTTGAGCTTGAATAGCTCAAAATTTTACATAGGAAGTTTTAAAACAGAGAATGCTAATATTTTTTTTTATGTTGCCTATCTATTTATTAAATAAAACATTTTACTAGACCATCCCTTTAACCGTTATATACCAGAACTGTGTTATCCTATACAAAACACTCTGAACCATTGACTTTGGCAGAGGCCTGTTGAGAAGAATTGCTGGTTGTATTTAACTGAAACACTTTGCCCAGCCTATGAATGTATTTGGGCTGTCTATTCTTATAACCTTGTTTTTTCCCTCCTTTTCTAAGTATCAGAAGTGCCATTTTGCTGCTACTTCATTTTTTAGCTAAACTTGTTCAGTTACTTACCGGTTGGATTGTTGTGGTGTATTAGTGTGTGATCTTGAGCTGCTTATGCTAGTCTAATGTTTTATAAATGATTGAGTAAATAAATGTATATTCTTTTACTAATAAACCTTGAGTAAGTGTTTACTTGAATCACTGTATTGGTTGGTCCTTTGTGTAACTTGTTCTACTGCTCACTTAAACTCTTAAGTCTGGCTGCTCAGCCATCGCTACCACTTTACTCTGTAGTACAGGCTTGTAGCAAAGGTGAAATTGTACTGTTACTTGTAGTCTTAATTGTGTGTAGTGTTCCCAAAGGGTACTTCAGGTGATTCTGTCTAACAAATGGCCACCTGTGGAGCACACCCTGCAGTGCAGCACTGCTGCACACACATGCAAGGATGCTCATTTGGAGCGCCTGGCCATGGCAACCTCTGGCACAGACCCTGCAGTGCAGCATGCAGCACTGCAATGCATGCCTTCACAGATATGCTGACCTGGAGCTCCTGACAGAGGCCAACTGTGGAGAAGACCCTGTCGTGCAGCACTGCAGCACATGACTGCACGGATCCTGACCTGGAGCTCCTGGCAGTGGCGACCTGTGGAGAAGACCCTGCAGTGCAGCACTGCAGCACATGACTGCATGAATGCCGACCTGGAGCTCCTGGCAGTGGCCACCTTTGGAGCAGACCATGCAGTGTTGCACTGCAGCACACGCCTACACAGATGCTGACCTGAGCTCCTGGCAGAGGCCACCTCTGGAGAGATCCTGCAGTGCACCACTGTAGCACACGCTTGCACGGATACTGACATGCTCCTGGCAGCAACCTCATCTGGAGCAGGCCCTGAAGCACAGCTCTGCAGCACACGCATGCAAGGATGCTACTGGCAATGGCAACCTAAGAAAACCTGGACAGTGAGGTACCCATTGAGAAAACCATATCGACAAATGAAACAGAATGATGATTGTCAAAATGCAGAAGAAGCCACGAAGGTACTAAAAGAAAACGAATGGTGACGTCACAAGAACCCGGACTGACTCAAATATAGAAGATATGATGACCAGAGAATGACATAAAGAGACGAAACACCATGATTAAGTGACATCCTGAGTTTAAAGTGAAACAATTGATATCAAATGTAAGAAACGTATGCCATGAGCGCGATGAACATATTCAGTCATTTTACACGTGTACATATGCAAGGAACCGCAAGAAGCTAAGAAACTTGTGAGACTTTCTAAGCTTAGTAGTAGGATAGATTGCGGCAGGCGCCACCCATACATATCTACCTCAAAAGGAGCACCTTATATAAATATACTTCCACTATGCACAAGAGCAGAACTGACCAAAGGTTACTTAAGGTCTCAAGAGGAGAGCTTTGCAGCAAACAAATGGAGAATTAAGGACAGAGAGAAACTCAGACGAAGGCACGTCATGCCAAGAAGCCAAGGTCGCACCAGCTGAAGTAGCTCAACAGTGGATACAATTAATGAAGAGAAGAACAGAGTATCCTGTTCAGAAAGGTCAAGATAAGCCACAGAAGGCAGATGGCTGGAAAATTAATTCAAATACTCAAATTACACGGAGAATAAGATGATTTTCACGGTGTCGAAATCACGTGACTGAGCAAGCGGAAGGGATGAAACTTTCACACCTACGCATGGACTTGTGCCATGCCCAGACGCCTTAACTTTTCCAGACCAAGAAGCGGTCTCGAGGCCAAAATGCAAAGAAATAATTGACACGTGACCACTGGAGCGATGATTGATTGTAGCAATAATTGGAGGAAGGCTGGAGGAGCTGACGTGCACCCTGCACCTGGCCGACCATTCTGCGTGCTCCTAGGCTAGTGGAAAAGAGTGAGTGGGGTTGATGCCAACCCAATCATAGTGTACCAAGTAATCTAGGGTCTTATAGTTAGTAGAACCAATGAGATGTCATACTTTTAGTGACGTCCACAGCAGCCATTTTGGAGGAAGGGCTTAGATGCCCCACCTGACACTGTTTATCCAATCCCCTCACTCCGTTACCATATACAGATATAGTACCTATATTAAAGTTACCTTCCTATAGCCAATAGAATTGCATGCAACATTTTAAGCGTTACACGTCAGTGATGACAAGTTTTTAGTATAAATTATGTGTTTTTTATGAAGTTGGTTGGAGTTGTTGAAGCGAGAAGGAAGATCGCGCGATTGCTGATATTCATAAACTCCCCGTTTTTTGTACTTGTCATTAAACGGACCCCCTTTGCCAAATCATTGAGTTGTCATTATTGATTTGATGCGAGAGTATTAATCTGCATCCCTATCCATCTCACAGGTGCTGATGCCTCATCTTAAGGTGCTATTGGGTAACCCCCATCTCTATGGGCCAGTTGGGGTCCTAGTGCACACCGCGCTCCCACCCACCGGAAGGAAAATGACAAATAGAAGCAGCATGCCTGCACGGGCTCTGTGCTGTGTCTTTTGCCCATGTGCACCAAGGATGAGTTCTGTACCATGTCATTTTCTCACTCACTGGAGCTTGTGGGGCACTTTCCAGTGATGACAGGTTTCTACCGAAATCCCTGACACGCACTTCCTGGCGTTCTCGCGCGGTATCTAGATGCTTTGCAGAAGGCGCGAGACGTGGGGATGTTATGGCGATGCTGACAGTGGGGGCAGCCGCTGTCCCGGGGAGAAGGTGGGGGCGCGGGTCTCTGGAGATGTTAAGAAGAAGCCAACCCCCGCTGGAGATGTGCTGCCTTAAATGCAGGGGTGCTTTGCAAACTCTATGCATTAGGGCATCCAGCATGGGTATTATCAATTAACCCTTCCTTTCCCTCTGTGCATGCATGCTGCTGCTGGGGGGGGGGGGGTTGGGGGAGGTTAATGCAGTGGTTTAAGGCGCAGCTTGTTTCACAGTTTGAGCCCATGGAGGGAACCCCTGTTCTTTATGTGCACAGCGAGGGCCTTTGCACCCCAACACTGGTGACGCGCAATATCCTCTTCATTTCAGCCCTGATTCCAGGGCATTATTCCATTCGACCCTGCGCCCGCCCTTCTGCTGATCCGAGGAGCCAGGGTCATTTCCCGCCCCACCTAATGTGAAGCTTAGACGCCTTATAAAAGGGGTGTGGGTTGACTTTTAGGAAAGAGAACCGTGCGGAGGCATCGGAGGGGATATTGTGTTAATCACAGTGCCTCCTTGCCGATTGCCTCCCACCCCCTCAGAGGTACCTGGGCTGTTATCACCTCTGCGACTTCTGGAGACAGCATGGACCGATATAGAACTCTATGAGCAAAGGAAGCATTGGCTGTCGATACTGACTCGAGTAAACTAGTGGTGTGTGTGGGGAGCCTCTGTCATAAAATGAAGATTATTCTGTGTGTAGAGCAGGTTACGTGGTGTTTAAAACACTGAGTCCGAAGTACAGTGCAAGGGTCTTTACTGAGATCTTTGTGGGGCTTAGAGCTGGCCCTCTCTCTCATCTGGGCACTACCCTACACCTTAACCGCGGCATTCGTAAGCCTGGTTAGTGCTATCGATTGTTGACCACTACTGCCTAAGTTTTGCCTTTAACTTCCACTGATGATGCTTCCCTGAAGCATCGCTGAACCCTTCAGGGTCTTCCTAATGCCCCCTACTCTCACCAAAGGTCGGTGCTGTGATATGGATTGGGAGTGTGGGTTTCCAGTGGTTTCACTCCAGTTCGCTGTCGCCACACCCTCCTACACTACCTATTTCATCTCCCCTGACTCCTCACTACCAACTTCCTGTTCCTGCGATGTTTCACTCCCTAGCGCCTGGCCCCATCATTCTCCCACACCACTACCCCTCCTTCCACACCACTACCCCATCTCCCACACCACTACCCCTCCTTCCACACCGCTACCCCTCCTTCCACACCACTACCCCTCCTCCCACACCACTACCCCTCCTCCCACACCACTACCCCTCCTCCCACACCACTACCCCTCCTTCCACACCGCTACCCCTCCTCCCACACCGCTACCCCTCCTTCCACACCGCTACCCCTCCTTCCACACCGCTACCCCCTCCTTCCACACCACTACCCCTCCTTCCACACCGCTACCCCTCCTTCCACACCGCTACCCCTCCTTCCACACCGCTACCCCTGCTTCCACACCGCTACCCCTGCTTCCACACCGCTACCCCTCCTTCCATACCACTACCCCTCCTTCCACACCGCTACCCCTCCTTCCATACCACTACCCCTCCTTCCACACCACTACCCCTCCTCCCACACCGCTACCCCTCCTTCCACACCGCTACCCCTCCTTCCACACCACTACCCCTCCTTCCACACCGCTACCCCTCCTTCCACACCGCTACCCCTCCTTCCACACCACTACCCCTCCTTCCACACCACTACCCCTCCTCCCACACCACTACCCCTCCTCCCACACCACTACCCCTCCTTCCACACCACTACCCCTCCTCCCACACCGCTACCCCTCCTTCCACACCGCTACCCCTCCTTCCACACCGCATCCCCTCCTTCCACACCGCTACCCCTCCTCCCACACCGCTACCCCTCCTTCCACACCGCTACCCCTCCTTCCACACCGCTACCCCTCCTTCCACACCACTACCCCTCCTTCCACACCACTACCCCTCCTTCCACACCACTACCCCTCCTCCCACACCACTACCCCTCCTTCCACACCACTACCCCTCCTTCCACACCACTACCCCTCCTTCCACACCACTACCCCTCCTTCCACACTACTACTCCCACTCCGACACTACAACTCTTTCACCGTCTTTTCATCCTCTACTAGTCTTCTCACGCTCTACACTCTCTGCACACTAGTCTCTCACACACACAGACACGCAGGGCAGAACCATTATCAATCCGAAGCCCCCCCCCTCCCTTATTATTGCATCATGCTCATAGCAATACCATTCACTGCACCACAAAGCAATGATGCCTTTATTCTGAAATTCCCTTTAATCTCCCTTGGACTGCAATTTCTATTTCATGCTGGCACGGGGTCTGGATTTATAAAACGAGAATGCAACCGCGCAGGATGCGCGAGAATGCAATCGCGCAGGATGTGTGAGAATGCAACCGCACAGGATGTGTGAGAATGCAACTGCGCAGGATGTGTGGGAATGCAACTGCGCAGGATGTGTGGGAATGCAACTGCGCAGGATGAGCGAGAATGCAACCGTGCAGCATGCGTGAGAATGCAACCGCGCAGGATGCGCGAGAATGCAATCGCGCAAGATGTGCGAGAATGCAACCGCGCAGGATGTGCGAGAATGCAACCGCGCAGGATGTGTGAGAATGCAACTGCGCAGGATGTGTGGGAATGCAACTGCGCAGGATGTGTGAGAATGCAATCGCACAGGATGTGTGAGAATGCAACCGCACAGGATGTGTGGGAATGCAACTGCGCAGGATGTGTGGGAATGCAACTGCGCAGGATGTGTGAGAATGCAACCGCACAGGATGTGTGAGAATGCAACTGCGCAGGATGTGTGGGAATGCAACTGCGCATGATGTGTGGGAATGCAACCGCGCAGGATGTGTGAGAATGCAACCGCACAGGATGTGTGAGAATGCAACTGCGCAGGATGTGTGGGAATGCAACCGCGCAGGATGTGTGGGAATGCAACTGCGCAGGATGTGTGGAAATGCAACCGCGCAGGATGTGTGAGAATGCAATCGCGCAGGATGTGTGAGAATGCAACCGCACAGGATGTGTGAGAATGCAGGTGCGCAGGATGTGTGGGAATGCAACCGCGCAGGATGTGTGAGAATGCAATCACGCAGGATGTGTGAGAATGCAACCGCGCAGGATGTGTGGGAATGCAACTGCGCATGATGTGTGGGAATGCAACCGCGCAGGATGTGTGAGAATGCAACCGCGCAGGATGTGTGGGAATGCAACTGCGCAGGATGTGTGAGAATGCAACCGTGCAGGATGTGTGAGAATGCAACTGCGCAGGATGTGTGGGAATGCAACTGTGCAGGATGTGTGAGAATGCAACTGCGCAGGATGTGTGGGAATGCAAGTGCGCAGGATGTGTGAGAATGCAACTGTGCAGGATGTGTGGGAATGCAACCGCGCAGGATGTGTGAGAATGCAACTGCGCAGGATGTGCGAGAATGCAACTGCGCAGGATGTGTGGGAATGCAACTGTGCAGGATGTGTGAGAATGCAAGTGTGCAGGATGTGTGGGAATGCAACTGCGCAGGATGTCTGAGAATGCAACTGCGCAGGATGTGCGGGAATGCAACTGCGCAGGATGTGTGAGAATGCAACTGCGCAGGATGTGTGGGAATGCAAGTGCGCAGGATGTGTGGGAATGCAACTGCGCAGGATGTGTGGGAATGCAAGTGCGCAGGATGTGTGAGAATGCAAGTGCGCAGGATGTGTGAGAATGCAAGTGCGCAGGATGTGTGAGAATGCAACTGCGCAGGATGTGTGGGAATGCAAGTGCGCAGGATGTGTGAGAATGCAACTGCGCAGGATGTGTGGGAATGCAACTGCGCAGGATGTGTGAGAATGCAACTGCGCAGGATGTGTGAGAATGCAAGTGCGCAGGATGTGTGAGAATGCAACTGCGCAGGATGTGTGAGAATGCAACTGCGCAGGATGTGTGAGAATGCAAGTGTGCAGGATGTGTGAGAATGCAAGCGTGCAGGATGTGTGAGAATGCTAACATTAAAATGACAACAAGTTGATTTTTCTGGGCATTTTAATTGAGATGTTTCTCTGGTGCCTGAAATCGTGTTGTCGGACTCGGACCTCCATCACCTGCAATGGTCCCCCTAATATTATGGAATAGGGCTCCCGAGGCCGTGTGCCTGAGACCATATCTGCCCAGGCACCAGAGCCACGTGACCGTGCAATAACTATCAACTTGCAGCCCGGCTTTTGGAACATTATTCTTCATAAAAATAACAAGACGTCCCATTGAAGGGCAGCACTCGGCAGGTCACTTTCTGTTACATTTACACACGTGATGTCCATACATGTGCTAAGCCCTGATAACATGCCTTATATGGGATGTGCACATGATGGATAGCTCTGTGAGCAAAGCAGTGGTCTCTGACAGGGGACAGCAGAGCCGACTTAACCTTTCATCCTTTCAACTTCGATAAATGAAGTGCCAATCAAAATGAGCAATAAAACTGTAATATGGATGAGGCGGAGGCAGATGCACTCTATAAGTGGGGGTTTATTATCTATGGGGTAACAAAGGGGGTAAAAGTAAATGAAGTCACTAACGAGCCCCGCCAGGCTCCGACTTCTTCTCCACCCACTTCAACGGCCACTTCTCCCTCACGCGTCGTCGCTGTCAGCTCCATAACCAGTGGACCCATATGCAGCCAGCTAAAATACATAAACCCCACCCCCAGGTAGCACACAACACATTGCTTTGGTGTTGGCAAATAAAAGGCTGTGGAATTTTTATTTGCACAGATATGGTCTTAACAAACACAATCATAATTACATAACTATAATAATCTGTACTTTTGGGCACCAGGCCCTGAGGTTACTTCCTCTGGCCCGCGCCGCATGCCTTGTCCCAGACAGTGTGCTCACCATACGGTGACCTTTCTTCTTTCTCCTTCTTCTCCCCTTTTTCTAGGGTGGGAGGGTTTTGGGGAAAAAGAACAAACAAGACTCTGCGTGCACAGTGAAATCGGATGGTTTGGGTCCCCGTGCAGAGTCCCAAACTGATTGTGCTTTGTTTGCTGCAAAACCGCTCCTTATATTGGACCCAGGTGCTGGCCCTGGGTCCTTGTTGTGGCTGTGTTCTGAAAGCAAAATGAGAATATCGAGGCTGAGTACCCCAAAAGGAAATACACCAACACAGTCCTACACAGTCCTACAAAGATACACAGATCTTTATTCTGCAACTGAACAGTTTTCAAAGGTCAAAGCAACAGTACAACAGAGCGAATACCAGCCCTGTTCGGTGTGTGAAGTGAGTGGGGCTGTACATCAGAATGTTCGTGCTTTTATACAGTTGTCAACTTGATGTCCAGCCCATTTGCAGGTTAACCATTTCTCAGGCTAGGGGTTCATGCCGAGTGCACTCCTAATTTATGCATCTATACATTTATGGATTATCCTTAATACATACTCCAATAGGTTACAATAGCAACAGTGTGTCTTTGGATTCAACATTAAGCCTTCGTACATATTCTATACAATGTAGTCAAACAAGTGCTCACATTCAGTGTTAAAACAGTTTTGTGCTTAATATATGCTCTTGGATTAGTATCGTTGGCACAGGTAATCCTCAGGTCAACAGGTCAACGAAGGACAAGGTCTCATTACATGACCCTAACATTTGGCCTACGGGCAGTTTAAGCATTAACTCATGTACAGAGGTCAAGACGGCCATGTTACGAACAGAAGAACACTGTCCACCATCTTAGATCACAAGGTGACTTTGGAATGAGAATCAAGATGGCGGATGAACCTAAAATGGCGGCTAAATCGATCTAAGGTCAGTACCTTGCTTCGCGGATTTCTTCGCAGAGCGACTGGGCTTAGGCCAATATATACAATAAGGAAGTCACAATATGATTTCCTGTCTAACAAACCCTCCTTTTGGCCTAAGCCAAGCGCTAAATTACTTCTAGTCTCTTTACGAGTAACTCCACGTCTCAGAGTACATACAACCTGAATCACTATCGGAGATCTCAATTGCAATAATATCAGTTACTAAGATTTCTTTCAGCACATATTCATTGGAGTTCTTCTCTGGGGTGTATGCCTTGCGTCCTAATGTACCCATCACCTGTGCGCAACATCCCCCTAGCATCGAACACATACCAGGAAGACATTGTATACAACATCAGAGAAACAGCATCATTCCTAGAATGATTAGCAAGACCGAAAGTAGCTTCCAACCCCAAGATCGCAAGAAGTCCCAGAACCAAGCGCTAAGATCCCAGTTTCCCTCGGGAACATGCGCTTCTGAACTTAGGACATGCAGATTCTGTATTGCTTTGAAGATAGTTGGGGAGGAATCTTGCATGAAAACACAGCAAGCGGACCCCACTAACTTAACTACCCCTCCACGTTCAGCCAGGATGACATCTAATGCCATCCGGTTCTGAAGTGCTACTAACCTTATTGCTTTCTGTTCTAGAGTCATATTATAGAGTATGTCAGTGGACCGGTTGATGGTTCTCTGCCGTACTCTCGCTATTATTTGCCCCCAAAACGGCACAAAGGATTTTGCTACATCGCCCAGAACTTGTGCTGAAGTGTCACCATTCTCGTCCCACCATGGACAAGCCTTCGAAATTTCTACAGTACTGGCTGTGACTACCCTGGGTAACAGAATCCCTAAATAACAGGTTCCCTGCCAATCCCTGGGTAACCATGGAAATGCTACATTACCAAAACAAAGTAGACAGGTTCGCCTACATACAAAGGTCTGTCCTCACTAGTCAAATTTGCAATGTTGGTGCAATGTTGGTGCAACCTTTAAAATCACCCATTGACTGAGTACCATTCCTCTGTATGCAGAAAGAAACTGAATTGGGGCTATGAATGACAGTGTAGGAAGGAGGCGTGGCATCATTATTGCCTATAGGAGCCATCTTGAAAGAGATCAAAGATTGAAAAGGACGGGACAGTCTATCGGAAGGCCTAATAGAAGCAACGTTAGGCTTACTCCTATTTGCAAAGAGCGAGCAACCCAAGGGAGTCAGAACACGTTTTTCAAACTGGTTCAAGTTAGTCCCATCGAAGATCCCTAAGATGCTATCGTTCCAGTGACCAAAGAATAGTGCTCTAAGAGAAGCATAGCATGCAGTTGTCAAAGGTAGAGGATGAATATACCAACCTAGCCCCTTATCCCCATGTTGCTGTAAATGTGAACAGACCCAACAATTAGATTTGTTGAAAATGGCATGTGTAGCATTCATAATGAGTAATAGTGTATTATTATGATATCTCTGTCTGTGCTGAGAGTCTCTAGGATATAGAGTGTGCAGATGTACGAAAGGAGTAGGAACAGTAAGTACATTTTCAGTAGGCAACAAATTCTCAAGCGGATGTACTTCTTCTAGATACCAGAAACCTAAGACAATGGTCCTCATTACAACACCGGTGGTAACCAATGGCGCTATTAGCACCATGGTTGCTGCCGGTATTGTAACAAGTCTGCCAATGGTAAATGAGGAAATACCGCCCCATTCCAAGGTTGGTGGGGCGGTAATTCCCCATTTACCATTGGCCTTTCCCCATTCCCATTTTTGCCCAATAGGGCTCAATGGGACTGGGGAAGGCAGTAATTATGGTACCGCAAATTGAGGTACCGTAATTACCTCGGAAGTCCCTTTGCGGGTCCCTACTTTAACGGCTGGTCCAGGCCAGCAGTTAAGGTCGGGAGCCGCAAAGGGACCTCGTAATCAGGCGTTAAGGGTTTCACGCGCTAACACCTTTTACGGCGCCGTTAAACCCTTAACGCTAGGGTCGTAATGACCCCCAATGACTATTACAAAACCAATTAACATTATCACAAGACAGCAGTACGTTTTTGGGGCCCACGTAACGGATTGTCCATTTTCGCAGCTGGTCACGCGTTCTCTCATCAGTTCTGTACGAGCAGAAGTGGTTGCAGGCATTGTAGTCTTCAAATGAAAGCACCAGTGTTATTTTGCTGGTGACCTCCAGGCCGAGCGTCTTCTTAGTCCTTCCACAAACCCTAGCCAACAGAATCCCCTTTTTCAAAATTGATCGGGCCAAAAAGACAAGCCCTTCGATGATTTTCCTCGATCGCACAGCCGAACCGCGCCGTAAGTCTATTTCCTTGGACGCAGATCGTATCTTGTGATCCCTGGTACTGAGTGATCTGCGAACAACGTGTCGTCACTTCCCACTGGAAGTGGTGAATGAGCAGAAGCAAGGTCAGAGACACAATTAGGGACTACTACCGAAAACAAAATGGTTGGAGAGTGTGGAGATGAAATAGCTGTTTCCCCAGACCTCACGGGATCAGGGAAAGTCTCTGATGCACTCTCGATTCTGGTTGCTGTTTCGTGATCGTTGGTTACAGCATTGGTGAGGGGTTCTGCTTCCTCTGTTTCGTGTGGCACTGGGTGTGGGATTCTCTTGGTGTGCAACGCATGAATGCAATTCTTCCGGCCTGCCACCTGCACCGCAGTCTGTGTGACCAGCAGGACTTGGAAGGGGCCCCGCCAACGAGGTGCGAGGCAAGAAGATCGCTCAAATGATTTCACAAGGATCCACTCCCCAGGTCGTATGCTGTGACCAGGACCCTTGTATCGTACAGGTAAAGCCTCTCGCACCTGGTGATAAATCAAATACAAGTTTTTAGTCAATTGGCTACAATAATCTGAAAGAAGTACATTTTCAACATCTCGCAAAGAACGACACTTCGGAATATTCCAAATATTAGCAGGCCTCCCCATAACCACCTCAAAGGGAGAGAGCCCAGTCTTAGTTTGAGGGGTTGTTCGCATTGATAACAACACAATGGGTAAGGTGTCCGGCCATTTTAGTTTGGTGCAGGCACACGTCTTAGCGACCTTGTTTTTGATGATGCCGTTGTGTGTTTCCACTAATCCAGCACTCTGAGCGTGTCTGGCCAAATGGAACCTTTTATCGATCTGTAATCCCGCACATATCTGCAGAATTACAGCAGCGATAAAATGTGGCCCATTGTCCAACCAGATGACTCTTGGCAACCCAAATCTGGGCAAGTATTCCTTTAACATAGTCTTTGCAGTGGTCATGGCTGTGGCGTCTTTGACAGAAAAACCCTCAACCCATTTGCTGAAAGCCCAGATGACGACTAACACATACTTTAGATTATTGCAACGCTCCATCTCAATAAAATCAAAATGGATGACCTCGAAGGGGACAGAAGGTGGGCCAAAACTACCCCTAGGAGTTGATGTGCACTTTCCCACATTATGCTGCAAACAAATCATGCATTCCTGAATAAAGCGTTCAGCTACTTTAGAGATTTTGTCATTTATCCATCCTTTTTGCAACATTTTTTTGATTTTACGAGCACATATGTGAGTGGGACCATGAGCCATAACAACCATCATCATAATATACGCGTCAGGAAGTAACCACTTCCCTTCAACTCTGTCCACCCAACACACATCATCATCAAGTTTCCCAAGCCCTCAGCCCATTTCTTGGACTCTTCTAACGCGGCATCGGCTTGGACATCCCTTGCGGAATCAATACCCTCATCCATAGTACACGCATTTGTGGCTTCCCTTGAAGTATACATATCTGAAAAGAGATCAGCGGCAGACTGGCTATTTGGTCAGCAAAAGCGTTCCCTTTTCCTACATCATCTACAATCTTCTGATGTGCTGCGCATTTTATGATAGCTAGCTGAGTGGAAGTGCATGTCATGATGCCTACCTCCAAGGAGCCAGGCCCAGCCCAGCAACCCCAGAGGCAGACATCATTTTCCCCAAGGACGTCTCAGCAGGCCCAAGTTGGGGCCTTTTGGACGCAGTCCTGGCGCCTTTGGCGCCAGGCTCATTCTGGACCCCAGTCCTGGCGCCTTAGGCGCCAGGCTCATAAAGCAAGACATGTGTGTAAGTGTTTTAATGTGCACTTACCTGAAGCAGACCGTGCTGCTACATCCAGGCCCTCTTGAGGACTGAATGGGACTACTTTATCTTTTGGACTACTTTATCACTTGGGTGTGGTCTGAGGAAGAATACATATCTGAGTGGAAGGATACATACCTGGAACTACTTTACAGGCTATTTAAACCACACCCGAAGAGCAGCACATGCTTCGCGTTGTTCTGCATCTAGCAGCTGGACGCTCAACGTGTTTGCTCCTGCATTCGGACTTCTGCCACGCCTGCCAGCATCCTGATCACCTACAAAGGAAGAGAAAGAGAGAATAGGAGAAGGAAAAGACTTTACCTGCAAGATCCGCATTCCGGAGTCAGCTTGCCGACGATCCTGCAAAGGAAGACACTTAATTTAAAAGCACATCGCATCGACCGCCGCAGCGCCGCATTCCACTCACCTTCACAGGGCGCCTCCATGTTCAGCAGCGATCACCCGGATTCGCAGCCACGCTTCCACGCCTAGGGAGAAAAAGACAAGAGCAAAGGTGAGAGAGAGAAGGGAATGAGGAAACCTAAACCTCCATGTTAAGACTTACCTGTTGGGTCATTCCCTTTTCATTTCGGGTCCGCGCCGCATCCAGGCGTTTCCGGACCCCGGCCCCTATGGGGAAAAAGACATTAGCGTCAATGAGCGAATGAAAAGACATTACCCAAAAATGCTCATCAAGACTTACCTGATTTCTACAGGGATTGCACCTCGCATCTCGGGTCGGTGCCTTTTCCCCGGCATTCCGTACCCCGGCCCCTATGGGGAAAAAGACATTGACATTAGCATATTGATGCAAGGACAAAAGGGGAACCTTTCAAGGAACTTACCTGGAAGCCAAGCAAGTTTGGTTCTCATAAAACCAAGAATCCAGTGAAGTAACTGGATACCAACGCGCCCCTGCATCAGAAGCAGGAAGGAGAGCTTGCCCTTCAAGACCCTAAGGTGAGACGCCACGGGAAGCACAGAAGGGTTTCGAGGAGGGTGAGAGGGGAAAGGGGGAGGCTGGTAGCATTCCCTGCAGACAGTTAATCCCTTATTCTCGCCTACAGAAGGATACTTTTGCAAGCCGGACAAGCAGGAGTTGGGAGTCCGGTCCAGTCCATCTTCTGAGCCCCGCGCAACACCTTAGAAGAGGTCACAGCAGCACGATCCTGGCCAGCGCCTCCGTGGGAGTCAGGTGAGCGTAACAGAACGCGAAGCCTACCCACAATTTCCCACCCGGGCGCTATGGAGACTTCTGAGACAGACCAGCTGGCCCAGCTGTTGGGGGAATTAATGGCAGAGGTACACTCAGCTCGCAAAGAGACTAATGCCCTCAAAAGAGAACTCATTCTCTCCAAGGAACAAACTGATGACCTGGCCAAACGATTGCTACAGAGTCAGGCTGGACAAATTCCTTTACCTAGTCCCGGGGGAATTTCCACTTCGTTGGGTTCGAGTAACCCTGTTCAGATCAATCTGCCGGGATCCATGCCTTTAGCACCGCCTGAACGTTTTGCGGGGGACCCAAAGAAATATGCCATTTTTATGAACCAATGTCGCTTACATTTTATATGCAGACCAGGAGCCTTCCCTGATGATAGGACCAAAGTGGCCTTCGTGTTATCGTACCTAGGTGGCTGTGCTGCCGATTGGTCTGTTCCCTTGGTGAACCAGAACGATCCAATTCTCCAGGATTTTCAGGGCTTTCAGGCCAGCATGGAAAGGTTGTTTGCTCGACACTCGCAGGGACAGGCCCTTGACAACGAACTGCTATCTCTACGACAAGGTAGTCAAGATCTTTTGTCTTATATAGCCTCCTTTAACAGACTGGTGGTGGAAACCGGATGGCCTGAAAATAAAAGGATCACTTTATTTCACTGGGGTCTGCGCGGAGAGCTAAAAGACATTCTGGCCCAAGTAGTGAATCCACCCCAGGGCTGCGCAGAATATATTGACTTTGTGGTACAACTGGATCACAGACTTCAGAATAGGAAAGCAGATCGGTCCAAGTTTGAAACCCGAGTACCGATCAGAACCCTCGTAAACCCCAGGAATACCGAAGCTTCGGAACCTATGCAAATAGGGGGAGTTAAGGGGCCGTTAACTCAGAAGGAACGCGAGAGAAGGCGACAAAAGCAACTATGCCTCTATTGCGGGGCTTCCGGTCACTTTCTTCGTGATTGTCCGGTAAAACCACCTAGGAAGGTGGTTGGTGCCTCTGACAACAACTTAATGGAACCTGTTTCGGGAAACGACCTGGCTCGACAAGCGTAGAGGTCCGCTTGCCGAGCTTGAAAATGAACTCTCTGACCTCGCATTTTGTCTTGCCAATGGTGCTCGTGGATCCAAAAAAGCCCCAACGGTTGCATGCCATCAAAGCATACGTCAACAGCGGAGCTATCGGAAACTATGTGGACCGCGAATTGGCCTCCAGGATGAACCTTCCTCTGCATCCAAAAATAAACCAGGATGTCATTAGTACGGTTGATGGTACCGAAATAGCCTCTGGGCCGGTAACGCATTCCACAGACACTTGTGAGTCAGGATGGACATCGGGAAGCAATAGTGTTTGATATAATCAAGGCTCCACAATTTCAAGTAATCCTCGGAATTCCTTGGTTAGAAACACACAATCCTCGAATAGACTGGCGAGCAAAGAGAATAACTTTTCCAGATTGTGGTCCCACTTGTTATCCTAGAAATCCAGCTATTGGTTTAGCCACAGTAACCCCCGCCACTGTTCAACTACCGGCAGAATACCTTGAATACAGGACGTTTTTCAGAAAGAACAGGCTAACACGCTACCCCCTCATCGTTCTTACGATTGCCAGATCGATCTAGTTCCCAATGCTCAACCGCCGTGTAGTAGGATTTATGCTCTCACTGAACCTGAAAACCAGCATTTGCGTCAGTATTTGGATCAGTACCTTGCCAATGGCTTTATTCGCCCATCAAAGTCCCCGGTCTCTTCCGCTTTGTTCTTCGTGCCTAAAAAAGAAGGAGACCTTAGAACTTGTATTGACTACCGCGCTTTAAATCAGATAACGATAAAGAATCGTTATCCCCTGCCTCTGATCCCTGAACTTCTTGATCAAGTAAAAGATGCTCGTATATACACCAAGTTAGATCTCCGGGGAGCTTATCACCTAGTGCGAATAAAAGAAGGTGACGAGTGGAAGACAGCTTTCCGCACCAAATACGGGCTCTTCGAATATCAGGTTATGCCCTTCGGTTTGTGCAACGCGCCTGCAGCTTTTCAATTCTTCATGAACGATGTTCTGCAAGAACTTATCGATGTTTGTGTCATCGTATACATCGACGACATCCTGGTGTACTCATCTTCTGAGTCAGATCATCGAAAACATGTTCGAGCAGTTCTAGAGAAATTGCGCCAGCACAAACTATTTGCCAAGCTGGAAAAGTGTGTCTTTGATATCACTGAGGTTGAATTCCTCGGATTTGTTCTGACTCCTAAAGGAATTCGAATGGATTCACGAAAGGTGGACGCCATCCTCAAATGGCCATCTCCCGGTTCAGTGAAAGGGGTTCAGAGTATGCTTGGCTTTGCCAACTTCTGTCGAAGATTCATCCCGGAGTTTTCACGAATAGTCCAACCCATTACTGCTCTTTTACGTAAGAATAAACATTTTGAATGGACTCCAGAGGCCGAACAAGCCTTTCAAGACCTAAAGACCGAATTCACTTCCGCACCTGTGTTGAAGCACCCGCGTCTCCTGATCTCCCGTATATTGTTGAAACTGACGCATCCAGTTTAGCCATGGGAGCTGTCCTGTCGCAAAGGGATCCGAAAACTAACCAGCTACACCCTGTAGCCTTTTGGTCCAGGAAATTCTCAGCTCCTGAAATTAATTACGCAATTACCGACAAAGAGTTACTGGCCATTAAATCTGCTTTTAAGGCTTGGCGTCATTACCTCCTCGGTGCAAGACACACCATCACTGTAATTACGGATCACAGAAATTTGCAGTATTTAAAGACGGCCAAAGCCCAATCTTCACGACAACTCCGATGGGCTTTATTCTTTGCAGAATTTGATTTTATAATTACCTATCGCCCTGGCTCCAAGAATGGCAAAGCGGACGCCTTATCCCGGATTGGCATGGAAGAACCCAATTCGTGTTTAGAACCTGTGCCGATAATACCTGAACAAAGAATCTTAGGTTTGACTTCATTGCAAACCATCGAGGACGTTGAAACTCGAGTCAAACTACTTTTTGACCCTTCAGCCTTACTGGAATGGACTCAAAAGAGTCCCCACTTCACCGTTAAGGATAACTTACCGTATTTCCAAGAGCGGTTATTTCTGCCAAGTAAGGAATTGCAAGAACTAGTTATTGCTCATTATCATGAATCGTTAATGGAAGGACACCCTGGTATCGCTAAAACGGAAGAAAAGATCAAACGCCAATTCTGGTGGCCTTCTTGGAGAAAAGACATAAAGTCTTTTGTGATGTCTTGCGGAGTTTGCGCCCAAAATAAAGGTCAAAGGAACAGGCCAGCCGGCCTACTTCAACCCTTGGAGATTCCACTGGCACCTTGGCACACCTTGTCTATGGACTTCATTACGGACCTGCCTCCGTGTGGTGGTTACAACACTATCCTAGTAATCGTGGATCTGTTCTCCAAAATGGCCCACTTTATCCCTCTAAAAGGATTGCCTTCAGCTTCCATCCTGGCCAAGGAATTCCTGGAGAATATAGTTCGAATACATGGTTTCCCTTCCGTACTAGTCTCAGATCGTGGAAGTCAATTCATTTCCCATTTTTGGAGGAAGTGTTGCCAACTAGCACAAATAGATGTGCGATTATCCACCAGCCACCACCCCCAGACCGACGGACAAACCGAGAGGACAAATCAGACTCTCGAGCAATATCTTCGGTGCACGTTGCACCAATCCGAGTACAATTGGAAAGACATTCTTTGGATCGCAGAATATGCATACAACAATTCTATGCATTCCGGAACCGGTCAAACTCCTTTTTATACTTTGTATGGTCACCATCCTCGAACCTCTGACCTAGATCCACCTCTGACCCTGGAAATGCCCGCAGTAAATCATCGGCATTCCACAATAACCCGAGCCTTCAAAGAAGCTACAACTCATTTACAGCAAGCCAAGAAAAAGTACAAAGAAAACGCTGATTTGCACCGAAGTAAAACACCTCCTTACCAAGTAGGAGACCAGGTTTGGCTAGCAACTAGACATTTATCTCTCAAGGGCCCACAGACTTTCAATCCCAGATTCATTGGGCCTTACCCCATCAAAGCCATAATCAACCCAGTGGCCTTTAAACTGGATTTGCCTTCCAACATGCGTATTCATCCCGTTTTTCACGCATCACTTTTGAAACCGGTACAACCACGAACCCGACTGTCCAAGCCTCCAGATCCTATTCAAATTGATGGGGAATTAGAATTCGAAGTGAAAGACATTTTAGACTCCAAAATGTTAAAGTCAAAACTCTTCTATCTTGTTGACTGGAAGGGTTATGGACCTCATGAGAGATCGTGGGAGCCTAGTAACCATATTCACGCACCTCGATTTATACGAAGGTTCCACCGTAGATTCCCGAACAAGCCAAAATCCCTGGAGGAAACAACCTTGGGAGGGGCCTTGTGGGGGGGTACTGTCATGATGCCTACCTCCAAGGAGCCAGGCCCAGCCCAGCAACCCCAGAGGCAGACATCATTTTCCCCAAGGACGTCTCAGCAGGCCCAAGTTGGGGCCTTTTGGACGCAGTCCTGGCGCCTTTGGTGCCAGGCTCATTCTGGACCCCAGTCCTGGCACCTTAGGCGCCAGGCTCATAAAGCAAGACATGTGTGTAAGTGTTTTAATGTGCACTTACCTGAAGCAGACCGTGCTGCTACATCCAGGCCCTCTTGAGGACTGAATGGGACTACTTTATCTTTTGGACTACTTTATCACTTGGGTGTGGTCTGAGGAAGAATACATATCTGAGTGGAAGGATACATACCTGGAACTACTTTACAGGCTATTTAAACCACACCCGAAGAGCAGCACATGCTTTGCGTTGTTCTGCATCTAGCAGCAGGACGCTCACCGTGTTTGCTCCTGCATTCGGACTTCTGCCACGCCTGCCAGCAACCTGATCACCTACAAAGGAAGAGAAAGAGAGAATAGGAGAAGGAAAAGACTTTACCTGCAAGATCCGCATTCCGGAGTCAGCTCGCCGATGATCCTGCAAAGGAAGACACTTAATTTAAAAGCACATCGCATCGACCGCCGCAGCGCCGCATTCCACTCACCTTCACAGGGCGCCTCCATGTTCAGCAGCGATCACCCGGATTCGCAGCCACGCTTCCACGCCTAGGGAGAAAAAGACAAGAGCAAAGGTGAGAGAGAGAAGGGAATGAGGAAACCTAAACCTCCATGTTAAGACTTACCTGTTGGGTCATTCCCTTTTCATTTCGGGTCCGCACCGCATCCAGGCGTTTCCGGACCCCGGCCCCTATGGGGAAAAAGACATTAGCGTCAATGAGCAAATGAAAAGACATTACCCAAAAATGCTCATCAAGACTTACCTGATTTCTACAGGGATTGCACCTCGCATCTCGGGTCGGTGCCTTTTCCCCGGCATTCCGTACCCTGGCCCCTATGGGGAAAAAGACATTGACATTAGCATATTGATGCAAGGACAAAAGGGGAACCTTTCAAGGAACTTACCTGGAAGCCAAGCAAGTTTGGTTCTCATACAACCAAGAATCCAGTGAAGTAACTGGATACCAACGCACCCCTGCATCAGAAGCAGGAAGCAGAGCTCGCCCTTCAAGACCCTAAGGTGAGACGCCACGGGAAGCACAGAAGGGTTTCGAGGAGTGTGAGGGGGGGAGGGGGAGGCTGGTAGCATTCCCCGCAGACATTTAATCCCTTATTCTCGCCTACAGAAGGATACTTTTGCAAGCCGGACAAGCAGGAGTTGGGAGTCCGGTCCAGTCCATCTTCTGAGCCCCGCGCAACACCTTAGAAGAGGTCACAGCAGCACGATCCTGGCCAGCGCCTCCGTGTGAGTCAGGTGAGCGTAACAGTGCAAGCGCTGAGAGTAGCTGTACTATCAAGGAGCCATGCTGGATTTTTGTACCATGTGAAGTTAAGAACCCTCTTTCTGACCAAAGCCTCCCAAAGTTGTGAACCACCCCAAAGGCATACTGACTGTCAGTGTATATATGTACTGTAAGCCCTTCGGAACATTCACAAGCTCGGGTCAATGCTATAATCTCTGCGGCCTGCGTGGAGTTATGCGTAATTCTCTTGGTTTCCATGACCGTGCTTAATGTAGTGATTGCATAAGCAGCTGTGGATGTACCATCCGGGAGTTTGAAGCAGGAACCATTGCCAAACAGCTCCCCTAGTGGATTGTTCAAAGGAGTATCATTCAGATCGATTCTACCCTTTGTCTCTTGTTCGGTAATGTAAAGGCAATCATGTGAATCTTCGTCACTGCAAGCAGTACCTTGCAGGAAAGGTAAAAGTTCAGCCGGATTAAGAACACAACACCTCTTGATTTGTATGTGTGGCGAAAACAAGATCAATTCATATCTTGTTAATCGTGCGGAGGTGAGGTGTTGCGTTTGAGTTCTGTTCAGTAGAACATCTACAGAGTGAGGTACCATTAGGGTTAAAGGATGGCCTAAGACCATTCCCTCGCTCTGTTTTACAGACGCAGCAGCAGCAGCGACAGCTCGTAAACATCTTGGCAAAGCGCATGCTACAGGATCAAGGGCGGAAGAAAAGTAACCGCACGACCTATTCTTCCCTCCATGTTCCTGCCTTAATACAGCCAAAGCACATCCATCACATTCATGCACAAACAACACAAAGGCCTTTTCATAGTTTTGTGTGCCCAAAACCGGTGCCGAACACAGTGCAGTCTTGAGCAAATCGAATGATTGCTGGTGTACCAAGTCCCATGGCAATGGCGAAGAAATGCCCTTCTTCGTCAAAGCCAACATTGGTTTGAGCACTAGTGAAAAATTGAGGATCCACTGCCTGCAGTAAGAAGCCATTCCTATCAAGGCTTGGTTTTTGAGGTTTTGTGGTGCCAACTTAACTTATACCCATGCGCCAAGTAGCTGTTCGTAATAAACCATTCAGACGGAATTAATCTTTTTTGGAACATAGCTATCAGCCCTGATTTGAAAAAGACACTGGTGTGTCAAAACACGTGTCATCTTGAAAGGGCATCTTGAAAGGGCATCGTTGATCAATTTATGTTAGTGACTCTAACTACATAAATACAACAATCAGTTACCTAATACAAGTGTGGCACATTTTTTCAAGTGTGTGGCGAATATACTTTTTCACCATTCCTATGAAGGCTCTAACTTCTTTCTGCGTATTTGGGACAGACATGCTAGAAATGAGTTTTATTCTTACAGGTATCAACCTTCTTCCCTCCTTTGACAGGAGATAGCCTAAATAGGTGACCTCCTGACAACAATATTGACATTTTTTAAGCAAAGCTTTATGTCCATGTTTAGCCAGGTTAATAAGTAACAACACAGTGCCCTCCTTACAAGCGCTCTCTGAGTCAGCAGCTAAAAGTAGGTTGTCGACATATTGAAGCAGTTTACAAGTAGAGGGCAACTCAAGGGTATCAAGCTGCTCTTTCAAAGCCCTACTAAAGATACTAGGACTTTCCGTGTAACCTTGCGGTGCACGGGTGAAGGTAAACAAACGTCCCCTAAGTGAACGCGAAAAAGTATCTACTGTCTTTGTGTATAGGAATACTAAAGAAAGCATTCTTTAGATCCATGACACTAAAGTGAGTAGCTGAAGCCGGGATAATAGTTAATATTGTCGTCACATCAGGCACAATTGGAAATTGTGGAGCAACGATCTTATTGGTGGCACGTAGATCAATTATGAAACGAAAAGGAATTGCGAAAAAGGTTGCTGTGAATCCTGCGAAAACTGACCTATACCAGGACCCCCTACACCTGGGCGGACTCTGGATCGTCTACCCATATTTCCAAATGTGTTATTTGACCTCTGTCAGAGGATCGGGAATTGTGCACGCCAATGACCCTCTTGACTACAATAAGCACACTGGTTAATGTTTTCAGGACCCAAGGGTGCATTACCCTGTGGAACATACTGACCTCTAATTTGCGTACTACCTCCTCGAGGGCCTCTAACAATTTGCTGCAATAGTACTTTTGTCTTCAAATCACCTTTTCTCTTTTTAACTCTTTCTTATTCGTTATTGACACGATTCTCATAGTACTGAGCCATGTGCAATACTTCTGACTGAGACTTCGCTTGCGAGGCGCTCTTGGAGGACATAATTTGCGACTGGATGTCAGGCAGCAATCCACGCACAAATGTATCTACAAATAATCTTTTCCCAGACTCTGTGCCTAAGTCTTGTCCACTGGAATCTGAAAATACCTGTTTGAACCGATTAAAGAACTCGGTAGCACCATCAGACTTCCCTTGGACACAGGCAGTAAGCTTGTCCCAAATAATTCTCTTTTCGGGAATTATAGTTTTCAATTTCGTAACTATTCTGTCAGACAAAGTTAGTCCTACCACTTGCTTTTGGTCACTTTACATATACATTTCTGTAAAGGCTGGATTATTCAGCATGCTTGGTATGACAGAAGCCGTTTCATTAAGCTAACTCTCATACGTAATCAAGAAGACGAGCAGTTAAGCCCTTAAAGGTTACACTGTAGCTTTTTATTTAGCCAGTGTTAGTAGGTGTAGAGAACATTTTTCTACATTCAGTTTAACATGATACTTTTTAGTTTTTTTTGTGTACATATAAATCAAAACACATTCATCTTGTTTAACAAATACATCAAGGAAAGGTAGCAAATGCTTAAAGAAACTTAACAGACAAAACATACAAATACATAATCATTAGTGGTTTGCCTAAATGTGCAATGCATGCAGAGAAACATAGTGTATTGTTTTTACACAAGGCAACCAACTGTATAAAGTGCATGGAGTCAAAATCATGAATCAAAGAAAGGACATTTTTTCCTTCCTGACACTGAATATATTGTTATTGACTCCTAGGAAAAAAGGGGACCTGGTCGTTGGTCAATGTCTGGAAACAGCTCGAATTATGAAGCAGGATTGGGGGAATTATGCCCTCAAAATGATGTGGCCCCGTGGCCTTCTTCATGGGCCTCGATTTGGTCTCCCCTGGACGGAAGTCAGAGAATAGTGATTCTTCCAGTCGGGGTAATCAGGGAGCTGAGAGAACTATGCAGCATACCCTTTCAAACTGTTGGAGGAGGTTCCTACAGGTGAATAGCTTGATGTGGCTGCGGGACCCTGTGTGTCCACAAATGAGTGATTAGTTTGCCCATGATACAGCTCCGTTCTTCGCTGTATGTACGCCGGCTCCTGCAGTCGGCACCCGCATCCTGGGCGAACTAATCACTCGTTTGTGGACACACAGGGTCCCGCAGCCACATCAAGCTACGGCATATTCAGACCCTACAAGCCTGAGTGCCCCATAAACATGGGGGCCAACTATTGACCGCCACTCGCAGGCATCCGCTCCAGGGACATCCCAATTCCCGCACAGCCAAGCTCCTCCGACGGCTCCAAGACTGCGACTACAGTGCATCCAGAAGTAAGCTAAGGGTGGAGAAGTGCCGCCATAATCAGATGGACAGAAGTAGCCAAGGGTCGAGAGGAGCCGCCACCATCAGATGGACAGAAGTAGCCAAGGGTGGAGAAGTGCTGCCACTATAAGATGGACAGAAGTAGCCAAGGGTGGAGAAGTGCCGCCACCATCAGATGGGCAGAAGTAGCCAAGGGTAGAGAAGTGTCACCACCATCGAATGGACAGAAGTAGATAAGGGTCAAGAAGTGACGCCACCATCAGATGGGCAGAAGTAGCCAAAGGTTGAGAAGTGCCACCACCATCAGATGGGCAGAAGTAAGCCAAGGGTGTAGAAGTGCCACCACCATCAGATGGACAGAAGTAGATAAGGGTCAAGAAGTGACGCCACCATCAGATGGGCAGAAGTAGCTAAGGGTGGAGAAATACTGCCACCATCAGATGGGCAGAAGTAGCTGAGGGTTGAGAAGTGCCACCACCATCAGATGGGCAGAAGTAAGCCAAGGGTGTAGAAGTGCCGCTACCATCAGCTGCACAGAAGTAGCCAAGGGTCAAGAAGTGATGCCACCATCAGCTGCACAGAAGTAGCCAAGGGTCAAGAAGTGATGCCACCATCAGATGGGCAGAAGTATCCAAGGGTGGAGAAATGCTGCCACCATCAGATGGGCAGAAGTAGCCAAGGGTCGAGAAGTGCTGCCAACATCAGATGGGCAGAAGTAGCTAAGGGTCGAGAAGTGCCGCCACCATCAGATGGGCAGAAGTAAGCCAAGGGTTGAGAAGTGCCACCACCATCAGATGGGCAGAAGTAAGCCAAGGGTTGAGAAGTGCCACCACCATCAGATGGGCAGAAGTAAGCCAAGGGTGTAGGAATGCTGCCACCATCAGATGGGCAGAAGTAGCCAAGGGTCGAGAAGTGCTGCCACCATCAGATGGGCAGAAGTAGCCAAGGGTCGAGAAGTGCCGCTACCATCAGATGGGCAGAAGTAAGCCAAGGGTTGAGAAGTGCCACCACCATCAGATGGGCAGAAGTAAGCCAAGGGTTGAGAAGTGCCACCACCATCAGATGGACAGGAGTAGCGAAGGGTTGAGAAGTGCCATCAACATCAGATGGGCAGAAGTAAGCCATGGGTTGAGAAGTGCCACCACCATCAGATGGGCAGAAGTAAGCCAAGGGTGGAGAAGTGCCGCCATCATCAGATGGACAGAATTAGCCAAGGGTTTAGAGGAGCCTCCACCATCAGATGGACAGAAGTAGCCAAGGGTGGAGAAGTACCGCCACCATCAGATGGGCAGAAGTAGCCAAGGGTCAAGAAGTGCCTCCACCATCAGATGGACAGAAGTAGATAAGGGTGGAGAAATACTGCCACCATCAGATGGGCAGAAGTAGCCAAGGGTCGAGAAATGCTGCCACCATCAGATGGGCAGAAGTAGCCAAGGGTTGAGAAGTGCCACCACCATCAGATGGGCAGAAGTAAGCCAAGGGTGTAGAAGTGCTGCCACCATCAGATGGACAGACGTAGATAAGGGTCATGAAGTGACGCCACCATCAGATGGGCAGAAGTAGCCAAGGGTCGAGAAATGCTGTCACCATCAGATGGGCAGAAGTAAGCCAAGGGTTGAGAAGTGCCGCCACCATCAAATGGACAGGAGTAGCCAAGCAGAAGTGCCGCCACCATCAGATGGGCAGGAGTAGCCAAGGAGAAGTGCCACCACCATCAGATGGACAGGAGTAGCCAAGGAGAAGTGCTGCCACCATCAGATGGGCAGGAGTAGCGAAGGGTTGAGAAGTGCCACCACCATCAGATGGGCAGAAGTAGCCAAGGGTCAAGAAGTGCCGACACCATCAGATGGGCAGAAGTAAGCCAAGGGTTGAGAAGTCCTGTATAGGCTGCCTATAGACCCTGTATAGGCTGTGTATAGGCCCTGTATAGGCTGCATATATGTTATAGGCCCTGCATAGGCTGCATATATCCCTGTACAGGCTGCATATAGGCCTGTGTAGGCTGCATATAGGCCCTGTCGAGGCTGCATATAGGCCCTGTCTAGGCTGCATATAAGTCCTGTATAGGCTGCCTATAGACCCTGCATAGGCCACATATAGGCCCTGTATAGGTTGCATATAGGCCCTGTACAGGCTGCATATAGGCCTGTGTAGGCTGCATATATGCCCTGTCTAGGCTGCATATAGGCACTGTCTAGGCTGCATATAGGTCCTGTATAGGCTGTCTATAGACCCTGTATAGGCCACATATAGGCCCTGTCTAAGTTGCATATAGGCCCTGTACAGGCTGCATATAGGCCTGTGTAGGCTGCATATAGGCCCTGTCTAGGCTGCATATAGGTCCTGTATAGGCTGCCTATAGACCCTGCATAGGCCGCATATAGGCCCTGTCTAGGTTGCATATATGCCCTGTACAGGCTGCATATAGCCTGTGTAGGCTGCATGTAGGCCCTGTCTAGGCTGCATATGTGCCCTGTACTGGCTGCATATAGGCTGCATATAGGCTCTGTCTAGGCAGACTATATGCCTGTATAGGCTGCCCACAGGCCCTGTATAGGCTGCATATAGGCCCTGCATAGGTTGCATATAGGCCCTGCATAGGCTGCATAGATGCCCTGTCTAGGGTGCATAGAGGCCCTCTACAGGCTGCCCATAGGCCCTCTATAGGCTGCATATAGGTCCTGTATAGGCTGCATATAGGCCTTGTACAGGCTGAACACAGGCCCTGTCTATGCCTGCATAGGCTGCATATAGGCCCTGTCTAGGCTGCATATAGGTCCTGCATAGGCTGCATAGAGGCCCTGTCTAGTGTGCATAAAGGCCCTGTATAGGCTGCATATAGGCCTTGTCTAGGCTGTATAAAGGCCCTCTATAGGCTGCATAGAGGCTCTGCATAGGCTGTATATAGGCCCAGTTTAGGCTGCATATATGTTATAGGCCCTGCATAGGCTGCATATAGGCCCTGTATAGGGTGCATATAGGCCCTGTCTACGCTGCATATGGGCCCTTTCTAGGCAGCATATAGGTCCTTTATAGGCTGCATATTGGCCCTGTACAGGCTGCATTTTATAGGCCCTGTATATGCTACATGGGACCTTGTATAGCCTGCACCGAGGCCCTGAATAGGTTGCATATAGGCCCTGTATAGGATGCATGTTATAGGACCTGCATTGGCTGCATATTATAGGGCCTGTATAGGCTGCATGTTATAGGTCCCGTATAGGCTGAAAATTATAGGCCCTGCATAGGCTGCATATAGGCCCTGTATATACTGCATCTTATTGGCCCTGTAAAGGATGCATATAGACGCTTTATAGGCTGCATATAGGCCCTGTGTGCCCTGAATAGGCTACATATAGGCCCTGTATAGGCTGCATATAGACCCTACATAGGGTGCATATTATAGTCCCTGTATAGACTGCACATTATCGACCCTGAATAGGCTGCTTATTATTGACCATGCAGAGGCTGCATATAGGCCCTGTGTAGGCTGCATATAGGCCCTGTATAGGCTGCAAATTATAGACCCGGCATAGGCTGCATATATGCCCTGTATAGGTTGCATACTCTAGGCTCTGTATAGGCTGCATATAGGCCCTATATAGTCTTCATACTATAGGTCCTGAATAGGCTGCATTTTAT
Source organism: Ambystoma mexicanum (assembly GCF_040938575.1). Classification (NCBI taxonomy): domain Eukaryota; kingdom Metazoa; phylum Chordata; class Amphibia; order Caudata; family Ambystomatidae; genus Ambystoma; species Ambystoma mexicanum. Next base: position 1,683,183,668 of record NC_090932.1, read on the forward strand.
AGGCCCTGTATAGGCTTCATATAGGTCCTGTATAGGCTGCATACTATAGGCCCTGTATAGGCTACAAATAGGCCCTTTATAGTCTTCATACTATATGCCCTGTATAGGCTTCATACTATAGGTCCTGTATAGGCTGCATATTATAGGCCCTGTATAGGCTGCATATAGGCCCTGTATAGGCTGCATACTGTAGGCCCTGTTTAGGCTGCATTCTATAGGCCCTGTATAGGCTGCATATTACCGGCCGGGGCAGGGCCACTGCCGGTGTTTTGTAGGTTTTCATATATCAGGGAAGCATTAATCCGGCTGCGAGTGGGGGCCCAGGAAAGGGACACGCTACAGGGGGCACACATTCTGCCCTATAACGACCCTCTCTGTGCACGATGATGTCACCCCCGCTCTGAGCCCGGGGTTTCAGTGGGGCCCCCAGAGCAAGGCTGGTGCTCGAACCGCTGGAGGGGGCCGGTGCGGGCTCCCTGCTTCGCTGCAGGACCCCCCCCAGATCCCCCGCACCAGTGAAGGTGTGACCTTATGCGGCGGATTCCCTTTCCATGTCCACCTGCTGCTGGTGAAAGCCTCCACGGCCAGGGCGAACCCCGTCTGTGATTGAGGAAGCGCTTTGAGGGACGGGTGTTAATGCCTACGCGTGGCCACTTTTTCTTGGACGCCGGAAGTGCCTGTCACTCGTGGAGCTCTCGGGAGCCCCCGTAGCCCACGAACCTGTGGTGAAAGTCACTCCAGAAAGCGGCTGTCGGGGCACGTGGCTCTAATGCCGGGACTTATGTCTTTAATGAGATATCTTCTGAAATGATGACTTAAAATAAAGGGGGGCGTCATAAGGTGTCGAGATACAGCGCCGCGGGGAGGACAGGCGGCGCTATTATTGCTATGTGATATTGTGTCGGGGGAGGAGGAGGGCGGGGGCTGTGGGTGGTGTGCGGGGGGGGGGGGCAGTGCAGAATCAGCGGCAGGTGCGCCCCGTCCAGCCGTCGGCTCGGGCTGCAGTACCAGCGCGGGCCGGCAGGTGGCAGCAGCGGCCCGCGCAGCTGCACCCCCGCGCCCTCACCCTCGGAGGGTGCTGGGCTGCTCCTCACTCGGGGCTCCCTCAGTCCGGGATGGGACGAGGAGACGATGTGGAGAGAGGAAGGACGCGGCGCGCAGAAGTAACCTGGAGTGTCTGGGGCTGAAGGAAGCTGCGGCGCCCCCCGAGACCCCGTCAGCGCACGTGACTCGGACAGGAATGCAGGGCTTGACACCCCTGGAGAGCTGGGGGGCTCTGACACCCCTCTGTGGGTCCCTGCTGGGGGCTCACTAACCACCTTGGAAGTTCCGGCTGGGGGCGCTGGGATCGCTCAGCAGGACCAGGTCAGGGGACTCTGGGACCCCCTTCAACCTTGGAGAGGCCCCCTCACCGCCGGCTGTGCATGCGGGGGTGGGGATATGACAGCCCCCTCGGGGGCATCACGGCTCTGACACCCTCCTCAGGGACTTTGGGCAGCTGCAGACTTCGGGTTTGGGGGCACTGATGTCTACCCTTTCTCTTGGGGTACCGGGTCGGGGGTCCCGGACTTTCCAGGATCAGCTAAGCCAGACCAGATGCGGACCAGAGAGGGGATGAGCTCGGAAGCCCCCCTCCTGCGCCCCCCTGGACGGACACCTGCTGGCAAGTTTTACCGGCGGAGCCGGGAATCCGCCGGAGACGCCGGGATGGGTCCATGGAATGTGAGAGGCGGGAGGATGCCCGGCTGCCGGTTCATGCACCTGCTGCTGGCGGCCCTGATGTGCGCAGGTAGGAGCCGTCTGTTCTGCACTGTCTTGCGCCCCCCTAGCCGGGTCAGGGGGCACCGTACTGGTAGCGTTGCTGATGACTGGGGTAACAGGAGGGGGCTCTCTGATTGGGATTGTACTGCACCGGTGTTTGCCTGCTTACTGCCCCGTACCCACACGTGCCCTTTATCAGTACTGGCCCGACTCCTGTTCCGAGTTTTCTGCCCTTCACCTGCCCGCACGGTGTCCCAGAGCCCGCCTGTCCATTGCCCCAGCTCCGGCCTGCTCCCTGCCTCGCTCTGCCTGCGCCTTTCCCCGACCCATCACCCACCTGCCTGCCTGTTGCTCCTGCGTCCGGCTGCACCATTTCCCAGTACAGGACCTCTTCCTGCCCGGCGCCTGCCCGCTTCCTGCCCATGCCTGCCCGCTCCCTGCCTCATCCCACACCCTGCCCCGGCGCCTGCCCGCTTCCTGCCCATGCCTGCCCGCTCCCTGCCTCATCCCACCTCCTGCCCCGGCGCCTGCCTGCTTCCTGCCCATGCCTGCCTAATGCCCTGGGGCCTGTCTGCTCCTGCCTCATCCCACCTCCTGCCCCATTTCCCGCCGGCCTCCTCCCTGCCCCCAGCCTGATCCGTGTCAGCCCTCTGTCTTAGCGCCTTGCCTGCTCACTGCCATTTTCTCAGCGCTTGCCAGTTTATTGCCCCCTGAGCCCTGATAGCGCCCTTTCCCGGTACACGCCCCCTTCCTGCCCCGGCGTCTACCCGCTCCCTGCACCTTCCCTTGGCTCACCTTCTGACCGCCAGTCCCGGCCCCCTCCTCAGGTGCACTTGCCCCTGTGGGCTCCTCTCTGCTTCGGTGCAACTGGGGGCAAATGCCCCCCGATCCCCAGCGTAACAAATCCAGCACACGACCCCACCGCACGTACCCTCACATAGAACGCAACCCCAAAGCACAACGACATGCAGCGGAACCCCATCACGCAGACTGCCCACCCTTCTCGACCCCCAGCCGCACTCCATGGTCCGCGCGCCCTGAATGCGATGGGCAGAGAGACCCCAGCGGGGGTGTAGGGGGGCCTGCTCATTGGCTACTCTAAACTGCCCGGAAAGGCCGTGTTTATATCAAAAGCACAGATTTCAGAACTGCTGAAACCAGTCGAAGGTGTGTGCAGGGGTGGGAATGGCACACGTGTAAAGGGGGCTCCCACAAGGGCCAGCGTGGGGGTTCAGTTTGGAGGAGGGGCCGAGTTCTGAGGTGGTGGAGCTGGCAGTTGAATTCCGCTCAAAGGAAACATTTGAAATTATAGTTTTAAAATGAGGCAATTTCTGCCATGCTGCTTCTTTCCAAACTCCACACTGTGCCCCAATTCCACTGGAATCACTTCCATGGCAGTGGTGCATCCTAAATATTGCTGGTACTGCAGTGATGTTTAATACACAAGGGATCCATAGACTCGCTCTACAGTACCAAGGAAGCTCAGCAGGTTGAGAGACTGTTACTGAGATGTTATATATTAAACACGGGTTGCTAATCGCATGACTTTTTGCAATTTCTTATAAAAAACAAGTGCTATAACATGTGCTTGGCCAGGGCAGTTTAATTTCCCAATAACTGCTGTCAGCACAACAGGAACATGTATGCGATTCACCAGTTTGACAAGCATATAACATCTTTACTAATATAACCAGCGATAAAACAGAAAGGAAGCGGCACTTAAATGATAGGGTATTTGTGTCGAATGTGTTAATTATTTTGTGTTTTTATTTATTGGAATGTTTTTCTTTGTGTTTTGTTTATGTTGTAAAGATTTTTATAAACCGTATACAATTTTTAAAAAAAGGTGTGTTAGACCAATATAAAAAGAAACACATTTCAAAGGCAACTAGTGAATGCAAGTTTAAGCAGCATTTTAGAGTTTGGGAATGACTTTTTTTTCTTTCTATGAAACGCGCGAGTAGGACAGGGCTGGGGCAGGACGGGCCCCGGTTCGAGATCTGGGGGCGCCTGATGTCGGATTTCGACCCGGCAAGAGACGCCCATTGACCAGTGCTGCGTGTATGCTCAATCGAAGTAATGCACCCTGCCATGGCTTCCCTCTGCACAATGCACCGTGCACCCTGAGCTGGCCTCGCTCTGTACAATGCACGGTGCATCATGCGCTGCCCTCCTCTCTACAATGCACGGTGCACCCTTATCTGGCCTCGCTCTGTACAATGCACGGTGCACCCTCATCTGGCCTCGCTCTGTACAATGCACGGTGCATCATGCGCTGGCCTCACTCTGTACAATGCACGGTGCATCATGCGCTGGCCTAGCTCTGTACAATGCACGGTGCACCCTCATCTGGCCTCGCTCTGTACAATGCACGGTGCACCCTTTGCGGACCTCGCTCTATACAATGGTCGGTGCACCCTCATCTGGCCTCGCTCTGTACAATGCACGGCACATCATGCGCAGGCCTCGCTCTGTACAATGCACTGTGCATCATGCGCTGGCCTCGCTCTGTACAATGCACTGTGCATCATGCGCTGGCCTCGCTCTGTACAATGCACGGTGCACCCTCATCTGGCCTCGCTCTGTACAATGCATGGTGCACCCTCATCTGGCCTCGCTCTGTACAATGCTCGGTGCACCCTGAGATGGCCTCTCTCTGTACAATGCATGGTGCATCATGCGCTGGCCTCGCTCTATACAATGCACGGTGCATCATGCGCTGGCATCCTCTGTACAATGCACGGTGCACCCTCATCTGGCCTCGCTCTGTACAATGCTCGGTCCACCCTCATCTGGCCTCGCTCTGTACAATGCTCGGTGCACCCTCATCTGGCCTCGCTCTGTACAATGCACGGTGCACCCTCATCTGGCCTCGCTCTGTACAATGCTCGGTGCACCCTCATCTGGCCTCGCTCTGTACAATGCACGGTGCACCCTCATCTGGCCTCGCTCTGTACAATGCTCGGTGCACCATGCGCTGACCTCGCTCTGTACAATGTACGGTGCATCATGCGCTGGCCTCTCTCTGTACAATGCACGGTGCACCCTCATCTGGCCTCGCTCTGTACAATGCTCGGTGCACCCTCATCTGGCCTCTCTCTGTACAATGCACGGTGTACCCTCATCTGGCCTCGCTCTGTACAATGCTCGGTGCACCCTCATCTGGCCTCGCTCTGTACAATGCTCGGTGCACCCTCATCTGGCCTCGCTCTGTACAATGCTCGGTGCACCATGCGCTTGTCTCTGTACAATGCACGGTGCACCCTTCGCGGGCCTCGCTCTGTGTCTTGCTCTGCACAGTGCGCGCGGGCCTCGCTCTGTGTCTTGCTCTGCACAGTGCACGCGGGCCTCGCTCTGTGTCTTGCTCTGCACAGTGCACGCGGGCCTCGCTCTGTGTCTTGCTCTGCACAGTGCACGCGGGCCTCGCTCTGTGTCCAGTGCACGCGGGCCTCGCTCTGTGTCTTGCTCTGCACAGTGCACGCGGGCCTCGCTCTGTGTCTTGCTCTGCACAGTGCACGCGGGCCTCGCTCTGTGTCTTGCTCTGCACAGTGCACGCGGGCCTCGGGCAGGCTGAGTAATTCGCGGTGCATTGTTGACCTGATGATGCACGCGACGCCATTAGGCACCTTAAGTCACAGACGTCTCGTGTGTGTTGTGCATGCTCGCTGTGGGGCTTGCCACTTGTGCGCTGTTGGCCCCCGTGTGCCCGGGGTGTTGTCATGGTAGACTGTGGGGCAGTCGGTGTCCGCAGTCTTCCCGTGGGCAGGAGGCGTGTGTCGTCCCCCGCGCCCCCACCCCTCGCCTCGGGCTGTGCCTGCTCCTGGACTCCCTGGGCTTGTGGTTTGCACCGCGGGATCCAGACCCTAGTTCTAGGCTCTGGGGCGGTCACTTAGACTGGATTTGGTGGGCCCCTCTTGCAGGGCAGGAGTGGAGGCGGGGCAGCTGCGGTGCCCAGTCCGGTGGTTGGCACTGGCAGCATTTGTTGGCTAAACGGATGCATACATTTGCCCAAGAAGTGGGCAGAGGCAGGGCAGACACGCCGCGCGTCACCTGGGCTTTTGGGCGGGGGGCAGCGGGGGCGGCGGTGCGTGCGGGTCTTTGCACTTTACACTATTCGGTGGCCAGAGAATGGGACTGGGGGGCCATGGCTTTGCTCAGGGGGTGCGAGGTTTTACATTCGTCGGAGAGAGAATCGAAGCGAAGACCCCATTGCCCTGAACCCCGCATGACTCTTATCATTGGCACTTGGCGGCACATGCCCCGTGCTCCGAGCACAGAGCACACAGGGGAGAAGGGGAGACGCCAGGCACTGTGGAGTTAGCCATCTTCTGGTGGCGCCCGATACTAGTGTCAGGGAGCGGAGGGGATTTGTAACCGAAAGGAAGGGTGCGTTTCTGGACCCCGGGCAGAGCGGGCATCAGCTCCCCGCCCCCGCAGGGCCGGTGCACGAGAGGTTGTGTACTCTGTGCACGTGGCAAGCCTGATGTGCACGCTGTCTAGAGTGTATTTCTCATATGCTGAGCCTAACATCTTCTTGACTGCGCCCCACTTCCTCCCAGTATCCATGCCTTGCAGGCTGCACCCATTCAGGATCCACGCTGTGCAGGCTGCGCCCCTGCAGTATCCACGCGGTGCAGGCTGCGCCCCTGCAGGATCCCTGCCTTGCATGCTGTGCCCCTCCAGTATTCACGCTGTGCAGGCTGCGCCCCTGCAGGCTCCATGCCTTGCAGGCTGTGCCCCTGCAGGATCCCTGCCTTGCAGGCTGCGCCCCTGCAGGATCCCTGCCTTGCAGGCTGCGCCCCTGCAGGATCATGTGCCCTGCAGGCAGCCCCCCTAGAGGATCCATGCCTTGCAGGCTGCACCCCTGCAGGATCCTGTGCCTTGCAGGCTGCCCCCGCAGGATCCATGTCTTGCAGGCTGCGCCCCTGCAGGATCCTGTGCCTTGCAGGCTGCGCCCCTGCAGGATCCTGTCCCTTGCAGGCTGCACCCCTGCAGGATCCATGCCTTGCAGGTTGCGCCCCTCCAGTATCCATGCCTTGCAGGCTGCGCCCCTGCAGGATCCATGCCTTGCAGGTTGCGCCCCTCCAGTATCCATGCTGTGCATGCTGTGCCCCTGCAGGATCCATGCCTTGCAGGCTGCGCCCCTCCAGTATCCATGCCTTGCAGGCTGCGCCCCTGCAGGATCCCTGCCTTGCAGGCTGCGCCCCTGTAGGATCCCTGCCTTGCAGGCTGCGCCCCTCCAGTATCCACGCTGTGCATGCTGCGCCTCTGCAGGATCCATGCCTTGCAGGCTGCGCCCCTGCAGGATCTATGCCTTGCAGGCTGCGCCCCTGCAGGATCCCTGCCTTGCAGGCTGCGCCCCTCCAGTATCCACGCTGTGCAGGCTGCACCCCTGCGGGATCCATGTCTTGCAGGCTGCGCCCCTGCAGGATCCATGCCTTGCAGGCTGTGCCCCTGCAGGATCCTGTGCCTTGCAGGCTGCGCCCCTGCAGGATCCTGTGCCTTGCAGGCTGCGCCCCAGCAGGATCCTGTGCCTAGCAGGCTGCGCTCCTGCAGGCTGCACCCCTGCAGGATCCTGTGCCTTTCAGGTTGTGGCCCTGAAGGATCCATAACTTTCAGGCTGCACCCCTGCAGTATCCACGCTGTGCAGGCTGCACCCCTGCAGGATCCCTGCCTTGCAGGCTGCGCCCCTCCAGTATCCATGCTGTGCATGCTGTGCCCCTGCAGGATCCATGCCTTGCAGGCTGCGCCCCTGCAGGATCCTCTGCCTTGCAGGCTGCACCCCTGCAGGATCTATGACTTGCAGGCAGCGCCCCTGCAGGATCCTGTGCCTTTCAGGCTGCGCCACTGCAGGATCCTGTGCCTTGCCGGCTGCGCCCCTCAGGATCCATGCCTTGCAGGCTGCTCCCCTGCAGGATCCATGCCTTGCAGGCTGCGCTCCGGCAGGATCAATGCCTTGCAGGCTGCACCCCTGCAGGATTCTGTGCCTTGCAGGCTGCGCCCCTGCAGGATCCATGGCTTGCAGGCTGTGCCCCTCCAGTATCAACGCTGTGCAGCCTTCGCCCCTGCAGGATCCATGCCTTGCAGGCTGCGCCCCTCCAGTATGAACGCTGTGCAGGCAGCCTTTGCCCCTGCAGGATCCATGCCTTGCAGGCTCCGCCCTTCATTATCAACACTGTGCAGCCTATGCCCCTGCAGGATCCATGCCTTGCAGGCTGCGCCTCTCCAGGCTGCGCGCCTGCAGGATCCTTGCCTTGCAGGCTGAGCCCTGCATGATCCATGCCTTGCAGGCTGCGCCCCTGCAGTATCCACGCTGTGCAGGCTGCACCCCTGCAGGATCCTTGCCTTGCAGGCTGCGCCCCTCCAGTATCCACGGTGTGCAGGCTGCGCCCCTGCAGGATCCTGTGCCGTGCAGGCTGCACCCCTGCAGTATCCACGCTGTGCAGGCTGCACCCCTGCAGGATCCATGACTTGCAAGCAGCGCCCCTGCAGGATCCTGTGCCTTTCAGGCTGCGCCACTGCAGGATCCTGTGCCTTGTCGGCTGCGCCCCTCAGGATCCATGCCTTGCAGGCTGCTCCCCTGCAGGATCCATGCCTTGCAGGCTGCGCTCTGGCAGGATCCATGCCTTGCAGGCTGCACCCCGCAGGATTCTGTGCCTTGCAGGCTGCGCCCCTGCATGATCCATGGCTTGCAGGCTGTGACCCTCCGGTATCAACGCTGTGCAGCCTTCGCCCCTGCAGGATCCGTGCCTTGCAGGCTGTGCCCCTGCAGGATCCATGCCTTGCAGGCTGCGCCCCTCCAGTATGAACGCTGTGCAGGCAGCCTTTGCCCCTGCAGGATCCATGCCTTGCAGGCTCCGCCCTTCATTATCAACACTGTGTATCCTATGCCCCTGCAGGATCCATGCCTTGCAGGCTGCGCCTCTCCAGGCTGCGCGCCTGCAGGATTCTTGCCTTGCAGGCTGAACCCTGCATGATCCATGCCTTGCAGGCTGCGCCCCTGCAGTATCCACGCTGTACAGGCTGCACCATCCATGCCTTGCAGACTGTGCCTGTGCCTCGCAGGCTGCGTCCCTCCAGTATCCATACCTTGCAGGCTGCCCCCTGCAGGGTCCTGTGTCTTGCATGCTGCGCTCCTGCAGGATTCATGCCTTGCATGCTGCCCCCTGCAGGTTCCTGTGCCTTGCATGCTGCGCTCCTGCAGGATCCATGCCTTGCAGGCTGCCCCCCTGCTGGATCCATGCCTTGCAGGCTGCGCTCCGGCAGGATCCATGCCTTGCAGGCTGCACCCCTGCAGGATTCTGTGCCTTGCAGGATGCGCCCCTGCAGGATCCATGCCTTGCAGGCTGCCCCCCCTGCAGGATCCATGCCTTGCAGGCTGCCCCGTGCAGGATCCTGTGCCTTGCTTGCTGCGCTCCTGCAGGATCCATGCCTTGCAAGCTGCGCCTCTGCAGGATCCATGCCTTGCAGGCTGCGCTCCTGCAGGATCCATGCCTTGCAGGCTGCGCCCCTGCAGGATCCATGCCTTGCAGGCTGCGCCTCTGCAGGATCCTGTGCCTTGCAGGCTGCCCCCCTGCAGGATCCTGTGCCTTGCATGCTGCGCCTCTGCAGGATCCATGCCTTGCAGGCTGCCCCCTGCAGGATCCTGTGCCTTGCAGGCTGCCCCCCTGCATGATCCTGTGCCTTGCATGCTGCGCCTCTGCAGGATCCATGCCTTGCAGGCTGCGCCCCTGCAAGATCCATGCCTTGCATGCTGTGCTCCTGCAGGATCCATGCCTTGCAGGCTGCCCCCCTGCAGGATCCTGTGCCTTGCATGCTGCACCTCTGCAGGATCCATGCCTTGCAGGCTGCCCCCTGCAGGATCCTGTGCCTTGCAGGCTGTCCCCCTGCAGGATCCTGTGCCTTGCATTCTGCGCTCCTGCAGGATCCATGCCTTGCAAGCTGCACCTCTGCAGGATCCCTGCCTTGCAGGCTGCGCTCCTGCAGGTTCCATGCCTTGCAGGCTGCACCCCTGCAGGATGCATGCCTTGCAGGCTGCCCCCTTGCAGGATCCTGTGCCTTGCATGCTGCGCCCCTGCAGGATCCATTCCTTGCACGCTGCGCCCCCACAGGATCCATTCCTTGCAGGCTGCGCCCTTGCAAGCTGCTCCCCTGCAGGATGCTGTACCTTGCAGGCTGCCCCCCTGCAGGATCCTGTGCCTTGCAGGCTGCGCCTCTGCAGGATCCTGTGCCTTGCAGGCTGCTCCCCTGCAGGATCCTGTACCTTGCAGGCTGCCCCCCTGCAGGATCCTGTACCTTGCAGGCTGCGCCTCTGCAGGATCCTGTGCCTTGCAGGCTTCGCCCCTCTGCAGGATCAATTCCTTGCTGGCTGTGCCCCTCCAGTATCCACACTGTGCAGGCTGCCCCCCTGCAGGATGCTGTACCTTGCAGGCTGCGCCCCTGCACGATCCATGCCTTGCAGGCTGTGCTCCTGGAGGATCCATGCCTTGCAGGCTGCGCCCCTGCACGATCCATGCCTTGCAGGCTGCGCCCCTGCCCGACCCATGCCTTGCAGGCTGCGCCCCTGCAGGATCCATGCCTTGCAGACTGCCCCCCCCCCCCTGCAGGATCCTGTGCCTTGAGGCTGCGCCCCTCCAGGATCAACGCTGTGCAGGCTTTGCCCCAATGATGTTTCGCACATTGAGGTGTAAATGTTGCACGAAAGTTCGTGCAGTGCCCGGGTTCTGTGCACGTTTGCAGCAAAACATGCACACAGCCGTAAACGCCACCTGCCATATCCGTGCATGGCGGGAGACATGTTCCTGCATTCCTGGGAATCGGCCTCTTTACGGGTGTAAAAAGGTGTCCGTTTCACCAGAGTTCAGTGCGTTTCCACCCACATCGAGAGCGGCCGAGATGCTGCGGGTTTTGTGGGGGCAGACTCAGCCGGGGCCGCACGCATTGGTGCACCCTGCTGCCTGGGGGTAAGGCCTGCATGGAGGTTGCAGTTTGCAGGAATCCCATGTTTTGTCCTCGGTTCCAGGTGGCACCCCTTGCCCCGCAGAGGTCTATAAGGGAAGCAGGCTGGGCTATCCTTGGCGCTCGTGCAATCGAGGGTATTCAATCCTGATTGGCTTATCCGCCAGGAATCTCATTTGCTGATGTTTCATTGTTGTATAACAAGATTGTATTGCATTTTTCAATAACATTAAAATAAAACTCACGGTTATTACATTTAGAATCATTGTTTTACCTGGCAAAGCTTTTGTTTATCAATAGTTCAGGAAACCATGCTCGGCAGTCATGATGTACTGAGTCAGATCCTCACCCCTGGCCATATATAGCCTGAATGCCCACTGGGGCTGCCTGCCAGATCCCTGCCCCAGGCCACAAATAGCCTGAATGCCCACTGGGGCTGCCTGCCAGATCCCTGCCCCAGGCCACAAATAGCCTGAATGCCCACTGGGGCTGCCTGCCAGATCCTCACCCGAGCCCACAGATAGCCTGAATGCCCACTGGGGCTGCCTGCCAGATCCCTGCCCCAGGCCACAAATAGCCTGAATGCCCACTGGGGCTGCCTGCCAGATCCCTGCCCCAGGCCACAAATAGCCTGAATGCCCACTGGGGCTGCCTGCCAGATCCTCACCCGAGCCCACAGATAGCCTGAATGCCCACTGGGGCTGCCTGCCAGATCCCTGCCCCAGGCCACAAATAGCCTGAATGCCCACTGGGGCTGCCTGCCAGATCCTCACCCGAGCCCACAGATAGCATGAATGCCCACTGGGGCTGCCTGCCAGATCCTCACCCCAGTCCACAGATAGCCTGAATGCCCACTGGGTTGCCTGGCAGATCCCTGCTCCAGGCCACAAATAGCCTGAATGCCCACTGGGGCTGCCTGCCAGATCCTCACCCCAGGCCACAAATAGCCTGAATGCCCACTGGGGCTGCCTGCCAGATCCTCACCCCAGGCCACAAATAGCCTGAATGCCCACTGGGGCTGCCTACCAGATCCTCACCCCAGCCCACAGATAGTCCGAATGCCCACTGGGGCTGCCTGCCAGATCCCTGCTCCAGGCCACAGATAGCCTGAATGCCCACTGGGGCTGCCTGCCAGATCCCTGCCCCAGGCCACAGATAGCCTGAATGGCCACTGGGGCTGCCTGCCAGATCCTCACCCCAGGCCACAAATAGCCTGAATGCCCACTGGGGCTGCCTACCAGATCCTCACCCCAGCCCACAGATAGCCTGAATGCCCACTGGGGCTGCCTGCCAGATCCCTGCCCCAGGCCACAGATAGCCTGAATGCCCACTGGGGCTGCCTGCCAGATCCTCACCCCAGGCCACAGATAGCCTGAATGCCCACTGGGGCTGCCTACCAGATCCTCACCCCAGCCCACAGATAGTCCGAATGCCCACTGGGGCTGCCTGCCAGATCCCTGCTCCAGGCCACAGATAGCCTGAATGCCCACTGGGGCTGCCTGCCAGATCCCTGCCCCAGGCCACAGATAGCCTGAATGGCCACTGGGGCTGCCTGCCAGATCCTCACCCCAGGCCACAAATAGCCTGAATGCCCACTGGGGCTGCCTACCAGATCCTCACCCCAGCCCACAGATAGCCTGAATGCCCACTGGGGCTGCCTGCCAGATCCCTGCCCCAGGCCACAGATAGCCTGAATGCCCACTGGGGCTGCCTGCCAGATCCTCACCCCAGGCCACAGATAGCCTGAATGCCCACTGGGGCTGCCTGCCAGATCCCTGCCCCAGGCCACAAATAGCCTGAATGCCCACTGGGGCTGCCTGCCAGATCCTCACCCGAGCCCACAGATAGCCTGAATGCCCACTGGGGCTGCCTGCCAGATCCTCACCCGAGCCCACAGATAGCCTGAATGCCCACTGGGTTGCCTGGCAGATACCTGCTCCAGGCCACAAATAGCCCGAATGCCCACTGGAGCTGCCTGCCAGATCCTCGCCCCAGGCCACAAATAGCCTGAATACCCACTGGGGCTGCCTGCCAGATCCTCACCCCAGTCCACAGATAGCCTGAATGCCCACTGGGTTGCCTGGCAGATCCCTGCTCCAGGCCACAAATAGCCTGAATGCCCACTGGGGCTGCCTGCCAGATCCTCACCCCAGGCCACAAATAGCCTGAATGCCCACTGGGGCTGCCTGCCAGATCCTCACCCCAGGCCACAAATAGCCTGAATGCCCACTGGGGCTGCCTACCAGATCCTCACCCCAGCCCACAGATAGCCTGAATGCCCACTGGGGCTGCCTGCCAGATCCTCACCTCAACACACAGATAGCCTGAATGCCCACTGGGGCTGCCTGCCAGATCCTCACCCCAGTCCACAGATAGCCTGAATGCCCACTGGGGCTGCCTGCCAGAGCCCCGCCCCAGCCCACAGATAGTCGAAATGCCCGCTGGGGCTGTGGCAGAGGACAGTGCTGTACCCGATGCAAGGGTCTGGCGAGGATTGGCGCCAGAGGACCCACTACCCCTGAGCACTTGACAGGCTTACTATTAGACAGCGCAGGTGATCCTGGGCCGCCTCTGGTGTGTTCGGAATGCCCCCGTGTTGCCTCTCTGAGCAGGTTATCAATACACTCCCTACAGCTTCGGTACACAGTGTTCATATCGAACCCTTTATATTCAATGCCCATATCTCGAATATCTTGAAAACCTTTCTAGTGAATTCATTTAGGGGTGCGGTAAAGCGTTCAATATTTTTGTGGAATGGTCAGGGTGGGTTTATTAGAGGTTGGACATGGGAGTTTGCATTAAAAAGTGCATTATTCATAAATGGAGACACGGTATGAACGAAGGTGGACAGGCGCAACATTCGGGAGATATGGACTGTGCCAAAATGTGCCAAAATGTGCCATCATGACAGGGTGTCACCACCTCAGGGATGGTTAAAACGGGTATCTGACAAACATGTATGATGGCGCCTCTTAATGGATTAGCCATGAAAAAGAAATATATGCTCAAAAAATGGGTAAACATGAATTATTTCAGACCTCCGAACACCGAAGCTGTCAAAAGTAGAATTTGGCCAACATTGGCAACATGGCAAGTTTTAGTCACACGTGCAGATTTGCTGTATCATGGGGAAGACATTTAAAAGCGGTTGTTGGCTTGCTCTTAACAAATAAGTCTATTTCTGTAATGTATTGGTGTCTGTAATTTATTGTCCGTAAATTATTGGTGCAAGCGTAAAAAATAGAATTTGGAAAAATTGGCAAAGTGACAACTCTAGGTCCCTAGAAAGAGCTACTGTCATGGACCATGCATTACACTGAGTGCTTATTTTCTCTAACCCGGGCAGCCAAGCTCGGTCCTCCAGCTCTGCAATGTACAGCGTCTTCAGCAGCATGGCCTCCAGCTGCCCGAGATCTGGGGTCCTCTGCTGTCCTTTGCAGCGAGGGGTCTAACCCCACCAATCAGGCCCCTCTGAACCCACCTTACTTCCTCCCCAGACAATCCTGACTAATGGGGTTTCTTCTCGTATTCTTATCAGGGTATCCTGACTTGTGGGAACTACTAGTTAATCACCTGATTGGGTCAGCTGCCACCCCGTGAGCTGGTATTTCTCAAAGGATGACATAGGTTTTTGAGAAATGTATCATGCCTACGACATCCACATACTTACACACCCAGATGAGTGCCTTTCCACGGCAGTCCTGCATCTTTTCGTCTGGCCGGGCCATGGCTTTTCACAAAATCTCCGCAGTAGAGTTTCAGATAAGGGGGTGTGTTGTAATTCCAGCCAGCCAGTAACAGCTGCATTCTTTCCTCCATGCCTTTGCATTTTCAAAATGGTGAATTTTCTGATTTCTTGTTAACATTGATTGTTTAAACACGAAATGTCTATTCACAAAGTTGTGTTCTGCGAGAGAATGTAAACCTGCTTTTCATAACCCGCAGCACGCAAGGCAGCTATTCCAAATCAAGAGGAGTAAAGCACACAAAGCCCTTGGCAGCACGCAAATGCAGCACACATTTATTTTAGCTTTAAACACGAATCACAGCTTTCAGGGTGTCCCGCGAACATGAGCAATACAAGGACATTAAGTAAACTTCTTGTAGGCAGTTTTTTCCTTCGTTCAATCTGAGTTGAAAAAAACATGTATTTTAAATGTAACCGAGCTTCCTGGTAATGTGAGCACGTTCCGTGTGTTAGTTGTAGCTACCTCGCGTTTTACTTGGGTCCACGTCACAGGTAATTGTAAAGGTTTCATAATGATGTGTGTGTGTGTTGACGTGCATCCCTTGCAGGCTTGTGGCTTGTCTGGGGCTGTTAAGCTGTTCATTAACGGTCACATGCAAACAATATTTGACACAATACGTAACATAAGGTTTATGAAGTATGCATTCTCAATACCCAACCTCACCCTCTAATAAGCGAAACCTTCCAGCCACCCCCCTCTTTGCTCTGCTGAAGTTACCATGAGTGGGGCGGGGATGCCCAGACGTGGGTCCTGAGCCTGCGAGGCCTAGAGACCCCAGTTACTCCTCACTCATGACACCCAACTAGGCTGAAACATGTCTGGTGTTGCTTGGGGTCGCACGCTGAAGGATGTTGCCCTGGACTGCCCAATTGGGGACGGGGTCAAGCATGCTACGCATATGTCCTTTCCCCTTCTGTAATGGCCTGGTCAGCTGAAAGACGGTGGCCTGGAGGGTCGGCCAGAGCAAGGCCAGAGGTTGCGGTTCATGCAAAGCCTTTCAAAGCTTCGCTGGTGTCACCTTTACTCCCCACCATGGCACTGATAGGAGCTCCACCCCCCGCCCTGCCGACATAACTCCAGAAAAATACATGAACTAATTGCATTTCACATCTCTATTGTCCCCAGAGCGCGACCCCTTTTTCCAGACATCCCCCAATCTTAGAAGGAAGCCTCTCGAATCCTCTACTCTCATCCAGGCCTGTTTTCTATTCTTGCAATGACGGCGATGGCCCAGTGCCCATTTTTTGTGTGTTTTTTTGGTCTCTTATGATAACCACCAAAGCCATTTCCATAAACAACTTTTCATATCTGGAGCACACGTGTGGTCCCATTACAGTAACTTTGCGCCGGCGCAACTTAAGTGCGCGTTTGCTCGGTATTGGCACTAGGGAAAGGCTGGCCCTTGTGACATTGCAAAGGTTTTCTAATATGTCGCAGTGTTTGCATTTGCAGCAATGTAACGTGTCTGAACATGCGTAAAAGGACCAGTCCGAGTTCCCGATCCATGTCTCTGCACGTGACTTCACTAATTTTCTCAAAAAGTAGGTGTCAATACTGTTTGCAGCAAGACACATCCTGCGTGCACAGGCACCCTCCCCAGTCTACGTTTTGGACCTGTTCCTTCTTCCCGGGCTGAGCGGGGGAATATACATTCCATGCAAGATTTCTCGACGCTCATGGTAACACGCCCCCTCTCACTCGTATGTTTGTGTGCACCGGTGCCCCCCAGACACTAGCAGAGGGTGCATGACCCATTTTCTTGGATTTGTGACACAGGTCTGAACACGCACTGGAGTGAACGGTTGCACAGTGCACACCCTCCACCCTCTCACTGCAAACACGAGAGGGCGCTGCCACGTGTGCAGAGACGCGCTGCAGGACCCTGGAATGCACAGGTCTGTGCAGACGCCCTGGGCCCGCGTGCACAGGATTCACACCCTTCGGGGGCCTGCCCGGGGGGGCAGCTTTAGTTTGCATGTTTGGTGTAAACCTGTGTGGAGACGCACGACTGCCCGAATATCCATGCACCTTCACTCTACATTGTGGGTCGGGGAGTGGAGGGGGGTGGGGGGGCTTAACTGTAAGTGTACACATACGCGTTCCTATCCTTTCAATGTCGGGGCCCCATCGAAACGAGTCCCGCTGTCTTTAGGAACTGTGCAGTTTCCATGATGGCTGCGATGTTATGACACGTAAGACTGGTTTGAGCCGGTTTGAACCGGATTTCTGCCCATTTTTACGTTTTCAGAATTTGATATTTACCTTTCAATCGCTCCAGCAGATTGATTTTATATATATAAAAAAGTCTTTAATCCCGTGCCTGATTTTTACCAATATTGTTGGTTACTGGCATTACACCTCAGGGAGGGCGTGGGGACGCCGACCTAGGGGGGTTTAGGAACGAGTCTGACTGCTCAGAGGAGGGATTGGGGAAAAAAAAGCAGAGCAAAATGCATAAAACATGATCATTTAAAACAAAAAACACGTCCGAATAGTATTTACTATGGGCCGACATTTTTCCCCTGGGCTGTACCTACAGGGCTTACATGTATCCCCTGGGCTGTACTTACCAAGGTTGCTGGTGCCCCCTGGGCTGTACCTACAGGGCTTACATGTATCCCCAGGGCTGTACTTACCGAGGTGGCACGCACCACTGGGATGTATCTACAGTGCTTACATGTGTACAAGAGGGCAGAGAAACCTCTGACGGGCCCATGGGATCAGAGCTCACCCTCTAGTACCTTAAAACGAGATAGCTGCACCTTGAGGAGGATGGGGGCAGGATTCTCTTACTCCAACACCAATCAATAAGGACAACTCAAATGGTTTGGCAAAGGGAAGTCCGTTTAATGACAAGTACAAAAATCAGGGAAACATTAGGAAATCGTCAGTGATGCGATCGCCCGTCTCGCTTTAACTTTCACAATCTTCATTCTAACAGCAATACATATAGGCAAAAATGCGTCATCATTGACGTGTAACACTCAAAAGTTTGTCATGCAATTCTATTGGTTGGAAAAGGTAACTTAAGTATAGGTGCTATATCTGTATATGGTAACGGGGTGTGAGGATTGGATAACTCTTATCGGGTGGGAGTCTAAGCCCATCACTCTATATCACTAGTGTTAGACGTCACTAAGAGTACAACGTCTCATTGGTTCTACTAGCTATAGGACCCTTAATTATTTGGTCCATTGTGATTGGGTCGGTTTCACCCCTAGGCATAAATCTCCACTTTAATTAGCTGCATGCAGAATGGTCACCCAGATGTGGTATGCCCCAAGATTCACCCTGCCTCCCTTCCATCAATCAGTACTTTAGGGCTATGTGTCAATTAGTTGGCTGAGGATGGCCTCGAAATGTAGCTTCTTATCAGGAAAAGTTATGGCATCCTCTGGTCTGGGTGATATCAGACGTTGGTACCTCACCGCACCTGCCTGGTCACGTGTTAGTACACCATGAAGCTCCTTCGTTTTCCTTCTATTTGCGTATTTGATTCTCCCTTCGGCCTCGCCACCTGCCTGGGCCTCCTTATCTCGACCTTCACAGGAAGGCTGCTATGCTCTGATGTTTCGATTCTTCGAAGTTGCCGCTCTCCTCCCTTCCTTAGGTTGACCTCGAATTCCCAGATTCCGCTCTTTCGTTTGGCTTTGTGCTGGTATATGAATCCTGGCCTGTTTGTCCCCTCCCATCCTGGGCTTAATTCTGCTTTTGCAAAATGGATTCGCACTTGTATAATGTGCTTCTTTGAGGTAGATATATAGTTGGCACTTGCCGCTCAATTCTTCTACTAAGCATAGCAAGCAGTACTGTTTCCTTAGCTTCTTGCGTTCCAAGCCTATTTACAGGCGTCAGCCAGTTGCATATTTTCATCCTACTTCATGGTTACTTTTCTTTATATTTCAACATCGTTTCTTCTTCTAAGTCCATTACATCATTATTCCTTACATTTCGTCTTTGCGTGTCATCTTTTGATTGTCGCTTTGTTCATCTGTACGTCTGTCTGGGCCCTTGTGTTGTCACCATTCGCCTTCAATGAAGGCCCTTTGGGTCTCTTCGGGGACAGTTTGTAAGTAGTCTTCATTTCGTGTCAGCTGCTTGTGCGTTTGTCTCAATGGGTACCGTGCTGCCCATGGTTGTCTGGTTACTGGCACTTCAACAGGTATTACTCTTCTGATGGTCACTGGACAGAGCCCTAGTGCTGCTCTCTGTTGGTTTATTTGCTCCTTATAAGTCACATATCTCAGTGAGTATGTTCCTGGTATTTCAAAATGGGTGGCTGGAGTGCAGGCCATATCTGGGACCTCCTCCACATTCCCCCCTCTGGTCGGTTCATCAACCACTTCTGCTTCCTCCTTTGGATTCGTCTTGCTTGGTTCTTCTGTATCCATTTCTTCATCTTCTGGGTTTGTACATGATGGTGTGAAGGAGTGTCTCTTTGGGTTCTTTCAAGGTTCTTGCTGTTTGTCTATGTTCTAGGTCATTATCTGGCACTGTCCATTCGGGCTGCAATAGATCAATTTTTCTTCATACTTTCTTCCTTTTCTGGGATACACAAACTTTATTCCTTCTGGCGCATATTCGCTGGCCTTCACAAAGTCTCTTATTTCCTCATCAGTCAGGTCTCTGGGCTTCCATGCTGGTTTGACATTGATCATGATCTTCATCCCTATGGCTTTCTTCGCAGTTTTCTGGCATTGTGAGATGATTATCTTGATAACACAAAATCCTAATAGTATCATCAGTAGCAGAGCTCCCAGGAACTTGAATATGTCTGCCATCCATTGTGGGACCCATGAGAATAGTTTTCCAAACCAGCTGTCAGCATCAACTTCGTCAGTTTCATCGATCATCTGGTTCTGTAGGTTTGTCAGCATACTTATGGGTTCTGTTAAGGTTCCATTTTCTTCGTCATGTGACAGAATAAATGTGCAACATTATTCTCCGATTTTTGCGCAAACACCTCCATCCATCGCTGTGATCATGTCAAGCACATATCTGTTCTGTAGAGTCATCAATCAGATTGCTCTTAGTTCTTCTTTAATTACGTTGGATCCTTTTATGGTAGTGCTGATGGTCTGCAATAACTCCCATCTGGTTATCTGCAACCATTTGGTATTTACTCCAACTTGGATTCTTGGCATGAAGATTTTTGTGAACACTGATGAGGTGAGGCTGAAAACCTGTGTTCATACGGGATTGCATGGAATGCTTCTTCTAATTTGGCAGAAAAGTAATTTTCTCTCTTCATTCAGGATACCAGCTCTACAGATCTCCTTTTCCTCAGGTGGGCATCTGCTTTTGGGAAACTGTCAATATTCAGGTCACTTTTCGGGATCACAAGTGCAGGAACGTGGATGTTCACTATCGTGCATATGCCTCTCCAGTTCTTTGGCAGTCTGATGTATACTTTGGATCCACACGCCCAGTAATGATCCATAATCACTGGGGTTCCGTGAGTCATTCCTGGAGCTTCAAAAATGTGTCCGCAGTTCTGATTCTCTCCCATCTTCCTCGTGCCATTGTTCCTGAAACACAATTTTGGGCTTTCCAGTGGCACTATCTGCAAGGGTCCTCCTCTGTCTGACCTATGTTAGTAATTTTGTTAGTTTTGGCCATAAATGTTTTCACAGTCTTTGTGAGTTTTCTGTTGCTTCCTTGCAGGCTCCAAGTACCATCCAAGCTCGGCAGATCACCACTCCTTCTTCCTATCCGTTTGGTGAAAGCACCATGCCTCAAATCTGCATTTGGCCTCTGTTTTTCCAAATTTGAGCTTCTTCTGGAGTTTTTCCCTGTACGTTCAGTCTCAGGTTTATTTCCCAGCTTATTTCTGTTCCATTAACTTCATGCTTTTCGTACCTGATCACGTGATTCCTAGTATGGGCTCTATTTCTTGTCTTAATGTCCTGGACGTAGCCATCTTCATTGGGGTAATCCGTTTCTGTTGCCCATATCAATGAGGCATCCCTCCCCATAAACTGTCCTCTGGTGTTGCACATTGGTATGTGTGACAGACAGTGTGCTGTCGGGACATCAATTTCTACAGCCACGAAGATCTTGGATTTCCCGATGCTGTACTGTAGGAGTGCACAAACAAAGCATTCGCCTTCTGATTTCCTTCTTCCGACTTTTTTCATGTGCTGGTACCAAATGTTGTTTCCTAGATCTGCTGTGCTGTCCAGGCAGTCATTCAGTTCATTGCTATCTTCATGTGGGCTTCTCTTGATTCTTAGTGTCTTCCTGTAGTTAGCTATAACTACATCTCTAAACGGGTCTGTGTGACTTTTCCTTGCTGGGGGTCTCTCGGGCATGCTGGTCAGTGGAGCAGGTTTCTTTATTTGCATCGATGCGTTAGGTGGAGGTTTTGCAATTCTCTCCTTCTCCTCTCGCATTCTTTTCCTGCCCTCTATAAGTGCCTTTATCAGCCACCAGCCAGCCACCGGCCCAGTGTATGGCTGCATCGTGGGCCTGGTACTTGTTCCTTGCGTTGGAACTTGTGTGCTTGTCAATACAGTCTCTGCGGTTTTATTTTTCAGTTCCTCCTGCCGTTTCTTCGCGCTATCTACAAACGGGAATAAATGATCTATCAACATTTGTGTCCTTGCAGCAAATTCTCTCGTAGCCGCTTCTGTCTTCTCGAGGGCTTTTGCTATGTCCGCTTTAGTTTGCTTTTCACTTGATTCTTTTCGGTCTCTCTCATTATTTACTAGGACGGGTTGTTTGGTAGGCAGTCTTTGCTTTGCTTGAGGTTCTGTGGCCATTGACACTCGCCCTGGCTCCTGTGCATTCAGTGTGTGGGTGCGTGTAGTTGTCTGTGCTATGTTTCCATTAATTCCGTGCTGACCATGTCTCCAGCTTTTCTCTTCATTCGTTACCACAAGTGTGTATGTATCACTGCTAATTACATTCATTTTCAGTTCATTTGCCTTACCATCAGATTTCCTCGGGTCTGGGATAACCATATAAGGTCTGGGTGCTTTTGTGGGACTCATGCGTACACCATCAGGTGGGTGCACTGAAATTGGAATGCTTCGTACACCAATAAAAAATGCATTTCTGATCAAAGATAGCAAAATAATGATAAACACAATGCATAAATACATGATAGTGTGGTAGGTTAGACGGCATAATTTCCTTCCAGAGAAGCGAGGGCGCCTCTCTGCTTGTGGGAGGACCAGTTTACTGTTCTGGGCCCCCATCTTGATTATTGTTTTCCCCTAATTCGATATTGTTCTCAAACAGTTTGTGTCATAAATTGTCTGGTGCTTCACAAGTGTCACTCCTCTTGCGGGTGACGATTGTCTCTTTGATACAGGATACAGTTCTCTTACTAGAGTATGGAAAAAATAGATTAGACTTTGGGGAGTCACTTTTACTGTGCATACTCAAAGTAGGTGAGTTCCCAGTCCATCCGCCGAATCTGCTTCAGTCCTGAGGTCATGCTGGCCACTGTTCACTGTGAAGGAATGGGAAAATGGCAATAAAACAACAAAGGTGAATTTCTTGTCTCTGCTCCCTCGATCTGTCCCTCGGTGGAAAGATGAAGTGCTTGCCTCAGCTTCCTTGATCTGTCCCTCGGCAGAAGGTTTCACTGGAATCTCCTCATACAATTTCTCTGAAAGTTGGACAGCTCCACTTGCAGCATGATACCATGGAGGAGCGTTCCCATCTGTGTGACGTTAGCTGGATCTCTGATGAATGTGAGGACGTCAACCTCGAAAGGTCACCCACCATTTCCGGAAAGTCAGTGACTAGTCGAAAGAGGACATTATGTGCCAGTCGGCTGTCTTCGGGTGACAGGGACATTTGTCCTGCCTTGCTGGGTTGAGGATTACAGGCCCTTCCCTTGACGTGAACAGTCCTTGCACTTTCCTGATGCGTGAAGTGCGACTAAATAACTGAGTTTGTTCCACAGCTGGCTCAAATGTTCAAATTTTCTGGATCTCTAATAAACATGAGAGTGTCTGTGGTTCTCCCGACAATATCTGGGCACTCCTCTATGATGCGAAAGAAAAGCGTATTGATGAGTTCATCTATAATCGCCTGTGGTGGAAGCATTTGTGTCCTTTTCACTGTACTCAGGCAGTACAATGAAGGCTTCCGTGATGACGGTAAGTAGTTGCCAGATTACTTTCTTGTTGGCAGGATCTTAGATAAAGTCTGTGACACTGGTGACCCTCCCTACCAGCGACAGATATGTTACCAATACGAAATGGAAGTAGTTAAGCACGTCCTTTGTGATGTCTCTACTGGGGACACCATAAGTGCTGCCAAACAAAGTCTTGATATTTGATGATTCGGGATGCTGTGTTTTACTCTTAAAGTAAAAGTCATTGATCACTGTCTGTCAGAGTCTTGTTTCTCAACAATGCTTAAGTGTGGTTTGGTTTACAAGCTCATGTCAACAAACGTGTTATGGCTTAAGTGCACAATTTTCTTCTTCACTCTGGAACTAAGATGCACAGAGTGTCCATTTATGTCTTATCCCCTTTTGCTTAGAGGAAATGTCCAGTTTAAGCCACAACTTGCACAAGGGTTCTATTTGTCTTGGCTTTGCTGCTCATGCATCCTTCTTCCTAGTCATGGATCTCGTCTGCCTCGTCATGGATCTCATCTGCACGTGCTGAGGTTCTTCCCTGTTGTCTGTGGTTTCTTCCCGGTGGGGTGCAGCTAGAGGGCTTTCTCCGAAATAGGGCTTAATGTCATTGAGGAAAATCCATGCTCTCCTGCCCTGCAGTTTCAGAGCTGAAGGAGTGCAGTCCTCCAAGATGAAAGGACCATTGAATCTCGGTTCGTCCAACTTTTTCCTCATATGGTTTTTCACCAACACGGCATCTCCAGGGAAGATGAGTGGAACACGTCGACCTTGAACTGCATCTGTTTCAGTGTCTCCTGCTGTGTTTTGTGCTGCGCTGCACCCTTTTCGTCGTCGCTGCAGTTGGTCTGAAATTACAGTAAGGCTGGATGTCATGCAGTTCAGATATTCTTGCCTTTCGGTTCCCAGGACCTCTCGGGTTGTTTGGGCATCACATCTAGCTCTGTCTTGAGGGCTTAGGGGGGTATTCATTCTTCTTCCTGTGACTATCTCGAGCGGCGTAAAATGATGGTCGGAGCCTGGTTGGTTCCGAAGAGCATACAATGCCAATGGAAGGCAGTGCAACCATCCCCTCTTTAGAGCAAGCTTCAACTTGGCTATCCTTTCCTTTAACAAGCCATTGAGCCTCTCACAAATACCATTACCTTCCAGATGATACGCAGACGAGAACTTGTGCTTTATACCAAGCAACAAGCTAATCGGTTCAAAGACTGCATTTACAAAATGAGCCCCATTATCTGATCTCACCACTTCACACACCCCCCATCTAGGGAACACTTCCCTCACTAGGAATTTGGCCGCACAGGTAGAGCCTGGGTGTGTAAATGGACCTGCTTCTATCCATCTAGAGAATGGACACACCACTACAATTAAGTATCTGTACCCGTTGCAATGTGAATCAATACATGAGAATGTGAATAAACATTCCTGTCTAAAAGTACATAGATATATTTGACTTTTCGTATTTGATTGAAATAAGATATCGAAGAAGGAATCGAATTTTTCGAAAATTTGCAGCCCTATAGAAGGGCCAACTGAGATGCGCCAGTTTTAATAAGGCAGAGTTGCCTTGTTTCTTCATTTGCAGTTTATTAAGGTCCTTGTGCTATAGGACTAGATTTAAACTGGCAGCTCCAATTTTACCTGACACTGAAGGTGAATTTTATATATATAATTTAAACAAAGAAAGAAAGAGAAGAAAATAACTTGTGGTGCCCACCTCTCCGATACTTCTGTAATTTTTCATCATTGACGTGTATCACTCAAAAGTTTGACATGCAATTCTATTGGTTGGAAAAGGTAACTTAAGTATAGGTGCTATATCTGTATATGGTAACGGGGTGTGAGGATAGGATAACTCTTATCGGGTGGGCGTCTAAGCCCATCCCTCTACATCACTCGTGCTAGACGTCACTAAGAGTACGACGCCTCATTGGTTGTACTAGCTATAGGACCCTTGATTATTTGGTCCATTTTGATTGGGTGGGTTACACCCCTAGGCATAAATCTCCACTTTAATTAGCAGCATGCAGAATGGTCACCCAGATGTGGTATGCCCCAAGATTCACCCTGCCTCCCTTCCATCAATCAGTACTTTAGGGCTATGTGTCAATTATTTGGCAGAGGATGGCCTCGAAACTGTAGCTTCTCATCAGGAAAAGTTATGGCATCCTCTGGTCTGGGTGACATCAGACGTTGGTACCTCTCCGCACCTGCCTGGTCACGTGTTAGTACACCATGAAGCTCCTTCGTTTTCCTTCTATTTGCGTATTTGATTCTCCCTTCGGCCTCGCCACCTGCCTGGGCCTCCTTATCTTGACCTTCACGGGCAGGCTGTTATGCTCTGAAGTTTCGATTCTTCGAAGTTGCCGCTCTCCTCCCTTCCTTAGGTTGACCTCGAATTCCCAGATTCCGCTCTTTCGTTTGGCTTTGTGCTGGTATATGAATCCTGGCCTATTTGACCCATCCCATCCTGGGCTTAATTCTGCTTTTGTAAAATGGATTCGCACTTGTATAATGTGCTTCTGGTGCTTTGGGTCTCTTCGGGGACAGTTTGTAAGTAGTCTTCATTTTGTGTCAGCTGCTGGTACGGTTGTCTCAGTGGGTACCGTGCTGCCCATGGTTGTCTGGATATTGGCACTTCAACAGGTATTGCTCTTCCGATGGGCACTGGACAGAGCCCTAGAACGGCTCTCTGCTGGTTTATTTGTTCATCATACGTCACATATCTCGGCGAGTATGTTCTTGGTATTTCAAAATGGAGTGCAGGCCATATCTGGGACCTCCTCTACACATGTATCCCATGGGCTGTGCTTACCGAGGTTGCTGGTGCCCCTGGGCTGTACCTACAGTGCTTACATGTATCCCCTGGGCTGTATTTACCGAGGTTGTTGGTGCCCCCTGGGCTGTACCTACAGGGCTTACATGTATCACTGGGCTGTACTCACCGAGGTTGCTGGTGCCCCCTGGGCAGTACCTACAGGGCTTACATGTATCACTGCGCTGTACTCACCGAGGTTGCTGGTGCCCCCTGGGCTGTACCTACAGGGCTTACATGTATCACTGGGCTGTACTCACCGAGGCTGCTGGTGCCCCCTGGGCTGTACCTACAGGGCTTACATGTATCCCCTGGGATGTACTTACCGAGGTTGCTTGTGCCCCCTGGGCTGTACTTACATGGATTACATGTATCCACTGGGATGTACTTACCAAAGTTGCTGGTGCCCCCTGGGCTGTACCTACTGGGCTGACATGTATCTCCTGGGATGTACTCAACGAAGTTGCTTGTGCCCCCTAGGCTGTACTTACATGGCTTACATGGATCCACTGGGATGTACTTACTGAGGTTGCACGTATCCCTGGGCTGTACCTACAGGTCTTACATGTATCCCCTAGGCTGTACTTACCGAGGCTGGAGGTGCCCCCTGGGCTGTACCTGCTGAGCTTACATGTATCCCCTGGGATGTACTTACCGAGGTTGCTGGTGCCCCTTGGCTGTACCTACTGGGCTGACATGTATTCCCTGGGCTGTGCTTACCGAGGTTTGCATGCGCCCCCTGGGCTGTATCTGCTGAGTTTACATGTATCCCCTGGGCTGTACTCACTGAGGTTGCTGGTGCCCCCTGGGCTGTACCTACTGGGCTGACATGTATCCCCTGGGCTGTGCCTACTGAGGTAACAGGTGCCTCCTGGGCTGTACCTACAGGGCTTACATGTATCCCCTGGGCTGTACTCACCGAGGTTGCTGGTGCCCCCTAGGCTGTACCTACTGAGCTTACATGTAACTCCTGGGCTGTACTTACCGAGGTTGCAGGTGCCCCCTGGGCTGTAACTACTGAGCTTGCATGTATCCCCTGGGCTGTACTTACCGAGGTTGCTGCTGGGCTGTACCTACTGGGCTTACATGTATCCCCTGAGCTGTGCTTACCGAGGTTTGCATGTGCCCCCTGGGCTGTTCCTGCTGAGCTTATATGTATCCCCTGGGCTGTACCTACTGAGCTTACATGTATCCCCTGGGCTGTACTCACTGAGGTTGCTGGTGCCCCCTGGGCTGTACCTACTGAGCTGACATGTATCCCCTGGGCTGTGCTTACCGAGGTAACAGGTGCCTCCTGGGCTGCACCTACTGGGTTTAGGTGTATTCACGTGGCTGTACTTACCGAGGTTGCAGGTGCCCTCCGAGCTGATGAGAGGAATTCCACCATCTGTACGGTGGGTGTGCACTCGCCTGAGTTTTTTAATTTTTTTTAATGAAATTGAATGATGGTAGATTAGCCTCGGGAAAATGTGTGGGGCTAATCTGTGCACACTTTCCTATGCTTGCGGCACGACATACGCATAGACACATGTACTCTGGGTGGGCACAACCTACAGGCGCATTCCCTCCTATCATATTCAATTGGGATATGACAGCAGGAGTACACAAAGCATCTCCAAAAGGGGGTGGACCAAACCTTCCCCCTGCCATGGCCAGCATGATCAACCAACAAAGGCTTCATGGTGGCAGCGATTTGCATACCATTCAGAGGGTAATTCAAACAGGCCCACATGGGGCCTGGCTGCAGAGGCTGACAAAGGAGACGGGAAACCCCAACAATCTTTCACTGTGTTAACCTGAAGCCAGCTCTCGCCCTCAGTTTCGAACGACAGTGAACTGTTATGTCTGGGACTGCGTGTTTACAGTAGTCCTTCCCACAGGGGCACCCCATTCATAAGGTACGACAATGTGGTTTGCAGGAGAACGAGAGCCTGGACTCACCGCAGCTTCAGGGGAGACCTGCTGTTTTAATCCGGAGCCAGAGAGAGCTTCCTTAACTCGAGACCAACAACAGACAGGAAAATGGGAGGGACTTAGTAGTACATGTTTTCACCCCTTTACCTTTTCTGTTGCAAAGCACTCTGGTTATACCTCACGAATACAGGAGCTTGTTCGTGGGGACCTGGGATTGATTCATTAAGGTAGGCTTAGCCTACACCAATCACTGGGGCCCATTTGGCTCTAAAAGAGGGCTGAGCCCCTCTTTTGGGCAGATCATCTGAAGACTTTGCAAGGAGTAGCAAGAGGAACCATCATTGGACCCCTGGCTGACACCTTTAGACCAATTGCCCCCTTTGTGCTGAAGCCGAGTAACCCTGAACACCCGGGTGGTGATGATTATACCTAAGTATTTCATGAGGGGCTCAAACATGGCTGATGATGATTATGCCCATGTCCTGCAGGAGGGGCTCACACCTGGCTGATGATGATTATGCCCATGTCCTGCATGAGGGGCTCACACCTGGCTGAGGATGATTATGCCCATGTCCTGCATGAGGGCTCACACCTGGCTGAGGATGATTATGCCCATGTCCTGCATGAGGGGCTCACACCTGGCTGAGGACGATTATGCCCAGGTCCTGCATGAGGGGCTCACATCTGGCTGATGACGATTATGCCCATGTCCTGCATGAGGGGCTGACACCTGGCTGATGACGATTATGCCCATGTCCCGCATGAGGGGCTGACACCTGGCTGATGATGATTATGCCCATGTCCTGCATGAGATGCTTACACCTGGCTGAGGATGATTATGCCCATGTCCTGCATGAGTGGCTAACACTTGGCTGAGGATGATTATGCCCATGTCCTGCATGAGGAGTCACACCACACTTCAAGGTTATTTTCCTCAAATGGACAGTCAAGAAAGGCAAAGGTGACAACATGAAACACAAGGAATATATCTGTGTAAAGATATTACTGTTAGATTCTTTACAGAATCAACTAACACCTGTGTAAGGCACTACCTTTCACATGGGGACCCCCCTACCTGCTTATATACCATCCTTCCTCTTATAATTCAGCATTTCCGGACAAATTCACTGACCGTGACTATCCTTTCTATGGAACAGCAATTGCAGACTCAAGGCCACTTGTGAGGAATTCCACCATTCGCACCGTGGGGGTGCGCTCGCCTGGCTTTTTTGCTATTTTATATGATATTGAATGATGGTAGATCAACCTCTGGAAAATGTGAGGGGCTAATCTGCACACATTTTCCTATGCTCACTGCACGACAGACACATAGACACATGTACTCTGGGTGCACACAGCCTACAGGCGCAGTCCCCCCTGTCATATTTAGTTGGGCTATGACAGTCAGGAGTACAGCACATCGTCTCAGAAGGAGGATGGCCAAAACCTTCCCCCTGCCATGGCCAGCATAATTAACTAACCAAGGCTCCATGGATCCACCCTGTCCGTTTGTGAGCCCTGCAGATGGTGGCAGGAATTAAAATAATTAACATAAGAATAGAATGTACTTCAAACAGGCCCACAATACTGGCAATACTCCAAACCTTCAAAATACAATGCAGTGAGTCCTCTCGGAGGGAGGGCAGGCTGTGTGTGACCAGGCACACAAGTCACAACATAACTATTCATGGTGCTCAAGGGCTGTGCAAATACATTGAATTGGTTGGGTGAAGGGATGGCAGAGGTGGTCTGGTCGCATATCTATCCAGTTTGTCAGAAAGAGTTCTACATTCTGCGTTTTGTAGGGGGATATGTACACAGACTCAGAGGTCCCATATGCATAGACGTTCAGAGAAAGGAAGGAAGTGTGTGTTCATGAAGAAATAATTATCAAGGAAACCATCAATACGATTTTAAACAGGTAAATGTAATGTATACATTATAAAATCTAATATAACATTTAAAATGCAATAAATAGTTTTGTAAAATAAATATTCGTGAAACATATTTGTGATCTCGCACAATTATTTGCTGCCATTAAAATGGTTGTTGATGTTTTACATTCCTTTAGCGGTATCATAAATTTCCATGGACTTGTGGAATTCAGAAGTACACAAATAAAAAATATATATTTGCCCTTCCACACTATAGGCCTCATCACGAGTTGGGCTGTAACCTGGCTGTAATACCGTCCAACTCTAATAACCCTAGCACCGCCCGGTCTTGTGTTATTACTGCTGGATTGAGTGTTGGGTGTTAATGGTAAATCCCCATTCCCCATTCGGTCCATTGGATTCAATGGGGCATTTTCAATGCTAATTATGCAGGCTAATACAGCCGGCGGTAATACAGCCGAGAACAGGGGTGCAGCCCATTTAGCACCCAACTCGTGATAGAGCCAGCCCTTAAATTCGGCGGTAATACCGTTACCACCACATTTAAGTGCTACAGCCCAACTCGTGATGAGGCCCTATGTGTTAAAACATTTTGAAAGTGGCATCAAGTCTTTCAAAAACAAAAAAGGTTTTATATGACGCATGTACAAGTGACAAACGAAAAAGTGTAATTAGTGTATACAATGGATTTCTTCCAAAAAAAGTGATAGCCAAAATCATTTGGAAAAGTGGGTAGTGCGGGGTAAAATATTTTGAACAGTATGCGCATAGCCCCGATGTAGCGCTCCGAGACATGACACTGGACAGAACTGGCCAAATGTGTCGTGGTTGGGAAAAGAACCTGCATACAGTATTTTAAGAGAAAAGGGCCATGAATCTCACTTGTTTAAAGTGGAGACATCTGCATGTACGTAATCAAACCACCTGATCGGGTTCCTCTGGGTGGCGACTGGCGGGGCACCTGCCTCCTTGGTAGTCGTAGCGCCTCTGCTCTATACCCCCTTGAGATGACAAAGCAATGGGGGCCATGAACTCCACTATGCCTCGGTTTTGCTGATGGAGACGGAGTCTGAAAAAACCCTCCCTCTTCCCGAGGCATTTCCACGATTCTGGTAGTTGAGGCCCCTTGAAGCACCCCCAAAAGCCACTCTCTGTTGTCGGTGGCCACACCAAGCTCTTGTGGCTTGAATACCCCTGAAAAACAGCACCTTACAGTGACACATTCTGCAAATCCTCACGATACACAGCCATCCTCGATGCTTGTATCCACGGGCACCCCTATATCCATGGCATCAGCACCTGCTGGTTGTGAGCGTCCACCGTCCACATCCATGGGCAATCCTAGATCTGTTCCTCCGCGGTCCTTTGCCTGCAAGGTTTTGTGCCTCAGGACGGGTCTGTAGCGAGGTAGTTATTGACTAGAGGGCATGTTGAACTCCACGCCCCTACTTGCCTCATAAGAAACGAAAATATAAGGTGCGAGAGGACCCATCGATACTCTCCTGGAAATGCAGCTGCCATAAGAATACTTATTCGCGCTACACAGTAGGAGACTGATACGGCCTAGCATGAAGGTATAGCATGCATAAGTAGTATGCTTTGAATAGAATGGATTAGGTGGCAGGTACGTGTGCACACAGTTGAGGGGGTCATTACACTGATAGGGCAGATTTTACTGCGGGTAGAAAAGGGTGCTGCGTACCCATAGGGAGCGGCATTCCTGTATGGCAGGCACGCATCAGGATCCGGCAGGCAGGAAAGTAAATGTGTCCTGCAGAGGATAAACATGACAAGCGATTGCCATTTTAAACTGCATAAACACAGCTGAGAATAAGGTTCTGTAGCTTTAAGAAGATGTCACAGCAACGCTCGCTATTCAGACAAATAGAGTTAATCCTGGAAAATCCGCAGTGGCTGCGACAGCGAGTGGAAAGGAGTTTGAAGGCCGTGGAAATCCAGAGGAAGTTTTTCATGAAGGAAGAGTATCTGCTGCTGAAGCGGACGGTCAACAATTAAAAAAAGGAAGTTACAGTAAAACGGCGAACAGTGTTCTGAAATCCATGGGACAGAAGGAGCTGCGCTGAGATATCTCAGTAGCTGACAGATTTGTGTCCCAGCAACTGTCTAGGTGGGACAAAAAGCACAGGTTCGGCTAAATTAAAAATAAATGCACATAGAGGAATCTTTAACGCGGTCAAAGTAAGAAGACTCATAACAATAGTTATTCGTAATGTGCCATGGTAAGATGGCGCATCTACTGCGCATGTCAGGGAGGGCTGGGATTTGGCAGGATCACGAGGATAGAATTCTTGGAAAACTCGAGTGACGTTATGGCTGCGATAGCGTGGGCTGTTCCATTTAATTAAGAACAAAGGGCAGCACGCTCGTTCCGCTCCTCCCGTCTACATCCATATTTCCTCACGCATGGCTGCTCAAGGATAGCTTGACGACATGCTAACCGATAAGCATGTACGCTTTTCACGGCAGAGGTAGTTCTAGTGCCAGCGATTGACATTTAACAACGGCGACGTAGCGCATTTATTGGGCGGTCTTTTGGGTTGGACCGTAGACAGGGATCTATCCAATCATTATCATGGAACATATGTAGCTTAGCAACGAGAGCCAATGAAGAGTAGAGATAAGTTGTTGGAACTTGGTGATCATGATAACATCAGAAGTGACTCATTTGTATTATATAAACTGCTTTTTCCTGTTTAAACGTTGGAGAAACTTGAGTGAGAGCCTGTCTGTTGGTCTTGTTTTTCCCCAGCTTTGCATATTATTAATAAAGCTGGGTTATCTTGCATTTTGCATACCACGTCCTCTGTGTCACCTCTTTATTGGCAAATATCAGATCAAGAGCTCTGCTGTCTTTTGGGGCCCTGGTGTACAGTTCTAAATCAAAACAAAAGAATATAGAATCAGAATTTGACATCTTTTACACAACACCAATCACTTTGCTACAGTATTCAAAAACATTTTTAAACATTACCGTATACCTCGCTACGTTTTCATAGGTCTTTGGTAAACACAGTAAATGCAGCTTTTAAGAATATTTCTACCTTTCGCTCAGTTTATAGGAAAGAATCTTGGCTACAATGCTTAAACAAAATGTGTATTCCTGGTGCAAATGGCCAGCCAATGGCAGGGATTCACAAAGCCCTGCATCATTTATACGCAACAACTTTTATGTCAAAACTGGTCAAAATCAGTCTGTGATTCACGAGCATCTTTGAGAGCCAGCTGCGCTCGACCCCGGGATTCAAATTTACAGGTAATACATTAAAAGCTGGCTGCTCTTACGTGGGTCAGTTTGGAAAAGCTGATGTGTTTCAGCTCATAAATATATTACAGGACTTTTATGCTTTTGCTCATAATTAAAAGCACCTTCACAGGTGTATTCTGTTTCATTAACAGCTCGGCAGCTATGCAGGGACTAACACATTTTATTTTACCAGCCTTTGAAAAATGCTTTGCCCTGGATCACACATTGAATAAAAGGTGTTGCTGGGATTTGATCCCACTCTGCAATGTCTGCACTTTAACATTTTTTTTTTGCAGTCCTTACCACAAACTAAAAACAATTTCTAGACCTGCACCACATTGATACTGATAATAGCCCATTGTGTTACAAAACAAAGTACATATACACACTGGTTTATCCACTTCAACCGTAGGAAAGGTTGAGTCGGCTTTTGTTGGAATTTCATATTGTAATAATACATATGAAGGCAGCATTCTATAGTGAGTGCTTAACACACTGAGCTATCTTCTGAACCAGCACAGCCCTTAAGTTTATCAAGCTGTATTTCAACTTGAATATTGCACATGTTCACTCAAGCCAGCAGAAATGTGTGAATGCTGCAGAGGTTGTGTCGTAGTGAACGCGCAAAGTAGGTACACCAACACAAATAACGCTACAGGATAGATTCATCAGAGCAGAATGTACCTGTCAACAACAGACAAGGGATAGGTTTAGGAGCCGCAGCGGCTGATTCGTGGAATTTGTGCACCAGAAAACGGGGATTTGTGCGCCATTCTGTCCGCAAATCCTCATTTATTAAACAGGGATTTGAGGGCAGAATGGCGCACAAATCCCCGTTTTTCGGGGCACAAATTCCATGAATCAGGGCCTCAATATTATGCCGCGTGCTATTTAAGTTCGGTGAACAATGCGAACTGACCTCTTTAGCACAAACACCCTCGTGATAGAGAGCTGTAAGGTACCTTACGGCGATTTAAAAAAAAATAAACATTAGCACACCAATTGCTTGAAAACAATGACCTGTATTCGGTTAATGGCTAGTAATGAACTCTGCCCCATTGCCGCTCCCATAAGCCCTCTAAACCCTCGAACATTGCCGGGCCTACAGAGAGGAGCATGTCTTAACTTTGCACAGGTCACACATCTGGCCTGAAGCTATCTGTCACCCAGTGGAAAGATGTCAATACTTCCGAACACATGGGGATTTAAAAGCTGTCACATTAAGAGTTCATATTTATTCAGAAACCCCACAGCTATAAAGCTGTAGACTGACGAGGCCCAACACAGACGTTTTATATTTTAAAAGCACATTGCGCGGCTGTCAAAAACACAGTTTGAAAACTACATACACACAACTTGACATTTAAAAAAAGATATATATATATATTCCCCCCAGACAATGTTCTGCTAGGGCTTAACCTTATTGACACTTAATAGTGGCAATCCAGCCAGGCCCCGTGAGTCTAGCAGCTAGTAGACAGCCTAGCCAGGCCCCGTGAGTCTAGCAGCTAGTAGACAGCCTAGCCAGGCCCCGTGAGTCTAGCAGCTAGCGGCCATGCTAGCCAGGCCCTGTGAGTCTAGCAGCTAGTGACCATCCGAGCCAGGCCCTGTGAGTCTAGCAGCTAGTGGCCATCCTAGCCAAATCCAGCCAGGCCCGTGAGTCTAGCAGCTAGTAGACAGCCTAGCCAGGCCCCGTGAGTCTAGCAGCTAGTGGCTATGCTACCTAGGCCCGTGAGTCTAGCAGCTAGTGGCCATCCTAGCCAGATCCCGTGAGTCTAGCAGCTAGTGGCCATCCTAGCCAGGCCCAGTGAGTCTAGTAGCTAGTGACCATCCGAGCCAGGCCCTGTGAGTCTAGCAGCTAGTGGCCATCCGAGCCAGGCCCCGTGAGTGTAGCAGCTAGTGGCCATCCTAGCCAGGCCCCGTGAGTCTAGCAGCTAGTGACCATCCGAGCCAGGCCCCGTGAGTCTAGCAGCTAGTGGCCATCCGAGCCAGGCCCCGTGAGTCTAGCAGATAGTGGCCATCCTAGCCAGGCTCGTGAGTCTAGCAGCTAGTGGCCATCCTAGCCAGGCCCCGTCAGTCTAGCAGCTAGTGGCCACCAGGCCCGTGAGTCTAGCATCTAGTAGCCATCTTCGCGAGGCCCTGTGAGTCTAGCAGCTAGTGACCACCCTAGCCAGGCCCCGTGAGACTAGCAGCTAGTGGCCATCCGAGCCAGGCCCCATGAGTCTAGCAGCTAGTGTCCATCCTAGCCAGGCCCGTGGGTCTAGCAGCTAGTGGCCATCCTAGCCAGTCCCCATCAGTCTAGCAGCTAGTGGCCACCAGGCCCGTGAGTCTAGCAGCTCGTGGCCATCCTAGCAAGGCCCTGTGAGTCTAGCAACTAGTGGCCATCCTATCCTAGCCAGGCCCCGTGAGTGTAGCAGCTAGTGGCCATCCTAGCCAGGCCACGTGAGTCTAGCAGCTAGTGGCCATCCTAGCAAGGCCCTGTGAGTCTAGCAGCTATCTAGCAGCTAGTGGCCATCCTAGCCAGGCCCCGTGAGTCTAGCAGCTAGTGGCCATTCTAGTCAGGCCCCGTGAATCTAGCAGCTAGTGGCCATCCTAGCCAGATCCTGTGAGTCTAGCAGCTAGTAGCCATCCTAGCCAGGCCCGTGAGTCTAGCACCTTGTGGCCATCCTAGCCAGATCCCGTGAGTCTAGCAGCTAGTGGCCATCCTAGCCAGGCCCCGTGAGTCTAGCAGCTAGCGGCCATCCGAGCCAGGCCCTGTGAGTCTAGCAGCTAGTGGCCATCCTAGCCAGGCCCGTGAGCCTGCAGCTAGTGGCTATCCTAGCCAGGCCCCGTCAGTCTAGCAGCTAGTGGCCACCAGGTCCGTGAGTCTAGCAGCTAGCGGCCATCCTAGCCAGGCCCTGTGAGTCTAGCAGCTAGTGGCCATCCTAGCCAGGCCCGTGAGCCTGCAGCTAGTGGCTATCCTAGCCAGGCCCCGTCAGTCTAGCAGCTAGTGGCCACCTGGCTCATGAGTCTAGCAGCTAGTAGCCATTTTAAAGAGGCCCTGTGAGTCTAGCAGCTAGTGACCACCCTAGCCAGGCCCTGTGAGTCTAGCAGCTAGTGGCCATCCTAGCCAGGCCCCGTGAGTCTAGCAGCTAGTGGCCATCCTAGCCAGGCCCGTGAGCCTGCAGCTAGTGGCTATCCTAGCCAGGCCCCGTCAGTCTAGCAGCTAGTGGCCACCAGGTCCGTGAGTCTAGCAGCTAGTGGCCATCCTAGCCAGGCCCTGTGAGTCTAGCAACTAGTGGCCATCCTAGCCAGGCCCTGTGACTCTAGCAGCTAGTGGCCATCCTAGCCAGGCCCCGTGAGTGTAGCAGCTAGTGGCCATCCTAGCCAGGCCCGTGAGTCTAGCAGCTAGTGGGCATCCTAGCCAGGCCCCGTGAGTCTAGCAGCTAACTAGCAGCTAGTGGCCATCCTAGCCAGGCCCCGTGAGTCTAGCAGCTAGTGGCCATCCTAGCCAGGCCCCGTAAATCTAGCAGCTAGTGGCCATCCTAGCCAGATCCTGTGAGTCTAGCAGCTAGTGGCCATCCTAGCCAGGCCCCATGAGTCTAGCAGCTAGTGGCCATCCTAGCCAGATCCTGTGAGTCTAGCAGCTAGCGGCCATCCTAGCCAGGCCCTGTGAGTCTAGCAGCTAGCGGCCATCCTAGGCAGGCCTGTGAGTCTAGCAGCTAGTAGACATCCTAGCCAGGCCCCGTGAGTGTAGCAGCTAGTGGCCATCCTCGAAAGGCCCCGTGAGTCTAGCAGCTAGTGGCCATCCTAGCCAGGCCCCGTGAATCTAGCAGCTAGTGGCCATCCTAGCCAGATCCCGTGAGTCTAGCAGCCAGTGGCCATCCTAGCCAGGCCCGTGAGTCTAGCAGCTTGTGGCCATCCTAGGCAGATCCCGTGAGTCTAGCAGCTAGTGGCCATCCTAGCCAGGCCCCGTGAGTCTAGCAGCTAGCGGCCATCCAAGCCAGGCCCCGTGAGTCTAGCAGCTAGTGGCCATCCGAGGCAGGGCCTGTGAGTCTAGCAGCTAGTGGCCATCCTAGCCAGGCCCTTGAGTCTAGCAGCTAGTGGCCATCCTAGCCAGGCCCCGTCAGTCTGGCAGCTAGTGGCCACCAGGCCCGTGAGTCTAGCAGCTAGTAGCCATCTTAGCGAGGCCCTGTGAGTCTAGCAGCTAGTGGCCACCCTAGCCAGGCCGTGAGCCTAGCAGCTAGTGGCCATCCTAGCCAGGCCCTGTCAGTCTAGCAGCTAGTGGCCACCAGGCCCGTGAGTCTAGCAGCTAGTGGCCATCCTAGCCAGGCCCTGTGAGTCTAGCAACTAGTGGCCATCCTAGCCAGGCCCCGTGAGTCTAGCAACTAGTGGCCATCCTAGCCAGGCCCCGTGAGTGTAGCAGCTAGTGGCCATCCTAGCCAGGCCCCATGAGTCTAGCAGCTAGTGACCATCCTAGCCAGGCCCCGTGAGTCTAGCAGCTATCTAGCAGCTAGTGGCCATCCTAGCCAGGCCCCGTGAGTCTAGCAGCTAGTGGCCATCCTAGCCAGGCCCCGTGAGTGTAGCAGCTAGTGGCCATCCTAGCCAGGCCCCATGAGTCTAGCAGCTAGTGACCATCCTAGCCAGGCCCATTGAGTCTAGCAGCTAGTGGCCATCCTAGCCAGATCCCGTGAGTCTAGCAGCTAGTGGCCATCCTAGCCAGGTCCCGTGAGTCTAGCAGCTAGTGGCCATCCTAGCCAGGCCCAGTGAGTCTAGCAGCTAGTGGCCATCCTAGCCAGATCCCGTGAGTCTAGCAGCTAGTGGCCATCCTAGCCAGGCCCCGTGAGTCTAGCAGCTAGTGGCCATCCTAGCCAGGCCCCGTGAGTCTAGCAGCTAGTGGCCATCCTAGCCGGGCCCCGTGAGTCTAGCAGCTATCTAGCAGCTATTGGCCATCCTAGCCAGGCCCCGTGAGTCTAGCAGCTAATGGCCTTCCTATCCAGATCCCTTGAGTCTAGCAGCTAGTGGCCATCCTAGCCAGGCCCCGTGAGTCTAGCAGCTAGTGGCCATCCTAGCCAGGCCCCGTGAGTGTAGCAGCTAGTGGCCATCATAGCCAGGCCCCGTGAGTCTAGCAGCTTGTGGCCATCCTCGCCAGGCCCCGTGAGTCTAGCAGCTAGTGGCCATCCTAGCCAGGCCCCGTGAATCTAGCAGCTAGTGGCCATCCTAGCCATATCCCGTGAATCTAGCAGCTAGTGGCCATCCTAGCCAGGCCCGTGAGTCTAGCACCTTGTGGCCATCCTAGGCAGATCCCGTGAGTCTAGCAGCTAGTGGCCATCCTAGCCAGGCCCCGTGAGTCTAGCAGCTAGCGGCCATCCAAGCCAGGCCCCGTGAGTCTAGCAGCTAGTGGCCATCCGAGGCAGGCCCTGTGAGTCTAGCAGCTAGTGGCCATCCTAGCCAGGCCCTTGAGTCTAGCAGCTAGTGGCCATCCTAGCCAGGCCCCGTCAGTCTGGCAGCTAGTGGCCACCAGGCCCGTGAGTCTAGCAGCTAGTAGCCATCTTAGCGAGACCCTGTGAGTCTAGCAGCTAGTGGCCATCCTAGCCAGGCCCTGTCAGTCTAGCAGCTAGTGGCCACCAGGCCCGTGAGTCTAGTAGCTAGTGGCCATCCTAGCCAGGCCCTGTGAGTCTAGCAACTAGTGGCCATCCTAGCCAGGCCCCGTGAGTCTAGCAACTAGAGGCCATCCTAGCCAGGCCCCGTGAGTGTAGCAGCTAGTGGCCATCCTAGCCAGGCCCCATGAGTCTAGCAGCTAGTGACCATCCTAGCCAGGCCCCGTGAGTCTAGCAGCTATCTAGCAGCTAGTGGCCATCCTAGCCAGGCCCAGTGAGTCTAGCAGCTAGTGGCCATCCTAGCCAGGCCCCGTGAGTGTAGCAGCTAGTGGCCATCCTAGCCAGGCCCCGTGAGTCTAGCAGCTAGTGGCCATCCTAGCCAGATCCCGTGAGTGTAGCAGCTAGTGGCCATCCTAGCCAGGCCCCGTGAGTCTAGCAGCTAGTGGCCATCCTAGCCAGGTCCCGTGAGTCTAGCAGCTAGTGGCCATCCTAGCCAGGCCCAGTGAGTCTAGCAGCTAGTGGCCATCCTAGCCAGATCCCGTGAGTCTAGCAGCTAGTGGCCATCCTAGCCAGGCCCCGTGAGTCTAGCAGCTAGTGGCCATCCTACCCAGGCCCCGTGAGTCTAGCAGCTAGTGGCCATCCTAGCCAGGCCCCGTGAGTCTAGCAGCTATCTAGCAGCTAGTGGCCATCCTAGCCAGGCCCTGTGAGTCTAGCAGCTAATGGCCTTCCTATCCAGATCCCTTGAGTCTAGCAGCTAGTGGCCATCCTAGCCAGGCCCCGTGAGTCTAGCAGCTAGTGGCCATCCTAGCCAGGCCCCGTGAGTGTAGCAGCTAGTGGCCATCCTAGCCATGCCCCGTGAGTCTAGCAGCTAGTGGCCATCCTAGCCAGGCCCCGTGAGTCTAACAGCTAGTGGCCATCCTAGCCAAGCCCAGTGAGTCTAGCAGCTAGTGGCCATCGTAGCCAGATCCCGTGAGTCTAGCAGCAAGTGGCCATCCTAGCCAGGCCCCATGAGTCTAGCAGCTAGTGGCCATCCTAGCCAGGCCCAGTGAGTCTAGCAGCTAGTGGCCATCCTAGCCAGATCCCGTGAGTGTAGCAGCTAGTGGCCATCCTAGCCAGGCCCCGTGAGTCTAGCAGCTAGTGGCCATCCTGCCAGGCCCCTTGAGTCTAGCAGCTAGTGGCCATCCTAGCCAGGCCCCGTGAGTCTAGCAGCTAGTGGCCATCCTGCCAGGCCCCTTGAGTCTAGCAGCTAGTGGCCATCCTAGCCAGATCCCGTGAGTGTAGCAGCTAGTGGCCATCCTAGCCAGGCCCCATGAGTCTAGCAGCTAGTGGCCATCCTGCCAGGCCCCTTGAGTCTAGCAGCTAGTGGCCATCCTAGCCAGATCCCGTGAGTCTAGCAGCTAGTGGTGTGCTGCAGAGAAACAGTGCTCTGACAAGGCTGCGTGAGGTCGGCAGTGTCCCGGTCAGAGGTGTCCTGCAGAGAAGCAGTGCTCTGACAAGGCTGCATCCAGCGGTGTCCTGCAGAGAAGCAGTGCTGACAAGGCTGCATGAGGTCGGCAGTGTTCGGTGTCCTGCAGAGAAGCTGGGCCTGGAGTAGTGACTACCTCTGCATGGACTCTGCCATTATCCTGCGATTGGTCAACGGTGTCTGGCTGGAGAGAAGATCCGACTCCATCTTATTCCAATGATAGACCCAAAGTGCTCTAACTGGAGTTGTGGGGGGTAGTGCAGGACTCTTTTATAGATGAAGTTGCCCGTCTTGCAATGGGGTTCAGTCCTTGGCCCTTACAAAGGACTGTTTAACGCCCTGAGCATGACAATAAACACGGGCAGTGGCGCAGCTCAAGCCCCATACTGTCTCTTCAGATGCCATTGTGACAGGCCCCCATTTTTCACAGCTATGATCCATGCTGCACGGGCACGGGACCTTCTGCTGACCAGTCCCCTGAGCAAAGATTGCCCCCAGGGCAGCGCCATCTGCTCCACTGCATTTTGGTGTTTAAACACAGCACAGACACATCTAATTTAATCATGGCCGCCTCCCAGCAGTACCAAACTTAAAAGATTGCTTTTCGCTCATCTAAAGGCATGAACTACAGCTGCACAACCCACTAGGGCTAATTATTAAAGGATTGGAGTCCCGGATAACAAAAAAAAAACAAGGGCTGAACTTGCTTCAGAGGCTCCAATGTACGCATCCTGCAACCACGGCAAAACCAAAATCTTGGAACCCGCCATAACTCAAGGGCAGCCTGCAGGCACACACACGGGGGTCATTCTGACCTCGTCTCTGAAGTGTGCAAATATGTTATGACATAAGACACTGACAGCCTGATTCATGGAATTATTTGCGTGAAAAACGCAAATTTGCGCACCTTTCTGCCCGAAAATCCCCATACTTCAAACAGGAATTTTTGGGCAGAAAGGCGCGCAAATCTGAGTTTTTCACGTAAATAATTCCATGAATCAGGCTGTCTGTATTTCAGGCGCAGTTTTAAAATATCCGAACTAGTCACAATGTGCCTAAAATGCAAGAGTTTAATTTAAAGCTATGCTTCGAGCTGCGTTGCTTTGAGCAAGATTCCAGATCCCAGAGTGAAACTAACAGTGCAATGTGTTAAAAGCACAAGCACTGCCAATGTCATCAGTATGGACCTTTGTACAGGGCTAATGTCATCAGTATGGACCTTTGTACAGGGCCAATGTCATCAGTATGGACCTTTGTACAGGTGTAGTGATGTCACCACATTGTGTTAATTATTTAAGAAGAAGAATGTTTTGTCAAAGCCAATAGGAGGGGCTTTTGTATAGGTATGGTGAAGTCAAAGTTTGATGGCTGGGCTTTTGTATAGGTATGGCGAAGGCAGACTTTAATGACTCATACTTCATTATTTAAAAAGAAACAAGCATTGTAAAAGCCAACAGACAAGGCTTTTGTGTAGGCATGGGGCTTGTTTGGACTAGGTGCCAACATGTTTCAAGATCCCTGTGTTAAAACAACAGTACAGTATATTAAGGAACAAGCGTTGACAAGCCTGGCAGTCTGACATGGGGAAAGCCTCTTCCAGTCTAAATTTGATGGTGAGGGTTGAAGAAAGTGATCCCAAATTTATAGGGGGTTGGCCACATCTGTATCTAAACCCCATAGCGGGGGTTTTATCCATTTTATATCAAATGTAAACCGAATCCTTAATGATCTGCAGCTATTTACCCCCTCTCTCCATTACTTTAACTATGATTTTTAGGGTGCCATAAAAATGTTTAGAGGTTCCCCACATGGTTGGGCCCCTCAGCGGGGTCACTCACCGACGTCATAACCGCATCACTCTGCACGATCCTCGATTCATCGTCCTCGTCTTCAGAGCTCGCTTCGCTCATGGCTGCTCGGCCAGGTTCCACGGCCAGGGGCTGCTGCAACAACTTATATCTGATTTATATACAATTGATATTAACATTTATTTTTTTAATATACATTTGATATAAAATCGATATCAAAAAGTTTAGGGGGCCATCCAATTTATATTAAAGGGCGTATCCAAAATATTGGGGGGATTATCAAATTGATATAAAATGTATATCAAACATTTTGGGGTACTTATCAAAATCATATCAAATTGAAATCAAAAAGGGGTGGGACCAAGGACACAAAACACGGGGCGTGTCCACCTGTCAAAATTATAATGGGAATGAAAGGGGGCCCTCCTACTACTAACATTAAAGCTTAAACATGAGTTCTCGGGAAAACAAGTTTGAAAATGCACCTTTATGTATATTCACCGATAGCACACCGGTGTGTTTTGTGGATCATTGCCCTTCACCTTTGAAATGAGGTATATGTTCTGAAATAAGTTGGTATCGATGCAGCAATTACTGGAAACATGATGGCGATGCCACTGATACCAATCCACGTTGCAGTGCCTTTGCATTGAGCCATTGCTGATCTCGTGGCGTCATCTCTCACCCACTGCACATTTGAGGGGTCTGTTAATGGTCTACTGGGCCCTCAGCACCTGTGAAGAACCTGTTTCTGTGCCGCGGCCCCCTGTCTGTCCCCCCCACTCTTTCACTCTGCCCCCTGGTGGCAGGGGCCAGGCATGAGGCCTAGAGCCCGCCATGTGCCTGACAGCTCAGGGATGCAGGCCTGACGCCGGGGAATGGCCCCTTCCGGCAGAGGTTCACCGCCCCCAGCTGCCTCTGCGTGCCAGGCTGCTGGCAGCTGCGCAGAGGGAGCTGCTGGGTCTGAGGTCAGACTGCGCATGTTCCGTGAGCTGTCTCTCGGAGGTGAAAGGTCAGACGTCACATGTGCAGTGACGGACAGGCTCAAAGCAGTCCTACACTTCATGGGGTGAGAGGGGAAACGGCCCGGTGGGCTCGCTATTGATTTTTAGTACAGTCAGGGCTGGCCTCAAACGCAGCCAGTGC
Source organism: Ambystoma mexicanum (assembly GCF_040938575.1). Taxonomy (NCBI): domain Eukaryota; kingdom Metazoa; phylum Chordata; class Amphibia; order Caudata; family Ambystomatidae; genus Ambystoma; species Ambystoma mexicanum. The sequence continues at coordinate 1,683,226,121 of NC_090932.1, forward strand.
TAAAAATAGATGTAAAACTACAAAATGTCAGCGTCTAGAAAACGAGTTTCTCTAGGTTTCAACGTGCCGCCGTTTGAGCTTAGCTATGTCCAAGTTAGCAGGAGGTGGGGTACGGAAGTGGTGGGAATGGGGGGGAAAGCCTGCTAATGTAAAACCGTGCTACTAAAATAAAATCCAGTGTGCCCAGAGGTCGAAGTGCATGGGACTTGAAGGGTCCAATGTTCCTCTACTTTTTGTGAAAACCTGCTATCATTCACTTACTTTTTGTCACATGGACCATCGTTCCTGCACAGATGGGAAGGGCACCTTTCTTTTCTGCACACCCCTCCTGGCCCCCCAGGGTGGGAATGGGTCATACAATTGTCTCGGGCACCAATGATAAAGGGGCCCACAGTTGCAAATGGCAATTCCTTCTTTTTGTGACTGAATAATACCGAATGGGGGAGTTTTTTGATCGCATGCCTAACGGCCCGGTGCATTCTATAAATAAATAAACAATACAATACAACACATGTGTTGCAAATAGTGCACTTTAAAGATATGTATTCAGCAACTCTGGTCAAAACTACTAGCTGCATAGCGAAGCAACACATTGGCCAAGAAAGTGGGGCCCTTTGACCTGGAAAACTGCCCCACAGCAGCATTTTATGTTTTTGGTTTGGGCATTGCCCTATAGGACAGTCTGAGCCTGCTTGGAACACTCTCGTGTCACATCTTGCTGGGCTATCTGGCAGGCCTGCATGGGGCATGACGCTCATTCCTTTGCCGCCACGTAGCCATGCACCGCCATGAACGGCATTTGTCTATTGAAATTAAGCATGTTTAATCTGGAACTGCCTCTGCCTTGGAACTCCTGCATTCACCTCACAACTGGAGGACTTTGGAAAGGACTGCTCTCCCCAAAGGGTCCAAACGAGATCTTCAAGGGCTGAAGTCCAGGGATAAATCAAAGAAGTGGTGGGAGACCCCTTCTTTTAAAGGAAAGGGCCCCCAAGTGAGTCCTCTGCTTTAGGCATTGTGAGGCGTTGCCATCTGGCAGGGGTGCCACGCCCTGGCTTTTTAGATTTTTAGTTCCTAAAATGATGTGGGCGATTCCTTCTCCAAAGGGGTAATCTGCTAACCAGATCCCCCGTTGTCACAACTTCATGGCAAAAGTATAGTGCACTTGTGCCCTGTGGCATCAGTAGCCACAGCACCCACTCTGCGCACGGCAGCTTCATCGGTTATAAGATGCCCACTCAACCGCTGTGGTGACAGCAACGCCACTGCAGTACAGGGATGACATTTAAATACGCCCCCTCTACCGAAACTAGGATGATCATGAGTACCCCATGCTGGTAGCAGGGTCCTCTATAAAAATAAGCTATGCCTGAGTTTAGGCGTAGAGCATGGCAATACTTATGATCATGGCTGCCCCAAACCATTTGATATTGCTCATGTGTCAGCTCGGCTGTGGAAGGGAATGTGTAATCGGGTTAAACGGCTGCCACTGCCACCTGGCAGGACAGAAGCCCAGTGGACCCACCCCTGCTTTGATTCTCTTTGTGAGGGCTGGTAAACCCCTCCCCCGGAGACAGCCGCACAGCAGGCTGCAGCCATTGGCCCAGGTATCAAAGGAACACACCCATTCAGGTGGAGTAGCTTCACACCAGGGTGCTGCATATCCAAAGGCCTGCTGTTGTAAGTAGGAGATAACGGGGGTGGGAGTAGGATAGGCAGGAGTGCTGTGGGCAGTGGAAGAAGCCGTCCACCATCTTTTTTCTCACTGTCTCACTTTCCCTTTCCTGTCTCCTCTGCTTCCCCTGCAGCAAAGCCCTTTGGCTGCAAGATCAAGAAGGCAAAGTCCACTCCAGCCAGGAGCAGAGATAGGTCCCCTAAAGCAGGCTAGCTTCAGACCAGGGGCCTGAGGACTGGTGCCCTTAAAAGAAGGCATCTCGCACCCATTCAGCTGAATGCCTTCAGTTCGTCAAGGATTCTTTAAGGCTGAAGAGACGTTCTGGGAACTCACCTGGACTGCCTGTGCGGCAGCTGTACTGTCCAAAGCACTCCGCCTGAGGTGATTGAGCTGTCCAAGACAGAAGGAAGATCTGTCCCCTAACCGCTCCTTGCGACTATCACGAGTGACCAGCACAGTGGGCTAGGACCTGACCAACCAATCTGCAATGGATCTTCTGTGCCAAAAGAGCAGACCCTTTGCGAAGGCCTCACAGGCACCGGGAAGGCTAGACCAGCTGAAGCTCCCTGTTCACCCACTCCGAGCTGATCACTCTGTATTACCCTCATCCTGAGCAAAAGGGAAGGTGCTGGTTCTGGTATCTGTGTTCTCCAACCAGCTGAATGTTTGCACTGCATCTCCATCAGCTCGACACAGAATCGTATCCGATCAGAGCCTGTTAACTGCCAGGCTCAAAGCGTCTGCTCAATGCCGAGAACTGAACCGAATCTCTGGAGGGTCACTCGCCGATCCTACCTAGAGGTTACCACAGGTCTCAGACCTGCTAGCCCAAGAACTGCCACCTCATTGCTAGCACCTCGATGCCCCCTTGATCTCCACTTCACGGCTGCCGCATGCTGACTCGACCCACTGGAGCGTCACTCGCCGCCCCCTGCCAGTGGATAAAGCCTGTCTCGTCTAGTCCACGTTGAAGCGTTCTTGGGACCGCCTGACCTGCAGCGATTGAACCGCTGCTTTTCAACTGCACCAAGCACCTGCATTCGCTCCTGCTCAACGCGCACTTGCTACTGGGCCTCCGTATTCCTATGTGCCAGATGAAGTCTGATCAGCTCGCATCACGTTCAAACCAGGTCTGAAGCGTCAGCCCATCAAGAACCAAATTCAGGTGCTGTGACACTGAATTCCCCCGCCACCCCAGTCCACTTAGGCTCTAGAGACTGGGTAGGTCATGATCTTCGCCATAATATCCTTTTTGGTAGTTCCTTGCCTACCCTCCAGTCTGTCTCATCTTCACTATCTTACCTCCGAGGTAGGCTTTTGTACAGTCATCTCTTTTCCTTTGACTTGCAGATGCTATGTTTTATTAAAGTGTTTATATATTTTATAGAACCTTGATTGGACATTCCCTTTATTTTGGACTGTGATACCGTATTGTTTGGGTCTCTACTGGTTCACCTTTACACCCCTCAGTATCTAGCCTGTCCCTAGCCCGCATTCCCACAAAAGGCAAAGGAGGGTATATCTCTTAACTGTCCTTCTTTTACCTTCATGAGTCCATTGTGTTTTGGTTTGTAGAAGTGCGAGGGCTGAGCAAGCCATTTTGTCCCTGCCCAACCTTGTACTCTTGTGAGTCAGAATCCAATTAATCACAGGCACCCATTCCCTCATTTTGGAACAAGTGGACTTTGCCTTCTGTCATCGCACCTAAAGTGCTTTGTGATACAAGAAATTGAGTGTCCAGGAAGGAAATATAAAGGTAGAGAGAAACAAGATGGTGGATCCTTCCCCCAGCTGTAAGGAGCTCCCTCTGTCTACACCAGGGGTCTGCAACCTTTGGCTCTCCAGATGTTTTGGACTACAACTCCCATCACTCCTAACCATCATATTCAATGGTGAGTGATCATGGCAGTTGTAGTCCGTAACTTCTGGAGAGCCACAGGTTGCAGACCCCTGGTCTACACTAACCCCGGTCCTTTCCCTTCTCAATAGATTCAAAGGCCTTTGGATATGCAGCACTCTCGTGTTAGGCTATTCCTTTGGAGGATGCATATACCCTTTGATTCCTGTTCCCAGGACAGCTTCCTGTGGAGTGGCGTCTCTCTAGGGAGGCTGTTACCTGACCTCACAAAGAAACAAAAAGTGGCAATGACCAAGGCTTCCGTCTTGCTAGCAGCAGCAAGTACAGCCTGGCTGAGGGGAATACACGCAATCCTTTCACAGCTGAGCTGGGCTCACACTGCTGACACGTGATATCAAATCGCTGTGGTTGGGATAATTTTGAGAGATGCTAGCCATCATAATTTAAACTCTGGTATGGCTTATAATTAAAGATTGTTCTGCCACATGGACCGTATCCTCATAATTATGGGGGTTTGGCACAACGGTGCAGATCTTAAAAGTAGCCCCTACGCTGCAGAGATTTGACTGTCGATGCAGTTGCCAAATGGGCAACTGTGATCTCTGTACCTGCCCTGTGCCACTGGAGAGCAGGCGCTGCAGATCAGGCGAATGATGCAGCAGGACTCAAATGTACGCTGCCTTTAGCATGGAGTTTATAAAAGGGGATTACCCCCATCATTTTATTAATTAATACAAATTAAAAAGGCCAGGAATTGCACACCCTTGCCAGATGGCAACTCCTCATCCCCACACATTAAAGATTACAGACTTTTATGGACTAGAAAAGGCGATTAAAGACCTTCTTGAATGAGATGACTTACACTCATGACTGAATGGAACACTTTGGCTTAGCAGCAAAAAAAAAAGAATTTTGCAAGGTATAAGGCAGCACTGTGGGGTTTACCCCTTGGCCCAAGGGGTTTTGCTAAAGTTTTCCACTGTTTACGGCAGTGGTTGCCACCTAGTTCAAATAGTGTACATTTATTTTGTAATGACTTGATTTAAGATCTAGGTTGTGCCCGCCTCTCCAGGGTTAATGGTATACTATGGTGCCAGGTAGCAGCTATGTGTGTGTCTGTACCTCTGCCGTTGCTCAGCAACCATAATGTAAGTGGCCGGAGGTATTTGAGGTGTGATGCTGAGGAGTGGCCACGGCTGTGCATGCTAGTTACCCGACTACTGACCAACACCAGCGAGAGGGCTGCATCTCTGAGGGCGGCTTTGGTGTAGAGTGGGGACGAGTGCATTGTGTGTATGCTGTGCACAGGCCCTTACCTTAAGAGATGTGCGTTGCCATAGAAACCAGTATCTTCTGCCGATAGGGCAGCCTGGAATCAATGTCACAGGGATGTTGGAAATCCTTATAGTGAGGTGAAGAATGGCCTTTGGGGAGTCTGGCTCTACTATGTCTTCTTCTGTAGGCAACAACAGGAATGTGTTGAACCTGTCTCTTGAAAAGTATTTGGTCAAAAGCAAGGTTTGCATAGTCGTGAAATGGGCACCGCTGCATGTGGTGTTATGAGGAGTGAGGTTCACACAGCACTTGGGTGGTGGGGTCTGAGGATCGCCCACACTGGCAAGGTTCTGGGATGTGACAATACACACTTCTGGTGTGATAGACAATTTCATTATTTTAAGGTCCTCATTTTCAATTTCATTGTCATACATGTGAACGTTTTTCCTCTGTATCGTTGGTGATCATGACTGGACAGGCAATTCATAAAGAGTCCTGTTCAACATGTGTGTTTCTTTTGCATGTTCTGAATTGCAGTGACTTGAAATGCAGAATTACATTGCGGGGTGTTTGTAAAGTGCTTAACTGCCCTTGCTGTGACCTGGAAGTGCTGAGGGAGCCTTGGCCTGACCTTCCGCTGGAATATCTGGCTGGAAATTGCATAATGGAGGCAGTTGCTATGGCAGAGAGGACTACACAGATTACATTTCAGTGAAACAAATGGTTTATGAGGCGCCTGGCTGGGATCAGTTGGGCAGGTTCCATGTAATAATGTCCCCGCAAAAATGTCGCCTGCCAAAAAAGTCATTAAAAAATTGCAGTTTTTTGCACAGACATTATTACATTGAACGTGCAGGGGACATCTCTGCAACCCCTAAAACCTTTTTTTCCCCAAGCGGTGCGGGGAACACGCCCGCAACTTCCGCTCCCCTTGGCCCTATATACATGGTCACCTATATAATGTCGCCATGGCCTTTTCTGGTGACATTGTGTATGGCGACCATATATATGGGGATAGTTCTACCGGATACTGTTGTGCGGGGGTTATGTCTGGAATGTGTGTACAATGCATGCAGAGAGTACAGTACCGCATGCATAAGTGTAGGCACTGACTTTCAAAGTTAGCGCCTTGCAATTGCTTGCTCTTCCTGGGAGTAAATGATGTCCCCGTGACTGACATCAATTTGTCAGACATTGCTGTCATTTCATACTCTTTTTATATCACTTACTCCAAAAGCCAATGTGGAGTAAGTTGGTTTTGCATGAACGTGTAGGAAATCGTTGTCATATGTGTGTGACTTCCCCTATAATCTGAGGGTCCATGGACATTTGCCAACATTTATATTGACACCCTGAACCTTCTTACCTCTTCCCTGAGGCCACCCTTGCAATGAAGTTGGGACAGTACCAATCATCCTCCCATTTCTCCAAATCACTCTGTGCTTTTGAAAACCAGTTATTAAGGGGCAATTTCACACATTTTTAGTCCCTCCTTATATTTCCGAATGCATTTCTGGGGTATCTGTTACACCATTAGGACAAATGGCAATGAGTTTATTTATTGAGGAAAGCCACCAACCTTTGCTAGTGCCGAGGCAAAGATGGCCGCCGGCTGCGTGGCATGGACACTCACATCTCTGATTTGACCAGAGGAGCAAGAGGGCCCCTCGATGCTGAAACCCTCTGCGCCCTAGAAATGCCCTGGACTCTCTGGTGCAGAGTGTGGAGTTGGCGAGCCATTATTGGCACCATGGCATGAGGTCTGTTCTTTATGGTTGTCGAAACAAGCAACCTCTTTATGGGGTTTAAATAACTTCACGTGAGGGCTCAGGTGAGATGGAATGCATCCTATATTGGCCAGATCGCCGTCCTCCTCACTCGCTCTGTCTCTCTCTAACTAGCTTGTGAGACATTACACCACTCCTCTCTTTGAAACCTTAACACAAAACTTGGACTTACAAGGAGAGCATGTTTTTACAATCAAGCACAAAATACTGCCAAACAACAAAAACATCAATACTTCTCCACAGCTATTATTCCACACATCTAAATCATATGGGAATCCTGGACTTGCGTCTTCTCTCTTTGAAATGCCCTGCAACAGAATCAGCTCCAGGTCCAGTTCGAGCCAATGCTAGACCACAAGACATCCTTAGGGGTGTGTCTGCGCCAAAAGGGGTTATGAATGCTGTTAGGTCATTTGAGTCTTGTGTTAATATGTTGCCCCTCTGAGTCTGCTGACAACTTCCTATTGGGTAGACTGTGTACGTCTATCAAGGTGATTTTATTTAGACTTCTTACAAACACACATGTTCGTATCTCTCCACCTGGTTTGTGAGCCAGTACAATAGGTGCCAACCATTCTGTGCCTTCTACTTCTGCTATAACACCGCTTTTTAACATGTCCAAAATCTATTGTTTGAACTGGACCTGTAGGCTGAAAGGTACCTTCTGCACCTGATGTTTTATTGACTGTGTGCTGTCTTTGAGAATAATTCAATGCTTGAAATAATTCACTTTCCCTGTCTTTTCAGTGAATTCTGTGGCAAATGTCTTCCAATTTCTCGGTCAGCTGTTGTATTTCCTTCTCTTGGCTCTTGTCCTCTTTTGCTTCTTGCAAGTCTTGCATTTTGGGTCCATTGACTGAAAGTACTTGTTGTTCTGCACCCGGCTTGAGTGTGAGTGTGAGTTTGAGTCTGAAAGCATTCTGATGCTTTCAACTCAGGACAGGTGATCCTTTTTCTGCCACGTAGACAATTCCTACTGTTGAACGTTCTTTATAACTCATTTTAGCTTGAAAATATTGTACTATTTGTATGCTTTGGCCGAAGTATGCTGTTTATGCAAAAGTGATGGGATACAGTTTTTCTACACTTGGCTGCAGTGTCTGTGTACACAATTCTCTTCATATCACTGTGTACACTATCTTTCCAGAAATGTGTACGTCTACGACAGGTCTAGGAGGTCCCGGTTGATCTTCTGGTCCATCGATCGCACGCACTGTATTCGCTAGGGAATTCGTTATTACATCTTCATCCAATTGTATTTGATCCAACTCTTCAATGGTAGCAACGTTGGTCCCTGATGGTTGCCAGACATTTGGTCGAAAAAAATTGGTCGACCAGACAAATGGTCGAACCAATTTGATCGAAAACCAAATGGTCGAATTATTATTTTTTTTATTTTAACCTTTTTTTCATTTTTTTGGGGGGGTCCCCCCCCCAACCCCCTTTTTTTCTCTAAAAACCCCTTTTTTTACTAAACGAAAACCCGAAAAATAAATATATAAATAAAAAAAAAAATTCGACTATTTGGTTTTCAACCAAATTGCGTCGACCAAATTGCAGTCGACCAGTTTTATTTCGACCAGTTGACTGGACACCGTCCCTGATGTCTCTCCAGCTGTTTGTAGGTGCTTGTTTTGTAAGCATGCTTGATCAAAATGGTTCAATCGTCCACTTGTTGCACATTTCTTACCCCATGCCGGGCTGTTCTGACTTCCAGAGTTGTGGCTTGCACTAGCGCATCTCAACCAACGATTGTTTGACCCTCTATTAGCGCCTGCACTCTTCTCCTTGCTTCTGTTTATGTTGCTCAAAGGCATCTGCCTTACTGGTCTTCGGGCAGCATTAAGCGCACAGATGAGGTTGAGTACTTGGGATGAGTGGACAGCTTGTCTTTTCCTTCCCCAAGGTATCCCTCCATATCATGGATTGTTTGAATCCTTTTGCCAAGATAATAGCCTCCTCCAATGTGGGTTCGACCGTGAGCCAGAGTCCATCTCACACATGTGGGTTATTGGTATAGGCTATTAGCTGATCTTTGATTACTCCATTGTAAAAGGACCCACATGTGCAGGTTTCTGATGTTGTTCTGCTCTGTACTCTTCTGTAGTCTCCCCCGACTGTTGTGCTCTTGTGTAGAATTGATAAACCTCCAGGGCTGTTTTCACTTTTGGTAGGTAATAGAAATCAATTTTCTTTTGGAATTTCTCAAACGGACACATGGGCGGGGAACCAGTTGGTAACATAAGTGCAGGCAGGTGCTTCCTAGCCTAATCAGTTAAGTAATGCTGCCTTCTACTTTGCTGCAGTGCATACATGGCTATCAGGGGCTTTCAGATAGGTTAGGAAATCCTGCTTCCACCTTGCCCATGAGATGAGGGGTGTATCTGGGCATGAATCCAAAAAAAGGTAGCAAGCGCCCCTCTCTAGAAAGAACACGGCGTGATAACGGTGGTTTTTTCCCTCTGTGAGAGTCCGCAGCCATCGCTTTTTGCTCACTGTCCCTTTCACAAAGGAGGAATATCCATTTGCATATCAGTCTTTGTCCCGCCCACAAGGGCAGTCCCGCACTGAAATGTCAGGCAAAACCTCCTTTGAACATGAGTACCAACAGCAACCCCATACACATGTTCAGCCTTGTTGGGCCTCATCAGTGAGGTGGAGCTGTGCCTCTCTGATCACAGTGAGCAAGGGGTCCACGTCTGGGTTTCCTCAGATAACTTAGGGCGACCGACCCAAGTTCCTTGCAAAAATACAAAAAGGGTTTCAGGCGCCCCTCTCTGGGCATTGCAAGAACTTGGACAGGGGCTCAACTTGTTGAAAGGTCAGTGTTTCAATTTGATTTGAATTATTTGTAGTGCGCACAAAGACAAACTAAATCGTATGGAGGCACAGATAGTAACGAAAATAGATTTTTTTCCTGTCATCCACTTCTAACCAGTGGAAAGAACGGCGTGCAGTTGAGGCATGATCATATCTATTCACAAAGCAGATTAGCAGGGACATGATTTCACCAAAATGCCAGGGATAGCGGGAGTGACATCACATGATCTTTGACTTCTGATGACATCACAGTAAGTGATGTCATTTGACACCACTCCGAAGTGACATCACAGGAAGCGATGGAACACAACCTTTCACTCCTTGACAAAACAGGAAGTGGCATCACATAGCATTGTTCCCAAGCACATTACAAATAATATGGTTACGATATCATTATAATGTGATATACATTTCATGCAAGAATGGATCACCATATGTATCGTTAAGATCAGTGTGTATAGGCCCATATTACCAAATTACTGTGAATGCAAGCAGGCATCCAAGGCCAAACGATAATGATGTGTTATTATATAGCACTTACGCTTAAGGGCTTAATTTAAAATAAATATGCATACAATATCACACAACCTGTGTTGGTGCTCATTTATCAACCTCAGCAGGATGAAAGGCCAAGTTGAGGTGTTTAAGAACAGACTAAATCAGTGACTCACGTCCTGAAGTGTGCCTGAAAGAAACCTTTAATGAGTCTAGCAATTATTGTATGGAATTCCAGAAAGGCAAATTATTTGTTATTCCTATTCTTTCCTATTTAGGGTCACTGCTCAAAGTGTTACACTTTTGGTAACTCGTTTTTTAGGAGGTCTGAACAAGAAAGCCATCCACTCCAGAAACAAAGAGCCACATGGCACTGGCCACAGCCCAGGAGCCTATAAAAAAAAAAAAAAGAAGAAACGTTTTTATTTTTACATTTGTTTTAGGGGTTGCAAGTGAAACCACAGAGAGAGCAAGTGAGACCTCAGGAGTCGCAGCTGCGACTCCTGGTGACCCCTAGATGACGTACCCACAGATTAGTCTGACCGCTGCATTCTGAGCCTTCTGCAGTCTCTGCCGTTCTTTTGCAGGAATTCCAGAAAGAAGGCTGTTGCAGTAGTGTCAGGGCCTGATTCATGGAATTGTTTGCATAGCGCAAAGTGACTTTTCACTGCCGACAAACACCCTAATTCATGGAATAGTGCAAAGTGCTCCACCCTGATTCATGGAGCAGTGCAAAGTGTATTTTTGCAGTGCAAAGTGACTTTTCACTGGCGCAAAGTGACTTTGCACTGCTGAACAAACATCCTGATTCATGGAACAGTACAAAGTTCTCCACCCTGATTCATGGAGCAGTGCAAAGTGTATTTTTGCAGTGCAAAGTGACTTTGTCCCAGCGCAATAAATTCCATGAATTAGGCCCTAAGTGTGAATTCAGCAGTGACCCTACTACAACAGTGTGGTCAGCACTTAGAACATATGGCAACACTTGCCGCAGCATGCGCAGGGAGTGAAAGACTGCTTGGACCTCAATGCTAACCTGACTTTCACTGCCAAGATGATTTTATAAGGATACAATCAAGATTTGTTATCTTGGTGGCAAATTTAATATCAGTCCCCACCAGAAAATGGGTATCCTGGGAGCATTTCCTGCAGTGAGAAGGTGTTTTGGCCCAAACAGGGTCACCTCAGTCTTAGCTGGATTTAATTGTAACTGATTTGCCAACATCCAATAGTTGACTTTCTCTAGACATAGATTAACCCTAGGAAAAGTATGTTCGGCATCCTCTATTTTGATGAAAACCTTGGTGCCATCGGCATAAGAGTGGATATTAATCTGATGACTTCTCCGGATATTCATCAAAGGCCGCAAATAAAAATGAAAACGTAGAGGCGAAGGGAGGAGCCATGTGGAACCCCACAACAAATATAAATGGGTTCTGAAAGAAAAAAAAAACATTTTCACCTGCTGATGTCGATTTGACAAAAAAGAGTCAAACCATTACAAGGAAAGGTCTGTTACTTTGCCAGTCTCTTTCAGGCGACTGAGCAGTATGGAGCGATCCACCGCGTCGCAAGCCATTGAGGGATCCAGCATTATCAATAATGAGAGATCTCCATTATCCGTGGCCTCCAACAAGTCATCCTGTACTGCCAAGAGGGCCATCTCACTCCCAAACCTTGGTCTGAATTCCAACTGGAAAGGTTCCAACACGGACTCCCGCTCAACAAAACTCTGCAGTTGGTTGACAACCACATTCTCCAGTAGTTTGCCTTGCCACGGAATGCCAGCAATCGGGCGGCTGTTCTGCAGTGTAGATTTGAAAAAGTGGAATTATGAAAACAAGTGGTGTGATAACGGTTTTCTTAAGATCTGCGGGCACAGAGCTTTGCTCTAATGATTTGTTAATAACACCTGTCATGAAGGGAGCGTTCACTAATGCTACACATTTTTCTGCACGAGCTGGCAGTGGAAATAAAAGATCATTGGTGGAATTGAGAGGAGCGATCAGTGCCGATACTGCCTCCTCAGTTACTGGTTTAAAGTCAAAAGGCACTAAGCACTCCAAAGCCACCAGCCACCCCAAGGAATCCTGCTCTTTTGGATCTGGGCCATTGTCCAAAGATTGGAGACTCGAAAGAATATTAATTTTAACCTTTTCTATCTTCTCCTTAAAAATTAGGTTACAAATATTAGCCTGCCTCAAAGATGGTTCCATATAGGAATAGGTGAGCCTTGGGTGACAAAGATTTGAGATGACTGAGAAGAGCACTCTTGGATGGTCCTACGCAGCATACATTTTTGCATGAAAGTGGGTAGGTTTAGCTAGAATTATTGCCTACTTATACATTTTGTATTCGTTTTTTTGCCCTTAGATGGTCATCCTGAGTATTAGGCTCTCTCCTTTTCCTCCTGGAGGCTCTACATTGTCTCCATAAGGGTAGTAGATCCTGAGGAAACCATGATTTCGATTTTCTTGATTTTACGGTTTTAAGTGATGTCACTAATGAGCAGATATTATCCAGAATGGTGCTACCGCAAGCCAAAAAAATGTGATATGATATGATAGGTTATTGATAACGCGCTTAATACCGAGAGGTTTCTAAGCGCGGACTCGGGGATGGATCCCATGTTGCTCTGTGTCGTATTGCTTCCAAGACGAGCCCATTGCCCCTGAACTATCCTCCCGAGACCGAGACCCCGAGTGCTTGTGCTCGCTGCCTCTGCCACCTGAGGTGTCATGTTGCCCTGCTCTATTCTTGGTGTGGGTATGGTGTTTGGTCTTGACAGTGTGTTTGATACAGATAGGGTTGTTCCGTAATTTGCCAGGTGAGTGTGTTGTTTTTTGTTGTTGTTATTGTCCGTTTGTCCCCAGCACACTAATGCATATCAAGTGGTAACGGTGAATGAGGTGACTAATATAGATGTTGCTGATAGGGGGCAGCACCGAGTTAGACATGGGGACGCTCTGAGCAGAGAAGGGCCTGAGTTTGTTGCTGGATGAGAAAATGCTCCACGTCAAGCGTTTAACGGGCTTGCGCTGCAGACACTGTGCTCTCGAGTGTGCTGCTCAGCAACAGAAAACAATTGTGCTGGAAGTGGGTGCGCACCGCCGCATGGGAGGAGGTCCTTTCCTCAAACATGCTTTGAGTGGTTCTCACATTTGTTCCCTGCTTTACCTCCCAAATTGCTCTGTGCTGGTAGTCAGGGGAGGAGAGGGAAACTGCTCTACTCACTGTTTCCCTTGGTCTGGAGCCGCAGGGGCACCCAGTCGGTGGCTACAGCTATGATCCATTGATGTCCGCTGCCTGCTTAGGGTGCTGTGAGCAGCTGCGTGAGGGCTCAGGTGAGTGCTAATGTATCCTTAATTGACAGATCGCTGGCACCGTCTCCGTCCTCCGCACTCGATCTGTCACATTTGTAGCATTGCATTGAGAGACCACCCTTAACCTGGCCACCCCCAATCAAAGAACCCTAGAACACTTGCTTACATTTTGTTGTTAGCGCTTGCCCTATTGAAGCCTCATACAGAGCCACATAGATCTCCCCCACCCCTGTGCCCACAGTGAGCCAAAAACCAGGCCGGGGTCCAGAAAGAATACATATTTATTTAAATTATAAGCCCAATGAATAACAGGTTGATGGAATCATGCGCGCCACCTTCTTTGTGGTAGAAAATACAGCTTCAATTACAAAACACACTTTTCTGTCAGATATAAACTTTTACACTGAATTTTTCTGCATTTACTTTTGTCTCCCAAACATGGGACACAGGCTGAATAAACTGTCAAAACTCTTCCCACAGATCCAGTTGTATGTTGAATTTCAATAATATTAATATGGCACAATACTAGGACATAATCTTCACGTTTCTGGCTGAGAGTATTTTAGTGTCATAAAATAGAGTCACAATTTTCGTTTTATGAAACTAGCACACCTTCAAGGCTTGGTATATAGAATTCCCTGCACAATCAAAATGCTAGCAGTTGAAATTACAGAATTCTAAAATGCCTGTGGCAAATATTACTTCACCAGAATTTGCTTAGAAATAAACACAGGTTCGCTTTTAAAACAAGACATACATCACACGTTCAGTGTTGGATACATGGGGTCTTGCTTTTGCAAAGCAATTCTCCCCTCAGCCCCAAAACCCAAACATACATCAATTTCATGCAGCACCCTTCTGTTCAAAGGCCAGGTCTAGGGGGTGGGAACAGTTTAAGAACCCCCCTCACTTAAAGGCCCGTTTTGGGGAAGTTGGACAGTTGTGAATTTTCATTTGTGGGGAAAAGGGCACCCTCCTTTGATAAAAACAATGTTGAAAGAGCGGTGACAATAGGGAATTTTGTTTTAAGATTTGGACACTGTTTATTTAAAAGCAAGTTTTTGCGACAAGTACCTTTGGGTTTGAAGGTAAAGGTTTGGTGATGGTGACAATTATCAATTTCACTTTGGTGGCAAGTAGATCTTTTGTTTAAAACACGTTTTGGTAAGGGTAATCAGTTGGGCATTTCGATTTAGAAAAGGACCCCCCTTTTCATTAGAGAAGTCAGGGGTGAACAGGAAAATCAAGGCATCCCAATTACTTTAAATTACTATCTTGCATCTTTCTGCTAGGAGAGAGGGTGAAAGTTTTGAATGCTTCCAAGTTTCCTCCTGCGTAAATCTGTTTGACAGTTAATTACATTAATATACAGTTAAATATGCTAAGGGTCTACACAATTTCCCCCTACCCACTAATGGAAGAGAACCCAGTAATGAAAGGCAATGGGTTAATTAAATAGAACTCTACGCTGACATTTTGTTGGACAATCTACTTACTTTTGTAAATCTCTGGGCTCGCCACTCATGGAGACTGAACAGGGCTTCGCTCTTAGGGAAAAACAGGATCCTGGCCAGCAATTCAGTCAATTGGAACCCACAGCAATTCTCTCTCTATGGCTCCAGGGAAGTCTCACAGCCTCTGTTTCTAGTCTCCGCAGCATTAGAAATCTCCAGCCCTCTTCCAATATTTCCACCCAGATGAAATTTCAGCAGATCTCCTTTGTTGATTTTTGGCAGCTGTGCACTGGTAATTTTGAGCAGCTCTCGCTTTTTCCATAGTGCAAGACCTATTTACTCTGTAAGCCCCTCCCATGCAAAGTGAATATTAGGCAGTGCTAACCTATCATCTCAGAACCAGGATCGGACATATACATTTCTCTCCAGCCCCCAAGTCCAGCTTCTGTCTAAGGATTGGTTCAGGAGTGTAGAACAGATATATTGCTACTCCCCTTTGAGATGTACATTTCTTTTTCCATGTCAATTTTTAGACAAGAAGTATCTACATGGCAACAGTTTATAATGTATAATGCCATATATATATCTATCTATAGCTATCTATCTGTTTTGTTCTCTCCTGAGCAACTTGTCCACTGTACCTGTTGAATAAAGGACGTTTGATGAAGATCCTTTTTTAAACGTATCTGGGTGATTTTTTCATTGAGGAGAATGCCGTCCAGAAAGCGGTATTCCGCTTTCACTTTGTTCTTTGTTTTTGATATATATATATATTACACAGCAACGGTAGTGGCTGTGTAGTTATGGTTAAGCTTCTAATCCCATAGGAAGAGCACTTTTTTGGCGGCTTATTACTTCGCTCCCCCTGGACGAATCCTCACCAAACTTTTCAAAAAAGTATATGGCCCACTCAAAGTTTGGTGAGGTTTGGTCCAGGGGAGGGTGAAGTTATAGAGGGGGGGTCTCAAAACTTCTTTTTTTCCCATAGACTGAATGGGGAAAAAACTTTTCTCACGCCTACAGCCCAAACCGCTGGACAGATTTTCACGAAATTTGTGGCAGGAGCAGCGGCTTGATCCCGAAAGCGTGCTTTTGTAAATTTGGTGAAAATCCGTCCAGTCGTTTTTTTTAAAACGACTAAAAAGTAGGTCACAAATAATTAGTGATATCTATGTCCGCTGCGCGGACACACATCCCTGTTTGCTCCGTGGACAGGACACCGATTGGGTAATTGGCTTGCATCATGTCCGCGGACAGACGACTTTTTCGTTGATTGCTTGGGATGAAGCATGAGGTGCGTCGGATTGTTTCTATGCACCCGCCATCTTCGAAAACACAACATTGCACTTCTCAAACTTATCAAATAATCTCTGGGGAGGTGAGGGGTGATGAGGATGGGATTGGATATGGCTGCAAGAAGCAAAACACAGGTGTTTTTTGTCAAGAAAGTCACATAGTACATTTGGAGGTGTTCCACAATATGTGCCTAAAGTACAGGCGAAAGAGATTGCATTTCGGCATTCAAGGGATGGAGATGTATAATCATGGAATTGTGGACTTGTAAATGTAGATTGTTGCTTCTGCAGTCTGCAACCCCAACCTTAACTTATGGTATTATTACATTCCGAATGCCCGTTGCTCTATATTGTTTATATTGGTTGCCCAATATTTATTAATATTAAATAGAAGCAATTTCAGGTTATTTTACACTCTTAATTAAAACGCTTGATGTTTATAAATTGATGTGCAGGTGCTACACCCAGAGTGCAACAAATAAACAGACTAATGTGTCTGTGCTAGGCAAGTTGTTTCAAAGTAAGAATGTATGTTGATTCTGAGTGAAGGTCACCAGATTTGAATTTTTGCTTGCGAGGTAAGGAAGCCCACGCATCGGACACACAGTATAAGGTTCAATTGTTTTTTGACTTTGAGAGAAAGGGAGCATTCCGAAAGGAATTGAATGAAAGGAGGTTTGTAATAATGAAGATATGATAAGGTTATGCATTCCAAAAGTGGGTAAGGAACATGTAAATTCAGTTTATGAAGAATCGTTGGTGCGAACGCAGTGAGCGTTACGGTCTGAGTTACGCCAAGAGAATGGAAATGGTGAATATAATGTAAATTTGATTTTCGACGATTGTATACCGGAACGAGCATTACGTTATTATTATCTGAACATTATTTCTGGGTTACATTCTATTAGTTTGTTCTGTGTGGCTTATTGCAATGAAACGCAAGTACAACCTTTGTTTGTAGTGGTCTTTTTAACGTGCTTATGAGGAGTCCAGCTTCGAGGTGCATGTAGACCACCACTCGGTTCCCCCAGGTTCAACGCTGATATTTTATTAAAATGTCATCTATGACCATCTCGAATTGTTTACCACTTTCCACGTTGTTTTCTCTCTGTTGAGATTGTTTCATGTCTGTGCTAATCGTTAGTTTAAACTCTATGCCAAATTAATAAGTCAATAGATAAATTGTAATAAAGATGGGCTACTGAGACACATTTCTGTTATGTTTTGAAACGGATACATTCTGCTATTTTGCTATTGTCATAGATTCCAGATGCCAACTGATGGGTATTTCAACTGGCAGCTGAACATAGTTGTGAACAACACGATCACAGTGACTCTTTTTTGGGATGATCGCCAAGGCCCCATATGCCCTTACGCTGTACTAGCGATTAGGAGTAACATAACATTCTTTACGGTGGTCTAGCCCCAAGTTGATGCAGAAGCACTGGAATTCACTGTGCGACCCAAGCGCTTCTTTTACCGAAAACGAACACCTTGTGTATGCAAAAAGAACAACGCGTGCTTCACGATAAACATTTTGTATCGCGAGCGAAGAAACAAATTTGCAATTTGATTGAATATGGCAATAGTCAGATGTTCTCTGAGCGTTAATTGTGAAATAAAAGTACTTTACAAATTGTACAGTGTTGTTGTTTTCTTTTAAAGTACAGTTTAATATTCCTAATTGTGACGCGCTGTGTTGTGAGTTGATGTGTGTTGATTTTCGGGTTCTGCGTCATTATGGGCGCGTTTGGCTGCGCTGCCGAGGAACGTCACAGAGAAAGGTGGAGAATATCACTAGGTTTGGTGATGTGAGGCTCAGGGGCAGGGCATTTGATTTAGTGACATCAGGGCAGTTTACCTTAGGGCGATGCAGCAATGGATAAGATTAGCACAATATGGCCGTGCCCTGTGGCCAGATTTTGCATGTTTATAAAAGATGAAAAGTGAGGTAAGGTGAATTGGAAATGTTTGTGCGATAGATCAACGTATGTATAAAAATACATGCCCGAACCCTCGGGGCAATAATATTTTCTGAGCATTGCACTTGTGAAACTTATGAAATAATCTCTGGGGAGGTGAGGGGTGATGAGGATGGGATGGGATATTTGTGACCTGATTTCGAATGAGTTTACAAAGTTTGGTGGGATTTTGTGCAGAGGGGGCAAAATTAGAGGGGGGGTGCTAAAATAATGTAAAGGCTTATAAATGAGGTGTCATTTGATGAATATACACTTCTTTTGGCAAATTGATAATAGATCTAGAAATAAATGTTTTTGCGAAGTCTGAATGGATTTGGTGAAGTGGGGGTAGTTTATATGATGATTGTATGTGCATTCATTTGACACTTTTGAAATTTCCAGCAAACTTGTGTAAGGCGCATTGGCAAGGATCTACAAGCATGGTTTTGCAAATGTGGCAGTGTTTTTTTATTTGACAAGTGTCATAATGTAGTTAAGAAAAATAGCGGTATCGCTTTAGTGACTGAGGGGTAGCCTGTGGCCATGGCCAGTGGCCCATTTGTGATGTCATCTTTGATGTCCTGGGTGTTAGTCTTAGCAGTGCACAGTGGTGGGGCGAGTTATGGTTGCTTAGCTTACCATAACTGGCGAATTTCAAGGGTTTTTCGGTTTTACTTCGAACCATAACGTCCCGTTAATAAAGTTTTTTTGAGTGAATTTCATAGGTTTTTAGTAGCGCAACTTAACCATAACGTCCCTTTAACAAAATTTTTTTTACTGAATTTGATAGGTTTTTAGTAGCGCAACTTAACCATAACTTCCCTTTAACAAAGTTTTTTTACTGAAGTTCATAGGTTTCTAGTAGTGGCTCCTTACCCATAATGTAAACTAACATCTGACTTCATTGCACACCTTCCGGAGAATGCCACATGACCATACGCTGGCGCACAGCACGGTGATGCGTCCGAGAATCCGTACACACTTAACAATAAGATCTATGACTCGTGGACAGTGTGGAACTACATTTTTTACTGATGTATGAACTTGCAACTTCAACATTTCCCTTGCACAGCTCCAACACCTATTCGTACTTAGCCATTAACAATGTAGTACACAGTACATACTTTTAGCAAAAGTATTATTTATCTGAAAACGACATGAGCTAAGGCCATCCCCCCTCCCCAAGAAACAGCAGCACTGCTGTGATGAAGGAGCATGAGAAACACAGCCCCTACCTTACAAATAACACACGCACAACATTTTCCCCCGTCCACCTACCCCTCCATATTACTGTTTGGTGCCTCTTTGCTCATTTCCGTCCGCAACTTTCTTTCTTAGCTGTCCTTCCTTCTGTAAACAAATTAAATGTTCCTTTAAGAACCACTTTTCACAGCTCAAAAATATAAATAAAAAAAAATCGCATAGACATAGACTCCATCTACTTTATATTTCTCAGTAAAGTACATGCACGCAATAAGATTTTCCAACATTTCCATTGGCAGTTTGTGTTCTGCTAATGGGAATATTGTAGCGTCCGTCCTCCGTTCCAGGGACTAGAATGGTGAATAAAGGGCCAGCAGGCCAAGTTATCAGCCCAATCGAAGCGAGAGTGCATAACGTGATCTCTGGATCATTACCCCACCTTCCAACCCTAAAATGGGGGATGAATGCCATTAACAATCTACATTTCCAAAGCAGTAACCCGTGCTACTAAAAAAGAGGATTTTTTGTCCTAATCCGGGACACCACATGCGTCCCGGAATAGAAAGCAAAATCCTTTTCCAAGATGGCCACCATAGAAAGGGAAGGCGGTTGTTCCATACAAGGTCCTGCTTTGCTTTCCATGGCAGCCTGCAAAAAGCAAAAAGATAACCCTGTTAACATATTACCACGAGCACTTTTTTCTTCCCTTTCAAATGTATCCTAATGTCAAACAACTTTACCACCAAGCTAGTCCCAGGTGGACATGGCCACTGTAATACTATCTTTTCTCCCTTCTGGTCATGGCCAGTAGCCACATTGTGCGGATCATGACCTTATACCATGACCCCGACATTCTGCCCACTCCCCATGGCTACAGCCTACCCCTCAGTCAGTAAACGTATACCGCTATGTTTTTTAACTACATTACGATTTTTGTCTAATACGAAAACACTCCCACATCTCGTCACATAACCAACACTAATGATATTCTACACCTTTCTTGGATGACGTTCCTCTCCAGCATAGCCAAATGCGCCCATAAGCACCTACGTGCCGTGACGCAGAACCTGAAAATGAACACAGTGACGTACAATGTAGCACGTCACCTTTTGAAATAATAAACTGGTTTTTAAAAGAAAACATTAACATTTTAGAATTTGTAAAGTACTTTTATTTCACAATAAACTGTCCGAGACCATTGGACTATTCCCATTTTCAATCAAATAGTAACTTTGTTTCTTCGGTCTGTAAAAACAAAATCAAAATATCGAGGCTAAGTACCCAAAAGGAAATGCACCGGACACGGGTTAAAAAGGAACATACAACATACTTTAATTTATACTGAATTCAGTTACAAAGAACAGAACAAAATCAGATAGCTATCGGCCTCAGTGCAACACAGCGAACTGCAGCGTGGTCCAGTGTGTTCAGTGAGAGACGCTGTAAATTAGAATTCATGGCTCTTTTATACTAATTGCGAGCACAATGTCCAACTCCTACTTCGGGTTAATATTCCTCTAATACATTACTGATCTAGGGTTCATGCCGAGTGCGCATATCCACATGTAACTGGTTTGCTTTTAATACATATATGAACAAGCCTACATGGCAACTTTGTATTCTGGGATTTCCCATGCAGGTCTTCTCAAACATTAGTACAATGTAGTTAAACAAGTGTTCTATGTTCAGTATTTGAATACATTGTTCTTAACATATGCTCGTGGATTAGTTTCATTGCACGAGTAATCCTTTACGCACAGGTCAACGAAGGACAAGGTCTCAGTTCACGACCTCCACAGGTGGCCTGCAGGCAAGTTACATATTAGCTACATACAGAGGTCAAGGCGGCCATGTTGTATTTTGGAATGACATCGTCCACCATTTTAACTCACAGGGTGACTTTACAGAGCGAACCTAAAATGGCGGATCAACCTAAAATGGTGGCTTACGTTGATTTTAAGGTCAGGACCTTGCAACACGGATTACTTCACAAGCGATTTATAAGCAGCTTGGCGTAGGCCAATATACACATATTCATTGCAATAGGAGGCACGATATAATTTCTCATTTGACAGGTCGTCATCGAAAATGTTAATTGTGATGCACACGTTGTTCTTTTCCCATACACAAAGTATTCGTTTTCGATAAAGCAACTGCTTCGGTCGCACAGTGATTTCCAAGATATCGGCGTGACCTTCGGCCTACACCACCATAAAAGATGTTATGTTACTCCTAATGGCCACTGCAGCGTATAGACAAATGGGTCCTGCGCAATTGTCCCACAAAACAGTGATGGTTAGGCAGCCGGTCACGAGTACGTGCATCTGGCATGCAAAAAATCCATCACTTGGCATCTGTAATCCATGGCAATCACAGTAAGGCAGGATGTAGCTGTTCGGAAAACACATAGAAAATACGTATCAATACCCAGCCTTTAGCAAACAATTTAAAAAAAGACAAAAAGAACATGGAAACTGATACACAAATCGATGTGGTCATACATGACATTTTAAAGAAATATTAGCGTTGAACATGGGTGAATCTAGTGATAGCTGACAAACGTCGAGAATCTACACTCTCCATAACTAAAAAAAAATGACAACTAGACAGAAAGATAGTACTTCAGTTACATTGCCAAATTTAATGTTCTGGTAATAAAAAATTAAATCTCGTTCCAGTGTAGAGTCGTCAAAAGTAAACTTACACGATATTTACTGTCTCCATTGTCTTCCTGAAACTCAGACAACAATGAACTTGCACCAAAGATTCTTCTTGAACTGATATTACATGTGCCTTACAAACATTTTGAATACATAACCTTATCAAATAGTATTTTTTGCAAACTTTCACTCCCTGCATTCTTACTGAATTTTCCCTTTCGCTCAAGGTAAAAAAACAATTGACCCTTATGGGTTAAGTCGGATGCGTGGGCCCACTGAGCTCGCAACCAAAAAAGCAAAGCAAGTGACCGTCACTCAGAATGCAGATACATTCTGACTTTGCAACAACATGTCTCAATGCATTCATGAGAACTGGTACTCCCAGTAGACCCACTTGCAGACCCACTGTTTCCATCAAACAGTGCAGGTGGCTGCCTCAGATTTGAAACTCTAGGACGCCAGTCTGACTGCAATATTATTTTAATTACATTGTAACACAGACACAGTAATTCTTCGCTTGTACTTAACGGACACTATATTGAGCAGCAACTTCCAATTTACAGCATGACTTTGGTGACAAGAAAACACCACTTTTTGACTTCCTGCTGCCACATCCCATTCCAGCCTCATTAACCCTCACCTTCTGGGACAATATTTCATAAGTTTAACAAGTGCAATGTTGTGCTGTTTTATATGTGTTAGCGGCGATGTCCGCATACACCAAAACACGAATGAAAGATGGCGGGCGCAGCGAAACAATCTGACGCACTTCACGCTGTTCAACATCCAATCAGTGAACGCGTCACATGTCCGTGGACATGACGCTAAAGATTAGCCAATCGGTATCTTGTCCGAGGAGCGAACAGGGAAGTGTGACCATGGAGCAGACATAGATATCACAAATTGTTTGAGGCATACTTTTTGGTCATTTTAAAGAAAACTACTCGACGAATTGGCATGCTTTCGGGATCAAGCTCCTGCCACAAATTTGGTGAAAATCCGTCCAGCGGTTTATGCTGTAGGCGTGCGCAAAGTTTTCCCCCATTCAGTCTATGGGGAAAAAAGACATTTTGGGACCCCCCCTATAGGTTTTCCCCCCTGGACCAAACATCACCAAACTTTCCAAAAAAATTCACAGTGGCCCATATACTTTTTTTGCAAAGTTTGGTGAGGATTCGTCCAGGGGGAGCGAAGTTATAAGCCACCCAAAAAGTGCTCTTCCTATGGAAACAGCAACTTAACCATAACTACACAGCAACTACCGTGGCTGTGTAATATATATATATATATATATATATATATATATATATATATATATATATATATATATATATATATATATCCCTCTCCTCATGATGAATCAGTGAAGCTTTCTTTCGTTTTGGTACCTTATTTCCCTGGCATTTGGTAATTTTTGCTGTTTACACCAAAAGTATCATAGTTATGATCATGCTATTTAACACCCAAATAAAAATAAATGTAATATGTCAGCAACTCACCAACTTTCAGATTCAGATAATTTTTGGGGCAGCTAGAATCACATTTTCAATAATCACAAAAATCCTAAAAATTGCAGGTCAGTCAAATTTACATTACAATAACCGACTCATCAGTAGCTTTCAAATTACACATGAATGGACCCTGTGCATTCTTCGGTTCGTGGGTTATGGAGGAAAATGACGTGTCCAATATGAGTCTATAGGCACTTAATTAGTATGTATGATATTTAGTTTAATTTCTCCAAAAACAGTCCAGCTTAGCCCTGCTGGTTTCTATTTCCTAGAAGTCACGTGATGCAGACCGGCTCTCCGAGCCTGTGGTTTACATAGTCTGCCAGTTTATCCATTAGGTGCTCTCTGGCCAGGGCTAATAGTCACTTTGTTGCTGTTGTAAATAACAGAGATGCATGAGCCTCAAAGGGATCCCCTTTTCAGATAAAGGGGCCAACAGGCCAACAGGTCTGGAGTGGAGGAAGTCATTTACGAATTCTGCCTAGAGACCCACACATTATCCTGGGCTGAAATGAAACTTACATTTTCAAACATCAACCTTTATTCTTTGAAATATTGAGTATTTACTTATCATGGTTCACTTTGCTTTTGCATGGGTGGATTTCTTATTTCTTTGCACACAGCTTTGGTTTTTAAATATGACAGCTGAAAGTACAGCTTTGTTTATTTTTGTCATTCACAAATATATTTGTATTAATCCGCTGTCCGTTTTTGTGCTGCAAAGTGGGTCTGAAATGCAAGATTCCAACATAGTTTTGAATTTGCAACCAATACCCATTTAGTGCTCTGAGTTGTCATAGTGTACCACCTTTTGATGGGTGGCAGTTTTACTGAAAAACTGTTGCTTTTGTCTCTCAGTACATACTGTAATGTTACTTTCCAATCTGCACTATGATTATACTTTTCAGCCTACCCTGGGCCTCATCTGCAGAAAGACAAACATGTTTTAATACACTTTTCCTTTTGTCTTTTTCAGCAAGACACATCTGTTCTGTGATAGACTGTTCATTGTGTTATTTCAGCAAGACACGTCCTTCTAGTCACCAGGTCCTTTTTCTGTGTTAAGGTTTTAAGCCCATCATATTTTTACTGTGCCTTGTCATAGGATGTAATGTATCTCGCAGCAGTGGCCTAACTTGGCCTTTCAGTTCATTTCATTCTGGCTGTAATTTAACCTCACAGATTCCCACTCTGGCTCATTTCCCTGATTATTTGTGGGAAAGGGTAGGGGAGAGTGTTTTTTTTTTAATCAGAAGTCCTTTTACTTTGTTTGAACCCGTCAGGCTCATTTTCTTTCCTTAGAGAATGGGGGCTCCAGCCTCTACTTTCCTATTTGGTCAGAGGGGTATTTCATGGGACGCCCTCTATTCTCCTTTCTGGGGTCCCTGAGGTCCTCTCTGGACTCCCCTCCTGCCCCCAGGCTGGAAGGGAAGGACGTTAGTCATATAGCAATAGAAAGAAAAGAAATGTTCACTACTTTTTACACAACGTATTTTCCCGGAAGATAGGACATAGCATTGGGGAAAACAAACATTACAGAGAAATAGATATAACATTTCAGAATATCAACATAACACCATTTTTCCTTAACATTTCAACAGCAGATTAATTAAATTACTCACCTGTTAGAAGTCTCTATCCAGGGTTTTCATCCTTGCCATTTGCTCCTTGGATGGTTCCTTTGCTCGACTTTCATTTGGCTCCTCAATCAGTCATAAAGCTTGTCTGGGATGGCAGCTTTTCAACTGATTAATGTGGCTCCAATGTTCTTCTGCCTGTTCTCATTTTGGGATGTGGATCTTGTAGGCAACAAGTGATATTTTATCTACAGTTTCAAAGGCACCATGTCAAGATGGAAGGAATGTCTGCCTTGTCACCTGCCTCATACTCCTTTTTGGTACTCTTTAGATATAATATAATAATATGTTTGATCCCTTCAGCCGCATTTCTAAATTGTGCTGAGCATAAGCAAACGCATGCTGAAGGTGCTTCCTTACATTTTCAATGTACTCATGAGTAGTGGACGCATTTTTCAGTGTCGGCTCCTGAGCTCTGTAGAGCAGATGCTGAGGTAACACCATTTTTTGTCTGGTCATAGGCTCGACGTTTGTTGCAGAAGATGGTGTAGACATAATAGCCGTAGGACACACAGTAATCTTATGTCCCAACTAGATCCAGAGTCTGCCACCAACTTCTTTAAGATGCTCACATATGTCTTCATCTCCCTACCCCTGTCCCCTGCTCGAGGCTGGGCGTTAGGCAATATTGAGTTTTCTTTTTACCCCTAGAATCTCCTACCTCTTTGCAATCACCTCAATGGTAAAATGATTTTCCCAATCCGACTCAATTCTTTGTGGGAGGCCGAAACGAGAGAAGATGTGGTCGATCATTAGGGCGCCAGCTGTCTCCACCTTACAATTCAGGGCTGGAAGACATTCTACCCACTTTGTGAACAAGCATGTCATAGTCAACATATACTTGTTTCCTGGAGTGGAGCAAATCACTGGCCTGATGAAATCACCTTGAAAATCTAACCAAGGCAGTGTCATTCACCTTTTTTGTAGGGGAGCTCTGTGCGTGACTGAACTGGGTTGAAATTGAGCACACACAAAAAACATTCCATGCACCTGGATGACTATGGGAGCGCACAGTGCATACGCCTGTAGGTCCATGGGGGCACAGTGCATACACCTGTATGTCGATGGGAGCACACAGTGCATACCCCTGTAAGTCCATGGATGCACACAGTGCATGCGCCTGGATGTCCATGGGAGCACACGGTGCATATGCCTGTATGTCCATGGGAGCACACGGTGCATATGCCTGTATGTCCATGGGAGCACAGTGCATGTGCCAGTATGCCCATGCATGCACATAGTGCATGCACCTGGATGACTATGGGAGCGCGCAGTGCATACGCCTGTAGGTCCATGGGAGCACACGGTGACTATGCATGTATGTCTATCGCAGCACACAGTGCATATGCCTGTATGTCCATGGGAGCATACAGTGCATGTGCCTGTTTGTCCATGGGTGCACAGTGCATATATCAGTATGTCCATGGGAACACACAGTGCATACGCCTGGATGTCCATGGGAGCACCGGAAGGTGGTTGGTATGGTTAATAACCACAATAGTTGGAAAGGGTTTCTTGGCTTCAGCAAAAGGGGGAAAGGGGTCTGAAAATGTCTCTAGGGGCCTTCTGGAAAGGACCAGTGGGACAGAACCACAATGTACCTTTTGCTGTTGGTGTTCAAGGTGCTGGACAGGGGCGAGTCAGCTTCAGGGCTCTTTGCAGGCTTCTTTGGCAGAGTTCCAGATAGGAGTCCGCTGCGGGTATCAAGTGGCAAGACGAATCGGCATGCAGAGCTGAATGAGCCGCTACAGGCCGGCCTACGCGACTGCTCGGAGACAGGAATCGTTGTCTCAGTGCTGGTCCGCTATTCTGAAACACTGGTCGAGACATCTCAGATGTCTTAAGCTACTGTAGCTTGACAATGTTCAGTGCTGCTGTTGGTTGCGGATCGAGAAACTCGACTTGCTTGAAAATGTCCTTTTAGGCAGACTGCGGTAGATACTCTTCGAGGCAATCCTTCCAGCTTCTTCAATGGGTGTGTGTCGTCCTTTAAGGTGAACGGCCCACAGCTGTGGAGTGTGTTGCGGGCAGCTGCCTTGTCCTTGGTTGTAGGTTCAGAGATCTTCTGGCACTCCCTGTCCAGAGAGATTGCTGCAGAGCCTAGCAGGGCACCCTGTGTGCTGGCTGGGTACCAGTTCTGGAGTGGCTGGAGGGTCCTCTGAGTTCTTTATCTCTCTCTGTTCCCCAGGAGATGTTTAGGGGAGGAATCTTGCTTTCCTTTGTGGAGGTCCGGCCCTTCCTTCACTGGCGGAAGATGTAAGGCAGACTGCACCTTCAGCCTGGGCCCAAGGTTGAGTTCCCTTTTCGTACTCCTTGTGAAATATCCAGATGATCACCTAAAGACGGACTATAGCCCCCTTTTAAATTCAAGTGGGCCACAGTGATTGGTGTAGCCTGAGCCTACCTTTGTGAACCAATCATGTGGTCCCTACCAACCATTTTCAATATGGGTGAGGCCACAGTCAGAGTGCTTTGCAACAGGAAAAGGTAAAGTGGTGTATCAGGAACCATGGATGTCCCCGAACTAATATTGCAGAACCCCTCTGTCAACAGAAAGAGCTCTGGGCTCACTCACTTGTGTTACTAAGTCCCAGCCATCTTCCTGTCTGCTGTGATCAAAGAGTCTTTCTGGTTAATGGAGCTCCCCATTTTTCCTGATTAAAGCAGCAGGTCTTACTTGAAGATGCTGAGACACCAGACTCTCTGGCTTCTGCAAACCACATTCTGGCATCTTATGAATGGGGTCCCCCTAGTAGGGGGAGGCCTACTGCAACATGAGACCCACACATGTCAGTTCCCCGTCATTGATACTGCGGCGGGAGCTGGCTCAGGTTGACACAGTAACATGTGTCATTCTGTCGGGTTTCCTTTATCCTTTGTTATACTCTGCAGTTGGGCCCCCTGGGGGCCTGTTTGAAGTAGCCTCTATTGGTGTGTTAATTGTTGCCACCAGCTACAGGTCCCAACAAAAGAGCAGGGTGGTTCCATTGAGACTTTGTCAGTTAATCAGGCTGCATATGGCAGGGGAAAGTTTTGCCCCCGCCCCTCCTTGGGATGGCATGGTTTCCTCCTCTGCTGTCACATTCCAACTAAACATGACAGGGCGAACTGTGCCTTTAGGCTGTGTCCATGCCAGAGTACACAGGTGTATGCTTTTATTGTGGTGTGAGTATAAGAACATGTGTGTGGATTTTCCCCACACATTTTCCTGAGGTCAGTCTACCATCATTCCATTTATTTAAACATTTCTAAAAAGCAAGGGCGAGCGCATGCCCACCATGTGAATGGTCGAATTCCTCACATGCCACCCAGCCTCAACATGTGAACCACCACCCTACTGAGGGTCTAATTCATCATCTATAAAAAGTACCAGCTGAGGCTATCTGCATTTCCATGCTGCGTGCCTGGCTGGTGCTGGATGTCCATATTTAATCCCTGTAGGGATATGGCCCAGCGCAATAAGCTTAGGGTTCTCCCCTTGCATGGCCATTAACCATCGAAAAGGCCGGTGCTCTGTTGGGACTGTGAAGCAAGACCCAAAGATATAGGGTTTCGGCTTCTTCACTGCCCAGACAACTGTGTAAGCTTCTTTTTCAACAATGGCCTAGTTCCTTTCCCTTTCTGTTAATCGCCTGCTAATGTAGGCAACAGGTTGCTCTTCCCCTTGGGAGTTCAGCTGCGCTAAAACGGCACCGATCCCAAAATCACAGCTGTCTGTCTGGATAATGAACTCCTGACCATAGTCTGGCACTTTCAGAACTGGGTCCCTACATAATCCATCCTTCAAATTCTGAAACGAGGTATGACAGGCAGGGGTCCAAGTTACTTTCCTTGGCATCTTTTTTGATGTTACATCATTCAGGGGCATGGCAATGATCCCATATCCATGGAGGAATGACCAGTAGTACCCAGTGCGACCTAGGAAGGCTCTCACCTGTGTCTGTGTGGTGGGGATGTTCCAATCCTTCACAGCCTGTACCTTCGCTTCGAGAGGTTGTTTCTCACCTCAAACAACAAGGTGGCCTTGGAAAGTTACTGTACCCTGCGCTATCTGGCACTTTGTGGCCTTGATAGTCAGACCTGCATTCTGCAGTGCATGAAGCACTTGTTTCAGGTGTGATAAGTGCCCTCCCAGGTGTGGCTGAGCACAGCAATGTCTTCTAAATAGGTGACAATGACATTTTCCAGTCCAGACTGGCCACTATCTACAGGCCGCCAGGCTAGGTCGCCCTCTTCCTCTCTGAGTGGGCTGGCCTCTCCTCCTCGCTCCTTGCCTCTACCTCTAAACTTCTCCTCAGAGACTTGAACAAGGATGCTACCAGCCCTTCTTCAAGACTCTTTTGCACCCTCTGCGATTCTCTCCCTCTCTCTCTCTCTCTCTCTCTCTCTCTCTATTCTTCCCTCTGGCCTGTTTCACTCTGCAGGGCACACAGTGGATGTTCTGATCTCCTCAGACCCCCCCTTCTCTAACCCTGTCACCACTCCTCTCTCTTGGAGTGATCACTTTCTCCTTTCTTCCCACCTCTCTCTCTCTTCCCCGCAGGTCAAGTCGACTCCAGCACTGCCACCTATCTTTTCGTTCATCCGACCCATGAAGTGTGTGTCAGTTGAGGCTTTTGCCGCTACTTTCTCTCCCCCTCCTGCACCTTTGGCTGACTCACACCCTAACACAGCCATCTCTAAACTTAATCTCTCTATCTCTAACACTCTGTATCTCCTTGCCCCTGTCATGAGGATCTGCTTGAAGCCCAAATCCAAGTGCAACACTTGGTACAATTCTGACCTTGCCGCCCTTAAATGCAATCGTAGTGTGGTGGAGCGGAAGTGGAGGGCATCGGGCACACACCCTGATGAACTGACTGGCCTGCCGCCTGCTCCACAGGCAGTACAGACTCTCCGTCCTCTCAAGAAGGGAGCCTACATCCAAGCACGCATCTCTGCTGCATTTAACAACTTGGCCGAACTTTTAAAAATATGCAAAGAGCTGACCAATCCTGATGCTGCCTATACATCTCCTGTTCCCTCCCAGGCCCTCTGCACAGCCTTGGCCTCTCATTCCACTACTAAGACTCAGGTCATCCTGTCAACCCTCTCTTCCACTTCCTCCTCTTGCTCCTCCTCTACCACTCCTGGCCTGTCTGAGGCCGTCACTCCTCTTCCTTTCTCCTCTTTCTCCTGTTCAGCCCGGATGATGTTTCCAGACAAGTCGATCTAGGAAAGTCTCGTCAACGCGGGTTCTCCCATGCTCATTCAGATCTATCAAGGACCACATTGACACCCTTGCACCAGCCTTGACCAATTTCTGCAATCACTCATTTGCCACTGGAACATCCGCTCCCCCTTAAGCACTCTCTTGTGCACCCCCTTCTAAAGAAGCCTTCGGCCGATCCTTCCTCGTTGGCTAATTATCATCCGATCTCCATCACTCCTTTCCTGGGCAAACTCTTGGAAAAGCTGGCCATCTCCCAGCTTCATCTACATACTGAATCTGTTGGTTGCCTCCATGACCACCAGTCTGGCTTGAGAGCTGCCAGAAACATGGAAACTATTCTCCTGAACACCTGTGAAGATGTGCTCTCCAATCGTGACTAATCTCCTTTCTGTCCTCATTCTCCTCAATCTATCCTCTGCTTTTGACACAGTCAACCATGCCATCTTGCTCAATTGCCTCTGCAACAATCTTGGAATTACTGATCAGGCCCAGGCCTGGTTGACCTCTTTTTCTCACCGACCGACCCTCTCCTGTCCAACTGGTGTCTTTCCTCTCGTCTATCTCTCTCTCTCTACTTGAGGTGTTCCCTAGGGGTCTAAACTCTCTCCCTGGCTCTTCAACCACTACCTGGTACCTCTTGCCCACTGCATCGCTACTTTCTGCCTTTCTGCTCCAAGACACTCAGCTCTCTTTCAGGCTCCCCTCAGCCACCTCTGATTCTTGTCTTATTCCAGACTGTCTAGCTGCTATTCAGGAATGGTGTGCTGCCAATGATCTCTGCCTTAATGACAGTAAGACTGAAATCCTACTCATTGGGACACCTGCTCCCTACTTTCCTCTCTCTCCATCTCTCTCTGGTCACCCACTCTGGGCCCTCTTCCTGCTCGTTCCTGTGAGGCTAAGAATTTTGGTGTCATCTTCGACTCCACCCTCTCCTTCTCTCCTCACATCTCGGACATCTCTAAGAAGGAAAACTATCAGCTGCACCTCCACAGAGGTATTCTTCCATTTCTCACTTTCCGTCAGCAGCTCACTGTCTCCAGAGTTCTGGTCCTCTCTACGCTGGACTATTGCAACAGCCTCTTTCTATAGCTTCTTGCCTCTACTCTTCGACCTCAACAACTTATCTAGAACAGGACTGCAAGACTTGTCCTTGGCCTCAAGCCCAGGGATCGTATCTCTCCAGCTCTGAAATCTCTTCACTGGATCCCCCCGTGGCTGGAAGGATCAAGTTCCATACCCTCTGCATCGTCCAGAAGGCTTTCTGGGGCCTGGGACGCAGCTACATCCAACACTCTCTTCCTAAGTATCTCCCATCTTGAGCTCTCCACTCATCCACCTCCAACTCTCTGAGGGTCAGGCGATTCTCAAAGCAGAGAGTTGGGGGCATATCTATCTCCTCGTTTGGGGCCTCCCTCTGGAACAGCCTCCCTGCCTTGCTCAAACTTGAGCAAAACCACCTCTGGTTCCGGAAGCAACTCAAGGCCTTCCTCTTTGCTTCCGCTTTCTCTCTTCCTCACCCCTGCTGATGCCCCTGACTGCTCCTCGCACTGGTCACCTGCTCACCCTCTGAACTCGGGCCCAGGCTTCTACATGTCCAGTTGCCCTGGCACTGCCTCTGGGCTCCCCAGCACTTAAGTGTCTGTATCTGCAAGCCTACAGCCCCCCTTCTCTCTGCACTTATGAGCCACCGGCTGGCTGCACTTGTGAGTTAACTGCACTTCCCCCTTGGCACTTCTACCCTTCCCTCTTCCCCGCACTTGCGTGATCTGAATGACACATGGCCTAGTAAGATCGTTATTTGTCCTCCCTTTGTTTCCCCCTCCTTGTCGCGCCTATAAACACTTGTGTACAGGCACAAATGCTCTATCATATAATATCATAACATGTGAAGGATACTCAGTAATAGTAAAAGCTAGCTTAGTAAAAAGCTCCCAAGACATCCGTCATCTTTGAGATTACCTACCCATCATCCAGTCCTGGATGTCGTCTGCCTACCTCAAACTTAACCCCGCCGAGACTGAATGCGTCTTCATTGGTGCCCCTAACTAAACAATGGCCCAAGGATATGCACAGAGAAGGGTTTGTTCCTCAACTCTCGGAGTCAGCAAAATCCAACAGCCTGGCATTCCAGAAACAGCTAAGAAGGACCAAACTGTCTGGCTCCAAATCTCCAACCTTTGCAAAATCAAACCCTTCATCCCGCCGCAGGACTTCCATACCGCACTGCAAGCCCTTGTGGTGTAGCACATGGATGGAGGGCATGCGCTCCTGAATGGGCTCCCAGCAGCTCACTTACCTCCCCTAACAGCAGATCACTACATGACAGTGCGCCCTATTTTTTCATTGAATTGCCGCAGTGCTACGCGGCCTACATTGGCTCCCTCCCCACGCCAGGATACTGTTCAAGACTGCACTTATCCTCTACAAAGCAGTCCCGAGTAGCAGCCCAGCGTTCCCGGTGTCTAAGCTCTGCATATGTCATGGCAAATGCTCCACACGCAGCAACCTGAAAAACAGGCTCGCATCACATCTCGTCTGGAAAGAGATCAACCGCGAACAATTCTTCTCTTAGCACACACCCACCCTCTGGAACTCCATGCCGGTACTGGCGCCCACAATTCTCTACTTTATCAAATCTCTCAAACGGTGGCTTTTTCATCAATACCCGATGATGGGGTAATCCCGGTGGATGCACAGACTGCAGCTCACAGCACTGCACCAAAGATAGCAGCCCAAACGCTGGCTATGGAAACCTTGGCGGGCACTCCTCTACTCTCGAGCTAGGTCTGCGCTTTAACCATGGAAATAAAAATAAATAAAAAAAGTAATCATTCCAATTACCACATGAGGTGAGGGAGGGCCCAAATCTACCACAGCTATGTGGGCCTAAGTGTCTTCAGAAATGCCACTAATTTGCATAGCTCCGCCCTTTCTAAATGATTCTTGTTGTATTTCTCAAATCCCACCATTTAAAGAGACCCGATTTTTTTTGGTAGTGCATTTTTATTTATACTATTTCATCATGGTCATCGTGGACTAACACACTCTGATGTCAGAGCAGCACAAACCTGGGCCTATCGTGTCAATGGAGTTTGTAGATGTTTCCATGGATTCAGCCTGGCAGATCTCAGGGGAACTTCCGAAATGGGCACCCTTCAAGGTGTTCATTTTGAGTTTGAATTTTACATGCTTGTTAGTGGTCCCTCCAGTTCTGCAAATAACTGTTTATATATACATTTTCCACATCTTTTTTCAGTATTTTTAAAATCACGATTTCTTTAAAAGTGTCCAATGGCTTTACGGCATTTACAAAAACAGGTGTGCAAGTAGGCTAAAATGTCGGGCCGGTTAACTATTGGGAGAGGGGCTACCTTCAGAGACTGTGTGGTTTCACCTAACTTCTTTACACATTGTAATGTGACTATTCTAATGCAGCTTCAATGTTACAAGCAGTTAACTCTCTCCTTCATGACTGAAATCACGCACTTAAAAAAGTCTGTGAGAATTAGCTGTCTCCTGCCCCTCCACCCCCCACCCTTCCAATCACTACCCCGGCATGGAAGTACTGACACCCCATCACAACTGCAACTGCCTAAACATGTTTGCATATGAATGCAGTTGCCAGCAATGAAATGCTTCATATTAGTAATTGCCGGGCCTTTGTTGACTGTGCAGCTGCGGGGACCGTTTATTGTCTGTGTCCCCAAAACCACGGCTCTGTAGGTCAACCAGGGCAAGACAACAAAACCCAACATTTAGGGGCTTAAAGCCGGGACTGTCCAATGGTCGTTGCTCCACTGACAAAAACATTTACTGGTCATGAGCCTCTGAATTATTGGACGGGTGAACATGTACCTCTCCTCGGTCTGAAATTTGAAATGTCGATCTCTTTTTATGTGTGCCCATAATGAACAGTTGAGTTTAGTTTATTTGCTTGTATAGCACACTGAACCCGGAGGTATCTGGGGAATGTTGGAATCCAAGATGGCTGTCTGGAGGGGTCTTGAATCATGGGTGTGGCAGCAAAGCTACCTAGGCTTCTGGGCCACTTGGTGAAGTCCAATCCTGCCAATCGGGGATCAGGCAAGTCCAAGAGGCTCTGCAATATTTGCTCTTGGGTTCCAGCTGGGAAGTGGCAGGTGCCACTCCAGAGTATTCCAGTAGGGTTTGCTCAGGAGGGAGTCTTTGACATTGAAGAAGGGGAGGGAGAGCTCCCAGCGGTCTAATTAGAAGGGCTGGGAGGGTAGCTCAGGGGCAATGCGTTTGTCTTCGAAGAAAGACCATGCAGAGCAACAGGTTCGAATCCTGGTCCCGCCCTTAGCGTGTCATAAAAGTTGACCTAATATGAAACATATTTTAGCATCATTGAGTTAATTATTTGGCTCAAATGTGATGATGAATTTGCAGGTGCTCTGCTGTTTGAGAAATAAAATTCTAGTGTTTGTGTGAGAAAAACTATCCGACTTATTATTTCCTTTTGGGACCCTTCAATTTCCTGACCCCACGCCCCACCGCTCTGTGATGCTTTGGGGTGCAAGGACTCGGGTTCACGCGTGTGTATCAGTGGGTCTAGGGTACTCTGGGCTAGGGCTCAATGCTCAGTCGCTGATGCGATTCCCGGGGATCCTTTCTTGAGCTCCCCTAGTTTACTTTGCTTCAAGGCCGCTCATGTTCGTCAATTCTCCTGTCAAAGCCGCCGCTCAAAGCTCCATTAACTGACATCTGACTCACGTGGGTCGATGCAGTCTCTTCAGGTTTCTGCTGCAAAATAGTTACATCAAAAATCAATGGAGGCCAATTGGATTTAGTGTGTTTTGTAACTGGGCCTGACATAAGTGCTTAGATTGTTATTCAAAATCCCAGTGTCTCGCTGAGTTAATCGGTATTGACCCAGACGCTGCGATCCGCCGCGCCGCGCCCTGCATACACCGATCGACAAGCCTCGCCCACACGTTGAGCGGTACTTGAAATCGTCTCGCCTCCAAAGATACTCCCTCTTTCTAAAAAAAAGTATTTAATCAAATGATGCTATGGTGCTCCTGATCCGGTCTGTGCACCACAGCCAACGCCAGAACAGTCTCCGAAGGAATTAAGAAAAAATCAGCCAACAAAAAATCATGTGGGTGGGCTCTCGGGTACAGAGGCAACCTTCTCTGGTGTTCATAGTTCTGTGGTACTTGAGCGACTGTAGAGAGGCACATGCACCCGAGAGAGGCTGAAAAGCAGAGACTGTGCAGATATGTAGGCCTGGCGGCTAGCAGCAAAGCATGGACTAATGGCTGAAGTCTGCCCGGTTCTAAGCAGAGAGTTGGCGAGCCTCCTGTGCTGGGCACAACTCTCCATGAGTAGACACCCAAATGATAGGCAGCATTGTTGGCTTTAAGGGGGATTCCAAGGGCTTGTTTTGTTTTAGAAGTTCCTACAGTGTCTGCTTGAAGAGTCTTCCATCATATGCCCAGCCAGCATTCACATTGCCTGGAGCGGTTCCTGGGTCATTTAGACATTGAGTGCCTTCATGCTTTCCATGTCGGCCCCCACCTTTGAGGCCAGTGAAATCAAGGGCCATCCCGTGTTCATTAGCTGGATTCCACCAAAACTGATACACGTCATTATTATTGTTCTGGTATTTATTGAGCGCGGACCTAGCTTTTGAGAAGCAACGGAGCGCTTTACAGAGGTATGCAACAGTACAGATGCATAACAGCGCGCTTTACAGAGGAATACAACAGTACAGATGCATAACAGCGCGCTTTACAGAGGTATGCAAGAGTACAGATGCATAAGCGAATGCTTTACAGAGGTATGCAACAGTACAGATGCATAACAGCGCGCTTTACAGAGGTATGCAAGAGTACAGATGCATAACCGAATGCTTTACAGAGGTATGCAAAAGTACAGATGCATAAGCGAATGCTTTACAGAGGTATGCAAGAGTACAGATGCATAACCGAATGCTTTACAGAGGTATGCAAGAGTACAGATGCATAACCGAATGCTTTACAGAGGTATGCAACAGTACAGATGCATAACAGAATGCTTTACAGAGGTATGCAAGAGTACAGATGCATAACCG
This sequence comes from Ambystoma mexicanum, assembly GCF_040938575.1. Taxonomy (NCBI): domain Eukaryota; kingdom Metazoa; phylum Chordata; class Amphibia; order Caudata; family Ambystomatidae; genus Ambystoma; species Ambystoma mexicanum. The sequence goes on from NC_090932.1 coordinate 1,683,262,363, forward strand.
AATGCTTTACAGAGGTATGCAACAGTACAGATGCATAACAGCGCGCTTTACAGAGGTATGCAAGAGTACAGATGCATAAGCGAATGCTTTACAGAGGTATGCAACAGTACAGATGCATAACAGCGCGCTTTACAGAGGTATGCAAGAGTACAGATGCATAACCGAATGCTTTACAGAGGTATGCAAAAGTACAGATGCATAAGCGAATGCTTTACAGAGGTATGCAAGAGTACAGATGCATAACCGAATGCTTTACAGAGGTATGCAAGAGTACAGATGCATAACCGAATGCTTTACAGAGGTATGCAACAGTACAGATGCATAACAGAATGCTTTACAGAGGTATGCAAGAGTACAGATGCATAACCGAATGCTTTACAGAGGTATGCAACAGTACAGATGCATAACAGCGCGCTTTACAGAGGTATGCAAGAGTACAGATGCATAACCGAATGCTTTACGGAGGTATGCAACAGTACAGATGCATAACCGAATGCTTTACAGAGGTATGCAACAGTACAGATGCATAACAGCGCGCTTTACAGAGGTGTGCAAGAGTACAGATGCATAACAGCGCGCTTTACAGAGGTATGCAAGAGTACAGATGCATAACCGAATGCTTTACAGAGGTATGCAACAGTACAGATGCATAACCGAATGCTTTACAGAGGAATACAACAGTACAGATGCATAACAGCGCGCTTTACAGAGGTATGCAAGAGTACAGATGCATAACCAAATGCTTTACAGAGGTATGCAACAGTACAGATGCATAAGCGAATGCTTTACAGAGGTATGCAACAGTACAGATGCATAACCGAATGCTTTACAGAGGTGTACAACAGTACAGATGCATAACGGAGTGCTTTACAGAGGAATACAACAGTACAGATGCATAACAGCGCGCTTTACAGAGGTCTGCAAGAGTACAGATGCATAACCGAATGCTTTACAGAGGTATGCAAAAGTACAGATGCATAAGCGAATGCTTTACAGAGGTATGCAAGAGTACAGATGCATAACCGAATGCTTTACAGAGGTATGCAACAGTACAGATGCATAACAGCGCGCTTTACAGAGGTATGCAAGAGTACAGATGCATAACCGAATGCTTTACAGAGGTATGCAACAGTACAGATGCATAACAGCGCGCTTTACAGAGGTATGCAAGAGTACAGATGCATAACCGAATGCTTTACAGAGGTATGCAACAGTACAGATGCATAACCGAATGCTTTACAGAGGTATGCAACAGTACAGATGCATAACAGCGCGCTTTACAGAGGTATGCAAGAGTACAGATGCATAACCGAATGCTTTACAGAGGTATGCAACAGTACAGATGCATAACAGTGCGCTTTACAGAGGTATGCAAGAGTACAGATGCATAACCGAATGCTTTACAGAGGTATGCAAGAGTACAGATGCATAACCGAATGCTTTACAGAGGTATGCAACAGTACAGATGCATAACAGCGCGCTTTACAGAGGTATGCAAGAGTACAGATGCATAACCAAATGCTTTACAGAGGTATGCAAAAGTACAGATGCATAAGCGAATGCTTTACAGAGGTATGCAAGAGTACAGATGCATAACCGAATGCTTTACAGAGGTATGCAACAGTACAGATGCATAACAGCGCGCTTTACAGAGGTATGCAAGAGTACAGATGCATAACCGAATGCTTTACAGAGGTATGCAACAGTACAGATGCATAACCGAATGCTTTACAGAGGTATGCAACAGTACAGATGCATAACAGCGCGCTTTACAGAGGTATGCAAGAGTACAGATGCATAACCGAATGCTTTACAGAGGTATGCAACAGTACAGATGCATAACAGCGTGCTTTACAGAGGTATGCAAGAGTACAGATGCATAACCGAATGCTTTACAGAGGTATGCAACAGTACAGATGCATAACCGAATGCTTTACAGAGGAATACAACAGTACAGATGCATAACAGCACGCTTTACAGAGGTATGCAAGAGTACAGATGCATAACCGAATGCTTTACAGAGGTATGCAACAGTACAGATGCATAAGCGAATGCTTTACAGAGGTATGCAACAGTACAGATGCATAACTGAGCACTTTGCAGAGGTATGCAACAGTACATATGCATAACCAAACGCTTTACAGAGGTATGCAACATTACAGATGCATAATGGAGCACTTTACAGAGGTAACAACCAAACAGATATACAGCGGGGGGTAGGATACAGAAGGACACAGAAGAGGGGTACAGTTGTACTTGGTGGTGGAGAGGAGAGGGGTGGACGACGTGTAACAAGTCAGGTGGCACGGGAGGGGGTGACGTGATGCCCTAGGTGTGGAGGAGGGTGTGAAATTCATCTAGAAATGTCAGTATTTATAATTATTCCTGAAGAAGTCTGTGCTGGGGACTGTTCACCACCTGTTGTCTAAACATGTTGAATGCTGAAGTTTAATTGCATCAAATGGGTGCCATGCTTTATTATTGATCCCCTCATGGTTTGTTAAATTCGTATAGCTGCACACTTATTTATTTATTTATTTATTAGAGGGTTTTCTTTCATAACATGAATTTGAAATAGCCTGTATGAATTTATTAATGGGCGGATGCATTTTTTCGTTTGCATGTACAAGGACTAATTTTTGCCAAAGGGTCTTCACCTGAATGTTGGCTACGGCCAGCCATTCATGCCAAAGGGTCTACACCTGAATGTTGGCTATGGCCAGCCATCGATGCCGAAGGGTCTTCACCTGAATGTTGGCTACGGCCAGCCATCCATGCCGAAGGGTCTTCACCTGAATGTTGTCTACGGCCAGCCATCGATGCCGAAGGGTTGTCACCTGTATGTTGGCTACGGCCAGTCATCGATGCCGAAGGGTCGTCACCTGTATGTTGGCTATGGCCAGTCATTGATGCCGAAGGGTCTTCACTTGAATGTTGTCTACGGCCAGCTATCGATGCCGAAGGGTCGTCACCTGTATGTTGGCTACGGCCAGTCATCGATACCGAAAGGTCGTCACCTGAATGTTGGCTACGGCCAGTCATTGATGTCGAAGGGTCTTCACCTGAATGTTGACTACGGCCAGTCATCGATGCTGAAGGGTCGTCACCTGAATGTTGGCTACGGCCAGTCATCGATACCGAAGGGTCGTCACCTGAATGTTGGCTACGGCCAGTCTTTGATACCGAAGGGTCGTCACCTGAATGTTGGCTACGGCCAGTCATCGATACCGAAGGGTCGTCACCTGAATGTTGGCTACGGCCAGTCATTGATACCGAAGGGTCGTCACCTGAATGTTGGCTACGGCCAGTCATTGATACCGAAGGGTCGTCACCTGTATGTTGGCTATGGCCAGTCATTGATACCGAAGGGTCGTCACCTGAATGTTGGCTACGGCCAGTCATTGATGCTGAAGAGTCTTCACTTGAATGTTGGCTACGGCCAGCCATCGATGCCGAAGGGTCTGCAGTGCTTGCTTGGGATGTCCACTAGTAATTGGTGTCAATCACGCATATGCAAAATATTTCATATATAATCTGAAACAACGCAAAACATAGAGTGCTTCATTCCCAGAGGGCATCCCGGCTCTCGCTGTCCCCTCCGGCAAGAGCAGATGGAGACCAGAAGAAGACGCTAGCTGTAAAATGGGTTGCATTTTCAATATGATGAGGAGAGCCGTCAACAATGTCGCACCCAGAACTACACAGTGTCTGCCCGCTACTGCTTTATTCTTCTACTACACGCGGTACTACAGGTTGAACAGTAACGTTCATAGGAGTGTATCTGGCATCAAGTCCTTCTTTACTATGTGCATCCTAGTGGCAGCATCCTAGTGGCCAGATCCTAGCTTTAGCATCCTAGAATTAGGATCCAAGCGGCTGGATCCTAGCAGCAGGATCCGAGAGGCAGGATACTACCAGTAGCATTCCAGTGGTAGGATTATAGCAGTAGGAACCTAGCAGCGGGATCCTAGTGGAAGGATCCTAGCTCTAACATCCTAGCATTAGGATCCAAGTGGCATGAAGGAAGGATTATAGTAGTAGCATCCTAGCAGCAGGATCCTATTAGCAGCAACCTAGAAGCAGGATCCTATTAGCAGCAACTTAGCAGCAGGATCCTATTAGCAGCAACTTAGCAGCAGGATCCTATTAGCAGCAACCTAGCAGCAGGATCCTATTTGCAGCAACCTAGCAGCAGGATCATATTAGCAGCAACCTAGCAGCAGGATCCTATTAGCAGCAACCTAGCAGCAGGATCATATTAGCAGCAACCTAGAAGCAGGATCCTATTAGCAGCAACCTAGAAGCAGGATCCTATTAGCAGCAACCTAGCAGCAGGATCCTATTAGAAGCAACCTAGCAGCAGGATCCTATTAGCAGCAACCTAGCAGCAGGATCCTATTAGCAGCAACCTAGAAGCAGGATCCTATTAACAGCAACCTAGCAGCAGGATCCTATTAGCAGCAACCTAGCAGCAGGATCTTAGCAGAAGGGTCCTGCAGCAGGATCCCAGCACTAGTATCCTATCAGTAGGATCCTAGCGGTAGGGCCTCAGCAGCAGGTTCCTAGCAGGAGCATTCTAGCACTAGGATCTTAGCAGCTATATCCTACTGCTAGAATTCTAATGCAAGGATCCTTCTGCTGACATCCTAATGCTAGGATGCTGCTGCTAAAATACTGCGCCTAGGAACCTGCCGCTAAGGTCCTACCGCTAGGATCCTAGCGTAGGCAGCATCCTAGTGGCAGGATATTAGAGCCAGGATCCTACTACTAGCATCCTCGCGCTAGGATCCTAGTAGTAGGTCCTTAGCAGCAGCATCCTAGCGCTAGGATCCTAGTAGTAGGTCCTTAGCAGCAGCACCCTAGCGCTAGGATCCTAGTAGTAGGTCCTTAGCAGCAGCACCCTAGCGCTAGGATCCTAGTAGTAGGTGCTTAGCAGCAGCACCCTCGCGCTAGGATCCTAGTAGTAGGTCCTTAGCAGCAGCACCCTAGCGCTAGGATCCTAGTAGTAGGTCCTTAGCAGCAGCACCCTAGCGCTAGGGTCCTAGTAGTAGGTCCTTAGCAGCAGCACCCTAGCGCTAGGGTCCTAGTAGTAGGTCCTTAGCAGCAGCACCCTAGCGCTAGGGTCCTAGTAGTAAGAATTCGTTTTTCTTTTGGAAGAATTCTCTCTAGGCGGTGTGATTCACTGCTTTCATGTGGGACAGCACTTTTGGACCTTCAAGCTAGTAGGTCTCATATCATGGGCAGTGGTCCGGGCGCACTGTTGCTTTCATTGGAATTAGCAGCGTTTGATTTGGTTGATTTTAATATCCTTCCTGAGAGAGTGCCGTCCCCAGAATGCTTTCCTAAACCAGCAGCTGACTGGATTTGATATTTTTAACCAAAAGAGTTTTCATGAAGTCTTTTAAAGCTTCATCGCTCGAGCTCACGTGTGGTGGGTCAGGGTTCCTGCCTGTCACCCACATTGTTTAACATTTTGATCAAGCCTTTAGTTGAGTTGTTGGACGGCAAGCATGTATTATACACAAACTACGCTGACGACACACAAATACTTTTACAGCTCACAGTTACTGTTTAGTGCTGGATGGCCCATGATGGGCTGGCCCTTAACGAAACCGAAAGGGAACTCTTGTTGGTAGGGACCAGTGAATGGTCAGCCAAGCTGCTCGTCCTACATGAGAACTTTACCATTGCTGGCTGCAATATTGGTATCCTGTCGACAGTGAAGACCCCTGGCCTCTATATGGATTCCACTCTACCAATGGAGGCCCATGTGAATGCTGTCGCCCCCTCTTATGCAGAGCATCTTATGCTTTTGAGACGAATCAGGCCCTATGTCTCAGACACCACTTATGCAACTCTTGCCAGGATAATAAGTGTCTCTAAAAGGGACCATGGGCGAGTTTTGCCAGTGGGCACAGCACAGAAGAACACGTCCGCATGGCAAGTGATCCAGAACCGCGCTGTTAGGACTGTTGCGCATCTTGGGCGTGGTGAGCACGTCACCACAGCTCGCAGTTACTACACTGGCATCCAGTTAAAGACCACTCACAGTTCAGGATCCTGAGGTGAGCCCATAAATGCCAGTCTGGGAAGGGACCGGTCCATCTCGAAGAGAGGCTACAAAGAAGTACCCTCCGGTCAAACCATAGCAACCTTTTACCAGTACCTCTCACGAGGCAGGAGAGAGCTGGTAAACGCTGCCTTGATTTTATTGCCCCCCCCAACTTTGGAATGGACACCTCCCTTTTTTCTTTTAAAAAAGCATTAAAGACTTTCTCTTTTTCTTCATTTGCTGATTTTATTGTGTTTCAGTTTCTGCCTTTTACTTGTCTGTTCTCTTTTATCTGGTATGGCATTGTCTATTTATACAGCGCCTATATACAGGCAAGTGTTTCAAAGCGCTGCTTTTATGCTGCTGATTTTTACCTTGCCTTTTCAGCTGGCATTTGCTATTGTGTGTGTTTTAGACTCTGATGTTTTATTCATTTTTATATCTTTGTGTTTGTCTCTGCTTTTTGTTTTTATGTATGTGCCCGTTTGCCTATGTGCCTAAATAAAATGCAAACAGAAATTGGTGGTGTGTAAGGAGACTGACCTTACTGCGCCTCCAGGGAAACTGGGAGCTACTGGGCACTTCAGCTGCACAACTGACCCTAATGTTCCAGAAAGCACGGGATTAGCGGACCTGGGATTCCCAGAGGCGGGGATGGCGTGTGTTCAGGGTATCAAGGGCTGCAGCCTGCGGGTGGACTTTATTCCTAACCTCAACGTCCACAGGATTCCTTCTTAAATAAAGGGGAGGGACATTCCAAGGGGTGGATGAGTTATATAATCTTCCATATTGGATGCTGGCACCCCTTTCCTTTGGAACACTATAACGCCCCAATATTGCCCGTGCAGAGAAGGAAAGGTGTATTCATCTGTGGGAGAATTTATTTTGCCTCAACCTTTGTCCATGCATTGTTCTGTTCTTTATCCAGGTGGCCCGGTGTCTGTGTAGACAGCGCTGGCGATTGGGCCGGCTCTCGCCGGATCCGAGATCCAGCACCAGATGTACAGCCAGATCTCGGGATCCAGCCAGTCGCCACAGGGGGCAAAAAAAAAAAAAAAAGCAGCCACGAGCAAACTGTAACTTCCTCTGGTGAGTCTGTGCAAGGGGTCACCAGAGGAAGTAACAGTCCTCAGCCACGACCCAGTTTATTTATTTATTTATCCAATGTTTGCGGAATTATTATTTTTTGATGCAATGATTGTTGGATACCTGTATCCGACAAACATTGCATAAATAAATTTACAGGTATCCGACAAACATTGCATAAATAAATATACAGGTATCCGACAAACATTGCATAAATAAATATACCTGTATCCGACAAACATTGCATGAATAAATAAATAGCCCTACTAACATTGAAACTATCAGGATGGAGCCACCCACCTGCTTTGAGAGGGGAGATGCAGGAGCTGTGCAGGGTTGGGTTCAAGTAAAAGAAAACATTGCTGACAGCGAACAGAAATCACCCTGTTTGAATAGTACCCAAGGGGGAGTTTTTTTTTAATATAATGGGAAGCAAATTGTGCGTTTTAAAGAATATTTACTCAGCAACACCGGTCAAAACTATTTTCTGCATAGTGAAGTAACTCATCACCAGTGCCATGGAAGTGGTTTGAAGTGGAATTGATGTATAGTTTGGAAAAGAAGCAGCATGAAAGATATAGTGGCTTTTTAAACTATTATTTTCGACATTTCCTTTGATCTGAGGTCAACTGCCAGCTCCGCCCCCTAAACCCCGCCTCCTCGGGCACCACCACTCCTCCAAACTCCCCCCCCCCCCCCCCCACCCCAGCCTTTCTGGGACCCCCCACCAATTATTTTCCATTTCCACCACTGTGTGTACACATGTATTCATGTATGAATGCATGGTATTTACACATGGCAAAGAAAGCTGGGAAAGACTCAGCTGCTTTACAGAAGAATGGGGGAAAATGGAGAGACTGGGCCAGGCAATTGTGCATCGGGTGTTATTCCAGAGTTTGGGTGTGTAGCAGGAGAGACTAGGCCAGGCTGATGTGCATCGGGGTGTTATTCCAGAGTCTGGGTGAGTAGCAGGAGAGACTAGGCCAGGCTGATGTGCATCGGGGTGTTATTCCAGAGTCTGGGTGAGCAGCAGAAGAGACTGGTCCAGACTATTGTGCATCGGGGTGTTATTCCAGAATCTGGGTCTGTAGCAGGAGAGACTGGGCCAGGCTGATGTGCATCGGGTGTTATTACAGAGTCTGGGTGAGTAGAAGGAGAGACTGGGCCAGACTATTGTGCATCGGGGTGTTATTCCAGAGACTGGCAGCCATCAGGGTATTATTCCAGAGTCTGGGTGAGTAGCAGGAGAGACTGGCCAGGCTCATGTGCATCGGGGTGTTATTCCAGAGACTGGCAGCCATCAGGGTGTTATTCCAGAGTCTGGGTGAGTAGCAGGAGAGACTGGCCAGGCGGATGTGCATCGGGGTGTTATTCCAGAGGCGAGCAGCCATCAGCATGTTATTCCAGAGTCTGGATGTGTAGTAGGAGAGACTGGGCCAGGCTGATGTGCATCGGGGTGTTATTCCAGAGACTGGGTGAGCAGCAGAAGAGACTGGGCCAGGCTGATGTGCTTCAGGGTGTTGTTCCAGAGGTGGGCAGCCGTCAGGGTTTTATTCCAGAGACTGGGTGAGTAGCAGGAGAGACTGGGCCAGACCGATGTGCATCAGGGTGTTATTCCAGAATCTGGGTCTGTAGCAGGAGAGACTGGGCCAGGCTGATGTGCATTGGGTGTTATTCCAGAGTCTGGGTGTGTAGCAGGAGAGACTGGGCCAGGCTGATGTGCTTCAGGGTGTTGTTCCAGAGGTGGGCAGCCGTCAGGGTTTTATTCCAGAGACTGGGTGAGTAGCAGGAGAGACTGGGCCAGTCCGATGTGCATCAGGGTGTTATTCCAGAATCTGGGTCTGTAGCAGGAGAGACTGGGCCAGGCTGATGTGCATCAGGGTGTTATTCCAGAATCTGGGTCTGTAGCAGGAGAGACTGGGCCAGGCTGATGTGCATCGGGTGTTCTTCCAGAGGCGGGCAGCAATCGGGGTGTTATTCCAGAGTCTGGGTGATTAGCAGGAGAGACTGGGCCAGGCTGATGTGTATCGGGGTGTTATTCCAGAGACTGGAAACCCCACTTTTGGCAGATCATTTGACGACTTTGCAAGGAGTATGTGACTAGGATGTGATTAGGATGTGGCTAGGATATGGCTAGGATGTGACTAGGATGTGACTAGGATGTGATTAGGATGTGGCTAGGATGTGGCTAGGATGTGATTAGGATGTGGCTAAGATGTGATTAGGATGTGACTAGGATGTGGATAGGATGTGACTAGGACGTGGCTAGGATGTGGCTAGGACGTGGCTAGGACGTGTCTAGGACGTGTCTAGGATGTGTCTAGGATGTGACTAGGATGTGGCTAGGATGTGGCAAGGGTGTGGCAAGGGTGTGGCTAGGGTGTGGCTAGGGTGTGGCTAGGATGTGGCTAGGATGTGGCTAGGATGTGACTAGGATGTGACTAGGATGTGGCAAGGATGTGGCTATGGTGTGGCTAGGATGTGGCTAGGATGTGGCTAGGATGTGGCTAGAATGTGGCTAGAATTTGGCTAGGATGTGGCTAGGATGTGGATGTGACTAGGATGTGACTAGGATGTGGATGTGGCTAGGATGTGGCTACGATGTGGCTAGGATGTGGCTAGGATGTGACTAGGATGTGGCTAAGATGTGACTAGGAAGTGGATAGGATGTGGCTAAGATGTGGCTAGGATGTGACTAGGATGTGGCTAGGATGTGGCTAGGATGTGACTAGGATGTGGCTAAGATGTGACTAGGAAGTGGATAGGATGTGGCTAAGATGTGGCTAGGATGTGACTAGGATGTGGCTAGGATGTGGCTAGGATGTGACTAGGATGTGACTAGGATGTGGCAAGGATGTGGCTATGGTGTGGCTAGGATGTGGCTAGGATGTGGCTAGGATGTGGCTAGAATGTGGCTAGAATTTGGCTAGGATGTGGCTAGGATGTGGATGTGACTAGGATGTGACTAGGATGTGGATGTGGCTAGGATGTGGCTACGATGTGGCTAGGATGTGGCTAGGATGTGACTAGGATGTGGCTAAGATGTGACTAGGAAGTGGATAGGATGTGGCTAAGATGTGGCTAGGATGTGACTAGGATGTGGCTAGGATGTGGCTAGGATGTGGCTAGGATGTGACTAGGATGTGGCTAAGATGTGACTAGGAAGTGGATAGGATGTGACTAGGATGTGGATAGGATGTGGCTAGGATGTGACTAGGATGTGGCTAGGATGTGGCTAGGATGTGACTAGGATGTGGATAGGATGTGGATAGGATGTGGCTAGGATGTGACTAGGATGTGGATAGGATGTGGCTAGGATGTGACTAGGATGTGGCTAGGATGTGGCTAGGATGTGGCTAGGATGTGACTAGGATGTGCATTCATTGGAGGCACGCTCTGAATCCCAGAATACCTCACTCCCCAAAATGGCAGGAAGACTGGGGTACGCAACGAGGACAGCCACACGATTCTGATGGGGCGACCCAGGTGTGGGGGCTGGTGGCGACTGATGAGGGGTAGGAGACTGCCACGTCCAACAGTGGAAGGGCAGGTTCCCCCATATTGGCTGAACCCCAGAGCACTGTAACACACACTTATGGCAAACGGTATGTCTTTTCCCTGCACACAGCAGCAGTCCAGGAGCCGCGCCGCTCCTCAAGTCTCTTTTTAAGTGCTCACCTTCCAACCCAGACATGAAAGCTGGATGTCTTCACACAGCTTAGCCTATCAACGCCAGTTTAAATACTATCTTCCATGAAAAATCAGATGCCCGGTGTTCAAATCCACCTGCCGCTTCAGATGCCTCTAAGTGTCTGGGTGAAACACGTGGTGTCGCTCAGGCACGCGGGCGCGGATCATCGGGGGACCTGGAGGAACATTAAAGCCAGGATAAGGCGGGCGCGCTCGCGTGTGTGTGCGTGCGGGCGTGCGTGCGTGTGTGCGCGCAATATATACTTGCGCCCAACTTGCATTTGAAAGGCCTGCATTTGTGGAACGCCAGGAGTGGCGGAGAACAGACAAAGAGGAAGTAGGGGGACATAACCCTCCATATTGCTCTTTTTTGGGGGAGAGTAAGACGTTTAGAGAGCAGAGTTGCAACAGCGATCGGGTAAAAGGCTTCAGCAATAGGGACACACTTTGATCACACATTAGGTTTGCATTTGTAAGGACAGTGATAGAGGGGCTACAAATAGTTACAGGTGGGGGATTCAGGTTAGAGAGGGAAAGGTGCTGCCCAGTATTTGTTGGTGGGTCTTCAGCTCTGCTATATTCCACACACTCCTACCTTCTTAACTCCATTGTTGAGTCCATGGGGCAGTTGAGGCTCTGCTATTGAGAGAACCATGTGGGCAGCGTTCTGCAGCCTCTAGCTCTGTCATAGATGACCGAGCCTGCTTGCTCAGGATATGAGGCTGGAATAGAGGACTAAGCCTGCCTGCTCAGGATATGAGAGCTGGAGTAGAGGACTAAGCCTGCCTGCTCAGGTTATGAGAGCCGGAGTAGAGGACTATGCCTGCCTGCTCAGGATATGAGAGCCGGAGTAGAGGACTGCACCTGCTTGCTCAGGAAAAGACAACTTCCACAGAGGACTAAGCCTGCTGGCTCAGGATATGAGAGCTGGAGTAGAGGACTGAGACTGCGTGCTCAGGAATATAACAGCTGCCATAGATGACCGAGCCTGCTTGCTCAGGATATGAGAGCTGGAGTAGAGGACCGAGCCTGCTTGCTCAGGAAATGACAGCTTTCACAGAAGACTAAGCCTGCTTGCTCAGGATATGAGAGCTGGAGTAGAGGACTGAGCCTGCTTGCTCAGGATATGAGAGCCGGAGTAGAGGACTGAGCCTGCTTGCTCAGGAAAAGACAGCTTCCACAGAGGACTAAGCCTGCTTGCTCAGGATATGAGAGATGGATTAGAGGACTGAGCCTGCGTGCTCAGGAATATAACAGCTGCCATAGAGGACTAAGCCTGCCTGCTCAGGAATATAACAGTTGCCATAGAGGACATAGCCTGCTTGCTCAGGATATGAGAGCTGGAGTAGAGGACTGAGCCTGCTTGCTCAGGATATGAGAGCTGGAGTAGAGGACTGAGCCTGCTTGCTCAGGAAAAGACAGCTTCTACAGATGACTAAGCCAGCTTGCTCAGGATATGAGAGCTGGAGTAGAGGACTGAGCCTGCTTGCTCAGGAATATAACAGTTGCCATAGAGGACAGAGCCTGCTTGCTCAGGATATGAGAGCTGGAGTAGAGGACAGCAACTGTTTACTTAGGAATATAACAGCTGCCATAGAGGACCGAGCCTGCTTACTCAGGATATGAGAGCTGGAGTAGAGGACAATTCCTGCTTGCTCAGGAATATAACAGGTACCGTAGAGGGCCAGGCCTGCTTGCTCAGGATATGAGAGCTGGAGTAGAGGACTGCGCCTGCTTGCTCAGGAATATAACAGCTGCCATAGAAGACTGACCCTGCTTGTTCTGGATATGAGAGCTGGAGTAGAGGACTAAGCCTGCTTGCTCAGGATATGAGAGCTGGAGTAGAGGACACTGCCTGCTTGCTTAGGAATATAACAGCTACCGTAGAGGGCTGGGCCTGCTTGCTCAGGATATGAGAGCTGGAGTAGAGGATTGAGCCTGCTTGCTCAGGGGTATAACAGCTGCCATAGAGGACTAAGCCTGCTTGCTCAGGATATGAGAGCTGGAGTAGAGGACTGAGCCTGCTTGCTCAGGAATATAACAGTTGCCATAGAGGACAGAGCCTGCTTGCTCAGGATATGAGAGCTGGAGTAGAGGACAATGCCTGCTTGCTCAGGAATATAACAGCTACCGTAGAGGGCGGAGGCTGCTTGCTCACAATATGAGAGCTGGAGTAGACGACTGCGCCTGCTTGCTCAGTAAATGACAGCTTCCACAGAGGACTAAGCCTCCTTGCTCAGGATATGAGAGCTGGAGTAGAGGACTGCACCTGCTTGCCCAGGAATATAACAGCTAGCATAAAGGACTAAGGCTGCTTGCTCAGGATATGAGAGCTGGAGTAGATGACTGAGCCTGCTTGCTCAGGAATACAACAGTTGCCATAGAGGACAGAGCCTGCTTGCTCAGGATATGAGAGCTGGAGTAGAGGATAGCGACTGCTTGCTTAGGAATATAACAGCTGCCATAGAGGACCGAGCCTGCTTACTCAGGATATGAGAGCTGGAGTAGAGGACTGCACCTGCTTGCCCAGGAATATAACAGCTACCATAGAGGACTAAGCCTGCTTGCTCAGGATATGAGAGCTGGAGTAGAGGACAGAGCCTGCTTGCTCAGAAATATAACAGTTGCCATAGAGGACAGAGCCTGTTTGCTCAGGATATGAGAGCTGGAGTAGAGGACAGCGACTGCTTGCTCAGGAATATAACAGCTGCCATAGAGGACCGAGCCTGCTTACTCAGGATATGAGAGCTAGAGTAGAGGACATTGCCTGCTTGCTCAGGAATATAACAGCTACCGTAGAGGGCCGAACCTGCTTGCTCAGGATATGAGAGCTGGAGTAGAGGAACGCGCCTGCTTGCTCAGGAATATAACAGCTGGCATAGAGGACTAAGCCTGCTTGCTCAGGATATGAGAGCTGGAGTAGAGGACAGCGACTGCTTGCTCAGGAATATAACAGCTGCCATAGAGGACCAACCCTGCTTACTCAGGATTTGAGAGCTGGAGTAGAGGACATTGCCTGATTGCTCAGGAATATAACAGCTACCGTAGAGGGCCGAGCCTTATTGCTCAGGATATGAGAGCTGGAGTAGAGGAATGCACCTGCTTGCTCAGGAAATGACAGCTTCCACAGAGGACTAAGCCTGCTTGCTCAGGAAATGAAAGCTGGAGTAGTGGACTGCGCATGCTTGCTGAGGAATATAACAGCTGCCATAGATGACTGAGCCTGCTTGTTCAAGAATATGAAAGCTTCAATAGAGGGCTGAGTCGGCGTCATCATAAATATTAGATCTTCTGTAGATGACTGAGCCTGCTTACTCAGGATAGGAGAGCTGGAGTAGAGAACTAAGCCTGCTTGCTCAGGAATATAACAGCTGCCGTAGAGTGCGGAGCTTGCTTGCTCAGGATATGAGAGCTGGAGTAGAGGACTGCGCCTGCTTGCTCAGGAATATAACAGCTGCCACCGAGGACCAAGCCTGCTTGCTCAGTATATGAGAGCTGGAGTATAAGACTGAGGCTGCTTGCTCATGATATGAGAGGTGGAGTAGAGGACTGAGCCTGCTTGCTCAGGAAATGACAGATTCCACAAAGGACTAAGCCTGCCTGCTCAGGATATGAGAGCTGGAGTAGAGGACCGAGTCTGCTTGCTCGGAAAATAACAGCTTCCACAGAGGACTAAGCCTGCTTGCTCAGGATATGAGAGCTGGAGTAGAGGACTGAGCCTGCCTGCTCAGGATATGAGAGCTGGAGTAGAGGACTGAGCCTGCTTGCTCAGGAAATGACAGCTCCCACAGAGGACTAAGCCTGATTGCTCAGGATATGAGAGCTGGAGTAGAGGACTGAGCCTGCTTGCTTAGGAAATGACCGCTTCCACAATGGTCTAAGCCTGCTTGTTCAGGATATGAGCGCTGGAGTAGAGGACTGAGCCTGCCTGTTCCGGAAATGACATGTTCCACAGAGGACTAAGCCTCCTTGCTCAGGATATGAGAGCTGGAGTAGAGGACCGAGCCTGCTTGCTCAGGAAATTCCATCTTCCACAGAGGACTAAGCCTGCTTGCTCAGGATATGAGAGCTGGAGTAGAAGACCGAGCCTGCTTGCTCAGGAAAGGACAGATTCCACAAAAGATTAAGCCTGCCTGCTCAGGATATGACAGCTGGAGTAGAGGACCGAGCCTGCTTGCTCAGGAAATGACAGCTTTCACAGAAGACTAAGCCTGCTTGCTCAGGATATGAGAGCTGGAGTAGAGGACTGAGCCTGCTTGCTCGGGAAAGACAGCTTCCACAGAGGACTAAGCCTGCTTGCTCAGGATATGAGAGCTGGAGTAGAGGACTGAGCCTGCTTGCTCAGGAATATAACAGCTGCCATAGAGGACCGAGCCTGCTTGTTCAGGATATGAGCGCTGGAGTAGAGGACTGAGCCTGCCTGTTCCGGAAATGACATGTTCCACAGAGGACTAAGCATCCTTGCTCAGGATATGAGAGCTGGAGTAGAGGACCGAGCCTGCTTGCTCAGGAAATTCCATCTTCCACAGAGGACTAAGCCTGCTTGCTCAGGATATGACATCTTCCACAGAGGACTAAGCCTGCTTGCTCAGGATATGAGAGCTGGAGTAGAGGTCCGAGCCTGCTTGCTCAGGAAATGACAGCTTCCATAGAGGACTAAGCCTGCTTGCTCAGGAAATGACAGGTTCCACAGAGGACTAAGCCTGCTTGCTCAGTATATGACATCTTCCACAGAGGACTAAGCCTGCTTGCTCAGGATATGAGAGCTGGAGTAGAGGTCCGAGCCTGCTTGCTCAGGATATGACATCTTCCACAGAGGACTAAGCCTGCTTGCTCAGTATTTGAGATCTGGTGTAGAGAGCCACTATGATGTCTCGAGTGAGGGCAGTGTGTCCCTTTCATTTCAGATGAAAGAAAACAGTGATGATTGGGGAAAGGAGGAAAGCTGATTAGATCACTAAGCCCCTTGCTTCACTCAGGGAAGCTTTAGGCTCGGCCAGGAAACTCTTGTCTGGGTTGAGCGACCCGCCAAGACACCAATTTGAATTTTAACAATCGGCGGCTGGGCCGGCACAATTGTTGAAAATTCAAATTGGGGTCTTTTTTCACTCTGCCCGCACTCCCTCAGGCAGGACAGGGCTTGCCTTTTCACCTAGCTGCGCATGCGTGCGCACGCATGCAGTAGCAATGGCAAGCTCTGGACCCTGCCTGACTGCTGACCATCACCCCCGTGCCGGTATTTTGTGTGCACCTTTATGGTGCATTCTTCACTTCATTTGCCGTACCCGTAGCCGGCCCCGGCAGCAGCATTGCAGCCCTGTGTATTGAGGCCCTGTGTGTGTGCCAAGTGGGCGGACCCCAGGCAGCAGTGCTGAGAGAGTAGCCCAGGTATGGGGGCAGGGGAATATCCAGCATTGCAAGAGGGGGGGGCAGCCACAAAAAAATTCGTGCTACCCCCCCAAATGCAGTGCGTGCAGTTCCATACGGTCTCATTCGCGCCCCCACACCGATCATTCTTGCCCCAATCTCCTTTATTGGTAACATTATTGGCAGGTGGCATTATACACAACAACAAAAAATAAACTCTTGAATCATAACAGATGCAGGAAACTCATCTATTAGAGCTCTGTCCAGGCCTCTGGGCAAAATACATGCAAACCTCCTGCTTCGCACATGGATTGCACCAACAGAAATGACGGCACATAAATGGACATCGCAAGGAGCATCATCCGTCTTTGGTACTTGTAGGGACCATGGAAGTGACTTTATAATAAGTTGCCATAACTAAGCCCAGTGGCAAATAACGTTGTGGTGCGGAATACCTAAACTGCCCTATTATTATGTATGGAGCAACTCTACAGTCATAAGGCTTTTTTTTTTTAAAGAACACTTGACATATTAACATAAGCTATGAAGTGAATCCCTTACAGAGATGCAGATAAGACACAGTGATTAAATGATTTGCCCAGGATCACACACTTTGGTTAAATAGTGAAACCGGGATGTGGACAATTTAAGCAACTGAGAACATCTTCACAGGTTTAGTTAATATAGATAATTATTAAGGTCTTGCTTTGCATTCCATGTGCTTAAATAATGCTTTATTGATAGCAGTGCCTTGGAAGCAAAGCACATCACATAATATCCTTTCATAGTAAACTACGCTCTATGTACATTGTCATAGAAATATGTTGAGCAATTAGAGTATGGCTTCAGTTTTATTCTCCCCATTCTGCATGTTGCAAGAGCATCATGCAGGTTAATGTTAGCGTAACAAATCCCCTTTGGGTTTTAAAGCCATATTAATTTCATAAAGCCTGCAGCATTATGCACCCATCTCACTTCTGATCACTCCCTCCCATTCCCATTTCTAAAGGGCCATAAGCCCCCCGCCTCCCATCAGTGCCTAATGGCTCGCATTGAAATGCTCCGTTGACACAGAGCAACGTGAGAGCCCCTCTGCTGCCAGGAGATCTTTGGGGGATTGTCCTCATTGCAGGACACCTCTCCCGCTCAGAAAGGGTAAGGTGTCCTGCTGCCAGGACAATAAGCGTGCTGAGCAGGAATTTCTCAGCACACATTGTCCTGTCAGCGGGACACCTTTCCCTTTGAGCACCCTCATTGAGGTGCCGAATGGGAGAGCTGACCAGTCTGGCTCTCAAAACAGCCTCTTAGGGAGGCAGCTTGCCCTGCCTGCCCCCCTGCTCAGTATGCCGCTGTAGGGGGGACACAGGATTTCAGAGGAGGGGCCTCTGCCCCCCCTGTCACCACCCTAGCAACATCACTGCGTTGTTAGCTATGCAGGCCGAAGGTTGCAGACGGACCGTGTTACACATACAGGGGGACATGCTATGCAAATAAACAGACCTACTCCACTGGGCCTCCCACTTTAATTGAGACTGCAACCCCATGTATTTGTATTTGTGTATTTGTTCATTATTTATATCGCGCACCAAACCATGAGGTAACTGGGTGCTGGCAAAACTTCAGAGTTACATACATGGAGAAAATATGAAACAGTAGCATTTAGAAGGACCAATGGTTACAAGTAGGTCGGGCTCAGGGAGCATATACAACATAACATAAGCATAAGTGCAAACAGGCAAACATAACGAGGAAATTCAGGGCGGAAGGCAGTACGGATGAGGGCGCCTCATTGGAGAGGCTGGTTGCTCAACCAATGTTTGATTCCAGATTTCAATGATAGGAGGGAGGTTTCTTTTCTGTAGGTAAGGGGTCTAGAGTTCCAGCGTTTGGCTGATTGGACTGGGAAACTGGCTGCACCCGCGGGTGTTAGGTTGAACCTGGGTACTGCAAGGCAGTGGGAGAGGGCAGATCTGGTGGGGCGAGAAGATTGGTGCTTACAGATCATGTTGGCAGAATGTGAGTGCAGAGGCGGGAGAGTCCCACCCCACCCCCCCACAGAGCTGATGCCTCGGCTTGCTCATTTCTGCTTGGGAATTATTCTCTCTGTTGGGCCATAATGGACTACATTAGACCCAATGGTATTAAGGGCTCTTCTGTGGAAGCAACACAATTAATGGAAAAAGGTTCCCTCGACAAACGATGCGCATTTATTTATTCGCTCTCCTCATTTGTGAAGTAATCCGCTAAAAGGCCTGCGCGCGTCTGATAACGCCGCATTGTTTATTAAATGCATTGATGCGGGATTTGCAGACCCGCAGGGTGCGGACTGCTGCATACATGTGTAGGAAGGTGCAGCCAAACAATGGCCTTATTCTCCGAAAAAGAACAAACTTCTTGTGTGTTAACATGAAAGCATCCTGGCCATTTACTAATATTTTCATTTACAGTTTAGAAGAGGGTCTATAGTCTGGTCACCAGCAGAGAACCCTCAGTGCGCATGCGCTGTCCCTCGCTTGTGTTCACTGCAGGGAGTCGTCGAGGATCACACAGGAACATACAGTGGACACGTGGCCTGATCTGACATCTGCCAATAAAGAAATGAAACTGCTGGATAAACCAGTGCACCCACAGCCCATGAAAACAAGCATTGGCTATGCCACTAGTTTGGGCGTTTAGGGCTGTCCTTTGCATGAATAGGCCCCAGGGCGCGAAGAAGGGAGTGCAACGTTTCAAAGGAGGGTGCGATGAGGGGTTCAGGTGTAAATAGAATGAGAAGGGGAATCGAGCAAGGGAGGAAGCCATTGATAGAGGGCGCCATCGATGATGAGAAAGAGAATGAGAAGGGGAATAGACAAGGGAGGAAGCCATTGAGAGAGGGAGCCATCGATAAAGAGCAAGAGAATGAGTGGGGAATCGAGCAAGGGAGGAAGCCATTGAGAGAGGGAGCCGATGATGATGATGAGCAAGAGAATGAGTGGGGAATCGAGCAAGGGAGGAAGCCATTGATAGAGGGAGCTGATGATGATGATGAGCAAGAGAATGAGAAGGGGAATAGAGAAGGGAGGAAGCCATTGAGAGAGGGAGCCATCGATAAAGAGCAAGAGAATGAGAAGGGGAATAGAGAAGGGAGGAAGCCATTGAGAGAGGGAGCCATCGATAAAGAGCAAGAGAATGAGAAGGGGAATAGAGAAGGGAGGAAGCCATTGAGAGAGGGAGCCATCGATAAAGAGCAAGAGAATGAGTGGGGAATCGAGCAAGGGAGGAAGCCATTGATAGAGGGCGCCATCGATGATGAGAAAGAGAATGAGAAGGGGGATAGAGAAGGGAGGAAGCCATTGAGAGAGGGAGCCATCGATAAAGAGCAAGAGAATGAGTGGGGAATCGAGCAAGGGAGGAAGCCATTGAGAGAGGGAGCCATCGATAAAGAGCAAGAGAATGAGTGGGGAATAGAGAAGGGAGGAAGCCATTGATAGAGGGCGCCATCGATGATGAGAAAGAGAATGAGAAGGGGAATAGAGAAGGGAGGAAGCCATTGAGAGAGGGAGCCAACGATAAAGAGCAAGAGAATGAGAAGGGGAATAGAGAAGGGAGGAAGCCATTGAGAGAGGGAGCCATCGATAAAGAGCAAGAGAATGAGTGGGGAATCGAGCAAGGGAGGAAGCCATTGAGAGAGGGAGCCGATGATGATGATGAGCAAGAGAATGAGAAGGGGAATAGAGAAGGGAGGAAGCCATTGAGAGAGGGAGCCATCGATAAAGAGCAAGAGAATGAGTGGGGAATCGAGCAAGGGAGGAAGCCATTGAGAGAGGGAGCCATCGATAAAGAGCAAGAGAATGAGAAGGGGAATAGAGAAGGGAGGAAGCCATTTAGAGAGGGAGCCATCGATAAAGAGCAAGAGAATGAGTGGGGAATCGAGCAAGGGAGGAAGCCATTGAGAGAGGGAGCCGATGATGATGATGAGCAAGAGAATGAGAAGGGGAATAGAGAAGGGAGGAAGCCATTGAGAGAGGGAGCCATCGATAAAGAGCAAGAGAATGAGTGGGGAATTGAGCAAGGGAGGAAGCCATTGAGAGAGGGAGCCATCGATAAAGAGCAAGAGAATGAGTGGGGAATCGAGCAAGGGAGGAAGCCATTGATAGAGGGAGCCGATGATGATGATGAGCAAGAGAATGAGAAGGGGAATAGAGAAGGGAGGAAGCCATTGAGAGAGGGAGCCATCGATAAAGAGCAAGAGAATGAGAAGGGGAATAGAGAAGGGAGGAAGCCATTGAGAGAGGGAGCCATCGATAAAGAGCAAGAGAATGAGAAGGGGAATAGAGAAGGGAGGAAGCCATTGAGAGAGGGAGCCATCGATAAAGAGCAAGAGAATGAGTGGGGAATCGAGCAAGGGAGAAAGCCATTGATAGAGGGCGCCATCGATGATGAGAAAGAGAATGAGAAGGGGAATAGAGAAGGGAGGAAGCCATTGAGAGAGGGAGCCATTGATAAAGAGCAAGAGAATGAGTGGGGAATCGAGCAAGGGAGGAAGCCATTGAGAGAGGGAGCCATCGATAAAGAGCAAGAGAATGAGTGGGGAATAGAGAAGGGAGGAAGCCATTGATAGAGGGAGCCGATGAAGATGAGCAAGAGGAAATATGAGCGAGAAAGGCTGAGAGGGTAAGAAATAAGTCGAGAGTGTAAGGGAAAGAGTGAGAGGGGATAGTGAGAGTGAGTAAGGTGGGTGGGTGAATAGAGATGGTAGGGTGGGTGCAGGAATGAAGGGTATAGGCTGGGTGGGGCTAGATGGAGGGGGGTAGAGTCTGTGCTGGAGTAAAGAGAGAGGGCGTAGGGTTGAGTAGAGAAGGGGAGCAGGACGGATGGCAGTAGAGAGAGGGTATAGGATGGGTGTATGGGGTAGAGTGAGTGGGTAGGGCTGGTGGATGGGGTCGAGAGAGAGAGACGGGTAGGATTAGTGGATGGGGTAGAGATAGAGAGAGGGGGTAGGTATGGTGGATAGGGTAGAGAAAGGGAGGTAGGATTGGTGCATGGGGTGGAGAGAGCAAGGGGATAGGATGGGCAGATGGGGTAGAGAGACAGAGAGGGTAGGATGGATGGATGAGAGTAGAAGAGAGAGAGGCGTAGGACAAGTGGAAGCAGCAGAGAAAGGGGGTGGACAGATGGATTAGGTGTAGAGAGAATGTATTGGGTGCGTGTTGGTAGAGAGAGGGGGTAGGGTGTGTTGGTGGGGGCAGAGAGATTGAGGGTAGTATGGGAGGGGATAGAGAGTGGGTCTAGGGTGGGTGGGGGTACAGGGTATGGTGGGTGGGGATACAGAGGGTGAGGGCTTGGTGGGTGTGGGTAGAGAGAGTGGGGTAGGGTGGGGTAGAGAGAGTGGAGGTATGTAGATAGAGTGTGGTTGGGTGGGCATAGAGCAAGTGGGGATAGGGTGGGTTGATTGGGTCAGAGAGAGTGGGGGTACAGAGTGAGGGTGGGTGGGGGCACAGAGACTAGGGGTAGGGTGATTGAGGGGGTAAGGTGGGTGAGTGGGGGTAGGGTGGGATGGTTCAGAGGGAGTAGGGGTAGGGTGGTTGAGGAGGTAAGGGGGTGAGTGGGGGTAGGGTGGGAGGGTTCAGAGGGAGTAGGGGTAGGGTGGTTGAGGAGGTAAGGGGGTGAGTGGGGTAGGGTGGGAGGGTTCAGAGGGAGTATGGGTAGGGTGGTTGAGGAGGTAAGGGGGTGAGTGGGGGTAGGGTGGGAGGGTTCAGAGGGAGTAGGGGTAGGGTGGTTGAGGAGGTAAGAGGGTGAGTGGGGGTAGGTCAGTGGTGGCAGAGAGAGTCGGTTTGGGGGTAGGGTAGCTGGGGCTAGGTTGGGTGGGCAGGGGTAGAGAGAGTGGCGGTAGGGTGGCTGGGTGGAGGTGGCTAGAGCAGGAGTAGGGTGGGTGGGGGCAGGGTGGGGTAGAGTGAGTGGAGTAGAGAGTGTGGGGGTAGAGCGAGTGGAGGTATGGAGGGAGGGGGCAGAGTGGGGTGGCTCGGGGTAGAGTGAGTGCGGGTACGGGGGGTCAGTGGGGTATCCTGTTCACCGATGAATGAGCAGGGCTTTCACTCTTTTTTCATGTACCTTTCAAACCCAGGAAGGTCGAGCTCTTGGTCCCTTGGACGACCCTCCATGTCTGATCATCTCCCCCAGCCTCCATTCCCGGGGCGCGCCCATCTTACACCCTCGGGTCACCGTGCACTCCTGCTCAATGATACTCCAGAGGAGGGGGGTCTGCAACTCGGGGAAGGGCCTGCCTCGTGATGAGGCCTTCTCGCCCCTATCGCCGCCCCCCCTTCCCCCCACCATGCAAGGCTCAGGAGCGCGCACCCTGATCTCACTGCGGCATCTCTTGGGAGAGCTGCTGACACCCTCCCAGCCACAAATGAACTTCCTAAAATATTCTTAGACCACAGAATGTTCCCTCTGTTCATTATTTAATTGTCCTTCAATTGATTGCCCTGATACAAGTCGAGAGGGCAGAATAAAAGTAGCGCCTTGTGGGGGCACACGAGACGGGGTCGTTCCATGTAGCCATTAACCTTGATATGTTTGCCACGGGGTGAGGAATGCTGAGTGTCCAGGGGTGCAGGATGTGGCACTTATACTCAATGGTCAAAAGGATGCGTGCATCCCAAAGACATCCTGCCGGGTGCCCACACTCGTGGTATAAAATGTTTATGGTACCAGGTTACAATGCAAGCCAGCTCGCTGTAGTGTGGGCCACCTGTATGCGACCCGAGTGGCCCAGATGCAGGCAGCGGAGAGCTCTGAAGGCATCACCTGCCGGGGCCAGGCCAATCACTCATTTATCCTGGGAAATGCATACTTTGTTTGTTGTTATTGCAAACCTTTATTCGGCGTAAGCCTTTCGGTGCATCACACAGGATACAGCAGGGTACACTTATAACAATTAATAACATCATAAAACCATGTTACACATAAGGGAGTAAAAACAATCGAGTTTCGCTGTCAGTCTAAAGTCCAAGGTCAACAGCTCGCTGGAATGATATGATACTATTGGTTATTTATAACGAGCTTAATACCCAGAGGTTTCTAAGCGCGGACCCCCGGGGATCGAGCCTGTGGTGCTGCGTGTCGTCTTGCTTCCAAGGCGAGCACGTTGCCCCTGAGCTATCCTCCCGAGAATCCCTTTTAATCGCGTTAGCTGAGAGATCTTGCAGGTAGCAATATTGGGAATCAGTCTTGTTCTGGGAAGCAGTTAGCGCCCCACACTTATGCAGCACGTTGGTTCTCTTCAGCCATGCCCTGTGGATATACTTTGAAACAAAGCGAAGCACGTTCGCGTCCGCGGTCTTTTTGCAAAACTGCAGCGCGTCCCTGAGGGCAGAGACGTGAAACAGTCGGAACAGAGGTTTCAAGCACCTGATTCTGAGCTGCTTCAGATTTTCACTAAGTAGCACGAAGCGGGCAATGGTTCCTGCACCATCGCCGCACAGCGGGCAAACAGAGCTCCCGTTCCCACCCCACCTACTCGCACTGGCATGCAGCCTACCCGCAAGCTGATGAACAGGGCGCGAGCGTATGCTGGCTCGATTACGTTCAGGTAGTTTCAGAAACCCCTGCATCTGCTTCAGCTCTAGGCAGCTAGGCCCAGAGGCTAGGGCAACTGAGGTGGCCATTACCCGAGTCAGCGTATACCTCTGGCAAGCTACCTTCACCCGATCCTTCACATCTCCCTCCATGGATCGTGGGTCATGCCAGTATGCAGATGGTCCCAAAGAGCAAGCGGATCCTATGCCAGCCCCCCAGCACATTACACGCTCCAGGGCCCCACAGTATGTCCCCAGCTCCTGGCTGCCCCACGCCCGGACCCAATAGTACACCGGTCTAAGTCCTGCTTCTTCACCAATAGGGGGGAGATCACACTCCATACTGCTGATGGTGGTTGGGGAGCTTTGCAGATGGTGCAGGATTGCTTTCTCTGAGACTGTTAGAGATGCTCTGTCAGTATACCCTCAGATCTCGGCCCCATACATCACTGCGGCCTTGGCCTGTGCCTAATGGACCCCTGCCATGCCTTGGGTGGTCGCCTTTAGTGCCCCACTGATTTTCTGTAGTGAAATGTATTCATGTTGAAAATGGAGTTACTTGAGTTGCTGGGCTACTGAGCTACTAAAGGAAATTGGGGGCCCATGAACCAGTGGCCACGGTAGCTAATTGATTTAATCTGATCTGGCGTTGAGTTTACTGGTGCCTAACTTAGCTGACCATTTACTATAGCACAATTACCCTTTTGGGGGCCATCACGGAGGTGGTAAAGGGCATTAAGGGTATCTGCCCACTCTTGCCACGTCACACACAGAGCGTCAATTAAAATAATGTTGATGCCAATCATAAGGTAGGAAGGGTGGCGGTAGAGTGAGTTGGAGTAGGGGGATGGGGGCAGAGTGGGGTGGATGGGTGGTAGAGTGAGTGAGGGTACAGTGAGTGGGTGTAGGGGTGTTGGGGGCAGAGTGGGTGGGTGGGGGTCCTGTGAGTAGGGGTGGCGGGGTGGGGGCAGAGTGGGGTGGATGGGTGGTAGAGTGAGGATAGAGTGAGTGGGGTAGGGGTGTTGGGGGCAGAGTGGAGTGGGTGGGGGTAAGGGGTGGGGGCAGAGTGGGGTAGGTGGTGTAGAGTGGGTGGGGTTAGGGCTGTGATATTTTACACACACGCACACAGTGCAATATAGCTGATCGTGTGCGTGTGTGTACACACTCGCACACAGACCAGCACGTCGCACATTCCTGTATATGACCTCATGAAATGAATATCTAAACTGTCTTAATTGTGCGGACGTTTTCTGTGTATCTTTGAACTGGGCATATGCAAATGTTGCATACAGTGGTGGAAATGGAAACAATGTGAAGGGGGGTCCCACAAGGGGTGGGGGGAGGAAGTTCCAAGGGGGTGGAGCCTGCAGTTGAACTCCTCTCAAAAGAAAATGTCAAAATAATAGTTTAAAAATTGTGCACTTTCTTCCATGCTGCTTCTTTCCAAACTCCACACACTGTACATCAGTTCCGATTTAAATCACTTCCGTGGCAGTAAGAATACTGTTGGTAATGCAGTGATTTTTATTACATTAAGGGATCCATAAACAGCTCTACAGTAGAAGGATAGCAGGAAAGCTCAGCAGGTTGAGTGACTGTTGCTGAGAGGCTATATATTCAAAAGTGGTTGCTAATCGTATTCATTTTTGCAATTCCTTATAAAAAAAAAAAAACAAGTGCTATAAACTATGTTTGGCCAGAGCAGGGTTTGGGATGGTCACTTTCATATATTCAGGGCAGGAGTATTTCTGCTGCTGCAGTGAAAATCAAAAGTTGGCACCCACGAACCCACAGTTTAATTTCCTAATAACTGCTGTGAACAGAACAGACGCATTTATTTGTGATTAAGCAGTTTGACAATCTTATCAGTTTAACCCCTCCTTTAGCACTGCTTGCCTTTCATAAACGCCAGTCTAACACTTGACTCCCCGACACAGGGGACCACAGGTGCAGGGCCGGCCTAAGGGGTAGTAGCGCCCTGGGCGGATTGCGCCCCCCCTTCCCCGCGAACCCCTGGTCAAACAGGGGACATGGCCACGGAGTGACACATTTTTTTTTTTAAACCTCGCTCCTGCGAGGAGGCAATTCTAGGAATAGGGTGCATTAGCCCTCTATCGTTCCTAAAAGCGCCCCGATGCCGCGGGCGCATTGCCTAACAATGAGGCGCCTGCAACCACTATGCCAGCTCGGGGGAGCCCTTGAAGGACTCCCCCGAGCTGGCGTGGCGGGGTCTAATGACGCCCTACCGGGCGCGGCGCCCCGGGCAGTCGCCCGGCTCACCCCCCCTAAGGCCGGGCCTGCACAGGCGACCTCATTTCCCAGCCCGTCTGGCCCTGCACACATAGTACCAGTTGGAGCACTGTGCTCCCTCTAATGCCCCCCAGCAACGAGGGAGCTGGTGCAGGGCCCAGAGCTCCAGGTGAGCATCAAAGGGCGCTTTGTGCCCATTATTTGCCATTGCTGAAGAGCCGCCCGTCTGGCCACACACACTCCAGCAACAGGAGGGCACTCAGTTGGTGTGTGTGTGTGTGTGTGTTTGTTCCTGTGAATTGGGTCCCCTGCTGTTGTTGTATTGTGTGTGGTTAGGCGCTGCATAATTCTTTGTTAGGCGCTGTGAAACCTTTCTCCCTGTCCCTCTGTTCACTAATTGACAGTCAATTAGTGAACCAAGGGACATATTGAAACGTTTTTTCGGTGCGCCCTCGCCCCTCCCTCTCTCCCCCTCACTCCTGGGGGATGGGGCGAACCGAACAATCTCCCAGAGGCCTTTGGGTGGGTTGTTGGCCAGGGCTGAGGCAAAGGCAAGCAGGATCCCCAGATCTCGGATCCGGCGAGAGCCAGCCCATTGGCCAGCGCTGGTCGCATAGCGATAGGACAGTTGTATGCAAAGTTGCCCTTTGCCGCGCACGCCGATTAGCGGTAAAAAGAGATTAGATGCTGCCCATTTAGGGGGCTACCTGCGATCCTGTCAGATATTGTATACCCTCACTTGACCTGAGTGCAGTTCCCTTATTTTTAAACTTCACCCAGTCTCTGCGGCCCATCGTTAAAGCCGGCAGTCCCCCATTGGTGGGTAGGAGGGGACGTAGGCCCGCTCTCCTATGCCACGCTCCCAACCATGGAGCCGTGAGTCCTCTGCCCCGGGCTTGCTCCTGTCTGGCGGGTGAAGGGGATGGTCTCGCTGTCTGTTACCGTTCTCTGTGCCTTTAAGGCACACGCCCTCCAAGTAAGGGGGCGTAGTTGATGACGTTGGTTTGGAGGGAGGAGTGTTGGCGGGGGTACTCATTTATCAACCTCAGCAGGATGAAAGGCTGAGTTTACCTTGCCGGGAGTCGAACCTCCAACCTGCCGATCACACACACACATAACAGCAGCGTGCTCTCAACCCATTGAGCTATCTTAATGGCTATAGCTATCAGAAAACCAATCACTCGAGAAACAAACAGTCACATGCTGCTGGCCACAGCCCAGGAGCCTCAATGTAATTTTTTTAAAGAAAAAAACGCTTTTTAGTTAATTTTTTGAGGGGTGGCAAGGGACAACACAGGGGTAACAAGGAAGACCTCAGGGAACGCAGGCACGACCCTTGGTGACCCCTAAATGACACCCCTGGATTTAATATAAATACAACAAGGTCATTATTGTTCAGTAATCATTCTTTGCACTCTAAAGTGTGATGGTTTAGCTCTTGCTGGTAAACCCAAACACCCGCCCCCTGAACAACTCTCGTTAGAGATATTTAAGAGACCAGTGATGCCATCTAGGCAGTGCTCAACCTTTTGTCGACTTGAATGAAATACTGCTTGCTATGCCCTGTTCTGAAGTGGTCTTGTGTTAACCACATACAGATTCTGCAATTGTGCAATTTTGTAACAGTGCAAAACCTTGGGAGCTTTCAAATCATCGTTTATATATTTTGTTTTGTAAGTCACCAACTGTGAACGCAGTCACTTCACAGTATAACACCCTACAGGAAAGACTAAGTGAAAGGAGTCCAGTAGGACAACTTACTTGACTTTGAAAATATTCCGGTCACCAAAGCGCATGGCAATCGGATGCGTACATATCACCAGTGTGAGCTATCACAAAAACACATGGCAACCGAAGCAGATATTGCACAAGCTTGAACCGGTCACCAAAGTGCATGGCAGCCGAATGCAGATATTGTGCCAGTGTCAGCCGGCTACCAAAGCGCACGGCAACTGGATGCGTAGATTGTGCCAGTGTCAGCCGTCACCAAAGTGCACGGCAACCGGATGCGGATATTGCGCCAGTGTCAGTCGATCACCTTAGCACATGGGAACCGGATATGGATATTGCACCAGGGTCAGATGGTCACCAAAGCGCAAGGCAACCGGATGCATATATTGCGCCAGTGTGAGCTTGTCACCAAAGCGCACATCAAACGTATGCAGATATTGCGCCAGTGTCAGTCGATCACCTTAGCACATGGGAACCGGATATGGATATTGCACCAGGGTCAGATGGTCACCAAAGCGCAAGGCAACCGGATGCATATATTGCGCCAGTGTGAGTTGTCACCAAAGCGCACATCAAACGTATGCAGATACTGCGCCAGTGTCAGCTGGTCACCAAAGCGCATGCAACCAGATGCGGATATTGTGCCAGTGTCACCACGTCACCGAAAAGCACGGGAACTGGATGCGGATATTGCACCAGTGTCAGACAGTCACCATAGCACATGGCAACCAGATGCGGATATTACACCAGTGTTAACCGGTCAACAAAGCGCACAGCAACCAAATGCGTATATTACGCCATTGTGAGCTTGTCACCAAAGCGCACAGCAACCAGAAGCGAATATTGCGCCAGTGTCAGCCAGTCACCAAAGCGCACAGCAAGTTAGCAACCAGAGGCGGATATTGCGCTAGTGTCAGCTGGTCACCAAAGCGCATAGCAACCGGATACATAGATTGTGCCAGTGTGAGGAGCAATGAGTGGCAGTCTCACAAGCACCCTGAAAGATTGACCTTAATCAATTCTCTCTGCCAATCCGGACACCCATAGATGTATGGCCACTCATAGGAGGGTGCTTTTATGCACTTAGTTTAGTAACTCAATGAATAAAGCATTGCAACACAAGTCTTGTTTTCATGAACTCTTTCCTTTCATGCTTTGTAGCACATTCTTGGAATAAGATGCCACGATTCGACGCTTTTTCCCTGTTTTTGCTCCTTTGGTCCTGGGATATTTTCTTTTGGGATTGTGTGGAGGGACTTCTGGCAGCATGGAGGAGAAGAGTACCATGATGAGCTGATGAAATGCGCGGGCAGTTTTGCTGTTTTTCTCCAGCTGTGTATGGGTACTTTTATTGCATTGGACTTTAATGTATACACTTTTTTGACATGTTCTTATCTAATTTTCTCTTTGCCAATGTTTCTGTGCTGCATTACATGTATTGATAGATCAGCAAGGACTATCGAGGCTTAGTACCACCAAGAATTAAATCCGCCAGTCACAAAGTCAAAGTTATGAATATAACTTTATTTTGCACAGATTCAAATATCAAAACAGATAGCTATCTGGCTCCCAAGCGCCTCGCACTGTGTACCAGCAGACACTGTGAGGGGAGCGAGTACTGGTCATCACAAAGCATGCAGTATTTATACACAGTCCTAGTCATAGCCCAGCCCTCCGCCAAACTAAGAAGTTACAAATTTGGGTATGTGCCCAGTTCACATAACATATATAACAATATTAGTATACACTTTTGACATGTTGTCCTATCCTTGAAGATTCAATGGTGATGTTGGTTCTCCAGCTTAGGTTGATCCTGGTTTCAAGAAACAAATTCAATAGCTTATGGCTAAGGCACATAGTTTTAGTTTGTCTACCATTCAGTTCTTATGTTTGAATATGGCTGATGCTATTGATGCAGACAACACTTTAATTTGAAGTTCACTTTGGCACCAAGGTTCCTTAAACATACTGGCACACTTTGTTGTATCCAGCTGTGTAGATCTTTCCTTGTTTCTTGAACTTTAGGATAAGTCCTGTTCCAAGAAATGCACAAAGGATTTCTTCCAAAACTCACAGCATTAGTTACTTTGCATTGTATGTCACTGTTTGAGGGAGGATGAGTCTTTAGACATAGATTTTTTTTTTTTTTTTAAAATCTGTTTTATTATTTTCATTGTGTCATCAACGTGAACATACACAAAAAACAAAGTGCAATCACACCCATCCCACCCTCCCCCCTCCCTATCCCAACTTGTCCGGGCCCAAACGTGTTACACCACCAGTTCATCCACGTGATTGTTGTGGGTCATCTGTGTCATCGCCAGAGGAGCTTCCCATGTTGGGGCTGAACAGCGTAACCGTTAGCTCCACCCATTGTAGTAGGTCGTCTGAGGTGTCCTGCCTTTGTTGGCACTGCGCCATCTCCCAGACCGCTGTCTCTGCGTTCGTCCATTTGCGGAGGTCTTGCCACCAAGTCAACAAGCAGGGGGCCCGCGGGCGCTTCCAATTCATTGCAATGCGTCTCTTCGCCAGTATATACATTAGGTCTTTTAGTTTATTGAGTGGTCTGTTCTTCTTGCTTCTGGGGTATATGCCGAGGATGCATGCTTTTGGCGTATGAACTTCTAGGGTGATGTTCGCCTCGGCCACCTTGGCTTTGACCTGGGCCCAGAAAGACTGAATGGCGGGGCATCCCCAAAACATATGTATCATCGCCGCGTGGGCTTCGTTGCATTTGGGGCACCCAGTGGTCACAGCTCCACTAAATCTGGAGATGACGTCTGGTGTGAGATACGCTCTATTCGTAATGTAGAATTGGATGAGTTGGAACCTGGCATTCCTGGATACTTTCCTGTGGTATCCCATTATGGCCCCCCATTCATTGTCTTCGAATTGTGATCCTAGTTCCTGTTCCCACGCCGCCTTACACTGGAGGTTTCGTTGGGTGACGCTGTCTAGCAGTGTGTCATATATTCTTGAGGTCTCATGGCCACCCTCGGCCGCCCCGAGCAGGTCCTCAATGTGTTCGTGACCAGTATTTAACGGATCCGTTCTTTAGACATAGATAACACTTTGAATGAGAGTTCATTCTGACTACAAGGTCTCTTTGCACAGAACAAATAGTCTGCTCTTGGCAGCTCTAGTGTTGACATAGGCTCAAAGGTCAGTCTGCTCTGGCAGCTGAAACATGGTTAATCATTTCTGAACAGAGAGCAAGAGTCAGAATCAAAATGGCAGATGTTTTCCAAAATGGCGGCAAAGTCAATTCTGTCTAGATCTAGTTAAGCATAGGTTTTTAATACAAATGCGAAATGGCTAAGGCCAATGTTTATAATCAGGCAGTATTTATGCGAATATGGTTTAACAAAGCCTCCTTTTGGCCTAAGCCAAGAGCATAATTCAAACATTCTGACCATACGATGACCATGTATCATAATCAGAACACTCTGAGTTGCTCGATTCGAAAACATCAATTGCCATTAACTTGTTAATTGTTATTTCCTGCATTACTAAGGCATTGGTTGATTTTTCACGTATTTGTATCTTAGGTCCTTGTGTACCTACTGCTTGTGCACAACATCTTCCTATCATGAAACATATGACAGAGAGGCATTGTACACAACAACAACAGCAGAACAGGAGAATACCAAGAATCACCATTAAGACTGCAAAGATCTTCCAACCCGATGATCGTAACAAGTCCTAGAACAAGTCCCAGAACCAAGTACTAAGATTCCACTTTCCCTCTGGGACATGTAGAAGCCTCTCCATCAGGCTCTTTTAGTTCATCTGTCGGTGGCCCCTGACCACGTGGCCTACCTTGCTTGAAGGTAGCTTTGCCGTCCCTGCCTCTTATTTATGTTTCAGCGGAAGAGTGACAAGGGACTGGCTCAACGATGATTCCTTGTGGGCACAGCCGATGCTGTGCTGTAAGTCGGGTGCCTCGGACGCAGATCATACCTCAAGACTCCAGGTATGGCGTGATCTGCGAACAGCGTGGTGTTGCTTTCTGAAGGAAGTGATGAAGCAGAAGCAAGATTGCTCACTGGTGCAGAAAGATCCAAAAAGATCTTGAAGGCAAAGCAGCAGTCTCCCCAGGCCCCAAGGGCTCAGGAAGGATTTCCAGGACACCCTCAGTGTCAGTTAGATGTGGAACAGAGTGAACAATTTCCTTCTCTTCTCCTTTGTCGTGAGGCAGAGGAAAAGGTATCATCTTGATGTGCGTTGCGTGGACCCAGCGTCGTTTCCCTTCTACTCGTACAGCGGTCTGTGTAGCCAATAGGACTTGAAATGGTCCTTTCCAGCGAGGTGCGAGACAGGATGCTCTTTCAAATGCTTTAACGAGCACCCAGTCGCCGGGGTTTTGGAGTCGATGACCTGGCCCCTTGTATTTTACTGGGAGGGCTTCTCGCACCTGTTGATAAATAAAATAAAAGTTTTGAGTTAACTGGTCACAGTACTCAGAAAGAAGTACATTCTCAATATCCTTTAGTAACTTAGGCTCTGGTATCCTAAAAAGGCATAGAAGAGAGGCCTACGCTACCCCTTGGTGTTGGTGTTCCTTTCTGAATATTATGCTGTAGGCATACCATGTAATTTTGGACAAAACTCTCAGCAGTCTTTGGAATATTTATATTCACCCAGACAGGTTCTAACAGTTTACAAATCTTTTTGGCACATATATGAGTTGGACCATGAGCCATTGTCACCATAGCAATAACATAAGCATTGGGTAGCATCCATCTTTGATGTGCATTATCTATCCAACAACCTTCATCATCTAATCTTGCTAAACCCTCAGTCCATTTCTTAAGCTCTTCTGGAGTGGCATCAGCCTGAATGTCTTTTATACAATCAATTCCTTTATCTATTATACAAGTGTTAGTGACTTCTCTCATTATATACATTTCAGAATACAAATGAGTGGCAGTCTGTTTGGCTATCCTGTCAGCAAAAGTGTTTGCTCTCCCCACATCATCTGTTACTTTCTGGTGTGCTTAGCACTTCATTATTGCTAGTTGAGAAGGAAGCGCAAGTGCTGAGAGTAGCCATAATATCAAAGTGCCATGTTGTATCTTAGTTCCATGTGAGGTCAAGAAATCTCTTTCTGCCCATAATCTACTGAAGTTGTGAACCATTCCAAAGGCATACTGACTGTCTGTAAATATATTCACACTAAGCCCTTCGGAAAGTTCACAAGCTCGAGTCAATGCAATAATCTCTGCAGCCTGCACAGAGTTATGCAGAATTCTTTTGGTTTCCACAATAGTGCTTAATGTAGTGATGGCATAAGAAGCAGTGAATGTACCATCTGGAAGTTTTAAACATGAGCCATTGCAAACAGCTCCCCTTGTGGATCTTTAAATGGTGCATCATTTAAATCAATTCTGCCTTTAGTTTCTTGTTCTCTGGTATAGAGGCCGTCATGTGACATCTAGTCACTGCAAGCAATTTCTTGTGGAAGAGACAATAGTTAGGCCGGATTTAATGCACAACATCTCTTAATTTGGATATGCGGTGCAAATAGGATCAGCTCCTATCTTGTTAATCGTGCTGATGTGAGATGTAAAATACAAAAAAAAATATACAAAATGTTGCGTTTACGTTCTGTTTAATAGAATGTCTACAGAGTGAGGGACCATCACGGTTAGGGGGTGACCCAGAACCATTCCCTCACTTTGTTTTACAGATGCAGCGGCAGCAGCAACGCCACTCAAACATCTCGGCAAAGCGCATTGTACAGGGTCAAGCGTGGAGGAAAAAAACCTGCACAGTCTATTCTTCCCTCCATGCTCCTGCATCAACACAGCCAAAACACATCCATCACATTCATTCACATACAACATGAAGATCTTTTCATAATTTGGTGTGCCCAAAACCGGTGCTGAACACAACGCAGCCTTGAGCAGATCAAAAGATTTCTGACAATCCAAGTTCCACGATAAAGGCAAAGAAATGCCCTTCTTTGTCAATGTCAACATTGGTTTTATCATTAATGAGAAATTTGGGATCCACTGTCTACGGTACGAAGCCATGCCTATCAACGCTCTGGCTTCCTTCTGTGTATTTGGGACAGACATGCTAGAGATGCTTTGTATGCGTTCAGGTGTCAGTCTTCTTCCCTCCTTCGACAGGAGGTAGACTAAATAGGCGACCTCCTGTTGACAATATTGAAACTTTTTTAATTAACCCTTATGCCCATGTTCTGCTAGATGAGTATGCAGCAACACAGTGCCCTCCTTGCAAGCAACTTCAGAATCCGTAGCTAAAAGTAGATCGTCCACATTCTGTAACAACGTGCAAGTAGAAGGTAACTCAAGTATATCAAGCTGTTCCTTCAATGCTCTACTATAGATGCCTGGACTCTCAGTGTACCCCTGTGGCACACAAGTAAATGTAAATGAGCGACCCCCGAGGGTGAACGCAAACAAATATCTACTGTCAACATGTAGAGGAATACTGAAAAAAAAAACATCTTTAAATCCACAACACTAAAATGAGTAGTTGAAGCTGGAATCATTGTCAATATTGTAAGTACAAACGGAAACTGTGGGGCAACAACCTTGTTGATGGTACGCAAGTCAATAATAAAATGAAAAGGAATCACATTATCCCGTTTCTTATACACAGGCAAAATCGGACTATAACACACACTCCCTGCAATATCCTCAATCACTCCAATGTGTACAAGATCACAAGCAATACTCTTCACAGCCGGCACAACTTCAACCGAAATCTTATATTGCTGAGTAAGTGGTAGTTTAACACCTGGTTCCAACACATTTATAACTCGTTCAATTTGCCAAATGCCAACGTAATTGTCATTAACTGCCCATAGACATGTCAGAACCTTATCTAATTCAGATGGTAAAGGTCTAGACAAAAACTGTGAGAAAGAAGTTTGTTGAGATGAAATCGTTAAATGCACTCCATCCAGAGAACAGTAAATTACGGCATTCAATTCTTTCAACAAATTTAACCCCAATACATTTTCACCACAATTCGTCATCAAAATAAATGGACATGAATCGGTAAATGGCCCCAGTGCAATAGGTCCCGGCTGAGAGACCGAACTAACCACTGGTGTGCCAGAAAACCCTACATTAATGTTATTTTGCTCTGACAATGGAATATCTGGAACCCGTGAATGATCAATGGAACACTTCTGTGCTCCTGGATCTATCAAAATAGATACTTCCTATTACCCACCTTCATTTCTACATAGGGCCCTTTCTGATCGATGGGAATAGGTACTGGTTCTAGACTCTGCTTCGGGCTGTCCTAACGGAACAGTATGTTATCAAAGGCAAGCTCCTCAGAGAAATAAACAGTCGAAGGATTATCAAAAATGTTCCCACTGTTCCCACTATTGACACCATGTTGCTGAATATCCAGTGAAGATACCTGTTGGTTCTGAGTGAACTGACTTCTGCCAGGACCCTCTATCCCAGGACGGCCCCTGGATCATCTACCCATGGTACCATATGTGCCATTTGACCTCTCCTGAAGGATCGGGCATTGTGCTCACCAATGAACTACCTGTCTGCAAAATGCACATTGGTTCATGTGTACAGGACCCAGTTGCGCATTACTCTGTGGTGTAAATTGACCTCTAAACTGTGAATTCCCACCTCTGACCCCCTAACAATCTGTTGCAGTAGGACTTTAGTTTTCAAGTCTCCCTTCTTCTTTTCTATCCTCTCTTTTTCAGTATTGACTCCATTTTCGTAATACTGAGCCATGTGCAATACTTCGTACTGCGATTTAGCTTGCCAGGTGCTTTCAGAAGTCATAATTTGTGATTGGATTTCAGGCAACAATCCACACACAAATTTGTCTGATTCAGTACCTAAGTCCTGACTGCTAAAATCTGAAAACACTTGTTTGAATCGATTTAAAAAATTCGGTAGCACTCTCAGATTTCCGCTGTATGCAAGCTGTAAGCTTGTCCCAAACTATTCTTTTCTCTGGAACCAAAATTTTCAATTTAGTTACTATTCTGTCTGGCAGTGTCAATATCACCTGTGGCGGGTTCTCACCAGCATTCCTTTCTCCATCTATACGTACTAAGTTAACCCATGTGTCACCCAGACCTGCCTGATTATCTACAGTTCTAATCTGTTTCTATAAATCAGCAGGTAGGATCACAGGGAACATCAAATCTACATCACCCAGCGTGAAAACTGATGGATGCTAGACAGATTCAATTTCTTTATAAAATCCTGTTGGATTCTTCCTAATATCTGGAATTGTTTGTCTAATGGTATTCACTGCCTGTCTAGAAAATGGTACATGCTCAAACTGTGAGACATAGTGTGCTTCAATAGTAGTGGCTGGTGTGCCTGCCACGGCATCAGCTGGAATTTCTACTTTGGGAACAAATGTCGGTGGAACCTCCCTCATCTCAAATTGTAAAGCAAATCTAAACGCTTATTGAGCCACAAAGCTAAATCAAGTGACAAAGTAGCCAAAGCAGTATCGGGCGAAAATGCTCTCTTATAAATGACCATCAAATCTGTGGGACAACAAACCTTCCTCTTCATAAACTCATCTTGTAGATACTCTACCTTCTCCTGTAACACTTTCCTTTGCATAGCCGGAGCATTCTGACTAAACGTGTCATGCACTTCAATGGGAGGAATTGAAACATCCGAAATCCATCTAAGAGCGTCTCTTGTGCAAATGCGCATTTCTTCACTCACTGGTTTCAATGAAGGAAGAAACTGCTTCTGCACATTTGAGGCTTCCAATCTATTACTATCCAATTCATCTTTCTGTAACCGATCTAGATCCCTTTTAAACTCAAATACCTTCTCAACATGCTTATGTACTTTCTATGCAGTGTTTCTTGAGTGGGCAAAGACATTCAAATCCTGCAACCCCTGTGGGACATTCATCTCTGTTAAATCACTCCAAATATCAGCTAAATGCATTCCCATCCCCTCTATCAAAATAGCCTGTTCGGGAATACTTTGTTGAACAGAAATTGCAACTAAAACAGCTGATTCGTCACCTTCTTCTATACATGTCTTAGCCCATGCATACAATTCTCTATTTCTAGCTTTGGATACTGCGTTACGAGTCACTATTATTGAATCAGCACCCACTCCTTCAATCACTGCAAGTGGAGCAGAACCAATTGGAAAAGGAAATTCAGGCAAATCCTGTTCAATAGGTAGTGGAGACACTACCGCTGGCGGTGGAGATGGAATTAAGGGAACGGTAACTATCGGTAAGGGTGGAGGTGCAGGAGGGGGGACAACAACAGGAAGAGGAGCAACGACTGGAGGAGGAGCAATAACGAGAAGAACAGGAATAACAGGAATAACAACGGGAGGAGGTGCAACAGCAGGAAGAGGTAAAACAACAGGGAGAGTCACATAGGGAGGTGGTGCAGTATAAACAGTCCTACGCTCATTTCAAAGCTTATCGATTAGTTTGTCTGAGGCATGAAAGACCTGAGACAGATATATTTACTGTATCGCAAGTTGAAAAGCCCTATCCATGCTTCTAATAGATTCTGACTGTTTCTGTTGGTCATACAATAGTGCTTTCTCTGAGTTAGACATATGTCTACGTATGTGTTTCTCTTTACTCTTAAGTTGCTGCATAGCTTCCTTTCTCCAATTCCCAATTACATCAAATGCTGCAGGCCTGGCCTTTTTCTTTAACAATATAGACCCCAAATACTCTATACGAGCAATTTCAAAACTACCATGAATTGGCCACTCAAATTCAGAAGCATGTCTAGTTTGTCTGTGCCAAACATCGTTGAATACTATACTATCAAGGCCGTACTTACAGTACGTAGTACACGCCAGAGACCCCTCCGGTGGCGCCGGTCGGCCATATTCCAAAGATTGTCTGTATCATTTGGAATAAACCCCTGAAACAGGCAGACAATCTCCCAGGCATATAAGATCACTGGTGTTACCTGGCGTTGTTTGTACTTGCAAGTGCAAAACTGCAACCAAATATCAGGATACTTAGGAAGCGGGGCACGACTCACCTGATTACAAAGTCTAAGGTGGTCTGATCGGATTACTAAGGATCGACGTGGCTAGCGATTCCGGCAAAAATACCTGCCTCGATATGGGGACCCTTGTTAAGATGTCCTCTTGAACCGCTTGCTCACCGTTCAGGGATTCGATCGTGCAGTACTGTCGAGGTGTCACGTCTCATACAAAAAGGTTTCCCTTTCTCACGCTCCGATCCCGGTCTCGTCTCTGCGTCCTTGATTAGCGAGGGGACATCAATCTTGAGGGTGCCTGTTCGGGCGCCATCTGATAGATCAGCAAGGACTATCGAGGCTTAATACCACCAAAAATTGAATCCCCCTGTCACAAAGTCATAGTTAAAAATATAACTTTATTCTGCACAGATTCAAATATCAAAACAGATAGCTATCTGGCTCCCAAGCGTCTTGCAGTGTGTACCAGCAGAGACTGTGAGGGGAGCGAGTACTGATCATCACAAAGCATGCATTATTTATACACTGTCCTGGTCATAGCCCAGCCCTTCTTCAAACTAATAAGTTACACATTTGGGTATGTGCCCAGTTCACATAATAAATATAACAATATTAGTATACACTTTTGCCATGTTGCCCTATCCTTGAAGATTCAATGGTGATGTTGATTCTCCAGCTTAGGTTGATCCTAGTTTCAAAAAACAAATTCAATAGTTTATTGGTAAGGCACATAGTTTTAGGTTGTCTACCATTCAGTTCTAATGCTTGTATAGGGCTGATGTTATTGATGCAGAAAACACTTTGAATTGAGGTTCACTGTGGCTCCAAGGTTCCTTAAACATACTGGCAAACTTTGCTGTATTCAGTTGTGAAGATCTTTCCTTATTTCTTGAGCTTTAGGAGAAGTCCTTTTCCAAGAAATGCACAAAGGATTTCTTCCAAAGCACACAGCATTAGTTACTTTGCATTGTATATCACTGTTTGAGGGAGGATGAGTGTGTAGACACAGATAACACTTTGAATGAGAGTTCAATCTGACTACAAGGTCTCTTTACACAGAACTAATAGTCTGCTCTTGGCATCTCTAGTGTTGACTTGGGCTCAAACGTCAGTCTGCTCTGGCAGCTGAAAACATGGTTAATCATTTCTGAACAGAGAGCAAGAGTCACAATCAAAATGGCAGATGTTTTCCAAAATGGCGGCAAAGTCAATTCTGTCTAGATCTAGTTAAGCATAGGTTTTTAATACAAATGTGAAATGGCTTAGGCCAATGTTTATAATCAGGCAGTATTTATGCGAATATGGTTTAACAGTATGTGTCCTATTCTTGCAGCAAATAGGTATTTGGCATTCAGTATTTCCAGTGGTTTTAGTCATTGTGAGCTACACAGCATTTCCTTTTAACTTTCTGTACTATATATGTATACCATTAAATAATGTCCAAGCCTAGCTGTAGACAGGGGTTTGCACACAGGGGATTACACAAGAAGAGGTGGGGTAGCAGACGAGCCAGGCAGCTTAAGGAGAGCAAGATCTGAGGGGCTCTCCAGACAGAGAGAAGCAGATTGGGGTGATCAGCGATTGGCGAGATTTCTTTTTTGAAGTGATAGGCCCTGAACTGTAGGAATGGAGGGGGGGGGCAGTCTTATCTATGTTGGTAACTTGCTCCAGAGACAGCAGGAATAGCCTTTTTTTCCCCCTTTTTGCAGTTCTTTGTTTAATGTGTTTTCTGGCAGTGCTTGGTAATGTGTCTTCTAGCAGTGCCTGGTAATGTGGCTTCTAGTGATGCCTGGTAATGTGGCTTTTGGTGGTAAGTGGTAATGTGGCTTCTAGCGGTGCCTGGTAATGTGGCTTCTGGCGGTGCCTGGTAATGTGGCTTCTAGCAATGCCTGGTAATAGTGTGGGGTTGAGCACACCCGCTTCCTCCTTTTCTGTCACTCTCTGGCCGGCCTCTCTTGGCCCTCTTCCTGCTCCTACCTGCAAGGCTAAAAACCTTGGGGTCATCTTCGACTTCACACTCTCCTTCTCTCCTCACATCTCTGACATCTCTAAGAAGTCACACTACCAGCTACACCTCCTCAGAGGTTTTCTTCCTTTCCTCTCCTTCCCCCAGAAGCTCACTGTCTCCAGAGCTCTGGTTCTCTCTAGGCAGCACTATTGCAACATCCTCTTTCTAAATCTGCCTGCCTGTACTTTTCATCCTCTGCAACTCATCCAGAACAGGAATGTGAGACTTGTCCTTGGCCTCAAGCCCAGGGATCGTATCTCTCCAGGAATGAAAACTCTGCACTGGCTCCCAGTGGCTGCAAGGATTAAGTTCAAAATTCTCTGTATTGTCCACAAGGCCTTCTGGGGCCTCAATACTTTCAACTCCCTCTTCCTAAATATCTTCCCTCTCGAGCTCTTCGCTCATCCGCCTCCAACTCCCTCAGGGTCCATCGCTTCGCCAAGAAACAAGTTGGTGGTAGATCCCTCTCCTTGGCAGGGGGCCTTCCTCTGGAACAGCCTCCCTGCCTCCCTGAAACTTGAAGAGAACCATCTCAGGTTCCGGAAGCACCTCAAAACCTTCCTCTTTGGTTCTGCGTTCTCTCATTCTCTCCCTTGCTGAATTCCTGGCTGAATCTGCACTGTTGACTTGGCCACTCGCTGATCTCGGGCCCAGGTCCCCTCCCCCGCCAGGTACACACTTGCACTACCTCCCGGCCAACCCTGCACTTGGGGACTGTTTTATGTATCCCGACAGTCCCCCTCCAGCACTTGACACCTGATGTCAGCACTTACCCCTGCACTTGCCACCAGCTGGCCCTGCTTCTCTTATTGTTATTTATTCTTTTACCCCTTGCACTGCACTGTCCCCACCCCGTCCCACTCTGCACTTTTCCTCTTCCCCCTTCCTCTGCACTTGCGCGATCTGAATGACACCTGGCCTAGTAGGATCATTGGCCGTCCTCCCTTTGTTCCCCTCCCTGCCGCATCGCACCATGAAGCACTTGTATATAGGGGCGTTATAAATGCCATATCATATCATATCATTGATGGTTTGGAAATCGATATTCCTCTCTGGACCATTGTTACATTTGACTCGTAGATTGAATATATTCCTTCTTTTTCTGATCTCCGTATTCATTAATTTAATTAATTTGGTCATTTGTATGGGGGCCTTTTACCATAATTATTGTCTCAACCTGCTATTGATTGAACGCCCTCTGAGGGACCAGAGTCCAAATTTGGGAGAATCGGAGCTGCTATTATGCGTGTGTATTTCAGCCATTACAGTTATGTGAGGGGGTCGAGACCCTGCTAGTCACCCATGTCTGAATGGCGTGCCGATGGGCGCAGCGGAGGTAAACATTGTGGATTGTGTTTAAGGAGATAGAGAACTATGCAAGAAGCTACGTATCTTCATATCTACAAACATCTAATGTTGGGATCTGCACCACAGAGAGATGTTCATATAAATGCAGCGTGCATCTTGACCGCGCCACCCACCAACCTGCTGATGGCACCATCCGGCACAATTCCCAAACAATTCAGACACTTTCTACACGGATCGATGTGATGCTAACGAATGACATGACAGAGAATGCTTTTTTAATGAAACTTTTTTTTAACAAAAAAGATAGGTTTTTTGGGGTGTGGGTCCCCCCAAACCCCTTGTTTCCCTGTGGTTTTAAACCCACCCAAACCCCTCCCCACCACCTTTTACCACTTTACCCCACCCCCATATACATTTTAATAAAAAAAATACTTCTTTTTTGGTTATTATGGTTGCAGTAAAAAAGTCATTCTCTGTTTTCTATTCGCTAAAATGACTGTGGCGTACTTTTCATTTTAAGACCCCTGGAGTAATTTCATGGCTCACTCTGGAGAATTTTGTGTCTCAATGTGTTAATTTCACAGCTCACAGGGGCAATGTCATGGGTCACGGAGTCGTCGCTCTGTGATATGCTTTTTTCAACAATTATTGATGGCAGAGCTTGTTGACTCCAGAGACTGTGGTAATTCAGTAACAGCCCGGTCTAGGTGCTGCTTTCCTTTAATGGGCGTCCATTTGCTCCCCTCATCTTTGCTGCAAGAGCAGGACTTAGGGCCCGGTCGAGGCTGGGATACAGATGGCACCTCACTCAATGCACTCAGTGAGAGGCAGTGCCTTGAGAGTCACCGGCCTGCAAAGCCTTCTGGGAAACAGGAAGAATCCGGCCTGAAACCTCAAGACCAAATATACAGACGTCTACAATTCCACATAAATAGCTGCACTAGGACTATTTTACAAATCTGATTGACTGACCCACCATACGTGGGGGTGAATTACTGACCCATAAATAGTAGGTGTGTGTGCCCAAAGAACTAACCAAAAGGTTGACTGATATAGTAGCTATTCACTCTACATACTCCGTGTTTGCAGTATTCTAGATGATATTCCCTGATGAAGAGCTGTTGAACATGAAACGTGTTGGACAATGTTCTATCA
This sequence comes from Ambystoma mexicanum, assembly GCF_040938575.1. Taxonomy (NCBI): domain Eukaryota; kingdom Metazoa; phylum Chordata; class Amphibia; order Caudata; family Ambystomatidae; genus Ambystoma; species Ambystoma mexicanum. The sequence goes on from NC_090932.1 coordinate 1,683,304,542, forward strand.
TCTGGTCTATTTTACAAACCTTCACGTGAACATTATTGTTTATTGAATAATTGAGATCATTAAAATCCTTTTTTCTTCTGAAAGAGAATGTGGATTCGTATATATTGAATGCTTTGTGAACCTAATACTTGCTATTTATTAGTACATTTTGGGCAGTGTGCAACACGTGTCTGCGCCAGTCTGTGATAGCCTCCTGTTTTGTTATGTATCAGTTAAGGTCGTATCACTCTGGCAGACCTTCACGTGTTGGCGACCTCGAAGATATATCATTTTTCATATACACGGACTATTTTTTAACTATTTAAATTGGTGAGCAGGGACACACCCTTGTTGTCAGCGGGTAAATCACAGCGAAGTCATTTAGGGGTCGCCAGGGGTTGCAAATGAGACCCCTGAGGTCTCACTTGCTACCCCTAAAAAAAAAAATATATAGTATTTTTTTTTTATGCAAGCTCCTTAGCTGTTGCCAGCGCCAGGTGGCTCTTTGTTTCTGGAGGGGATGGCTTCCTTGTTCAGGCATCTATAAAAAATAAATAAATAAAAAAACATTATAGGGGTCCCATGAGTCTAACACTTTCAGCAGTGACCCTAAATGTGAAAGTATAGGAATACAAAAATAATTTATCTTTCTGGAATTCTATACAGTAATTGCTAGACTCATTAAAGGTTTATTTCATGCACACTTTAGGGGGTGAGTGACTGATTTAGTCTGTTCTTAAACACCACAACTCAGCCTTTCATCCTTCTGTGGTCGATAAATGAGACCAACACAGGTTGGGTGATATTGGGTGTAAATGTGTTTTATATGAAGCGCTTAAGCATAAGTGCTATATAATAACACATCATTATCATTTGGTCATGGACATCTGCTTGCATTCACAGTGATTAGGTAATATGGGCCTATACACACTGATCTTAACGCTACATATGGTGATCCATTATTGTATGAAATGTACAGCACATTATAGTGATATCCTAACCATATTTTTTGTAGTGTACTAAGGAACTATATGATGCCACTTCCTGTTTTGTCAAGGGGTGAAATGTTGTTTTCCATCGCTTCCTGTGATATCACTTCAGGGTGGGGTCAAAAGACAACACTTCCTGTGATGTCATCAGAGATCAAGGGTCGTGTGATGTCACTTCCGCTACCCCTGGCATTTTGGGGAATTGACGTCCCTGGTAAATCACACCAAAAACGTAACCTAGTTTCTTTAAATAACGCACAGCAGGGTGAGTCATTCGTTGAAAAGTTTCAAAAAATATATTTGCCAACCGCAAAACGTCTAGAAGCCGTTTGTCTTCTATAGCGCCTTGCAGCCATGCGTGTGGGCCTCACAGCGCGTCCTTCTAATGCCGGCTCGCGCATCAAGATCTGCTTTTTTGATGTTAGATGAACAAACAGCGAGCAACGAGGTGGGTGAGGGCAGAGGCGTAGCCAGGCTCTGGGCATTAAGCGCGTTATAAATAACCAATAAAATAAATAAATAAAAATAACAGCTGTGGCCTAAAGCTAATGCAGCTGGGTCCGCCGCATGCCCGCACAGCGCTGCTGAGTGGGCATTCACAGATTTTGAGTGGGCTTTGCCCACTCAGGCCCTACCCTGTCGACGCCTCTGGGTGGGGGTGGAAAGGAAGTCACGAGTAGAGGGGGGCAGTAAAAACAAACAGAACATGTATCGTGGTGCTGGGGCAGGGAGAGTGGTAGAAGGGGGTTAACACCCCTTATTAATAACGTCCTGAGAAGTTCTCATGTAGGGGGCATGGGCTCACCTCTTTCACGGTCTTACTTGTTACTTTCCAATGGAAGACCACGTTTTCATGATATTAGTTAAACCTTTAATTCTTTGTATGTTTTTCTGTAAACATCTTCCCGACCGCCAAAGTAAAACATTCTAGGAGGACTCTGCCGAGGGAGGGTGGGGAGTGGAGGGGGCAGGGGGGTGGTAGAGGCAGGAGGCAGGGCGAGGAATCGCTCAGTAGGAGCACTAGTGAGGAATGGTATGGTATGGCATGGTATGGTATGGTATGGCATGGTATGGCATGGTAAAATACTTGTTAACCGCAAAACACATCACCTCAACAAGGAGGCATCAAGGGGCTGAAAAACAAGTATCCAAGCGACCCCCCTCAAAAACCAAAGAGCAGAAAAAAGGAGCCACCCGCCAAACCCAGCATACTTCCACCTCAAGGAAGAGATAAGAATGTCTTTAAATGATGGCAAAACTCTGAAAGCCCCTCCATCCCCACAAATTCATGGGTACAGAGTTCCAGAACCGTGCAGCCGGAACAGAGACAGGGCGACCTCCCCGTTTCCCCGTCTGAGGGAAGGGACTGAGGGTAGATCTGAGGAAGCAGGTTGCAGTCATCTGCCCGGGGATAACGGAGCAGTTTGGAGGCAATAACGTTGGGCAAAGAACCACACAGCTCCTGATGCACAATGCACAGTGTCCTGAACTGTATTCGGGTTTCCAGGGCAACCAGTGGGGGAGCGCAAAATGGGCGAGATATCACCCGCACCCTGGCAGCGGCATTTTGAATTCTTTGAAGTCTACCAGTACCTACCTTTGGCAAGCTGAGGTATAGAGCATTACAGAAGTCAAGCCGACTAGAAATAAAGGCATTGACTATTTCAATTGAATGCGAAAATTAAAAATAGCGCCAGCAAATATTTAAGAGACCGCGGGTGAAAATAAAGACGCACTTGAAAGTGGAGCGCTCCGGCGCTCCAGCGATAGTGATGAGTCAGCGAGAACCCCAAGCGCCTGGCGTTTTGCAGATGCAAGGGCAGGTCCCAAAGAGGCGGGGGGGCAGAATAGGGGCACTTCAGCGGGCCCCTGCATCCTCATAGGTGGGCTGAGTGTGCAAGCAGAACATGCCAACAGCCTGGTCTTCTGAACATGAAACTTAAGCGTGCTGAAGCGCACCCATAAGCTGACCTGCTGCGGGCACGATGTCAGGTTATTGCCAACTCGCGCCTCGTACTCACTGAGCTGAAAGATCAGCTGAGCCCCGCCGCCCTCATTCAGGGAGCCAGTGGTCTCATATGTGAATTGAGAAGAAGCGGCTTAAAGAGGACCCCTGCGGAACACCGCAAGACATCGGGTTTTGCACTAGACTGAAAAGGGGCATAGACCACTCATACCTGTGAACTGTCCGATCGAAATGAGGCAAGCCACCATAGGGCACTACCCCGATCAACTGCCCCTCTCAGGTCATCTACTGATGCCAAGTGTGCCAGTTCTGTGCTCAACTGCCCATCTCCAGTCATCTACTGATGCCAAGACCGCCAGTTCTGTGTTATGACCTGGTTGCCCGGCAGCACCCGATCAATTGCCCATCACAGGTCATCTACTCATTACCAGTTTTTTTGTTTATTTTATCTGAAAACGCACTCACTTCCTCACAAAGGGTTTGGGAAGGCGTTGTTGTGTTTGTGATGGCCACAGGCGCACGTGATTCATGTAACTGTGAGAATGCCCAGCAGTTACATTGGGGCTTGAGAAGATGTGATAGGAGTGATAGCTCCTCTTTGCTTTCGCATAGTTTTTCATGTACACGTAACACGTTTGTATTCGGTTTTAGACTTATGCGCCTGCCTTTTCTCCAGATTCTTTCGCATGCCCTTACTTTCTGATTTTCAGCCCTTACCAGGCTGGAAACCCATCCCTTCTTCTTGGCTGTACTTTTCCTTTCCTTCAGAGCCCGGCGCGAGCTGTCCCACGGCCTTGGAGAGTTTCTCACAGAGCTTCTCCAGTTATACCCTCGGCTCTGGCGCGACACCTGCTTGACTTAAACGTCATCAAAAGAGGGTCTCAGCTCCTCTGCGTCAATACTGTGTACAATTATGGGGTTCAAGCATCTCCCCTCCCACCTGTTTAGGTTCCATGTCAGCCTGCATTTGTATTGTGAAAGAAATCCTTGCACAATCAGACAATAAGATCGGCCTAGGGGTAGCCCCCATTATCGCTTGCAGTCCGGAATGTGGCCAGTTGAACGAGTTGGCCCCACTCCCAAAAGGACCAACCCTAACATTCGGGGAGAGTTCAGGAAATCCTCAGCTCGCACATTATTTCCATCTTCACCCCAATAATGGAAGCCTCCAGCACAATCCATTGCAGGCAGCCTGGAAAAATTTGAGCGACTAAATGAGTCTAGGGGGGGATGCACTCATGAGGAATGAGTCTAGGGCAGCATGGTGAGGAATAACACAGTAGGAGCACTCATGAAGAATGTGTCTAGGGGGAATGGCGAGGAATCACACAGTAGGATCACTAATGAGTGGGGGCAGGGTGAGGATTTCACAGTAGGAGCACTAGTGTGTGGAATGAGACTGGGACAGGGTGAGTGTGACAAATACACTTCCAGGGCACCAGTGGTCCAGGGCTGAATATCAGTTTCTAAACCATCAATCAGCCCCACACCTCTAGTACACCAGATGACATCCAAATAGATTGGAATAACAAGCAAATTATAAACCTTCTTGTCCAATGTTGGTAACGTGGATGGAACAGCAGGCTTATCTCCAGAAGGTTGTGGATCATTGGTTAGTTGCAGCATAGCGAAAATACAATGATTACCCAATTATGAAAGGGACTGTGTAGTCAAGATTGTTTCAAAAATAATTACTTTATTTATATCACAACAGACAGTTATAGCAACACTACGAAAGACAACCCACCCTGTAAAGGGATGCAGAGGACAGACAGTTTCAAAGAAGGAAAAGGGATGCATTCTGGATACTGACAGGAGGGTAGTCGGTATGGTTAATAACCACAACAGTTTAAGGTTACTTGGCTTCAGCAGAAAAGGAGCAATGGGTCTTAAAATGTCTCTAGGGGGCTTCTGGGAAGGACCAGGGTGAAAGAAAGACAATTTACCCTGTACTGTAGGTGCTCCTCGTTCTTGGCAGGGTCGAGTTGGCTTTAGGGCTCTTTGCAGGCTTCTGTGACAGAGGTCAAGATAGAGTCAGCTGTGAGTATCAGACGGCAAGACGGTCCGGTGCACAAAGCTGGACGAATGGCCGCAGGCGGGCATAGACAGAGACCGGTTCTGAAGCACTGGTCGAGACCTCTCGGATGTCTTTAAGTGAAGGCGGCTTCACAATGGTCAACATTGGCGTCAGTTGCAGATCGAGGATCAAGGTCAGTCATTTTTCTAAGAAACGAGCAGGGGGGAGCCTCCCTGCCACTCTGAAACTTGAAGAAAACCATCTCTGGTTCTGGAAGCACCTCAGGACCTTCCTCTTTGCCTCTGCCTTCGCCCCCCCCCCTCCCATGCTGATCTGTTCTCTCTCAGCACTGTGCACCTGGCCACCCTCTGTCCTCCGGGCCCAGGTATCTGCTCACCCTGCCACCATCCCGCACTGCCTCCAGGCCACCCCTTGCACTTGGGTCTGTATCTGTACCCATACAGTCCCCCCTTTTTCTTCCTGCACTTATCAGACCTACCCTGTCTGCCGCCTTAAACCCAGCACTTGCCACTTGCTGGCTGCACTATCACTGTTTGTTGCCTTTATTTATTTATTTATTTATTTATTATTATTATTTATCTGTTTTCTCCTTTGCTCTGTACTTTCCATTTCTCCCCTTCCATGTACTTTGCCCCTCTACCTCTACCATGCAATTGCACGTTCTCAATGTCACAGGGACTAGTAAGATTGTTGTTTTGTTCTCCCCTGTTCCTCGGCCTTGCCATGCTCTGAAACACTTGTGTACGAGCACAATATAAATACAATATCAATTCAATTCAATACTGAGCTCAAAAGGCGAAACACTAGTGGTACTGTGCGGAGTGAATGTGTGAGCTCTCACAACCTCTTGTACATCAATTTTCCAATTCCACCCATTCACCCATGCTCACCTGATTGCTTCCTTCGGAACCCTGTTAAAATGCTCGACCATCCCATTGGTCTGTGGGTGGTTAATGGCAGTGGTTCTGTGTGCTATGGCATGCATATGGCAGTAGTCACTCTATTCCTTCAATTTGAACTGTTTGCCATTATCAGTCACAATCACTCTGGGATACCCTTCTCTCCCACACAAATCTTCAAGACAATCCACCATTTTACCCATGGCAACGCTGCTTGTCACTAAATCCTCCAGCCATCTGGTGAGCAGATCCAACAGAACCAAACAGAATGACTGTACCCCATCACACCAGACGAGACCCAAAACATCCATACCAAGTCTGTCCCACGGCTGTGTGGGTGTATCAGTTACCGCCATCAGACACTTTGCACCCACACACACTGTGTCACTTCTCTTGCAAAAGATACAATCCCTAACTGCCCTTTCAACTTGCATGTCGCAGTCCGGCCACAAGTAGTTGTTGCAAATTCTTTGTTTCGTTTTTGCTATTGACTCAGTTCAACCAGGCGTTTTCTGACCCCTTCTGGGGGAATTATCTTTTCACCTCTCCACAACAGTCCATTCTAAATCAATAAATCATCCTTCACCTCTCAAAGGCTCCTGAGACCCCAGGATACCACCTGATTCTTATTGAGATCTCCTCTTTGTACTGCACTCATGAACTGGTCCAGTTTCACATCATTCCACATCATTTCTCTGTGGGAGTCTTCCCTAGAGACCAAACTTTTGTTGATCTCGAAAACCCCCTCATTATCCACATCATCTTCCTCAACATTGGCAGACATTCTAGAGAGACAGTCAACAACATGATTCTCCACTCCTGGAATGTATTTAACAGTGCAATCGTATTCCTGAAGAAGGGAAGCCCATCTTCAAATTCTTCATGGCACCTTATCCAACCCCTTCATGGTAATGATCTCAACTAAAGACTTATGTTCTGTATGGAACTCGAAAATTGTCCCTCACACAAAGTTACGGAACTGCCATTTTACCGCCAGAGCCTCCTTTTCAATGGTGGCATAATTTTTCTGTACTCCCTTCAAAAGCCTTGAAGCAAAGGCTATTAGGTACTCTGTACTACCTTCCAGTTGGGACATCACAGCCCCCAACCCACGTTGCTGGCATCAGGTGTGGTTATTGTGGCATTCCTCTCTTGTAATTCTGCAATGCGGGAACTTTAGCTAAGATATATTTTGTTAGCGCAAACTCTGTCTTGCAGGCGTCATCCCACACAAATCCTCATTTGCCTTTGAGAAGATCCCTCAAGTTAACCATGTGAGAGGCAAAACTCTTGACAAATCTTGAATAATGTTCGGCCATTCCCAGGAATGTTCTCAACTATTCTCTGCTTGTCGGAGCAGGCATTTCCTCAATATAGTTTTCCAAATCTCTCTTGGGGCGAATCCCTTCTTTCAAAATAACATAGCCCAGGTATTCAATCTCACTCCTGTTGAACTTGCATGTTTTCCCTACTCAGTATCACCCCAGCTATGTGTAGTTTTTAAAACACCCCTTCAAGTCTATGAACACAGTTAAATTCATGGACTCCTTTTGCAATTTCACATGGTTGTAAGCAAAAGTGAGATCTAACGTCGAAAAGAAGCTTGCTCCATGGTGGAGATGATTTGGATATTTGGCAGCGGGTGTCTTTCCGGTACAATGCATCTATTCAGTTCTCTCATGTCTATACAGATTCAAATCTTGCCCGAACCCTTCCTCACCACAACCATGGGAGAGACCCACTCTGCAGCATCAATGCTCTCAATTATGTCCTGTTCAACTAACTTCTTCAGTTCTGATTTAACCTCATCTCTCATTGAAAGAGGAATGCTCCACTTTCTTTGCACTACTGGTATACAATTATCTTTTAGTCCGATCTGGTGAACGAACCCTCGCAGGCATCCAACCTTGTCCTGAAATATCTCTTGTACCACACTCATCCTTTCTGATGATGCATCTTCAGCAATGGGATCCAGTTTGAGAGATAACCTCCTTTGGTGCATCCAACTTGGGAAGGGTGTAGCTCCCTTCTATGAGACATAAACATGTTACAGAGGTGTTCCTTCCTTTGAAGCTCAGTGTTGCATTGAACCACTCAATTAAGTCTATGGTCGCTCCCCCATATACCCTTGAACATATGTCAACCTCATTGAGATACTTCGGTCCCATTCCCACTCAAAATTCCTCTGGCATCAAGGTATACATGGCACTGGAGTCAATCATAATCCTCATGGAAACCCCACAGCTAGTTACAGGCGTTTCCGTGCTATCCACTTCTTCATCCACTATTAGATGTACACTCTCCTCCTGCTCTCCCTCTATGTGATCGCCTCCAATTCAGTTGGTGGTATTCCTGACTTGGCAGCATCTCGCAAGTGTCCTTTCCTTTTGCATTTATGGTCATGTGCCCAATGATATGCACTATCACACCTGAAGCACCTCTTACTATCCCCACAGCCACTTAAACAAGAGTTAAACCATCCCCTGTTCTCAAAGTTTCTTCTTCCTCTATACGACTTCTCATTTGATGGTTTCTTCCTTTCCATGGGGTTCACACCTACCACAGGGGCAATCAAGTCAGTTGGGGTGATTAAGGTGGCAACCTGCTTATCAGACTTGATGCTTGAATTCTTCAATCTGGTTTGCAACATCTTATCACACTGTTCCGTGTGTTCAACTTCTTTTGCGATGCGTAAGACAGTATTGATATTGATATTTTATTTGTATCACGCTCGCACCCAAGTGTTTCAGAGCGTGACAAGGAAAGGGAGGGGGAACAAGGGAGAACAAAACCAACGTTCTTACTAGGCCCAGTGACATTGAGCATGTGCATGAGAGAGGGAAAGGGGGAAAATGCAACTCTCCCTCTCGCTCTCCCTAATTGCATTTCCCAAATATATAGCTTTCCAGAATGGTGTATAACTTATAGGTCTTTTCCATTTTCTTGACGGATTTCTCGTACTCATTTAGATCTGTAATTTCTTATTCTGGGCGGCCTGGCAAATCCTCAAATGTCTTCTGCCCTGCTGAGCCTCGTCAATGGAAAGTAGTGATTCCCTCCTATCCACACTGTGATGTGTGCCACACATCACATTGGCACAATGTTCAAAGGACTTTATCCACCTTTTCCAAGGAATAATGGGTTCTCCAACTCCTAATAGAAAGAAAGGGGGTGGCGGAACACTGCGGAGAGCCATTATTCTGGCACCCCTCAAAGACACTGTGGTGGCTGGGTTGGCAGTGGTAGCTGGCAATGGTTTTGTGAGTGTGCCCTCAGAATGTAGTTAATTGATTAATCTGCTGAATGCTCCGTCAAGGCATGATATAGTGTTCAACCTCTTGCAGGTAATGGAAAGAAGAACGACAGTGGGAAGGCTGCCCAACCAGAATATTTATGTCCTTTCTTCTAATCTGATTCAAAGGCAGGTTTACTCAGGCAGAAAGACACTTCCATTGACTCATGCATGCAAAGTGAAGGAGGGCTCACTGGAAGGACTCCTCTGCGTTGCTACTGGGTTGGGAGTGCATGAGGCTCTATTGAAAAGAAATACAATATGCAGCAGCGTACGCACAAAGAGAGACAATGCAGGTTACATGTTGCGGCGCACTGACCAGGGCTGGCCCACTCTGAGGACACTCCCATGTTCAACAACGTCTGCCGTAAAGCTCATATAGGCAGCAGACCTGGGGCTCCCTGAAGCGTATTTCCTTTCGTCGCTAGTCTGTAATGATGGGCCGAAGACTGGTATGTAATATTTATGTTTATTGAGCAGTTACAGGAAGGGGGGAATAGAGGGAGCCCTGCTGGCACCGGACACGTCCTTCCTTCCCAACGGTCTCTTCTTGTTGCTTTCTCATGAACCCTGCAGGTGCAGGGTTCCATGCACGAGAGGCAGCAGGATCGACGGGGAAGCCGACCCTACACTGCACAGTCCCTTTTATCATTATATTTTTGCTGTGTTGCAACTAACCAATGATCCACGACCTTTCTGAGATAAGCCTGCCGTTCCGTTCATGTTACCAAAATTGATAAAGGAGGTTTGTAATTTGCTTGTGTTTCCAATCCGTTCATATCCCTTCTGGTGTACTAGAGGTGTGGGGCAGATTGGGGGTCTAGAAACCGATATTCACCCCTTGACCACTGGTGCCTCAGAAGTTGATTTGTCACAGGCAGGTATTGTAGAAAGAGACCAATTTTCTATCGCTTTGCGTAACTGGAGGATTGTGGGGACATTTCAACCCTCTCCCAGGATTGAGTTCCAGATGGTCGAGTGTGGCTGGAGAAGGACTGCTTGAGAGTCTTCTCTTTGTGGCCTACTATGTTGGTGTTCCCTTTGAGACTGTTTGTAGGTGATACATGCAGTTTTGAAATGACTCTGATGGGGAGGGGTAGCCAGTGAAGTGTACGCAGTGTTGGGGAGAGAGTCGAGTAAAGAGGTGGGCTCTTTCGTGGTAGACTGCCTTGAGGGAGGCCAGGTGCGTGTCTGGGAGTGCAGTAATGAGGGGGCTTCCCCGCTGATGTAAGATAGTGAGCGTTGGGCCACTGTGCAGAAGTCATGCACAGGGATGGAAGGTTTCATTTTGCAGAGTGTTGCGATCTATAGCCACATGGTTTGTGCATTTCTGGCTATGTTATCATGGAGATCAAAAGTGACAAGGGGGGATTGCAGGTAGGGAAAAGAGCTTTCCAAAGTTGAGTTGGCTGAGAAGGTGTAGCAGTGAAAGCTGGAAGTGTCACACCAAACGTCCTAGGAATACCCCAGAGGGAACATAGCCAAGAGGAGCCAGGAAATGGAGTTGGTACCGGAGAGAAGAAGAACAGACCAGATGGTGGGAGCATTGGTGCGGGAGAGCATCAGGAGATGTGCCTGTTGCAGGTGTTTAGCCATTGGTGGAACAAACAGAGGTCTACAGAGAAACCAGTCCAGATCATGAGGATGACATTGATGTAGGGGCGCCAGATCATTATGTTGTCCTTGTACGGGTTGGTGTCGGAGTATATATGATCAGTCTCGCATTGGGCCATTTACAGGTTGGCCACGTCCGGGATGACGGTGGATCCCACACTGATGCCCTTAGTCTCACGAAAAGTAATTATCTCTATCTGGCAGTATATCTTTATCAACGAGATCAAGTTGTGAAGAGTTTCCTCTCGAACCTTGATCGGGACCCTCCACCACAAATGCGAGTGGAGTCCCACACATATCGTGTATAATAAGAAAAAAACAGTATTCCCCCACCTTTATGGGGGGCTCTTTACACATCAATGAAAGCATTAGGTGCTTTCTTAATATTATATAATGTATCCAAACGACCACGCAGCCTCTCATACACTCTCCTCTGTTACATTTTCTGCAAAGGAACACCGGATCTCGGATCCAGTGCTTCACCACCCAATTCTCTCTTTCGTCCTGATGAAGGCCACCGAATCCCAAGCACATAGATCTGCTACCAGTGGCCGGAACACACCTCTGTCGACATCCCTTTCCACAGTGTTTAATGAAACACTGTAATGTTTAAGTTGTTTCAGACTGTATGGCCCCATAGGATTGCATGGGACCCTTTTATTCCTTTGTCTTGCACAACATGTATTTACAACAATTTTCCTATTTCGTGTACCACATGTTCATTTGTTATGTTGTGTACAGTTCTTGTCCTGTGTATTTTTTGAATTGATATAACAATCTGTATTAGACTATTTATGTCTTGTTCACTAAAATTCATATGTGGAACTTTATGAGAGTGGTGTTCATTACAAGACTCTCCGAGTTACGCAGTGTTGCGATTGTTGCTTTGGACGCCATGGTCAATTGTAAACATTACTACTGGACTTACCTGGGGAGATCAGGGAATCGCCAGGAACCCCACTGATTACCCGGTAAACACACATGCATCATTCTTTGACCCGGTGAATGAATCCTTCGGGGAAGATGGCTGATCTTCCAAATAGATAATGTCGGGATGTAGGTTGTAGATAATGTCGGGATGTGGGTTCATCAACCGTTTCAGATTTCTTTCCGCGAGCCTTTCTTCTTCTCACAGTCACCTCCTTTCTTGAATATTCACGTCCTACACCGCTGTGAGACGCGGGTCAAAGGACCATCAAATGTCCATATGCATCATGTACATGGGTTGGATATTTATAAACGAGCACCTAATCGGCGACCCGCTGGCGGTACAATAGCCTCTATGAAAGATGGCGCTCAGACGTTGCGCGCAATTTACGTCAAGTGTTTTTATTCATTCGCTGTCATATTTCACCGCGCGTCACCTTCATGTGTCGTACGCAGTATTTCCAGTGATCAACGAGGCACTTCATCAATGTGTGGAGGAAATACAATCGCTGTGACCAAAGGTCCCAGTTTACGGGAATATCGGCGCCATAAATTCTGCGTCCATTTTATGGGTTGTCAGAGCTACCTCGAAATGGCGGCCGATCCTTCTGTACACAGCACCCGAGAGGGCCGCAGACTGCGGGAGGAAGCGTGTTCGTGAAAGTGCGGTGCGCTGCAGATTTATGCGCTCCCTTATCATGGCGCACCGGTGGGTGCTACGAGGGGTGTACCATATCTCGGGCTACATTTATAGCACAGGTACAACTTTTACTGCCTCTCTCCTGCTGTTGCAGCAGTGACCACCCCCTACCCCAAAGCTGGGTCAAACAGATGAAGGACTGTGGGGTTCCTTTGTCTTGAAGACGTAGGGTTTTTTGGAAATTGAACTATAGAGATGCAGTGATGGTTGAGAGGGGGCAAGCGACATTCTAATGTTTATATCAAAATACAAACTGAAACCAGAAAACAAGCACCATGGACATCTTTGAATGGGTCGAAGATGCACCTGGAAGCCACTGGCACTCCCCCCCTCTCCCCCACTTACAGTTAATCAGATGCCCAAAATCCTAGATGGCAGAACATTGGTCCAGCAGAAACCTTTGGCAGCCGGGGACCTGGAATTCGAGCCATGGTGGCCTGGACTCTTCAGTGTGCGTCTGCTCCATGTTCATGGCCTATCAGAGAGCTCGGCAGCAAAAGCAGAAAGGTCTGTGTTTGCACGCAGTCTCAATTAAGGTAAATGTTTTCAGGGAGTTTTAATGAGCTGCCAGGGCAAGAATGCTTCTCCTAAACCAGGGGGGCGTAACTCTGCCCCCCCCCCCCGCTGGACGCACACGGGTCTCTTCTTCAGGACATCCTCTAGGACCCCCTCCTGGCTAAATTTGCAACCAATGGGTGCAACTGGCAAACCATTTGCATTTTCACTGGTTATTCTGAAAACTTGATAGGTTCGTAGGATCGAGGATCGAGGGCCAGATGTTATAGAAAGGACTTGTTGGCAGCCCACGAGTCATGATGCACGCGCTCTTTCCCTGATGTGCAGACACCTCCAATCAATTAAATGGCGTCCACAGGCTTTCAGGAGAGTGCGTATTAAGATGGCACTCTCTGGCACTCGACAGCGCCCACTTCTCCCCGGACATGGCAAGGAGGACGGGATGATCCCAGCACCATGCTTGCAGGCCAACATATGACAGAGTGCTCCGATCTGTCTAAGCCCTGCCAATCGATTCATGGAGCTCAGTTAGCCAATCACATGCCTAGAACTCCCAGGCATGCATCTCACCCCTTGCTATGTATTCATGGTGCAAAGCGAGAGAGGTGATCGCTGGAAGGTATGGAATTAATCCTAACCACTGGCCTTGCTTTGGGCAACCCTCCAGACCACCGTTCTTCACTTGCCAAGCCATTACAAAAGGGGAAAACCATATGCAAATTAGGTCTGGTCCCACCCAATAGTCCAGCATGAATCATTCTTATTGGAATGCAGACCTGGACCCCTCAAAAACACCTTGTGATCTTGGGTACATACTGTGTCTCGCCTCTGGTCACTGTCGATCATGAACCAATCAGTTTTCAGCAAGGGAGCTCAAGCTCCCTAACCTACATCTCAAGTTTGGGATTACATTATCGATCCAGGCCCACAGGCCACTCCCAAACCCAGGCTCGAAACATGCATAAGAAGGCTTTAGAAGAATTGACATCTGGCGCTCACAGCAGCTCTCTAAAGCGCTGTCTGATGTGAGCCAATGTAAGACTAGTCCCAGCACAGACTGCCAATCTGCGTATCAATGCTGTCTATATTTCGGCTGCCTGCACGATGCAACCGTCTCAAAGGAGCTGAGATGGCCAAGCAGGCGTCTCATTGCAGACTAGGCTGCCCCTAACGTCAGAGCAGGCGGTAAAGCACTCATCTTATTCTAGACCGTTGCTATCTACGAGAGTGCACCACACCAGTGTCTAGACTACCAGATGTGCGACGTAAGCTAGAAAAGACATGAGTGCATCTCACAAGTGTCTAGGCCACCAGATGTGCGAATTAGGCTAGACAAGACATGAGTGCATCTCACCAGTGTCTAGGCTACCAGTTGTGCGACGTAGGCTAGACAAGACATGAGTGCATCACACCAGTGTCTAGGCTACCAGATGTGCGACGTAAGCTAGAAAAGACATGAGTGCATCTCACAAGTGTCTAGGCCACCAGATGTGCGAATTAGGCTAGACAAGACATGAGTGCATCTCACCAGTGTCTAGGCTACCAGTTGTGCGACGTAGGCTAGACAAGACATGAGTGCATCACACCAGTGTCTAGGCTACCAGATGTGCGATTTAGGCTAGACAAGACATGAGTGCATCACACCAGTGTCTAGGCTACCAGATGTGCGACTTAGGCTAGACAAGACATGAGTGCATCTCACCAGTGTCTAGGCTAGCAGATATGCGACTTAGGCTACACAAGACATGAGTGCATCTCACCGGAGTCTAGAGTACCAGAAGTGCAATTTAGGCTACCCAAGACATGAGTGCATCTCACCAGTGTCTAGACTACCAGATGTGCGACTTAGGCTAGACAAGACATGAGTGTATCTCACCAGTGTCTAGGCTACCAGATGTGCGACTTAGGCTACACAAGTCATGAGTGCATCTCACTGGATTCTAGACTACCAGAAGTGCAACTTAGGCCACCCAAGACATGAGTGCATCTCACCAGTGTCTAGGCTACCAGATGTGCGACTTAGGCTAGACAAGACATGAGTGCATCTCACCAGTGTCTAGGCTCCCATATGTGTGACTTAGGCTAAACAAGACATGAGTGTATCTGACCAGTGTGTAGAGGATGTCCCAACATGGCATGGCCTGCACCCCATCCCCTCATTTCGAGGTACCAGAAGCATACTCGCCAAGGTATGTGGCCTGTTAGGCCTCTGGCAGCCTCGGCACATTTCTGCTTTACAAAATGGAGTCGCACTTGTATAATGTGCTTCTTGAGGTAGATATATGAATGGCGCTTGCCGCTTCTATTATTCTACTAAGCATTGCAAGCAGTATCGTTTTCTTAGCTTCTTGCATTCCAAGCCTATTTACACGCATTAACTAGTTGGCTACTTCTATCTTGCCTCATAGCCACGTTTCCTAACATTTCAGTATTGTCTCTTTTCTGTGTCCATTGCATCTATTTTCATAGCTACTCTTACTGGCGTGCCTTCTTCAATTGCTGTTTTCATTCATTTGGCGAGTCTGTTTAAGCCCTTGTCTCATTTCCACTGGCCTTCCATTAAGGCTTTTTGGGTCTCTTCATGGACCGTCTGTAGGTACTCTTCATTTCGTCTCAGCAGCTGGTACAACTGTCTGATAGGGTACCATGCTGCCCAGGGTTGTCTGGTTATGGGCGCTTCAATAGGTATGGATCTTCTGATGTACACTGGGCAGAGTCCCAGTGCAACTCTGACATGAGTGCATCTTGCCAGTGCCTCGGCTACCAGATGTGCAAGACAAGACATGAGTGCATCTCACTGGAGTCTAGACTAGCAGATGTGAAACTTAGGCTACACAAGACCTGAGTGCATCTCACCAGTGTCTAGGCTACCAGATGTGCGACTTAGGCTATGCAAGACATGAGTGTATCTGACCAGTGTCTAGGCTACCAGATGTGCGACCTAGGCTACACAAGATATGAGTGCATCTCACCAGTGTCTAGGCTACCAGATGTGCGACATAGGCTAGACAAGACATGAGTGCATCTCACCAGTGTCCAGGCTACCAGATGTGCGACTTACGCTAGACAAGACATGAGTGCCTGTCACCAGTGTCTAGGCTACCAGATGTGCGACGTAGGCTAGACAAGACATGATTGCATCTCCCCAGTCTCTAGGCTACCAGATGTGTGACGTAGGCTAGACAAGACATGAGTGCATCTCACCAGTGTCTAGGGTACCAGATGTGCGAACTAGGCTAGACAAGACATGAGTGCATCTCACCAGTTTCTAGGCTACCATATGTGTGACTTAGGCTAGACAAGACATGAGTGCATCACACCAGTGTCTAGGCTACCAGATGTATGACGTAGGCTAGACAAGACATGCGTGCATCTCCCCAGTGTCTAGGCTCCCAGATGTGCGACATAGGCTAGACAAGACATGGGTGCATCTCACCAGTGTCTAGGCTACCAGATGTGTGACATAGGCTAGACAGGACATGAGTGCATCTCACCGGTGTCTAGGCTACCAGATGTGCGTCATAGGCTAGAAAAGACATGAGTGCATCACACTGGTGACTAGGCTACCAGATGTGCAACGTAGGCTAGACAAGACATGAGTGCATCTCACTGGAGTCTAGACTACCAGATGTGCGACCTAGGCTAGACAAGACATGGGTGCATCTCACTGGAGTCTAGACTACCAGATGTGCGACTTTGGCTAGACAAGACATGAGTTCATCTCACCAGTGTTTAGGCTACCAGATGTGCGACATAGGCTAGACAAGACATGAGTGCATCTCACCAGTGTCTAGGCTACCAGATGTGCGACGTAGGCTAGACAAGACATGAGTGCATCTCACCAGTGTCTAGGCTACCAGATGTGCGACGTAGGCTAGACAAGACATGATTGCATCTCACTAGTGTCTAGGCTATCAGAGGTGCGACTTAGGCTAGACAAGACATGAGTTCATCTCACCAGTGTCTAGGCTACCAGATGTGCGACCTAGGCTAGACAAGACATTAGTGCATCACACCAGTGTCTAGGCTACCAGATGTGCTACGTAGGCTGGGCAAGACATGAGTGCATCTCACCAGTGTCTAGGCTACCAGATGTGCGACGTAGGCTGGACAAGACATGAGTGCATCTCACCAGTGTCTAGGCTACCAGATGTGCGACTTAGGCTAGACAAGACATGAGTGCATCTCACCAGTGTCTAGGCTACCAGATGTGTGATTTAGGCTAGACAAGACATGAGTGCATCACACCAGTGTCTAGGCTACCAGATGTGCGACGTAGGCTAGACAAGACATGAGTGCATCTCACCAGTGTTTAGGCTACCAGATGTGTGACATAGGCTAGACAAGACATGAGTGCATCTCACCAGTGTCTAGGCTACCAGATGTGTGACATAGGCTAGACAAGACATGAGTGCATCTCACCGGTGTCTAGGCTACCATATGTGTGTCATAGGCTAGACAAGACATGAGTGCATCTCACTGGTGACTAGGCTACCATATGCGCAACATAGGCTAGACAAGACATGAGTGCATCTCAATGGAGTCTAGACTACCAGATGTGCGACTTAGGCCAGATAAGACATGAGTGCATCACACGGGTGTCTAGACTACCAGATGTGTGTTGTAGGCTAGACAAGAAATGAGTGCATCACACTGGTGACTAGGCTACCAGATGTGCAACGTAGGCTAGACAAGACATGAGTGCATCTCACTGGAGTCTAGGCTAGACAAGGCATGGGTGCATCTCACTTGAGTCTAGACTACCAGATGTGCGACTTAGGCCAGACAAGACATGAGTGCCTCACACGGGTGTCTAGACTACCAGATGTGCAACCTAGGCTAGACAAGACATGAGTGCATCTCACCAGTGTCTAGGCTACCAGATGTGCGACGTAGGCTAGACATGAGTGCATTTCACTAGTGTCTAGGCTACCAGATGTGCGACTTAGGCTAGACAAGACATGAGTGCATCTCACCAGTGTCTAGGCTACCAGATGTGCGACTTAGGCTAGACAAGACATGAGTGCATCACACAAGTGTCTAGGCTACCAAATGTGCGACATAGGCTGGACAAGACATGAGTGCATCTCACCAGTGTCTAGGCTATCAGATGTGCGACGTAGGCTAGACAAGACATGAGTGCATCTCACCAGTGTCTAGGCTACCAGATGTGCATCTTAGGCTAGACAAGATGATTAGTGCATAAAACTGGTGACTAAGCTACCAGATGTGCAACGTAGGCTAGACAAGACATGAGTGCATCTCACTGACGTCTAGACTACCAGATGCGCAACTTAGGCTAGACAAGACATGAGTGCATCTCACCAGTGTCTAGGCCACCAGATGTGCAATTTAGGCTACGCAAGACATGAGTGCATCTCATTGAAGTCTAGACTACCAGATGTGCAATTTAGGCTACACAAGACTTGAGTACATCTCACTGTAGTCTAGACTACCAGATGTGCAACTCAGGCTAGACAAGACCTGTGTGCATCTCACTGGAGTCTAGACTACCAGATATGCAACATAGGCTAGACAAAACATGAGGATCTGGTTTTGTAGTGTGCATGCAGAGCGCTTTGTGGTGGGTGACAGGGATGAGTATCTGGTCTTGTAGCGCACATACAGAGCGCAGTGTTGTGGGGGCCAGGGATGAGGATCTGGTCTTGTAGTGTGCATGCAGAGTGCTGTGTGGTGGGGGCCCTGAGGTTGGCGCTGTCACTAGGGATTAGGATCTGTCCTCGCAGTGCACATGCCGAGTGCTGTGCGATGGGTGCTCACGGATGAGGATCTGGTCTTGTAGTGCACATGCAGAGCGCTGTGTGGTGGGTGCTCATGGATGAATATCTAGTCCTCTAGGTTGCATGTAGAGCACTTTTGGACCAGGGATGAGGATTTGATCTCATAGTGTGCTGTGTGGTGGGTGACAGGGATGAGGATCTGGTCTTGTAGTGCACATGCAGAGCGGTGTGTGGTGGAGGCCCATGGATGAGGATCTGGTCTTTTAGTGTGCATGCAGAGCGCTGTGTGGTAGGTACCAGGGATGATGATCTGGTCTTGTAGTGTTCATGCAGAGTGCTGTGTGGTGGGTACCAGGGATGATGATTTAGTCTTATAGTTTGCATGCAGAGCACTGTGCATTGGGTGACAGGGATGAGGATCTGGTCTTGTAGTGCACATGCAGAGCACTGTGTGGTGGGGACCCAAGGATGAGGATCTGGTCTTGTAGTACGCAGGCAGAGAGCTTTGTTTTTTTGGGGTGGGTACCCGGGATGAGGATCAGGTCTTGTAGTGCGCATGCAGAGCGCTATGTGGTGGCTGCCAGGTTTGAGGATCAGGTCTTGTAGTGTGCATGCAGAGCGCTGTTTGGTGGGTCCCAGGGATGAGGATCTGGTCTTGAAGTGTACATGCAGAATGCTCTATGTTTTGTGATAGAGATGAGGATTTGGTGTTGACGTGTGCAAGCAGAGCACTCTGTGGTGGGGGCCCAGGGATGAGGCTCTGGTCTTGTACTGTGCAAGCAGAGTATTGTGTGTTTGTGAGGTGGGTGCCAGGGATAAGGATCAGGTCTTTTAGTGTGCATGCAGAGCACTGTTTGGTTGTTTTCCATTACTGAGGATCTAGTCTTGTAGTGCACATGTAGAGCTTTGTGTGGTGAGTGCCAGGGATGAGGATTTGGTCTTGTCATGCGCAGGCAGAGTGGTGTGTGGTCGGCGCCCATTACTGAGGATCTGGTCTTGTAGTGTGCACGCAGAACTTTGTGTGGCGGGTGCCAGGGATGAGGATCTGGCGTGGTAGTGCACATACTGAGTGCTGTTTGGTGGCTGCCCATCGATGAGGATCTGGTCTTGTAGTGTGCATGCATAGCGCTGTGTGGTGGGTGTCTAGGGATAAGGATATGGTGTTGTAGTGCGCATGAAGAGTGCTGTCTGGTGATTGCCCGTTAATGAGGACCTGGTATTGTAGAGCGCATGCAGAGTGCTGTGTGGTGGGTGCCTACTACTGAGGATCTGGTCTTGTAGTGCACATGCAAAGTCCTGTGTGGTGGGTGCCATGGATGAGGATCCGGTCTTGTAGTGCGCATGCAGAGCGCTGTGTGGTGGGGGACCAGGGATGAGGATCTGGGTGTGCAGTGTGCATGCAGAGCGCTGTGTGGTGGGTGCCATGGATGAGCATCTGTTCTTGTAGTGCACATGCAGAGTGCTGTGTTGTGGGTGCTATGGATGAGGATCTGGTCTTGTAGTGTGCATGCAGAGTGCTGTGTGGCGGGTGCCATGGATGAGGATCTGGTCTTGCAGTGCGCATGCAGAGTAATGTGTGGCGGGTGCCATGGATGGGGATCTGGTCTTGTAGTCCGCATGGAGAGTGCTGTGCGGTGGGTGCCATGGATGAGGATCTGGTATTGTAGTGAACATGCAGAATGCTGTGTGGTGGGGACCCAGGGATCAGGATCTGGGTGTGTAGTCTGCATGCAGAGTGCTGAGTGGTGTGTGCCATGGATGAGCATCTGTTCTTGTAGTGCGCATGCAGAGTACTGTGTTGTGGATGCTATGGATGAGGATCTGGTCTTGTAGTCTGCATGCAGAGTGCTGTGTTGTGGGTGCCATGGATGAGGATCTGGTCTTGTAGGCCGCATGCAGAGTGCTGTGTGGTGGGTGCCATGGATGAGGATCTGGTCTTGTAGTGCACATGCAGAGTGCTGTGTGGTGGGTACCATGGATGAGGATATGGTCTTGTAGTGTGCATGCAGAGTGCTGTGTGGTTGTTGCCCATTAATGAGGACCTGGTATTGAAGAGCGCATGCAGAGCACTGTGTCGTGGGTGCCCACTAATGAGGATCTGGTCTTGTAGTGCACATGCAGAGTGCTGTGTGGTGGGTGCCATGGATGAGGATCTGGTCTTGTAGTGCACATGCAGAGTGCTGAGTGGTGTGTGCCATGGATGAGCAACTGTTCTTGTAGTGCGCATGCAGAGTACTGTGTTGTGGGTGCTATGGATGAGGATCTAGTCTTGTAGTGCGCATGCAGAGTGCTGTATGGCGGGTGCCATGGATGAGGATCTGGTCTTGTAGTCTGCATGCAGAGTGCTGTGTTGTGGGTGCCATGGATGAGGATCTGGTCTTGTGTGCCATGGATGAGCATCTGTTCTTGTAGTGCGCATGCAGAGTACTGTGTTGTGGATGCTATGGATGAGGATCTGGTCTTGTAGTCTGCATGCAGAGTGCTGTGTTGTGGGTGCCATGGATGAGGATCTGGTCTTGTAGGCCGCATGCAGAGTGCTGTGTGGTGGGTGCCATGGATGAGGATCTGGTCTTGTAGTGCACATGCAGAGTGCTGTGTGGTGGGTACCATGGATGAGGATATGGTCTTGTAGTGTGCATGCAGAGTGCTGTGTGGTTGTTGCCCATTAATGAGGACCTGGTATTGAAGAGCGCATGCAGAGCGATGTGGCGTGGGTGCCCACTAATGAGGATCTGGATTTATAGTGCGCATGCAGAGCGCTCTGTGGTGGGTGCCATGGATGAGGATCTGGTCTTGTATTGCGCATGCAGAGTGCTGTGTGGTGGGGGTCTAGGGATGAGGATACAGTCTTGTAGTGTGCATGCAGAGTGCTGTGTGGTGGGTGCCATGGATGAGGATCTGGTCTTGTAGTGCGCATGCAGAGTGCTGTGTGGTGGGTACCATGGATGAAGATATGGTCTTGTAGTGTGCATGCAGAGTGCTGTGTGATGGTTGCCCATTAATGAGGACCTGGTATTGAAGAGCGCATGCAGAGCACTGTGTCGTGGGTGCCCACTAATGAGGATCTGGTTTTATAGTGCGCATGCAGTGTGCTCTGTGGTGGGTGCCATGGATGAGGATCTGGTCTTGTATTGCGCATGCAGAGTGCTGTGTGGTGGGGGTCTAGGGATGAGGATACGGTCTTGAAGTGTACATGCAGAATGCTCTATGTTTTGTGATAGAGATGAGGATTTGGTGTTGACGTGTGCATGCAGAGCACTCTGTGGTGGGGGCCCAGGGATGAGGCTCTGGTCTTGTCATGCGCAGGCAGAGTGGTGTGTGGTTGGCGCCCATTACTGAGGATCTGGTCTTGTAGTGTGCACGCAGAACTTTGTGTGGCGGGTGCCAGGGATGAGGATCTGGCGTGGTAGTGCACATGCAGAGTGCTGTTTGGTGGCTGCCCATCGATGAGGATCTGGTCTTGTAGTGTGCATGCATAGCGCTGTGTGGTGAGTGTCTAGGGATAAGGATATGGTGTTGTAGTGCGCATGAAGAGTGCTGTCTGTTGATTGCCAGTTAATGAGGACCTGGTATTGTAGAGCGCATGCAGAGTGCTGTGTGGTGGGTGCCCACGACTGAGAATCTGGTCTTGTAGTGCGCATGCAAAGTCCTGTGTGGTGGGTGCCATGGATGAAGATCCGGTCTTGTAGTGCGCATGCAGAGTGTTGTGTGGTGGGGGACCAGGGATAAGGATCTGGGTGTGTAGTGTGCATGCAGAGCGCTGTGTGGTGGGTGCCATGGATGAGCATCTGTTCTTGTAGTGCACATGCAGAGTGCTGTGTTGTGGGTGCTATGGATGAGGATCTGGTCTTGTAGTGTGCATGCAGAGTGCTGTGTGGCGGGTGCCATGGATGAGGATCTGGTCTTGCAGTGCGCATGCAGAGTAATGTGTGGCGGGTGCCATGGATGGGGATCTGGTCTTGTAGTCCGCATGGAGAGTGCTGTGCGGTGGGTGCCATGGATGAGGATCTGGTATTGTAGTGAACATGCAGAATGCTGTGTGGTGGGGACCCAGGGATCAGGATCTGGGTGTGTAGTCTGCATGCAGAGTGCTGAGTGGTGTGTGCCATGGATGAGCATCTGTTCTTGTAGTGCGCATGCAGAGTACTGTGTTGTGGATGCTATGGATGAGGATCTGGTCTTGTAGTCTGCATGCAGAGTGCTGTGTTGTGGGTGCCATGGATGAGGATCTGGTCTTGTAGGCCGCATGCAGAGTGCTGTGTGGTGGGTGCCATGGATGAGGATCTGGTCTTGTAGTGCACATGCAGAGTGCTGTGTGGTGGGTACCATGGATGAGGATATGGTCTTGTAGTGTGCATGCAGAGTGCTGTGTGGTTGTTGCCCATTAATGAGGACCTGGTATTGAAGAGTGCATGCAGAGCGATGTGGCGTGGGTGCCCACTAATGAGGATCTGGATTTATAGTGCGCATGCAGAGCGCTCTGTGGTGGGTGCCATGGATGAGGATCTGGTCTTGTATTGCGCATGCAGAGTGCTGTGTGGTGGGGGTCTAGGGATGAGGATACAGTCTTGTAGTGTGCATGCAGAGTGCTGTGTGATGGTTGCCCGTTAATGAGGACCTGGTATTGTAGAGCGCATGCAGAGCACTGTGGGGTGGGTGCCCACTACTGAGGATCTGGTCTTGAAGTACGCATGCAAAGTCCTGTGTCGTGGGTGCCATGGATGAAGATCCGGTCTTGTAGTGTGCATGCAGAGCGCTATGTGGTGGGGACCCAGGGATGAGGATCTGGGTGTGTAGTGTGTATGCAGAGCTCTGTGTGGTGGGTGCCATGGATGAGCATCTGTTCTTGTAGTGCGCATGCAGAGTGCTGTGTTGTGGGTGCTATGGATGAGGATCTGGTCTTGTGCGCATGCAGAGTGCTGTGTGGGGGGTGCCATGGATGAGGATCTGGTCTTGCAGTGCGCATGGAGAGTAATGTGTGGGGGGTGCCATGTATGAGGATCTGGTCTTGTAGTCCGCATGCAGAGTGCTGTGTGGTGGGTGCCACGGATGAGAATCTGGTCTTGTAGTGAACATGCAGAGTGCTGTGTGGTGGGTGCCATGGATGAGGATCTGGTCTTGTAGTGTGCATGCAGAGTGCTCTTTGGTGGGTGCCATGGATGAGGATCTGTTCTTGTAGTGCGCATGCAGAGCGCTGTGTGGTGGGGGCCCAGGAATGAGTATCAGGGTGTGTAGTGTGCATGCAGAGCGCTGTGTTGTGGGTGCTATGGATGAGGATCTGGTCTTGTAGTGCGCATGCAGAGTTCTGTGTGGCGGGTGCCATGGATGAGGATCTGGTCTTGTAGTCTGCATGCTTAGTGCTGTGTGGTGGGTGCCATGGATGAGAATCTGGTCTTGCAGTCTGCATGCAGAGTGTTCTTTGGTGGGTGCCATGGATGAGGATCTGGTCTTGTAGGCCGCATGCAGTGTGCTGTGTGGTGGGTGCCATGGATGAGGATCTAGTCTTGTAGTCTGCATGCAGAGTGCTGTGTGGTGGGTGCCATGGATGAGGATATGGTCCTGTAGTGTGCATGCAGAGTGCTTTGTGGTGGGTGCCATGGATGAGGATCTGGTCTTGCCGTGCGCATGCAGAGTGCTGTGTGGTGGGTGCCAGGGATGAGGACCTGGTCTTGTAGTGCGCATGTAGAGTGCTGTGTGGCGGGTGCCATGGATGAGGATACGGTCTTGCAGTGAACATGCATAGTGCTGTGTGGTGGGTGCCATGGATGAGGATCTGGTCTTGTAGTCTGCATGCAGAGTGCTCTTTGGTGGGTGCCATGGATAAGGATCTGGTCTTGTAGTGTGCATGCAGAGTGCTCTTTGGTGGGTGCCATGGATGAGGTTCTGGTCTTGCCGTGCGCATGCAGAGTGCTGTGTGGTGGGTGTCCAGGGATAAGGATATGGTGTTGTAGTGCGCATGAAGAGTCCTGTCTGGTGATTGCCCGTTAATGAGGACCTGGTATTTTAGAGCACATGCAGAGCGCTGTGTGGTGGGTGCCCACTACTGAGGATCTGGTCTTGTAGTGCGCATGCAAAGTCCTGTGTGGTGGGTGCCATGGATGAGGATCCGGTCTTATATTGTGCATGCAGAGCCCTGTGTG
Organism: Ambystoma mexicanum; assembly: GCF_040938575.1. Lineage (NCBI taxonomy): Eukaryota > Metazoa > Chordata > Amphibia > Caudata > Ambystomatidae > Ambystoma > Ambystoma mexicanum. Next base: position 1,683,329,343 of record NC_090932.1, read on the forward strand.
GTGGGGTACCAGGGATGAGGATCTGGGTGTGTAGTGTGCATGCAGAGCGCTGTGTGGTGGATGCCATGGATGAGCATCTGTTCTTGTAGTGCGCATGCAGAGTGCTGTGTTGTGGGTGCTATGGATGAGGATCTGGTCTTGTAGTGTGCATGCAGAGTAATGTGTGGCGGGTGCCAGCCATGGATGAGGATCTGGTCTTGTAGTCCGCATCGAGAGTGCTGTGCGGTGGGTGCCATGGATGAGGATCTGGTCTTGTAGTGAACATGCAGAGTGCTGTGTGGTGGGGACCCAGGGATCAGGATCTGGGAGTGTAGTCTGCATGCAGAGCGCTGAGTAGTGTGTGCCATGGATGAGCATCTGTTCTTGTAGTGCGCATGCAGAGTGCTGTGTTTTGGGTGCTATGGATGAGGATCTGGTCTTGTAGTGCGCATGCAGAGTGCTGTATGGCGGGTGCCATGGATGAGGATCTGGTCTTGTAGTGCGCATGCAGAGTGCTGTGTTGTGGGTGCTATGGATGAGGATCTGGTCTTGTAGTGTGCATGCAGAGTAATGTGTGGCGGGTGCCAGCCATGGATGAGGATCTGGTCTTGTAGTCCGCATCGAGAGTGCTGTGCGGTGGGTGCCATGGATGAGGATCTGGTCTTGTAGTGAACATGCAGAGTGCTGTGTGGTGGGGACCCAGGGATCAGGATCTGGGAGTGTAGTCTGCATGCAGAGCGCTGAGTAGTGTGTGCCATGGATGAGCATCTGTTCTTGTAGTGCGCATGCAGAGTGCTGTGTTTTGGGTGCTATGGAGGATGATCTGTTCTTGTAGTGCGCATGTAGAGTGCTGTGTGGCGGGTGCCATGGATGAGGATCTGGTCTTGCAGTGAACATGCTTAGTGCTCTGTGGAGGGTGCCATGGATGAGAATCTGGTCTTGTAGTCTGCATGCAGAGTGTTCTTTGGTGGGTGCCATGGATGAGGATCTGGTCTTGTAGGCCGCATGCAGTGTGCTGTGTGGTGGGTGCCATGGATGAGGATCTAGTCTTGTAGTCTGCATGCAGAGTGCTGTGTGGTGGGTGCCATGGATGAGGATATGGTCCTGTAGTGCGCATGCAGAGTGCTTTGTGGTGGGTGCCATGGATGAGGATCTGGTCTTGCCGTGCGCATGCAGAGTGCTGTGTGGTGGGTGCCAGAGATGAGGACCTGGTCTTGTATTGCGCATGTAGAGTGCTGTGTGGCGGGTGCCAAGGATGAGGATATGGTCTTGCAGTGAACATGTATAGTGCTGTGTGGTGGGTGCCATGGATGAGGATCTGGTCTTGTAGTCTGCATGCAGAGTGCTCTTTGGTGGGTGCCATGGATGAGGATCTGGTCTTGTAGTGTGCATGCAGAGCGCTGTGTGTTGGGTGCCATGGATGAGGATCTGGTCTTTTAGGCCGCTTGCAGAGTGCTCTTTGGTGGGTGCCATGGATGAGGTTCTGGTCTTGCCGTGCGCATGCAGAGTGCTGTGTGGTGGGTGTCTAGGGATAAGGATATGGTGTTGTAGTGCGCATGAAGAGTGCTGTCTGGTGATTGCCCGTTAATGAGGACCTGGTATTTTAGAGCACATGCAGAGCGCTGTGTGGTGGGTGCCCACTACTGAGGATCTGGTCTTGTAGTGCGCATGCAAAGTCCTGTGTGGTGGGTGCCATGGATGAGGATCCGGTCTTATAGTGTGCATGCAGAGCCTTGTGTGGTGGGGTACCAGGGATGAAGATCTGGGTGTGTAGTGTGCATGCAGAGCGCTGTGTGGTGGATGCCATGGATGAGCATCTGTTCTTGTAGTGCGCATGCAGAGTGCTGTGTTGTGGGTGCTATGGATGAGGATCTAGTCTTGTAGTGTGCATGCAGAGTAATGTGTGGCGGGTGCCAGCCATGGATGAGGATCTGGTCTTGTAGTCCGCATCGAGAGTGCTGTGCGGTGGGTGCCATGGATGAGGATCGGGTCTTGTAGTGAACATGCAGAGTGCTGTGTGGTGGGGACCCAGGGATCAGGATCTGGGAGTGTAGTCTGCATGCAGAGCGCTGAGTAGTGTGTGCCATGGATGAGCATCTGTTCTTGTAGTGCGCATGCAGAGTGCTGTGTTTTGGGTGCTATGGATGAGGATCTGGTCTTGTAGTGCGCATGCAGAGTGCTGTATGGCGGGTGCCATGGATGAGGATCTGGTCTTGTAGTCTGCATGCAGAGTGCTGTGTTGTGGGTGCCATGGATGAGGATCTGGTCTTGTAGGCCGCATTCAGAGTGCTGTGTGGTGGATGCCATGGACGAGGATCTGGTCTTGTAGTGCGCATGCAGAGTGCTGTGTGGTGGGTACCAGGGATGAGGATATGCTCTTGTAGTGTGCACGCAGAGTGCTGTGTGGTGGTTGCCCATTAATGAGGACCTGGTATTGAAGAGCGCATGCAGAGCGCTGTGTCGTGGGTGCCTTCTAATGAGGATCTGGTTTTATAGTGCGCATGCAGAGTGCTCTGTGGTGGGTGCCATGGATGAAGTTCTGGTCTTGTATTGCGCATGCAGAGTGCTTTGTGGTGGGGGTCTAGGGATGAAGATACGGTCTTGTAGTGTGCATGCAGAGTGCTGTGTGGTGGTTGCCCGTTAATGAGGACCTGGTATTGTAGAGCGCATGCAGAGCGCTGTGTGGTGGGTGCCCACTACTGAGGATCTGGTCTTGTAGTGCGCATGCAAATTCCTGTGTCGTGGGTGTCATGGATGAGGATCTGGTCTTGTTGTGTGAATTCAGAGCGCTGTGTGGTGGGGGCCCATGGATGAGGATCTGGGTGTGTAGTGTGCTTGCAGATCGATGTGTGGTGGGTGCCATGGATGAGCATCTGTTCTTTTAGTGCGCATGCAGAGTGCTGTGTTGTGGGTGCTATGGATGAGGATCTGGTCTTGTAGTGCGCATGCAGAGTGCTGTGTGGCGGGTGCCATGGATGAGGATCTGGTCTTGCAGTGCGCATGGAGAGTAATGTGTGGCCGGTGCCATGTATGAGGATCTGGTCTTGTAGTCCGCATGCAGAGTGCTGTGTGGTGGGTGCCACGGATGAGAATCTGGTCTTGTAGTGAACATGCAGAGTGCTGTGTGGTGGGTGCCATGGATGAGGATCTGGTCTTGTAGTCTGCATGCAGAGTGCTCCTTGGTGGGTACCATTGATGAGGATCTGGTCTTGTAGTGCGCATGCAGAGCGCTGTGTGGTGGGGGCCCAGGGATGAGGATCTGGGTGTGTAGTGTGCATGCAGAGCGCTGTGTGGTGGGTGCTATGGATGAGGATCTGGTCTAGTAGTGCGCATGCAGAGTGCTGTGTGGTGGGTGTCATGGATGAGGATCTGGTCTTGTAGTCTGCATACAGAGTGCTGTGTGGTGGGTGCCATGGAGGATGATCTGGTCTTGTAGTGCGCATGAAGAGTGCTGTGTGGCGGTTGCCATGGATGAGGATCTGGTCTTGCAGTGAACATGCTTAGTGCTGTGTGGTTGGTGCCATGGATGAGGATCTGGTCTTGTAGTCTGCATGCAGAGTGCTCTTTGGTGGGTGCCATGGATGAGGATCTGGTCTTGTAGTGTGCATGCAGAGCGCTGTGTGGTGGGTGCCATTGATGAGGATCTGGTCTTGTAAGCCGCATGTAGTGCGCTGTGTGGTGGGTGCCATGGATGAGGATCTGGTCTTGTAGTCTGCATGCAGAGTGCTGTGTGGTGGGTGCCATGGATGAGGATATGGTCTTGTAGTGCGCATGCAGAGTGCTGTGTGGTGGGTGCCATGGATGAGGATCTGGTTTTGCCGTGCGCATGCAGAGTGCTGTGTGGTGGGTGCCAGGGATGAGGATCTGGTCTTGTAGTGCGCATGCAGAGTGCTCTTTGGTGGGCGCCATGGATGAGGATCTGGTCTTGTAGTGTGCATGCAGAGCACTGTGTGTTGGGATGCCATGGATGAGGATGTGGTCTTGTATGCCGCTTGCAGAGTGCTCTTTGGTGGGTGCCATGGATGAGGATCTGGTCTTGTAGTGCGCATGTAGAGTGCTGTGTGGTGGGTGCCATGGAGGAGGATCTGGTCTTGTAGTGCGCATGTAGAGTGCTGTGTGGCGGGTGCCATGGATGAGAATCTGGTCTTGTAGTGTGCATGCAGAGCGCTGTGTGATGGGTGCCAAGGATGAGGATCTTGTCTTGTAGTGTGCATGCAGAGTGCTGTTTGGTGGGTGCCAGGGATGAGGATCTGGTCTTGTAGAGTGCATGTAGAGAGATGTGTGATGGGTGCCATGGATGAGATCTGGTCTTGTAGTCCGCATGCATAGTGTAGTGTGGTGGGTGACATGGATGAGGATCTGGTCTTGCAGTGCGCATGCAGAGTGGTGGGTGCCATGGATGAGGATCTGGTCTTGCATTGTGCTTGCAGAGTGCTCTCTGGTGGGTGCCATGGGTGAGGATCCGGTCTTGCAGGGGGCATGCAGAGTGCTGTGTGGTGGGTGCCATGGATGAGGATCTGGTCTTGCAGTGTGCATTCAGAGTGCTCTCTGGTGGGTGCCATGGATGAGGATCTGGTCTTGCAGTGCGCATTCAGATTGCTGTGAGGTGGGTGCCACGGATGAGCATCTGGTCTTGTAGTGCGCATGCAAAGTGCTGTGAGGTGGGTGCCATGGATGAGCTTCTGAGTGCGCATGCAGAGCGCTCTGTGGTGGCTGCCATGGATGAGGATCTGGTCTTGCAGTGCGCATGCAGAGTGCTGTGAGGTGGGTGCCATGGATGAGGATCTGGTCTTGCAGTGCGTATTCAGAGTGCTGTGAGGTGGGTGCCATGGATGAGCATCTGGTCTTGTAGTGCGCATGCAGAGCACTGTCTGGTGGCTGCCATGGATGAGGATCTGGTCTTGCAGTGCGCATGCAGAGTGCTGTGTGGTGGGTACCAGGGATGAGGATCTAGTCTTGTAGTCTGCATGCAGAGTGCTGTGTGGTGGGTGCCATGGATGAGGATATGGTCCTGTAGTGCGCATGCAGAGTGCTTTGTGGTGGGTGCCATGGATGAGGATCTGGTCTTGCCGTGCGCATGCAGAGTGCTGTGTGGTGGGTGCCAGGGATGAGGACCTGGTCTTGTAGTGCGCATGTAGAGTGCTGTGTGGCGGGTGCCATGGATGAGGATCTGGTCTTGCAGTGAACATGCATAGTGCTGTGTGGTGGGTGCCATGGATGAGGATCTGGTCTTGTAGTCTGCATGCAGAGTGCTCTTTGGTGGGTGCCATCGATGAGGATCTGGTCTTGTAGGGTGCATGCAGAGCGCTGTGTGTTGGGTGCCATGGATGAGGATCTGGTCTTTTAGGCCGCTTGCAGAGTGCTCTTTGGTGGGTGCCATGGATGAGGATATGGTCTTGTAGTGTGCATGCAGAGTGCTGTGTGGTGATTGCCCGTTAATGAGGACCTGGTATTTTAGAGCACATGCAGAGCGCTGTGTGGTGGGTGCCCACTACTGAGGATCTGGTCTTGTAGTGCGCATGCAAAGTCCTGTGTGGTGGGTGCCATGGATGAGGATCCGGTCTTATAGTGCGCATGCAGAGCCCTGTGTGGTGGGGTACCAGGGAGGAGGATCTGGGTGTGTAGTGTGCATGCAGAGCGCTGTGTGGTGGGTGCCATGGATGAGCATCTGTTCTTGTAGTACGCATGCAGAGTGCTGTGTTGTGGGTGCTATGGATGAGGATCTGGTCTTGTAGTGTGCATGCAGAGTAATGTGTGGTGGGTGCCATGGATGGGGATCTGGTCTTGTAGTCCGATCGAGAGTGCTGTGCGGTGGGTGCCATGGATGAGGATCTGGTCTTGTAGTGAACCTGCAGAGTGCTGTGTGGTGGGGACCCAGGGATCAGGATCTGGGAGTGTAGTCTGCATGCAGAGCGCTGAGTGGTGTGTGCCATGGATGAGCATCTGTTCTTGTAGTGCGCATGCACAGTGCTGTGTTTTGGGTGCTATGGATGAGGATCTGGTCTTGTAGTGCGCATGCAGAGTGCTGTATGGCGGGTGCCATGGATGAGGATCTAGTCTTGTAGTGTGCATGCAGAGTGCTGTGTTGTGGTTGCCATGGATGAGGATCTGGTCTTGTAGGCCGCATGCAGAGTGCTGTGTGGTCAGTGCCATGGACGAGGATCTGGTCTTGTAGTGCGCATGCAGACTGCTGTGTTGTGGGTACCATGGATGAGGATATGGTCTTGTAGTGTGCACGCAGAGTGCTGCTTGGTGGTTGCCCATTAATGAGGACCTGGTATTGAAGAGCGCATGCAGAGCGCTGTGTCGTGGGTGCCTTCTAATGAGGATCTGGTTTTATAGTGCACATGCAGAGTGCTCTGTGGTGGGTGCCATGGATGAAGTTCTGGTCTTGTATTGCGCATGCAGAGTGCTGTGTGGTGGAGGTCTAGGGATGAGGACACGGTCTTGTAGTGTGCATGCAGAGTGCTGTGTGGTGGGTGCCATGGATGAGGATCTGGTCTTGTTGTGTGCATGCAGAGCGCTGTGTGGTGGGGGCCCAGGGATGAGGATCTGGGTGTGTAGTGTGCTTGCAGAGCGCTGTGTGGTGGGTGCCATGGATGAGCATCTGTTCTTGTAGTGTGCATGCAGAGTGCTGTGTTGTGGGTGCTATGGATGAGGATCTGGTCTTGTAGTGCGCATGCAGAGTGCTGTGTGGCGGGTGCCATGGATGAGGATCTGGTCTTGCAGTGCGCATGGAGAGGAATGTGTGGCCGGTGCCATGTATGAGGATCTGGTCTTGTAGTCCGCATGCATGCAGAGTGCTGTGTGGTGGGTGCCACGGATGAGAATCTGGTCTTGTAGTGAACATGCAGAGTGCTGTGTGGTGGGTGCCATGGATGAGGATCTGGTCTTGTAGTCTGCATGTAGTGTGCTGTGTGGTGGGTGCCAGGGATGAGGATCTGGTCTTGTAGTCTGCATGCAGAGTGCTGTGTGGTGGGTGCCATGGATGAGGATATGGTCTTGTAGTGCGCATGCAGAGTGCTGTGTGGTGGGTGCCATGGATGAGGATCTGGTTTTGCCGTGCGCATGCAGAGTGCTGTGTGGTGGGTGCCAGGGATGAGGATCTGGTCTTGTAATGCGCATGCAGAGTGCTCTTTGGTGGGCGCCATGGATGAGGATCTGGTCTTGTAGTGTGCATGCAGAGCGCTGTGTGTTGGGTGCCATGGATGAGGATCTGGTCTTGTAGGCCGTTTGCAGAGTGCTCTTTGGTGGGTGCCATGGATGAGGATCTGGTCTTGTAGTGCCATGTAGAGTGCTGTGTGGCGGGTGCCATGGATGAGGATCTGGTCTTGTAGTCTGCATGCAGAGTGCTGTGTGGTGGGTGCCATGGAGGAGGATCTGGTCTTGTAGTGCGCATGTAGAGTGCTGTGTGGCGGGTGCCATGGATGAGAATCTGGTCTTGCAGTGAACATGCATAGTGCTGTGTGGTGGGTGCCATGGATGAGGATCTGGTCTTGTAGTCTGCATGCAGAGTGCTCTTTGGTTGGTGCCGTGGATGAGGATCTGGTCTTGTAGTGTGCATGCAGAGTCCTGTGTGGCGGGTGCCATGGATGAGGATCTGGTCTTGCAGTGCACATGGAGAGTAATGTGTGGCCGGTGCCATGTATGAGGATCTGGTCTTGTAGTCCGCATTCAGAGTGCTGTGTGGTGGGTGCCACGGATGAGAATCTGGTCTTGTAGTGAACATGCAGAGTGCTGTGTGGTGGGTGCCATGGATGAGGATCTGGTCTTGTAGTCTGCATGCAGAGTGCTCCTTGGTGGGTACCATGGATGAGGATCTGGTCTTGTAGTGCGCATGCAGAGCGCTGTGTGGTGGGGGCCCAGGGATGAGGATCTGGGTGTGTAGTGTGCATGCAGAGCGCTGTGTGGTGGGTGCCATGGATGAGGATCTGGTCTTGCAGTGCGCATGCAGAGTGATAGGTGCCATGGATGAGGATCTGGTCTTGCCTTGTGCTTGCAGAGTGCTCTCTGGTGGGTGCCATGGGTGAGGATCTGGTCTTGCAGGGGGCATGCAGAGTGCTGTGTGGTGGGTGCCATGGATGAGGATCTGGTCTTGCAGTGGGCATTCAGAGTGCTCTCTGGTGGGTGCCATGGGTGAGGATCTGGTCTTGCAGGGGGCATGCAGAGTGCTGTGTGGTGGGTGCCATGGATGAGGATCTGGTCTTGCAGTGCGCATGCAGAGTGCTGTGAGGTGGGTGCCATGGATGAGGATCTGGTCTTGCAGTGCGTATTCAGAGTGCTGTGAGGTGGGCGCCATGGATGAGCATCTGGTCTTGTAGTGCGCATGCAGAGCACTGTGTGGTGGCTGCCATGGATGAGGATCTGGTCTTGCAGTGCGCATGCAGAGTGCTGTGTGGTGGGTACCAGGGATGAGGATCTGGTCTTGCAGTGCACATGCAGAGTGCTGTGTGGTGGCTGCCATGGATGAGGATCTGGTCTTGCAGTGCGCATGCAGAGTGCTCTCTGGTGGTTGCCATGGATGAGGATCTGATCTTGCAGTGCGTATTCAGAGTGCTGTGAGGTGGGTGCCATGGATGAGCATCTGGTCTTGTAGTGTGCATGCAAAGTGCTGTTTGGTGGGTGCCAGGGATGAGGATCTGGTCTTGTAGAGTGCATGTAGAGTGATCTGTGATGGGTGCCATGGATGAGATCTGGTCTTGTAGTCCGCATGCATAGTGCGGTGTGGTGGGTGCCATGGATGAGGATCTGGTCTTGCAGTGCGCATGCAGAGTGGTGGGTGTCATGGATGAGGATCTGGTCTTGCCGTGCGCATGCAGAGTGCTGTGTGGTGGGTGCCATAGATGAGGATCTGGTCTGGCCGTGCGCATGCAGAGTGGTGGGTACCATGGATGAGGATCTGGTCTTGCATTGTGCATGCAGAGTGCTCTCTGGTGGGTACCAGGGATGAGGATCTGGTCTTGCAGGGGGCATGCAGAGTGCTGTGTGGTGGCTGCCATGGATAAGGATCTGGTCTTGCAGTGCGCATGCAGAGTGCTGTGTGGTGGGTACCAGGGATGAGGATCTGGTCTTGCAGTGCACATGCAGAGTGGTGGGTGTCATGGATGAGGATCTGGTCTTGCCGTGCGCATGCAGAGTGCTGTGTGGTGGGTGCCATGGATGAGGATCTGGTCTTGCCGTGCGCATGCAGAGTGCTGTGTTTTGGGTGTCATGGATGAGGATCTGCTATTGCAGTGCGCATGCAGAGTGCTGCGTGGTGGGTGTCATGGAGGAGGATCTGGTCTTGCAGTGCACATGCATAGTGCTCTGTGGTGGGTGCCATGGATGAGGATCTGGTATTGTAGAGCGCATGCAGAGAGCTGTGTGGTGGGAGCCCATTACTGAGGACCTGGTATTGTAGAGCGCATGAAGAGCGCTGTGTGATGTGTGCCATGGATGAGGATCTGGTCTTGTAGTCCGCATGAAGAGCGCTGTGTGATGGGTGCCATGGATGAGGATCTGGTCTTGTAGTCCGCATGTATAGTGCTGTGTGGTGGGTGCCAGGGATGAGGATCTGGTCTTGTAGAGTGCATGTAGAGAGATGTTTGATGGGTGCCATGGATGAGATCTGGTCTTGTAGTCCGCATGCATAGTGCTGTGTGGTGGGTGCCATGGATGAGGATCTGGTCTTGCAGTGCGCATGCAGAGTGGTGGGTACCATGGATGAGGATCTTGTCTTGCATTTTGCATGCAGAGTGCTTTCTGGTGGGTGCCAGGGATGAGGATCTGGTCTTGCAGGGGGCATGCAGAGTGCTGTGTGGTGGCTGCCATGGATAAGGATCTGGTCTTGCAGTGCGTATGCAGAGTGCTGTGTGGTGGGTACCAGGGATGAGGATCTGGTCTTGCAGTGCACATGCAGTGCGCTGTGTGGTGGCTGCGATGGATGAGGATCTGGTCTTGCAGTGCGCATGCAGAGTGCTCTCTGGTGGTTGCCATGGATGAGGATCTGGTATTGTAGAGTGCATGCAGAGTGCTGTTTGGTGGGTGCCCATTACTGAGGACCTGGTATTGTAGAGCGCATGAAGAGCGCTGTGTGATGGGTGCCATGGATGAGGATCTGGTCTTGTAGTCCGCATGAAGAGCGCTGTGTGATGGGTGCCATGGATGAGGATCTGGTCTTGTAGTCTGTATGTATAGTGCTGTGTGGTGGGTGCCATGGATGAGGATCTGGTCTTGCAGTGCGCATGCACAGTGCTGTGTGGTGGGTGCCAAGGATGAGGATCTGGTCTTGCCGTGCGCATGCAGAGTGCTCTCTGGTGGGTGCCATGGGTGAGGATCTGGTCTTGCAGGGGACATGCAGAGTGCTGTGTGGTGGGTGCCATGGATGAGGATCTGGTCTTGCAGTGCGCATGCAGAGTGCTCTCTGGTGGGTGCCATGGGTGAGGACCTGGTCTTGCAGGGGGCATGCAGAGTGCTGTGTGATGGGTGCCATGGATGAGGATCTGGTCTTGCAGTGCGCATGCAGAGTGCTCTCTGGTGGGTCCCATGGATGAGGATCTGATCTTGCAGTGCGTATTCAGAGTGCTGTGAGGTGGGTACACGGATGACCTTCTGAGTGCGCATGCAGAGCGCTGTGTGGTGGCTGCCATGGATGAGGATCTGGTCTTGCAGTCTGCATGCAGAGTGCTGTGAGGTGGGTGCCATGGATGAGCATCTGGTCTTGTAGTGCGCATGCAGAGCGCTGTGAGGTGGGTGCCATGGATGAGCTTCTGAGTGCGCATGCAGAGCGCTGTGTTGTGGCCGCCATGGATGAGGATCTGGTCTTGCAGTCTGCATGCAGAGTGCTGTGAGGTGGGTGCCATGGATGAGCATCTGGTCTTGTAGTGCGCATGCAGAGCGCTGTGTGGTGGTTGCCATGGATGAGGATCTGGTCTTGCAGTCTGCATGCAGAGTGCTGTGAGGTGGGTGCCATGGATGAGCATCTGGTCTTGTAGTGCGCATGCAGAGCGCAGTGTGGTGGCTGCCATGGATGAGGATCTGGTCTTGCAGTGCGCATGCAGAGTGCTGTGTGGTGGGTACCAGGGATGAGGATCTGGACTTGCAGTGCACATGCAGAGCGCTGTGCGGTGGCTGCCATGGATGAGGATCTGGTCTTGCAGTGCGCATGCAGAGTGCTGTGTGGTGAGTACCAGGGATGAGGATCTGGTCTTGCAGTGCACATGCAGAGTGCTGTGAGGTGGGTGCCATGGATGAGGATCTGGTCTTGTAGTGTGCATGCAGAATGCTGTTTGGTGGGTGCCAGGGATGAGGATCTGGTCTTGTAGAGTGCATGTAGAGTTATGTGTGATGGGTGCCATGGATGAGATCTGGTCTTGTAGTCCGCATGCATAGTGCGGTGTGGTGGGTGCCATGGATGAGGATCTGGTCTTGCAGTGCGCATGCAGAGTGGTGGGTGTCATGGGTGAGGATCTGGTCTTGAATTGTGCATGCAGAGTGCTGTGTGGGTGCCAGGGATGAGGATCTGGTCTTGCAGTGCACATGCAGAGCGCTGTGTGGTGGCTACCATGGATGAGGATCTGGTCTTGCAGTGTGCATGCAGAGTGCTCTCTGGTGGGTGCCATGGATGAGGATCTGGTCTTGCAGGGGGCATGCAGAGTGCTGTGTGGTGGGTGCCATGGATGAGGATCTGGTCTTGCAGTGCGCATGCAGAGTGCTGTGTGGCGGGTGCCATGGAAGAGGATCTGGTCTTGTAGTGGGGGCCAGGGGCAAGCAACGTGCAGGATTTTCCAGACTGTGCATCATGAGCTGGTGACTCTGATTAGTGACTTTGAGGTCCCTCTCCTTCCAATCTTCTGAGACCGATCACCTGCAAGTTGTGAAATTGCCCAACCCCCACTGATGACTGGTACACTTCTCTACACTAGCCATCCTTGCTTGTTGCTAGGTACCGGAGGATGCTGCGTGCACAGCCCACTGCCGAACGCGGTTGCAGATTTGCAGTAGGTTTGGCTTTCTAAATGTAGTGTGTCGGAATTCTCTGTAAGGACAAACTAGGAGAACTCATGACAAACCTCCTCTACTTGTGACCCAAAACTTTTCATTGTGCCTGATGCTTGAGTTTGACAGCGATGCTTTCTTCCTGTAGATCACATTGTAAGGGTTAATTGAAGAGTGTTGAGGGGATAGCCAGGGTCCGCGTAATCTTCGGATTTTTCAGAATATCGTTTTATAGTTCTTTCAGTCTAGTTGGTATATATCGCTTTTTTGTCTGACAGGTTGTTCACTCATCTCAACACCTGGAATACTCCTCTGAAACAGCTCTTACAGATGCTTGTTATAATGTCACCCCTAGGTGGCTCTTTGCCATCAAGCAGGTAGGTGCCCCTGCATGTTCATGCATTCACCAGGCAACAGGCATGTGCCATGAGCATCCTTCCAATCATACAGGCAGCAGTAGCTGTGTGCTTCAATCTCTACCCGCGGGCACCCCCGAAAGATCGGGGAGCTGGATTGAAGCCTGGTCTGAAATGTATCCACTGGACGAACACCTCATGAACTGGGGTGCCAGGATTCAGTGCACACCCCTCGTGTCACTTTTTAAGCTCTCAGTAAATAATGAATATAACACTTGTAGCATTTATTTACAGTTTGTTATTTTTTTTGGTTTTCTTTCATCCTGTGCATGCTCATATGCTCTGATTTTGGGGTGCTGGAAATAAGCATCGGAAGTACGTATCCCCTCTTTTATTTTCCAGCATTTATTGGTTGCAAGGGGCATATGCGTATGTACAACACAAACAATCTAATGCACTGTAGGGTACAGTACATTAGTCCCTGAACACCCAGCCAACGCCTTGTGTAGAAACAGTGTTCAGCAGAACAGCCCTCCCAGTGTGAGGAATTCGACCATCCGCACGGCGGGTGTGCGCTCGCCTGGGTTTTTTGAAATTTGAAATTAACTTTAATAATGGTAGATCAACCTCTGGAAAATGTGTGGGGCAAATCTGCACACGTTTTCCTAGGCTCACCGCGCGACATACACATAGAGCCGTGTACTCTGGGTGGACACAGCCTACAGGCTTAGTCGCCCCTGTCATATTTAGTTGGAATATGTCAGTCAGGATTACACCATGTCATCTCAGAAGGGAGTGGGAAAACCTTCCTCCTGCCATGACCAGCCTAATTAACTATCAAAGGCTCCATGGATCTGCCATGTCCTTTTGTTGAGCCCTGCAGAATGGTGGCAGCAATTAATGAATTAGCATACTAATAGAGTATACTTCAAACAGGCCCACATGGGCCCTGGCTGCAGAGGTTAAGAAAAGAGACTGAAAATCCCAACAACCTTTGATATGCACTGTGTCAACCTGAAACTAGCTACTGCCCTTAGTATCAACGGACAGTAAAAGTTGATGTCAAGGACTGTGTGTTTACAGTAGTCATCCCTGAAGAGGTAACCCATTCAGAAGTTACGAGTATGGGGATTGACGGAGACACAAAGGGCCTCATTACACGGTAGGCGGTAGCCATGGCGCTTTTAGCGCCATGGCTACCCCCTTACCGCATTCCGGGTCCGTGTTCCTGGAATAGGGACTTACCGGGTCATTCCGACCGTGCAGGACCCGGTAAGTCCCCATTCCGGGAACCATTCCCCATTTCCATTTGAGCCCCATTGGGCTCGATGGCAATGGGGAAGGAGCTAATAACGGTACCGCAATTTGCGGTACCGGAATTAGCTCTGAAGTCCCTTAGCGAGTCCCTTCCATAATGCCTGGTAAAACCAGGTGTTAGGGGAGGGAACCGCTAAGGGCCCTCGTAGACGGGCGGTAAGGGATTACCGGCACCGATGCCCTTACCGGTGCCGGTAATCCCTTACCACCTATGGTGTAATGAGGCCCAAAGTCTGTTCTTTCCATAGCTTGAAGGGAGACCTGCCACTTTAATCAGGAACCACAGTGCGCTCCATTAACCAGAGAGACCCTGTGATCCGAAACAGAATATGGGTGGGACTTAGTATTACATGTTATCACCCCTTTACGTTTTCTGTTGAAAAGCACTCTGGTTATGACCTAATGCATACAGGAGATTGTTGGTAGGGTCCCTAGGATTGGTTCATTAAGGTAGGCTCAGCCTACACCAATCACTGTGGCCTATTTGGCTGTAACAGAGGGCTGAGACCCTCTTTTAGGCAAATCATCTGAAGACTTTACAAGGAGTAGCAAGCAGATCTCATTTTTGACCCTGGCTGAAGGTACAGACTGTTTTACTGCTTCCACCAGTGAAGGAAGGCCAGGAGACCAATGCTTTATTTTTTTAGAACAGGGCATTACAATAGTCAAGTCTATCTAAGACAGTAGCCCTTGCTATCGTGGCGCGGTTCATCTCTGAGAGAAAAGGGCAGGTGTTATGAAGAAGCCTAAGATAGTAAGCACAGTTCCTGGCGCGTTGTGTTACATGAGTTTCTGCACTTACTGTGGGCTCTAAGTATCTACACACTAAGAGTTTTTACTTTTTTTCAGAACAGGTATCTCGCTATTCTGGATTTCAAAGCTTTGGTAGTCCAGGGGCAATTTGGTACTTGCTTGACTCGATCCGCAGTGTTGCTCCCATTAAGAGAAAGCATCCAGGATTCCACCTGCTTCTACGTCAGTTACACCTTGGCTTTGTCAGACTCATAGTTTCCATAACTCTCAAGGAGGCGCTGCGTGTCGGCATAGTTTGTAAAGAAGATCCCCTTTTCCTCTGACAATGCACATAGGGGCTTGATGTAAGTATTGAAGAGGATCAGGGTCATGCATGCCTCCCGGGGGCGCCTCAGCAGATGTGTGCTTGAGGGGAGGACTGAGTCCCCCCAGCATATGCTCTACTTGCGCTCTGACAAGAAGGATTTGACCCAAGCCGTTGAGTCCTTGCTGCATTTACCTAGTTCTCTCAAAGTGTCAAGCAGGCGTTCATGACCTAAGAGAATGAACGCTGCCGACAGATTGAGCAGGACTAGGAGGCCTGTCTTTCCGTTATCAAGGATGCTAAGCATGTGTGTTTGTCGGTCGATTAGAGGGCCGTCTCTGTACTATGTACCGTTCTAAAGCCGGACTGCCTACTATGAAGAAACATGTTTGTCTCTGTGACCAATTGGAGCTGTCAGGTAGACAGACACCTTGTCCAAAATCTTCAAGAGAAAGTTGGAGTTAGTAATCGGTCATAGGATGTAAGCATCCATTGGATCCAACCCAGTCTTTTTGA
Source organism: Ambystoma mexicanum (assembly GCF_040938575.1). Taxonomy (NCBI): domain Eukaryota; kingdom Metazoa; phylum Chordata; class Amphibia; order Caudata; family Ambystomatidae; genus Ambystoma; species Ambystoma mexicanum. The sequence goes on from NC_090932.1 coordinate 1,683,344,544, forward strand.
CCAGGGGGATCTGAGACTGACTTAATGGCCGCAGTCACATGATTGTTATGAAAGGATGCATTAACCAATCCAGTGTGGAAGGGTGCAAAGGCTATTTTATGGTCCAGGATATGTTTGGGCGGTATAATATTCTCTGGACAGGATGATGGACGCATGGGATAAATTGTTCTTGAATTTAGGACATTACGAATCTTTGGAGGGATAGCCAATGAAAGTAGTTCCTGGGAGAGAGGAAATTAGGTCAGCTCTGAGTTTATCATGCGCCTTTGCTAGTTTGTTTGAATGTTGACACAATCTTCGGGCGAACGTGAGAATGAGAGTAATTGGGCACTGTGCTTTTCCATGGAATTAAGGATTTCAAGTAGTTTCCTGGAATTATTGGGGGCTGCCCTGATTTGTTTGTGTTATGATGCCTACCCCCAGGCATCCGGGCCAAGCCCATCTGCCCCGGGAGCAGGCATCTAGACATTTAGTAAAACCTCAGCAGCCCCGGCTAGCGGCTATCTGGGTTCAGTCCTGGTGCCTTAGGCGCCAGACTCATCGTAGGAATCAGTCCTGGCGCCTAAGGCGCCAGGCTCATAGTCATTACTTACCTCAGGCAGACCATGCTGCAAATGACTCCAATTCAACTTGAAGACTCAAAGAGACTATTTTTCTACAGGGACTATTTCTTACAAGGGTGCGGTTCTACGGACTTCTTACCTGGGACTACTTTTGAGACTATTTAAACCACACCCGACCAGCAACACACGTTTCGCGTTATTCTGCATCCAGCAGCGTAACGCTCACCGTGCCTGCAGCCTGCATCCAGTCTTCTGCCACGCCCGCCTCGAATCCGGAGCTCCTAAAACAAAGAGGAAAGAAAGGGACAAGGCTAGAAAACAAACTTATTTCTATTCCACACCTGATTCTGGATCCATCTTGTCTCCGGACCTGTAAAGAACATCATTTCTGCACGCGCCGCACCTCCAGCTGCAGCGCCGCACCATACTCACCAGTCTTCACAGCATCCTTCGGGTCGGCGCTGCCTCCATCATTTCTTTGCCAAACTTCGGCACCTAGGAGACAAAAGAAAACCACAAGGTGAGCCGAGGGAACCAACAGATATAATTCTTACCACCATAGACTTACCTGATTTACCACCGGAGGCATCCTTTTGTGACTCTCCATATTTCCACGTGCCGCATCTGTAAAGAGAGACAAAACAACACGTTTTCTCGTGCAACATTTACCGGACAGCACCGGGTAATATAGACTCTTACCTGAGCGCCACCAGCTGCCACAAAAGCATATTTTCACGAGCCAGCTGCAAGACAAGAAAGGAAGGGGGGAACAAGAGTGAACATCGGACATATTGAACTCTATGAACTTAATACTTACTGGTCCTCACCAGGAACCTCAGAGTCAATACTCTCCAGAACTCTCCCGAGCCTTCAAACCAGTGAAGTAACTGGAATAGACGCGCCCCTGCAAATCCACGCAGGATGGAGAGCTCATCTTTCAAGAATATAAGGTGAGATTGCTGTGAGGGCATTTTGGAGGTGATTCGTTGGGGAGGACTGTGGGGGTGCCATCACTTGAATCCACAAGTGGCTAAATCCATCTCTCCACTTGCAGGAGAATATTTCTACGGGTTAAGCAGACAAGATTAGGAGGGCAGATCCAGTCAGTCATCGCTGCACTACGCATCACGTGGGTGGAGACCGCAGCTGTCCGGGTCCGACCGACGCCTCTGTGGGAGCCAGGTGAGCGTAACAGTTTGCTAAAAAAAATCTTTTTTGTTGTGATGATGGTATCTTTGTAAAATTTTTCCAGATGTTTCCAGGCAGCTTTGTTAGCCTCTGAGAGGTTCTTTTGCCATTGAAATTTTAACTTTCTTTCCAACTTTTTTAGGATTGTGAGTTCTGGGGAGTACCCGTTTAATTGCCTACATTGTCCAGAGCAGAAATCCTTTGATCCAGAGGGTGTGTCCCTTCCCCATCCCCTGGATATCTAGGTAGGATGACAAAACTGTTTCTTGAGGATGGCAAAAGGGTCTCTTTTAAATAACAGTTCACTTGATTCTTTATACTCAATTTAGAAAGTTCATGTGCAAACAATTTATTCCATAACATTTAGCTCTTCCTCGGTTTCTTTGCACCAAGTTCACAAACAAGGACCTTATTCAGACGAGAAATTCCACACTAAATTTCCTTGTTACAGCTTTAATGGGTCTCCTAGTATACTTTCCTGCCAGGAATCCCTTTATGGACTTTCCAGATCCCCTGGTGTGCTCTCCTGCCAGGTATCTTCCCACATTGTCTTATAACTTCCATATATTTTGTGTAGATTGTCTGGTATACTCCCCTGCCAGGAATCCCTCTCTGGGGTCTTGCCGATCCCCTCATATACTCTCCTGCCAGGTATCTTCCCCCAAATGTCCAATGCCTGATATTCTCCTTTTTCTAGGAATTTTTCTCTGTTTCTCTGACCTTTAGTATATCACAGTTGTATCACTTCACTGTGTTTCTTCTTTATTTTCTTAAGGTATGACTTGTTCCAAATTTCCCCACATTGACATCCCATACTTGGGGACTTGTTCAAGTTCTGTCACTTTAGCATTTCTTTGCTTAGGGTAACACTTGCTCCAGTTTTCCCCACATTGACATCTCATATATGAGGACTTCCAGTGCTCCCTGCCGTTCTGCGCTCACCCGCCAGCTTCTCTCTGTGATCGAGACCATAAACGGTCTCTGGTAGCACTGCTGCTGCTCCCGGTGCTCCGATGGTCTTCCCACATTGCCCGCTGTGTCTCTGGTGGTGTTGTGCTATGCCGGTATGTTATTCTTGCGGTGGTGAGCTGCTTTTTAGAAGTGTCTGCTCTCTCGTTCTTCTCCAGCATGGTCCTTTTCCCCATACTGCTTCCTTCTCTGGCTCTGCCTGCATCTCAAGTGCGGATACCATTTTTATACATCCTGCGCACTCGTAATTCACAAAACCAACTAGTCTGCATATTCAACTTTCTGTTTCTTTCAATCTGCATCAACTCCTTCCTCCTCTTCCTCATATAAGTACTTGAGGCTTAATGGGAGATGAAGTCCATAGAAGTTCTAGGATTTCAAAAATGATGTAATTTAGGACTTTTACTTAGAAAAACATTAGAAACATGAGATGTTAGAGGTCTAGTGTGTATGTGGGAGGAATGAATGGTATTGTGACTCAAATGACAATATGCCATCAGAAGTTTATATTCCATAGGGTTCTCTTCATCAGAAAAGAGGGACTACTGCATCTCTTCCACTGGAGTCATCGTACCGTTTCACACGATCCTTCCTCATATTACCACCCACCGGGTCAGCATCAGACAGCGACTTGGCGTCGCCTGGCCATGTGGGAGGAGATCATCGCCAGATAATCTGTGATGACTCCACAGGAGTCATCACATTACCTAGTGGGTCCAAAAGAAACAAATTGGGGAAATTGTACAGTGGACGCCGGCCGATGACCATGGCTAGTGGCCCATAACAAAAACCATGGTTTGACAAAACCCTTGAAATTCTCTGGAAAAACCTCAGTTAAGGTGCAGTCAAGTTGAGCAGATATAACGCAGCAAAACCCTTGAAATTCAGCGGACGTGGGATGCCAGGACCAGCTTAACTCAGCGTATTCACGTTGCAAAGCCCATCGGCACATACATATTATAACAGAAGGGATTCCCAATGGCATTCTTGGGAACATCAACGGGAGCTTGCTGAGATAAGCTCGTTATGACTTCACCCATCTGCTCAATTTCAATGGTTTAGTAGTGTCAAATCTTCTCAAGTTAGCTGCACCTTGGCTAAAGGTTTTTTCATTGAATATAAATTCAAAATATATATTTTAGAGCGAGAGTTTGCCAATCTATTAGACGTGTCTAGATTTTGGGTTTGTATGTTATGCTGGACGACATATGTAGTGATACAGTGCTACGTAAAGTTGGAATGTTTGTCTTTTAGGTGTAGTTGTCAGCATTTGATGGTTCAAGCTCCACTCTCAGATGCAAGTGAGGATGCTGTGGTCATCGAGTAATAGTCTTTTTTTACTTTTTATGAATTCTTTCTCTTCATGTTGAATTTTAGGTGACACACTTTGCACTTTCATAATCGGAACCGTGTTCAATATCATGTTTGCATATGGGTACAATTGCTATTTTAGCCATATTGTACATTCTCAAATCTATGTGCATTCTTGACAATATCACTGTGAATGCACATATGAGGTTTACGGCACTTAACACTGTATTCAAATGTACTCAATTTCGATGGAGTAGATAAGAGATAATGCACATATGACATTTACGGTACTTAGCATTGTAATCAAATATACTAAATTTCAATGGAGTAGATAAGAGGTAATGCACATATGAAGTTTACGGCACGTAGCACTGTATGCAAATATACTCAATGTAATTGGAGTAGATAAGAGGTAATGCACATATGAAGTTTGCGGCACTTAGCACTGTATTCAAATATACTCAATTTCGATGGAGTAGATAAGAGGTAATGCACATATGAAGTTTACAGCACTTAGCACTGTATTTAAATATACTCAATGTAGATGGAGTAGATAAGAAGTAATGCACATATGACGTATTTGGCACTTAGCACTGTATTCAAATATACCCAATTTCGATGGAGTAGATAAGAGATAATGCACATATGAAGTTTACGGCACTTAGCACTGTATTAAAATATACTCAATTTCGATGGAGTAGATAAGAGGTAATGCACATATGAAGTTTACGGCACTTAGCACTGTAGTAAAATATACTCAATTTCAATGGAGTAGATAAGAGGTAATGCACATATGACGTATTTGGCACTTAGCACTGTATTCAAATATACTCAATGTAGATGGAGGAGATAATAGATAATGCACATATGACGTATTTGGCACTTAGCACTGTATTCAGATGTACCCAATTTCGATGGAGTAGATAAGGGGTAATGCACATATGAAGTTTACGGCACTTAGCACTGTATTCAAATATACTCAATGTAGATGGAGTAGATAAGAGGTAATGCACATATGAAGTTTATGGCACTTAGCACTGTATTCAAATATACTGAAAGTAGATGGAGTAGATAAGAGGTAATGCACATATGAAGTTTACGGCACTTAGCACTGTATTTAAATATACTCAATGTAGATGGAGTAGATAAGAGGTAATGCTCATATGACATTTTTGGCACTTAGCACTGTATTCAAATATACTCACATATGAAGTATATGGCACTTAGCACTGTATTTAAATATACTCAATTTAGATGGAGTAGCTAAGAGGTAATGCACATATGAAGTTTACGGCACTTAGCACTGTATTAAAATATACTCAATTTCGATGGAGTAGATAAGAGGTAATGCACATATGACGTATTTGGCACTTAGCACTGTATTCAAATATACTCAATGTAGATGGAGTAGATAATAGATAATGCACATATGACGTATTTGGCACTTAGCACTGTATTCAGATGTACCCAATTTCGATGGAGTAGATAAGGGGTAATGCACATATGAAGTTTACGGCACTTAGCACTGTATTCAAATATACTCAATGTAGATGGAGTAGATAAGAGGTAATGCACATATGAAGTTTATGGCACTTAGCACTGTATTCAAATATACTGAAAGTAGATGGAGTAGATAAGAGGTAATGCACATATGAAGTTTACGGCACTTAGCACTGTATTTAAATATACTCAATGTAGATGGAGTAGATAAGAGGTAATGCTCATATGACATTTTTGGCACTTAGCACTGTATTCAAATATACTCACATATGAAGTATATGGCACTTAGCACTGTATTTAAATATACTCAATTTAGATGGAGTAGCTAAGAGGTAATGCACATATGAAGTTTACGGCACTTAGCACTGTATTGAAATATATTCAATTTCGATGGAGTAGATAAAAGGTAATTCACAAATGAAGTTTACAGCACTTGACACTTTATTGAAATTATAGTTTTGATAAAGATGAAGAGATTGTTTTTAGGTCCGTATTTTTACTGTCTTTGAATTATTGCCTTGTATGTGATTTTTTAGAATGTGAGGAGTCCTGTGTATCTAAGTGCATGGTGGACTCTGGGTTTTTTGACCTCTGTGGCATGCACTTTAGATCTTCACTTTTTTCTTCCTCCCCCTCCCTCTGCCCCCCCCCCCAAGTAGAATAGCAGTGGTGGCTAGGAGGTTTCCTAGAAATTGTAAGTAACTTCCATTGCTATTTTTGGACAGAAATAATGACATTCAAATTAATATTCGGGGTTACAACACTTTGCACTTTATTTTAAAGGATATATGGAGTGTTTATTAATTATTATTGGATATTCATAGCAAAGTCTCGGGAGGATAGCTCAGGGGCAACATGCTCGCCTTGGAAGCAAGATGACATGGAGCAACACAGGTTCGATCACCGAGTCTGCACTTAGAAACCTCTGGGTATTAAGAGCGTTATACATAATCAATCATATCAAAGATCAGGATTCGCATGTCAATGTTGCATTTTCAATTCTAACTTTTTATGTGTACAATTGTTCACCCAGCAAAATATGCAGTATGTGTACAAACGTCAGGATTTATCCGCTGAATATGTAACACGTATCAAAATCCACGGCTTACTCCCTACATCCGTTAATTGTATGTTGTCATGCAATGCTCATGTTTAAAAACAAGTTTACATATGGGCAAAGGAACACATGTCAAAATGGCTGACAGTTTTTCTAAGAAAATAGGTGGAGCTGGTGTGACATTAACCCTGACAAAGGACTGACCTTTTATGTAATGAACCATAGAGTCTGTATAAATGCTGACAATGACCCTATTTCAGGGCATTCATTAGTACCTAGTGTACCAAGTTATGGACGGATTTGCACCTTCTTTTGTGTGGATTTGGCGGTGGAGTGCACTTGCGTGGGGCTTCCTTGCTGCACATTTTCTTTCTTCAGATATATATTACATGGCCTGCGGTAGCGGCCATGTAGTTATGGCTAAATTACTAAACCCATAGGAAGAGCACTTTTTGGGCGGCTTATAACTTTGCTCCCCCTGACGAATCCTCACTAAAATGTGCAGAAAAAGTATATGGCCCACTCTGAATTTCTTTGCAAAGTTTGGTGAGGTTTGGTCAAGAGGAGGGGTAAAGTTATAGGGGGGGTCCCAAAATTTATTTTTTTCCCATAGACAGACATAATGGGAAAAAAATGTGCTCACGCCTACAGCCCAAACCGCTGGATGGATGTTCATCAAATTTGCGGCAGGAGCGGCGGCTTGGTCCCAAAAGTGTGCTTTTGTTAATTTGGTGTAAATCCGTCCAGTAGTTTGGGATGACTAAAAAGTAGGTCCCAAAAAATGTCTGATATCTATGTCTGCTCCACGGACACACTTCCCTGATTGGGCTGCGGACAGGACTCCGATTGTCTTAGAGGGCAACGTGGTGTCCAGGGACATCAGACATGTCCACTGATTGGATGGTGAAAAGTGTGAAGTGCGTCAGATTTTTGGAAACACCCGCCATCTTGGATTTACAGACAGCAGCCGGTGTCCGCGGACATCGTGGTAAAAACCTATTAAAAAAACACAACATTGCACTTGTCAAACTTATCAAATAATCTCTGGCGAGGTGAGGGTGATGAGGATGGGATGGGATATGGCTGCAAGAAGTAAAAAAACAGGTGTTTTGCCGCGAAAGTCCACGAACAGTTCGGATTTTCGCGAACCGTCCTGAGAAGTTTGCGGACTCTTCAGTTGTTTGGGGGCAGTTTTTGGATGGCATATAAATTTGGCACCACTCAATGAAACTGAATGAAATTTTGCAATTATATTCCTGACCTTTGTGATGTCATCTTTGATGTCCTGGGTGCTAGTCTTTGCAGTGCACAGTGGTGGCACAAGTTATGGTTGCTTAGCTTACCATAACTGGCGAACTTCACTTGAACAAAGATTTTTCATTGAATTTCATAGGTTTTTATTAGTGCAACTTAACCACAACGTCCCCTTAATAAAGTTTTTTCATTGAATATATATATATATATGCATATATAAATAAAACTCCAAACAGATGTCTACTTTAGAAGAGTTACTTCCGTAGAATACAGTGTTGAGAAAAGCCCCAAGCTGCTGTCACAAGTGATGCACACCTCCCCCACATCCCACCAAGCGGCAGCATAAAACCTCATGAGCGCAGTAACACCAGGGGGCGCAAGTGTATTGCTGGAGTGATCAATGTATCTTCCTAGGTGGGTGGGGCAGTCCAGCAGGGTTTCACCCTGGAAACCTTTTTTTGAAAAATAGGAGAACTGTGGAATCGAAACGTAATGAAAACATGATCCAAAGCCACCGCTCCCACACCTAGGATGTGCTTGATCGTAGTGATCTGCAGCTCCACAGTTTGCCTCTGCAGTATGTTGAAGGGTTCCAGGTGCGGGTACAGGGAGCTGTGCCCATTAAAGTAACATGGAGGAGAGCAGTGGCCTCGCCAGAAATCCAATTTAGGAGGGGCACAGTGGGTGCCAAAGACAAAAGTAGGGGGGCCACAGAGAAAAGTGGGGGGCCTGCCTATGAAAGGGAATGTGTGACGTCACAAGCACGCCTGCAGAGGGGCTTTTGTGAACACCAACTACCCACACCTCCCCTGCCACCTTCCATCAGAATGCAGGCACAAAACCATTCAGTGACTAATGACCCATCATTAGCAGTTTTGTGCGCTACATTCTGATTGGAGGGACTGGTCTTAGCTGCAGAGGGAACTGAACTGTTTTGATTGTTGTGCCGAGTGCTTATGCAGCCTCTGTTCACTATCTATTTCTGCACAAGGGTACACTATCCTGTTGATCAGCTCATGTGTTGTGTTGCGTTGACAGTGCAGAGAGAGCAGCGCAGCTGAGGTAGTAGGGGTAGAAGGGGGGGGCAGGATCTCAAAGGGGGGCCCTAGCGATGCCACTGGAGGAGAGAGCAGTGGCAGAGTACGTGGGAACAACTTGCCTCCGCCCAGTGTCTTTGTAAATGTAATTGGTTATTTATAACGTGCTTAATACCCAGAGGTTTCTATGCATGGATCCGGGGGTGGAACCTGTGTTGCTCCGCGTCGTCTTGCTTCCAAGGCGAGCACGTTGCCCCTGAGCTATCCTCCTGGTGGCCCCCCAAGGTAATGCCTCTCCGCGAGTCCAGGTCCTGATACAAAAGGGGAGCTTTGGAATGGTGGAGAAGTAGGGATGCCACGTGTAATGTTTTATTATGGAGCACACACTCTATGTGCACATTAAGTTTGCAGTGCTGTGTGCTTCATTTCACCCATAGATTGCAACACAAGAGCTCAATCTGAACTGTTTACCAAAATGCCACCCCAGTGACAGCACTGGCTGCTGCTGCTTTCTCCCCCAGAGCTCGGAATATACATGCCAACGATCACACGGCTGTGCTGCAGTGAATCCCTTCACTTTCCTGCGCTGAATTCCCTTCTTTGCTCCCCATGTAAAAGAAATCTCACATTCTAGTGCCTCGTGAAACTCACACGGGGCTCTTCTGCAGTGCCTCCTCCCCTCTCCTATTTCACGCTGCAGAACACACGAGCTCATCAGGACTCCTTGGCAAACATCACACACATCCTGTAATCAGTGTCCCTTCTCCCCAGTACTGATGCACCCCCCTGTGGAATATTCGGGAGTTGGGGTGAACCCAAGCCAGGCCAATGCATGTCACGCTGGCTCCAGTGGGAAGAGCTCAGAACGCGCCCAGGTACCCCAAGCAGCGAGGAACCGTGTGCAATGCCAACTGTAGCAGATTGGCAAAGGTTTGCCCCTCAGGGATCAGTCGGTGACAACAGGACGAGAAGAAGGCGGCTTGTGTTTTTCCCACTCGTCAGAGCTCAACAAGGGAGGCTTAGAAATGCTCTGAATGGGGTCTGTGAGCGACTCGAGTCATAGCCGGGCGGGCACACTGAAAGCCAGCAGTGTGTGAGGGGGGCTGCCTGGCAGTCCCTGCCAAGGTCCCTGCCATCCCACTCAAGGCTCCGTCTATTCTGATGGAAATGCGTCGATTTGTGCTGTAGAAATATCCCCCTTCCCGGCCCGGCTCCACCACACTTGAGCCCTCTTTGTTGCCGAGGCATGTACAAGAACAGCCCCTTTGTTGTAAAACAGCGCCATTATGAACCCTGCGCAGTAATTAGTCCTCTCCATGTTAAAGCAGCTGCACAATAACCGCAGATAAATTGGGAATGGCAGTGCGTAGGCGGCCGGGCAGGGCGCCCCCAAAAAACAGGGGCGTCCCCGAGTCTGCACATCTCCTTCCTCTCGAAAAGCGCAGGCAGAAAAAGTAATTGATAAGTCAGTGCCTTCAAAACGGATCCAGAACAGGGCTGCGAGACTTGTCCTTGGCCTCAAGCCCTGGGATCGTATCTCTCCAGCTCTGAAATCCCTCCATTGGCTCCCAGTGGCTGCAAGGATCATGTGCAAGACCCTTTGCATCGTCCACAAGGCCTAGTGGGGCCTGGGACCAAAATATCTCCAGCTTTCTCTCCTGAAGTATCTTCCTACTTGAGCTCTTCGCTCCTCCACCTCCAACTCCCTGAGGGTCAGTCGCTTTTCCAAGCAACGAGCTGGGGGCAGATCTCTCTCTTTGGCAGGTGCCTCCCTCTGGAACTTCTCCCCTGCCTCCCTGAAACATGAGTAGAACCACCTCCGGTTCCAGAAGCAGCTCAAGACTTTCCTCTTTGCTTCTGCCTTCACTCCCCCTCTCCCCTGCTGACCTCCTGTCTGACACTGCACTGGTCCCCTGGCCACCCTGTGAACATCGGGCCCAAGTCCCCTCCCTGCCAGTTGCACACCTGCACTGCTCCAGGCAACCCTGCACCAGGCGCTGCTTCTGCAACCCTGCAACCCCCCCTGTCTCCACTTATCTATCAGCTGTTTTTCTGCACATAACCCTTGCACTGCCACCTGCTGGCCGCACTTCTTGTTTTCAATGTTTGATCCTATGTCTTGCACTTGCTCCTCCTCCCCTTCCGCTGGAACTTCTCCCCTCGAGATGTGTGCAGTTTTATTGCACAGCGCCAAAGTTCTAAGCGGCTGGAGGAGTCCAGCTTCACTGCAACTAAACTGGACGTGGCAATATCAGGCAGGCGGGGGATTTATGGAGCACTGATTACAAATAACCCTTTATATACTCGTGCTTTCTGCTGTGAAGATTAAACTATTGGATAATGGACCCACACACGAACAACCCCTGTACATGCACACACACACACACCCATGCATCCCTCATGAACACGCACATCCCCTGCACGCTCATACCCCCACGGCTGTCACCACTTTCTACATGCACAACCCCTAGCACACATCCTGCACACGCACACACATTCCCCTTCAGAACCCCTGCACGTGCATCCCCCATTGCTGCCACCCTCTGTACATGTACACCCCGTGTACACAAACCCACATTCCCATTGAACACGCACCCCCTGCATGTGCATCCCCTCATTGCTGCCACTTCTTGAACATGTACACCACCCTGCACATGCACACCCACTGTAGATGCATTCCACCTTAACACGCAGCCCCCTGCACATGCATCCCCCCACTGCTGGCACCCTACTGAATATGCACACAACGGAGCACACGCACATGCCCAGGTACACACACACAACCTGCACATGCACCTCCCCTGCACATGCATCCCCCCACTACTTCCACTCCCCTGCATACACACACACCCTGGCACAAGCACACCCTATTGTGGCCATCTCTGCCACAGCACATCAGATATCTTGTACCTGTATTCTGCCTTGCAGTAGTGCATGGATGAGTAGGAGTTGAATTACCCACTCAGCCCTCACACGTCTACAAACCAAAACAGAAGACAATCATAAAGGTGAAACAGGGACAATCAAGACATATACCTCGTTCTCCTTTTGTGGTAACGAGGCTGAGGCAGGGCTGTACTCGAGAGAGAGTGAACTTCACAGTATCCCAGTCCAACAAAAGGAATGTCCAATCTATATAAATATTAACACTAATAGAACACACCCTTTGCAAGTAGAACGAAAAGGGACTACAATACAAAAACCCACCCTAAAGGAAGATGCAACAGACTGGATAAAGTAGCACACTCTGTGTAGTTCCAGGGGTGGTAGATAAGGTACTACCATAAATAGGATACTGGGTTGAAAAAAGGAGCAATCGGAACCTAACCGCTCTTTTGGGTCTAAGTGCACCATGGGGGCAGTTCAGTGTCAACAGTACTTGAATTCAGTTCTTGGTAGGCTGACGTATCAGACGCGATGTCCAACGATGATGTAAGGTGATCCGGCTCAGTGTATGTACGATCGTGGAGGACCTGGCAGCAAGCGGGAATGGAGTAGGAGAGAATGCAGGTGCTCTCTGCAGTCATATGGCAGAATTTTAAATGATACAGGTTGAGTTGGTCCAAAGAATGCTTTGCAGTTGACCAGTCTGATTCAGGCTTTAGCCACTGGGAAAGGTCGGCGAGTGACGCCCCAGCGGTTCGAGTCGGCGGGCGAGGGTCATTGAAGTGGTGATCAAGAGTGTGTTGAGGTGCAGTCAATGAGGTGGCAGTTCTCGGGCTAGCTGGGCCGAGCCCTGGTTGTAACCCCTGGTTGGAGTCTTCGAGTGACCTCCAGAGATTCAGTTTGGGTTCTGTCGTTCAGCAGATGGTTCAGGCCTGTCAGGCGATGTGCTTCGCTAGGACACGATGCAGTGTCGACCTGTTTTAGATGCAGTGCAATAGTTCGGCAGCTGGAGGAATGAAGACTCCAGCACCTTCCCTATTATTCATGATGCGGAGAACACAGAGCAACTCGTTCAGGGCAATAGAACAGGGTGCTTTGTCTGGTCTGGCCTTACGGCTGCTGTGATGGCTTTGCAAAGTACTGCAGGACAGGATACTCCACTTCATGGTCTGCTCTTCTGGCACAGAGGAAATGTTGCAGAATGGTTGGTCCTGGTGCAGAACACTGGTCACTCCTGACGTTCCCTGGGAGTGGTCAGGAGACAGATCTTTCTTCTGTCTTTATGGCTCCTTCTTCACCTCCGGCGGAGACTGTGAACACTGCAACTGTTCCAAAGGAAGTCCTGGTGAGAATGTTCAGAACGTCTCTTCAGCCTTAAAGGATCTGAGAGGAACTGAGGGAGTTCTGCTGATGGGGTGCGAGACCCCTTCTTTCAAGGGCATACGTCCTCAGGTGATTGGTCTAAAGCTAGCTTGCTTTAGGGGACCAATCCCTGCTCCTGTTGGGAGTGGACTTTGCCCTGTTGATCTTGCACCCAAAGTTCTTTGCTCCAGAGAAATTGGAGGAGACAGGAAAAGGATAGAGAGACTGTGAGGAACAAGATGGTGGAAGGCTACTTCCAATGTGCAGAGCACTCCTGCCTATCCTACTCCCTCCCCTCCCCTTCCCTTCTACTGATGACAAAGGCGTGTTGATATGCAGCACTCTGGTGTGAGGCTACGCCTCCTGAATGGGTGTGCTCCTTTGATGGCCGGCCCAGGACAGCTTCCTGCTGTTTGGCTGTCTCTGGAGCAGGGGGTTAATGGCCCTCCCAAAGAGAACCAAAGAGAGGGTTTCTGACATGCCGTGTGTCAATGTCAGCGCATCTAACCCCAATCCGCATTCCCTTCCACAGCAGAGCTGACTCAGAGGAGCCAATTGGGCAGTGGCAGCCATGATCATACGTATCACCATGCACTATGCCGAAACGCAGTGTATATTATTCTCCGAGATTACCCTGCCACCAGCATGATGTACTCATGATCATCGTAATTTGGGTACAGGGGTCATACCTTAGATGTGGCCCCTGTGCTGCAGTGACTTTGCTACCGCAGCGACAGTCGAGTGGACGTCTTGTGATCTTTGAGCCTGCTCTGTGCCACGAGCAGAGTGGGCGCTGTGGATCAGGCTACTGATGCCGCAGGGCACAAGTGCATTATGCTTTTGGCAAGGAGTTGCAACAAAGAGGGATCTGGTTATCAGATTACTCCTTTGGCGAAGGAATCACCCGCATCATTTTCTCTACTAAAAATCAAAAAAGCCAGGGTGTTGCACCCCTGCCAGATGCAATTCCCCACAGTTCCTGGATCTCAGGTGGCCCAATAATTTGTTCCCCAAATAATCAGATTAAAGATTCCCTGAAACTCTACCCATCGAAGATCACTGCATGGCTCATTTTTCTTACACCAGGCATGACTGGTGTAACATTTGTTTTGATAATACGGCAGTGCCCCTAGAGAAATTAGCACACCGTAGGCTGCTGTTCATTTGAACCCCTAACCCTGCCATTAATGTACCAGTGGTGTACAAGAGGCATTTATGCCAATGGCTGAGGGCCCAGTTATGCCATTAAGAGGCTATATTCCTGCTCTGCTATCTTTCACTGATGGCTTTTCTAGTTTTCTGAAAGTGGGCGCCTTTGACATATGAGAGGTATTTGTGGGTTAATATAAATTGAGTGATTTATTTATGTGATCCCTGGACACCTCATGCTGTTGCATGCATTCACTACAGACTGCCACTCTGGACTGCAACTCCCAACATGCATCACTGCCGGGCTGGCCCCTTGTACACAGCGCTGAATAGCCTGTACATTGACTAGCAGTCCTATAATATCTGCCACATAGCCAGCCAATGGCTGCAACGCTCCTTCTACGGGCCTGTGATTATAGGGTGTCCCGGTGGGCTTCTTTATGTATCGTCGTGGGTCACCTGGATTCAGATGCATGATAAGTGCTTTCCTTGGATCGTGGTCTTTGATGGTTCCTTTCATGTCCTTTTGTGTAGTTGCGTTGGTTCATCGTGTGGTGTAGTGTTGTCAACTGACAGTTTCCTGGTGCATTTAGTAGGTAATCTGTGGTGTTGGCATTAACTATGCATCTCCCTTTATTTGTGGCTTTGATGGTTCCTTTCAGATCCTTTGTGAAGTTGTGTTGGATCCCCGTGTTGTTTGGTGTAGCATTTGTCATCTGCCAGTTTCCTGTGTGTTTTTTTATATATGGTCAGTTGTGTTGGTTATAGCTACGCCTCTCTTTTTGTTGGTGATTTTGACGGTTCCTTTTAGTTCTTTTGTGTTGTTCTTGGATCATCGCGTAGTTTGGTGTATTGTTGTCATCTTCCGGTTACTGGCGCTGCTTATAGGTGGACAGTGGTGTTGGTTATAGCTACTCCGATCCAGTTTTTGGTGGTTTTTATGGTTCCTTTCAGATGTGACGGATCATGATGCACTTTGGTGTAGAGTTGCCATCTGGCAGTTTCCTGGTGCTTCTTGTGGTGGTGTCAATTGTCAGTTGTGTTGGTTATGGCTATTCCTCTTCCTTTGTTGGTGGATTTTATGGTTCCGTTCCTTTCTTTTTAGTGGTTGTGTTGGATCATCGTGTAGTTGGGTGCAGCATTACTCATCTGCCTGTTTTCTGTGTGCTTTTTGTTGGTGGACAGTGGTGTTGGTTATAGCTACTCCTAGCCAGTTGTTGGTGGCATTTTTGGTTCCTTTCAGTTTGTGTTGGGTCATGATGTACTTTAGTGTAGTGTTGCCATCTAGCATTTTCCTGGTGCTTCTTTTGGTGGTGTCAATGGTCTGTGGTGTTGGTTATAGCTACTCCTATTCAGTTGTTGGTGGCTTTTTTGGTTCCTTTCAGTTTGTGTTGGGTCATGGTGTACTTTGGTGTAGTGTTGCCATCCGGCAGTTTCCTGGTGCTTCTTATGATGGTGTCAATGGTCAGTGGTGTTGGTTATAGCTACTCCTATCCAGTTGTTGGTGGCTTTTTTCGGTTCCTTTCAGTTTGTGTTGGGTCATGGTGTACTTTGGTGTAGTGTTGCCATCTGGCAGTTTCCTGGTGCTTCTTGTGGTGGTGTCATTGGTCAGTGGTGTTGGTTATAGCTACTCCTGTTCCTTTGTTGGTGGTTTTGATGGACATAGAGTTTTTTTCAAAGCTTGTATGGCATTGGCCTTCCTTCCAAGTGGAGATAAGATGAACACGTGTGTCTATTTATCACACAGGCTAGATATTGCTCTGCCTGAAGCATCATATATAATACTCATGGAGGGAGGGGGCTCATACCTAGTGGTGGGGGTCCAGGATGAGGTTGTTTTTTTGTTTGGTTATATCGCCTATCGGTCATGTCAGTGTTTCCATTTCCAGGTCTGTATGAAGGCAACCTTTGTGTGCTAATTATCTGGAGAATACTTCTACGTCAAGGCATAATACTCATTCTATCTATGGGTTAGGCACGGCAGATTCTGGATGATTTGTCTAGCGCCTAGACTTCAGATTTCTAAGGGTCACATTTCAATTGATTCACTGCATTTCTGTATCTTCGATCGGTGTGGTGGGCCATTAGTTCCTCGTTGGAGTTTCTGTAATTAGAAGTTTGCTCGAGAGTGACGATGGTCCTCACCATTTATTGCTTGCTGTTTGCCCTTAAAGCCACGATCTCTTACTGTGGTTCCTCCAAGACCAGTTGTAAATACCCCACAAACAAACTCAGGTTTACTGGTAACCAAAGAGTTGCCAAATAATTCCCATTAAGCTTCAGCAAACCAGTGGCGGCTGGTGTTTTCGCACCAATCACGCAAGAACAACTGAGATTAGCGAGAGTGTCTGAGCCAACCAAGGAGGGTCCAGTGGGGTTCTCTCCCTGAGAAAATCTTTTGAATAATGTGTTAAAATGGTACATTATACAGCACATTTGTTTGAAAACGTCACCAGAAGCAGAAAGAAGGCTGCAGCATTGGACCCTGGCTGAAGGTACAGTCTGCCTTACAGCTTCCGCCAGTGAGGTACGGCCAGGACCTCCAAGAGGGAAGCAGGATTCCTCCCTTAAACATCTTCTAGGGAACAGAGGGAGATAATGAATCCAGCAGACCCTCCAGCAGCTCCAGAACCAGTACCCAGCAAGCACACAGCGTACCCTGCTAGTCTCTGCAAGCAAGCTTCTTAGGTGGCAAGTGCCAGAGTCTCTGAACCAAACCAAGGACAAGGTTGGTGCCTACAACACTCTCCTCAGCTTTGGGTCATCCGCCTTAAAGGACGACATGAGCCCAGTGAAGAAGCTTGGAGGAGTGCATCGACACGCATCAACCATTGTCCACCTTAAAGGACATTTTCAAGCCAGCCAAGCCCCTCAAGCTGCAACCAACTGCACTGCTGACTGTTGTTACGCTGCAGTCACTAAATGTTGCCAGAGATGCCTCGACCAGTGTTTCAGACCCGCCAACCAGCAGTGAGACAATGATTCCTGACCCGAGCTACTGTGTGGGCTGGCCTGCAACTGTCCATTTAGCCTCACTCACCAAAGTGCCTGCCACCTGATACCCACAGCTGCCTCCCATCTTGAACTCTGTTGCATGACCTGCAAAGCGCTCTGAAACCAATTTGACACTGTCGAGCACCAAGAACCTCTACTAGCACAAGGTACATTGTGGTTCTGTCCTGTGGTCCTTCTCTGAAGGCCCCTAGTGACATTTTACAACTCATTGCTCCCTTTGTGTTGAAACCAAGTATCCTTGAACTATTGAGATTAATTATTTTACCAACTACACTCCTGTCAGTATCCAGAGTACATCCCTTTTCTTCTTGAAACTCTCTGTCCTCTGCATTCCTTTACAGTGTGGGTTGTATTTTGCGGCATGCAATAACTGTCTGTTGTGATAATAAGGTAGATATTTTTATACAACCTTGACTGGACAGTCCCTTTTATCATTGGGTAATAATTGTATTTTCAATGTGTTGCAACTAACCAATGATCCACGACCTTGCAGAGATAAGCCTGCCGTTCCATCCACGTTACCAAATTTGGACAAGGAGGTTTACAATTTGCTTGTGTTTCCAATCTGTTCAGATCCCTTCTGGTGCACTAGAGGTGTGGGGCTGATTGATGGTTTAGAAACCGATATTCACCCCTGGACCACTCGTGCCCCCGGAAGTTGATTCGCCACAGCCAGCATCTGGTAATTAGTGGCAATCGCTGGCATGTGCATTTATTGTTTTCTTATATCGTGTTTATTGCTGGTCTCCTCCAGATTCTGAGTGCCAATTCAAGGATCGAACCCATGCTGCGTGTCGCCCATGCACAATCCTCATGTAATGTGCAAATTATCCAAATACCTCGAGGGTTGCCCAAGTTGCACAATGACACATTATGGAAATACCTAGAATGTTGTACATGCTTCGGCTATAAGATGGCAGTCTGGACGAGCACCTGGCAATGAGGTGAGCACCTTTCTACATTATGCTGACATGTGATAGGAGGTGAGAATGTGAACATACAACAAAATGTGGCAAAGGATGGTAACCTGTTTGTGATCGTAAAACCAGGCATATGGTGTGGGTCCCTGGGCATGTGAGGTCAATGCCCAGCAATAGAGATAGAATGTTCACTATAGCCAGGGCATACGTGTTGGTTTGTTATTTACATTATGCCCAGGGCATAACTGTTGGTTTGTTTTGTTCTTTATGCCCAGGGCATAACTTTTGGTTTGTTATTTTCACTATGCCCATGGCATAACTCTTGTTTTGTTTTTTTCACTATGCCCAGGGCATGACTCTTATGATATGATATGATATGGCATTTATAACGTGCCTATACACAAGTGTTTTTTAACTATGCCCAGGGCATAACTGTTGGTTTCTTATTTTCACTATACCCCGGGCATAACTGCTGTTTTATTTATTTTTACTATGCCCAGAGCATAACTGTTGGTTTGTTATTTTCACTATGCCTAGGGCATAACTGCTGGTTAGTTTTTTTTACTATGCCGAGAGCATAACTGTTGGTTTGTTATTTTCACTATGCCCCAGGCATAACTGTTGGTTTGTTCTTTTCACTATGCCCCGTGCATAACTTTTTGTTTGTTATTTTCACTATGCCCCGGGCATAACTCTTGGTTTGTTATGTTCACTGTGCACTGGGCATAACTGTTGGTTTGTTATTTTCACTATGGCCAGGGTATAAAGCTTGTTTTTTTTCTTTATGCACAGGGCATAACTGTTGGTTTGATGTTTTCTCGATGCCCAGGACATAACTGTTCTTTTGTTATTTTCACTATGCCCAGGGCATAACTCTTTAGTTTTTTGTTTTCACTATGCCAAGGGCATTACTTTTGGTTTGTTGTTTTCACTATACCCAGGGCATAACTCTTGGTCTGTTGTTTTCACTATGCCCAGGGCATAACTGTTTATTTTTTTTTTACTATGCCCAGGGCATAACTGTTGGTTTGTTATTTTCACTATGCCCAGGGCATAACTGCTGGTTTGTTGTATTCACTATGCCCTGGGCATAACTGTTGGTTTTTTTTTCACTATGCGAGAGCATAACTCTTGGTTTGTTGTTTTCACTATGCCCAGGGCATAACTCTTAGTTAGTTTTTTTTCCCTTTGCCCAGGGCATAACTGTTGGTTTGTTATTTTCACTATGCCCAGGGCATAACTGCTGGTTTGTTGTTTTCACTATGCCCAGGGCATAACTCTTAGTTTGTTGTTATCACTATGCCCAGGGCATTACTCTTGGTTTGTTGTTTTCACTATGCCTAGGGCATGCCGGTCAAGTGGCACAGCGAGTAGAGCGCTCGCTTTGACATCCGTGCAGAGCATGCTAACGCAGGTTCGAATCCCGGCGGGGCCAAACTCAGCCTTTCATCCTTCCGAGGTCGATAAATGAGCACCACACACCGTGGGTAATAATAAGCAGCGCTCAGATACCTGAGGGTTTGTAGCGCTATATAAATGCTAAATTATTATTATTTATTATTATAACTCTTGGTTTGTTGTTTTCACTATTCCCAGGGCATAACTGTTGGTTTGTTATTTTCACTATGACCAGGGCATAACTGCTGGTTTGTTTTATTCACTATGCCCTGGGCATAACTGTTGGTTTGTTTTTTTCACTATGCCCCAGGCATAACTGTTGGTTTGTTCTTTTCACTATGCCCCGTGCATAACTGTTTGTTTGTTATTTTCACTATGCCCATGGCATAACCCTTAGTTTGTTTTTTTCTCTATGCACAGGGCATAACTCTTGGCTCATTATTTTCACTATGCCCCGGGCATAACTCTTGGTTTGTTATGTTCACTGTGCACTGGGCATAACTCTTAGTTCGTTTTTTTCCCTATGCCCAGGGCATAACTGTTGTTTTGTTATTTTCACTATGCCCAGGACATAACTCTTGGTTTGTTGTTTTCACTATGCCCAGGGCATAACTCTTGGTTTGTTTTTTTCGCTATGCCCATGGCATAACTCTTGGTTTATTGTTTTCACTATGCCCAGGGCATAACTCTTGGTTTGTTGTTTTCACTATGCCCAGGACATAACTCTTGGTTTATTGTTTTCACTATGCCCAGGGCATAACTCTTGGTTTGTTGTTTTCAATATGCCCAGGACATAACTCTTAGTTCGTTTTTTTCCCTATGCCCAGGGCATAACTCTTGGTTTGTTGTTTTCACTATGCCCAGGGCATAACTCTTGGTTTGTTGTTTTCACTATGCCCAGGGCATAACTCTTGGTTTGTTTTTTTCGCTATGCCCATGGCATAACTCTTAGTTTATTGTTTTCACTATGCCCAGGGCATAACTCTTGGCTTGTTTTTTTCGCTATGCCCAGGGCATAACTCTTGGTTTATTGTTTTCACTATGCCCAGGGCATAACTCTTGGTTTGTTAATGCTTGTTGTGTACCTTGCACAGGCATGTTTTTCACTTGAATAGCACATGCACAGGATGTTGTTTCCAGGCGCCTGCATAATGACAGTTATCCTGTTAAAAGCAACACCTATGTCCTTCTACCCCTAATCTGCCCTAACCCATTACCCTTCAATCTTTCCAACTTCTGGCCACTTTGCCTAACACCTGGAGAGTAGCAACAGAAGGAACAGGTGCACGTGTGTCTGTCTATGTGCTGAATAGGTCACCCACCCACATGTGTCCCGGTGAACGGCGTAGGGTGGCCATGTGTCTCCATATCACCATGACTACGCCGCATTGGGGGTGGGGGGCGAACACGCTCTAGTAGTCTATAGTCGGACACTTGGGGGTGTTGATGCTTTTGCAGCTCCGTTGGTTACAGAAATGCTGGTGCTTGCACGTTCTTCAAATTGCAATAGCGATAAAACAAATGGGCCTAGGAAGAGGTCAGGTGACCTTTCGCAAGGGCACGGCATGTGCATTCGAGGTCATCATTAGCCAATGTCTGTGTGGCTGTGTGCATTCGAGGTCATTAGCCAATGGGGGTCATTCCGAGTAGGGCGGTAAGGGTTAACGGTCACCGGTAACAAGACCGGTGCTGTTAAACCCTTACCGCCCTATTCCAAGTTCCCTTTGCGGGTTGGTACTTAACGCCTGCTTTTTGCATGCGTTAAAAAACCAACCCGCAAAGGGACCTAGGAGCTAATTACGGCACCGTAATTTACGGTGCCGTAATTAGCGCCTTCCCCATTCCCATTGAGCCCTATGGGGCAAAAATGGGAATGGGGAAGGGCCCTTGGTGAAGAGGGAATTACCGAGCCCGCCAACCTTGGAATGGGGCGGTAATTCTGCCATTCACCATGGCGGAGTCGGAAAGATAACGGCGTCAACCAAGGCGCTAATAGCGCCTTGGTTAACGCCAGGGTCGGAATGAGGCCCAATGTCTGTGTGGTCTTAAGCCAAGGTATGTGTGGCTGTGTGCATTTGAGGTCATTAGCCAAGGTCTGTGTGGCTGTGTGCATTCAAGGTCATTAGACAATGTCTATGTGGCTGTGTGCATTCGAGGTCATTAGCCAATGTCTCTGTGGTCATTAGCCAATGTCTGTGTGGCTGTGTGCATTCGAGGTCATTAGCCAAGGTCTGTGTGGCTGTGTGAATTCGAGGTCATTAGCCAATGTCTGTGTGGCTGTGTGCATTCGAGGTCATTAGACAATGTCTGTGTGGCTGTGTGCATTTGAGGTCATTAGCCAAGGTCTGTGTGGCTGTGTGAATTCGAGGTCATTAGCCAATGTCTGTGTGGCTGTGTGCATTCGAGGTCATTAGACAATGTCTGTGTGGCTGTGTGCATTTGAGATCATTATCCAAGGTCTGTGTGGCTGTATGCATTCGAGGTCATTAGCCAATGTCTGTGTGGCTGTGTGCATTCGAGGTCATTAGACAATGTCTGTGTGGCTGTGTGCATTTGAGATCATTATCCAATGTCTATGTGGCTGTGTGCATTCGAGGTCATTAGCCAAGGTCTGTGTGGTCATTAGCCAATGTCTGTGTGGCTGTGTGCATTCAGTGATCATTAGCCAATGTCTGTGTGGCTGTGTGCATTCGAGGTCATTAGACAATGTCTGTTTGGTCATTAGCTAATGTTTGTGTAGCTGAGTAGTGGCACGGCTAGTGGAAAGGTCCATGTGCAGTAGAGACAGGTCTAGGGCTTAAGTGGGGAGAGCTTCTGCTCATGGAGACAGATGTTCACGTTCCTTTTGAGCCGCTTGTGGTGATTCTGTTTTTAGGGCAGTGCTTGACTTCTGACGTCATACTGTGAGGGACCTCCCTCTGTGTTTCCGTCTTTAGATCCTGGTGGTCGTTTGTTGTTGCCCTGGTGGTTTTCGCTGTCTTGTGGGTAGACATTTATTTATGTATAATTTCAGGTACTTCGGGGCAATGTTATGGGGTTCTGCTGGATTAATGGACAAGGCAAGGGTGATATTGAAAAGAAACTGGGTTTCCAGAAGTGGTCATTTGATGGCCCTAAGACAAGAGACACAAGCTAATGAGCCAGGCCACTTGCTCTAAAACCCTAAAATAGCGTGTGTTCATCCTCTCCGTGTGTATCCTCCCTTAGTTAGGACTATGAATTCAGCCTTCCAACCCCCCCCCACCCCCACACCACACCGTACCTGCTTCTCCTTCATGCAACCTCTGGCCCCTTTATCCTCAGGTGCTTACTTTTAGGAGGCTTGAGCAGGGCCATCTTAAGCATTTTTGGGGCCCTGGGCATGGACATCTTTGGGGCCCCCCTCCACCAAACCAAAGGAATTAAGTGATCAGGAATATCTGGTGGCATCCTCCCCCACCACCGTGATCATAACCCATAGGTTGATAAGCCGCCTTGCAGCATTCAAAATAAGCATGTTTACTCCGTTTAAGTCCCTTTGCCCTCTGCATTCTTGCTCTAATCAGAATGATAAACAAGTAGCATTTGAAGGCCATCATTAGCCGTCTACGACGAGGTTACTTCTTTCTAGTATAAAAACAGGATACTTTTTATCAATAGCCTCCAGGAAGGTAAGCAGCCTGTAGTATTAATGCAGGACTGTATGTAAAAGGTACATGTAACCCAGAATAGGCAGAGAACTCACATGAGCTGCCTCACAGAATGCAAACGTGCTCATGCATGGATAGATAGAGCAACTGTGAGGAAGGAGAAAGCTAGACATACCGTAACATTGATAGTGGATGCAGATTAGAAGCTACCAGGAAGGTGCCTCTATCCAGACAGACTGAGATTAGAAGTGGGACATGGTTTTCAAATAGTGTTGCCATTAGAGATCAAAGGAACATGTGCCTGTGGTGTGCAGTATATCAATGCTCGCTATTATAGTGGAAGCAACACTATAGCCAGTGAAACCATGAGTGAGGCTTTTATGAAGATCATACCCTGAGAAGGAAATCACTCTGAAGGGCTGACAATTTTGAAAGGTTTAGGGACTGGCAATACTGAGAGTTTAGGCAATACAAGATTAAATGACATGCCCAGGATCACACATTGCTTAAGGGGTGCAGCTGGGATGTGTGCCAACTCTGCAATTTCTGCATTTGAACACTTTCCTTTCCAGCTCTTACTATGAACTAAAACCATCTAATTTCAGTAAACTGACTTGCAAAGTACACACATCACATTTCCAAACCTGACAATTTTAAAACCATAATATTACAGAAGGGTGTTACGCAAAATGGGAATGATTCCAGCAT
The DNA here is from genome assembly GCF_040938575.1 of Ambystoma mexicanum. NCBI lineage: Eukaryota > Metazoa > Chordata > Amphibia > Caudata > Ambystomatidae > Ambystoma > Ambystoma mexicanum. The sequence continues at coordinate 1,683,368,490 of NC_090932.1, forward strand.
CATCTCTCCATCATCAAGGGAAGTATAAAAGTACCAGCATACCAATCGATGTGATTTAACAGATTTTATCTAGGTATGTCTTTTGTACTTTTAAGCTTTAAATACTTCCAAAACAATGGCTTGTGAAATTGTCATTCATAAACGTGCAAAACAACTTTTGACTTTTATTCAAAAAGCAAAACATTTTTTGTGTCAAATGAGCAGACCTTAAAATATGCTTGCCTAAGGCCTACAACAACTGGTCTGCTCTCTCCTGTCTACCACCCCTTCCACTCAAATGGCCTACATAAGAAGAAAGATCAGGAAATGAGCTAAAGAATGCCACCAGCATGCAAGAAGGCAAACCTCACAGAAGACAGCATAGTAATGCAAAATATAGTATGTGATTTGACCAGGATCACCGTATCGTCTGCTGGCAAAGCCAGGATACAGGAATGAACACTTTGGTTCCACAGTCTTATATTCGCCTCTTGAACTAATAGTTTATGCTCATCTTTGTAGGGGATTACCTAGGTTTTAGAATGCCCCATCTGAACAAACCAATGTCTAGACCCTCATCATACACATTGGGCCTCATTACGACCCTGGCGGTAATCCGCCGTCATTACCGCCATGGCGTAATGAGCGTTAACGCCGTGGGACGATGGCGTAAAGTGCGCCACATTACGACCCATCGCGCACGAGCATTACGCCATGGCGGTAATGTAAACTGCGCCATGGCGGTAATGCCCCCAAAACGGCACCTACCGGCATCGTATGCGGCGCAAGGTGCACCACCGCCACCCCGACCACCGTACATAGCGGTGACCGTAGTTAGCGGTCACCGCAATTAGCGTTGACCGTAGATAAGCGGAACCGGAAGTAGCGTCACCGCGGCGGAACGGGAAAGAGCACGGCGGCCATCTTTAAAAACACAATCCATTGCCATCCTCCCCAACCACTGGACATCCGAGCCTGAGACCCCGCAAATACCAGCTTCAACCTTCTACCTGCAGGAAAATGCCTAAAGTGGTGAAAAAAGCCTGTGACCGCCAGCGGCAAGACCGCTTCTCCAGAGAGGAGCTTACCATGCTAGCGGAGACCCTCCAGGAGAACGCCGCAGTGGTATTCTCCAACCAAATGACAAGACCGGCCATATCCAAGAAGAAGGCCATATGGGCACTGGTAGCTCAGCGGGTCAGTGCCGTGGGAACAACACCCCGCAATGTCACACAGTGCCGCAAGCGGTGGGACGATCTCCGGCTCAGAGTCAGGAGCATACTATCAGCAAACATGAACCAGGCAATGGCAACTGGGGGAGGATCGGAGTCCCCTATTAAATTGCAGCCATGGGAGGAAATCTGTGCCTCCACAATCGGAATGCAGAGCATTGAAGGAGTAGGAGGAATGGAGAGAGGAGCCCCGACATCAGGCGATGCAGGTAGGTGGCTCAAATCAAGGCATGCAAATCTCACCTAAGTCCATTCATGTGAAGTACAATGTTGGCCCATAGTGTAAATGCAACACATCAGCAGGAGACTGCCCACAGATACATCCGATCTGCACCCTGTACACATGCAGTATGCACACCCTAACTGCAGGCACCCACATACCTCCATGCTACTTCCACACAAAAGGGAGACAACTTTTTTCCCCTGCATGAAATGTGCCACATGTACTAACTGATAAGATGCCAGTCGCCACAATGCCCGGCCAATGTCCGCAGACCCATCAATAACACTCTCCCTCCTTTGTCCCACCACAGGCTCAAATTCCGACCTTGAGGAAGAGGACACCACTGCCTCCACACCCACCAAGAGGGCCAGGACAACTGTGCCAACACCACAACACTCCACCTCTGCCGTCCCGAGGAAAACCCCACAGCAGCCAAAATCCATGCAAGGAAAACAGGACAGGGCACAGACAGCCACCCCAGCAGGCAGTACAGAAGCAGCAGCAGCAGCAGCAGCAGACATCACACAAATCATGCCCACAGAAGGCACAGCCTCTGCTGCAAGCAGCACTATAGGGGAAACTGCTGCCATTGCAGCCTCCTCCGATAGCGAAGCAGGGATCTTTGAGGAGAGTGATGTCAGAAGCCCCACAGCCCACCCTCATTCCCCCTACCTGTCCCTAAGCAGCCCGCATGCGGATGCCACACAGGGTCAGCCAGAGGATGACGATTGGCCAGCCACTCCATCCCCGCTGCAGGGGGTGATCAGCCCAATGGGTATACCACTGCCATTAGCCATGGGCCAGAATACCAACCATTCCCTGGAGGCGATTGTCACCCGGCAGCAGCAACTTTCCTCGCTGCTCGAAGAACATGTTGCAGAATGTGGGGGGTCAAGTGCAGCAATGGAGAAATGTGCTGAGACAGTGAAGGGCGCTATAGAGTCCTCCACAAAGGACATCTGCGCGGAACTTGCTGCTGTGCGGCACGCCATCACTGACCTTGTGCAGACAATTCGGGACATGCGTCCAAATGAGCAGGCAGGATCCTCCTCGGTTGCCAGCTCGACACCGAGCAGCCCCATCCGCCGATCGGGGAGGAACCTCCGCAGCACAGGCAGGGGTGCCCCGGGGGCCAGTGGAGGGGGCTGCCAATAGTGGCCGGACAGTGTAGGAATCCTACTTCAGACACTGCTGCACAGACTAACTCACACCTTTGTTGGGATTCCAGGGGGGGGGGGAGTGGGTGTGTTGGGGTGTGCAGGGGGGTGGCGGGGAGGTGTGTTGGGGAGTTAAGGGGGGAGTTGGGGGGGGGTGTGTGCAGGGGGGAGGTGGGAGGTGGTGGGTCACGACGTTCCATGGCTTGAATACACTTTTACCTTGAAAAAAACCCCAGAGTGTGTTGAATTTTTCTTTGCGCATGTGTTCTTTATTGGTGTACAGTCCACAGTGTGCATGTCCCGGTGCCACACAGTGCCCCAAGTGCAGTCACCATGTGACACACACCAGCCATGTGTGCTAGAAGCAGTGGTCGATGATAGTTTGGCGCATTGCACGCCCCTCCTGTGCATCGCCTCCTCCATGGGGTGCCGCCCCATCTGCTCCCTCCTCATCCTCATCGTCAGGTGGTTGTAGTTCTGCGTCAGGGGGCAGGGGCACATTCTGCCTGACGCACATATTGTGTAGCATTACACATGCCATGACGATCTTTGCCACCTTCTCATGGCCATACAAGAGTGCCCCACCAGACCTACTGAGGCTTCGGAACCGTGCCTTCAATAGGCCGAATGTCTGCTCTATGACCACACGAGTACGTGTATGTGCACGGTTGAAGTCCTCCTCGTGCTGGTTCTGCGGGTTCCGGACTGGTGTAAGGAGCCAACTCTTCAGGGGATAGCCTGCATCACCTGTATGTAGGCGAGAATGTATGTGTCAGTCATGTTGTCTGATCAAGAACATGATGTTCCATCATGGCTTGCATCCAACTGTTAATTTGGCTCACATCTACATGACCTAATTTATTCACACAATGCTACCTGTATATGCTCATGGCTTCCATGGCCTGTTTTGCATGCCATCACCCAATGTATGCAGAGGGGTTGTGTGCATTGTGAGTGCCCATCCTCTGTCTCCGTTCTCCGTGTTACTCACAGCCAGGTGGAGTATGCATCCCCCCCCTTTCAGCCAGGTGGAGTATGCATCCCCCCCTTTCAGCCAGGTGGAGTATGCATCCCCCCCCCCTTTCAGCCAGGTGGAGTATGCATCCCCCCCCCCTTTCAGCCAGGTGGAGTATGCATCCCCCCCCCCTTTCAGCCAGGTGGAGTATGCATCCCCCCCCCTTTCAGCCAGGTGGAGTATGCATCCCCCCCCCCTTTCAGCCAGGTGGAGTATGCATCCCCCCCCCCTTTCAGCCAGGTGGAGTATGCATCCCCCCCCCCTTTTCAGCCAGGTGGAGTATGCATCGGTACGTCATTCACCTGCCCACTTCCATTACATTGGACTCACCGAGTAGCCAGGATCTTGGGCCTGCATGTCGCTCCATGTAGCGTGGTATTGTGGAGTTCCTCAGGACCATGGAATCATGGGTTGATCCGGGGAATCGGGCACAACAATGTGTCATGATCTTGTTGGAGTCACAGACCATTTGCACGTTGATTGAGTGGAACTGTTTCCGGTTGCGGTACGGTACCTCCACGGCACGTGGAACCACCAATTCCACATGGGTGCAGTCGATGGCACCAATGCAACCGGGTATGCCGGCTAGTGCATGGAAACCCACTTTGGTGTTAGCTATCTCCTGGCCAGTCCGTGGTAATGAGATGTGGTTGTCTGTGTGCTTGAGGAGGGCATCGAGCACTTGGATGAGTGTTTGCGAGAATAATGGTTGTGAAATGCCATGCAGGTGCCCCACTGTGTGCTGGTAGCTGCCTGTGGCCAGGAAGTGGAGTACAGCCACTACCTTCAGTAGGGGGGGGATGGCGGTTGGACTTTCTATCATGCTGACGATGTCGTTGTGTGTCATGTCTACGATGGCGGTGATGGTGTCCCGGTCCAAACGGTACAGGGTGTGGATCTGCTCAGCAGTGAGGTTGAATGGATTGGCTCTGATGCGTGGTATTGGGGGCTGCCTGCGTGGTGGCACTGGCTGTGCAGGTGGGGCTTGCTGGGCCTGCCTTGCCCTCCTTCTCCTTCTGCGTCTCCTCTGTGCTGCCTGTTGTTGTTGTTGTTGTTGTAGTTGTTGTTGTTGTAGTAGTTGTTGTTGTTGTTGCTGTTGTAGCACATGCATTGCTATCAGGTCCTCCAGCCCCAACATTGCCATTCGAATTGGTATCATTGTGGTGTGTGTCTGGGTGTGGGAAGGGGTGGGGTGGGCTCTTTTTGTACTTCCTGAGTCTGTATTGCCTTCACCTGTGCTGTTTCAGTGCACCTGTGGCAGCTGCATTCACTTAACATGGCCCTTTACGGTTGGTTCGCGATGGCGTTGTTAGCACCATGGTGGTAAGGTACTTAACGGGCTGGGTGATGGCTTTAGGTGCATGTCTGCTTGGGTCGGCATTTGCGTACCTTTCCGGCATGGCGCTAAGTACGGTGTGGGTGGACGCGGGCGCGCACCCTTGGCGCAGTTAGCGGCAGCGTTGACTACGATGCCGCTAATGGCATCGTAGTTAACGGTCACAGGTCATGATCGGACCTGGCGGAAAAAGATGGCGGTAACCATTTACCGCCATCGTTTTTCACTTAGCGCCAGGGTCGTGATGAGGCCCATTATATGTTAGTTCTTATAGCAACCCCTATCTGGTGCAGGAACATTGCTGATAATAGAACCTCTTATGCCGCAAAACCAAGTATATATGCAGGTCGGTCTATAAACCTCAGACATAGGAAAGGTTCAGCCAGCCTTGCTGGAATGTGTCTTTTAATCTTTCATATGAACACATATCTCTGCAATGAATGCTTAACACACTGTGCTAACTCCTGAACCATTGTGGCACTCAATTTATCAATATGGATTTCAACTTCAGCTGTTGCACATGAACAACATAATTCCCACAAGGAGGAAAGAATGCTACAGAAGTTGTGCCGTATGGAACACACAAACTATGTATTCCACAGTGAACACAGAATGCATTACATGATTAATTGATCAAGACAGAATGTACTTGTCAAAACAGACAGGCAATAGGTTAAGCGACACAGCAGCATGCCATAAAATCTTCTGGCGTGTGCTATTTAAGTCTGGTGAACAATGGAATCTTACTTTAGATCAGGCAGCCTTGTGGGGGCCCCTCCAAGGTGGGGGCCGTGGGCAAGTGCCCCTTTTGCCCTCCCATAAAGACGTCTCTGGGCTTGAGTCGTGTATGAAGTTTGCGCAGCGCAGTTAAGCCTGTGCCCGCGTCATGCGTGGGTAGATCCATGAGGGCAGAGCAGGCTTATGTCTTCACCCACAGTGCCCGTTAAGGATTGCTCCCCGAGGAGAAATTGAACAGGCTTTCCTGCAGTGCCCCCCGCCTGAACTCTGGGACGTTGCCCAGTGTTAAGGAGAATTCTCATTCTATGGCTAATTCCCCTTACCTAGTGAGTCCCTCAGCAGCTTTGCTGGATTTCTGGAGTTTATTTTTTCCACTTGGTAAGAGTGTGAACTTTTCCCCCACTCTTACCTGTGTTTTGCCATGTGTATTTCATCTATTTGTGATTGTGGACTCTGGAGTACACCACTTTTGTGTGTTACACAGCACCTTCAGTGCAGTGACACAGGGTTGTCGTTTTGACTTCCCACCGACACCATTTCCATGGCTGACTACTGTCCCCAGAAAAGGGGTAAGTTGCCATTAACTTTACATAGTCATTTAACCACAGATCCAGTACACCCCATCTTATATGGAGTATTAGAAAGGGTTAATTCTTAGCCCTTTTTGTCTGTGCCTCTTGGAGCAGTGTTTCGCCCCCTTAACATTAAGACTTGGCTGGTGACAGTGGTATCTACCCTAATATCTACCCTAATTTTCCTACAGCAATTATATTACCACACATGGTATTGTTTTAGGCTTTTTTAGTAGCCTCGAACTTTAAACCCGCTAGCCTAAATACTTTTTATTTTGGCACCGGTTGGGTTTAATCGCCATTTCTTTTTGTTAACATACTTCTTGGGTCTTTCTTTGCACGCCAAACTAGGTTTGCCCCCTTTGTTGGCTGACTTTTGGCGGGCTTCTGACCAGAAGCCCTCCTTTGGCATCTGGATGTCTAGGTGGGCTGAATGTGAGGGAGGGGTGTAGTCACCCCCTGCACAGGGTCTCCTTGGAGACCCAAGTCACACTTTGTATTGATTGGCTTAGGTGGTTGTCCGTGCTGGACGACTCCCCTGCTGTGTGATTTAAAGGAGTGCACCTTTTATTCATTGTTGTCCTTTTTGCTGCTGCTGGCCTCATCCCTGGGTAGTGCAGATCGCTCCAGACGTCCTCCTCCTTGTCCCCACGACTGAAGCCACAGGAACTATGAGTCTGCAGGAACTACCAGGAACAACTGCCGTGGCACCAGCGTTTCTCCAATGGAATAAGGTACTGTGCACACTTGGTCTTTCTCTTTTCCTCCACGAAGATTTGTTCTTTCTTCCCTCCTTCTTATAACTTTTCCTTCCATTTGACAACCTTTACAAACTCTTGGCACCCCGAATCTCGAACTGTTCAACGCGTGATCCTCGGCAACTGAGCATTTGCTCCATTGACACTGGCGCAGGCCTATTGATTGTAGTCTGTGTCTTTGAACTTGTCCCTGAGTCTCTTTGCCTTGAAAAAGTATTGTCTTTGATTTTTATTCACTTTTCCCTTGTTTTAAATTCTTAAGTACAAAGTGTATTTTAACTTCGTGAGCATCTCTATCCATGGGTATGCGTTAGTATCCCAACACCGGTCTGTCAAATCCTAATGTACTTGCCTTGAATTTACTGGCACAAGTGGATTTGGTTGTGTGTGGTGTATTTTACTTGTGGTTTCCAATTTATAGAAGTGAAGTGTTTTATAACAGATGGTTTAAAAAGAAATGTACTTATATTTTTTACCTGAAACCTTGAGTCAGTGTTTGCTTGAGTCACAGTAATTGTGGTCCTTTGTGTAATCTCCGCTACTGCTCATATACTCTTGAGATAAGCCTGGCTGCTCCGCTACTGCTACCACTCTGACATAGTAGTACAGGCTTGTACCAAAGGTGAACTTGTATTGCCACGTGTAGTCTTAATTGTGTGTAGTGGTCCCAAAGGGCACTGCACAGGATTCTGCCTAACACCCACTTTGCCGGCCGTAGAAACGGCCTTGCATGTGCATGACACACACACACACACACACATCCACACACAATTGTAGACCTCATCAGTTGTGGATCTCCCGCAGACTCTGGACTGCAACAGCCCATCTCCTTGGCCATAATTGCATCACAGACTCATTAGCCGAAGAGCCGGACACCCGCAGCTTTCATATGTGGAGCCCGGTAAGTAATTGCTTTGCCCTTTGACCTTGCATGGGATCTGAATATGACATATTCTCTCCGCCCTCTACGTACTAATGCCTCTCTTGTATTGTAGTAGTCATTTATATAGTGCCTTTCCCCATTTGAGGAAGGAATGCCCTTGGGGAACGTATTCCAGGCAATGGAAGATTTCTAAGAGGACACTTCACATGCATGTGCGCATTTGGCCAAGAACAGGTCTTAGGAGGCTTGGCAAGGCTACAGCAAGCAGCCCAGGAGTTCAGGCACGTGGGTGCTGAGTGCTGGTCACGACAGAGCACTCGTGCAGGAGGCTCTGTGTACTCAACTAGACCAAATTTGTCGTGGGTTTTCGTATTGTAATGGCAGTGGTGTTGAGGCAAGCCCGGTGTTTCAGTGAGAAGGTTACGTGACTAGTTAGTCCGAATTTGTCATAGTCGCAGCTGCATTGTACAATCTGTGCGTTGAAAGCCGTGACTGCGGCAGATGTCCTCCAAAGTGGTGTGTTTATACGTACTGTAAACTCGGGTAGAGCTTATCTTTGTTGTCACTGTGACCGATTTATTGGCACTATAGGTAGGCTATCCCTAAGTGTGCCAGGGCGATACACCTGTCCTTCAGCAGCTTCTAGGTGGGGGACGCATGCTACCATGGAAAAAACCAGACTAATGGGATTCTCTGAGCGCAATAGACGATGAATTATATGGCCATAGCTACTACATGTCTTCCATGTTCTACAGACGCTAAGCAAGGCACTCTACTTATCCACATAGCAAGGATACCTGCATGTAACTACTGTGCGTTCCAAGGGCTAACTAAAAGCAGTTGTCAGTGCTAAGGGGGTTAACTAATATGTTAGAGCGTCATGGGCGAGCTGATCCTTGTAGGCGTAAGGCTCTAAGTGAGCCACATGTGTAGACCTGCAAGTGCTTTCCTCCAGTTGCAGTGGCAGGCCACCCACTCGACCCGGCCCAGCCCCAGGGCTTGCCCCTGCAGGGGATGCAGGCCGGCTAATGTCAAAAGGAAAGGTCCAGCAGTAAGGCCCCAGAGCAGTGACTGGTCCATACTGCCATGTTAAAGCACAGCAGCGGCACTCCCAACACATCATCCTGGTGCAACTAGCAGTCTGTCCAAAAGGGCTTTAGACGCATGGTCCCGTTCTCCCTTATGATCTTTAGCACCCCCCCCCCAAAGTGTCCTTTTAAGTGCATCATGTTCCATTCCCCCAAATCCATCTTAGTGCATCACCATTCTTACCCCCAAAATCAGTCTAAGTGCATTACCATTCTTACCCCCAAAATCAGTCTAAGTGCATCACCATTCTTACCCCCAAAATCAGTCTAAGTGCATCACTATTCTTACCCCCAAAATCAGTCTAAGTGCATCACTATTCTTACCCCCAAAATCAGTCTAAGTGTATCACCATTCTTACCCCCAAAATCATTCTCAGTGCATTACATTTGCTATCACCAAAGCGCAGGTAAGCGCACCTCAGGATAGACCGTCGACAGGTCTTCTAGGTGTTCACCCGTGGCGTGAGTTTGGGCATGACCCCAGTGCCCGTGTCATGACCAGACGATGTGCCCCGAACCTTTCCAGTGGTAACCTGCTAACATCAGATTGTCAGGTGTTGTGTACCGATAACATGAGCGTACCAGCTGGCATGGAAAAAGGCCCGGGCGCTGATGTGTGACCGTGTGCAAGGAGTGGACTGGTGGGTTAAGTGTATCAGGACAGGCCGCCGCGAGAACAGCTGGCATCCGCTGCAACAAGTCTTGTTGAGGTTTCGATGAGTCTGGGGCTGGTGCTTGTGTGTGATATTGGGGGGGGGCTTAGTGGACAGGGCTGTATTGGGGCCCTTGATGGTGTTCCCCTTTGCTCAGCAGTCTCTGTTATGATCTCTGCTGCCACATGATGGCCGGTGTGGGTTGTGTCACATGGAGTGCCATGCGACACTGGTAATACGAGTGGGTGCACGGCTCCCCGTCCGCCAGTTCTGAACCCCCATCTATAGCTCCCATGTGTATTTCTTGAGTGTATGCAGGTGGGGGTCCGACCTTACCCAGAGCCATAACAGTCTCTAGATTTCTCTTCCAATAGATGTGTTGCCCACTCCCTTTCGGCAGTGATCATTGAATGCCAACGAAAATCATTGCGCCCCCCAAATGGTTTCCACTGAATGAGGCGTTGCAAGTACGCCTAAACCTTCTTGTGTCAGTAAACGTAGGAACCACATTCTGAAAGCAGAATCACCCTACACCATGACGGCTGTAGTCCCGGTGGCTTCAGAGTAGGTCACTGTAATCCTGGCAGAAACATTCCCAGAAGGGAGCAATGGGTTCTTCCTCTGTGCCCACAGTTCTCTGCAGTGCGCACGGATCTGGCAGGATTTGAAGTGTGATCTGGGAGGGTTTGGTTGCCTGCCTGCCCGCCTGCCATAGTTTGGAAAGCTACTGAGGGAGCATGCGCAGAGGCTCGCTGCAAAAGCAACATCTGAGGTGCTGTCCTCCACAGTGGCAGATTTAAGGCAAAGGGCCCCGTGGGCAGCACCTGACACAGGGCCCTAGGTGGGCGGGGCATGGAGGCGGGGCTTTGGGTGGGCGGATTTAATTGTGGTCACAAGTGAAGAATGGCAAACTTTAGGGACAAAAGCTATGTTTGTATGAAGTTGTCTTTATTACAGTTCCCTAGGGGTCTGACTAACTGGAAACCGGCAATGCTCGGTGTAAGTCCAGTAACATGCTCTTTCTGCTGCCCTGTTGCAGCTTTTTCTGGATGTGTCTTTGTGGGGATTAGGTCTGGCGGTATTCCGGGTGTGAGCGGGTAGAAATTGTTCTAATGTCAGAGTATTATGCATCAGTTCTATGGGGGGATACAGTATGGTCGTGAAAAACGCTCCCTGTAAGAGAAACGCGTAGGGCCTGATTTACACACGTTTTTTAACACTGGAAAGTCCCAATGAAAACATGTTTTGTAAATCCGGCCCTTAGAAAATAAATCGCTATTTTAAAAGCATTGTGAATAACTACTACAAAATGTAATTTGAAAGGGGCACCACGATGCTGTCTGTGGCCAAAGGCCGCCTCGTATTTGGGGACCGTGTAATATACATGCGTTAAAATATTACACCAGCAAGTGAGCGCTTATATATTACACCTTTAAAGCGCTTAAGACCGAGATACGAATTATTTTAAAAAACATGCTTTTTTAGTAGGAAAAAACGGTGTCTAGGGCAATATTTCATTTTCATAAGTGCGGATAATTATATTCGAAGGAAGAAAGCACGATTAATTGTAAACATGCCCATATACATTGCTTAACTAGAGCAGTTAACGGGGTTTATAAATAATACACTTGTCGAGGGCATGCATTAAAGGGCCCAAGTCTTTCAGGGAAGGGATGCGCTTGGGCAATCTGAGCTCCTTCTGTTCCCATTACAGTAGGACCGTAGCTAAAAAATGGGAATTATACAGGATAAACCGAGCCGCCTCTAAAGCAAGGGCTTTGAGCAGAAGAGCGCTTCGCGGCCGATCCAAGCGCTTCAAAGGGCCTTTCACGTTTTACACACACACACACACACGCACACGTTGAGCAAATCAGCCCGCTAACAGATTGCCTCACTGCTGTCCTCTGCATTTATAATAGTGCCTCAGAGAAACAGGACCCTGCTGACAGGCAATGGTCTATAAAACTGCTGAGCGGCAACTACAATACGCATTCCTCTATAAAAGGAAGCACCGAAGCACCGCACTTTAAATATGTCTAAACAGAAGTTTGACCAGAATGATTGAACACGTCCAGGGAGCTGAACTGGAGTGACGTCACAGCTGAAAGGGCCCTGTGCTGTGTGGAAGGGGTGGGGCCTGGCACAGGGGCCCGGTCGTCATTTGTTTGTCTGACGACCGTTAAATCCGCCTCTGGTCCTCCACCTGTCCCTCGGCACTGTGGTAATGGCAAGGAAGTGGATGTTTCTGGAAGCAGTGATCTGATTGGTCAAGCGCAGCATCAATGCATTTCTTGCGCGCGCACAGAGCTAGGCAGCAATGCATCCTCTGCAAGCTGCCGTCTCAAGCATGGAGGGGGCGCTGCAGGTGCCCGATCTTTTAAATGCTCCAACTGGTACTTTTAAACTGACTGCTGTGCAGGCCTAAGGCAGGGACATTTGAAGATAAATGGGGGCCATGCAACAATAACCCCCCCTGTCCAAGCAGGATTTCTTATCTAGTCTCGGGAGGATAGCTCAGGGGCAACGTGCTCGCTTTGGAAGCAAGACCACACGCAGAAACACAGGTTTGATCCCCGGGTCCACACTTAGAAACCTCTGGGTATTACGCGCGTTATAAGTAACCTATCATATCATACATCAAAAACTCAATGAAAGAGTATGCATTTATTTTAGGATGCCAAGAATCCAGATTTGCATCGATATATTATTGGGGATGGAAAAAGTGGTTGGTTCTGTTTCTTTCACTTCACAGCCTTCCAGAGTTTCCAAGTTTGCAAATGTGTTCCTTCATTTCCTCTCATAGATCTTGCGGTGGGATCCCACCTGGGTGCTGCTGCTTTTTTATCACCTTGCTCGCCTGAGCGCTCTTTACACCCTTTTACTCTGAGTGGCACTCACGTCCCTTAGTCTGACATGCTCTGCCATCAATCCCTCCAGGTCGTCGTTGCTCTGACTCGAATCCCTCCTGTCCTTCCTGTTCGGAGTTTCTCTGACTCTGGATTCCTCCTGCCACCCTTGGCCGGAGTTTCTCTGACTTGGATTCCTCCTGTCCCTCCTGGTCGGAGTTACTCTGACTCCGGATCCCTACGGGCCGGAGTTGTTCTGACTCTGGATCCCTCCCGTGCTTCCTATTTGGAGCTTCTTTGACTCTGGATCCCTCCTGTCACCCCTGGCTGCAGTTGCTCTGAATCTGGATCCCTCTGGGTCAAAGTTGCTCTCACTCTGGACAACCTAGTCTTGGGAAATGTACACTGACACCCATTTGAAGGGTTTTGGACGTTGCCCTTTTCTGATTGACTTTGTCTTTGAGATCCTTCTACTCTGACCCCGTCTAATATAAGGGGATCTTATGAGTTCCTAATTGGGGTAATTTCCTAGTTTGGCAACTTCTATGTCCATGACCCTCCTAGTTCACGGTTCTCTGACTTAATGACCGTTCTAGTCTTGAGAGAACTTGCTCTGGCGTCTCTGCCTCTAAGTTGGAGATCATCGCTGCCATAGGTGCTTAGACTCTGCCACATCCTAAACTGAAGGTCCCAGATTGGGACACCCACATATTTCTAGGGCTCTGAATAAGAGTGATCCTTTGAACCTCCCCTCGCCCCTTGGCTGAGTGGTGCAGACACTGGGAATCGGCTAGGCGTAGCATCTCTTACTGGCACACAATCGTCCTCTGGTCCTTCCAGACTGGAAGACACCTGAGTTTGAGGTGATGAGACTCTTAGCACCCGCAACAGTTAGGCTGGGAAGCGACAACTCAGAACCCCTCATTGGTCGGTTTATAGGGGCTAAGGTGTAGGCCCTCCAACATTGAAGCGTCAAACAGTCTCCTGGACAGAGGGGATGTGCCTCGATCTTCATAGTCTGAAAGGTTTTCACGTTGAGACCCTCCCATTTTGAGCAGACATCACTCTGAGACCCTCAATCTATGGAGCTCTGACACTGAGACACTCCTACCGATTGTATGGGTCTCAGTCTCTCAAGCCCCCCCCCACACTTAGCGACAGAGAAGCAGACTGCGAGATGCTCCTATCATTATTATTATGATTATAATTAGAATATTTATTAAGCGCACACCCAGCTTCGGGAAGCAATGGAGAGCTTTATAATCATAGAGGATGGAGAACATGGTGACGGGAGCAGAGAAACAAGAGTGCAGGGAAGCGAATGGGGAGGGGGACGATTAAGCAGCATTGCTGTCCTGGATCTCCGCACCTATCCTGGGAGAGCGAAGTCTGGTTATCGAACACAAATCGTCTTTCGAAGTTTGAGACTGGCTTCAGGAGAGGCACGGGAACGGGGCTTAATGGTCTCATTATAAATGCCCTTATCGTAAATGCCTGCACGAAGGATGCGCTGCCTTTGTATGTTGCATGTGTAGGTTTAACGCAGGCTTTTGATATGGTTGACAGATCACGATTGTGGGTCAAGTTAAAAATATGGGAGTTCCCGGGAGTTCCTCTATTGGCTATTCTGTTCCACCTCCATGCCAATACATCTCTGAGAGTGAGGTTGGACATGAATGGCACCACGACTCGGGGAAATTCCAACAGGTAGGGGGCGTAGGCAGGGCTGTGCACTGGTCCCCTGATTGTTTAACTTTTATCTTTTAGATCTGGGGGACAGCTTGAATCCAGTTGCGTTTGTTCTTCCTAAAATAACCGGGGAACAGATAGCATGCTTAGGATATGCAGCTGGCATCAGTTGATTAGATTGGACCCAAATAGGTCTCTAGAGGTTAATCTCTTGCTTTGAAGCTGATTAACTCACCCAACACAAATCTTATGTGTCTCAAGGGTCCCAGGGTCAAGTCAGCTCCTTTTTGTTGGGTGCTCAGGGATGTCAAGTTGGAGGTTGTTCGGACTTTGAGCAACTTGGGCTTTGTTTTAGTAAATGTGGAACGTGCCGCTGAATATGCTAAGCTAAATGGGAAAGGTGTCCAATTTGGGGTCCAAATACAACTTGTTGCCTGAAAGTATTGTAGGTTTACCATGGTTCTCCTTCCCAGGTGTCATGTATGGTTTAGAGGTCTGATCCCTCTCTGAAGAGTTTGATTTTACTAAATTGGAGGGGAAAATTTGGGGAAAGGAGTTACACTTTCCTAATTGTGTTCCAGCTACAATGATAAGAGTTGAATGTGGATTGCTTTCTATGCAGACTATGGTTATCTGGAAAGCAATTAGTATGTACAGAAACATACTTAGTGGGGGGTAGATCTCTCTCCTCTGCAGGTGCTTCCCTCTGGAAAGGCCTCCCTGCCCCTCTCAAACTTGAGCCGGACCACCTGAAGTTCCAGAAGCATCTCAAACCTTTTCTCTTCTCTTCTGCTTTCTCTCTCCCTCCCTCCCCTGCTGACCTACCTTACCTACCTGTCTGCTGTAGTGACTGGTTGCTTGGCTACCCTCAGAGTCTCGCTGAGTCCAGGCTCTTTCTTGATCAGTCACCCTTGCACTGCCTCCGGACCTACCATGCACTTAGGGGGTGTAACTGTTACCCTACAGTCCCTTGTTCTCCTTGCACTACCCAGGTACCGAAACTCTTCCACGCTCTTCACCCTCACACCTTTCAAAACCAAGTCCAACCCTTGCTGCACTCTTTTCCTTGAGAAAACCATACTCACGCTTTTATCCACAGACACCGAAAAGCCCCATTTCCCACACCACTCCTCCATACGCACTATCGCAGATTGCAGCCGACTCCGCACCAACAACAAACTCCGCCCTCTTACCCATACCAGACCATCATCTGCGAAGAAATCCACCTGACACCCGAAACCTGCCAAAGCTCGAATCAACCCATCCACCATCACATTAAACAGCATCGCACTAATCACACCCCCCCTGCGGCGTCCCATTCTCCATCTTCCAAACCTCAGACAGCACCCTCACCTGAAAGGTCCTGTCAGCCAAAAACGCTTTAACCCACCGAAACATCCTCCCCTTCACACCCATCTCCAACAGTCTCACCAGCAACCCATTCTTCCACACCATATCATACGCCTTCTCCAAATCCAAAAAGAACGCCCCCGCCATCTCCCCATCACACAACTCCTCCTCCACTCCAGTCACCAACCTCACTAACGGATCTGCCACCGACCGATTCTTCCTGAACCCACTCTGAAAATCACTCAAACACCTATTCGACTCCAAATAAAACCCCAAACGCTCAACTACCATCCGTTCCATAACTTTACACAACACAACAGTCAGCGCAATCGGTCTATATGACTTACACTCCATCGGGACCTTGCCACTCTTCAAAATCGCCACCACAATTGCTCTCTTCCACAACCTCGGTAAAACTCCACTCTTCCAGATCTCATTGAACAATGCTAACACCTCCAATTTACATTCCACTGGCAACTTCTCCAAAAATACATACATGACCCCATCCACCCCTGGACTTGACCACTTCCCCTTCCGAATCGCCCCATCCAACTCCACCATAGAAAACGGAACCTCATACTGCTCTTCCCAAGGCCCAACATTCGCCAACAACTCCCGCATCTCCTCCTCAACCACTCCCATACCTAGCCTCACCGTCTCTGGGAAGTTCCCTGAACTGTGCACTCCAGCAAAATGCTCCCCCAACAAATTTGCCTTCTCCCCATCTTCACTGACCACCTCCACCCCTTTCAACAACACAGACATACCACCCTGTGGCCTCATCAACCCGGACATCCGCTTGAACTGCTTCCAAACCTCACCCACGTCAGAATTACTCCCCAGAGACCCACAATAGCCCCTCCAATATCCACGCTTCCTTTCGCTAATAACCCTCTGCACCACCGCCTTTGCCTTCTTGTATGCCAACAAATCCTCCAACATTCCCGTTCTCACCGCCCTGGCCCTTGCCTTCTTATGCGCTGCCCGTGAACATTCCGCCGACCACATGGCTTACCATCGCCAACCAAGACTGACCATAGTTGACCATTACCAACCATCAGCAACCATGGGTGATCATTCACATACACTGATAACCACGTCCACCCAACCACAACTATTGACAAGCTGTTTCGCCCATTACTGACCTTGATCGACCATCACCAACCATGGCTTGCTATCTTCAAGCGTGGCCAACCATGAGTGATCATAGTGGCCCATTACGGACCGTCCCCACACAGGCTGCCATCTTGGTTTCTCTGCCTAGTGCCTGCGAGGCAGGTCCCTTTAGAAAAGCCCATCACTGTTGGCTTTGGCAATGCTTGAGAGGCATCCTTGTTGGGGCGGTTCCGAGATTATCCGATTTCTAACCTGTTGTCCAGTTGACCCAGGGGTTCAGGGGCGACATGGGCCCCCTTCCCGAGTGCAGCAAAGACTAATGATTGAGCGGGAAATAGCCACGCTTTGAAAAGGCTTTTAACGTTTGTTAAGTTCCATTTTCCGTGTTTGCGTCTCGGTGATAACAAGTGATTAAAGGAAACGCTGCGAAGTCTGGAAGTTTTGGGGCGTTTGTAATTTGCACCCAGGCGCCCCTTCAGCGCAGTGCGCATGCTCCGCTTCCCCGTGAGGCCCGGATGGAGGCCGGTCCAGCCTTAATCCCAGGAGCCACGTCAATGCTGGTGGCCCCTCAGTCCAACCCACTCAAATCAAGATGAATGGGCCCAGCGAATGTCCCTGGGAACAGGCCAATCTCGCCTGTTTATCGACGGAAGCCCGATAAGAAGGCAGTTTGTTACAGCTGCGGTTCTCTTCGATTAAGGCCTGAGGGGTGATGACTTTTTTATGAGCACAGTGGATCAAGTGTGCGTGCGTTTATACAAGGAAACTGTACATGAGGTGGAGCAACACAGCGCGCCTCACAGCGTGCCGCACGTGGTGTCACTGTGCACGGCAGGATGTTCTACACAATGTGCCACACCATGCATCCCAGGATGCTCAATAGAGTGCTCCACAGAATGATCCACACCGTGCATCACAGGATGGTCCGCGCAATGCTTTACTCAGTGATCCACACCATGCATCACAGGATGGTCCCCACAATGGTTTACACAATGTGCCACACCATGCATCCCAGGATGCTCAATAGAGTTCTCCACAGAATGATCCACACCGTGCATCACAGGATGGTCCACACAATGCTTAACACAGTGATCCACACCGTACATCACAGGATGGTCCACACAGTGATTTACTCAGTGATCCACACCTTGCATCACAGGATGCAAATAGAGTCCTTGACACAATAATCCACACTGTGCATCACATGATGATCCACACAATGCTTCATAAGATGGCCCACACAATGCTTTACACAGTGATCCACACCGTGCATCACAGGATGGTCCACACAATGCTTACACAATGCGCCACACTGTGCATCCCAGAATGCCCAATGGAGTGATCCACACTGTGCATCACAGGATGGTCCGCACAATGCTTTACGCAGTGATCCACACTGTGCATCACAGGATGGTCCGCACAATGCTTTACTCAGTGATCCACACTGTGCATCATAGGATGGTCATAACCTATATTGCCAAAGACTGTTAGAGAAAGAGAGAAGTGGGTCCTAAAGGCAAACATAGGTTGTTGTTGTGGCAGACAGACAAGAGAGTCAAAGAGGCTGCCTATTCAGAGGAAGAGTGCCTTGCCTACTTGAAGGTGTTGATGTATATGAAAGTGAATCTTGCCATAACCTGTTTGAAGTCACAAAACACTGAAGCTGTGGTGGTGTATCTGGTTGTCAGTACATGCAAGACTTCATTAGTACAAGTGGAGTGGAATACCTTGGAATAAAGGAGAATGTCCTGTGGAAAACTGTGGTAAAAATAAAGTTGTTGAAGGAGAAGCAGCAGCACTGTGAATTTATTCTGACAATGATATCTATTGTGAATCCTAATCTTGTAAAGAGAGACATTATAACTGTTGACCAAGAGCTGTGTTTCACTAACATTTGCAGAAGCGATATTTGCTTTGAATTGTGAGAATACTTCTTGAACAACTGGAGTTGTGGAAAAGCATTGCGGCCAGGAAAAACATTGATGCTGTTTTGGTAAAGTGGAACATTTTATCATTAAAAGGAGAAGCTTTGTTGATGTTGGAACTTATAACAAAATGTTACTTTGGCATTGAACTAAGACAGTTCTATCTACATGGATGTCCTTGTTTCTGACTGGAGCTGAATTTACCTGGAATTCTGAGGAAGTAAGTTCACCAAGGTTATCAAGGAACTGTACAAACAATTGTTGGTGTTATTATTTAAAATTCCATATATTATCTTTGTGTTTGATGTTTAAGTGTGAGGACCAGACATCCTGTCTCAGAGTGTTTCCTCTTAGCTTTGTCTGGCAGGGAAATCCTCGTCAGAGTAGGGCTAGTGAGGCGTTAAATTACTATTTATAATTTAATAAAATAGCACATGTTCAACAAACATACAAAAGTTGTCCGCCTCGCCTTGCTGACCCCTCGCAAAAGGCCTGCTACCAGCTTCTACGATCACCCTGCATTCTAATGGAGCTGCGTCATGGTTCATGCCAGAACTTTTACTACCCCCCAGGAAATTGGAGCACATTTGCTATTTGTAGAGCTATGGTCGGGTCAAAGAGTAACCTGGCGCCTCGTAATGGTCCGAAAGATGGCAGTTGGCATTGTTTGCCTGGAACTAGCAGGGCCCACCAGCTGAGACAGGTGCTGTTTGGGGGGATCACCTGAGAGGGAACTCAGCAGCATCTCAAAGGAATGCAGAGACCTTCTCCATGATAATGGCT
The DNA here is from genome assembly GCF_040938575.1 of Ambystoma mexicanum. Lineage (NCBI taxonomy): Eukaryota > Metazoa > Chordata > Amphibia > Caudata > Ambystomatidae > Ambystoma > Ambystoma mexicanum. The sequence goes on from NC_090932.1 coordinate 1,683,387,833, forward strand.
GCCCTGCTATCTAAAGGGACGTCCAGGTGTGGTAAAGCTGGAGACCAAGCTGGCCCTCCCGATTCTGCAGTGGGCAGAGTGTGGGCAGCCTTGGGGGGCCTGGAGAGTCCCAATTAAACCACAGCCCTCGCTATTGGCTCAGTGTCATAATAACATCCTTTTATGCACGCGACAACGAACCAAAATAATATTGATTTGATCTTGAAAGAAAATTCCAATCAAGCTTTCTTAAATTGTTTCCAAAAGATAGAAAAAAATGAATCAACACAAATAAATGAAAACTTTACATTAAAGACTTTATAGAGAAAATACAGTATTAATGTTTAGTTTAGTTTAGTTTAGTTTATTCATTTGTATTGCGCACCAGACCCGAGGGTATGAGGGCGCAGGAGCAACAAGGTTATTCACAGCTTGGTTACGCGTTACAATGCATTACAGTAATTACAATGGGATAATAGATGGTTGAAGCAGTCACGATAAAGGCAAAAGTTTACGGATTTACAAGTATACATATTTACATAGTAGATAGCGGTGAGGTGGGTTGGATGGTATTAGCGGTCATGGTTCTTTATCCAATGTATGTAGTTACATCTAAAGTGTGAGTAGGTTTGGGGTGTCCTTATAGAGGGTGGTAGGGAGTTCCAATGCTGGGCTGCTTTCACCTGGAAGCTGTTGCCACCCATTTTGGTGCGTTTGAACCTGGGAACTGTGAGTAGATTGGCGTTGGAGGTTCTAGTAGGTCTGTTGGACGTTTGTTTACTTATTCTATCGACTAAGTAGCGGGGGGCAGCGTTGTTGAGGCATTGGTGTGTTAGTGAGGCTACTTTGAGCAGGATTTTATCTGTAGTGTTGAGCCAGTTATGGGCTTTCCTAATGTTAGAGATGTGTTCTCTCTTGGGGATGCTGAGCGCTGCTCTGAGAGCGTTATTTTGTAGCGTCTGTATTTTGTTGGTAACCTGTTTGCTAGCTCCTACGTAAAGGGCATTACAATAGTCCAGTTTTGATGATATAAGGTCTCTGGCTAATGTAATGCAGCTCTGCGTGGAGAGGAAGGATTTGGCTGCTCTTATAAGCTTACATGTGTAGTCCGTGGAGGATGCCATGGAGCTAACCTGTTTATGGAAGGAGAGGGAGGAGTCAATGTATATTCCTAAGGTTTTCACTTCCTTAGCTACTTTAATCAGGTTCCCGTCTATTATTAAGCTGGTGTAGTTGTGGTCCAATTTGGTTAGGTTTGCAGTGGAGCCAAGTATGATGAGTTCAGTCTTGTCATCATTCTGGCACAGACTGTGAGATGCCATCCATGCCTGGATGATGAGGTACACCCTGTTCACCAAGGCCAAATCATGGTTGTAATCTCCCGTCAACGGGATGAGGATCTGGGTATCATCGGCATAATTAGTGTAGGTGATACCCAGACCATCTAGATCATCAAACAGGGGCTTCATGAACACGTTGTACAGTGTGGGGGAGACGCATGAACCCTGGGGGACTCTGCATGTAATGGGGATGGGGTGGGCGGCAGCTGTGGTGGAGCAGACACGCATGGATCTGTTGCTGAGGAATGACTCGATCCAGCCGATGGCTTCTTGGGAAAAGTGGGCAGCTGAATCCAGGTGATTGCATAAGATGTTGTGATCAACTAGATCAAATGCCGCAGAGAGGTCTAGGAGAAGCAATAAAGCAGTTTTGCCATTGTCTCTAAGAGTGTCAATTTGAGCCTTCAGGTTGATTAGGGCTGTTTCTGTCCCGTGTTGGGGTCTGAAGCCTGATTGCCGGATACCGAGGAGGTGGTTTATTTCAAGGTATTTTTGGATTTGTTGGTAGGCTGTCTTGTCTAATATCTTGAGCAGGAAGGGGACGGTGGTAATAGGTCTGTAGTTGGTGGGAATGGAGGGGTCAAGAGAGGGCTTTTTGAGAAGGGGGAGGACCCAGGACTCTTTGAGGTTGCTGGGGACGGTACCTGAGGAGAAGGAGGCGTTGATGAGTCTTGTGATGAATGGCGAGAGGTCTATTGCCGCATCTTTAATAATTTGTGGGGGCAAAGATCGCCCTGACAGTTAGATCGTTTTAGGCTGAGAATGATTTTTTCCACTTCAAGAGTGGAGACTTTGGAGAAGCTAAAGCGAGTGGGGTTGGGCAGAGGGTATTGGGGCGTGGGGCGCGGGGTCATGTTAGTGGGGTTGGTTGGTTTGGCTATGGAGTCTTTCTTATTTTTGATTTTAGTTTGAAAGGCCTGTGACTTCATGGTTTAGGGCATTTTGGACTCTGGGACACCATTGTTTGTCCTTCACACAAGTGTCTGGAGTTAGCACAGGTGTTTCCAGTTTTTTAATGATCGTAAACAGCTCTTTGGTGCTGGAGTTGGATTGTGCAATTCTCTGGTTGTAAGACTCTTGTTTGGCAGCTATGATTTCTTTTTTGTAGTTGGACGTTATTTTATTGAGCAATATTTTGTTGTGGTCTGTGGGAGATTGTCTCCAGGCTTGTTCCTTTTTGCGTTTTTCTAATCTAAGAGTTTTAAGGTGATTAGAGAACCAATGGTTGAGATGCTTTTTTGGTTTACATTTTCTTAGTTTTAATGGTGCAATGCAGTCTAAGGCTGTGCACATGGTTTTGTTATAGCCTTCTACAAGGTCATAGGGGTTGGAAGAAGCAGGGAGTTGGTTATGTCAGGATTAGTCAGGCGAGTACAAAGGCAGCAAATATGGCAAGGGAAATGTGCACCCAGGAACAACGACTCAGGTATGCTAGAACCCAGGAGTGCAAATAGAGTGTGACATCAAAACCAATATATGAAAAGGGATGTGGGGTAAGCACCTGACCGCGAGGAAAGTCGGCAAGCACCTTACCCCCAATTGCTGTTACAGGTACTGACAGCGCTAAACCCACGTGGAGGGCCAGCAATGACAGGATCTGTGTACTAACACTCTTGATGGTATTACATAAGGGAACTTAAGAACTGTACTCACGAGGACGAGATACACCTCTTGAATGTCAGCTAGCCCACGAATCCTGTTGATGAATCTGGGACCCAGAAAAGGCTATAACAGCAATGGGAGAAGTAGGGAGGTCCAGAGGACAAGGGCTGAAGGCAGCCGGAATGAGGCAGGCTGCCGGGCAGGGAGCCCAGAGGACAAGGGCTGAGGCTGGGAATCAGCAGAGCGAGATCCGCTGCAATGTAGAGAGCCCGGCAGGGCAAGGGCGGAGACTGGAAGGCAGCAGAGCGTGATCCGCTGCTATGTGGAGAGCCCGCAGGGCAAGGGCGGAGGCTGGAAGGCAGCAGAGTGAGATCCGCTGCAATGTGGAGAGCCCGGCAGGGCAAGGGCGGAGACTGGAAGGCAGCAGAGCGTGATCCGCTGCAGAAAACTAAATACCTAAGTTGGAATAGGGATTACAAATTAGTGGGGAAAACATAAGCATTCACACAGGAGCTAGCTACCACCGCACACCACACCTAATGATCAAATGGGAAATGGATGCAGAAGTGAAATGGAAAACATGGAATGGATCCTCTAGAAAGTAAGGATCAGGAGCAGGGAAAAAACGAAATAACCTATGCAAACTTCTCCCTACCCCTCCAAGGAAAAGACAGGAAACTAAACTAAGAGGAAGGCTAAGGCAAATGGGTAACAGCAGCAAAGGACAGAGTCAAAGAAATATAGAACACAGACAAACTGGGCTGCATCTAAAAGGGGAAAGCACTGAGAATTGCTGCCTGCAAACAGGGGAAGACAAAAAGGGAAATCAAGGGAGCAGAAATCAATTAGCGCATGAATCCGAAATTCAGGGCGGAGGAAACAAGAAAACAGGAACAAGGAAGTAGGTACAAAGGCAAGGAACCAGGGACCAGGGACTAGTCAAAAACAGGAACACTGCAAACGATGACCAGCGCTGGACTGAAGTGAGACTGAGGCTTTTAAAGCTGTTTAACGAGCACACGCCTCAGGTGTGCTGACTGCTGCACCTGCAGCCACAGGATTTGCCTATCCTCCACCCAACCTTGTCCTGCAAGGGTGGAGGTGGAGCAGTGGGCCAGGCATTCTGGGAAGCACAGTCATTTGGTTAAAGAAGCATGCTGGCTGCCAAAAACCTGGAATGGATCCGGAAGGGAAGTAGTTTGGAAAATAGGGATTTAGCGCTCCCAATTCATTACAGCACTGTGGCATTAGGTTCGGAGGAAATGTCCAGCAAGGAATAAGCCCCAAAACATGCCCCCAAGTGGCGGGAACGGGAGCGAAGGGAGCGAGTCGTGACAGTATACCCCCTCCTACGGCCCTCTTCGGGTGCCCGCCACCCGTACGAGACTTCTTCTTTCCATGATGGGAGTGCTTTTTCTTTGGAGGTGGCACTGATGGAAATGGTGGCATGTGGGCAAAGGCAGATGGGCTTCCATGATAGGAGTGTGTTGTCTTTGGAGGTGATACTGATGGAAACGGTGACTTCTGGTGAGGAAGAGACTCATGGTTCGAAGAAAGGCATGAAGAACTTGCAGGACCTGGAGCAGAGTTGGAAGGTCCAGGAAGCTCAGTCACTGGGATTGGACCCTTGTAAGTCTTTGAGGAGGGAGGCAGGCTGGTGCAACTTGCCTTAGACGATGGTAGAAGTTCTGCTAGCCTTTCCGCCGAGAGCGGACATGCGGGAGGTGAGGAAGTTGCTGGCTTCAGGAAATGTTCATGTTCAGCCATTAGAGAAGGTGGCGGCTGAGGTAGAGGTTCAGATCTTTTTCTGTCATCCATCTGGGAAAAGGCTTGTGGTTGAAAATGATTAAGGTTTGACTGCACATATTCTACGCCTTGGATGCCTGGAAGTCCCATGGGTTGTACGAGGCTGGTACTCCTGGTGACAGTCGTGTAGCCACCTTGTTTCACGTGGGATACCACAGCAGGGATGTTTGGCATCCTGATAGGAGTGATAGACGCAGTACTTGGTATTTCAGGCAGACTCGCAGAAGGAGCAATAACAGACGCATCTTGAACTGCAGCAGTCATTCCCTTCCTTTGGCTACTAGCACCCGACTGGTGCTTCTTGGCGGAATTCTGTTGCACAAGTCCTGTAGGTAATACGCCGGTCTGCACCACCCCTTGTGCACACCCAAGTGAGTGGTTCTGACTCACCACTTGGTCCAGCTTGATGACTCTGAAGCGGGAGCTGGCAAAAGTCTCAAACTCTGATGCTGCATCTTTAGGAGGCACTGATGCTAAAATGAAGCAGTTGGAAGAATCGTCTTGTGGAAAAGGCAGGCATTCTGGTGCTCCTCCTGAAGCAAAAGAAAGGCAGGCTAGACGTTCATCGACTGTAAATGGTAGGGATTCAGGAGGAATCGCTGGCACAGAAGAAAACACAGCCGAATCTTTTGATGTAGACAGGTATGCCTCTGATATTGGCAGCGAGGCTATGCAGGATACAGGTGTCTCATGAACTGAAGGCAAATACTCAGTATACTCCGGGACTGAAGACATGCTCTTTTGATGGACTACCGGAGGCTCTAAAGCTGAAGGATGATCTGCAGGATGAGTCACTGTAGCTGAAGACAGGCAGGTCAGGGGAAACCTTGAGGCTGAAGGCATGCAAGCTGGAGCAATCTCGGTTGCTGGATACAAACATGTCCAGGTCTTTGGGACTGGCTCTTGAGTAAATGGCAGACATGGCTGCGGTTCATTGGTTGAAGACAGGTGTGCCAAAGATGACGGCAGGGCTGTGGATTGAATTATAGAAGAGTCAATGGTTGTAGGAGGACACACAGAAGTCTCAGAAGTTGATAGACACATTAGTGGCTCAGGAATGGAGGGCACCTTTAGGGCATTAGACTCCTTGGCTCCAGTAACCAAGGACTGAACCGTACCCTTGCAGTCCTTTTCTTTAGTGGGTGACACAGAGTCTCTTTCTTTGTGGAAGTCAAAATCAACCAGTGGAATCACCATAGTAAAGTCTCTGTTAATCAGGATTTCGTCAATTGTCCATTCCTCTGTCTTAGCTTCTGAAAGAGGCAGATTAACAATCAACAGTTCAGGAATCGCCTGCTGGTCTTTTGGTTCTGTATCCTGTGGAATGAGTTCATCAGAACATGAAATCTGTACTGTCTCTGACTGTTCGTATTGATCAGAATTGGCAGAAGGAAGAGTGAACCCAGAGGTAACGTTGTTTTCCACATCAGCCTTAACATCTACTTCAGTCTCAGCAGCTGTATCAAGAGCAGGGCCTAAGCCTAGGGTAGTGACTGAATCTGTGTATGCCACCATTGTGGATTGTGTTTGGGAATCAGAGGCTTGTATGTGTGCTAGCTCAGAATTATGAAAAACTGCTACACAGGGTATTTTTGGTAAAGGAGTGGCTTGTAACTCTTCGGCTAACTGCAATCCCTGATAAACAGCAGAACAATTGTTAGAACCCGTGCCTAGATTAAGCGCTGTGCTAGACGAAAGACCTTCACTCCCAATAGATCTAACATATCGACAAATATCATGGTTTACCAAAGTCTCTACACTCAGGGGCTGAACAGTGTTCACTTCCTCCACATCAACAGATAAAGTCTGAGGTGTATTCAGTAAAGAGTGTAAGGTTTTATTTTCCTCTTGTGCAGAAATGAGTTTTTGTCTTAACTCCTCAAGTTTAGCTCTTAGCATGCCCTGCATTAACTGTACATCACTATCAGTAGGCACAGGGGGAAGCAGAGTGGCATCAGGACTGGATCCTGCACTAGCAATCTGAATATGCATCGATTGTACATTGTCCTCTACTGCTTGCAGGTTCTGTGATTTATAGTTTGTCTTTCCAACTTGGTCTGTGTTTCCCTTAAACAAACTATTGACTTTAGACCTCTTGGCATTAGGGACTACAGTCTGTACCTGTGCAACAGAGTATGCGTTAGACTGAGGGTAGAAAACAGAAGTTATGCAAGAAATCCCTCCATTCTTTATGTTGGTATCATGAAACTGTTCTATCTGAGGTGAAGCACAGCTGGAATCATGGGGTTCAACAACAGAGGTACTCTCGTATAATAAGTCTAACAGTGTGTTGTTTTCTGCGGCTAAGGCTTGTGCTGACATAGAATCGGGATCAAAACCAAAGATAGAACTAGGAGCAGGCCATGTAGGATGTGCCATCCTATGGGAAAAATACTTTGCACGTAAATGCCCATTCGTGACAAGGAGTTCATTGGAGTCAGGACTAGTGATTTGATTGTCACAGGTAAATGTAGGGGAAGCTTTCTGTACAAACTTGTTAGAGGCCTTGCTGCCTTTCTTTCTTAAACTTGCCATATTCAATGGGAATTTTGGGCTGGTCATACTGTCAGGATTAGTCAGGCGAGTACAAAGGCAGCAAATATGGCAAGGGAAATGTGCACCCAGGAACAACGACTCAGGTATGCTAGAACCCAGGAGTGCAAATAGAGTGTGACATCAAAACCAATATATGAAAAGGGATGTGGGGTAAGCACCTGACCGCGAGGAAAGTCGGCAAGCACCTTACCCCCAATTGCTGTTACAGGTACTGACAGCGCTAAACCCACGTGGAGGGCCAGCAATGACAGGATCTGTGTACTAACACTCTTGATGGTATTACATAAGGGAACTTAAGAACTGTACTCACGAGGACGAGATACACCTCTTGAATGTCAGCTAGCCCACGAATCCTGTTGATGAATCTGGGACCCAGAAAAGGCTATAACAGCAATGGGAGAAGTAGGGAGGTCCAGAGGACAAGGGCTGAAGGCAGCCGGAATGAGGCAGGCTGCCGGGCAGGGAGCCCAGAGGACAAGGGCTGAGGCTGGGAATCAGCAGAGCGAGATCCGCTGCAATGTAGAGAGCCCGGCAGGGCAAGGGCGGAGACTGGAAGGCAGCAGAGCGTGATCCGCTGCTATGTGGAGAGCCCGCAGGGCAAGGGCGGAGGCTGGAAGGCAGCAGAGTGAGATCCGCTGCAATGTGGAGAGCCCGGCAGGGCAAGGGCGGAGACTGGAAGGCAGCAGAGCGTGATCCGCTGCAGAAAACTAAATACCTAAGTTGGAATAGGGATTACAAATTAGTGGGGAAAACATAAGCATTCACACAGGAGCTAGCTACCACCGCACACCACACCTAATGATCAAATGGGAAATGGATGCAGAAGTGAAATGGAAAACATGGAATGGATCCTCTAGAAAGTAAGGATCAGGAGCAGGGAAAAAACGAAATAACCTATGCAAACTTCTCCCTACCCCTCCAAGGAAAAGACAGGAAACTAAACTAAGAGGAAGGCTAAGGCAAATGGGTAACAGCAGCAAAGGACAGAGTCAAAGAAATATAGAACACAGACAAACTGGGCTGCATCTAAAAGGGGAAAGCACTGAGAATTGCTGCCTGCAAACAGGGGAAGACAAAAAGGGAAATCAAGGGAGCAGAAATCAATTAGCGCATGAATCCGAAATTCAGGGCGGAGGAAACAAGAAAACAGGAACAAGGAAGTAGGTACAAAGGCAAGGAACCAGGGACCAGGGACTAGTCAAAAACAGGAACACTGCAAACGATGACCAGCGCTGGACTGAAGTGAGACTGAGGCTTTTAAAGCTGTTTAACGAGCACACGCCTCAGGTGTGCTGACTGCTGCACCTGCAGCCACAGGTGTTGCCTATCCTCCACCCAACCTTGTCCTGCAAGGGTGGAGGTGGAGCAGTGGGCCAGGCATTCTGGGAAGCACAGTCAGTTGGTTAAAGAAGCATGCTGGCTGCCAAAAACCTGGAATGGATCCGGAAGGGAAGTAGTTTGGAAAATAGGGATTTAGCGCTCCCAATTCATTACAGCACTGTGGCATTAGGTTCGGAGGAAATGTCCAGCAAGGAATAAGCCCCAAAACATGCCCCCAAGTGGCGGGAACGGGAGCGAAGGGAGCGAGTCGTGACAGGTTAAGTGTAGGGAGGATGAGAGGGATCATTTTTTCCACTGTGATATTTTTTTTTCTTCTCGTGGGGAGGGCTGAGGCTAGCACATTGTTGGTGACAGGGCTCGAGGCTTCGAGGGTAAAGGAGAGGAGATGGTGGTCAGACCATGGTTGAGGGGAGTTATCGGTGATGAAGGCCGCGCAGTTGCAGTCTGCTACCCAGTCGAGGGTTCTCCCTTTGTTATGGGTGGGTCCATTAACAATTTAAAGTACATAAACTGGAGACGTCAGGTTCACATAGCAGTTTGTCTCTTAAAAGCTCATCTTCAGGCAGCTGGCAGTTTGTAAAAACATCTGGTACAACCTACGCATGTGTAATGAACAGACTGTAATAAAAATTGTTTATTAAAATTATTGGTAAAATTAAAAACTTATGAGGAGATAATTTGCGACAGGGGCCCCAAAATTTCGACCGCTTAGGGGCCTCCACAGGGTTTAATCCGGCACTGCAACAGGTCAGTTCTGTGCGCCTCCTGTTCGATGGGGAGTCAGGCCGTCTTGTTGGTGAAATGAACATACAGTGCTCTGGTGCATTTCGTGTCGCCCTGTTCCCCTCACGGTTCCTCAGAATACCACAGGTGGGGGCCCAGTAGCATACCGACCGGGGAAGGGGGTGGCGCCAGGGCAGCTTGCTCCCACAGGGCTCCACAGTGCATTCAATCGGGGCATTTTAGTGGCAGTGCCGGTCTTTCCTCCCTGCGGCAGGGAGAAAATGTCTCAGACGTTTATTCTTCTGCAGGTTGCTAATTTCTGTCTTTGTTTTAAACAATGGCCTATTCTTGGGCAGCGGTTTAACTTACTGACTGCAGCCACGCCCTTCCCATTTTGGGCCTTTGTTGAAATGACCTGCTCTCCTTCGGGGATGCGATGAGCAGGGGAACCTGGCACAGATACCTCCTAGTTACTGAAATTGCTACCAAGACAATTTGAGTAATGCAATACAGCACCTTTTCGAGATGTGTTTACATTAATGATGTCTGCCACCTTGACATAAAATTGAATGGTTTGCTTTTCTGTGGGTAGGTGTTCTTTTTTTTAAATATTATTATGTTTATTGAATTTTACAAAGAACAAAACAGAATAACAGAGCTATCAAAGTTAAAACTATAGAATTCATCACAATTAAACACATCAAATACCACCTCCACCACCTGAGCAGGAAGCAATAGAATTCAATCGAAAAACAATATCATAACCCATCCAAAAACCGACCCCACATTTGATCAAACAAATTAATTTTTTTGTTCCTGCGAAGAACAATCTTCTCAATTCTGGAAGCCTGCCGTAGATCCTCTACCCACTTTGTAAAGGTCGGTCTCTCATCACATTTCCATTTCCTCAAAACTATTTTCTTTACCGAGCTTGCAGCCCTGAAAAACCAGCATTTCTGTGGGTAAGTGAGTTCTTCCACCTTCTCATCCTCACCCAAGATGACAGTATTGTAATCAAAATCTTCCTGCAACAATAGAACCTCTTTCATCTTCTCAGTGACTTTCCTCCAAAATGTCCTCAGTTTGTAACAATCCCAAATCATGTGCTCAAAAGATCCAACTGCATGTTTACACCTCCAACAAGCCTCTGAATCAATCATTCCTCTCGCATGAAGTCTTTGGGGAGTCCAAAATACTCTGTTGAGAATTTTGATTTGTTGGCTTTGCTCTCCCAGATTAATAGAAGTCAGAGCCACATTTTTACAAATATACCTCCATCTGTCCTCAGACATATCTGAGCCAATTACCTCAGACCACTTTGACAACAATCCTTCTGCCGGTGCATGACGTTGGCCCAGATTTTTGTACACCTTAGACGCCATACCACCTCCTGCCTTAAATTCAGACAACCAAATCTACCATCCATTGCCATCAACTGCACCTTCATTCCGCAGTATTTTCCTCAATTTCCTGTATTCTCCCATTGTGCAGTCTCTGAGACCTTTAACTCGTGCACGTCTTTTATAACTGATCCATTTGCCATCTTCAATCAAATCGCTCAGCCACATTACTGCACTCAGGAACCAGTTCAACCAAAATAGCGGCCTCCCATTCAACAGTATTCCCGGATTCAACCAGATTGGGATAAAATCATTATCACAGACCTTGCGTTTACTCTTCTTCCATAGCTCCTTCCAACAAGTTCTTAGAAATTTTGTTGGCGGAAATGACTGATAACCAGATCCATCCACCGTGCACAGCATAGCTCTAGGCGGCAATGGAGATGAACGGCTTGACTCCACCAGCGTCCAGACATCATTTGAATTTTCAACAAATGGAACCAGATGTCTCGCTCCAAAAGCCAAATGGTAATTTTCAAAATCTAGAACACCTAAACCTCCACAGTCCTGGGGCAACTGCAATTTCCACAATTTAAGGCACGGTTGTTTATTCTCCCAGAGAAAAGACTGGATTAAACACTCAATTTTCTTCAAAAACTCTTTTTAATGTTCAAGGGGAGCATACTGAGCACATAATTGACACACGGTGTTGATGTCATTTTGATTGCATGTACTGTCCCCCATAGACTCAGTTTAAGCTCACTCCATCTCTTCAAATCAAGCTCCAGGGTTTGAACCACATTAGTAAGGTTGACATCCATAATTTTTGTGACATCACTGGTCAAGCAATCCCAAGGTACTTCATCCTACTCTGACACCAATTGAAGGCAAAGTTCCTAATTTTCTCAATTGTGCATGAATTTGACGCTGGCAGTGCTTCCGATTTGGTCCAATTGATCTTGTATCCAGATATTCTGTGAAATACAACAATCAGCTCAATCAGTACTGGAATGGAGTTCTCCACATTCTGAACTACCAGTAACATATCATCCGCACACAGCCAAACCTTTTGGCTGGCTGCACCATAATGAATACTTTCAATTCTCACCTCTTCTCTTATCCTCACAGCCAATACTTCCATAGCGATTACAAACGGGATGGGTGACAATGGACAACCCTGTCTCGTACCTCTTTCAAGTTAAAAAATGTCAGAGCTCATGCCATTAGTCCGAACACATGCAGTAGGGTGTGAGTACAACAGTCTTATCCATCCGATCATGTTTTCCCCAAATTCAAATACTTCCAGGGCACTTAAAAGATATTTCCACTCAATTCGATCGAATGCCTTTTCCACGTCCAATGATAACGTCACCACATCATTCTGATGCTCCCTGCTTTCAAATAGGGTCAGCAACAGTCTTCTTATATTATCTGGTACATGTCTTCCTTTCACAAAACCTGACTGACCTTGATCTATAATATCCATCAGAGAAGTCTCAATCCTCAAGGCCAATGCATTGGCTAAAATCTTGTTGTCAATGTTCAGCAAGCTGATCGGCCGATAACTGCCCGTTTTAACTTGTGGTTTCCCATCCTTCAGAAAAACAGAGATCGATGCGTGTCTCGTTGAAACTGGAAGACACCCATCCCTTACAGATACGCGCAACATTTCCAACATTAGTTCAAAGACCTCCTCTGGAAATATTTTATAAAGTTCCGCTGGCAGTCCATCTGGACCTGGACATTTCCCAGAGTTCAATGCACAAGCTGCCATCCTGAGATCCTCCACACTCAACTCTCTTTCCATGCATTCCAAAGATTCTGAACTTATTTTCTTCAAATGACAGTCCTCAATGAAGTGACATATATCACTTGTAGATAAGTTGACTTCTGAAGAGTATAGGGTTCTGTAATGTGACCGAAATGTTGTATTAATTTCCATAGGGTCAAAAGTCACCACCCCATCATGTTCTCTATTGCATTAACAGTTCTTTCATTATTCATGACTCTCAAACGATGAGCAAGAAGCCAATCACATTTTTCACCCTTTTCAAAGTAATTGCTTTTGGTTCTAAAAAGTAGCCACTCAGCCTTCATAGAACATAAGTCCTCCAATTTTTCTTTTTTTAGTCTCAAAACTCTCAAAGTATCACTTGAAACGCTCTGCATATTACCCCTTTCAAGATCCTGAATTTCTTCATTGAGCTTTTCCAATTCAGCCTCCCTCAATTTCTTTTTCTTGCTTGACAATCCAATCAGCATACCTCTCATGTATGACTTGAAGGCTTCCCATACAAATTCCACTCTGACTTCTCCAGTCCAATTTTCAGTTACAAAGAATCTTGCCTCCCGGATTATCTTGTCCACAATGTCATCATCGTCTAGAAGGGAGACATTCATCCACCATGTATTAGACTTCGGAACAGGAAAGGCCAATTGCAAGTCTATGGAGATCGGAGCATGATCTGAAATCAACAGCGCTTTAATGTCTCCTCTTTGGAATGATTGCATGCAGAGACCAGAAGTTAGAAGGAGGTCAATCCTTGAATATATATTATGTCTGGCAGAGAAGAAAGTATATTGTCTCGTTGAAGGGTTCTGTAATCTCCATACATCTGAGAGGTTCCATTCAGCCTTTTGTCTTTTTAATGCAGCCCTTTTCAGATTATTTACACTGTCCACTACCCCCATACTTTTATCAAGTTCAGGCTCCAGAACAACATTAAAGTCCCCTCCCACAATTACATTATTTACATGCATATTCTGTAAAAACTGTGCTAGAGAGACGAAAAAACTACCGTCTCCCCCATTCGGAGCATATATGTTGCAGAAACAATACGGAACATCCTGAATATTTGCAGTGACACAGACAATCCTCCCTTCTGCATCCTTTTCACATTTCATCTCAGTAATCGACAGGTTCCTTTTAAACAGAATACACACGCCTCTAGAACTAGTAGTAAAAGACGAGCAGTAACCATCACTTACCCATCCCTTTTTCCATTTATCTATATCTGCATCTAGCAGATGAGTCTCCTGAAGCATTGCAACATCTGTTTCCATTTCCTCCAGTTTCATCAAAATCCCTTTCCTCTTGGAAGCACAATGAGCTCCATTCACATTCCAAGATACCACCCTCAAATTCCTCTGATAAGTGTAAGACATGAGTGGATCCCGCTTCACAACCCTTGTAATGAATTCACACAACACAACATACTTAAACCTACATCTACTATAGAAAAAAAAGAAAAAACTGGGAATATAAAAACACTCTCGGGCTTGAACCACCCAACCTTCCAGAACCTCCCTTACACCAGAAAGGGACTACCCCACCCCCTCCCTTGGGCCAGCAAAGTTGATCCCAAAAAAAAATGTACATCTTAAAACCACCATCCTTCAAAGCACAGTCAAGCATTCAGTCTAGACTAATCCGTGGCAAAACCCAAAATCCCCACCACCTCACAACTCTCCAGGGAAAGAATAAAATGAATGGAACAAGTCTAGTATCACACGCAATATCTCATGGTCAGAATAGCGCAACACCATTCTTCACACAAACTACCTTAGGTTATTAATAAATGGTGTACCTATTCTACCGTTTACATCACCAATCTCCCTGCACAAACTGTTTGGGAGTACGCTAATTCTCCTATGGTGCCAATTTAACAATTTACAACGTAGTTGCAATGGATGTCAATCTCTGGTCATTCTGTTATAATTGGTTTCGTTATCCCTATAAGGATGCTATCACATGTCCACACAAAACAGGTCTTAAAAAGCACACACAGCCGAGAAAGAAAAAATAAAACAGCCTCAGTTTGAAGCCGCGGTAGCCATAGTGAATAGAATTTCCACCCCTTTCTTTCTGGAAATGCCATTCGTCACCTGTATTTCCCTTCCTCAATCTGCGACGCCGCCCAGGCTTTCCCCATAATTAATCCAGGACTGCAAGTCCCAGAATGCACAGAGACAACACAGGTCGGCATCACCGAACAGAATGGACTCAATCTCGTCAATGCGATCCTTCCTACGCCTCAATGATTGCTCTAATCTAGTTGTAAACATTTGATAGAGATACACATTTTCACGCTAGTCAGAATAAGATGCAGTTAAAGCGGCTTCTGCAACCCACATGGGCACATTGCTGGCGTGAATCAGACGATACCATGCCGAATGCAGTCACATCAGCCTAGGGCACCAGGAGTATGCAACCCTCAAGCTCCCATGAAACAGCAGCCTGCACTCAACAGACTACTCCTCTCCCCCAGGTGGAGAGTCTACACGTCCACTATAACTGGACTGCTAGTGCACCAGTCATCGACATTTTGTCTTCTCCTTTGGACCCATTCCCCCTGGAAAAGCCGCCCAGATCTCACTTTTCTATGCAGTCTTTTTGTCAACTGCTTCAGTACACCATGGATGAACTCACAGAAAAAAAGTTCCATACATCACACCCACCATTTGCCATGTCATCTGCATAGTACCACATTCATCTGCAAAGCACACACATGGGCACCAACACATTATTAACAGTCACCTTCATAGGCCTCATTGGGAATGGTGGTACAAATATTGTATTTCAAATGCCTCCTATTGTTTAAAAAAAACACCCAAGAGAAAGCACTGCATGAAATAAATATGCCAGAAGAAGTATCACATTCAGTACTCCCTAAGCACCCGGAACGCCAAACATCCCCTGCGATCACAGTCACTGAAGACATGATCACGACGCAATCACATTTCTTTCCAGCGCTCTGAGACGTACTGTTCCCGTCTCTAAGCGCTCCAAACAGGTGAGGAGAATCATCCCCATGACCCCCAACACGCCCGTACCCAAAGGCCGCACACCAAACACCAGAGTGCGCGGCGAAGCGTACAGCCCCCGGAGCACAGACGCGGCCCCACCTGGACATCAACAAATAATCCCCCGACAGCATATGATAGGTGCGCATACATACGCCACCAACAACAACGCATCACACTTACCGCACCTCCAGATACATAGGCGAAGACCATCACTTCAATACAAAACACCGGCCACAACACGGAAGCCATAACCGCTACGTCACCATGCCTGACAACATTAATCCAATGAAATCCGATCCCCCCGGCACTCCGTCAGCAAAACACGCACTATAAACCCCAGAGATCAGGTCTAAACCAACAAATGTCTGCAATGATACAGCACTTCCACGTCCTCACTGCAAACATCAGAGAAAAGCACCCATCACAAGTACACAAGCTTAATGAACGCTCGAACTAGTAGCCGTTAGCACAGCACACAATTTAAATATGAACAAAACATGGAATTGATAAAGACATATCAAAAACGTGTTATATTATGTTATATTATGAAAAACAAAAACAAACAAATACATTGATTATTAAAACTGTTACTTCTACCCTTATTCTCAGTCGCAATCAAAATCATCAAATTAGTTTACCTTCTTATTAATACTTAAATTCCCATCCCTCAGCCATTTTTCTGCCTCTGTCGGGTCCTCTGTGGTTTTAATACCAGTTTCAAAAAAGATCTTCAAAGTTGCTGGTTTGACCAACATAGTTTTAATCCCCCTTTCCTGTGCCAGAGCTTTAGCGCTTTTAAAAGCTTTCCTCATTTCCACCACTTCCTTAGGAAAGTCTGGATAAATGGCCACCTGGTCTCCATTCAGCAGAAGTTTTCCCTTTACCCTTGCAGCCTTTAATATTCTCTCTTTTGCAATTACTTTGGTCAATACCATGGTGATCTGCCTGGGTTTTCCCATTTTAGCACTTTTGCCTGCTCTAAAGGAGTAGTCCAAGTCTGTATCCTTTAAGATGTTTTTCCCTAAAGTCACATCCAGCACTCCTTTAATTCTTAAATTTAGATCTTGATCCAAAAGAGCATTTTCACTAACACCTAGTAAGCGCAGGTTCAAGTTCCTCTGATCAGCCTCCAACTACAAATTTCTCTTCCTCAGATCAGAGACTTCATATCTTAATTCCTTGTAGGCTCTGTAACTTCCTGCAACCTCCGTGGCCATAGTTGTATTTCCTGCTTCCACTTTAGTAACTCTTGTTTCTAAATGGCCCACTTGAGAGGACTATTCACCCAGGGTAATCGTCATTTCTTTCACATCCTGTGCAAACTGTAAAAGTAGGGCATACATATCTCCATTCCCTGAATTCTCATCCATGCAGTCTCCTTTCTTAGCTTTTTGTGAGTTGGGGTTGTCAGGAACCTCAATCCTCTTCTTTGGTATAGGATTAGGATTAATTTCTGCTATTTGCAATGATCAATAGGCTGGGAGGGAGCAGGAGCAGTTGGCTTAAGCTGCTGCTCTGTCCACCAACATTCCAGAATCCTGGGTATATGTTCTTAACGTCATGTATGACAGCAAGCTGGACGTTTCTGGCAATCTCTATACCGAGGCGCCTTTACTACACAATTTATTTTTGTCTGCGCCTTAACATGCAAACTATACACTCTAGCACTATTTAACTCCCAGCTCTTACCCTTTCTCAAGACCCACTTGCATAGCATTCTCTGCCACTGCATCTCCATATCTCCTCACCCCCTACCTCTCTACGACAACCCCACAACACTTATCCCTCACCCCTTCACCCTAAAACCTAGCACTTCCTCCATCATCCCCTCTCTATATCATGCTCTACTGTCCTCGTCCCGGGTTCATGTTTCCACCTCCGCGGCATTCTGGTCTTATATCCACTCCCTCTTAGCACTTCCTCCATTATCCCCTCCCTATATCATGCTTTACTGTCCTCGTCCCTGGTTCATATTTCCACCTCCGCTGCATTCTGGTCTTACATCCACTCCCTCTTAGCACTTCCTCCATTATCCCCTCCCTATATCATGGTCTACTGTCCTCATTCCCGGTCATGTTTCTACCTCCCTGCATCATCTGGTCTTAGATCCACATCCTCTCAGCCATTGTTAAGGACACTGGTCTTACTCTCGGTAAATCAACGTTGAACCTTTGCATGTCTTTTTGTGCCAACAATGCATTGCTTTCCCTGCAATTTCCATAAATAAATACATGAAACACAGTTGTAAATCAGGAGTTTTTTTTACACTTTTATTATTTTGCAATCTGGGACATGTACCTTTCTACTGAGGATGTGGGGTACAAGCCGAACCATACGCTTTTGGCTCTCTTAGGATCCATGTATTGTCAGATTTCTTTGCTACGTGATTAGTGTATTTTGCAAGTAGTCAGTATGAGAGAGTATTTGTACAGCTCAGAAAGTATGTTGTCTAAATTGCAGAGTGTGTGAAAACCCTGGATTCACTGCTTTACCAAAGTGTGTGACACTGGCCAACTCATTCCATCTCACGGTGGCTTAGCTGCAACAATTGGATTCCTTAAAAGTAATTAAGTTCACACTATTAAAAAGCACTCCCTTACAATGAGGTACATGTAATGATTTTAGGGACAAAATGGTGTCCCTTTTTGCAACTTTTTAGTGACCCCTGCGACCGTCAACTGAAATTGAGCTGTTGTTGCACTAGCTCTCCCCCCATCCCATAATGCTTGATTTGACAGGCAGATGTATAGTCTCACTAGCCAGTCCATCAGGGCACCAGAGATTCTGTTATAGTGGACTGTCTGTGCAGGACCAACATTCATTTCCTCCTCTGTTGCTGCAAATCTCCAAAGTGTTTGGACCATCCAGAGTACAGCGGCACAGCACAATGAGCCAAATGCTTCGCTATGCCCTGTTATGCTACATTAGGTATTCTTGTACTGCACACCTTCTGCTGTTTTTATGGGTTTTAACATGCCTCGGGACCCACGTCTGGGCACGCCCGTTCCACTCAGGGTGAAATTAGCAAAACCGAAAGGTAATGGCTGGAAGTAGAATTAATCTTACTCTCCAGCATTGCTCTGGGCAACTCTCCAGACTATTGTTCTTTTTCAGCCTGTCAAGCCATTAAAGAAGGGGAAGGACCCTATGCAAATAAGGCTTTGTTCCACCCCATAAGGGGCAGTCCAGTCCAAACTGCTATGTCACATCTCTTCTGCACGAGACCACAAGCATCCACAAACATGTTTAGGCCTGGTTGGGCCTCATCAGTGAGGAGTAGCTTGGGTCTCTAGGCCCAGCAGTCACAGGACCCACATCTGAACATACCCGTCCCACTGGTGACAATAGTAAAAAAAAGAGGTGATGGCTGGAAGGTTTAGAATTAATCTTAACCTCTGGCGTTGCTCTGGGCAACCCTCCAAACCATCGTTCTTCACCTGCCAAGCCATTTCAGAAGGGAAAAGAGCATATGCAAATCAGGCTTAGTCCCACCCCAAAAGGCACAGTCCAGCCCAACTGCTTGGTCACATCCCTTCTGCACGAGACCACAAGCATTCCCTGACATGTTTGGGCTTCATTGGGTGTCGTCGCTGAGGAGCTTATTGTGATTTTGTGCAGAAAGGATGTGACCTAGCCATTCAGGCTGGACTGCCTCGGGATTGGATCAAGCCTGATTTGCACGAGGTCTGCGAGGAATACGATCATCCATATCAGGTGGGGGCCCAGATCAGACTGACTTCTTCACAGCCCAGAAAGAGTGTCCCACTCTGGGGGGTCTGGGAAAGCAGGCGGAGGAGCAGGCTAAGGGTGAGGCCCCTGGACTGTTCAAAGTGTACTGGGAAGATGGACTCCTGTACAGTGAGCCAAAATACTCTGAGGGCGCGGGCACCAGAAAGTTGGTGATTCCCCAATGCCACAGAAATTTCCTTTTGGGTTTGGCTCACCAAATTCCTTTAGCGGGTCACCTGGGAGTGACTAAGACATTGGACCGGTTGTCTGCGCGCTTTTACTGGTCGTAGTTTGGCATACCGGTTAAGGAATTTTTCAAGTCCTGCCGGATTTATGAAGCTTCTGGCATGTCAGGTGGTGTCACAAAGGCCCTCTTAATTCCACTCCCTGTGGTTCGGTGGCCTCTTGAGAGAATAGGCATGGATATTGTGGGTCCTTTGGATCCTCAAACCAGCTCAGGGAACAGATACATCTTTATGGTGGTAGAAGACGCCACAAGGTACCCTGAGGCTGTCCCTCTGAGGAGCATCAAAGTCCCCTTGGTTGTGAAGGCTCTGATTGGGATATTCTCCTGTGTTGGATTCCCTAAGGAAGTCATTTCTGACAGGGGCTCAAACTTCATATCAGCATATATGAAGTCTATGTGGGAAGAGTGTGGAGTCACCTTCCAGTCTCTACCTCCTTCCATCTACAAACCAATGGGCTTGTTGAGCGGTTCAACAAGACCCTGAAAGGCATGCTAGGTGGCTTGTGAGAGCATCTGAGGAGAACATTGGATAAATTCCTGCCACGCCTTCTGTTCGCCTGCAGGGAGATGCCACAGAATGGAGTAGGGTTTAACCCCTTTGTGCTTCTGTTTGGACACCCTGTACGAGATCCCCTGAGTCTAGTGAAAGAGGGATGGGAGGGCAAACCCTCACTCCGTCACGGGATGTAGTGGACTATGTACTCGGCCTTCGGTCTATAATGGCAAAGTACATGCAACAGGTAACAATAAACCTAAAGTCAAGTCAGGAGCTAATGAAGCACTGGCACGACCCGAAGACCACAGTGACAGTTTATTCTCCAGACCAGTGGGTGTGGATTATGGAGCCTGTCAAACCCAGTGCCCTTCAGGACAAGTGCACTTGGCCTTACTGTGTGCTGGAAAAGGTCAGTGAGGTGAATTATCTCATTGACGTGAAAGGACCTAACAGATGTGCCCGGTCTTTCACGTCAACTGGCTAATACCCCATTATAGCCGGGTTGACTTGATCATGGCATTAGTGATTGACGGAGAGACTGAGGAGGAGACCGATCCCCTCCCTTGCACACTGAAGCCACAGATGGGTCAGTTGAAGGTGTCTTGCTCTTTTTTATGTATGATATGTTGTGATATGTCATTTCTAACATGCCTGTGCACAAGTGTTTTTAGGTGCGTCAAGACAAGGGAGGGAAGACAGAGGGAGGACAAGACAAACAATCTTACTCGACCTTGTGTTATTTAGGCCATGCAAATGCGACAACGCATAGTGCAGGGGGAAGGGAGAAGGGGAAGTGTCATGGAGAGGGAAGGAGTAAGTGCAATCAGGGCAGCTCAGCTCTGACTAACTACAGCCAGGTCAGCACGACTCTGGGTAAGTACAAGGAGGAAGGGGACTGTAGAGGTTACAGTTACAGCTGCTAAGTGCTCGATAAGCCCTGAGGCAATGCAAGGGAGACTGATCATGGAAGAGCCTGGTACCCAGAGAGACTCTGAGGGTAGCCAAGCAACCAGTCAGCGCCGCTGACAGTTGGTTAGCAGGGGAGGGAAATAGAGAAAGTCTTGAGCAGCTTCTGGAACTTCAGGTAGTCCGGCTCATGATTGAGGGGGCAGGGATGCCATTCCACAGGGAGGCACCTGCAGAGGAGAGAGATCTACCCCCCAATCTCTGCCTGGAGAACCTTCTGACCCTCAGAGAATTGGAGGTAGCTGAGCGAAGGGCTTGAGAAAGAAGGTACTTTGGGGGAGAGTTGGATGAAGTGTGGGCCCTGGCCCCAGAAAGCCTTTTGGACAGTTCAGAAGGCCTTGAACCTGATCCTTACAGTCACTGAGATGCAGTGGAGAGATTTCAGGGCTGGAGAGATATGGTCCCTGGGCTTGACACCACGGATAAGTCTCGCAGTCCTGTTCTGGATTAGTTGGAAAGGCCAGAGAGTAGAGGAAGGAAGAGAAAGAGACTTTCGCAGTAGTCTATCCTAGAGAGAACCAGGGCTCGAGAGACAGTGAACTTCTGGGGAAAAGTTAGAAAAGGATGAATACCTCTGAGGAGGTGCAGCTGGTAGTGGGCCTTCTTGGCAAGGTCCGTGATTTGCAAAGAGAAGGAGAGGGTGGAGTCGAAGATGACACCAAGGTTTTTTGTCTCACAGGAAGGTGAAGGAGGGCAGCTAGAGTGACAGAGGCAAAGTGGGAGCAGGGGTCCCAATGAGAAGGATCTCCCTCTTACTGGCATTAGGGCAGAGGTCGTTGGAGGTCCACCAATCCTGGATTGCAGAGACAGTACGTAATGAGCGAGAGAGGAGAGGAGGCTGAGGGGATCTTGAGGAGAGCTGAGTGTCATCTGCATAACACTGAAATTTAGGGGGCCAAGTAGAAATTCAAGAACCAGGGTGAGAGGTTAGAGTCCTGGGGAACACCAAAATGGGAGATGGAGGTGGTGGAGAGAAAGGTCCCAAGTTGGACCTGGGAGGGTCGGTCCAAGCGGAAGGAGGTCAGCCAGGCCAGGGCCTGATCAGTGATGCCCAGGTTCTCACAGAGTCCTTTGATCAGGATGAAGTGGTTGACTGTGTTAAAAGCAGAGGAAAGGTCAAGGAGGATGAGGACAGAAGGAAGGCTGGAGTCAAGATTAGTGAGCAGATCTTCAAAGGTGTTCAGGAGACCAGCTTCTGTGCTCATCAGGAAGCAAGAGAAAACATGGTGCCACTCCAGGGCTGCATGCAACCTGGCTCTATTCAGGGAACTCCCAGCAACCCACAGACAACTAATCAACACAGCTAAGGCCTCCTACTATCATAATACCATTGCAGAAGCTGGCAACAAAAGCCGTGCAACTGCACCAACACATCAACACCAACAATCTCCTCCAAACCTACCAATCCGGATTCAGACCCAGATGCAGCACGGAGACAGCGACTATTCAATTGGTTGGCAATGCCCTCAACATCTTTGATGATGGCCACCCCTGCCTCCTGGTTCTACTCAACCTCTCGGCTGCTGCTTTCGACAGAGTAGACAACCAGGCACTTACGGACACCAGACATCGGCGCATGGGGATCAGCAACCTTGTCCTATGCTGGTTCAAATCCTACCTGGCCAACCGCCAACAGTTTGTTCAAATGGACTTCTCTAGATTGGCAATGCTACCCGTCATCCATCACCTGTGGGGTCCTGCAGGGTTCCATCCTCTCCCCAATGATCCTCAATCTATACATGGAGCCGCTGGGAGCCCTCCTAGCCACACACAACATCCACATCCACCAACACGCTGATGACACACACAGCTATGGCTCAAGATTGGCTCCATCAAGGACATCCATAGGCTCAAAACCTGCCTCTCGCTGATCTAATCTTGGATGTCCAGTGCATACTTGAAGCTCAACCCCTCCAAGACCGAATTCCTGCTCCTCACCAACAACACTGAACACCCAGAAATGTAGACCTGAATATCAACCACAAACCCAGATGGCTTCACACCCGATCTCACCTCCTGCACCAAGTCCCTCTGGTTCCACATCAACAAACACCTCTCCTCAAGAAACACATAGCTAAGAAAACTCAGACAGCTTGGTGTCAGCTCTCTCTCCCGTGCAAAGTAAAGTCCTTCCTCCCTCCAGACAGCTTTAGATCCACTGCTCAAGCACTGGTCCTATCCCACCTGGATGGGCCAATGCCCATCTCTTATCATCCTCCCTTGTGCCACTGAGAAGGGTCCTATACCCGGCCACACGCCTCAGCAAGTGTCTATGCAGATATGACCACATCACCCCGACCCTCATCAACCTTCACTGCCTCCCACTGCATGCAAAAATCACCTTCAAGTCTTGCAGCATCATCTATAAGGCTGTCACCCTCAAGTCACACAGCTACCTCATGGAGAAACTCTGCATCTCCAGTGGACAGTGCACCACCAGAAGCCAGGACACGTGCAGTCCTGAAATCCACTCATGCAAAAAGGAAAGGACCAGAAAACAAGCCCTCTCTGCCTACTCCCCAAGACTATAGTACCTCCCTCCGTCAGCATCAGACTCTCCCCCACGCTGCCACAATTCAGAAAGACCTCTTCAAGGAGTCTCTCCTCCTCAACACCTAGACCATCACGTCGCCCTCGCACCACCTGAGTCGCTAGGCATCACCCGCCCCTCTATTCCCGACCACCCAGTACATCTGTTCCCTCGTGTGTCCCTCTCTGAATCCTACCCTCTGCTGTGTATCTGTTCTCTTGTTACCAGATTGGGGTTGTTTGACTGAATTGATTTGCCTGTGGTCGATTTGACCAAATTCTTTTTATTTTTTGGGTCTTTTACCACAAAAATAAGCGGGGGTGGACCGCCTGCAGCACTCCCCCATAGCCACCTATATTATTTATTAACCCAAACCCACCCCACATATATTTGTGGTAAAAAAAAACTCCCGGTCAAATGGACCACAATCAAATCAGCCACAGTCAACTTGGGTAATACCACTAAAAAGTGCTTCGTTATGCATCTGTAATGTTGTACACCTCTATAAAGCGCTTGTCACGATCCTACCCACCTTCCACCCAGCAATGCTAAATGCGCACATTCAAAGACTCTGTTTATGGCATAATTGCGAAGGTAAAACCTAACTGCCACTGCATTCATTTACTTGTTTTATCGCTGCCGTTTAGGACCAATCTGATTTCACGTTTCATTCAAGGTTTTGGGTTGAACCAGCAGATGCATTTTGCTACATATATTCTGACCAAGAGGACAGAGGTCTGGAGGAGGCATACTGAGTACATTTGTTTGCAGCAAGCTGCTAAGAGCTGGAGAGGCCCTGATTGCATTCTCCTGTTTCAGGCGACTGCAGGCTCGGCTACCAAGAAAGGCAGAGGCTTTAATTGCAATCCACTGCTGCAGGCCACTGACGCCTGGACTAAGCTTGATTGAGCACAGCTGCCTGAGACTGCAATCAGCTCCACCCTGTTCGGCTGTAGGCCGGGAGAGCATTTATAAGCTCACTTTGAACATTCCTCTGGGAGTCCATTCTGTGCTCCTGTGACCAGTTATTGACCTTTCCTGAATATCCTGATTTTGGCTTTTGAATCCTGTTTGTTTCCCCCTCGCAGCCCCCTTTCCAGTCAGCGTTTGTAGTCTGCCTGCTTTTCAACCTCTCCTTGATTTTCCAACATTTTACTTATGAAACCCTGCCTGCCTTTACTGCTGTGTTACAGCACCTGTCCGGTTTTGCTATTAAGGACATCCAGTTCTTTTCTGATATCTCTGCTGCCTTTCTAACTTTCTGCAAACACTCTGTTTCCTGTAAGCATTTCTGCTTCACAGACTTATCCTTTTTCTGGCCAGCTTTTCACGCTTTCTCTCTGCAATCACACTCTCTTGAAGTTTTCCTATTTGTTCCTTGCCTGCAAAATTACCAGACTTCAGCCCACAGTTCTAGTGCCTGTTCTTAAGTAGTCTGAGTTTGCTGAACGCCTCATATTCGCTGTGTTGGCAGTGACCTATCTTGTCTGAGTCCTTTGCCTTGTGTATCCTGATATTCCAGTCACTGCTTTATACTTTGTTTCGCTACCTGTCCTGTACCTAGTTATTTCTTTCTACGTTGCTTTCCGCCTGTATTACATCTTGGGCCACTGTTGTGCCTCCGTTCTCTATATCCATTTACAGCGTGACCCCTGGGTTGGTCTCCATTCAGATCAGATAAGGGTAAGATGCCTGTTCCCTTCATGTAGTCCGTTGGAGTCTTTCCTGCCTCAGTATATGGTCTCCAGTTTCACCCTTTCACTGTGTACAACAGTTTCTTTGGCACTGCTTACTCATGACGCTGCTGTATGACAGTTGTTAAGAGTAATCTGAATGTGCTGATCCCAAGAGATTTCCCTAATCCCTGGAGACCCTTCATCATATTCTAGTACACCCTTTATTCTGACCAATCCGTGTTGCCCAGTATATTTGCTTGCCTTTCCTTTCTCTGTGTCTAGTTGCCTACAGCCAGCTCCTGCCGCTGCAGTTCCTGTGAATACCTGTCTCAACTCAGATCATCTTGGTACGTACCCTGTTTATGTTATATGCCAGCATTACCTAGTGCATCTCTGCTAATCTACGGTGCATACTCTGAGGTGTATAGCCTTTGCACTGTGCCCATCAGCCAGATTCTTGACAGCGCTCCGTTATGTATCTGTATTGGTGTATACCGCTGTAAAGTGCTCTGTTGCTTCTCGAAGATACCATAGTAATTATAATAATAATAATAATAATAATAATAATAATAATAAAATTAAATTGGGATTAAAAAACATTCCACGCATTCAATGTGTTCATCGGGCAGCTGTGGTCAGGCTGTGATAATTATTGGAAATAAGGAAAAAGGCTTTATATTTCCATACAAAATGGAAGGTGTTTGTGTGCCGCGACTCTGTTTCTCTGACAGAGAACAACTGTGATACGCACAGCATAATGGTGAACACCACTCGGCGCAGCGTAGCTACTACTGGTGCAGTGAATATATTCACATATTTCATTTATTGGCGACTAGTGTCAAAGCCTGTGTTCACAGGTCAAAGTGCGTGAGGAAAGGACAGTAGGACCACTATATATTTCCTAAGGCAACAGCTCCCTCTAGCAGTGACAACAGGAGAAGTGGGCAGTCTCTACTGCCCAGGACTGCATCGGACAAGCATACATCTGACCTTTTATTATATAGGATTTGTACCAGGCGACATGTGACGATGTTGCTTCAAGTGCCCAGAGGACAAGGAGGATCCTCAACAGGTGGTGCTGACAACGGAGCGTAGAGGCCGAGGGGTACTTCTAGGACCAGTGGCTTTAGGGCCAGCAGCTACCTTCTGGTGGTCTAATAACTACAGTGTAGGACCAGAGAAAGATGCCTATATCTCTTATGTGGCATTGGAACAAGCCTGAGGAATTACCTGTTTTTGGTAAATATTTTTTTTTAAAGGACTTGATTATTTTTTTTACCTCTGCATGACCACTTAGATCCCTTTCAATATACAAATCTACAATCCACTATCCTTCTCATCTTGCAGCACCAATGCCTCTTGGTACTTGTAGTTCCTATTTCTCTTTAGTTTGCCAATTGGCCTCTTTCAAAGTTTATATGAAACACCAATACGTCTTGGTATTTCTTTCTCTTCACTTTGCCCTCTTGGCATATTCAGAGTTCACATACTTTGCTTTTCATTCATTCAACTTTCTTTAGGGATCGTGGTTACTTTCTTGCCTTTGATTCCCATGCACCTCAGTAGATTTCACAGAGGCTATCGAATGTGCGATTTCCCTCTCAGGACCCTTCTGTTACTTTGTGTCCTTTTGTTTTACAGTTCAGCACTTGTCCTTTCCGTTACGCGTTTTATCAGCTCACGCGCAACCTTCAACTTTGAAGTTACAGTTACATTTGCTTTAAACATAAACCAGGCTTTTGTTGCCTTCAATCGCTCACTGGTTGTGTTAATCAGTGTTCTTTCATAAACACTCTTCATGCAGCAGTCTAGGTCATTGTCAATGCGTCCTCTGCTCCTCCCCAACTCTGTCGTTTACCCCTGAGGGTCTCAGGCTGCTGTCAAGTACCTTGAAGGTTCCTTTCTTCCGCTCACTTGGTTTCAGTCTTGGAACGCTTACGGCTTCCCGAAAGTGTGGAATTCTCGCATGGCTCTCCTTCGATCTTCACAACTGCTGATCAGTCCCCTGGCCTTCCAACTTACGTTTCCTTGTCCGCATCAGCCCCGAAAGAGCTGTTCCTTCTCGTACCCAGCTTCGCTCAGAGTGTGCCTGTGCGCAGCACCTTTTATCTGCCTGACAGGGAGTGTTTACAAGTGGCAGGTGTCTATAGTTATCATTATGTGTCTGATTCAGCCTGGTCTCATTACAGGGACAGAGCCATTGCAATCTTCTGGCCTCATTCTGCATCAGTAGTGTTGGAAATGTAATGTGGGGAGGAATTATGGGAGCTGTAGTTTCCCGTAAAATAAGCAGCAATAGGGGCTAGATAGGTTGTAGAAAAAGGGGGATACCATGTCTCACCATAGGGTGCTTCTTCCCCACTCTTCAAGGACCCCTATCCAGGTGATCCTCCCTCGTTTATCCATCTCCAGGGTCAGGATCCAAAAGCGATGGCCTTTCCCTGGCCACCTGAGTACGGGATCCCCAGGGACTAGGTTGTGAAACACCCCCCTGTTTTTCACAGGCAAGATTTCTTTATTTGAAGTCATGTCCGTTACTTGTTCCTGAGGGTGGAACTTGGAAAGATATTTTTCCTTTGCCCAATAGTCTTGGTGAGTGATAGTGAGCTTGAAGCTGAGTTTATGTCGTGCCTTTGGTGTTTCAGTGGTGATGTCTCACAGCATGACTCCATGCTAGCCTGCTTTGCTAAATGATTTTCTTGGCTGTGTCAATGTAGAGCTTGTTGCCGAAATCCAAGTGGGTCTGGATGAAGTCTCTTGTTACTTCCGCTCTGTAATGTAATGTAATTCGTCATTTGTATGGCGCCTTTTTCCATTGGTATGGCCGGTAGGTGAGGGCCCTCGGAGGAACGAAGTCCAAGGAATGGGAAATCTGTCAGAAGAGTTTAGAATGCGTTTATGCATTTTAGCCAATGCAAAGGTGGGTATGGGTGGTCAAGTCCCACCTAAGCTATCCATATCGAGCTAGCATGTGGATGGGTGCTATGAGGTCGTTTGGAGAGTATGCGAGTACAGGAGACTCAATATGTGTACAACTAGACCACATTTTTGTCATGGGGGATAGTTGCATTCTAATAGCACAGGCGTTGTGCAATGTGTCTTAAAGCAGTGTGTGATAGCAGATGCGTGCAGGTGGGTGGACGTGCCTTCGGCTATCTTCTATAAGCATGGAGTGTGATATGTACCCATGTGTTCTGTGTTCTGACTGGTTTCTTGGTTTCATAAATGTGGCGTAGAGTTTGACCTGTGGTCTGCTGGAGTATAGTTTCTGCTGCTGCCCCGGCTTACCTGAAAGGTTGTTAATATACCCAAAGAGGGCAAAGGTTTATCAAGTTACAGGGGGAAAAACCAGGTTTTGAGGACCCGCCAAAAGACAAATTGATCCTCTATACCTTGGATGCTTAGTAGAATTGAGTTCCAGATTCAGGGGGCTTGGACAGAGAAGGAAGATCCCCCTATTATTTTCGATTTGAAGGGAGGGATCACAAGGATGAGTGTGGTGCCTGAAAGCAGGTTTCTGTTGGGTTGGTAACGAATATGATATGACATGATGTGGCATATATAGCACAGCTGTGCACAAGTGTTTCTAGGCGTGCCAAAACAAGGAGGGGGAAACAAGGGAGGGAAAAATAACAATCTTACTAGGCCCTGTGTCATTCAGATTGCACAAGCGCAGGGAAGAGGAGAAGTGCCAGGGGGAGAGGGAGGGGGAAGTGCAGTTAACTCACAAGTGCAGACAGCGGGTGGCACATAAGTGCAGAGAGAAGGGACTGTAGGGTTGCAGATACAGACCCTTAAGTGCTGGGGCTCCCGGAGGCAGTGGAGGGCAACTGGACATGCAGGAGCCTAGGCTCGAGTTCAGAGGGTGACCAGGTGACTAGTGCGCGGAGCAGCCAGGGGCATCAGCAGAGGAGAGGAAGAGAGAAAGCAGAAGCGACAAGGAAGGTCTTGATGTGGTTCTGCTCAAGTTTGAGAGAGTTCTCTTTGGTCCCGCCCTGCTGTATGCAGTGCTCACCAGTGCTCGACTGCCATCTGCAGTGCTGTTCAGTCCCTCTCTGCTGTGTGTAGTGATCCATATTGCTCCCTTGCTGTGTGCAATACTTTTCTGTGCAATGTTCTCTGGTGCTCCATTGCATCTCCTGCATCTTATTTTCTTGCTCAGATATGACCAGTCATGCCACCATACCCTGGCATCTTTCATTAGGGTGATCTGGAAGCAGACGTTACCCCAGATGTATGACCTCACAGCTTTCTTCTGCAGGGATCTGTAATGTTTGACTCTCCTTATGAACTTCAACTCCCATGATCCTTCACCATTGACTATGCTGGCTAGGGCTGATGGGAGTAGTAGTCCAGAACATCTGAAGAGCCAAGGTTTGGAGACGCCGGCTCCACTGGATCATCTCCAGCTATCAAACCTCCTTGCCTAACACCACTTACATCGGCTGCCTCTGGTCCACATGTCCTCTTGGATCACTGATCCAGCCAGCCTGGGTAGACCAGATACCAGGCCAAGTATCGGATACGAAATCCAAACACCACGCTTGTCCTAGGAAGGGCTCCCCTCTAATAATACTTCAACCTCCCAAACATACTCTGGGTATCACAGGGAGACATGGTTCAGAGTTCAAGGTGGCATTATACGTCTTACCAAAAAAGCGATGGGTGTAAGGTTTTGAATATATCTGAATCACTGGCATTGATCTGGGCAACAGGGACGTCATTTCACGAAAATGCCAGGGGTAGCGGAAGTGACATCACATGACCCTTGACTTCTGATGACATCACAGGAAGTGATGTAATTTGACCCCACCCCACAGTGATATTGCGTGAAGCGATGGAACATGACCTTTCACCCCTTGACAAACAGGAAGTCGCATCACATAACATTGTTCCTACGTACACTACGAAAAATATAGTTACGATATCACTATAATGTGATATACATTTCATACAAGAATGGATCACCATATGTATCATTAATATCTGTGGGTATAGGCCCATATTACCAAATTACTGTGAATGCAAGCAGACGTCCATGACCAAATGATAATGATGTGTTATTATATAGCACTTACGCTTAAGCGCTTTATATAGAAAAATATACATACAATATCACACAACCTGTGTTGGTACTCATTTATCAACCCCAGAAGGATGAAAGGCTGAGTTGTGGTGTTTTTGAACTAAATCAGTGACTCGCCCCTAAAGTGTGCCTGAAAAAAACTTTTAATGAGTCTAGCAATTATTGTATAGAATTCCAGAAAGACACATTATTTGGTATTCCTATTCCTTCTTATTTAGAGTCACTGCTGAAAGTGTTAGACTTGTGTAACCCCTGGTCTTTTTTATTTTTAAGAGGCTTGAACAAGAAAGCCAGCCACTCCAGAAGCAAAGAGCCACATGGCGCTGGCCACAGACCAGGAGCTTGCACATTTAAAAAAAGACCAAAAAAAAGACCGTTTTTTAAAACCTTTTTTAAGGGGTAGCAAGGGAGACCAGAGGGGTCCCAGTTGCGACCCCTGGCAACCCCTAAATGACGTCCCTGCTGGGCAACCTTCCATAACACTGTACTTTAGCCCATCTGCACCATTGCAAATGGGGTCCATCAATATGCAAAACCGACAGGTACTGCCTGGCTCTATTACAACTTTGGGGTGGGACCAAGCCTGATTTGCATATGGTCTTTCCCCTTCTGCAATGGCTTGGCAGACGAAGAACGATGGTCTGGAGGGTTGCCCAGAGCAATGCCAGAGGATGGGATTAATTCAAAACCTTCCAGCCATCACCTCTTTTGTTTTGCTTTTGTCACCCCGAGTGGGACGGGTATGCTCAGACATGGGTCCTGTGCCTGCTGGGCCTAGACACCCAAGTTACTCCTCACTGATGAGGCCCAACAAGGCCGAAATATGTTTGGGGATGCTTGTGGTCTCATGCAGAAAGGAAGTGCCCTAACAGTTTGGGCTGGACTGCCCCTTTTGGGGTGGGACCAAGCCTGATTTGCATACAGTATTTCCCCGTGATTGAATGGCATGGTTGGTTGGGGGTGGTTATGGGGGGTGGGGAGGGTGCTGTAGTGTCCAAGTCCTGCATTGTCTCGCGCCTTCTTGGAACACGTGCAGAGGGCTGTGCAATGCACAGAAGATCGCTTGCAGTTCTATTCGGCTGATGAGGGTGAAACAGCATTTTCCCCTCTCTAACATTTCAACCCTGGCAGCCTTTTACCACCTGTCGCGGTGGGGTGCGCTGCCAGTGTGCATAGGAATGCTAGCCGACTGCCCGCACCTGCCATTAATGTGCCCACGTGACAGGTTGCGACGGGGCATCATTTGCGCCAACCTGCAGGAAATGCAAAGGTTTCCTTTGGGAATTTGGGGCCCTCCCTGAATCTGGCATCTGGAAAAGAAGGCGTCCTCTGCAGATTCGTTCGGCTGCCAGATTCTGTGTGAAGCGAGCGAGCCCCGGGTCTTAAATGCACCCTCCCGTGCCAGTTTCCGTGCACGCGCTCCCAGTCTCCCTCGTTTCGGAGCAGCGTGCCCTGATCCGCGACGTTTATATTCATAGCGGGGAGAGCAGAACGTCATTAGCGGCCAATTACATTTCAAAATCTACCAATAAGCTTCTTAACGTGAGAAGAACAAGTCTGCGCGAGCGCCTGATTCCATGGCAATTCACAGGATTTGCATGTTTAGCCCGACACCACCCGCCGCCACCTCTGGGACACCACAACCCCCCCCACCTCCGGGACACCACACGACCCCACCACCAGGACACCTCCCACCCCTACTCCGGGACATCACACGCCCGACCCCTGGGACAGCACCATCCCCCACCTCCAGGACACCCCCCGCCCCCACCTCCAGGGCACCACCAGCCCCCACCTCCAGGACACACCCCACCCCCACCTCCCGGAAACCCCCGCCCCCACCTCCGGGACACCACACGCCCCCACCTCTGGGACACCACCATCCCCCACCTCCGGGACACCACCCGCCCCCACCTCTGGGACACTACCACCCCCCACCTCCAGGACATCCCTCGCCCCTACTCCGAGACACCACCACCCCCCACCTCCGGGACACCCCCGACCCCACCTCCGGGACACCACCATCCCCCACCTCCGGGACACCACCCGCCTCCACCTCCAGGACATTCCTCGCCCCTACTCTGGGACACCACCATCCCCCGCCTCCGGGACACCACCCGCCCCCACCTCTGGGATACTACCCGCCCTCACCTCCGGGACACCACCCGCCCCCACCTCTGGGACACCACCACCCCCCACCTCCGGGACACCACCCGCCCCCACCTCCAGGACATCCACTGCCCCTACTCCGGGACACCACCACCCCCCACCTCCGGGACACCACCCGCCCCCACCTCTGGGACACCACCACCCCCCACCTCCGGGACACCACCCGCCCCACCTCCGGGACTCCACCCGCCCCCACCTCTGGGAACCCCACACCCCCCGCCCCCACCGGGCGCACATCCTTATGAGAGACAGCAGATGCCTGCAGCCCACTGTAGCAATAAATGCACACGTTTATAAAGCAGGGCCGGGGCCCCCAAAGAGGGGGCTGCACCTCTATGAGTCTCACAAGGTGCCCAGGGAGGTATACCCTGGGGATTAGGGGCAAGCGCAGGAGTGGCCGAATCCATACATCTCCTTGGAAACCAAACCAGATTCCAAGAAGGAACAGAAGGGTCTGCTCAGCTGGATGCCCCCTCACCCCCCAGTATTGATTTGAGGCTAATCTGCTCAGCTAGATGCCCCCCAGTACTGATCTGAGGCTGAACTGCTCAGCTGGAAGTCCCTCAGGTATTCATCTGAGGTAGGTATGTGCAGATGGATGTCCCCCCAGTATTGATATGAGGCTGATCTGCTCAGCTGGATGTCCTCCAGTAGGTCTGGATGGGCCTCTATGATGGATGTTCCTCCGACAGCCCCTGGGTGTCCATCTAAGTCTTTAGTAGGTCAACCAGTTGCAACTGTTTTTTATTTGCATCTGGTACATGTAGTCCTATATTTATCATTTGGAAATC
The DNA here is from genome assembly GCF_040938575.1 of Ambystoma mexicanum. Classification (NCBI taxonomy): domain Eukaryota; kingdom Metazoa; phylum Chordata; class Amphibia; order Caudata; family Ambystomatidae; genus Ambystoma; species Ambystoma mexicanum. Next base: position 1,683,421,016 of record NC_090932.1, read on the forward strand.
TAAATGAGTGCCAGAATTACAAAAAGAAAGAAAGCTGTAAGGCCTACTTTAGAGAAACCTAAGAGCTTTGCTTGCTGCAGTGGCTCAACCCTCCCACTTCCTCTCTTGGCCTCTTTCCACTGCTGATAATGTTGACCTGGCATTTCACCGCAAGCTTTGACTAATAGATGGTTTCTGCTTCAGGTTAGTGTGAGAGGTTTGGGGTACATGGCCTGCTTTTGTGACAGGGCTAGCCCTGGGGCAACAGTGGGGTCTAACTATCTAAAAGCGATAGTTAAAGGACCCCCCTATTGCTCTACCCACAATCATCAGGGGCTTGGTTTGTGACAAGAAGTACCTCTTCTCAAAAACAAGATTCTACTCCAATCTGGACCCCAAGTATGGAGTAGAATCATAGGAGAAAATGCTGATGCTACATTTGAGTGGGGATTTATTCTCTTTATTATGCTCTCACTGGAGTGTGTAACTAATACAAATTTAATGCAAAAAATATTTTTGGGTTATTTGACAAATGTTTATTTCTTTCACTGGGTATCTCACACCGTAAAAGATATCCATGGTCTTCGCGGATAACTGATTTCTGCAACATCCTTTAGAGTAAAACAAAGGGGGGTTCTGGGAGTCCCTCTACTGGCACAAACCCGGCCCATTGACCTGTTCTTGGGTGGATGGCCCCTGGGAGAGTCTCAACCAAGTCTTTAGCTCAATGTCCCTTTCACAGAGGAGACATATCCCTGCATATCAGACTTTGTCCTGCCCTGGGGCCGTCCAGCACTGAAATGCTAGGCAATTCTCCTCTGAACAAGAGTACCAACAGCAACCCCAGACACGTGTTTCAGCCTAGTCGGGCCTCATCAGTGAGGTGGAGCTGTGCCTCTCTAAGAACAGTGAGCAATCTTCTTTTCAAGTAATCTTACACTCGTCATGACCAAACTTCTGATTGTCAAATTATTTACTGCCTCTGAAGAATCTATCTTCACTTTGAATGTCATTGAATGGAGCAGCATTTGACAACGGAGGGAATACAGAAAATTGCATTTTGTGATAATTCACCTAATTCAAAAAACTGATTCAATCTTTTGGCACATTAGCAAGCATTCTGTTAGCATGAACAAAACCTAAATAATTGCCTAACGCCTATGCCTTTATGTGTTACGAAGAGATGGACACCTTACATGCCTTCTTTTTCACCTCTCGATTAGAAATCAAACATGAAATTATCATTACTCCATTGTGGGAGCTGCCTGGACTGCACAAGGTAATTATTACAAAGATGCCCTAGTGAGGTCAGAGCACCTCTATGCAAACCATCATGGACAGGGGTTTCTGACCTGAAATCTTGCAGAGCTGTGCTCTGTGATTATCTGGTTCAGCACTACCATTTGAGCATAACCTGATCTACGCTATTTCATTTACATCCTGGGGTTGTGAGGAATCACATTACAAGATTGAGGGTCATGTGAAATTCCTGCCTCTGCATTACGTGACTATGTCTGTTGGTGCAATAATGCTCATTGTAGACAAAGTGGATGGCCGCCGCTATTGGCCGCGCCATGTTGTAAAGGCAGATGGTAATGCAGACAACTTGGTATAATTGAGAACTCCATAGGAATAAGCTTGTTATATATCACAGGGTGGCACAATGTGAACTAGTAACTATTTCTCAATGTGTCTATCTACTGCCAGGGAGTTATCTGATCTCTGAGACTATACTCGTTTTGTGCATATGGAGTGTTATGTGGGTAAAAGCCACCCAATTTGCCAAACTATGTTTTTTTATATGAATAGACCACAGTGGCTGAGAGGAGCGAGACCCCAACCGGAAAACATAGTCTGCCAGTGCACTGTGCTAGATAACATCGTTCTGTGTAGCCGGAACATTGCAACTCTTAGCCATGCAACATCACTTTATGCTAAAATCCCACAGGAAGCTACTTTGTTAGCCATTCAATAACTCATTCAAGCCAAAGTCAAAGAACCAACCACATTTATGGGACTGCTATGGGGGCCACATTTGCCCCCAGTTTAGCAAACATTTATGTAGCTGGATTCAAACAAGCACCCATACATGCTGATACCAATCCCTTTAGACAGCAGGTTCTAGTTTTGATGACGTACATTGACTTTGTATTCAAGATCTTTAACTCAGAGAAAGAGCACTCTCAATACTGTGTACACGGCTAAAGGAACTGAATCCATTATTGAAATGTACATATAAATTCAATATACACAAGATCCATTTGCTGGACCTGAGGATCACACAACCAATTCACAACATCACTCTTTCAAAAACCAACAGACTGGAATGCACTAATACTGTATAGTAGATACCATCAAACATCTCTGTGTGACAACGTACCATTTGAAACATTTCTGAGATATAGAAGAATAAGCTCCGACCTTCAGGAGCAAAAATAACAAGCACAAACTGCCTTTCAACAAGAGGATACGTAAGGCAGCGTCTCAGACAAGCATCTAAGAGGTCACAAAACATCCCACAGGAAATTCCATTATTCCAGAGCAAACAAGAGAGTGCTCCAGATAAGATTACAGCAGAATTAAGTTTCTCGCCTTTGTTAAATAAAATCAAGCAAGAAATTAGCTAATTGTGGCCAATCTAAAATATGGGACACCGTACTATAGATAAAACACACTATGCTATAAGACAGAGAGAAAACATTCGAGACTTACTGGTAAATACAATTTCCCTGGACCAAAAATACTGTACCCTGGACTGCAATCAAAGCGAATTATGGACTGACACACCACTTTCAGGCCACTCTCATTGTGGAACCTGTTTAGTCTGTGCTCAAACCAAGCGTAGCCAATCTGTGGTCATTGGATGGTGTTCCCAGTGGGTCCAAAAGAAATTAAGTAACTGCAATTCACAGAATGTAATATACATAGTAATCATACAGCTGTCCAACTACAACGGACAGTTCTGGAAAAAGTCAAGCGACCTAAAAGAGGAGGAGATCTAGCAGTGGTGCTCCAATGAAGAGAACAGCATTGTATCTTCCAATTACACACAGACTGCAGCTGTCTTAATTAATCTATACACTAGTACAAACTAGCAGTCTTGCTAACTTAGACTATCCCATAACTGATAATTTGCATCAATGTTGCATAGCTAAGAAGGTGCAATGTTCTGGCTACACAGAGCAATGTTTTCCAACATGAGCACTAGCAGACTGTGTTTTCTCCCTCCTATCATCCAGGGTAGTCTTTTCATATAAAAAACATACTTTGGCAAATTGGGTGTGAGGAGTCAGGAATGAAACTCGGACACACGTTTGCCATATTTTTGTTTAAACACTTTTATTCAAATGAAACATGGTTGAGAAAAGGCCTTTCTGAACGGGTTCTATGAGGAATTTCCCTACCTAAATGAAAACTAAGGATCTATCCGTGTCAGGATGTCAAAAACAAATCTGTCCTGTGTCCAAATTTCTATTCTGACCCTCACACTAAAAGTAAACTATAAGGTGAAAGGGGGACATTTCTTTAACCTTAGAAGTTTTTCCGAAAAGTGTTAATAAAGGAATAATAAATAGTTTTAACACAAGTTCTTCAATGAAGAAAGTCTTGGTTCCAGAGGATAGGTCCCTTCCCGTGGATCCTTCTTCACTCTTTGAGGATTTTATACACAACAGAAGAAATGAAAAGTAAATGGTTTACACAAAACGTCTACGAGACAGAAAGTCTTGGCTCCAGAGGGTAGTTCCCTTGCCCTGGATTTTTCTTTACTCCTTGAAGTTCTCTGGGCCTCTCTTGGCCAACTACCACACTTGCACACATAACTGTCTGGCTTTACAATTTTGGTTTCTTTCAGAACACCTGACATTTTTGTCTCTCATGTGATGTGGGTTTTTCTTCTTACTTGTTTAATACAATCCTTTTCAATTGCCAGGTATACTCCCCTGACAGGACCTCTGTTTCACACACTTGAATTTGCATGGTATACTCTCCTGACAGGGCATCTGGGTTTCACACACCTTTGACTGCCTGGTATGCTCTCCTGCCAGGTGATCTGGTTTTCACACACTTATGACTACCAGTTATACTGTCCTGCCAGAGCTTCTAGTGTCCACAAAAGTGTGACAGCCTCGTATGCTCTCCTGCCAGGGCTTCTGGATTTCACAGACTTGTGGCTGCCTTATACAGTCTCCTGCCAGGACCTCGTTTCTGCTCCAAATGTTGCTCATATAATGGATAATGTATCCCTCTGATATGTTATATTTTCACTGGTTCTCATGCATTTGCACTGTGTACATTCACACCATTCTTTGACACCTTTTCAATTAAGTGGTTCTCATATTTTCACAATCGGCGTGCTTGTCAATATGCCCCGGTGTCCCTTGGCATTGTCGTGATCTTTCATGGTCTGCAGGTGGAGGATTCCCAGCCTCCTCCTTCTTGCGGCTCTCTTTGGCTTTCACTGGACACACCTGCTTTCCTCATGGTTTTGGTAAGCAGAATTCTGCTTTCCTCTGTCTGTGAACGCCCAGTCATCCCTCAGTGATTTCTAGTGTTCCCGCAGCTTCTCTTGGCTCAGCAGCTTCCTGCTTCTACATCGGTGAGCCACCTGGCTCCTACACGCTGGTCCCCGCTTTTTGGTACTCTGCTCCTCATAGAGAGGTGCAGCTCTCTCTCGCCAGTCACCACAGCAGCTGTCTTTTCTTCTTGGTTTGGGCTGCTTACATTTCCCAGCCACAGGCGAATGCCAGGAAACACTGAAGAGCTTGCCCTTCCACATTGCTCGATCTCTCTTCCTCGTCCCAGTATTTCGGGGAGTCTGGGAACTGAAGTCTATTGCTGCCAAGTGGCTTGTGGAATTGAAATAAGCATTTTTAAAAGCTCGTGATTGCAAGTCAGTTCTGATTTGATTGACAAGTGGAATTGAAAAAGGTGATTCCATCAGATTGGCATGGTTGGTCTATAGATTTGGTGAAAGTGGTTTTCATGTTCTTCATAGGAAAACGGGTAGATGCATGGCAATAGGCCATGACGGTTTCAGACATGGCGATGTTATTTTCACTTGATGGCAGATAACCATACAAATTCAGCTGATTGATTCATATCTCCCTTTAACCCATCAGGGTTATTTTTTATACACCCTGGTATTCCCTATTTTGTAGGAACAGTTTGTTTCCTACCGGGATTTTTCTCAATTAAGTTGTTGAAAACTATCCAAATTGCTTTTCATGATTGTAGTCTGCTTTGTGAATCTATATATGATGAATGCTTTGTTTTATGTCTTTTTTCCTTTTTCAATACCTTTATTTAACTTCTGTAAAAAGTGACTTGAATATAAAGTGTGTTTTGCATATTAAATTTATTTTGGTACTCTAAAGAATTCTCTTTGGTTCCTTTTATGTGACTTTTTTTTTTCAAAGCACAATCCTTTTGTATGATTTTGGAGATATAACAAAAATAACCAACAGAAATTCAGACTGTCTACAGTGTGGGTACCTTGTTTGGTTCCGTTTAAAATGGTTCACTTGATGGAGCCATGAAATCTTCCCAGAGGCTGTCTCCTCCCATGTGATCCTCAATCATATAGCCGCCCCCAGGGTCAGGATCAGGTAGCGGCTGCCGCCCCCAGGGTCAGGATCAGGTAGCGGCTGCCGTCCTCTGGCCACATGGGAGAAGGTTACCACCGGCAGATCAGTGATGACTCCACCGGATTCATCACAGTAGCTTGTACCCCGCATAATGCTCCAAATGCACCAAACAAGCATAATGTTAGAGATCAGATAACCCCCCACTAGTAGACATAGAGCCTCATTACGAGGAGGGCGGTAAGGGATTACCGGCACCGGTAAGGGCACCGGTGCTGGTAATCCCTTACCGCGCTACTACGAGTTCCCTTTGCGGGTCGTCCCTTAACACCTGGTTTTACCAGGCGTTAGGGACAGGAGCCGCAAAGGGACTTTAGAGCTAATAACGGTACCGCAAATTGCAGTACCGTTATTAGCGCCTTCCACATTCCCATTGAGCCCTATGGGGGCTCAAATGGGAATGGGGAAGGGCCCTGGTGAATGGGGAATTACTAGCCCCGCCAACCTTGGAATGGGGCGGTAATAGTTCCATTCACCAGGGCGGAGTTGGTAAGGTTTTGGAGGCAGCCATGGCGCTAATAGCGCCACAGTTACCTCCAACCTCGTAATGAGGCCCATAGACACATTGGGCCTCATTACGAGGTTGGAGGTAAGTAACTGTCCTTACCGGCATGGAGCAATTACTGTGTCCGTGTAGGAAAGAGCGCGCTAATAGCGGGCCATTACTAGTTTGCGGGCACAAGCTTTGTGCCATGCCGGTAAGGACATTACCGCCATGCCGCTAAAGACCCAAAAATGGCCCTTAGCGGCATCAAGGAATGCACTGATAGCACTACCGTTATCAATGGACCTGGCATTAGCGGTGACCGTAAATAAGCGGAACCAGAAGTATTGTCATCGCACAGGAACGGGAAACAGCACGGCGGCCATCTTTAAAAACATGATCCATTGCCATCCTCAGCACCCAGGACCTGCATCAGCACAACTGCACCCCCAACTTCACCTAACACTCCATCAGAATGCCCAAGGCCCTAAAGAAAGGTGCTGCGCGCCAGCGCAAGGTCAGTTTTTCAGTGGAGGAGCTAAATATGCTTGCCGACACACTTGCTGAAAATGTGGACGTCGTGTTTGTGCAAGACATGCAGCGTGCCACCCAGATAAGAAAGAAGGAGATCTGGGAGGAGGTGGCACGCAAATTCAGTGCAGTGGGTAACACCCCTCGCACTGTAAAGGACGTGCGCAAGGGCTGGGATGACCTGCGCCTCCGTGTCAGGAGCATTCTTGCAGCCAATCAGAGCCAGGGCATGGGAACAGGTGGCAGAGGAGGCTCCCCGATCAAGGTGACACACTGGGAGGAGACATGTGCCAGCACAATTGGCATAGAGACAATTGATGAAGTGGGGGAACTGGAGCGTGGAGCGCCGTCATCAGCTGATGGAGGTGAGTGTCCACGCAAACCACTGTAATGCAAAGCATGACGATGTCCCCCAAATAAGACAGAGAAATGAGGCAATGCATGGGGCATCACCCAAACATGTACACAACCCTGCCTACAGGCTGTCCACAGCACCATCACATCCCCATGTGTGCAGCACCTCATACATGTGTCAACCAGATGTATGCATGCATGACCCTCCTATATGGCAAGCAACCTGTATGTCACAACTCAAAGTCCAAATAGCCTCAAATGTAGAGAACTGCAACAATACCAATATATGCATGATGCACGTAGAACCATCACCGATGCTGTCCCTCTCTTGGTCCCCCCAGGCTCTCAATCTGACACTGAGGACCAGGACTCCGCAGCACAGGCCACAACCCCAATGAAGAAGGCCAGGGGCATGGAAAGAGGCAACAGGCCTAGCACATCAAGGGGCACTGACAAACCAGGACTGCCGCAGAAGTCCAAAGCCACTCAGGATGCAACGTCACCAAGGCGTGAAAGGGGTACTGACAATACAATAACACCCACACCTGCCGCTCCCACCACACACGAGCCAGTGGCAGAAGGCTCACTGTCCACTGCCAACAGTTCGGTTGGAGAAGCAGCTGCCACGGCACCCCTGTCGGATGAAGAGGGACAATGCCAAACACCCGTAGGACAGGGCACACCCAGCCCGCAGCTGTCAACCCACCTCTCCCCACGCCCCACAACCAATGCCAGCAACCATGAGCTGTCTAGTGGTGAGTCATTGCCAGGGAGAAGGAGCCCCAGGGAGAGTTCACCTGATGGCGGACCCATGACGCACGCTGCATCAACATCCACCGGTGTCAGGGACAGAGAACAGGGAATCAGCCTCATCCAACAGCGCCAGGAGGAGCTTGCTGCGCTGGTTGGCCAGCACGTGAGCGAAGGTGCGCTTGCAAGGGAGGAGTGCCGTGAATGCGCTACGGCCATTAAACTCGCAATAGAAGTGAGTACCACATGCATCTGTGATGAGTTGGCAGGTGTGAGGCAGGTCCTCAGTCTCATTGCAGATGCCATTGAGAGCCAGCGTCCCGCACAGGGACTGGAGCAACCAGGCACCTCCTCCTCTGCCAGTTCCAGGCAGACCAGACCCCTGCACAGGTCCGCGCAGACCTTGCGGCAGCCAGACATGCAGCCACCCAATGCTGGTAGAGGACAAGGGAAGTAGGGGCAGCCTGTTATTGGTGACTCTTGCGGACTAATGCTGCTCTGAAGTGCACACCATGTGTGGAGGAGTTGTGGAGGGAGGGGGAGAGGGTAGAGGGTGTTTGGGGGAGTTGTGGGGGGAGGGGACGGGGAGAGGGTGTTTAGGGTGGAGGGTTTATGCACTTTCTATTCACTTTATGGTTAATGCACCCGTTGTGTCAAGAACAAAGACATGACTGGACATTGGTTATTGTGTATGTGTGCGTTATTGGTGAACAGTGCACAGTGTCCATTTCCCCCCAACACCCAGTGCCCCGAGTCCCACATCCATTGCACCCTCCGCATCCATGTGTATTAGAAATATTGGTCTATCAGATTCTGGCTCACAGCACGTCCCTCCTGTGCCTCGCCGCCTGCCTGACGTGTAACCCCATCTTCTTCCTCCTCCTCAGCCTCACCAGGTGGTTGCAGTTCAATATCAGGGGTCATAGGGACGTTCCGTCTGATGCACATGTTGTGCAGCATGACACATGCCATGATGATCTTGGCCACCTTCTCATGCCCGTACAGGAGTGCCCCACCCGACCTGCTGAGGCAGCGAAACCGTGCCTTCAAAAGGCCAAAGGTCTGCTCGATCACCACACGGGTACGGGTATGTGCACGATTGTAGTCCTCTTCGTGCCTGTTGTGGGGGTTCCGGACAGGGGTATGGAGCCACCTCTTAAAGGGATAGCCAGCATCACCTGCATGGGTGCAGCATTGGTTATGTGTAAGTGATTTCATCAAATGGAACCTGTGCCTATCACACACAAGCCTGCAGTGATTTCTTGATCACATCCACATATGCCTGCATGAATGGAGATATTCAAAGTTACCGCAATGTGTGAAGTCGCATGATCCACAGGTGTGCGTAGCATCGTCTAGTTGATGCAGGGGTGTCCGATTCCTTGCTAGTGTTCATGCACTGTGGTTGCCTACGGCAGTTGTTGCCATGATCTAGGTGATGTGTAGTTAATCGTATGCTTTGATCCGGTCACCGTTGGAACCAGACTCTTAATGATCTGCCATTCCACGCTTGATGTCCTCATGCTGGTATGCTGCACTTCTGTGGTGGTGTGTCAGTGACATTCTGTATATTGGCTTCCTGTGATTCCTTTGCACGCACCCATGGACGCATTTCCGGTGTGATGCTGTTCAGCGGTCATTTGCATAAGGCATACTGACAGCATGTTGCTGCATTGTGTTGCAGAGGGTACGGTCTGATGATGTGCACTGTACATGTTGATGGATATGGTATGGTTGCAGTACTGGCTTGTTGTCATTGTTGTGCAGCTTACGTCTTGCATATCGGTTTCAGGTGTCAGGTTCAGTCTGGGCTGCTTTGGGGCACAGTGTATTACAGTATGGGCATTGTTCAGTCTCTCAACTAGTACCACCCATGTGAAGTATGCATCTCCCCCGCCAATCTCACCCAGGTGAAGTATGCATCTCTCCCCCCCCAATCTCACCCAGGTGATGTATGCATCTCCCCCCGATCTCACCCAGATGAAGTATGCATCTCCCCCATCACACTGCCATGTGATTGCCATGCAACTCACCAAGTAGCCAGGAACGTTGTCCGGCATGTCGCTGATGTAGCATGGTATCATGGAGCTCTGCAGGACCATTGAATCATGGGTTGATCTGGGAAATCGGTTTGAGTCACATACCATTTGCACGTTGATGGAGTGGTATAGCTTACGTTTGCGGTACACTACCTCAATGGCATGTGGGACCACCAATACCACATGGGTGCATTCGAGGGCACTGATGCAATTTGGGATTCCTGCCAGTGCATGGAAACCAATTTTGGTGTTGGAGATCTCCTGGGCAGTCCGTGGTAGGGATATGTGGTCGCTTGTGTGCTTCAGGAGGGCATCGAGCACTTGGTTCAGCATGCGTGAGAATTATGGTTGTGATATGCCATGAATCTGCCCTACCGTGTGATGGTAGGTGCCTGTGGCCAGGAAGTGGAGCACAGACACCACCTTCAGTAGAGGGGGGGTGGCAGTACGGATGTCTATGAGGCTGGTGATGTCATTGTGTATCATGTACACAATGGTGGTGATGGTGTCCCGGTCCAGATGGTACAGGGTGTGGATCTGCTCAGGGGTTAGGTTGAATGGACTGGCTCTGATGTGAGGGATTGGGGGCTGTCTGCGTGGTACCACTGCCTGCACTGGTGGGGCATACTGCGCCTGTCTCACCCTCCTTCTCCTCCTGCGTCTCCTCTGTGCTGCCTGTTGTTGTTGTTGCTGGTGCAGCAATGTAAGCATGTCCTCTAGCGCCAGTATTGCTAGTAGTATTGGGATCATTTTTTGGTGTGGGAAGGTGTGTGGGAAGGGATGTGGTGTGCTCCTTTTGTGCTGGCACAGTCTACATTGCCTCCATTTGTGCTGATTGTGTGCACCTGTGGCAGTTGAGAACACTGCACAAGGCAGTTTACGGGTGGTTCACGATGCTGGTATTGCCGGCATGCCGGTATCCACTTTTAGCGCCTTCTTCATGCCGGTATTTGCATGTCCGCCTGACTTGTGATCTCCTGTTTAAGGCATGCCGGTATTGCCGCCATGAAGGGTCGCGTGCCCGCACCCATGCCGCTATTAGAGGCACTGTTATTTACAGTGTCGCTAATAGCGGGTTGGCAAGTCGGAATAGCCCAGAGCGGTAAGCGATGCCGGTAATCCTTTACCGGCATTGTTTTTCCCTTACCTCCAACCTCGTAATGAGGCCTAGGGCCTCATTACGAGATGGGTGGTAGCCATGGAGCTATTAGCTCGATGGGTGCCTCCCATACCGTGCCCGTGTCCGGTCTCATTCAATGAGGACTGGCGGGACCGGTAAGTCCCCATTGAACAGACCATTCCCCATGCCCATTTAAGACTCCATAGGGCTCAATGGGAATGGGGAGGGCGCTAATAACGGGCTTGCGACTTGCAAGCCCGTTATTAGCACCCTGGTCCCTTAGCGGGACCCGTAAGGGACGTGTGGTCAGACCTTAGAATATGGCGGTAAGGGATTACCGGCACCGGTCTCCTTACCGGTGCCCGGTATCCCTTACCGCCCACCTTGTAATGACCCCTATAGTCATGTAATGCTGAGGCACGGACTTGAAGTGGCCCTCAAACCTGTGACCTTATGACTAACGATAAATAGCGCAGATCGGGTTTTGCTCACAGGGTATCGCTGAACAAGATCTTCACCGTGCGCGGCTGTGCAAGATTTCACGTAAGCAACCACTGTCCATGACGGTTTGCATAGAGGTGCTCTGGCCTCACTAGGGTTTCTTTGTAATAATTACCTTGTGCAGTCCAGGCAGCTCCCACAATGGAGTAATGATAATTTTGTGTTTGATTTCTGATCGAGAGGTGAAAAAGAAGGCACTTAAGGAGTCCCGCTCTGCGCAACCCATAAAAGCATAGACGTTCAGCAATTGTGTGGGTACAGCAATTGTGTGGGTAGTGTTCACCCTAACAGAATGCTTGCTAATTTGCAAACGATTGAGAGTTTTTTGAATTAGGTGAATTATCACAATTTGTGCAATTTTTTGTGTTCCCTCCGCAGTCAAATGCTGCTCCAGTCTACTCAAAGTGAAGATACGTTTTTCAGACCCAGTAAAAAGTGTGACTTTACTAAACAAAATAACTTTGACATTCAGAGTTGAGAGCATGGGAATGGCGCAGTCAGCCCAAAGGAAGCAGGCTGCTGTTCTGAATAAAAGCGGGAGCCCTGCAATCCCCCTGGGATCTGCTCCCCCTGGACCTCTAATGTTCGCTGCTGAGATCCTGAAAGGTCACCCGGATTCATGGAGATCGAAAGTGGACAGAGACAATTAATGAGGCCGACATATTGGATTGTTGCAGCAGTTTTTGTGTTTTAATGAACTCATTTTTTTAATGTAAAGTGCAGTCCAGACACAATGTCAAAGCGTGGCAGCTTGTATTGACAAAGTGGCTGCTGTGTGTAGGTCATAAGCAGGGGGCTGAGTGCTTTTTGCTCTGGGATACTTTGCATTGCTTTTCTGAAAGGAAAACCCCACAAAATCCAAAGTGCTGTCCCTGCCGTCCTTACTCATTTTAATTCACGGATGCTGGTACAGGGGGTGGGAACTGCATTTCCTCCAATGGGGAAAGTTTTGAACAAAACCCTTGGATTGCATTTGGGGACCAAGGTTGGGAAACTGATCATGTGACCTTCACACAATACCAATGTGCATTTCTGTATGTTTCTGTTAAATGAGAAATACACAGTGAGCACTTTCCCTGCTTGCCCTTTACCCGTGCAGTATTAACCACCACCGTTTTGGCTAATTGTTTTGAAACATAAAATCGTTTCCATCCAGCTCTGTTTAAGCCTCCCCATCACCTCACCCTGCCACTCGCCCCCTCAAACACATATGTTTATCGATATATTCAGTGAAAAAACGTTGTTAAAGGGACGTTATGTTTAAGTTGCACTAATACAAACCCATGAAATTCAATACAAATGTTTGTTAAAGAGACATTGTGCCTCATTACGAGTCACCCGGTCTGGAAATAACAGTGGCGGTAAACCCGCCGCCACCGTTGTTTCCGGACCGGGTGATCTCGAGTTCTGCAGGCTGGAGATGTCAGACCTGGCGGGTTTAACCCCACCCTCCTGAGTCCTATGGGACTCAATGGGAATGGGGATTTACCGAATTCCGCCTCCGGAATTCCCGGGTCACCCGGGTCGTAATGCCCCGGTAATTCCGGAAATCACGGAGGCAGAATGGTAATATGAGTCTGGCGGTAACCTGCCGGAATTCCAGGCACGGTTACCGCCGGACTCGTAATGAGGGCCCTTATGCTTACAAGTAAAACCAAAAAACCTCAGAAATTCACTAGTTATGGTAAGCTAAGCAACCATAACTCGCGCCACCAGCGTTCACTGCTAAGACTAACACCCAGGACATCAAGGATAACATGACAAATGTCATTGATGACATCACTGATGACATCACATATTTGGGCCACTTGTTTTTGTTCACTGACATGCGTAGGCCAGGCAGTTTTGTTTACTGACAGTGAACACTGAAAAGGTGGTATATTTGTAGATATTAACTTATTTTTATGTTTCTAAACTACTTTCATTAGGGTTTGGTTTCAGTTCATGGTCCACATATATTGAGCAATAAGCAATAAGCAGGCTTGAAACACACAAGTTACCTGTATACATGATGACAAACTTTAATATTATTGAGTTTTTATGGTGATGTTTCTTTTTTGGTTACTTTACTTCTTCTGTATGTGCCGCTAATATGTAGACATTGTGCATATTCATATGTATTGTTTGTACTATCCCAATTATATAGTAAATCTTGAATAATTACTATTTATTCCATGTTTAACATTACTGAAAACTCTGCTAAAGTAACATTCATTATTTTAGCAGCCTAATTTGCCAAATTAAACATACTCAAATTCTATGGTGCATGCTGCAGCCATTTCCTTTGTGTAGGTATCATTAGGTTCCTGTATTAACAACACTGCACTATAACAGTTTGTTTACATGAGTATATCATTTAATACATCAACTACAAAATAATGGGTGTTCTAACCACCCCTGACATTTTGCTACCAACATTGTAAACACAAGCCCTTGTAGAAACTTTGCATTATAATTAATTTACTATGTGAGGTCATCAGGGATGTGATCAATTATATTTGTGATGTCATCTTTGATCTTTTGGTTCTTAGTGTTAGCAGTGCACGCCAGTGGTACGAGTTATGGTTGCTTTGCTTACTATAAATGGTGAATTTCTGGGATTTTTCGGTTTTACTTGTAACCATAACATCCCTTAAACAAAGTTTTTAAACTTAATTTCATGGGTTTTTACCAGGGCACTCTAATTTACAACAACGTCCTGATATTGTACTTACCCCAATATAAGAGCATTTCCGGCCGATGTAGAATGTTTGAAGTTAAAACTGTGCCATTCCCCACCTCTTAGCAACATTTTTAACACTACTATAAACTTTTCCCAATTTTTTCCACTGGTTTTGTGATAGCTGACGTTCGCGAACATCTGACATTATCGCAGACCTTTGGGACTGTGTCACGTGACTATGTCAACAGGTCGGCACGGACGGGTCCGTCCTTCGCGCACAGTTCGAAACTGCATTTTTAGATGGTCTAGGAAGTTTCAAGCTAAATAATCACCTTTGCACAGCTTCTGCACCTATTTATACTTAGTATCTATTTGCAAACTAGAACTGGGCACATACTTGCAAGAATATTGGCACAACTGATTTTTATCTTCAAAAATGGCATCAGCTATTACCATCTCTCCTCCCCAGGATCCACCACCACCAGCTGGAGGGCCTAGACAACAGAAAAGCACAATAAGAAATCCATACAAAGGACCAGGAAGATGAGCTAGAGGAAATGTCTACCTCAAGCACCCAGAGAAAATCATGAGTGTGGCAGTTCTTTTCCGCCATTGGGGGTGTACCAAAGGCTAAGGCTACCAAGGTGAAATGCACTGAGTGCAATGTTGTACTCAGCCGTGGACAACCTGGCCAGTACTCCTACGGGACCTCCTCGGTGTGCCGCCACACTGAATCAAACCACAGGGATACCCTCAGAAAGGCTGTTCCTTTTTCAGGAAGTAGTGCACTGTCTACCTCTAGCTCATCCTCCTCATCTTGCTCAGACAATACTGCCACCACACAGGCTACTCCAGCTGACTTGCAAGCCATAAATGAGGCTGTTGATCCATATCTTTCCAAGACAACAGTACTGTGTATATACTGCAATACACCACTCTGCAGAGGGGAACAGTTTTGAAGTGCTTTCGAGGAAGTTAAGAAGGAGCATGACAAATACACCCCTACCTTAGATTTAATGCACACCCAACATCTGCCCCTGTCCACCTACCCCTCCATATTTGCGGTTGGTGTCCCTTCCCTTATTTCCCTCCCCATCTTAAATCCTAATCTCTCGTGCATAAAACAAGAAAAACAAAATACAGAATCAAAAAACACAAAAAAAGGTTCCTTTAGAAACCACCTTTCACAGTTGAAAAATAGAAGTAAGAAAATGCTTATAGACTCCATGTACTTTACATTTTTCAGTAAAGCAGTTAGAATCAATATGATTCTCTAACATTCCCATTAGCATTTTAGACTATGCTAATAGAAATAACGGACAATTATATACTAGAGGAAATGAAAAAAGCACAGAAACAATTTTCTGTCCCAAACACTTTTCTCTAGCATACAATAATGACCATAATCCATGGACCTTTATAACTACTCCATGCCATGCATTATTAAAAACACAGATTGCACATGCACACCAAGCCCTTCTATCCTTTTTACTGTTATATTTGTAACATTACCTCATTGCCTGCTTACAAACAATCACACACAAATCCACCAATCAGGTAAAAAAATCTACATATAACCCTATCAACATATTAAACTTCCACACACCAAATGCCACTTAAAAATGTTGTATATATCTTTTGCATAAGCGTTTCCCTTGCTTATCCAAACAATTCTGCACACTGCCTCTATAAATAATCATATGTATTGTGCAGTTAAGCAAGTACATGAATGGAAAAAGGAGTATGGATTACCAAATGCTGAGAGCAGCCCAGAAGGAAAGTGCCAACAAATGCCAAGGTTGGACACCACTAGCTCCAAAGGTGCACCACAGAGGCGTCCCAAAGGTGTAGTACACAGCCGCCAGGCAGTAAACTCTTCAAAGGCAATTCTGAAGGGGGGTTAATAGGTGTCATCTAGGTATAGGGCCTGGCACCTGTGAGGTTAATGGGAGACCAGGCCACCAGTATAAGTGGCAGTTGTAAGGAAGGTATGGTATCCACCATAAGACAGACACAAGTCACGACAGTTCAAGGGTGTTTATTGAAATTTCACCAGGGTGAGATAAACTCCTATATAAACCTAAATCTACAGATGGGGCAAACTACAGCCATCAAATAATAATAATGCAGTCCTTGTGGAGTTTTGTCAAATTAAAAGGCACCTATACTAAAAAATAAAACTATTGCCAATCCTTACTACTAATTTACAAATATGTGAGGTGATGTTCATAAAAAAGAAAAAAGTGTTCACAAAATGATAAGTCAGGATGTTGAGGCCGTTAGCCTTCCTCACCCACGTTTTCAGCACGGGGCAGGGCGGTTCACTCGAACACAATACAAAGTCTGGCTTCTGCGGCAGGAGGATACAGTTCCATTACCAGCATCAGGACCTCCTCTGTTCAAGTCTCTGTACTTCTTAATAGTCTCTTGACTCAGAGTGCTGGATGTACAAATAAATAAGATGCAAAACGTTCCTTTCCTTTTACCAGTATTCAAGTTGGGTGTTCACCCCAGATTTCCCTCAGCCAGGCTCAGATCCCTTTCAAAACGAATGTTTAATGTTGGATCCCCCTCAGTCAGCCTCAAATCCCTTTCTTTCACTCGATTAGTCTCCCTCAGCCGGGCTCGGACCCATTGTGATGTACTTCAAACTAACAAATACTTTGAATGTGCCCAGAGATTAGCTTGACCCGTTGCATGACCTCAGCATTAGTTGGATTCCTAACAGACTTTCGAATGAGCACCCACGTGACTCCAGACCACTCTGTGTATGATATGTTGGGTTGCCTCCCAAGTTCAATTACATTTTTGGTTTCCAATGATATCTGTGTCGCTCTTTGTAAATGCCTCACACACTGTTCTCTTTGTACAATGTTGCCGCTTGCAACCCTGGTTCAAAACACAAGCTGGTTTGGTATCAATCTCTCCAACTCACTGGCTGTGCTGTCTTTTCTGATGCCTGGGTTATCGACGTGGGAGAGCCCCAGGTCCCTCTGACACACTGGGCCTCATCACACGGATGGCGGTAAGGGATTACCGGCACCGGTAAGGGCACCGGTGCCCGTAATCCCTTACCGCCATACTACGAGGTCCCTCAGTGGATTCTGTCCTTAACCTGTGGTCAGACCACAAGTTAAGGACGGGACCTGCTGAGGGACTTCAGAGCAAATAACGGTACCGCTAATTCCCCGCCAACCTTGGAATGGGGCGGTAATTCCGCCATTCACCATGCCGGACTCCGGCGGCAACCATGGCGCGACTAGCGCCATGGTTACCGCCATCCGTTTAATGAGGCCCACTGTCTTTAGAGGTCACAAGTACTTCCCTCATTGCAACTCTCTCTGGTCTCGCTGTCTTTCTCCTTGTATTAAACTGCCATCTTGGAACTGCTGTTTCCTCGTGTAGTTTGCCTCTCTCAGAGTATGCTTTCATGCTCTGCTGTTTATCTGTGTGGGGAATTGTGATGGAAGTCAGGTGTGTGTAGTAATCCGTAATTGCTTGATCTTGCCAGTCGAGGTTGTTGGGACATGTCAGGTATACAGCTCTGGTGTTAGTCCTTTGTCGTTCATGGTGAACTGTCCATGAGAAAGTGTTTGTGTCAGAAAAGGTGCAGGAGTGGAATTCCTAGGTAAGGTGTTATGGGGAAGGGGATACTGCATCTCCCCCCCCCCCCAGTGCAGGGCTCTAGCAGGGCAGTATTTAGGCAAACAAAGTTTGACATATTGTAGTCCCAGGCCCCAGAAAGCCTTGTCAGTTATACAAAGGATCTCGAATTTCTTCCTTGCAACAAGCAGAAGTCAATGTACGCATTTTAGGGCTGCAACAATACGATCCCTGGGCTTGACTCCAAGGATAAATCTTGCAGCACTATTCTAGATTAGCCAAAACGAGCATAAACAATAAAGGGGAAAGGCTATTGCAGTAGCTCAGCCTACACAGGACCAGGGCTCTACAGATTTTTAGCTTCTGGGGGGAGGTGAGAAATGGTACAATGCCTGCAAGAGATCAAGCTAAAAGCATGGACTTTCTTTACACGCTCGAAAATGTAAGGCAAACAGAGAGCGAACTTAAAAATGACTTCAAGGTTTTTGGCCTCACAGGATAATGAGAGTAGAGGGCCCAAAGACAGCGTGCAGGGGGTAGGAGATAAACAGGGCACATGTGTTACAATAAAAAGATCTCCGTCTTACTTGCATTGAGACAAATTGTTTGCCACACACAATGCCTCAATGGCTGTTAGACAATCAGGGATAAAACACGAGGGGAAGAAACAAGTTCAGGGAATTATAAGGAGACCTGTGTGTCATTAACATAACACTAGACATGAGAAAACAAGAAGGACATTAGGTGAGCCAGAGGAACAAAATAGATATGGAAGAGCCACAATCATAGGATAAAACCCTGCGGTACTCTGCAAGTACACATTGAGGTGGTGGAGTATATGCAGCCCAGTTGCAGCTGGTAAGGGCCGTTAGTGAGGAAAACAAATCAGCCAGTCCAGTACTCAGTCCATAATGCTAACGGAATCATGTAACTGTTTAATGAGGATATAATGTTTGACTGTGTGAAAGGTGGAGGACACATCAAGGAGCACTATCCTCAATTGTACTACAATTATAAATACCATATACACTTCAATTATATCATTCCACCATATTACAAATACTGTATACTCCTGCTGCAATACCTATACTTACTATACACATATTACTATAGTATGTGTGGCCAGTGGCCATATTTACCACCACAATTGAATTAAACCAAATAACAAGTACGTACAATACACCTTCAAAAACCAAAACTCACCCAGAACCCTCGGCCATTAATATAATGTCCGTGGACAGCAAGAATTGACCGCAGACTCAGCGGCACCTGCAAACCCCCTTTTCAAATATAAGAACTGCTCCAGATCATCTGTTCTCTGCTCTCCCACCTGTTCCAGGCCCTCTTTCGGCCATCAAACAACCCTATCAGTTGAGCAACATAACCAAAACTACAGGGCCACCACTCTGTATATATTACAGGGTCTGCGGTGGTGGCCATGTAGTTATGGTTAAATTGCTCAACTCATAGAAAGAGCACTTTTTGGCCGACGTACTTCACCCCCCCGGGACAAATCCTCACCAAATATTGCAAAAAAAAGATATGACCACCAGGGAATGATTCTGTGAAGTTTGCTGCGGTTTTGTCCAAGGGAGACAAAGTTATAGCGAGGTCCCAAAATGTGTGGAAAACCTCCTACACGCAATGAAAACATATATTTGCTTATGCCTACAGCCCAAACTGCTGGATGGATTTTGTACCAAATTTGCACCAGGAGCTGCGGCTTGGTCACGAAAGTGTGTACATCCATCCAGTAGTTTTTTTTGAAAATGTCCAAAAAGCAGGTAAACAAAAGTTTGTGATATCTGGGTCTGGTCCATGGACTCACTTCCCGATTTGTAGTCTGAGGATATGTCTAGGCAAGTCAGGAGGCGGCATAACCATGTGCTGATTGGATGCTCAAAAGCGTGAGATACATCATATTTTTGGAAATGGTCGCTATGTTGGATCCGCAGAGTGCGGCCGGTGCCTGCAGAGAGCGCAGTTGGTGAAAAGTCTTGAAAACACATTCAGGGTTATATGGGAAAAAAGTGGGTGCAGGTTCCGCCCAGTCCTCAGACACCACAGTGGGGGAGAAGTTCGGAAAACACATTTGGCTTATTTGATGGCTGAAAGAGCACATGGCAAGGGTAAGGGTGTGGAATAAAAATGAGAAGGAGGTGTTTTTATAAGTGAAACAAGGGTTTGCAGATGACGCCGAGTCCATGGTCAATTTTAGTGTCCGCTGACATCATTTCAATTGCAGGGAGTTCAAGGTCAGTTTTGATATTTGAAGGTGTATTGTGCATACATTTTATACGGTTTAATTATATTGTGGTGGTTGTGGCCAGTGCCCAGATTCTTGAGGGCATGGCCATAGGCCATGTCCCCAAGAATGTAGGCACTGGCCACACACACTATAGTAATATGTGTATAGTAATTATAGGTACTGCAGGGGGAGTATACAGTATTTGTAATATGGTGGAAGGATATAAGTAAAGTGCATATGGTATTTATGATTGTACTACAATTGAGGATAGTAATTATGGAATATGTATTTGTTTATACTTGGTATGGTTACTTAGTTGCAGACAGTAATAAAGCTTGAGTCTCTGGTTCCGTTTCTGTGAACAATAACAGTATAATTTGTTAAGCAGGATAGTTTAAGAGCTTTAATCGTATAACATTTTACATATAAATGTACTTTTTTTGACCCTCATAAACAGTACATTCTGAGTACTATGTTTGGTACAACATTAGTGTGTGCTACACTGTTGTTGTACTGACATTAAATAACCATTGGGTCATTGGGAAAGAAATCCATAGAGGATTAAAAATACCCTTTTATAATTATGTGAGTGTAAGTGTAATAGTATGTTTATTTGAAGTGTGTTGTAATTAAGGGAATGTTTAAAGTAGTTAGATACCTGTTGGTGTATTCTAACTATATTGCCTTTTGAAAGTACTATTGTAGTATTATGGATGCAGTTAGATGCCTGTTAGTGTATTCTAACTGTGTATTGTGCTACAGTTTAGTGAGCACATTTGGGTTGAAGGAATGTTAAGTATGCATTTTTTAGATTTGCTGGTAACCTATGTTTTGGAGTAATGAAGTTGTTGTTGCATTTAAACCAGCCACTTCTTTTTTTGACATATGTAGTATAGTGACCGGAAGTGGTGGCAGCAGTGCAGTATATTATGCCTACTGTTGTGAAGGTTTTCTTACCAAGATATACTTGGCCGTGTGTAAAGCTACTGAGCTTACAGTTATTTTTGTCACCATCTGCATTGTACCCTAGAAGCATTAGTATGACATATTGGTGATGTGAGTTTATTTGTCTTCTGGAACGATTGACTGGATTGAAAAAGTGCATAATATGCCATGATTTGCATTTTGCAGAAATTGATCAAGTGCAATGGAATCACAAAATGGTATGGATACATATAGAAATTGTGCATTAGGGATGTGCTATTGTGAAACATGGCTGAGGGAGTGCATGTATGTTTCCATGTGTATGAAATATGTAATATTTCATTCATAGGGATGTTTTTGGGTTTCAATTTCTTTTAGTAAGCACATTAGGAATTCATGTGGATCTTCCTTAGTGTTAATGGTAGATTTTACCATTCCTGCACAGTAGTCCAATTCTTGCCTTATACCTGAGGCAGTGTAAGTGTTGTCAGGATTATTTGTGGCATTTCTTTGAAGGATGAGCATTTGCAAACACAACTGGTCTGAGCCCTTTAAGTAAATGTTGTGAACAATTGGTGGCAATTGGAAGAGAAGATTGTTTGTTACATTTGCATAGCAATTTACTCCAGTTGTGCTGCTGAATTTAAATGAACCACATAATTGTGCTTCTGCATCGTTTGATGGGTCTGCAGATCTTTTTTGAGAACAGACATTTGTCTCTTTGCTTTCTGATGGCCGTGTAGTTGAGTTTGTAGTAGACAGTTTTGTGGTTGTATTATTTGATGGAGAAACAGTTGGTCGTTGTTTTGTTAGCGGTGTTGTTGGGAGATCTGTTATAGGTTCTGTTTGTATTAGTTTTCTTTTTAAAGTGTTCTTTTTTGAGGTACAAGGTAAATATCTAGATGGAGTGTACAGTGCACACAGCCTATTGTATTCTAAAATGCAAGGAATGTCAGCGTTGACTTTGTTTGCATCAAAGTTAACTAGAAATAGACCATTGAGTGTACTGAGACGTAAAAGTGCTACATAACTCATAAATTCTTTAAAGACTGTGCTGCCAATGTCAATGAATGCACGATTTAGGGTTAGACCTTGCGATATGTGAATAGTGACAGCATATGCAAGAGGTAGAGAGAATTGTTCTCTGCATATGCACATGTCTTTGAAAAGAAGGACATGTTATCGTGCGGACAATTGTTTTAACTTCTGCAAGTTTGTCAAAGTGGATGTTGACCAAATTAATGTTGTTGTCATGTGGATATTTTTGGAAGCCAACAACTGTACTATTTTCTCCATTGACTAAACCTTGTTCTACGTCAAGGTTACGTTTTAGAATTAATCTTCAGTTTAGACACAAAGTTAATATTTTTTCCATTCCAGCTGTGTTGGCGATGCATTATTCTAAACTAGTTAGTTGCGCTTTTGCTTGTTGACACATAGGGTGTGTCATGCTGTGCACTTGTAGTTTGCCTGTGGAGCTGAAATACAGTATGGGCTGCATTTATTTTTCAACATTGTATCATTGAATTCACTACAGCTTGCAAGAGTTGGCCTTAAGAACATGAATTTTATATTTTGTTGAATTAATTGTTCCACGACATCAGGAGCAGATGTGTTTTGACCTTATAGTTCATGGATTTGTCTATTATTTAAAATGGATTTTACATTTTTAGTAAGAAGACCAGTTCTAATGCTTTTTAAAGTTTTAGCACAGGTGAGCTCTGCAGTATGATGTATGTTTTGAATTAGTTGTCTGTAGTGAAAATGTTGCCAGAGATTTACATTTCCAGGCAGAATAGCTCTGTGGCAACGCTTGGGTGTTGGAAGCAAGAGCACGCTGAGCAACACAGGTTCAAAACCCAGATTCACCCTTGAGACCGATCTCGGGGTTAAGCGGGTAATAAATATCCTGTACTTTCACTATCTGAATATACATGCCTAGTAAGATCCTTCCCCCAATCACCCCCCCTGGCCTTTTTGCACCTGAGACACACGTGGATATGTGCAGAATAAATGACCAATAAAAAGAGAGATGCTGCCTAGTGTGTAGCATCATTGTTTGTGTCCTAATGTTTTGAAAATAGGCTGGCCCTCCAAACAGTTCTTCGTAGTCGTTTTTCGGGACTTCTTGCATTCTGAGGTGAATTAAAGCCAACATGAGGTTGGAAACCATGCTTATTTCATCTATTAGGAGCACTTTCATTTTCTTTCTTCAGAATTATGCATACTTCAGTAGCAGTTTCTGCTAATAATTTGTAGTATTTTAATTTGTTTTGGTGTTCTACTGGAAGGAGCAGTAGTCGGTGTAAAGTCACACCTCCTATGTTGTTGGCAGCTAAACCTGTGGGGGCTGTTGCAACAGCAAAACATTGTGTGTTAAGTTTTGTAGAAGTTTGCTGATTGTTTCAATTAAGAACATTTTGCCAGAACCAGCTTCAACAGTTACATACAGGAGCAGAGGTTTATCATGTTTACAGCTACAAGTTTTAGTTTCATGTTTAGAACGATGTTCAATTTCTTCAATGACTTCTAGATAAATGGTGAGTTGTTCATGATTAAGCTGTGAATTTAGCACTGAGAACTCTTCTTACTGTTGTTTATTTTGATACATGATATTTTCTACCTCACTCATGGCAATTTCTACCTAATTTAGAATAAATGGTTCTCCAAGTGGTTCTTTGCTTCCTGTAAGGGAAGGTTGACTACCCTCACAAGTGTCTTTATCTAGTTGAGCTTCAATTTCTTCCTCTTGTTGGCGTTCATTGTCCAACATTTCTTTGTATTGTTTGAAATTGACATTTGTTATACTTCTTTCATTTGCTCTTAATGCAGCTACAAATGAGTCCTAGTCACCTAATATCTCTTCTTCTTTTCTCCAAGGTTTAAAAAGTTGCAGTAGGGCCATGTAATGAAGTTATCTACTTGTGGAGATTTAAATGATAACTTGACATGATTAATTAGGCTTGGTGGTATCACTACATATTATCCCCACCAAAAATATTGCTGTATATATGGCCGTCTGGAACGACTATAGGTGATATTTTGGGAGGAATAATTTTTGGGGTTTTTCATAGCAGGGGTTGCGCGGGTGTCCCCCGCTCGTTTAAAAATAATGCAGGGGTTGCAGGGATGTCCCCCACAGGTTACATGCCTTAACATCGCCCCAAAAATATGGTGATATTTTTATATGGCGATATTTTTTCGGGGATATTAACACTCGGAACCGGCTGAATATTTGCTGCTGTCTCATCTGATGTGACATTATTTTTGTAGGAGTAGTTTGTGGCTATGTCATACAGGCACATGTTTTCCAAAGTAGTACTTCTGTTTGGGTAGTATGTGTCAATTAAATTGATTTTTTAAAATTTCCTGGCTGTTGTGATCATTTGTGTTATTTTATGTTATGTGAACTTGTTAAGTGCTCGGTCACCTGAAGGTATCATGGCGCTGGAGGAGGAGAGGGCAAAAGATCAACTGCAAAGATACTAAAACAGATACGTTTTTAAAGCTTTCCTGAAGGCCAAGTGATTTAAATAATATTTCAGAGTCACCGGAAGACTATTCCATAGTCGAGCTGAGGTGACTGAGAAAGCTTGGCCTCCAATGCGGGAATGACAAAATGTGGGAACAACAAGTAGACCTGCAGCAGCAGATCGTAATGGCCATGCAGGAAGATAGCAAAGAAACTTGTCGCAAAGATATTCAGCCCCTTGGTCATGCAGGGCGTGATGTGCCAAGCACAGGGCCTTGAAAGCAAAACGCTTAGTGACAGGCAGCCAATGAGAAGATCGCAACACCGGCGAAATGTGGGCCCCGTAAGGGGAGCCAGTAGCCACCCAAGCAGCCATATTCTGTAGGCGCTGTAGGCGCTGGACTAGGCCCTTTGGCTGGGCCGGATACACTGAGTTGTAGTGGTCTAAGCGACTAAGCACCAAGGCTGCAACTACGGTGGGATGTAGGTGGGGAGGTATTACTGGAAGCACCTTCTATAATATTTTAAGGTAGAAAGCCCACCTGGCAGACTGCAACAGCTTTTGCCTCCATAGAAAGTGAAGCAGAGACAATCACCCCCAAGTTCTTCACCTAACAGCCAGGATTGGAAGAGGGCCAAGAGAAGAGGGCCAGAAAGATGACACTGAGAGTGAAGGATCAGGGGAGAACCTACAACTAGCATCTCCGTCTTGTCCCCATTCAACTTCTTCCAATTGTGGTTCATCCAAGCCCCCATGGAAGTCAGGCACCGATGCAGGCACAATGACAACTCAGCTTGATCATGATCTAAATGGATCAGGATCTTAGTGTCATCGGAATATGAGTAGCACCTGATGCTGAAGGAGCGGATGAGACACACAAGAGGCCAGATGTAAATATTGAAGAAAATGGGCGACAAGGCAGAGCCCTGTGGAACACTGCAACAAAAAGAAGAGGAACCCAAAATAAATGGAGTGAGTGAAAGGGTTTGGGTTCTAACGCCCAGGAACGAGGTAAATCAGGTCACAGCCTGACCCGAAATGTCAACTTGAGCCTGGCAGGCAAGCAGGATGGGGTGGTCTACGGTGTCAAACGCCACCGAAAGGTCTAATAAAATCAGGGCACCAATGCATCCACCAGCATGACCATGTTGGACTGGACCAAGAACAGGACACTCTCCATACACCAACCAGGCCTAAAGCCTGATTGGGTGGGGTCAAAAAGCTCTGTGGATTCCATAAACGAGGACAATGAGGGGGTACCCAACGACTCAAGAAGTTTCATAAGAAACGGTAAAAGTGAGATCGGGCAATGATAAGAAGGCAGCAGAGGATCAAGCGAAGGCATCTTGAGAAGGGGAATCACAATAGCAGCCTTAAGCTCAGGCGGGATACTGTCTGTCTGGCAAAAGGCATTGACTGCACCCGTAATCTCACACAACAGGTTAGGGGAAATATCCTTCATCACAGCAAGAGGAATGACATCAGAAGGGGCCCCTGACTTAATACGCTGAATAGCGGTGAGTACATCAGACTCGGTAAAAAGAAGAAAGGAGGACCAGCCCTCCGGCGCTGTCCAACTCATAGGAGCCTGAATTTCAGTCACAAGGGTAAATATTATCGTAGCCATCACAATATTGGTGGCTTTGGTCTCAGTTTTTGTAGTAAAAAATGGTGCCAATGTATCAAAAAATTCTTGGGTAGGGCAAATAGAAGTAGTCAGTCTAGCTGCAGAGAAAAGAGATTTTACCACAGAGAAAAGTGATTTGGGTTGACATATCAATGACTCAATTTTCTGGGCATAGAAGGCCTTCTTAGCTACCACAATGGCTGCCGAGTTGGCTGCAGCAGAGGATTTATAGTGCAGTCTAGTCTTGGGTCATAAGCTACCCGCAACTTGCATTCTGCTTGTCTCAGAGTGACTTAAGATTCTCCGAGAACCAAGGTTCCGGAGGAATCCTCTGTCGCTGGATAAGCTGTAGGGGAGCTACCATATCTGCTGCTTCAAGCAATTATTGAGAAAACCCGATAGAGTAGTTGCCAAAGCCTCACAGCCTTTACCTTTGACTGATGAAACAAGATCCAATAGGTCAACTGAGCACCAACACTGTTGCCATCTTTTCAGAGGCACCACCTTTTGCTGCACTCGAACCGCTTTGAGCAAACAGGTCACCAGATAGTGATCGGACCAAAGTACTGGCTCAGCAGGAAGAGTGGGCAGTAGGGCTTCACTGGCCAGAACCAGGTCTAGGGTGTTACCCATCTTGTGGGTAGGTCCTGAGACTGATTGAGTAAGACCCAAGTCAGCCATGCTATCAAAAAAGAGGTTAAGTGCAGGAGTTTGCGGGTTGTTAAATTTCAGGTTGAGATCTCCCATCACCACAAGGTGAGAGAATTGAGTATGTAAATCAGCCACAAAATCCAGTAAGGGCTCGGGAAACCCAGCATATGAGCCAGGTGGGCTATAAATAACCAAGAAGTGGCATATAAAAGAAGGGGAAAAGACACAATGAAGAAATAGGGCTTCCATTACCAGGGAGGGAGAACTCCAGCCTAGAGACCCTTAGAGTGGTTTTAAAGATCAACGCTACCCCACCTCCCATTTGCAAAGTGGGATGGTCAACATGGCTAGTTACAAAATCAGCCGGTATGGCTTGAGCCAGAGCAGGTGCCGAGGACTCCTACAACCATGTTTCCGTTAAGAATATAAGTCAGGTTGACGACCAGATAGCAGCTGGTAAATGTAAGCCACATATGCTGGCAACAAGTGCATTTTGAGTAACAACAATGTTAAATCAAGTGTCATCATAGATTGCACTAATGGCGGTTGAACATCAGTTAAAGGACAGGGTGCAGGAGAGTTATGCCATACAGTGGGAAACTAAGTACTGGAGGGTGCCAAATCTAAGATATCATGCCAGGAGAAACATATAAATCCCTCCAGCCTGGCCTTAGCATGGACGGGCACAGACAGGCTTGCCTTAAGCCCGTCTGTGCCCTTCTGACTATTGTTTCTATCTCTTGGTAGGATTTTAGTACTTTTTTCAGGATGAAGCTGGACCAAGGTTTAGCCAGACTGCATGTTCAGATTTGCCATATAAGGCTGTACTTGTTAAATGGTCTACAGCTTTGTAGCATCCACATTTTCTTAGGGAGATTATTTCTATACCGAAGCTGTACAATTTTTGTGACAGTGTTTTTTCAGATGATATGTCATCCCAGAGATCTTTCAGCTCTGTTTTCTCAGCTTTGGTGATATAGGCTGTAACATATCTTGGAAATGCAGTGGAATTGTCTGCAATGTATTGGATGTCTATGATTGCATTCCACAAGAAGGCAATGATTGCATTTTAATCATTGATGTAAATGAATGCTTTACCCCTTTTAATGTTGTGTGTGTTTTTAGGGGATTTGCCTTTTGCACTGTGTATAACAGAAGACATCAAGCTATTTACTTGTCCTTTTTTACTAACTGGTCTAACGAATCCAGAGTCACATTTGATATAGTGTTTATATATGTTTCATATCTATGTATGTAGTATTTTCCACACTTCAGTTTTTGGAAGTGTAAGATTTGTGTACGTAGGTCACTGTGTGAGTGGTATCAGTGTTATGGCCACATTTGGCAGCATCATTTATCCACGAAAGCATGTGGATGTGTGGTGCTTTTCTGGATTGATATTCTTTTCTCCAAAAGAAGTGTTGTACTTCTCTGAGTGGAGGGGTCGTTTTATTACAGATGAAGTGCAGCATGGCAATGAAGCAATGGTGTAATTACCTTGATACATTGACAGGGTCAACAGAACAGAGTTCTCTTGGTGTTTTTATGTCTATACCATCATTAATTTGGTATTAATTTGCGCGCAAGTCATCCCATGCGTACTCTGCACAACTTAAAGTAACACACCATGTGGGTTGGTCTAAGTTCTTAATAATACAAGGAACATCAGCGTGATGTCAGAGCCAGTATTCTTTTGTACCACACATGTTTTCCAAGAGATTTGTGATACTTGACTGCAAAACCTCATTTTTGACTTTTATTTTTTTAAGCAGTTGGGTAGCGGACAGTTAAAAAAATTAGGTCCTGTTTTTAATGTGTGTGCGACTCCATAACATAGAGTTGCTAGTTCATTTTCGAACAGGAGGTGGAAAATGTATTCTACATTTTGTCTGAATCTGGAGTCTTCAGAGTACATTCGTAAACAGCGATATTTTGATGCAGTAATTTGTGTGGAATATTCATCACATCTTCCTCCTTTTCCAGCAGGAAATAGTAGTGGAAAAGAACATGCTCATACACTTTTCTCTCATATGCTCAGTGGGGATCCCTCGGCTTGACGCATTTGATATGTTTCTAATGCATCTTCAAAGGTGTCTTTGGAGTGTATTGGGTGAATTGTATACTGGTTTAAAATTTTGGCTGTAATAAGAGGATCTACACATTCAAATTGGCCAGTTGCTGGTGAGTCTTGAATTATTTGGGTGGTTTCTCTTAAGTTTTCCTCTATGTTTATATCTTTGTAGTATTCATGGTTTTCTTTCAGATATTGTAGGGCGTGTCTAACTTTGTTTAAGTCGACTGTTGTTGCCAACTTTTTTGGCCGTTTGTTGATACACCATTAACTACTACAATCAAAGATTGATCTATTGGTCGTTGTACTCCTAGAGTTTCTACATTTTCAGAACGACCTAATGACAGATATTTTACTTTGCAAAGGATGCCTTTTAGTAACTCAGATGGAGGCAATTTGGCATTTTTTACGGTTGAAGGCGTATTGTAGCTTGAACTCGATATACTGTTTGGATTATAATGCTCTCATACAAGGTAAGTTATTGGAGAGCCTTTGGGAGTGGCAATATTTCTAAGTTATTAGTGACAGCACATGATGGCATTTAGTTATTGTCAAGCTTTGTATTGCAGTACGTGCAAACTATTGAGGGGTCCGTTATTTTGCATTTATTTTCTGCTGTTAGATATAAAGCTAATTGGAAACATTGAGATTCCTTATTGTCCTCTATTTTGTAGGACAAAATCTACTATTTTTGTGCTCTTCTTATTAAACGTTTTGCGACAACAGACACATACTTGGTCTAGTATTTCAACAGATGGGTTTTGAAACTGAGCTATGTCTGTTTGTATGTGTTTGTCAGGAGGTTGGAGTTTGTGAGGCTTTCGCTAATGTTTTCTGAAGTTAATCAATTTTATAAGTCAACTTCACTTCCAAAATATTTACTTTTGCTGTGTTCTATTTATTGAAGGAGTTCTTTGGCTGTTCCATGTAGGAGAATGTTATTTAAATTTTGCAGTTCTAGAGCAGGACCTTTTGCACAGTATAGTCTATGCAGAAGATTCTGTAAAGCGGAATGGTGTGCTGCTTACATTGTGATGTGGTGGAAGGTGCTTTTGCAAGCATTCCTGAAATTCAGGCTGATGACTATCCTTGCAGTCCATTGTGGCTGCACAGTGGACAGAAGTCCATGGTTTGTAAAGTTGTCATTCTACCTTTGTCTTTTAGTTTCACATAGTGATTGAGGAATTGGCATAAATATTTGAAGATTTGTTGGCGTATGTTACACATTCAGCTGCATGTCCATGTGTACACTGGATGGTTTGTTTGGGTGAAAGTAACTTTTGGTTGAAAGTTTGTTGAGGAACTTTTTTCTATAAGGGTTTCTTTTGCCATAATGGTGTCTCCTACGATTTCAGACCTTCAGCCATTGCTGACTATGGCAATTTGATTTTTTTGTTCTTGTTTATAAGCCTCTTAATTGAAATACGGTTCTGTGATGCATGTGTGGATCCATTCACCTTCACAGAGGTTTGATAAGGTATCTATATTGACATTGCACATGTTCAGAAGTACTTTTTGTAATGTATTGATTAATTTAGTTATTGGTTTCATTCTGTTTAAAATCAATATAAACAAATTTCGGTTTAGTTGAAATGCACTGTCAATTAGAGCTTTGAGTCTTCTGCTGTAGTTTGTAAGGGTGGATCAAATCTTTTCAGCTGTCTTTATAAGATTGGGAAGACATCTACTGTGGAAATCCTTTTGAAAAATATATTTTTGGGAATGCTTTACTGTGGCTATGGTAACATTGGTAGATATAGTGTTAGGTTCATTCGTAGGTTTGATTTTGTTTATACATCTTTTTTTACTTTTAGTTTTTGAAAGAGGGGCCTTACTTTTTTTTAGTGGTCGCTGGTTTAGCTTTGTTGAGTGAAGTTACTAGCTGTTTTGTTTTAATGTTTTCTTTACATGGTTTGCGAGGTGGATGAGTATATGGATTTCTTCTATTCCTATCTGCTCTATTTTCTCTTTGTTTTCTATGGATTTGCTTTTTAGTAGGCATTCTGTTGTGTCTGTTGGGAAAAATGAAAGCATGGGTTTGAAATTTGTGCAATGTATATGTCTGTATTGTGGATGGGTGTGTGGGTGTGGTAGTAGAGATGAAGATAATACTGTGTGATTGTGTAGTGGGATGATAGGTGTAGTTGGGAAGGTTGTAAGGGACAGAGTCTGTACAGGTGTGATGGGCTTGGGTTGGTGAGTAAGGGAGTCATGGTGTGATTGAATACGGATGGACAGTGTGATGTTTTGAGGAAACAGTAGGCGTTGTAATGGCGGTGTTTAGATGGGAATAGAAATCATCTGAATGTTGCACTATAATGAGTAAGAGTGAAATACATGTTGATTAGAACAAAAAACACTAGACTGATACTTATTGAAAATACATTATTACATTTAAAAAGGTATACATGCTATATAAATGCACTTACTGTGTAGGATGTGAAGAGTGTTCTTTTTTCGGTAGCTGTCTTTGGCAATCTTCTTCTTTGCTGTAATTTTAAAAGAAAGTTAGTGGGTATATGTGGTCAAGGTGAAATAAGGTTGTTATTCATTAAGGTAGGTGGAGTTGTTGGGAAAGAAACTGAATAAAGCTAAGTTATAGGTGGTGTAGTAAAGTGTGTTAACTATGTTGTTAGAGCAATTGCAGTATGATTATTGCTGTTTGGCACATTAGAAGTAACAAGGCAAAAATGGGTGTGAGAAAACGGTGTATTGATAGGTTATTTGTGTGCTTCTAATTGTAATACTAGCAGTGCTGTGTTTGTGGTGTAATGTATTTGTAATGTGTAAATTCTCCCTCCCTCTCCCCTGCTGAACAGCTAATTAATTCTTCACTAAACTGCACAGATCCTGCAACTGGACCACTCTAAACTGCCTTCGGTCCTGGTCCCAGTCACTGATCCCCTGGAACCCCTCTGCACTACGGGACTGTCTCTGTATCCCTACAGCCCCCCCCCTTCCCCAGCACTTGTTCTGCACTTACCTTGCACTTGCCACTAGCTGGCCCTTTTTTATTTATTACTTTACGCCACTTACCTTTACTGCACTTCCCCCCCTCCCCTTCCCCTTGCACTTTTTCCCCCCTCCCCCACCCCTGCACTTGCGCGATCTGAATGACACCTGGCCTAGTAGGATCGTTTGTTTTGTCTCCCCTTGTTCCTCCCACCCCCTGCCTCGTCGCGCCTTGAAACACCTGTGTATAGGCGCGTTACAAATACCATATCATATCATATCATATCATGTGTTACAGTGTTTTTAAAGAAAAGGAAAACTGTGGCCTACTGGTAATGCAATGGCAGATTGTTGTTGTAGTAGTGTTTGGTGTCTTATAGTAGAGGTTGGGAAAGAAGAGTACCTTATACGTAAGGTGAAGTGTTGTATATAGATACTTTGTTGGTTGCATACACATATGTGTGAGCAGGTGGAGAATGGTGGCAGTGTAAAGGATGTAATGAGTGAGGATGGAAAGTCTGACATTTATATGGAATGGAAAATGCTGACCATTGAAAAATGTGTCTTTTTAGGACCATTGTGATGAAAGTAAAAAAATCTAGATAAGGCATTTATAGCAGCACTGTTTGTAACTGTTTTGTAAAAGAAAAGAAAAGCAGATGGAGAAGAGTTGTAGCATAATTTTAAGTGGCCTTTGGGGTGTCGAAGTTTCTTATGTTGGCAGTACATGCATACTTGCCAACAAGACCAATTGCAATATGTAGGTGATTATAATGTCTTGGTGTTTTTCATTAAATTTTGGGAGTTGTACTTACACTTTTTCCATTAGAAAACTTGGATTGCAAGTCCCAGAATGCATAGAAGGTACTAGGACTGTACCTAGGCACCAATTGCTGCAACCTAAACAAGTTACAAATTGTCCAAAACAATGCGATTAGAGCTGCCCTCAACATTCCCAGGCGCCAACACATATCCGACACCAGACGCAATATTCGCTGGCTCTCAGTCCCACACTGTATCTCCCTGGAAACCCTGGCTCTTACCCACAAATGCCTTCATAACCAGGCTCCCTGCTACCTGGCCAACCGATTGCCCTCCACAACTCCATTAGACCCTGCACAATGGCTCATTTAAACTGCTGTGAGGTTCCATGTTTCAATCTCCAAAGATCAGGTGGAATTAGCTTCCCTATCCTGGCAGCTACACTCTGGAACACGCTTCCTAATGAGCTTCGAGTAGAACCCTCATTCCCGAGATTCAAACAGCTTACGAAAACCTGGCTGGCCGCCCAGGACATTTAGCTCTGGGTTCTCTGCTTAATTTGTACATGTATATATAATCTGCTTGTCCTCTCATTGCTATTATTATACCTGTAAATTCTGTATTATACTTGTAAACTTTGTAATTATGGATCTGTCTGTTTTTCTTATGTTGTAACTAAGTGATGCGCCCGGTTGCCCCTGGGCCTGGTGCGCTATACAAATAAATAAAATACAAATACAAATACAAGCACCTACAGATTGGAATGGGTGTTGGTAGCAAGTATGCATGTACTGTGAGGATATTTAACTTCCACACACTAAGTGGCACTTAAAAATGTTGGAGAAAAGTTTTGTATCTGTTTTTTGTTTGTTTTACAAATACGTTACACACAGTTCTGCAGTAAATGTATATGTGCATTTCATAACTTTAGTGAACATGCTACTAAAAAGAAATATTTTTAAATACTCAGTATTTTCCATTTTTCATTTAATTTAAATGTGACACTTTTTAGTCTTGCAGTCTAGGCCCAGATTGTTTCTTTTGCATTTTCGCACTTGTAGTCCGAGTTGTGTAATGGGAGCAGTATTGGAAGTCTCAGAATGCAAAGAAAGAAACTTGATAAGCAGCTATAGTTTGCAAGGGGTCATGTTGGCAATTATGCATGTACTGCCAACATTTTACACTTGCACACACCAAGTGCCACTTAAAAATGCTGTACAAATCTTTTTTTTATCTGCTTTTCCTTTATTTTTAGAAAAAAAGTTACACACAGTACTGCTATAAATGCATATCATATGCATTTTATAATGTTAAAGAAAATGCTTCTAAAAAGAAACATTTTTAAACGTACAGCATGGTAAGTAACTGCCACTTGATGTGAGCAGGTGCTACATGCTGCAATACGTGGCATTTGATAGAGTGGTTGAAAAAAAGACTATGCATATTGAGAAGCTTATTACAGGGTAGGTTGCTGGAACCCTGCATATATACATTTGTAAAAGAGTTGACAAAAATACTTAACAATATAAGCATACCTTTACTATGTCTTGTCAGATGCAGATGTTGAATCTGCAAAAATACATCTTGGAGATTTTTACAGTAGTTTCTGATGCAGGTGGCTGGGAGTAACATGAGACATGCACTCTGAGAGTTCAGGAGTACATCTGAAGTAGTGAACTGAGATGAGAGGGATACATGTAGAGATTTGATTGGTGGATGGATGTGTGAGTGTTTGAAAGCAGCCCACGAGGGAGTGTTACAAACATGAAAGTGGAATGGGTAGAAGGGCTGTCCTGTGTTACAGGGTCTTTTAAGGATCTCCGGCCTGGAAAGAGGACTGTGGGGATTAGCCAATGAGGTGTTCTGGTTGTGGTTTACAGGAAGAGAGGGTAGCAGGTGTTTTCATTGTTGTGTATAGGGAAGATGGATATGGCTATTTCAATGAAAAAGCTCAACGTGTGGATGTTGGGAGATTGTTGGATGAATGATTTGAAAAGGTGCACTGAATAGTATGGCATCTCTGGAACTATTGGATTGGAGGGAGTGGAGGATTGGTGGTACACAGTGTCTGGGCTAAACTAGGTGAGTTTACTATCATTTTGTAAGACTATGGCTCACTTTCAATGTCCAAATATTATTATTGTGCATTGTGGAGGAAATCTTTAGGGCTACGCTACTCCACTATCTTTGCATGTTGCATTAAATTATATGTTGCAAAGCTTAATGGAACTATTTCCATGTGGAAATATTATTTTTTCACAAATACATCAAAGGCAAGTATGGAGATGCCCAGAAGTGTTTTATGCACAACTAGAAGAAGGTAGGCACCATGTGAATAAAGGTGTATGTGCTTTTTTGAATAGTGTAGGCATGGCATATTTTGAAAATAGTAACCTCATGTTGGATTGTGCAAACAATTTTCATAATGATTGAGTGAATTTTACTAATTTTGGGAAACAGATGTTTTTTGTAAATATTCAAAATGCACTGAGAAAGAAAAGATGTGCAGTGCATAGGAAAGCCTTTGTAAGTAGTTCTAGGAAATAAAAATCAGAAAAGCAAAAAAACCACAAAACCGTAAAGAAACGTCTCTTTTAAAAGCCACCATTGTACAATAAATTGTTTAAATTAAATGTAAACCTCCCAACCCCCTTCAATTGGATGTTCTGTCCACAGACACCGCGGTAGCCCGCAGACAGCACCTGCCATGTTCGGGTCTTTTGGGGATGCCTGGCATGGAAAGGGGACTGCAGGGACCGTGGACAGTCATGGATGTCCGCAGACATCAGAGGATCAGCGATTCAAGTTTCATGGGTTTGGTGTGTGGTGTGCAGGAAGACTGCACAGCAAGAGTTATCTTTGTTGTGTACAGTGAAGCTAGCTATGGCCATGGCTTTGCGGAAGCAGACTGTCTGGATTGTGAGAGACTCGTGGATCCATTGGCTGAAGGTGTATTCTGATCACTGTGGGTTGTGTGACAATCTTGGACTTGATGAATTTCAAGTTTCATGTAATGGAGTTCGAGGAATCAAGTGGGCGGAATTCCTCCTGTTTTGTGAGGATATGGTTAACTTGAAGCATAATTGTAGTGCACTATGGAGACAACAGCGTGGGCTATGTTACCGTAATTTCCTTACAATTTGCAATGAATGATACATTTTGAAAGTTGATGGAACTGTTTCCACATTCAAAAATGATTTTTTCACGGATAGCTCAGAGACAAATGTAGATGTGTTCACATTTATTTTTGTTCACAAATTTAAAAAGCAATGCACAATGTGAATAAAGTTGTGTGTGCTTTTTTGCGGGATGTTGGGATGACATTGTTCCATAATGAAAATATTAAATTTGATATTGTCATCATTTTTCAAAGAGATGGAGTGCATCTCACTGAAGTGGGCAATCCAATTTTTCTTGAAAATGTTAAAAATGCATTGAAGCAGTTTTTGTGAACATAGAATATACATTCAAGTATTAGCTGGATCTCTGATGAAGGTGACGACGTCAACCTCGGCAGGTCTCCCCACCATTTCTGGATAGTCAGTGACTAGGCGGAACATGGCATTGTGCGCCAGGCAACTGTCCTCGGGTGACAGGGACATTTGTCCTGCTTTGCTGGGTTCTAGTTCACAGGCCTTTCCTTTGACGTGAACAGTCTCTACACTTTCCTGCTGAGTGGATTGCGACCAGGTAGTTGAGCTTGATCCACTGCTTGTTCAAATGTTCAGTGTTTCTTGGATCTCTAATGTATGTGAGTGTGTCCGTGGTTCTCCCGACGAGTCCTGGGCATTCCTCTATGATGTGAAAGAAAAGTGTATACATAAGTTCATCTATGGTCACCTGTGGTGGTAGCATTTGTGTCCTTATCACTGTATTCGGGCAACTCAGCAAAGGCTTCCACAATGACAGTCAGTAGTTGCCAGATTACTTTCTTGTTGGCAGGATCTTGAACAAAGTCTGTGACACTGGTGACTCTCCCTACAAGTGACGGATATGATATTACCACTAACCGAAAGTAGGTGAGTACATCCCATGTGAGATTTCTGGTGGGAGATACCATAAATTCTGTGAAACAAAGTCTTGGTGTTGGTTGCTTCAGGACACCGTTTTGTGCTCTTAAACGAAAAGTCTTTGCTCACAGTCTATCAGAGTCTTATTTTTACAACAATGCTTAAGTATGGCTTGATTCAAAAGTTTGTATTATCAATGTGTTGTGGCTTAGATGCACACTTCTCCTCTTCACCCTGCAACTATGATGCACTGAGTGTCCATTTTAAACCCTTAACCCCTTTTCGTTCTTCTTCACCCTGCAACTATGATGCACAGAGTGTCTGTATTGTGTCCTTATTCCCCTTTGTTTCGGCAGAAATGTCCAGTTTTTTAAGCCACAACTTGCAGAGGAATTCCTTTTCTTGACTTTTGCTGCTCATGCGTCCTTCTTCCTCGTCATGCATCTTGTCTGCACATGCTGAGGTTCTTCCCCATAGTCTGTGATTTCTTCGCAGTGGGGTGCAGCTAGAGGGATCTCTCCGATATGGGGTTTAATGTTATTCAGGAAGACCCATGCTCTCCTGACCTGCAGTTTAACGGCTGACGGAGTGCAGTCCTCTACGATGAAAGGGCCGTTGAATCATGGCTCGTCCCACCTTTTTCTCATGTGGTTCTTTACCAACACGGCATCTCCAGGGAAGATGAGAGGCACACATGGACCTTGAACTGTGTCTGTTTCAGCATCTCCTGCTGTGTTTTGTGCTGCGCTGCACCCTTTTCGTCGTCGCAGTAGTTGGTCTGAAATGATATGGACGCTTGATGTCATGCAGTTCAGGTATTCCTGCAGCTCGTTTCCCAAGACCTCTCTGGTTGCCTGGGCATCACATCTAGCTCTACCTCGAGGGGTAAAGGGGGTGTTCATTCTCTGTCCCATGACTATCTCGTAAGGCTATCCTTTCCTTTAACAAGCCGCTGAGCCTCTCACAATTACCGTTACCTTCTGGATGATACGCCGAGGAGAACTTGTGCTTTATACCAAGCAGCAAGCTGATCTGATCAAAAACTGCGTTAACAAAATGAGACCAGTTATCTGACCTCATCACCTCACATACCCCCCATCTAGGGAACACCTCCCTCACCAGGAATTTGGCAGCACAGGTAGAGTCTGGGTGTGTACATGGTCCTGCTTCTATCCATCTAGAGAATGGACACACCACTACAATTAAGTACCTGTGCCCGTTCAACACTTGAATCATGTTGACATAGTCGATATGTAAGTGCTGAAAAGGCCCATTAGGCCGGGGGATGATTCCTCTCACTACTTTTAATGTGTGCCCAGCGGTGAATTGCTGGCGGATTATGCAATTCAACATAAAGAATGCAACATGCTCTGCTAAATTCGGTATAAACCAGTCTTCTGCGAGCGTTGCAGCAAGATTTTCCTTTGACATATGAAATGGGTAATGCAACTGTTTCAATGCTATTTTTAGCAGGGCTACAGGCATTACTGGTTTACCAGTGCTGTCTTTCCACCACAATCCGTCTGAGGGGTTTAATGAACACCCCTGATGCTTCCACAGGTTCTTTTCATGCTGTGGTGCGTCCCCTTGAAGCTCCATCAGTTCAGTCTGCACCATATTACTATAGGCCTCTGGTGTGGCTTGAGCTTCCATCATTCATTCATGGGTGTGTGCCACTTCTACTTCCATGATCGTTTCACACTTGGATGCTATTCCTTGGCTTCCGTGTCTGCTGCGTGATTTCCACGTGACACAAAATCTGTCCCGTGAGTATGGGCGGCACATTTCACGACCGCTATGCCCACTGGGAGCTGTGGTGCCTTCATCAGCCTGTCCAATAAGGCTGCGTGCTGCACTGGTGTGCCGTCCACTCGGGGGTAGCCCCTCCTTTTCTAGCGCGCTAGCCCTGCGTGCACCGTGGAGGTCACATAGGCGGAGTCACTGTATACAGTTACTTCATGGTCTGCATAATTCTCAATGGCGCGTATCAATGCCAGTAGTTCTGCAGCTTGTGCTGAATAATGACATGATATTCGTGCACTGACGAGTACTTGAAATTCTCCATTTGCCATGGGTTTCATTACGGAAACGCCTGTGTATCTTTGTCCGTCTTCTTGGTCGATTCTCGAAGAACCGTCAATGAAAACGATCTCACCATCCACCAGGGCATTTTCTTTCACACTGGGGATTTCGTCAGAGACTTCTTCATAATTTGCACAGTCATATATCGGCTCTCCTTCAGTGACAGGCCCAGCTATGAACGTATCTGGGTTTACTGTTTTACATCGAACTATTTTGATCGATGGATTAGATATGATCACTTCATATGCAGAAGCTCTCTGAGATGTCAATGTTCCTTTTGGTTTCTCTAAGATGGCGAATAATGAGTGCTCGACGTATAACGTCATGGAGCATCCCATTACAATGGTTGTTGCCTTCTCTATGGCGAACGCTGTGGCAGCTAAGCTTTGTTCGCATGGGAACTGGCCTCTCATTACTGGGTCCAGATTCCCACTGTAATACACCAGGGGCTTGTACCCTTACAAGGTTCTTTGGGCGAGCACTGCCGTCATAACTCTGGCATCTGAGTGCGAGAACAGGTAGAATTCCTCTGCATAATTAGGAATCCCGAGAACTGGAGCCGAACAAATTGCTCTCTTGAGTTCTGCAAACCCTTTGTCTATTGCTTCAGTCCATTCAATTTGTTCCTTTGTTGCTTGGGCCTTCTTTAGGGCCTGGAGTAAGGGCTTGGTATACGAGCTGTATTCGAAGATGCATGCTCTAAAATAATTGCACAGGCCTAGGAAGCTCTGCATTTGCTTTATCGTGAGCGGCCTAGCCGTGTTCATGATAGCTTCAGCCCTTTCTGGGGTGACCTTTTTCCCTTCATGCAAACTTAACTGGCCTATGTCCAGCACCTCTAGTTGACAGTATTTTAGCTTTTCCTTGTCAACCTTATATCCTTTCTCAGCCAGTATAGTCTGTAGCTGGATAGAATCGTGCCTGCATTGCTCTTCAGTGGTGCTGCAGATCAGAATGTCATCCACATACTGCAAAACAATGCTGTGTACTGCAGTATTGCTTAGGTCCATTTGCAGGACTCTGTTGAAGATGGACGGGGATTCACAATACCCCTGTGGCAACCTCGTGCTTTTCAGATGCATTTGTCTGAAAGTAAATGACGTTAGATCTTGTGAGTCACGGTGCAGCGGGATTGAGAAGAAAGCATTTTTCAAGTCAATCACCGTGAAATATTTTGCCTCAGTTGGTATGTTACATAGAATTGTAGATGGATTAGGGACTAGAGGGAACTCGGCTTTAACAATATTGTTTAATGCTCTTAAATCTTGGATTAAACGCCAAGACCCTCCCTTTGACTTCTTGATGGGATAAATCACTGTATTACAGGGTGATTTGATGACACTAGGATGCCCTGGTCCATCATGGCGGCAATTGTCTTCGCGATTCCTTCATCTGCTTCTCTGGACATGGGATATTCTCGCACCTTTGGTAAAATTGCTCCTGGTTTCAGTTTAATTTTCACTTCTCCCGCCCCTTTCAGAAGGCCTACATCATAGGGCCCTGTAGTCCATACTGAAACAGGCACCTGGGCCATATCGTCATCAAAGTATGCTGGACGGATCAGCGCTAACATCATTCTCTGTGGCACTTCTCGTTTGATCATTTTGACCCAGAATATGAGACTTACTTCCACCCTTGTCTCTTCTAAGTCAGGGTGTTCTTCGAACAGATCGTCATCGGTGACGTCAGTCACTCAAAATCCTTCTTCAATGGCGATAATCGCACACCATTGTCTGCCTTCGTGGTCGAACCCTTCGACCATTGCTACTTTCCCTCGTACTGCTGCAATATGTATCATCAAGGGAAATACTTGTCCCCCTTCTTCATGCATAGGTATTCTTGGTCTGAATAGAAACTCGTCAGGGGTTCTCATGGTCCTATCTGCAAGACTAGACAACCCCGCCATAAGCACACGTATGCCGTATGCAAAGACTTCTGGTTCTAACGGTATAGCTCTCATGGCTATGTGTCCTGAGGATGCTTTGACCATTTCGCACACGTTTGAATAATGCATTCCTGGAGTAGAGCATACTATGCCCTCCTCCGTGAACGAGATCGTCTTATTCAACTTGACGTGAATACAATAAAGGTACATTCATTTCACATTCTCCTACGGAGATGGGGAGATTGTCCGTAAAGGGAACTCTACTGTGAGCTCCTGTAAAACTCTGAGTATCTATGGCCTGGCCGGACAAGGAAAACTTACCTTCTCGTATGCACGAGCTAGTTGCACCCGTGTCAACTAAGAAGGAATATTCTTTCCCCCCTATGACGACATTCACCCTTGGTTCCTTATTAGGGTCTGGTGTCACTGATAGGATAGAGCACATCAGAGTTTCCAGTGAGCTGTCCTAGTTCGTATATAAGTTCGGTCCACTGTATGCTTCTGGATTTTCTCCATTCCCAGGGTTGCCTCCCCTTCCAGAGTTTGCGCCCTGAGACATTTGCGGTGGTGCCTGTTGGGATTGCCCTTGTGGCAGGTTCCCCATGTTCGAGGGTTGAAACCCTTGCTGTGCACCTTGCTGCAAGCCTGGTGCTTCCAGCAGCACTGTGTGATTTTGTGCACCGCCATATTGTGGGTTAGCAGTCGGATTCACCATGCCTGCTCCCATTCCTTGTCCATTTTGCCAGGTGTCTTGGCTTCTGCACGAGCTCGCCACATGCCCAGTTATACCACACAGCCAACATACCGGCGGTGGTCGGGTTATCTGTCCGTTTGACATATCTGGACTGCCCATCTGTGCATTTTGAAAGCCTCCTTGATTACTCTGGATACCTCCCAGATTACTTTGAAACCCTCCCTGATTACTCTGCCATCCTCTTCCTCTAAATCCCCTTTCCCTCGGGTATAATCCCGCATTACCCTGGTTGTTCTGCAGCGAGTTAGTTGCCTGTTGTACGTTCGGTTCAGTTGGGCTTGTCAGCATGGCTCCCTCTAGAGCCTACTTCGATAATTTCTTTTGCACCAGCTTTGCTTCCTCACTATTACGAGTTGCTTCCCTTTTTCTATTCTTTTCTTGCAACAATCTACAGTAATGTGCAATAGTCAACTGTTTTTCGGCCCATGGTTTAGTTTCTACTCCTACCAATTTCTTGAGCTATTTCTGCACCGGTTCTGGCAACCCTTGGCACAATATATGGTAGAATACAGGGATAGATTTCGTCCAAGATTCA
Organism: Ambystoma mexicanum; assembly: GCF_040938575.1. Lineage (NCBI taxonomy): Eukaryota > Metazoa > Chordata > Amphibia > Caudata > Ambystomatidae > Ambystoma > Ambystoma mexicanum. The sequence goes on from NC_090932.1 coordinate 1,683,462,655, forward strand.
TGCGTTTGGAACACCCACGCGTCTTGGAAATTCTGGATATAAATCAACGGATCTTCAGACTCCTTCATTTTCTGAGTCATTATAGCGCCCATATCGGAAGTGTCTGGGTACACCACTCGTAGTACTTTTCACACTGCTGCTCTACAGCTATTAAATGATGCTCCATCATGGGTAGTGTTAACTATGGTTACACCATGGAACCCTGCTCGTTTCCACACATCATCTGCTCTTTCACCAAGTATGGCGACCAGGAGGCCCTTAATGTCCCCTATAGCTAACATGACACCCCCTGTCATTTTTTCTAACTCGTGTATCCACTTTCTGGCTCCTGATGTCAGCGTTGGAAGCTTGTTTTTCAAATTCTCTCCATCCATGTGTGGCCATGGAATATATTGTGGTCTTATTCCCCCTTTTTCTAGAAGCGGGAATTGGAATGCGCAATCTTCCTTCTCTTTCCCCATGGCTCTCCTGTCTATCGCTGGGGTAACATTCCTGCAGCGCCGTCTACCTGGCAATGTCCTCAATCTGTCTACGTATGCGGGTGCTGACGCCCCCCTCCGACCGTGGGGTGTTCCCACATGTCGGTCAGGCTGCACGGCAAACTCTGATGTCCTGGGTGCGGACTCGCTAGCGTCTGACCACCGTACCCCTTTGTCCCTTGGGAGCTGTTTTTCGCGCTGTCTCCCTTCTTCATTCGTCTCGTCCTCCGTTTCCCCTCCGGAGTCCGACATTGATTGTTCCGAATTCACACAACTCCTAGCATCTTCGTCGTTCTCACTAATTTCTAACCTGTCCAGGGACAATCTCCCGCTCCCACTGCTTCGGGTGGCATCTTCTGTTTCATATAACTGAGTGCCTTCCAAGCGCTCATTTTCCCGTTCCCCATGGGATATCAGCTCCAATCCCATTTCATCATATATTTTATCGATTGTTTCCCCAATGCTTCTGGTGTCGAAGTCATCTTCGATATTCACCCTACACGAGCCTGGTACTGTGTCGTACACAGGAAAGAATTCTTCGACATCTTCCCATTCCAGAACAGGATTAGGTTTTTTAATTTTCTGCTTCAAATATTCGAGATCGCGTGGCCTCTGTCTACGCTTCCATTCCGTATCATCATCAACTTCCTTGCGCTTCCTCGCTTCTTCTCTAGTTTTATCTTCTCTTCTCCTTTCATTTCTACGTTCGTTTGCCCTTCCAGTTTCCTCATCTTCCCGACTCCTTATTCTCTTTTCACGTACTCTTTGCTCTCCTTCTAAACTTTCCTTGATTTTGTCTGCACTGGTCATAGTCTGCCTCCTGTTTGTGATCGAGCGGTTTTTCTTGCTCTTCGCGATATAGCTGTCCTCGCCTCAGCCTATCTTGCCTTTTTATTCTTTCGTCCCTTATTTCCTTTTCCTTCACTTTTTCCCTTCTCTGTGCCTCATTAGACTTCTCTCTCGGTCTCACATCATCACTTCCTTTACCATCAAGTTTTAACAATATCTGCCCTCCCATCCATTCGTCTTTTGCGAATGCTATCTCATCAGTTCTGTCTTCACTTCCTTTCCGTTTCTTTCCCTCTCTCTCTTTATCGAGAGGTGCACTAATCTGTGCCTGATCCTTCCTTTCCTCATCGTGTCTCTACTTGTGTGGAGGTAAGATTAATCTCCTGATCCTTTCCCTAATGTCGTCACTACTATAAGTAGGTGACTCATATGCAGGGTTGCTATACCCAGTGGCTGCCTTAAGCTCTCTTAGTGGGTAGAGTCCCTTTGACTTACTTCCCTCGATCTCTGGCATAGGCGGGGATGGTGGTATGGTAGGCATCTCACCCCCCTCCTTGCATATGTTTAATATCCTGTCTGCGGGAGGCTCTTCTTCCTTTGGCTGTTCAAACATTTTCCAAAGTTCTAGAACAGCAAGGCGTTTCTCTAGTTTCTTGCCTGTATATGTGGCATGCAAATAAGTCATCATATGTTGTAAGACGGCTTTCGATAAGGACCCGTTCTGTGGCCACGGCATAAACATCTTGTGGGCGGTACCCTTAACCCACTCGGTGCTATATTTCTTAAGCTTGGGTGCATGTTTAGGCAACTGCTTACATAAGTGGGCGAGTGATGTAATATCCTCCATGCTTGAATTCTATTTCCAACGATATTTTCATGCACTTTCAATAAATACTCCAACAATATGAGCGAGCACCAAATACTGCAAGCTCCAAACCAATCTTTCCCACCAAAATTTGATATCATCATTTTACTCAATAACATCAATCCATGTGGAATTCCCTCTCAGTTACAGAATCGCGTAAAACCCAAAACTTTGTTTCAAACAATCAATGATACACAATTCTTTACATGTGACATAAAACAGGACACGTACAATAGACACTTGACAGACTAGACAGACACCAGCTGGACACATACATCTCTGCCTTCTAATCAATACCCCGACATGGGGTCTAAACGAACTACCTTAACAACGTCTTTAAACGTGGTCTTATCCTAATCGTACCCTATTCTGTGGGCTTTGAGTTCACGTTTCTTCTGACCTCTATATTAAAGCGCAGGAACAAGGCGAATCCTCCTACTTTTTTATCTCAGGTGTCCTTCCTGGTATCCCCTGTTTTCTCTCGGGTGTCTATCCCGGTAACCACTGTTCTCTCTATTATACTCAAGTCACTATCCCCTTATATATATTCAGTCTTCTCTACTTCTAACTATTTTGTTTTTTCCGCCACCCTCTGTTACCTTTTCCCTTACTTGTTCTAATGCCTACAAGACTTTTGCCAAAGTATTGAATCTTTTCGTTCACTCACCGCTCGCATGGTTCCTCTCTGGATCTTCGGGATCACCTGCCCCTCTGTTACCGCCTCTCCGGTCTTTTCGTCCGATCGGCTGCCCGTACGAATGAGAAGGGTTATGCTCGGTAAGGCAGGTTCCTTCAGACCCACTGCAGATATTTATGGACTTACACTATCATTGTCCACGGGAAACTTCTCAGTCTACCCAGCCGAATGGCTAAAGACTTGTGATACTGCCGAAGACCTAGAGTTACTTTGTGTCGTCGATTAATAGGTGTCTTAACACTAATCGATATTCATTAATCGATGGTCAAAACCATCCTCGTCGCTACCAAGTGTACTGGAGGGTGGAGCGACCTCTGAATGGGGCCATGAGATTCAGAGCTCGCCCTCCGGCACCTTAAAACGAGATAGCTGCACCTTGAGGAGGATAGGGTGCAGGATTCTCTTATTCCGACACCAATCAATAAGGACGAGTCAACGGTTTAGCAAAGGGAAGTCCGTTTAATTACAAGCACAAAATAAACGGGGAAGCAAATGGTAATCAACAGTGATGCGATCGCCTGTCTCGCTTCAACTCCCAAATTCTTCATGTACACAATGGCTTTTATAGCAAATTCTTGTCATCATTGACGTGTAACACTCATAAGTTTGACATGCAATTCTATTGGTTGGAAAAGGTAACTTAAGTATAGGTGCTATATCTGTATATGGTAACAGAGCATGAAGATTGTATAACTCTTATCGGGTGGGCGTCTATGCCCATTCCTCTACATCATTTGTGATAGACGTCACTACAAATACGACGTCTAATTGGCTCTACAAGCTATAGGACCCTAGATTATTTGGTCCATTGTGATTGGGTGGGTTACACCCCTAGGCATAAATCTCCACTTTAATTAGCAGCATGCAGAATGGACACCCAGGTGCCTTGTGCCCGAAGATTCACCCTGCCTCCCTTCCATCAATCAGTACTTTAGGGCTATGTGTCAATTAGTTGGCTGAGGATGGCCTCGAAAATGTAGCTTCTTATCAGGAAACATTATGGCATCCTCGGGTTCTGTGTGACATCAGACGTTGGTACATCTTCGCCCTTGGCTGGTCACGTGTATGTTTACCGTGAATCTGCTTCATTTTCCTTCTTTTCGTGTATTTGATTCTTCCGTAGCCTCGCCACCTGCCTGGGGCCTCCTTATCTCGACCTTCACTGGCTGGCTGCTATGCTCGGAAGTTTCAATTCTTCGAGGTTCCCGCTCTCCTCCATTCTTGGAGTTGAACTCGAATTCCCAGGCATGAGCTACTTCTTACTGAGTTTTGATTCCACTCTTTCCTTTGGCTTTAGCTGGAATATGAATCCTGGCCTTGTTAGCCCCTTGTAGCCTGGGCTTAATTCTGCTTTCACAAGATGGAGTCGCACTTGTATAGTGTGCTTCATTGAGGTAGATATATAATTGACGCTTGCCACTCTATTCTTCTACTAAGCATTGCAAGCGGTACCGTTTCCTTAGCTTCTTGCGTTCCAAGCCTATTTACAGGCATTTTAGTCAGTTACGTATTTTCATCCTTCCTTCATGGTTACGTTCTTTGTGCTCCAACGTTGTTTCTTCTTTTAAGTCTGTTGCACCATTATTCATAACTTTTCGTCTTGTGTGTCATCCTTTAGACATTGTTTTGTTCATCTGTGAGTCTGTCCAGGCCCGCGTGTCGTCACCACGCTCCTTCCATTATGGCTCCATGTGCCACTTCAGGGACAATCTTTAAGTAGTCTTCATTTTGCATTAACTGCTGGTACGGTTGTCTCAGTGCGTACCGAGCTGGCCATGGCTGTCTGGTTATAGGCTCTTCGACAGATATTGCACTTCTGATGGGCACTGGGCAGAGGCCTAGAACTGCTCTCTGTTGGTTCATTTGTTCCTCATACTTCACATACCTTGGCGAGTATGTCCCTGGTACCTTGACATGGGGGGCTGCAGTGCAGGCCATGTCTGGGACCTCCTCTACACCCGTCATTACCCTGACTCCCACAGGGCTATCCACGTAAGGAATGCTAACAATACACTGGGAGGATGGAATTCCAATCCCCAGTTACTGCCCTGACTCTCACTGAGCTAGCCTGGTAAGGACTGCTAGAATTCCCATCCCTTTTAACTTCACTGACTCCCACGGAGCTAAACTAGCAATGACTGGCAACCATCCACCAGGAGGTAGGAATTCCCATCCCTTTCACTACACTGACTCCCACAGAGCTAGCCTGGTAAGGACTGCTAACCATACACCAGGAGATAGGAATTCGCATCTGCAGTTACTGCCCTGACTCCCACTGAGGTAGCCTGGTAAGGACTGCTAACAAAATACTGGGAGGTAGAAATTCCCATCCCTGTCACTCAAGCACTGCTAACCATCCACCAGGAGGTGGGAATTCCCATCCCCCATCACTACCCAGACTCCCACAGAGCTAGCCTGGCAAGCACTGCTAACCATACACCAGGAGGCGGGAATTCTAATCCCCCATCACTACCCAGACTCCCACAGAGCTAGACTGGTAAGGGCTGCTAACCATCCACCAGGAGGTGGGAATTCCCATCCCCCATCACTACCAAGACTCCCACAGAGCTAGACTGGTAAGGGCTGCTAACCATCCACCAGGAGGTGGGAATTCCCATCCCCCATCACTACCCAGACTCCCACAGAGCTAGACTGGTAAGGGCTGCTAGCCATACCCCGGTCAGTGGGAATTCAAATTCACTGTCACTACCCTGACACCCACTGAGCTAGCCTGGTAAGGAATACTAAACATACATCTAGAGGAGGGAATTTACATCCTGGTCACTATCCTGACTCCCACAGACTTAGACTAGCAAAGGCTGCTAACCATCCACCAGGAGGTGGGAATTCCCATCCCCCATCACTACCCAGACTCCCACAGAGCTAGACTGGTAAGGGCTGCTAACCATCCACCAGGAGGTGGGAATTCCCATCCCCCATCACTAGCATGACTCCCACAGAGCTAGACTGGTAAGGGCTGCTAACCATCCACCAGGAGGTGGGAATTCCCATCCCCCATCACTAGCATGACTCCCACTGACCCTGCACAACACGTCAGTGTACTGACCCGCACGGGCGGTGGGAAGCTGCACCAGTGAGCTCACCCGGTGGGCATCATATTCCTGATTTGCTGAGCGGCTTCCACATCTATAATGCCATCAGCAGAACATGCACAGAACACGGTGACTGCACTGCAGGTCCTGAGCGAGGAAAACCCTTTCTCCACAGTTCAAAGGCAAGTGGCAGGCCATCACAGGGCACTGTGCCATGTGCCCCCGTTTGCTTCTAGTCTCTCAGCATTCTATAAAGGATTATAACAAATTACTGCAGAGTTTGAAATCCTACTAGTTGCTATGACAACCCACGAAATGATGCTTATTTTAAACACAGCTAAATGTCCAATGAAAGAATGGTGCTCTCGTCTTGGAAGAGGAAGGTTATTTTTGGCAATAACTTAATTAGAGATGCATGCTTTTCATAAAATGTTCTCTGATTTTCACTTGAGAACTGACAAGGCCGCCATCACTGCACTGATGGTGTGCACGTTGGGGTGTGTGTGCATCTCTGCATGCACTGGTACTGCATGCACAAGAAAGGTCACGTGTGTGGTGACTGCGTAATGCTGGAATTGCAGTATTAGCCCTACCGCCAAACCCCCCGGCGCTATTAGCGCCAGATCACGGGTTTGGCGGTAATGGAATTCCCCATTCCCCACTGAGCCCATTCGGGATGGCCCCATTCCCCATTGCTTTCAATGGGAAATTTTTGCGCTCTTATCGCCGGCGGATTTCCTGCCGGCCATAATAGCGTGAATTTTTGGCGGATTTCCGTTCAGAGCTGGGGAGAAATCCGCCGAAGCCCTGATTTGGCGGACCCTTAAATCCGGCGGTAATAGCGCGACCGCCGGATTTAAGGGTTACCACCAAACTCGTGATGAGGTCCATTGTATAGAGTCCGTCTGCCAGTATTGGACTCGCTGATCTTCGGTCTCTAAGAGAAAAGGTTTCACAGGGGTTCATTAGTGGGACAGTGGGAGAGGCATATGCGAAACCTGTGGTGTTGATGGGTGCAGGTCAGACGTATCTGGCTCTTGAGGGCCTACCTGCTTTCTATGGGTTTAGCACAGAAAAAAGAGTATGCTAGCCATATGGAGGAGCCCAAGATCTTATAGGTCACAGGGATTTGGGTCTGGTTAGCCACTGATACAGGAGTATGAGACAGGCCTAAAGAGGAGTACTTTGTCATGCTAATGGCTAGGCCAATGGTAGCTGTTTGTGGGTGTGTGTGGGGGTGTGTGTGTGTGTGTGTAGTGTGAGGCGGTTAGGGGAGAGTTGATTAGTTGGGGGAAGGTCGGAGTAAGGCTTACAAGGCAAAACCACTTACAAACCTGCATTCCTACCACAGGTCCTTTGCAGACAGGTCCCATGTCTCTAGCTCTCAATTACCCTATCTCTCCCTTTCTATCTCTCTCTCTCTCTTTCTCTCTCGCTTTCCCTTTACTCTCTCTCCCTCCAGTTGCTTTGGCCCCTCAGCCAGGTCAAGGCGTCTGTCAGGCATTCGTCAAGCATTGTTTGAGTCAGAGCCAAGAATCCCTGCTCATTCCGTCTCAGGAGGATAGCTCAGGGACAACGTGATCCGCTTGGAAGCAAGATGACACGGAGCAGCACAGGTTCGATCCCCAGGTCCGCGCTTAGAAACCTCTGGGCATTTAGCGCGTTATAAATCACATATCATATATCATTTCACTCTGAGGTCTGCCGTGCTGTCTCCCAAATGCCCCCAAACTCTTCTCACACAGTCCAAAAATAAAGTCCTTCTTCACTGACACTAACCAAAACAGCTCAGGAGGTTTGGAGCAGGCCCCAGGCCTTCAGGAGCAGAATGAGGCTGCGACCCTGCACAGGACTCTTCTAACAATGGAACGAGGGACAGAAAAGATGCAGGTGGAGTGTGGTTTCCTGAAAGCTAGGGCTGCAGGATCCTGAAGAGCAGAGGTTTTGGGGGGCCGGATATGACGACTTTCCTAGAAGACTGCAATCTCGAGTTTCTAGCTAAAGGGTCTTGGCAAGGGGGGTGGGGAGGTTCTTACTTGTGCCACAGATAAAAAGATGGGAGCACGGCATGCTTTACACATGCAGATTTTAAGCGGTCTCCTCCCAAGGGTAGGGAGGGGCTGTCAGGGATTAGCATATCAAAATGGTGTGAGCGGTCCCCAACCGGGGTACCCTGCAGTCGGGGAAGGCACCACCTCACCCATTAACAGCTAATTCCACTGCAGAAGAGAGCCTTTCTGCCTGTTTCTCTGAAGTACATGGGGTGTTGACTTGATTGTGCTCTTGCATTTACAACTTTTACACAAGTTGCTAGCATGTTTTAGGGAAACGTTTATTGCATTTGAATAGCGCCTACTGCCATAGGTCATGGCATCTAAGTGCATTAGTGTTATTTTCTAGAACCACTTGTAAGTGCTCATGCGCAACGGCAGAGACTTGAGTGATCCTGGGCGAGAAACAACAATACGGGTGTTTGGGGTAACAAACTGCATTTTGCGCAAGAGTGTGGCACCACCTGTGGAGTGGATATGCGTGACATTGAAACATAGCATCCACAATACGCAGCGACGTAACAGCAGTGTCGTTCTCTAAAGCAGCACAGTAAGGAAGGACCCGCAAAGGGAACTCGGAATCCGGAGGTAAGGGATTACCGGCATCGGCACCCTTACCGCTGCCGGTAATCCCTTACCTCCAACCTCGTAATGACCCCCATATAATTTATGAATTGCTGAGTCGTGATAAAATCAAAATCCCCTCAAAGTCCCTAGGGCAGACCCGCTTGGGCAGGTACTCGGCCGCGGTGGATGATGATGGATGCAAAAGTAGACTAGAAAGGGCTCACAATTAACCAGGACGTCCCTTTGAGGCAGGGGAGTGAATCGAGGTCGGTTCAGACGAATAGCGCCTTTTTCCCTAACCAATCTCGTGATCTTTCTGGATCAGTAGAAACCGAGAGTTTAATCCGCCCTCAACAAATTTCCCACTGTCCCGTGCAGTCAAGAAATGCAGCACCCACCCATGGATTCTCAAACGAGGGTCCCCAAGTGCAGGCCAGCGGAGGGTTTGGAACAGGACTTGGGACATAAGGCTTAAACATAGCACTCAACCTTTTGTGTCGCCAAGGCGGGAGAAAACACCTAATTATCTTTTTGGTGGGTGAGAGCCCATTGAAGGGAATGGGTGTGCAGGAGGCTCGGCGGGTGAGTCAGTTGTATACAAGGCGAGTGACACCCGCAAAAAGTGTGTTGAGAGCTGGTGCTTAAGTCTCCTTGCCAAGCCCCCGCTAAAGTGCCATTCGTGGTGCAATCGCTCTTCTTCTGAAACCCAGTTACAGTCCTGCCCCAGCACCTCTGCTCACAGTTTTCGCAGACTGGAGCTCCATTTGCAGTCGGTCAGATGGCTCAGGGACTTAATGCATCCTCTTTAAATATCTGTGGACGAACAGCGTGATCGGTTTAATGCTCTGCTGACTCAGCCTTTCATCCTTTCACGCCTTTAAGCACTCTATAGAAACTTGTAATATTTATTTTATTGGTTATATGGCGCTTAACCAACAAGGCAGTGGGCCTCATTACAGGTCCAGTGGTAACCCTGCACGTGCAACCGGCGGGTTGCCACCGGACCCATAGAAATGTACCGGAACGTGACTTCCCGATGCCACTAGCTCATTACGAGGAAGTCAGGTGCCAGTAATTTTGTTAATCCCCATTTCCATAGAGTCCTATATGGGATTGGGGACACAGAAGCACAGGCACCGTTGCTAATAGTGCCAGTGCTTCCGTGACTGGTTTGCTTACCGTGACCGCTGTGCCCGGCAGGGTCAGACTTGTTGGGCACAGCGGCTCCAGCAGGCAAACCCGTAGTTTGCCGGTCCAGAAATAATGGTGCCGGTGACCTTACGGGCACCCTTAATTCCGAACCGGGAAACTTGTCATGAAGCACAGTGTTTCAAAACACCACAAGGCAAAAAGGGAAGGGAGCAGGGGAACAAATAAACAATGGAAATGGCAATAGATAAATAAGAAAGCAAACAATCAGCGGTCCTGCTAGGCCTTGTGAAATTCGGAGCGTGCAAGTGCAGAGAAAAAAGAAGGGGGTACGGGGCAGGGGTGTAAATGCTAAGGGGTCCCCCGCGGAGAGGGGTGGTAGTGCCAGAGGTGCCTGCAGGGGAGACAACAGGTTAATACATGGGCGGAGACATCCCAAGCCAAAGTAGCAGGTCTATGCCCATCAGGTAAGTGAAGTGCACGGCTGAGACAAAGGACCCAATGGGTAAGTGTGGGCCAGAGGGCAGTGCAGGGGGGCAGATGCTGGTGGCAATTGAGCTGATGGTCGGGACACTATTAGACTCTTGAGGGACCCAAACTCAGTGGCTGTGGGGGTGGTTAGCATGGGAGGGAGAGAGGGAGGTAGGAGGAGAAGAGAAGTGTCTTTAGTTGTTTACCGAACTTGAGGTTATCCGGTTCACGATGTAGAGAGAGAGGGATACTATTGCAGGAGAGGAAGCCAGCCGAGGAGAGAGATCTGACCCCAGCTCTCTGCTTGGAGAAGCGTTTGGCCAGCAGAGAGTTGGAGCAGAGCAAGAGGATCGAAAGGATCTTGAAGGAGAGTATTTAGTAAGAGAGAGTTGCAGGTAGCGTGGTCCCAAGCCATAGACAGCCTTATGGATGATGCAAAGGGTCTTGAATTTGATCCTTGCAGCAACCAGGAGCCAGTGGAGAGATTTTAGGGCTGTAGAGATATGGTCCCTGGGCTTGAGGCCAAGGATGACTCTTGCAACCCAATTCTGGATTAGTTGAAGCGGGAAGAGGGAGGAAAGAGGCAGGTTGAGAAAGAGGCTGTTGCAGTAGTCCATCCTGGAGAGGACCAGAGCTCTAGAGACAGTGGGCCTCATTACGAGTTTGGAGGTAGCCATGCCATTTTTAGCGGCATGGCTACGCCCAAACTCGGGTCCGGGTCCCGAAAAATGGGAATTACCGGGCCATTCCGACCTTTGCGGGCCCAGTAATTCCCATTCGCGGGACCCGGACCTGGTACATCCCCATTCCCATTTGAGCCCCCATGGGGAGGATGCTAACAACGGTCCCGTTAATGACGGGACCCTTGTTAGTATCCTGTTCTTCTAGCGGGTGCCACTCTGCATGTCTGGTCCGACCAGGCGTACAGGGCAGCCCCGCGAGCAGAACTCGTAATGAGGTGGTGAGGCAACAACGGCGCTGGTAGCACTACCGGTGCCGTTGTTGCCTTATCACCAGGGTCGTAATGAGGAACAATGAGCTTCTGGGGGAAGATGTCGAAAGAGAGAATGCCTCTAAGGATGTGAAGTTGAAAGAGGGCCTTCTTGGCAAGGTCCCGGATGTGAGGAGTTAAGGAGAGAGGAGGCGAAGATGACCCCAAGGTTTCCTGCTTCAGTGGACAGAGAAGGAGGAGAGCCCATAGAGGGCAGCCAGAGTGCAGGAGGGAAATGGGAAACAGGTGACCCGATAGGAAGTCTTACTAGAATTAAGACAGAGGTCATTGGAGGAGCACCAAGACTGAATAGCAGACAGGCAGTCGGGGATGATAGAGTGGGAAGAGGAGAAGGAAGAGGGGAGCTTGAAGAAGAGTTGTGTGTCATCTGCGTAACACTGGAAATGAGTTGAGAAGGCAAATATTAAGTGAGTAAGACGTGCAAGATGGACATTGAAAAGCCAAGGCGAGAGGGTAGAGCCCTGTGGAACACCACATATAGAGCGAGTGGTGGAGGAGGAGAAAGAGCCCAGGAGCACCTGGGAAGGGTGGTCAGTGTGAAGGTGGTCAACCAGTCCAGTGCCCGGTCTGAGATACCAAGAGTAATATGCTTGCCTTTAAGAACCACTCATTGCCCCGTGATCATTTTATTCGTATCCTTTGATACCTGACTCCCTTGCCATGCGTCAGACTCCCGCACATTCCTTTTTGAGAGGCACATGGCTGGTTGCTGCAGCGGGCGGACAGACAAAGTGCCGCCTCCACTTCCACCATACAGCTTCAAGGATCACACACACATTGAACACCTGTCCGAGCACAAACACTAGCTAAAAGCTTCCTTTAAAAAAAACAGCTCCCGACCGCATAAGTCATAAGTCCTCAGGGCCCACACCCACGAGTACCTAGGCGAGGGGGGTTCAATCAAAGTGTTCAGTGATATGAACCCGATTAATGGTCTTGCAGCATCATCCGCACACTCAGGATTGTGGCAGCAACCAGTGCAAACATTGAAAGGTCCTACCACCACTTTGAATGCCCCTCTCCACGACCCATCTGTGACAGATGCTCGCCAAGTAAATGCGCACAAGTGAGATAATACTTAAACAGACGAGAAGATGCGAGGGTGGGCGTGAGACGCTCTTCTTCAACGAAGCTGCACTGAAACAAAGCAAAAACAACAAAATGCAAACCGACCCTAGAACGGCAATGGAAATGACCCCCCAGCAGGCCACAGAAATGCAGCAGGAGCGCCCCAGCCTCTCTCTTAAACTGGGAGCTGGGGTGTGTGTTCTCTGGGACATTTCTCTCCATTGGTTCAAGCTAAACCAGCTGAGAAAAGTGCAACACAGAAAAGAAGCTTGAAGCGCACAGACAATTGGATCAGCCATTTTGTGAATGCCTGGGCTACTCTGTAAACTGGTCTAGGCTTATGGAATGCTGGCTGGCAGAGCTCCTTTAGTCTACCCTGCCCTGTGTATAGTCGTTTGTACACATGCAACACAAAGAAGAGGCTTGCAGGTCCCTGGAAATTGAGCAAGATGGAATCTATGTCCGCAGGAGCAGCCATTTTGTGAATGCCTGGGCTACTCTTTAAACTGGGTCTAGGCTTATGGAATGCTGGCTGGCAGAGCTCCTTTAGTCTACCCTGCCCTGTGTATAGTAATTTGTACACATGCAACACAAAGAAGAAGCTTGCAGGTCCCTGGAAATTGAGCAAGATGGAATCTATGTCCGCAGGAGCAGCAATTTTGTGAATGCCTGGGCTACTCTGTAAACTGGGCCTAGGGCTCTAGAATGCCACTGTAGATGCTTGTGGCACTGACATCATAGGATCGTGCACTTGCACTGTTTTCAAGCTAATGCCATGTTCTGGCTGGTCCATTATGACTGGTCCATTATGCCAGTGCTTGGGAAATACATTGATTTCTAGCTACTTCCATCATGTAGTAACAGCAACGTGGGTGTTGTATAGGGCCTGCCAGTGTTGCTTATAAGTACTCATCTCAGATTAAATGGCCTATTTGTATTTTTAAATGAGTTCCTGTTGTAATTAAAACAAGACATGTGTGCGCTTGAATCTGTTCCTTGCACTTAAGTACTGTTAAAACAAGTACTAATAAAGACTATCCTTTAGGCTTTTGCATAAGTAATTGACAAACATTTGTGAGGCACTGTCGTCATATGATTGGGTACTTGTACGGTTTTGCAGCTGTTGCCATGTTCTGGCTGCTCCATTATGGCAGTGCGTGGGCAATGTTTATTCATTGATTTCTATTAATGGATACATGCTCCCCCCTGGCCCAGAGGATAGCCACCTTCACCTCCAACTTCCAGTGTTACGCGGATGACATGCAGCTCTCATTCAAGCTACCCTGTGCCTCTGCCTCTTCCTCACTCATATCTGACTGTCTGTCCGCAATTCAGTCGCGGTGTGCCGCAAAAAACCTCTGCCTCAATGCTGGTAAGACAGTTATTATCCTCATCAGGAACTCTGCTCCCGCCTTCGCTCTTTGTCTCAGGCCGGCCTCCCTTGGCCCTGCACCTCCACCTACCAAAGAGGCAAAAAGCCAGGGGTCATCTTCGACTCCACTCTCTCCTTCTCGTCACACATCACGGACATCTCTAGAAAGTCCCACTACCAGCTGCACCTCCTCAGAGGTATTTACCTTTTCTCACCTTCCTCCAGAGGCTCACTTCCTCGAGAGCCCTGGTCCTCTCTACGCTAGACTACTGCAACAGCCTCTTTCTCAACCTGCCCTCTTCTATCCTCCCTCCTTTTCAACTCATGTTATTTTATGTTATGTTAAAGGTACTTATATAGCGCACCGTCATCAATGGAATTGGTCCCCAGGCGCTCTGGCGGATCTGCAAACAGGAAGGAGGGTGGGTAGGGTTAGTCAGGAGGAGGGGAGTAGGGGAGTGGGAGAGGTTGTGTGCTGTTGACAGCCTCAGCTGGGTATACACTGGGTGCTGGGCTTTGGTGCAAGTATCGGATCGGGCGAGGCCTTGTGTAATGTAGGTGCTGCCTATGTGTTGATGTATCATCCAGTACAGAACCATGAGACTAATCCTTGGCCTCAAGTCCAGGAACTACATCTCTCTAACGCTGAAGTCCCTTCACTGGCACTGCGTGGCTGCAAGGATTAAGATTAATTGTCCACAAACTTTCTGAGGCCTGGGCCCACTCTATCTGCAGCACTCCCTCCCCAAATACTCACCTTCCCGAGCCCTCCACTCATCTTCCTCCAGCTCTCTGCGGGTGAGCTGCTTCTCCAAGCAGAGACTTGGGGAGAGATCTTTATTCACTGTAGGTGCCTCCCTCTGGAACAGCCTCCCTGCCTCTCTCCGTCTTGAGCAGGATCGTCTTAAGTTCTGGAAACTCCTCAAGACTTTCCTCTTCGCCTCCTCCTTCTCTCTCCCTCTCCCCTGCTAACACCTCTTCCTGTTCTCTCTTTCTCTCTCTCTCTCTCTCTCTCTCTCTCTCTCTCTCTCTCCTCTACTTCTGCCAGTTTCGCTGACTAGCTGCCTGGTGCACCTTCAGAGCCTCATAGGTCCCAAGCTTACCTCGCCAGTCTCCTGCACTTTCCCCTGGGCCTTGCCCTTGCCCTTGCCTCAGCACTACTGCACTTCGGTTAAGACCCATGAGAGTGGTATCTCTCTGCACTTAACACATGTTCTGACGGGACTGGGTGCACTTGGTCCCTAATTCTCCCACCTCACCCTCGCACTTCCTGTTCTGTTCACCTGCATGATCTGAATATACCTGGCCTAGTAAGATCATTTGACTTGCCTTCCCTATATCTTCCCGTACCTTGCATGGTTGCGCTTTGAAACACGTGTGTAAAAGTGCATAATAAATCAATCAATCAATCAATGTTGTACCATCAAAGTTGTGTGGGGCCTTCCAGTGTTATATTTGAGGTGTCTTCTCAGAATTAATGTTTGGGGGGCTTTTCCTTCTACTATGAACAGCAGAAATGTAGACCCTGAAAAGTGTTAAACCTGCATTCCTTCTCGGGAGGTCCTAGTAAATATTTGTGCACAACGGTTTTGCACGGATATGTAGCACAACTGTACATTTTTCGGACAGAGGCAGGGAGAGGGATGAGGGAATTCCTTGGGTTTGCAGTGTTAGTGCAGGGGAGAGGCGCTGTGCAGTCTGAAGTGAGCTATATCGACTCAGTGCTAAGAAGGAGCCCGTGGTTTGCACCCCTCTAGGAACGCGACACAAGTTGTGCATTTGCCTGTTTGAGTGGGAGGGAAAGGCCTGCAACAGCAGCTTCAGTTGATAAACTACCCTTGATTTTTTGTTTGCGGTTCTGCACTGTGTGGGTTAAAAGGGATACACAGTCCAACCCCAGCAGGCTGCCCTTTAACCATGCAGCTCCTTCAATGAAAGGGCTGCCTGCAGGCAGTTGGCACCTCTCATTAAGAAAAAAAAAGATAGTTGGGGGCACTGCTATCGTTCCTTTGGTGTGCTGCCTTTCCTTTTGTTTCCGGTGGGGCTCTGAGGTGCACCAAAGGTACGATACCAGTGTGCCCCAGCTCTCCTGATTGGCTCCAGCAATTGCCGCGCCGCCAGCCCCCATACGCGAGGGCTCTAGTTAGGGGGCGTCTGTCCTCTGTCTCCGGAGGATAGCTCAGGGGCAACACGCTCACCTTGGAAGCAAGACGACACAGAGAAACACAGGTTTGATCCCTGGGTCCGCGCTTCGAACCCTCTGGGCATTAAGTGCATTATAAATAAGCAATCATATCATAAATATGGGTGGGTGCAGTAGCCCACCCATGTTTCGGTCCCGCCCTCGCCCCCTAACTAGAGCGCCCTTTCCCGATTCTGCCTCCTAGCACTGGCCATCCCTCAAGCTAAGGGCAGTGTGCTCCATATAACTGAATGAATGGGGCAATGTTAGGGCCAGGCCAAAGCCGGACTCCAGCCTAGGCCACTGCGCTCCAAGACCAGAAACTAACCCGGGACATGTCTCCAACTGGTAGAGTGCACCCTTTTATACTTTGCCCGCATTGCTGCAGTGCAGAACACTCTTCATTTACTAAATATCTATTGTGTCAACTTTGCATGTTTTACTTTAAGATACGCCCACTTCCTGCGATGTAACTTCCTGTTGTAATTGTTAACTAGTCCACGCTCTTTCATTTTTAGAACTTCTTCCCTGCTGGTCAATAACAGCCCTCAGTCTTTGCTAATGGCCCTCGCTTCGCTGCTTCTGGCTGGAGGGCCGCTATTAGCTAGTACGGCCCACCGATGAGGGGCCTAATGCCAAGATGTTAGTATTTAGCACACAACAGGCTATCAGAAATCCAGCAGCTCCTGCAGGGGGCCCTTCCACCTCCACACTTCATCTGTGCTGGGTGGGTCCTCGGACACGTGGACCCCTCTTCTCTCCTGCAGAGGTGGAGTTGCTCCCAGAAGCTCAGAACGTGTCATGATGGCATGTAGCTGTATCCCACTTCTGAAAGGGAGGGGCAAGGATTAGCCCTTTCTCTGTGTTAGGCAGAATCCTGGGCAGTGCCCTTAGGGACCACTACACGATTAAGACTACAGGTGGTAGTACAATTTCACCTTTGGTACAAGCCGGTACTACACTTTTAAAGTGGTAGCAATAGCGGAGCAGCCAGAATTATCGCAAGAGCAAATGAGCAGTAGCAGAGATTACACAAAGGACCACAATTACTGTAACTCAAGCAAACACTGACTCAAGGTATCTGGTTAAAAAGTAAAACTACATTTATTTGTTCACAAAACACTTCACTTCTATTAAATTAAAACCACACTTCAAATACACTACACACAACCAATTCCCCTTGTGCAGAACAATTCAAGGTAAGTACCTTTGGATTTGACAGACCGGTGTTGTGAAACAAAGACATTACCCGGGGTTATCACGCGATCACTTTTTGACAGTAATGACAGTTCGATCATACGAAAGAGAAGCGTACCCGCGAACAGAAATCTTACCGTGATCAAACACACTTAGCACATGAATTAACACAAGAGAGTTGGGGATACAAATCATAGGCACTAGTTTTGTCAAGGAAGATAGAATCAAGAGACTTTCTAAAACATAGATAAAAGTCAATAGGCCTGCACAAGTGTCAATGGGACAGGGGTCTTGTTGTCGAGGATCAAAAGGTTAAAACAGTTCACGATTCGTGCTTTGCCAGGAGTACTTAGATATTAGAAAAAGGGTTCACCCTAGTTCCTCGAAGTCAGACACAGTGCCTTATTCGTATGAAGACGAGCTGGTGCCACGGCAGTTGTTCGAGTTAGTTCCTGCAACCACACGGTTCCTGAAGCTTCAGTCGTGGGGACAAGAAGGAGGGCGTCTGGAGCGATCTTCACTACCCAGGGATGAAGCCAGCAGCAGCAAAAGCAACAGTGAATAAAAGGTGTGCTCCTTTAAAACAGGAGAGGCTCTTCAGACGGCTATCCGGACCACTACAGCTGTGTGCAGCGATTTCGACCAAGAAGAGGATCCTCTGGCTGTGGAAGGTGAGCTGGTTGATCCCACCAGGCTCAAGGGAAGAAGACTCCGGACTGGATCTTCTCTGGTCGTCGAAGGGTAGATAGCTCAGGACTGCAGCAGGGCTTCACCGGGACTCGGGAGTTGCAGCAGCCGTCTTCTTCTCCGCTTCTATTCGGTTCTTTGCAGTTCCAGTGGCGGCTCTGACTTCCAGCTCAAGAATCCTGCCCTTTATACCAGAATCCCCCATTCATACAGCCTGGCTGTCAATCACTCATCAGTGAGGTTGTCCGGCCCAAACAACCACCTCAGCCAATCAAGACAAAGTGCAACTTGGGTCTCTAAGGATACCCTGTGCAGGGGGTGACTACACCCCTCCGTCACATTCAGCCCACCTAGACACTCAGACACCAAAGGAGGGCTTCTGGACAGAAGCCCGCCAAAGGTCGGTGAACAAAGGAGGCAAACCTGGTTTGCCACGCAAAGTAAAACACAAGAAGGACTTCAAAAAGAAATGGCTAAAAAACCCAGCCGGAGCTGAAAAAAAAGTATTTGGTCAAGCGGGTTTAAGTTTGAGGCTAATATAATAGCCTAAAACAGTACCACGTTTATATAGTATAATCGCGACAGAAAAGTTAGGGTAGATACCACTGCCACCAGCCAAGTCTTAGTGTTAAGGGAGCAAAATAAAGCTCAGAGAGGTACAGACAAAAAGGGATTGGAACCAACCCTTTCCAATACTCCATGCAAGATGGGGTGTATTGGGTCTGTAGTTTTAAATGACTACATAAAGTAAATGGCAACTTTACCTGTTTGTGGGGGACAGTAGTCAGCCCCAGAAAAATGGAGTCAGAGGGAAGTCTCAAAGACAACCCTGTGTCACTGCACGGAAGGTGCTGTGTAACGCACACAAAAGTGGGGCTCATGGAGTGGTGTAGCTCCAAAGCCCAAGATCACACAAACAGTAGAAATACACATGGCAAAACACATGTAAGAGTGGAAAAAGGGCTCACACTCTTAACTGGTCGAAAAAATAAACCCCAGAAATCCAGCAAAGCTGCTGAGGGACTCACTAGGTGAGGGAAATGAGCCATCAATGAGAATTCTCCCTAACACTCTGACGCACAGAATCACCACCTTCTTCATGGTGGAGAGGCTAGTGGACCTTAAACAGCAACAGAACAGTGGTCAGGCCCGGGAAGCTCCCTGTGGGGCCCAGAAGAAGCATCTGCTGAGAAGGTACCAGTTGGCACTTGACTGGTGACTTCTTGCCATTACATCAACACACACCTACACACACCAACACACACCAACCCACCCCCAGGTCTGCCCTGGATCTGTAATGCTCTCTTTTAAGGAATGGACATGCACTTTGTGCTGACACTGCTTAGATGCCCTCAAGACTCCATCTTCCAGAGAGCAGTAGAAATGGTTTAGGATCTGGGGGCTTCTGTCTCAGGTCAAACCCTTCCAGGGGGCAATCAGCAGGCTTTGGGGTACAGCAGAGGACTAAAGCAAGGCAAACACATTCTGAAAATGTATTCAGAAAAATGGCAACTCTGGTGCCAAAGACGAGCCTCATTAGCGACTATCGGCTCTATCGGCTCCATATGGGGGAGGCGGATAAACACATGAGATGACTCGCTCTTTTCCAAAGTGTTTTGCTCAAACAGAAAGATGATCGAGAGTAGAAGCAGCTTCATCACCACTCGAATTAGAAAATAAAGGTATCTACACACATCCAGACAAGCGGTTCCGAATGGAGTTTGACAGCGCGTCGGTCGGAGCTACCCTCAGGATGTGGCGGCTCGTGATGGTGCGTGAACCCACTTCATAGAGGTCGCCTGTGAGATATATCCAATGTAAGTGTCATAGATGTCTCCTTTGAGACATATCCAGGGAAAGTGTCATAGAGGTCCCCTGTGAGATATATCCAAGATAAGTGTCATAGAGGTCCCCTGTGAGATATATCCAAGATAAGTGTCATAGAGGTCTCCTGTGAGATATATCCAATGTAAGTGTTTTAGAGGTATCCTGTGAGATATATCCAAGATAAGTGTCATAGATGTCTCCTGTGAGACATATCCAGGGAAAGTGTCATAGAGGTCCCCTGTGAGATATATCCAAGATATGTGTCATAGAGGTCTCCTGTGAGATATATCCAGGGTAAGTGTTATAGATGTCTCCTGTGAGAAATATCCAGGATAAGTGTCATAGATGTCTCCTGTGAGGTATATCCAAGATAAGTTACATAGAGGTCTCCTGTGAGATATATCCAACGTAAGTGTCATAGAGGTCTCCTGTGATATAAATAGGGTAAGTGTCATAGATGTCTCCTGTGAGACATATCCAGGGAAAGTGTCATAGAGGTCCCCTGTGAGATATATCCAAGATAAGTGTCATAGAGGTCTCCTGTGAGATATATCCAGGGAAAGTGTCATAGAGGTCCCCTGTGAGATATATCCAAGGTAAGTGTCTTAGAGGTATCCTGTGAGATATATCCAATGTAAGTGTCTTAGAGGTATCCTGTGAGATATATCCAAGATAAGTGTCATAGATGTCTCCTGTGAGACATATCCAGGGAAAGTGTCATAGAGGTCCCCTGTGAGATATATCCAAGATAAGTGTCATAGAGGTCTCCTGTGAGATATATCCAGGGTAAGTGTTATAGATGTCTCCTGTGAGATATATCCAATGTAAGTGTCTTAGAGGTATCCTGTGAGATATATCCAGTGTAAGTGTCTTAGAGGTATCCTGTGAGATATATCCAAGATAAGTGTCATAGATGTCTCCTGTGAGACATATCCAGGGAAAGTGTCATAGAGGTCCCCTGTGAGATATATCCAAGATAAGTGTCATAGAGGTCTCCTGTGAGATAGATCCAGGGTAAGTGTTATAGATGTCTCCTGTGAGATATATCCAGGGTAAGTGTCATAGAGTCTCCTGTGAGATATATCTAGTTTAAGTGTCATCGAGGTCTCCTTTGAGATATATCCAATGTAAGTGTCATAGAGGTTTCCTTTAAGATATATCCAGGGTAAGTGTCATAGACGTTTCCTATGAGATAGATACAGAGTAAGTGTCATAGACGTTTCCTGTGAGATATATCCAGGGTAAGTGTCATAGAGTCTCCTGTGAGATATATCTAGTTTAAGTGTCATCGAGGTCTCCTTTGAGATATATCCAATGTAAGTGTCATAGAGGTTTCCTTTAAGATATATTCAAAGTAATTGTCATAGAGGTATCCATTGAGATGTATCCAGGCTAAGTGTCATCAAGGTGTAATGATTTTGCACTAACCTGTCTCGTGCAGCAATTTACGAGGCAATTGGGGAGTCCCCTGAGGACCCTAACACCTCCCTCCTCCCTAAAAGGGAACCGAAGGGGTGTGCAAGGGATCCCAGGGAAACCCTCCTGGGGGAAAAAACCCTGCTGGAACGGATGAGAAGCTGGATCGGTCGCGTCTCCGCTGGCTGCAGCTCCTCACGAATTGCGGGATTAACCGGGTCTGGTCACTGTACCTCGGTGAAGTCCTGATTGAAAATAAGTGAACGAGAGTTGAGAGAAGGAACTAGGTACAAGAGGAATCAATATCTTGATAGGGTAAGTACCTATGTTGTCTGGAAGAGGGGACTATCTGTGGGCGGCGGAACGGGAAGGCTAGGCAGAATGGTAAGGCTGTAGGGAAGAGTAGAAAAGAAAGGTAAGTATAGGTATGAGGTATAGAATAGTAACCCCCTAGTTGCGAACTCACGTAGCGTCTGTAGAGAGTAGCGACGCTCTGGGCTTTGGCTCTGCTGGACCATATCCGGAATCCATGAGAGAACGAGATGACGTCAGAGGACATCTGACTTGCGAACGTGAAAACACTGCACCGTAACCCAGAGGATGAGAGGCCATCTTGGAAGAGGGAAAAGCGGCGAGTGCCCGCAATCTCCAGCGTTGCCACAGGGAACGCCGGTGCCAGCAAGCCGTGACAGTATGCCTCCTTCCGAGGGTAACACCTCCTGGTTTGCCCGGATGATACCTGTGAAAACGGCGAACCAGTAAGGGGGCGTGGACTGATGAAGCTGGTTCCCACGTACGGTCGGCCACCGAGTAACCCTTCCAGTGGATCAAATATTGCAGTCGACCGCGATGATAACGGGAGTCACAAATGCCCGAGACTTCGAACTCCGGACCTTCCGTAGTAGCTACTGGAGGCGGGTAGGACCTTATAGATCGGCCAAAATGATCCGATCTGTGAAGTTTGAGTTGCGAAACATGAAAAACTGGGTAAATCCTGGACCAAGAAGATGGGAGCTGTAACTCGAAAGCCAAAGGACCTTTTGCTCTTAATACTGTAAAAGGTCCAAAATATTTCGGAGACAATTTAGAGGGAACCAGATGTCTGGGCAGAAACTTTGCTGAGAGCCAGACCAAATCCCCCGGAACAATCACTGGAGCCGATGCACGATGCAAGTCAGCATAACGTTTAGAATTCTCTTGAGCTTCTAGTAATGCGGTTCTGGCCAAAAGATGTCCCTGTTGAATGTCGCCCATTAGGGCGTCCACATCTGGAAAGGCCGAAGCTCTGAGAAGAGACGATGAATAGCAAGAAGGATCGTACCCATAGGTACAATGAAAGGGACTGGTTTTGATAGACGCATGAGGAGCATTATTGTAGGCAAACTCTGCCAAGGGTAACAAATCCTTCCAATTGTCCTGTGCCGCTGATACAAAACAGTGCGGATACGTCTCCAGAGTCTGATTTAAACGTTCAGTCTGCCCATTAGTTTGAGGATGGTATCCCGAACTCAAGGCTCTCTTTATGCCTAAAGCAGAGCAGACTTGTTGCCAATATCGTGAAATATATTGGGAACCTCGATCTGACACTATGCTGTCAGGAAGACCATGCCGGGAAAAGATGGAGTCTATGAACTGTCTTGCCATCTGTGGGGCTGTCGGTACTGAGGGTAGGGCTTGGAAATGAGCCAATTTGGTGAAATAATCCACTGTTACCATAATGGTTGTATGATCTTTAGACACAGGTAAGTCAACTATAAAATCTGTGGAAATCAATTGCCAAGGACGAGTAGGTATTTGGACTAGAGCCAGCTTTCCCAATGGTTTACTGCGAGGAACCTTGACTTGCAAACAGACTACACAGGAAGAGACGTAATCAGTCACGTCCCTTCTTAAGGTTTCCCACCAAAAATGTCTCAGTATGAGTTCTTGGGTACTGGCTATTCCACGATGTCCAGCCACCATAGAATCGTGGCACATGTGCATGACTTCCGTTCGGAGCTGGAGTGAGGGAATGTACACCTGATGACCCCGGTAGAAACATCCGTCTTCGAGACTTAGTCCCCATTTGTCTGCCTGACCTCTAATGGAGTCCATTAAGACTAGAGTTTGGGCTGCTACAGAGTGGAGAAAGTCCTGAACCATAGATATGAACGTAGCATGAGGAAACAATCTCTCGGTCTGAAAACCAGATTTGCAATCAGGATCTCTACGAGATAGAGCATCAGCTTGAAGATTGATTTTACCAGGAATGATAGTGAAAGTGATATTGTAGGGAGAGAAAAAATGGGCCCATCTTGCTTGCCGGCTGTTACGTGTCTCCGCGTACTGTAAACTCTTGAGATTCTGATGGTCGGTGCGGACCTCAATGGGATGTTGGGAACCCAACAGGAGATGTCTCCATTCCTGAAAGGCCCGTTTTATAGCCAGCAACTCTTTCTCTAACACCGTGTAATTGATCTCAGAGGGAGAAAAAGTCTTGGACAGAAAAGCCACAGGATGTTCTGGTCCTTGAGTAAAAGCTTGTTTAAGCACCGCACCCAAGGCAAAATGGGAGGCATCAGTTTCTACTATAAACGGTAAGTTTTGATCTGGGATTCGTAAGAGAGGAGCAGAAGTAAAGAGTGTCTTTAAAGTATCAAAGGCTGACTGGGCGTCCTCTGTCCAACAAAAGGGCTTTCCTTTCTTGAGTAGTCTTGTAAGGGGCAGAACGATTGATGAGAATCCAGCTATAAATTTCCTATAGAAATTCGAAAACCCCAGAAATCTCTGTAGTTCCTTGACAGAACTAGGAGAGGACCATTCCAGAATAGCGGTCACCTTACGAGGATCCATGGATATTCCAGTAGGGGACAAAACGAACCCCAGGTAAGTGACTGTAGTCTGATGGAATATACACTTTTCAGGCTTGCAATAGAGGTGGTTACTCCGTAATCGGTGTAATACCTGACATACGTGTCGGTGATGTTCTTTTGGGTTCCTGGAAAATACCAATATGTCGTCAAGGTACACCACTACCGTATGAAGAAGGAGGTCTGAGAATATATGATCAATGAACCTTTGAAACACTGCCGGGGCATTCGCGAGTCCGAAGGGCATTACTCGGTATTCGAAATGTCCAAAAGGGGTACGAAATGCGGTCTTCCACTCATCCCCTTCCTTAACTCTAATGAGGTGATATGCCCCTCTGAGGTCCAACTTTGTGTAAATAGTTGCCCCTTTTACTGCTTCTAGGATGTCCGGTATCAATGGCATTGGGTATCGGTCGGGAATCGTGATCTTGTTAAGTCCCCTATAATCAATGCAGGGACGTAATTCATCCGTGTCCTTCTTAGCTATGAAGAATAACGATGCGCCTGCAGGGGAAGTCGATTCCGTAATCAAACCGTTTCTGAGGTGGGTATCCAAATACTGCCGTAGGACTAATTTTTCCTTCTCGGAAAGGATGTACATCTTTCCAAAGGGGAGTGGTTGAGAGGAGTCTAGCCGGATGCAACAATCATCTCTCCGATGAGGCGGAAGTTCAGAAAATTGGGAAGAGGAGAAAATGTCCTGAAACTCTTCGTACTCAGGAGGAACAAGAGTAAGCAAGTCTACAATCCTTTGAGAGGCCACAGGGTTCGATGAAGGAGCACAAAATCCCACTGACCCTTCAGTAAGACAGTGTCGGGTACAATATTCTGATCCCAAAAAAATGGAACCGGCTGCCCAATTTATGTATGGGTTATGTAGTTTTAACCAGGGCAAGCCCAGAATGACAGGGTAGTGAGCTGCTTTTATTATATCAAATACGGCTTCCTCCCTATGTGAACCAAGGAGCATCGTCAAAGTGTGAGTCTGTTCTCGGATAGGTCCCGATATTAGTGGGGTTCCGTCTACGCCCTCAACTGGTATCGCGATAGCTTTGGGAGTACGGGGAATATTCAGTTTCCTTGCCCAAAAATCGTCCATGAACAAACCAGCTGCTCCACAGTCGACCAAGGCTGGGACAGAAACAATGTTTTCATCTGGCAAAGAAAAAGTTACGCGCAAGACTACCATGTCCAGCGAAGGAGACAACTTTGTAGGAGATTGGGAACCGGTATCAGTTACCCCGACCGTAGGTCCCCTTACGGTTGAGGTCTGGCGTTTCCCGAACGAAATGGTTTTCTGAGAGGAGCGACTGGGCACTCGTGCACGATATGGTCAGAAGAACCACAATACATACAGAGTCCTCGGGATCTTCTACGGGCGCGTTCCTCTTGAGTCAGAGGACCCCGTGTGGTGCCTAACTGCATAGGTTCGTCTGCAGTTGCTGTTTTGGAGAAGGATACTAATTCAGGCGCAGAGCGATGACTTCTCCCTTTCCTCTTCTCTGCGTGCCTTTCTTGCAGTCGATAGTCCAGCTGCATAGTCAATGAGACAAGTTCGGCTAAGGTGTTTGGTCTCGGAACTCGAGCCAATTCATCCTTCAACTCCTCGTTAACCCCTCTCCTAAATAATGTAATAAGTGCATCATCGGCCCAGGATGTGCCTAAGGCCATTTGTTTAAAGCGGTTAACATATTCTAAGACTCCTAAAGATCCTTGCTTGAAATCTAGGAGTTTCTCTTGAGAGGAGACATTGTATTCTCTCCGTGAAAACATAGCTTTTAGACTTGCCGTAAAAGCAGGCACCGAATCCAATATGGCATTATTGGAAGTGACAATAGGGGTGGCCCATGCCAGTGCGGGGCCCGTGAGATGAGTAATCATATATCCCACTCTATCTCTGTCTGAGGGAAAGAATGATGTCTTAAAAGCAAATTGCACCGTACAAGCATCCAAAAATTCCCTTAAAGAATGCGGGTTTCCGTCATATTTCCCGCCTGGCAGAGGACCAGGAGGAATTTCTGAACTAGTGGGGGCTTTATTTAGCATTTGCTGTTTAAGGATTGCATTTTCATGCTTTAAGGCTTGTACCTCGTGGGACAATCCTTGTACTGCGGTCGTCAACTGCTGCACTTGATCTAAGGCTGCTTGCAAAGTTGTCATGATGTGAATCTAAGTATTCCTCTTCAATATTATTATTTTTTCTTTTTGGCGTCGCTAGCTGTAATGATTTTGCACTAACCTGTCTCGTGCAGCAATTTACGAGGCAATTGGGGAGTCCCCTGAGGACCCTAACACCTCCCTCCTCCCTAAAAGGGAACCGAAGGGGTGTGCAAGGGATCCCAGGGAAACCCTCCTGGGGGAAAAAACCCTGCTGGAACGGATGAGAAGCTGGATCGGTCGCGTCTCCGCTGGCTGCAGCTCCTCACGAATTGCGGGATTAACCGGGTCTGGTCACTGTACCTCGGTGAAGTCCTGATTGAAAATAAGTGAACGAGAGTTGAGAGAAGGAACTAGGTACAAGAGGAATCAATATCTTGATAGGGTAAGTACCTATGTTGTCTGGAAGAGGGGACTATCTGTGGGCGGCGGAACGGGAAGGCTAGGCAGAATGGTAAGGCTGTAGGGAAGAGTAGAAAAGAAAGGTAAGTATAGGTATGAGCTATAGAATAGTAACCCCCTAGTTGCGAACTCACGTAGCGTCTGTAGAGAGTAGCGACGCTCTGGGCTTCGGCTCTGCTGGACCATATCCGGAATCCATGAGAGAACGAGATGACGTCAGAGGACATCTGACTTGCGAACGTGAAAACACTGCACCGTAACCCAGAGGATGAGAGGCCATCTTGGAAGAGGGAAAAGCGGCGAGTGCCCGCAATCTCCAGCGTTGCCACAGGGAACGCCGGTGCCAGCTAGCCGTGACACAAGGTCTCCTTTGAGATATATCCAAAGTAAGTGTCATAGAGGTTTCCTGTGAGATATATTCAAGGTAATTGTCATACAGTTCTCCTGTGAGATATATCCAGGGTAAGTGTTATAGAGGTCTCCTGTGAGCTATAGCCAGGGTAAGTGTCATAGAGGTCTCCTGTGAGATATATTCAAGGTACGTGTCATAGAGGTTTCCTGTGAGATATATCCGAGGTAAGTGTCATAGACGTCTCCTGTGTGATACATCGGAGGTTCTGTGGAAACCTGTGCTGCTGCTTCCAGCCCTCAAGGGAGGGCACCTCTACCTGGTGCACACTGGAGGAAGGACGTACACAGAGCTCATGTGTAATGAGACACCAATAGTGCAAACAGGACCACTAGTGCCTGCACCTATAGGGGCCACAGTTCCCTTTGTGCAATTATTGTTGTTTGCACTGTGAAGTACCAAAAATGCACATCGAATGGAGCCAGTCACCAGCATTTACTCCTGCTTCTTTTTCCATGGCGATCCTCACATTATGAAGGGCCCCTATCGCTTAGGTCAAGGACCCATTATCTGAGTCATTTGGGGGGATTTACATGCAACATCCAGTTATGCTGCTGACCTCTTCCAGTGCATGATGCATCGTATGTTGCACAGTTATGCTGCTGACCTCTTGCAGTGCATGATGCATCTTATGTTGCACAGTTATGCTGCTGACCTCTTGCAGTGCATGATGCATCGTATGTTGCACAGTTATGCTGCTGACCTCTTGCAGTGCATGATGCATCGTATGTTGCACTGTTATGCTGCTGATGACCTCTTGCAGTGCATGATGCATCGTATGTTGCACTGTTATGCTGCTGACCTCTTGCAGTGTTTGATGCATCGTATGTTGCACTGTTATGCTGCTGATGACCTCTTGCAGTGCATGATGCATCGTATGTTGCACTGTTATGCTGCTGACCTCTTGCAGTGTTTGATGCATCGTATGTTGCACTGTTATGCTGCTGACCTCTTGCAGTGTATGATGCATCGTATGTTGCACAGTTATGCTGCTGACCTCTTGCAGTGTATGATGCATCGTATGTTGCACTGTTATGCTGCTGACCTCTTGCAGTGCATGATGCATCGTATGTTGCACTGTTATGCTGCTGATGACCTCTTGCAGTGCATGATGCATCGTATGTTGCACTGTTATGCTGCTGACCTCTTGCAGTGTTTGATGCATCGTATGTTGCACTGTTATGCTGCTGATGACCTCTTGCAGTGCATGATGCATCGTATGTTGCACTGTTATGCTGCTGACCTCTTGCAGTGCATGATGCATCATATGTTGCACTGTTATGCTGCTGATGTCCTCTTGCAGTGCATGATGCATCGTATGTTGCACTGTTATGCTGCTGACCTCTTGCAGTGTACGATGCATCGTATGTTGCACTGTTATGCTGCTGACCTCTTGCAGTGTTTGATGCATCGTATGTTGCACTGTTATGCTGCTGACCTCTTGCAGTGCATGATGCATCGTATGTTGCACTGTTATGCTGCTGATGACCTCTTGCAGTGCATGATGCATCGTATGTTGCACTGTTATGCTGCTGATGACCTCTTGCAGTGCATGATGCATCGTATGTTGCACTGTTATGCTGCTGACCTCTTGCAGTGTTTGATGCATCGTATGTTGCACTGTTATGCTGCTGACCTCTTGCAGTGCATGATGCATCGTATGTTGCACTGTTATGCTGCTGCTGACCTCTTGCAGTGTTTGATGCATCGTATGTTGCACTGTTCTATTCTATTTGATTTTTGCAAAGCGCTAGCTGGCCCGTGAGCCTCAAAGCGCTGGCAGACAAAGCAGAACAGATAAACAGTCAGCATATAATATTGAAGGGCATTCAATAGACCTAGGGACTCTTCATATGGTCTCTGTGCTCTCTGCTTTCTCTTCTCCTCCCATTAATGGTGGCACCCAGTGGGAGGCCCTCCTGGCCTCCTTCCACTCCTCTAAGATCATCATTAATGTTTATGTGAATGGCAACGTCTTGGTCCAAGGCCCTCAGGCCAACCTTCTCCTTTTCGATAGACACTTCATTGCATCTCATCAATTTCCTTTCTTCTCCTGCTGTCCCCTTTCCCACCTCCACGGCTTCCTCGCCTGCTCCCTCCTCCTTGGCTACCTTGCCCTCTCCTCCTTCCTTTTCTGCCCCAACTCTGGCTTTTTCTACACCTCTGCAGGGCATACCTCTGATTTGCACCTCTCCCCGGAAGTCTTTCAAGGATGGCAACCTTCTGCATCACGCCACTCTCAACACTCGCTCAGCTGTCAAACACTCCTCTGACATCTGCCGCCTTCTAGTGGAACTTGACCTCAATGTCCTCGGTCTCACGAGATATGGTTCACGGCCAGCTCTGTCACGAGCTTTGACACTCTCCTCCCTGATGGCTACAAGATCCTCTCCACGCCCAGGCCCAACTGTTCCAGAGGGGGGTGCAGCCCTAATCTTCCCGAAGTGGATTCCTGCCTCTGTCATTCCTACGCAGGCCGACTCCTCTTTCAAATGCCTAATTTCCAGGCTCTCTCTCTCCTAGCCATTCCCTTACTGTGGCTGCTATCTATCGGCCACCTGTTCAGATCTCCTTCTTCTCCGAGTGGGCGGCCCTCTCCTCTTCACTCGTGGTCTCGGCTACTCAACTCCTCCTTCTTGGAGACTTGAACATCCACTTGGATGCTTCCTGTCCTTCCTCTGGACTCTTTCGCAACCTTTGCGACTCTTTCTCATTCACTATTCTCCCCTCTGGCCCGACTCACTCTGCAGGGCACACTCTGGATGTTCTGATCTCCTCAGACCTTCCCCTTTCTATCCCTTTCACCAATCCTTTCTCCTGGAGAGATTACTTTCCCCTTTCCTCCCATCGCACACTCTCTACCCCCCAGGCCAAGCCAACTCCAGTACTGCCACCCACTTTCTCGGTCATCCGACCCATGAAGTGCGTGTCAGTTGAGGTTTTTGCCACCACTTTCTCACCTCCTCCACCCACTTTGGCTGACTCACACCCTGAGACAGCCCTTTCCATGCTCCACTCTGCTATATCTGATACTCTCGATGTTCTTGCCCCTGTCATGAGGATCCGCCTGAAGCCCAAAGCCAAGTGCAACTCTTGGTACGACTCAGACCTCGTCATCCTTAAACACAAGTGCAGGGTGGCTCAGAGGAAATGGCGTGCTTCTGGTACATCCTCTGACAAACTGGCCTGCCGCCTGCTACTATGGCAATACCTGCTCTCTTTCCGCACCAAGAAGAGAGCCCACATTCAAGTCTGTGTCTCTGCAGCAGCCAACAACTCAGCTGAACTCTTTAGAATCTGCAAGGAACTGGCCAATCCTGCCGCAGTATCTACCTCTCCTGTCCCTTCCCAAGCCCTCTGCACGGCTCTGGCTACTCATTTCATCTCTAAAACTCAGGACAACCTGTCCTCTCTCTCCTGCTCTCCCCTTCCTCCGTCCGCACCTTGCGGTTCCTCTGGCCCTTCATTCGGCAACCTCTCCTCCCTCCTTCTCTGCCTTTCCCACGTTCTCGCCTGACAAGATTA
Source organism: Ambystoma mexicanum (assembly GCF_040938575.1). Taxonomy (NCBI): domain Eukaryota; kingdom Metazoa; phylum Chordata; class Amphibia; order Caudata; family Ambystomatidae; genus Ambystoma; species Ambystoma mexicanum. The sequence goes on from NC_090932.1 coordinate 1,683,492,879, forward strand.
CTGGATAAGTCCAATCTATGAAAGTCTTGTCAAAACAGGTTCACCCCTGCTCCTCCAAAACCATCAAGGACCACATTGACTGCCCTGGCCAACTTCTGCAACTGCTCCTTCGCCACTGGAGTCTTCCCTTCCTCCCTGAAGCACTCCCTTGTGCACCCTCTTCCTAAGAAACCCTGTGCCGACACGTCTTGCCTGGCCAACTATGGCCCAATCTTCAGCACTCCTTTCCTTGGCAAACTCCTGGAAAAGCCGGCCATCTCCCAGCTTAATCTTTACACTGAATCTGTTGGTTGCCTCCATGACCATCAGTCTGGCTTCATAGCTCTAACACATCTATCCGAAAAGCACATCAAGTAATGCCTAATGCTTAATTTTTAGCAGAGCATCTGTTATTGCTGTTTGTTAGTATTTTTCAGCAATGACCCAGTCCATAGTATCAAGTGTCATTGTATAGCTGGTATGATGTTTGACCAGATATCGTATTTCTAGAGAAAAGCGTCGACACGTGTTTCGGTCAAAGACCTTCTTCAGGACGTTGGGCAAGAGGACACTTCTCCGCCCTATTGTATGCTTGTATGGGCCAAAATCCCAAGAAGCAAATCCTAGGATCATGAGAGAGGACCAAAGGGATTAATCCTCCACTGGCCTCGGTATTTATATCGAGCAAATATCTGATGGCACAAGGAGCAACTCATGCAGAAACTGCACGGATATGTAGGCCGGACGTGCACTGATGTTTTACAAGCAGTAAATCCTCACTGGACCCATCAACCACTAGGTCCAATCAATCTGCAACCCCAAGCGGGAGAATCACAACTACGGTCGGCGTTCGGTTAACACGTAACTGCCGACTCAATCAAAAGCAGTGTCGGCAGTTATGTGTTAACCGAACGCCGACCGTAGTTGTGATTCTCCCGCTTGGGGTTGCAGATTGATTGGACCTAGTGGTTGATGGGTCCAGTGAGGATTTACTGCTTGTAAAACATCAGTGCACGTCCGGCCTACATATCCGTGCAGTTTCTGCATGAGTTGCTCCTTGTGCCATCAGATATTTGCTCGATATAAATACCGAGGCCAGTGGAGGATTAATCCCTTTGGTCCTCTCTCATGATCCTAGGATTTGCTTCTTGGGATTTTGGCCCATACAAGCATACAATAGGGCGGAGAAGTGTCCTCTTGCCCAACGTCCTGAAGAAGGTCTTTGACCGAAACACGTGTCGACGCTTTTCTCTAGAAATACGATATCTGGTCAAACATCATACCAGCTATACAATGACACTTGATACTATGGACTGGGTCATTGCTGAAAAATACTAACAAACAGCAATAACAGATGCTCTGCTAAAAATTAAGCATTAGGCATTACTTGATGTGCTTTTCGGATAGATGTGTTAGAATGGGGATTGTTTGAAGGTATGAATGAGATGATGAATTGTTGAATATTCAAGAGTTTTTATGTAATTAATCATATATTTTTGTAATTGAACAACGTAAATAAAAGGTGATATGTTCTAAATTTTGCCAGAGTTAACCCGTTTCACTGATCCAACCTATGGTTTTTTTGCTGCATAATACCTGAAGGATCAGGAATTATAGTGCAGGTCTACCCCTTTGTTTTTCTCTTGGCTTCATAGCTGCCAGAAGCACGGAAATTGCTCTCCTGAACATCCGTGAAGACCTACTCTCCAACCTTGACTCCAACACCCCCTGTGTCCTCATCTTACTTGCTCTAATAATAATAATAATTTGGCATTTATATAGCGCTGCAAACCCTCAGGTATCTGAGCACTGCTTATTATTACCCACGGTGTGTGGTGCTCATTTATCGACCTCGGAAGGATGAAAGGCTGAGTTTGGCCCCGCCGGGATTCGAACCTGCGTTAGCAGACTCTGCACCGATGTCAAAGCGAGCGCTCTAATCGCTGTGCCACTTGACCGGCTCTCTCTTCTGCCTTTGATACTGTCAACCATGCCATCCTGCTCAATCGTCTCAGTGAGAACCTTGGTATCACCAGTCAGGCACTGGCTTGGCTGACCTCTTTCCTCTGTGATAGACCCTCCCAGGTTCAACGTGGGTCCTTCCTCTCCTCTATCTCTATCTCTACCTGTGGTGTTCCCCAGGGGTCTAACCTCTCTCCCTGGCTGTTTAACCAATACCTGCCACGTCTTGCCCACTGCATTGCTGCGCTCTGCCCTAACTTCCAGTTTATTTTTATGTATTTGTTTGTAAGGTGCTGAAAGCCACATAGAGACGTTAACTTACACATACCAGTTGACTACGTAATGGACAGAACACGAGACACCTACGATGCCAAGACACAGAGAAGGACAAGTACTACTCAGGGATATGCCAGTGCTATCCGGATGACACTCAGCTCATTTTCAGGCTACCCTCAGCCACCTCTTCTCCCTCTCTCATCTCTGACTGTCTGTCCGCCATCCAGCATGGTGTGCTGCCAATGATCTCTGCCTTAATGCCAGTAACACTGAGATTCTCCTCATTGGAACACCCACACCCTCCTTTCCTGTCACTCTCTAGCCGGCCTCTCTTGGCCCTCTTCCAGCTCCCACCTGTGAGGCTAAAATCCTTGGAGTAATCTTCGACTCCACACTCTCCTTCTCTCCTCACATCTCTGATGTCCCTAAGAAGTCACACTACCAGCTACACCTCCTCAGAGGTATTCTTCATTTCCTCTCCTTCCCCCATAAGCTCACTGTCTCCAGGGATCTGGTATTCTCTAGGCTGGACTATTGCAACAGCCTCTTTCTGCCTGCTTCTGCTCTCCGCCCTCTGCAACATATCCAGAACAGGACTGCGAGACTTGTCCTTGGCCTCAAGCCCAGGGAGCGTATCTCTCCAGGACTGAAATCTCGACACTGGCTCCCAGTGGCTGTGAGGATTAAGTTCAAAACCCTCTGCATTGTCCACAAGGCCTTCTGGGGCCTGTGGCCTCAATACCTTCAACTCTCTCTTCCTAAATATCTTCCTTCTCGAGCTCTTCGCTCATCCGCCTACAACTCCCTCAGGGTGAGTCGCTTCACCAAACAATGAGTTGGTGGTAGATCTCTGGCTTTGGCTGGGGAATCCCTCTGGAACAGCCTCCTTGCCTCACTGAAATTTGAGGAGAACCATCTCTGGTTCCGGAAGCACCTCAGAACCTTTCTCTTTGCTTCTGCTTTTTCTCCACCTCTGCCTTGCTGAATCCCTGGCTGAAACTGCACTGGTTACCTGGCCACCCTCTGATCTTGGGCCCAGGTCCCCTCCATCGCCAGGCTCACGCCTGAACTGCCTTCCTGGCAACCCCCCACACTTGTGACTGTCTCTGTATCCCTACATTCCCACTACCAGCACTTGACACCAGATGTCTGCACTTACACTTGCACTTGCCACCAGCTGGCCGCACTTTACTTATTGTTATCATTCTTTTATCCCATGTACTGCACACCCCCTCTCGCTCACACTCTCCCCCTTGCCCCTTCTCATGCACTTGCGCGATCTGAATGACACCTGGCCTAGTAGGATCACTGTCTGTCTTCCCTCTGTTCCCCCTCCTTTGCATCGTCGCATCTTGAAACACTTGTTTATAGACACGTTATAAATGTCATATCATATATCAGTAGGATGATGTTGGATCCTTGGTTCCAGTGGGTAGGTCCAAAAAATGTATCTAAACACCTCCAACATCACACAGAGTGGTCTTGATGGATCTTCAAAATTGAGCATATGACGGCTGCTGCTGGCCTCTTGCACTGTATGCTGAATCATATATTGCACTGTCATGCTGCTACTGGCCTCTTGCACTGTATGCTGAATCACATATTGCACTGTCATGCTGCTGCTGGCCTCTTGCACTGTATGCTGAATCACATATTGCACTGTCATGCTGCTGCTGGCCTCTTGCACTGTATGCTGAATCACATAATGCACTGTCATGCTGCTGCTGGCCCCTTGCACTGTATGCTGAATCACATACTGAACTGTCATGCTGCTGCTGACCCCTTGCACTGTATGCGGAATCACATATTGCACTGTCATGCTGCTGCTGGCCTCATGCACTGTATGCTGAATCACATATTGCACTGTCATGCTGCTGCTGACCCCTTGCACTGTATGCTGAATCACATATTGCACTGTCATGCTGCTGCTGGCCTCTTGCACTGTATGCTGAATCACATATTGCACTGTCATGCTGCTGCTGGCCTCTTGCACTGTATGCTGAATCACATATTGCACTGTCATGCTGCTGCTGACCTCTTGCACTGTATGCTGAATCACATATTGCACTGTCATGCTGCTGCTGATCTCTTGCACTGTATGCTGAATCACATATTGCACTGTCATGCTGCTGCTGACCCCTTGCACTGATGCTGAATCACATATTGCACTGTCATGCTGCTGCTGGCCTCTTGCACTGTATGCTGAATCACATATTGCACTGTCATGCTGCTGCTGGCCCCTTGCACTGTATGCTGAATCACATATTGCACTGTCATGCTGCTGCTGGCCTCTTGCACTGTATGCTGAATCACATATTGCACTGTCATGCTGCTGCTGGCATCTTGCAATGTATGCTGAATCATATATTGCACTGTCATGCTGCTGCTGGCCTCTTGCACTGTATGCTGAATCACCTATTGCACTGTCATGCTGCTGCTGACCCCTTGCACTGTATGCTGAATCACATATTGCACTGTCATGCTGCTGCTGGCCTCTTGCACTGTATGCTGAATCATATATTGCACTGCCATGCTGCTGCTGGCATTTTGTACTGTATGGTGAATCATATATTGCACTGTCATGCTGCTGCTGGCCTCTTGCACTGTATGCTGAATCATATATTGCACTGCCATGCTGCTGCTGGCATTTTGTACTGTATGGTGAATCATATATTGCACTGTCATGCTGCTGCTGGCCTCTTGCACTGTATGCGGAATCATATATTGCACTGTCATGCTGCTGCTGGCCTCTTGCACTGTATGCTGAATCATATATTGCACTGTCATGCTGCTGCTGGCCTCTTGCACTGTATGCTGAATCATATATTGCACTGTCATGCTGCTGCTGACCTCTTGCACTGTATGCTGAATCATATATTGCACTGTCATGCTGCTGCTGGCCTCTTGCATTGTATGCTGAATCTCATATTGCACTGTCATGCTGCTGCTGGCCTCTTGCACTGTATGCTGAATCACATATTGCACTGTCATGCTGCTGCTGACCCCTTGCACTGTATGCTGAATCACATATTGCACTGTCATGCTGCTGCTGACCCCTTGCACTGTATGCTGAATCACATACTGCACTGTCATGCTGCTGCTGGCCTCTTGCACTGTATGATGAATCACATACTGCACTGCCATGCTGCTGCTGGCCTCTTGCACTGTATGCAGCATCACGTATTGCACTGTCATTCTGCTGCTGGCATTTTGTACTGTATGGTGAATCACATATTGCACTGTCATGCTGCTGCTGGCCTCTTGCACTGTATGCGGAATCATATATTGCACTGCCATGCTGCTGCTGGCCTCTTGCACTGTATGCTGAATCACATATTGCACTGTCATGCTGCTGCTGGCCTCTTGCACTGTATGCGGAATCACATATTGCACTGTCATGCTGCTGCTGGCCTCTTGCACTGTATGCTGAATCACATATTGCACTGTCATGCTGCTGCTGGCCTCTTGCACTGTATGCTGAATCACATATTGCACTGTCATGCTGCTGCTGGCCTGTTGCACTGTATGCTGAATCACATATTGCACTGTCATGCTGCTGCTGGCCTCTTGCACTGTATGCTGAATCACATATTGCACTGTCATGCTGCTGCTGGCCTCTTGCACTGTATGCTGAATCACATATTGCACTGTCATGCTGATGCTGGCCTCTTGCACTGTATGCTGAATCACATATTGCACTGTCATGCTGCTGCTGGCCTCTTGCACTGTATGCTGAATCACATATTGCACTGTCATGCTGCTGCTGGCCCCTTGCACTGTATGCTGAATCACATACTGAACTGTCATGCTGCTGCTGACCCCTTGCACTGTATGCTGAATCACATATTGCACTGTCATGCTGCTGCTGGCCTCTTGCACTGTATGCTGAATCACATATTGCACTGTCATGCTGCTGCTGGCCTCTTGCACTGTATGCTGAATCACATATTGCACTGTCATGCTGCTGCTGACCTCTTGCACTGTATAATGAATCACATATTGCACTGTCATGCTACTGCTGATCTCTTGCACTGTATGCTGAATCACATATTGCACTGTCATGCTGCTGCTGACCCCTTGCACTGTATGCTGAATCACATATTGCACTGTCATGCTGCTGCTGGCCTCTTGCACTGTATGCTGAATCACATATTGCACTGTCATGCTGCTGCTGGCCCCTTGCACTGTATGCTGAATCACATATTGCACTGTCATGCTGCTGCTGGCCTCTTGCACTGTATGCTGAATCACATATTGCACTGTCATGCTGCTGCTGGCATCTTGCAATGTATGCTGAATCATATATTGCACTGTCATGCTGCTGCTGGCCTCTTGCACTGTATGCTGAATCACATATTGCACTGTCATGCTGCTGCTGACCCCTTGCACTGTATGCTGAATCACATATTGCACTGTCATGCTGCTGCTGGCCTCTTGCACTGTATGCTGAATCACATATTGCACTGCCATGCTGCTGCTGGCCTCTTGCACTGTATGCTGAATCATATATTGCACTGCCATGCTGCTGCTGGCATTTTGTACTGTATGGTGAATCATATATCGCACTGTCATGCTGCTGCTGGCCTCTTGCACTGTATGCTGAATCATATATTGCACTGCCATGCTGCTGCTGGCATTTTGTACTGTATGGTGAATCATATATTGCACTGTCATGCTGCTGCTGGCCTCTTGCACTGTATGCGGAATCATATATTGCACTGTCATGCTGCTGCTGACCTCTTGCACTGTATGCTGAATCATATATTGCACTGTCATGCTGCTGCTGGCCTCTTGCATTGTATGCTGAATCTCATATTGCACTGTCATGCTGCTGCTGGCCTCTTGCACTGTATGCTGAATCACATATTGCACTGTCATGCTGCTGCTGACCCCTTGCACTGTATGCTGAATCACATATTGCACTGTCATGCTGCTGCTGACCCCTTGCACTGTATGCTGAATCACATACTGCACTGTCATGCTGCTGCTGGCCTCTTGCACTGTATGATGAATCACATACTGCACTGCCATGCTGCTGCTGGCCTCTTGCACTGTATGCAGAATCACGTATTGCACTGTCATGCTGCTGCTGGCATTTTGTACTGTATGGTGAATCATGTATTGCACTGTCATGCTGCTGCTGGCCTCTTGCACTGTATGCGGAATCATATATTGCACTGCCATGCTGCTGCTGGCCTCTTGCACTGTATGCTGAATCACATATTGCACTGTCATGCTGCTGCTGGCCTCTTGCACTGTATGCGGAATCACATATTGCACTGTCATGCTGCTGCTGGCCTCTTGCACTGTATGCTGAATCACATATTGCACTGTCATGCTGCTGCTGGCCTCTTGCACTGTATGCTGAATCACATATTGCACTGTCATGCTGCTGCTGGCCTGTTGCACTGTATGCTGAATCACATATTGCACTGTCATGCTGCTGCTGGCCTCTTGCACTGTATGCTGAATCATATATTGCACTGTCATGCTGCTGCTGGCCTCTTCCACTGTATGCTGAATCATATATTGCACTGTCATGCTGCTGCTGGCATTTTGTACTGTATGCTGAATCATATTTTGCACTGTCATGCTGCTGCTGGCCTCTTTCACTGTATGCTGAATCATATATTGCACTGTCATGCTGCTGGTGGCATTTTGTACTGTATGCTGAATCATATTTTGCACTGTCATGCTGCTGCTGGCCTCTTGCACTGTATGCTGAATCATATATTGCACTGTCATGCTGCTGCTGGCCTCTTGCACTGTATGCTAAATCATATATTGCACTGTCATGCTGCTGCTGGCCTCTTGCACTGTATGCTGAATCATATATTGCACTGTCATGCTGCTGCTGGCCTCTTGCACTGTATGCTAAATCATATATTGCACTGTCATGCTGCTGCTGGCCTCTTGCACTGTATGCTGAATCATATATTGCACTGTCATGCTGCTGCTGGCCTCTTGCACTGTATGCTGAATCATATATTGCACTGTCATGCTGCTGCTGGCCTCTTGCACTGTATGCTGAATCACATTTTGCACTGTCATGCTGCTGCTGGCCTCTTGCACTGTATGCTGAATCACATATTGCACTGTCATGCTGCTGCTGGCCTCTTGCACTGTATGCTGAATCATATATTGCACTGTCATGCTGCTGCTGGCCTCTTGCACTGTATGCTGAATCACGTATTGCACTGTCATGCTGCTGCTGGCCTTTGTACTGTATGCTGAATCATATATTGCACTGTCATGCTGCTGCTGGCCTCGTGCACTGTATGCTGAATCATATATTGCACTGTCATGCTGCTGCTGGCCTCTTGCACTGTATGCTGAATCATGTATTGCACTGTCATGCTGCTGCTGGCCTCTTGCACTGTATGCTGAATCATATATTGCACTGTCATGCTGCTGCTGGCCTCTTGCACTGTATGCTGAATCACATATTGCACTGTCATGCTGCTGCTGGCCTCTTGCACTGTATGCTGAATCATATATTGCACTGTCATGCTGCTGCTGGCCTTTGTACTGTATGCTGAATCATATATTGCACTGTCATGCTGCTGCTGGCCTTGTGCACTGTATGCTGAATCATATATTGCACTGTCATGCTGCTGCTGGCCTCTTGCACTGTATGCTGAATCATATATTGCACTGTCATGCTGCTGCTGGCCTCTTGCACTGTATGCTGAATCACATATTGCACTGTCATGCTGCTGCTGGCCTCTTGCACTGTATGCTGAATCACATATTGCACTGTCATGCTGCTGCTGGCCTCTTGCACTGTATGCTGAATCATATATTGCACTGTCATGCTGCTGCTGGCCTTTGTACTGTATGCTGAATCACATATTGCACTGTCATGCTGCTGCTGGCCTCTTGCACTGTATGCTGAATCACATATTGCACTGTCATGCTGCTGCTGGCCTCTTGCACTGTATGCTGGATCACATATTGCACTGTCATGCTGCTGCTGGCCTCTTGCACTGTATGCTGAATCATATATTGCACTGTCATGCTGCTGCTGGCCTCTTGCACTGTATGCTGAATCATATATTGCACTGTCATGCTGCTGCTGGCCTCTTGCACTGTATGCTGAATCACATATTGCACTGTCATGCTGCTGCTGGCCTCTTGCACTGTATGCTGAATCACATATTGCACTGTCATGCTGCTGCTGGCCTCTTGCACTGTATGCTGAATCATATATTGCACTGTCATGCTGCTGCTGGCCTCTTGCACTGTATGCTGAATCATATATTGCACTGTCATGCTGCTGCTGGCCTTTGTACTGTATGCTGAATCATATATTGCACTGTCATGCTGCTGCTGGCCTCGTGCACTGTATGCTGAATCATATATTGCACTGTCATGCTGCTGCTGGCCTCTTGCACTGTATGCTGAATCACATATTGCACTGTCATGCTGCTGCTGGCCTCTTGCACTGTATGCTGAATCACATATTGCACTGTATGCTGAATCATATTTTGCACTGTCATGCTGCTGCTGGCCTCTTGCACTGTATGCGGAATCATATATTGCACTGTCATGCTGCTGCTGGCCTCTTGCACTGTATGCTGAATCATATATTGCACTGTCATGCTGCTGCTGGCCTCTTGCACTGTATGCTGAATCACATTTTGCACTGTCATGCTGCTGCTGGCCTCTTGCACTGTATGCTGAATCACATATTGCACTGTCATGCTGCTGCTGGCCTCTTGCACTGTATGCTGAATCATATATTGCACTGTCATGCTGCTGCTGGCCTCTTGCACTGTATGCTGAATCACGTATTGCACTGTCATGCTGAATCATATTTTGCACTGTCATGCTGCTGCTGGCCTCTTGCACTGTATGCTGAATCATATATTGCACTGTCATGCTGCTGCTGGCCTCTTGCACTGTATGCTGAATCACATTTTGCACTGTCATGCTGCTGCTGGCCTCTTGCACTGTATGCTGAATCACATATTGCACTGTCATGCTGCTGCTGGCCTCTTGCACTGTATGCTGAATCATATATTGCACTGTCATGCTGCTGCTGGCCTCTTGCACTGTATGCTGAATCACGTATTGCACTGTCATGCTGCTGCTGGCCTTTGTACTGTATGCTGAATCATATATTGCACTGTCATGCTGCTGCTGGCCTCGTGCACTGTATGCTGAATCATATATTGCACTGTCATGCTGCTGCTGGCCTCTTGCACTGTATGCTGAATCATGTATTGCACTGTCATGCTGCTGCTGGCCTCTTGCACTGTATGCTGAATCATATATTGCACTGTCATGCTGCTGCTGGCCTCTTGCACTGTATGCTGAATCACATATTGCACTGTCATGCTGCTGCTGGCCTCTTGCACTGTATGCTGAATCATATATTGCACTGTCATGCTGCTGCTGGCCTTTGTACTGTATGCTGAATCATATATTGCACTGTCATGCTGCTGCTGGCCTTGTGCACTGTATGCTGAATCATATATTGCACTGTCATGCTGCTGCTGGCCTCTTGCACTGTATGCTGAATCATATATTGCACTGTCATGCTGCTGCTGGCCTCTTGCACTGTATGCTGAATCACATATTGCACTGTCATGCTGCTGCTGGCCTCTTGCACTGTATGCTGAATCACATATTGCACTGTCATGCTGCTGCTGGCCTCTTGCACTGTATGCTGAATCATATATTGCACTGTCATGCTGCTGCTGATGCATCATTTTGGGACTTGTGTCCAGGTATTTGTGTGCAGGAATTCGAAATAACGTGCACTGAAAATGGGCAAGATCCATGTAAATGGCTTTTGAGTTATTCTTTTGCATATGTTTAATAAAGAATAGTGTTAATGAAGCAGTGGTTTGCCCACATTATTCGCTTTGGGGGATTTCGAATGTGCATATCGAACAGATACATTTCATGTAGACCTGCAGACATGGGCAGCTCGCCCTCTAGGGGGCGTAGGGGGCGCTGACCTACCACACATTATAGATGGAGAACGCCAGCCCAGTGAAAAAACGTAGCCCTCCCAGGCTGGCTTTACCTGTACAGATGCATTTGGTTCAGTGGGCCATGTAAGGCTGAGGCGTATTGCTGCCCCGGCCTTGCATGGCCCATTGGGGATGCAATCTGGGGTAATGCCCCACTGCTTCTTTGATCCTGCTATTTTGCTGCTTGGGAGCTAGTGGGCAATCGGGGGAGGTGGGATGATGCTGAGGTTTCTGGATTCCAGACCCAGGCTCAGAGGCGGATCTAACAGTCGTCAGCCAGACAAATGGCGAGCGGGCCCCTGTGCTAGGCCCCCCCCTTCCACACAGCACAGGGCCCTTTCTGCTGTGGCGGGCCTGCTTTGTGGCGGCCAGTTCTCTGCTCACTTTCCCCCTGACTGCTGCCAGAGAGCACACGTGCCATCGCCTTGTGGCTCATTGTGGATCTTAACACTGTTTGTCAGCCCTAAGGAACATGGTAGGCTTTTATGCGACAGCTTTCACACCATAAACAAAGCCAAACAAGGTTGGTGCGAAATGAAGAGGGGTTTGGTCACTGATGAAAAAAAAAACTCAGTTCTAGTGGCGTGTTTTGCATGTTGGTTGTCACAGGGTTAGGGCTTTGTTATATACAAATGTCAGTATCTCCTTCAAAATACATTCTGCAATGCAAAGGTTTTTAAATATTACGACAATCCACATCAGCACGTTGTTCTGTGTTGCTTTTCTTTTTTTTTCTTTTCTTTTCCTTTATTTAGGAAGTTTACGGAGCACCGCCCTACCCTAGTATGCGCCATATGGCCTGATTTACAAAAGCACTTTTCAATGGAAAAATCCGATTGGAAACGTTTTGTAAATCGGGCACCTAGGGGTGTGGTAGGGTTGGGGAGTGTCACAGCATTCTATCATCTTTTGGGAAAAAAATCAAATAAATAAACTAATAGATACAGCATATGGTCCTGCAGCGATCACAAGCAGCTCATCACACTGTTGTCACAAACATCAATTATTTTCTTGTTTGGTTTTTAACACCGTCCACATTGATCTGTTTTGCATCTAAAGTACAAGCAGATTCAAAATATTGTAAAGGGCTCTTTAATTCCATACTAGTACACCCTTATACAGATCTGAGGTTTTCACTCTCCAAATCGTGCAGCAAAAGCTTAACACTATGCAATTCTGCCATTTTGCAATGCATGGCTGCAGCAACGCCCGCACAAACTGAATGACATCACATTTCTGCTACAAGGACGTGTATGTTCTCTAGGTTTGCAATATTTAGCATTAATAGCAAAGCCTGCTGAGGAGGCCCAGCTGTTTCCAGTTAGTCAGACCCCTAGGTAACTGTAATGAAGACAATTTAATAAAAACTGGCTTTTGTCCCTAAAGTTTGCCATTGTGCACTGTGACCACAATTAACTCTGCACACCCAAAGCTCCACCTCCATGACCCGCCCACCAAGGGCCCTGTGTCAGGTGCTGCCTACGGGGCCCTTTACCTTAAATCTGCCACTGCCCAGGCTGCTGGTGAGAAAGAAAATGCGTGTGCGTGCATGTGTGCGCGCGCGCATGCGAGTGTGTGTTCCTCTAGGTGCAGGTGTGAATATGAAGGAGCACATGATATTTGGGTGCACGTGTGAATGAGAGAGTGTATATGCTGTATGAATGTGCGTGCTTGTGATTGTGTTCATGCCAGCCAGGGAGTGGGTCACTGAATTGGTGGACAGGAGATGGCATACATTGGTGAAGCAACATTTGTCCCTGGCATTAATGGTAAAGCTTTCATGAGTGTTCTGTCAAGGCTTACTGCCCTAGGCTGCAGTGGTGCACCCAATCTGGGCATGCTTTCTTTTAGTGGCAAGGCATTTTGTCTGGTAAAACAAATAGGAGTATGTTGTCACTTGGACTACTGGCATATATTGGAGCCACCTGCATGGCTACGTAGGAGGAGAACAAGTTTTTATTTTATACTGCCATATATTGTAGACAAAGGCAGCATGAAAATGCATGCAAAGGAACGCCTTTGCATTGTTCGTGACTTGGTATTTATTGTGTTTTTCATGCCTTACCCTACAAAACCAATTGCAAACTGTTGCTTTTTACCCAATTATTCACAAAACAGTGCTATATGTTGCTCCCTTTTAAGAAATTAGATTGTTGTGTGTCTGAAGTGTGCGTTTGTGATGGCAACTCAAGTACCCGCACGCTCCTTCCGACACCTTAAAAACGTCTCATATGCTTTAATTTAAGCTATTCCCATTTTTTATTGCAAATCATGATACTGAATCTTTAGCACTAATGTGGTAAACGGAAGTTCCCGATAAACCAAATTCACCGGATAAAGAAAAGCATACGTCCGTGCCCATGCGGCGGCACCCAAGACTGGCATCATCGCTATTAGAGTGCCCCCTCTCGCAGAAATGCATCTGAGGGGATTAAGGGCCCGATTCTGCGGTGCTTCCAAAAAAAGAAAAGTGTTGTTCCATGGAGGGGTAATGTGGGCTGGCATCCAAGCCTCGTCTTGTGCATGCGCCTGATTTAGGGTCTGACAATGGCCCTAGTGGCCCACCTTAATTTAGGGCAGACACTGTGGGGGCATTCCCCTCTGCAGAGCCCTTCTTTTGCATGTTAAAAAAGATGTTAAAATAGGGCACCCGTGAGGTGCCATTAACATCTCTACACACGTGTTTTCTTTCAAAGCTAGGCTTCTCCCTGGATGGCAACACCACTTTTCCAAATCTAGGAAGGCTCGATGAGATTTTGGTCAATCAGAAAAGTGGCTGATATTTTAGAAATCCACATAGTGACCCTTGCCCCAGAACGGAATATTGTCTGAGCTTTTGCACCTGGAAAGCAAGACAGCTCCCCTGCAGTCCTTCCACCCACCTCAGCATGGTGGGGCTGCCAACTGAATTCCCGTTTTCACTGTAGTTTTCGCAACAACTCATAATCTAGCCCGGAGTCTCCTGTGGTAAGGACCACATACCGTGCATGGGAGAACGGCGTCCACCTAATCTAGCCCGGGGTCTCCTGTGCAGTAACGACCACATACCGTGCATGGGAGAACGGCATCCACCTAATCTAGCCCGGAGTCTCCTGTGCAGTAACGACCACATACCTTGCATGGGAGAACGGCGTCCACCTAATCTAGCCCGGAGTCTCCTGTGCAGTAACGACCACATACCTTGCATGGGAGAACGGCGTCCACCTAATCTAGCCCGGAGTCTCCTGTGCAGTAACGACCACATACCGTGCATGGGAGAACGCCGTCCGCCTAATCTAGCCCGGAGTCTCCTGTGCAGTAACGACCACATACCGTGCATGGGAGAACGGCGTCCGCCTAATCTAGCCCGGAGTCTCCTGTGCAGTAACGACCACATACCGTACATGGGAGAACGGCGTCCGCCTAATCTAGCCCGGGGTCTCCTGTGCAGTAACGACCACATACCGTGCATGGGAGAACGGCGTCCGCCTAATCTAGCCCGGGGTCTCCTGTGCAGTAACGACCACATACCGTGCATGGGAGAACGGCGTCCGCCTAATCTAGCCCGGGGTCTCCTGTGCAGTAACGACCACATACCGTGCATGGGAGAACGGCGTCCGCCTAATCTAGCCCGGAGTCTCCTGTGCAGTAACGAGCACATACCGTGCATGGGAGAACGGCGTCCGCCTAATCTAGCCCGGATTCTCCTGTGCAGTAACGACCACATACCGTGCATGGGAAAACGGCGTCCACCTAATCTAGCCCGGAGTCTCCTGTGCAGTAACGACCACATACCGTGCATGGGAGAACGGCGTCCACCTAATCTAGCCCGGGCTCTCCTGTGCAGTAACGACCACATACCGTGCATGGGAGAACGGCGTCCACCTAATCTAGCCCGGGCTCTCCTGTGCAGTAACGACCACATACCGTGCATGAGAGAACGGCGTCCACCT
Source organism: Ambystoma mexicanum (assembly GCF_040938575.1). Lineage (NCBI taxonomy): Eukaryota > Metazoa > Chordata > Amphibia > Caudata > Ambystomatidae > Ambystoma > Ambystoma mexicanum. The sequence goes on from NC_090932.1 coordinate 1,683,508,009, forward strand.
AATCTAGCCCGGGGTCTCCTGTGCAGTAACGACCACATACCGTGCATGGGAGAACGGCGTCCAGCTAATCTAGCCCGGGGTCTCCTGTGCAGTAACGACCACATACCGTGCATGGGAGAACGGCGTCCAGCTAATCTAGCCCGGGGTCTCCTGTGCAGTAACGACCACATACCGTGCATGGGAGAACGGCGTCTACCTAATCTAGCCCGGAGTCTCCTGTGCAGTAACGACCACATACCGTGCATGGGAGAACGGCGTCCACCTAATCTAGCCCGGGGTCTCCTGTGCAGTAACGACCACATACCTTGCATGGGAGAACGGCGTCCACCTAATCTAGCCCGGGGTCTCCTGTAGAGTAACGACCACATACCGTGCATGGGAGAACGGCGTCCAGCTAATCTAGCCCGGGGTCTCCTGTGCAGTAACGACCACATACCGTGCATGGGAGAACGGCGTCTACCTAATCTAGCCCGGAGTCTCCTGTGCAGTAACGACCACATACCGTGCATGGGAGAACGGCGTCCACCTAATCTAGCCCGGGGTCTCCTGTGCAGTAACGACCACATACCTTGCATGGGAGAACGGCGTCCACCTAATCTAGCCCGGGGTCTCCTGTAGAGTAACGACCACATACCTTGCATGGGAGAACGGCGTCCACCTAATCTAGCCCGGGGTCTCCTGTGCAGTAACGACCACATACCGTGCATGGGAGAACGGCGTCCACCTAATCTAGCCCGGAGTCTCCTGTGCAGTAACGACCACATACCGTGCATGGGAGTACGGCGTCCACCACGGAACACACAACCCGAGGCGCCACGGACGGTTCAGTCTGTGAGGTTTTCCCAACAGCAAAATAAAACCCACCTTTTTAAGGTTCCGATTGCCACACCGTTGATTTGTATAGCGGCCATGGTCTGCTGTTGGGTAACCTGGGTTGAGTTGGTAACCATATGTGCTTTGGACTGGATCAAAGATGCGTCCATCTTGATATGATATGATATTTGTATCGCGCTCGGACACAAGTGTTTCAGAGCGCGAAAGCATCTTCGAAGCAAAGTCTCTTTATTCTTACACGTATTTTATACAATCGGAAAGTCAGACCATGCTCATGAGCTAACGTCTCTTTGTAATATTGGGTTAATATTGCATTTGGAAGTGTTTGTTTTTCTTCTCTAACAAAAGCACATATTAATAAGTGTTATACAAATCTATGTGCGAGTGCCAAGATGCTTGTTTTCTGGTTGGCGCTATATAACCCATTCATTCATGCATTCTTCACTCCCTCGCCCGCAATAGGCCTCCCAGATGCTGGAGTGGCCCACTGCAGATTCCCCTTTGTGTTGATTTAATTTTCAATTGCTAGCCATAATATAGGGTCCAGTGCAAGGAAGGTGTCGGGCCTTTTAACCTTTTCACTGAAATGGGCCCCAAGTCTGTGGGGGGAGTCCACGCAGCTGCTCTGTGTTAACAATCCCCTTGGCTTTTCAGTGTCCAAGCGTGTATGCAGCTTTTCCCCTGCACTTTAGCACTCCACCATGCAAAGTGAGTAAGCGCTGCCTGGCATGCTGGCATGCTGCCAGATGGAATTTACTTTTCATTGTGAGCGTCGCTTGCCATGCTCTCATGGCAGGTGGGCTCCCAATAATAATTAAATCTTCCCCGACATGTGAGCATGTCTGGCAGGGTTAGTTGTAATTGTCCACGTTACCTGCCATGCGACCATGACAGACAGCGTGTACAATGGATCACTATGGGGTCCGCCTGCTTTATGCTGTTGCATGGATGGAGCCTCCTTGCCTCTATGAAACTTGAGGAGAATCACCTCCGGTTCCAGAAGCAACTCAAGACCTTCCTTTTTGCTTCCGCTTTCTCTCTTCCTCTCCTCTGCTGATGTCCCTGGCTGCTCTGGGCACTGGTCACCTGGTCACCTTCTGATCTCGGACCCAGGCTCCTGCATGTCCAGTTGCCCTGGCACTGCCTCCAGGCTCCCCAGCACTTAAGGGTCTGTATCTACAAGCCTACAGTGCCTTCTCTCTGCACTTATGAGCCACCCGCTGGGTGCACTTGTGAGTTAACTGCACCTCCCCCTTCCCCTCCCCCTGGCACTTCTCCCCTTCACTCTTCCCTGCACTTGCACAATCTGAAGGACACAAGGCTTAGTAAGATTGTTATTTTTTTCTCCCTTTGTCCCTCCCCCCGTCTTGTAGCCCCTAGAAACACTTGTGTACAGGCGCGATATGAATGCCACATCATATCATGTGGGTACGCTTCTTATACCAGATGGAAAGTCTGTAATGCCTTTGGAGCAGGCGACAGGCCAGTTTGTCAGAGGATGTGTGCAAGGCCAGCCACTTCCGTTCCAAAGTTTTATGCTGGTGCATAAAGCAGGCAGGCCCCTTAGGGATCTCGAGCATTTTCACAGATGCTTGAGCATTTGTATGGCGGAGAGGAAGGGGGCGATGGAAATGCAAGATGCGCTCTGCCATTCCTCTCCACCATGGAAGATGTTAAAGCAAGGCATTGATGCCTTCCATTCATGTTACGTCTCTCATGACCCACGCAGTTTTATTAGCCTTTTAGTTACTGATTGCACCAAAACCGGTCCACCCAACGACACACCCTCCACCCTGAGACCCCAGCACCAACTGCCTTACATGGCCCACTCAAGCCAGGTCCACGACTCATGCCATCACAGATCAGCATGTGTCCCAAGCGCCCATCAGCACTCGTGAACGACAGGATACACCAAACCCTTGCCAGAGTCCACAGACCGAAGGACAGCGAGATGAAGTGGTGCATATTGGTGGAATGTGGTAAAAGGCTGGAGATGATTTTTAGGAAAATTGTCTGAAAGTGAATATACATTTTTTTCGTGCACAGACATGGCCTTCGCTCCTGTGGCAAACACTGTGCAAACCTGACGAGTGCTGAATTTAAGCTGATGAATTTGGCGAATACACCTTTATATTAACATGTTGGTGTTCAATGATGTGGACATCTGCTAGAATAAAAGACTGACCGTACAGCAGCTCCTTCTAGCCTTGGAACTGCACTGATGGCGTCTTGCTAATGATCTCTTATTTATTTCACTTTTTTATTTATTTGTACTGCGCCATAGCCCACAGGCATCAGAGCCCACAATCACACGTGGACATGGCAGGTAAGGCAGGACAAAACAAGGAGCCTAATCTAGATTCTCTATTCAGAAGAGTAACGTTTTCAAGCATCTCCAGAAAGTCTGAAACGTTATTTTCAAGCGTCGATCTACCGGAAGTTCATTCCATGCCTCAGCTGCCCGCACAGGAAACGTTCTAGCATTGCCCCTTGTTCTCTTCACACGGGGGATGGAGAGACATTGAGCCGTGCTTGATCGTAAGGATCTGCAAGGTTTGTGAAGAACCAGGTTTTGTTTCAGGCAACAAGGGGCTTCTCAGTACAACCATTTATGGGTTAGGGTGAGAATTTTAAAATGCACCCTCACCGCCAATGGAAGCCAGTGGCGTTCTTTCTTCAAATTATATGTTCCCTTGTGAGGAATTCGACCATCCTCAGGATGGGTGTGCGCTCAACTGGGATTTTTTAAAATTTGAGAGGAAATTGAATGATGGTAGATCAACCTCTGAAAAATGTGTGGGGCTAATCTGCACACATTTTTCTATGCTCACTGCACGACATACACATATACCCATTTACTCTGGGTGGACACAGCTTACAGGCGCAGTCTTCGTTGTCATATTTATTTGGGATCTGAGAGGTGGAGAACTTGATGCATATCAGAAGGGGGAGGGCCAAAACCGTCCTCCTGCCATGGCCGGCCTAATTAACTATCAAAGGCTCCATGGATCCTCCCTGTCAGTTTGTTTACCCTCTGCAGATGGTGGCAGCAATGGACATACTAATAAGGTATACTTCAAACAGGCCCACATGGGTGCTAGCTACAGAGGCTAAAACAAAGGAGACAGGAAATGCCAACACCCCATTCATATGCACTGTGTCAACCGGAAACCAGCTCCTGCCCTAAAGTATCAATGACAGCTGTCTTGTTTGGTATATGTGTTGATAGTAGGCAACCCCGCAGGGGGACACCATTCAGAGGATAAGAGTAAATGATTTGATGGAGACAGAAAGTCTGTTCTCGTCGCAGCTTAAAGCGAGACCTGCCACTTTAATCAGGAATTACAGAGAGCTCAATTAACCAGAGAGACCCTTTGATCCACAACAGACAGGAAGATGGGTGGGACTTTGTACTGCATGTTTTCACCCCTTTGCCATTTCTGTTTCAAAGCACTCTAGTTATGACCTTGTGCATACAGGAGATTCTTGGTGGGGACACAGGATTGGTTAATTAAGGTAAGCTTACCCTACACTAATCACAGGGCCCATTTGGCATTAAAGAGGGTCAATCCCCTCTTTTGGCAGATCATCTGAAAACTTCGCAAGGAGTAACAAGAAGAACTAAATTGGACCCTGGCTGAAGGTACAGTCTGCCTTACATCTTCCGCCAGTGAAGGAAGGACAGGATTTACAAATGAGGGAAGCAAGATCCCTTACCTAAACATCTCCCAGGGAATAGAGGGAGATACTGAATCCAGAGGACCCTCAAGCAGCTCCAGAACCAGTACACAGCCAGCAAACAGTGCACCCAGCTAGGCTATGCAAGCAAGCTTTCTAGCTGGGAATTGCCAGAGGGTCTCTGAACCAAACCAATGACAAGGCAGCTCCCTGCAACACTCTCCTCATCTTTGGGCTGTCTGCCTTAAAAGATGACACAAGCTCAGTGAAGAAGCTAGAACTAATGCATCGACATGCATCAACCAACGTTTGTCTTAAAGGGCATTTTCGAACCAGTCGAGCCCCTCGAGCTGCAACTGACTGCACTGCTGACTGTTGTTACGCCACAGTCGCTCATGCCATCCGAGATGCTTTGTCCAGTGCTTCAGACCCGCCAACTTGTACCGAGACAACGATTCATGACCCTGAGCCGCTGTGTAGGCCAGCCTGCAGCTATCCATCCAGCCTTGCTCACCGAACTGCCTGCCGCCTGATACCCGCAGCTGTCCTCCATCTGGAACTCTGTTGCAGAAGCTGCACAGCGCCCTGAAACTGACTCTAAACTGGGGTGGTAACTCACCAGAGATTTTATCCCAAAGGGAGTTATTCTGGATCCATAAACTGGATGCCATGACCCCTCTAGGGATCAATGAGGATTTCTGTTTAGCACCCTTCTTGTAGACAGGATTGGGTAATACACACCCATTGTGTGGATGTCCACATATTTTGACATAATTATTTGATATTTTAGCATTATTATATACTTGAAAACCGAGCTGAAGTAATGTTCCTGGGCTCTCGACAAAAACAAAAGTTGTGTTGATTGTTCAACTATACCTGGTCTACATCTATGAAGAATTGACTCATCTGGGTAATGCACATGCTGAGTTTTGTGTAGTCTAAGATTGGACACCCTGAGCTTTGGGTTACATTAATCTTGAGGATAACACTTGTCTGATATGTAAATAGCAGAATAGTGATATAGTAAACCGTATATGCAAAGTTACACAACTGTGGGACCAATGTAATTGTTAACCATAAATTGTACCGACAGGCTGGATACCTCAAAGTACTGGATCTACCAGATTCCAATTATCCAGTGGATATAGGTGTACCCTATCTAATCCATCTTTTAGTGTTTTCTACATCCACGTTACGCACCCTTAGACCAGCTTTGGCTAGTTGTTGCCTATTAGCATTTACATCTTTCATTATTTTCTTACCATAAAGACTAAGTCCAGTCTTTCATCCTTTCTTCCTTTTTAGATCAGTTGATTATGGCACACATATAATCCAAATGATGCTTCTCATAGCACATTCCTCATAAGATCTTTTAAATATTACTGATCCATTTGGCTATCAGTCTTGAGTAGGACTTTATATTTTTTTAGCCACCTTTTCGGCATTAGACCCATGACGCAATCGCGCAAGTGCGAAGTGACGTCATCCACTGACTGGCACACAATCCTTGTACCTTTTACTCTTTATTTACATACTATTACTCATTCTGCTAGCATAAATCTACTCAGCCATCTTATTTTCTCATAAACAGATGACATCACTCGCGCGTGTGCGAAGTGACGTCATTCTCGGTTTAGTACACAATCTTTTTCTTACTATTTACATACTATGGGGGCCATTCCGAGTATGGTAGTAGCCATGGAGCAATTCGCTCCATGGCTGCCTCCCATACCGGTACCCACTCCGGTTTGGTTCAATGAGGATTTACCAGTCCATTCCGACCCTGGAGGGACCGTTAAGTCCCCATTGACCAAACCATTCCCCATTCCCATTGAGCACCTATAGGGCTCAATGGGAATGGGGGGGGGCGCAAATAATGGGTTCGCGAATAACAAGCCCGTTATTTGCGCCCTGGTCCCTTAGCAGGACCCGTAAAGGACGTGTGGTCTGTCCACACGTCCCTTACGGTTCCCGCTAAGGGACCTCGGAATTGGATGGTAGGGGATTACCAGCACCGGTCTCCTTACCTGTGCCCGGTATCCCCTACCGCCCATCTCGGAATGACCCCCTATGACTCATTCCGAAGCAAAGTTAGTTTCTCTCTCTACAAAACTTTGATTTCTCTAGCAACACATTAAAACTTACTTGGCTATCATCAGCTATCCACATGACGCAATTTCCCAAGCGCGAAGTGACGTCATCCACTGACTGGTACACAATTCTTATACCTTTTACTCTTTATTTACAAACTATGACTCATTCTGCGAGCCTAATTCTTCTCAGCCACCCCCCTTTCTTTTGATCTTAAACCGATGACGTCCCTCACGCATGCGCGAAGTGACATCACCCTCGGATTAGTACACAATGGGGGTCATTCCGAGTATGGTGTTAGCCATGGAGCAATTCGCTCCTTAACGGTTCCTGTTATGGGACCTCAGAATCGGGCGTTAGGGGATTACCGGCACCGGTCTCCTTACCGGTGCCTGGTATTCCCTACCCCCGACTCGGAATGACCCCCAATGTCTTTTTCTTATTATTTACATACTAAAACACATTTTGAAGCGAAGGCAGTTTCTCTGCCTACACAACTTCGATTCCTTTGGCAGCACACTCATATTTGCTTGGGTATCATCAGTTATACACATTTTTATGATGTCAAGCGCGCATGCGCGATCTGACGTCATTTGATTTTGCCGTATTTAAACACGGCTGCGCCAACTAGAAGCCAGACACAACCCGGTTGGTCGCAGCTCCTGGAGACAGCCTGCATCTTCTGATTGAACGCCTCTTCTAGCCGCAACAAGTAAGCAACTTGGTCCTACGACCTCACATAGACCCTTTGATAGGACTTCCCATACTTACCCAATACTTGCCATATCTTTCAGATATCCGGCATTTTCCTTGGGAATCCTTGTCAGGGATCCTTTTTGCATTCTGCCATCTACTCCTTCAAGCACTTTGAAACTTGAACACACATCACGTAGAGTTATTTGAACACCTGATTAGGTGAGTCTTTCCTTCTCCTGAATATATCACTTGAGTGATTTTCTTTTCTCCATAGACTAAACAGATGCCACTGTTTCTTTTCAGGCATCTTTTGCCGAACTTTAAACTCTGAGGATGTTCGTCCTGAAACCTTTTAGTCAAAATCCATGAGAGACCGTGAAGGCCGCCATAGGTAAGATTCTGGCACACAAGTCTATATAGAAATTCTCCAACAAATAGGTACTCCAAATAAAACAGGATGCTTTGCCCCTTTTTAGAATAAGCGGACCCAGCACTGCACGCTTGAAACCACGGACGTTCACCATAGACCTCACCACGACAATTAAGAACCCAAGGAGGCTATCTTTGATTTGGACCTTGTTTCCATTAGTATGCTAAGTAAGGTTGACAAAACTAGTTTCCTGAGGTTTGAAATATGGGGACATTTGGGTCATAGCTATACCTGAAACCTAGATTGATAAGTTAAACTGACCTGTCACCATACTGAAGGGAACATGTTATCTCGTGCATCTATCCAATAACAGAGGATAGGTACCAGAATTATGTTGAGTTTCTACAAGCTGCACTTTTCAAGATTAGATGCATTATGTTAAACTGCAAGGGCATGCACTGTTGGAGTGATAGGTATGCTATCGTGTCTATAACACATGGGAGGTCATTACGACCTTGGAGGTAGCCATGCCGCTATTTGCGGCATGGCTACCCCCATTCCGGGTACCGGGTCTGGGTTTCTGGAATGGGGTAATACCATTCCGACCTTGGAAGGCCCGGTATTTCCCCATTCCAGGAACCCATCCGCATTCCCATTCGAGCCCCCATAGGGCTCGATGGGAATGGGGAGCATGCTAACAACGGGCCCGTTAATAACGGGCCCGTTGTTAGCATGCTGGACCGCTCGCGGGACCCGCTAAGGATGCCTGGTAAAACCAGGCATCCTTAGCGGGTCCCGCGAGCGGAACTCGTAATGAGGCGGTATGGGATTAACGGGGCTGGCAGCTCTACCGGCCCCTTTAACCCCCTACCGCCAGGGTCGGAATGACCCCTATGGACTCCAAAGCTATCACGATTTTGAAACACGTTATTTTGTTGTTATTTTACACTATGTAAGGCTTCTTATTCTGACTAGTTCAAGGAATATGGACTAAAATTTCTCTAGTAAATTATTCTTTCTTTCGAGAAATTGTTTGAAATGAATCTTGCCCCTGATGAAGAGTGACACAGTACTCGAAAAGCGTTGGGATTTTTTGTAACTTAAAGTATCTTATATTGTACCTCAACTATCAAATTGTATTGATCATTTGTTCATAAATGTATTGTTTTGTTCACATATTGAATGACAAATTCACAAAGTAATATCTTTGAATTTCTCTAGAACTCGCTACATCTATGTGGCTTTCTGTTTCTCTTTTTCCAAAGGAGAACGGAAGCCATTGGGTACTGTTACATTTTCTTTAGGCTTAGGCCACTAACAGTGTGCAGGAGGTGCGGGTTTCCTAGTTGGAAACCCTTTTTCCTTTTTGCCTCTCCCCAGCCCAGATACCAAGGCTGGGACGTTTCCCCCCTGCACCTATAACGCTCTATGACACCAATAAACCACAAATTGCTTTATACGGCTGAGACTTAAAAGGTGTTCACCACTAACTAGATGTGCTGCAGTGTTCTTCTGCATTTCCAAACTGTTGAGCACCAAAAACCTCTACAAGCACAAGGTATATTGTGGTTCTGTCCCGCTGGCCCTTCTCCGAAGGCCCCTGGTGACATTTTACAAAACCATTGCTCCCGTTGTGCTGAAACCAAGTATCCTTGAACTATTGCAATTCATTACTTTACTGTCTACCCTCCTGTCAGTATCCAGAGTGCATCCCTTTTCCTTCTTTGAAACTGCCTGTCCTCTGCATTCCTTTACACGGTGGGGTGTCTTTTGTAGTGTTGCTAGAACTGTCTGTTGTAGTAATAATAAAGTAGATATTTGTATACAACCTCGACTGGACAGTCTCTTTTATCATTGTGTAATAATTGTATTTTTGATGTGTTGCAACTATCCAACGATCGATGACTTTTCAGAGATAAGCCTGCCGTTCCGTCCACGTTATCACAATTGGCTATAGAGGTTCATAATTTGCTTGTTTTCCTATCTGTTTGGATCCCTTCTGGTGTTCTAGAGGTGTGGGGCTGATTGATGGTTTAGAAACCGATATTCATCCAGCGACCACTGGTGCCATGGGAGTTGATTCCTCACATCCCTCCTACGGGTATTACACACACTCCTGATGGCATCATTTTGGATTACTTGCAGTTTTTATATACATTCTTTGCTTCCAGTCTAGGCATTATGATGGCTTGCACCAGGCTTTCACACTTCTGCCGTGTGACCATCGGTTTTATCTGTCTTATAACTTGAAGGTATTTTTTTACAACACTGTTTACCCGGGCATGCACACTAAGGAAGGCTTCCATGAAGACAAGCGTCTTTTCTTTTTCTGATACTGAGAATAAAGCACCTTCCACCTTGAAACTTGTATGTTCAGGTCCCAGTTTGACCCGTTGCTCATGAGCTCTGTTTTAGAGCTATTTAGGCACACCCAGTTTTTCATCATCCCCCTTTGCTGAGTCACTAGATGGTAGCGAGTTTCTTGGGGTCCTTTAAGTGATTTCCACTCATCTGCATAGTTTGTGACATGTATTCTCACCACTTCCAATTGATCGCATAACGGTTTGATGTATACATTGAAATGGGTCGGCGATAGGCAGGCCCCCTGCGGAGCACCGCAATGTGTGTTGGTTAATTCATCCGACTGCCCCTGGGAGCAGAAATGGAAGAACAAAAATCTGTGTGAACACACGACTTATATTGAAGCTGCACCTTGATCCCATTGGATCTTGTACATTTGTACAACTTTGCGAGTTAATCCTCTGGTCTCGTGGGAGGAAGATCACAGCTCATCTTCATTTCTGAACACCTCAAATTAATTACAGCAAGTCTGAGGGCTGCTTGCATGGCAGGGTAATCCAGCCAGACATGGAGTCATCCAATTATAGCACGCGCTATCAGCGAGCGCATTACAGCGGGGCCGCGTGTTGCGCGTAGATTTATTCAGACAGAGTTAATTATGTTGGTTATTTAGAGGCGAGTGATGAATTAACGGCAGATTCGAGAGTCAGTCCTTAGCCTGTCAGAGAGGGGGGGCTCTAATAACTGGGTTCAGGGAACTGATTACTTTAATAAGATTGAGCATGAGCTGTGAACACAGGGATTTTATTAGTACCCGTAGGTGGTCACGCCATAAACTCAGGATTATTGGATTGCGAGACACCCTGCAGAGTGATGTTTCTGGAAACATTGGAAAGCAAAGCGACCACCCGGCCGTCGCCGGCGTTGAAAACCTGCTTCTGATGCCTACAGATGGGCTAAGTAGGTACACAACTCAATTAAAAAGTTATTCATTACATCTAATTGCAATTTTATTATGGCTAACTCGCACACTAGACATTTCCATCACATAAATTGATACATTGTGAACGCTCATATTTTTTAAAGGAACAAAGGACTGGCAGTCAGACCCCAAACGCAACGCTATGTTACCAATATACTTGTCTTCGATATATAGAAAGCAAATGACTAATGTAATGTATCGCACTTAGTGTGTGCCTCTGTGGGACTCTGCGGCCGCTTCAGGGCATTAGGCAATTCAAGCAGCGTTTAATGAATATGCATGTCACATTTATCTTTGAATGAAGGCAATATTTTAGAGCCCCTTTGGTTTCTATTTCAGGTCCTCCGCGTCCAAGCACAGTAATGTCATTGCCCGTCCGGTCCTCCGCGTACAAGCACAGTAATGTCATTGCCTGTCAGGTCTTCCGCGTCCAAGCACAGTAATGTAATTTCCAATCAGGTCCTCCATGTCCAAGCACAGTAATGTCATTGCATGTCAGGTCCTCCATGCCCAAGCACAGTAATGTCATTGCCCATCAGGTCCTCCACGTCCAAGCACAGTAATGTCATTGCACGTCAGGTCCTCCATGCCCAAGCACAGTAATGTCATTGCCCATCAGGTCCTCCACGTCCAAGCACAGTAATGTCATTGCACGTCAGGTCCTCCATGCCCAAGCACAGTAATGTCATTGCCCATCAGGTCTTCCGCATCCAAGTACAGTAATGTCATTGCTCGTCAGGTCCTCCGTGTCCAAGCACAGTAATGCCATTGCCTGTCAGGTCTTCCGCGTCCAAGCACAGTAATGTCATTGCCCATCAGGTCCTCCATGTCCAAGTACAGTAATGTCATCGCCCGATGTCATTGCACGTCAGGTCCTCCATGCCCAAGCACAGTAATGTCATTGCCCATCAGGTCCTCTGCGTCCAAGCAAAGTAATGTCATTGCATGTCAGGTCCTCCATGCCCAAGCACAGTAATGTCATTGCCCATCAGGTCCTCCATGTCCAAGCACAGTAATGTCATTGCCCAATGTCATTGCACGTCAGGTCCTCCACGCCCAAGCACAGCAATGTCATTGCCTGTCAGGTCCTCTGCGTCCAAGCAAAGTAATGTCATTTCATGTCAGGCCCTCCATGCCCAAGCACAGTAATGTCATTGCCCATCAGGTCCTCCACGTCCAAGAACAGTAATGTCATTGCACGTCAGGTCATCCTTCCCAAGCACAGTAATGTCATTGCCCATCAGGTCCTCCGCGTCCAAGCACAGTAATGTCATTGCCTGTAAGGTCTCCACATCCAAGTACAGTAATGTCATTGCTCGTCAGGTCCTCCATGTCCAAGCACAGTAATGCTATTGCCTGTCAGGTCTTCCGTGTCCAAGCACAGTAATGTCATCGCCCGTCATGTCCTCTACACCCAAGCACAGTAATGTCATTGTCTGTCAGGTCCTCCATGTCCAAGCACAGTAATGTCATCGCCCAATGTCATTGCCTGTCAGGTCCACCATGTCCAAGCACAGTAATGTCATTACCCATTACTTTGGAGATTTTGTAACAGCTTTCGCCCTTTTGACTGTGCGTGGGAGGGATAGTCCTCCAGGTGATCATAGCAAGGGTGTTGCTAGGTCTGGAAACGATCCGGGGCTACGCTAATGTCGGGACTGTCGAGACTTGGAGTAAGCTCGCCTTTTGGCTGTAGCCCCTGAGCTTCTATCCAGAGCTACAACCAAAAGGTCCGGGCTATAGCCCCTTTCTGCCCCCCCCATCCCCTAGCGACGCCGCTGGTTCATGGTACCCCTATGATACACAGAGGGATCCTGGCATACCCACTATGCATAAAGGCCCTGAAGGGTGGCTAGGAGTGGCATGCCAAGCAGAGAGAAAAGCCTCCAAATGTGCATAGGGGCCCGTGAACTCTGTACACTGTGGCCTCTGCACCCTTGAGGCATCTGCACCCTAAGGCACCGGCTCTTTGAGGCAACTTCTCTTGTGAGGCATATGCATCCTGAGTCACTGGCTCTTTGAGGCACCTGCTCTCTTGAGGCATCTTCACCCTGAGGCACTGGCTCTTTGAGGCACCTGCTCTCTTGAGGCATCTGCACCCCGAGGAACTGGCTCTTTGAGGCATCTGCTCTCTTGAGGCATCTGCACCCTGAGGCACTGGCTCTTTGAGGCACCTGCTTTCTTGAGGCATCTGCACCCTGAGGCACTGGCTCTTTGAGGCATCTGCTGTCTTGAGGCATCTGCACCCTGATGCATTGGCTCTTTGAGGCACCTGCTATCTTGAGGCATTGGCACCCTGAGGCACTAGTTCTTTGAGGCACCTGCTCTCTTGGGGCATCTACACAATGAGGCACTGGCTCTTTAAGGCACCTGCTCTCTTGTGGCCTCTGCACCCTGAGGCACTGGCTCTTTGAGGCATCTGCTCTCTTGCAGCATCTACACCCTGATGCACTGGCTCTTTGAGGCACCTGATCTCTTGTGAAACATGTGTTCTCCAGCATGTGTGCTCCTTACACATCTGCACTCTGAGGTGGCTGGGAGTTTAAGGCAGCTGTAGGCTTGAGACTAGTGAGAACGTGAGATGGTTGCGAGCTTGATACATTTGAGAGTGTGAGACGGGTGCAAGCTTCAGAATACCAAGAGCTTGATACTAGTGGGAGCTTGAGAAATCTGAGAGCTTGAGATAACTGAAGATTGAGACATCTGCAGGCTATGGGCAGATGCAAGTTGCAAGCAGTTGAGAGATCGGGGCAAGAGCACGCAGGAGGAAGTGTGATTGCGACATCTGTGAAGTTGAAGCCACTGAGTTCTTGACGGGACTTCAGTCTTGAGGAAGATGAGCTCTTGAGGCAGCTGCATGTGTGAGGCGGCATATGTGCTCTTGAGGCCACTGCACTCCTGGCTTCTATGAACTGAGGAACCTGTGCTTTTGTGGCATCAGTTCTTCATGATCTCATCTTGAGGGAACCTGCGTTCTTCAGACATGTGCCCTTCAGACACCTTCAGTTAAGATGCGCCCGAGGCAACTGCATCCTAAGGCATCTGCCCTCCTGATCCACGTGTGCTCTTGAGGCATCTGCTCTCCTGATCCACGTGTGCTCTTGAGGCATCTGCGCTCCTGATCCAAGTGTGCTCTTGAGGCATCTGCGCTCCTGATCCACGTGTGCTCTTGAGGCATCTGCGCTCCTGATCCACGTGTGCTCTTGAGGCATCTGCGCTCCTGATCCACGTGTGCTCTTGAGGCATCTGCGCTCCTGATCCACGTGTGCTCTTGAGGTATCTGCGCTCCTGATCCACGTGTGCTCTTGAGGTATCTGCGCTCCTGATCCACGTGTGCTCTTGAGGTATCTGCGCTCCTGATCCACGTGTGCTCTTGAGGCATCTGCGCTCCTGATCCACGTGTGCTCTTGAGGTATCTGCGGTCCTGATCCACGTGTGCTCTTGAGGTATCTGCGCTCCTGATCCACGTGTGCTCTTGAGGTATCTGCGCTCCTGATCCACGTGTGCTCTTGAGGCATCTGCGCTCCTGATCCACGTGTGCTCTTGAGGTATCTGCGGTCCTGATCCACGTGTGCTCTTGAGGTATCTGCGCTCCTGATCCACGTGTGCTCTTGAGGCATCTGCGCTCCTGATCCACGTGTGCTCTTGAGGCATCTGCGCTCCTGATCCACGTGTGCTCTTGAGGTATCTGCGCTCCTGATCCACGTGTGCTCTTGAGGTATCTGCGGTCCTGATCCACGTGTGCTCTTGAGGTATCTGCGCTCCTGATCCACGTGTGCTCTTGAGGCATCTGCGCTCCTGATCCACGTGTGCTCTTGAGGTATCTGCGGTCCTGATCCACGTGTGCTCTTGAGGTATCTGCGCTCCTGATCCACGTGTGCTCTTGAGGTATCTGCGCTCCTGATCCACGTGTGCTCTTGAGGTATCTGCGGTCCTGATCCACGTATGCTCTTGAGGCATCTGCGCTCCTGATCCACGTGTGCTCTTGAGGTATCTGCGGTCCTGATCCACGTGTGCTCTTGAGGTATCTGCGCTCCTGATCCACGTGTGCTCTTGAGGTATCTGCGGTCCTGATCCACGTGTGCTCTTGAGGTATCTGCGGTCCTGATCCACGTGTGCTCTTGAGGTATCTGCGCTCCTGATCCACGTGTGCTCTTGAGGTATCTGCGGTCCTGATCCACGTGTGCTCTTGAGGTATCTGCGGTCCTGATCCACGTGTGCTCTTGAGGTATCTGCGGTCCTGATCCACGTGTGCTCTTGAGGTATCTGCGCTCCTGATCCACATGTGCTCTTGAGGTATCTGCGGTCCTGATCCACGTTTGCTCTTGAGGCAGATGTGCTCTCTGAGGCATGTTTACTCTTACACTCGGAAGCCTCTGCACTTGGATTCTCTGCACTCAGAAGCCTCTGCACTCGGAAGCCTCTGCACTTGGAAGCTTCTGCACTCGGAAGCCTCTGCACTTGGAATTCTCTGCACTCAGAAGCCTCTGCACTTGGAAGCTTCTGCACTGAGAAGCCTCTGCACTTGGAAGCTTCTGCACTGAGAAGCCTCTGCACTCTGAATTCTCTGTACTATGAAGCTTCTGGACTCTTAGACATAGGGGCTCTGAAGTCTCTGTTCTCTTGAGGGTTCTGGGCTCTGAGGCATTGACGATCTTGAGGAATTTGTTCTTTGGGTCACATGTTCTCTTGAAACATCTGTGCCCTTGTGGCCTCTGTGCCCTGTGGGAAGCTTCTACTCGGAAGCCTCTGCACTCAGAATTGTCTGCGCTCAGAAGCCTCTGCACTTGGAATTCTCTGTACTTTGAAGCTTCTGCACTCTTAGACATAGGGGCTCTGAAGCCTCTGTACTCTTAGACATAGGGGCTCTGAAGCCTCTGTACTCTTAGACATAGGGGCTCTGAAGCCTCTGTACTCTTAGACATAGGGGCTCTGAAGCCTCTGTACTCTTAGACATAGGGGCTCTGAAGCCTCTGTACTCTTAGGGCACCTGGGCTTTGAGGCATTTATGATCTTGAGGAATGTCTTCTTTAGGTCACGTGCTCTTGAGGCATCTGTGGCATGATGCATCAATGCACTGTGGTTTCTGCACTCTTGAGGCAATGGAACCCTTGAGGCACTTGAGCTCTAAGGTGTTTGGGCCCTTGAGGCACTTGAGCTCTACGGCATCTGGGCCCTGAAGCATTTGAGCTCTATGGCATCTGGGCCCTTGAGGCATTTGCGTTCTATGGCATCTGGGCCCTTGAGGCACTTGAGCTCTAAGGCGTTTGGGCCCTTGAGGCACTTGAGCTCTAAGGCGTCTGGGCCCTTGAGGCACTTGAGCTTTAAGGCGTCTGGGCCCTTGAGGCACTTGAGCTCTAAGGCGTTTGGGCCCTTGAGGCACTTGAGCTCTAAGGCGTCTGGGCCATTAAGGCACTTGAGCTCCAAGGCATCTGGCCCTAGAGGCACTTGAGCTCTAAGGCATCTGGGCCGTTGAGGCACTTGAGCTTTAAGGCATCTGGGCCCTTGAGGCACTTGACCTCTAAGGCATCTGGGCCCTTGAGGCACTTGAGCTCTCAGACATTCGGGCCCTTGAGGCACTTGAGCTCTAAGGCATCTGTGCCCTTGAGGCACTTGAGCTCTCAGAAATGTGGGCCCTTGAGGCACTTGAGCTCTATGGCATCTGGGCCCTTGAGGCCATTGAGCTCTAAGACATCTGGGCCACTGAGACACTTGAGCTCTAATTTGAGGCACTTGACTCTTCCTGTGGCAGCTGCTGCTTTCCTGGCCCTCATGCCCTCAGAGTCTCCACTTCTCCAGCGGCTCAGCGGGCACGGCGTATGGGCTCTCTTCGGGGTCCTCCACCGCGTGCTGTTGCGGCGGCACCGCGCCGGCGCTCCGCAGGAAGTGCATGTCCAATGCAGTTGATTCACTGCAATGTTTCGCGCTTGTGCAGGTTGCTCCCGTGAAGGCGCTCCGCTGCCGTCTCGTATCCCATTTTCTTTGATAAATACATTTAATAACTTCAATCAATTTCAAGGATATTACTGAAATAAGGAAACGCTGATGATTAAGATGTCTCATTTGGAAAGTATACAAATTAAACTTGGAAGAACGTCAGGATCATAACGTCCAGCTGTTAAACAGCGGATTGTGTCTAGAGAAATGCGAAGGGCAGCCAGCAGGTCACCCCTAATGCCTTTACTAATATTCCCAGCATGTCTGGGGCCCCCAACTGCTCCCATGGCGGCAGAAAGGTGTCCACGTGGAACATCCATATCCCCTTTAATAAGGCGCCATCTCTGGCTGGACCGCCACAAACACCCCAATAAGGCTGCGGGTGGGTGGGGGCTCGCAGGCCAGCTTCGCCCTCTCTTCAGCTGGTTTAGGTGCACAGACCTGATCAGCAAGATGTGGGACCCTTTATTCCACTCACACAGGAACAACACAATATCTGACTAATGGGGGCTCTTTATGGTGTTTGGTTCCGGAAGTCCCAGTTCATCATTCACGGGGCACCTTTGTGTTATTTATGTTTTTAGAGCATCCTTTTCCTGGGGTGTGCAGTCGCCTTTTGCGGGTGGCTTAGCCAATGTGTGCAATATAAGTTGGGAAGTAGAATTTGAGAGTGTTTTAGGTGAGGAGAGCAGCACTCGAGACCCTGATGGACATTTGGAGAGTGTCCTGCGAGACAGCTATGAGCGACATCACTGTAGGGTGGAACAATGTAGGGAGGACATAGAAGCAATATTAGCAGGGGCACCTGGGGGACATCACTGTAGGGGGAATAACAGTGGGGAAGGCCTGAAAGCGATAAAACAGCGGGCGCACCTGGGAACGACATCACTGTGGGGAGGAAACACAGGAGAGAAGGCGTAAAAGTGATAAAACAGTGGGCCCCTGGGAGCACATCACTATAGGGAGGAATAACAGCGGGCAATGGGTAGAAGCGATATAATAACAGGGGCACCTGGGAGTGACATCATTGTAGGGAGGAATAACAGTGGGCAATGGGTAGAAGCGATATAATAACAGGGGCACCTGGGAGTGACATCATTGTAGGGAGGGATAACAGTGGGCAATGGGTGGAAGCAATATAATAATTAGGGGCACCTGGGAGCGACAACATCGTAGGGAGGAATAACAGTGGGCAATGGGTAGAAGCAATATAATAACAGGGGCACCTGGGAGTGACAACATCGTAGGGAGGAATAACAGTGGGCAATGGGTAGAAGCGATATAATAACAGGGGCACCTGGGAGTGACAACATCGTAGGGAGGAATAACAGTGGGCAATGGGTAGAAGCGATATAATAACAGGGGCACCTGGGAGTGACAACATCGTAGGGAGGAATAACAGTGGGCAATGGGTAGCATAGATATAATAACAGGGGCACCTGGGAGCGACAACATCGTAGGGAGGAATAACAGTGGGCAATGGGTAGAAGCGATATAATAACAGGGGCACCTGGGAGTGACAACATCGTAGGGAGAAATAACAGTGGACAATGGGTAGAAGCGATATAATAACAGGGGCACCTGGGAGCAACATCACTGTAGGGAGAAATAACAGTGGGGAAGGCGTAGAAGCGATATAATAGCAAGGCACCTGGAAGCGACATCACTGTAGGAAGGAATAACAGTGGGCAATGGGTAGAATAGATATAATAACAGGGGTACCTGGGAGCGACATCACTGTAGGGAGGAATAACAGTGGGCAATGGGTAGAATAGATATAATAACAGGGGCACCTGGGAGCAACATCACTGTAGGGCGGAATACAAGTGGGGAAGGTGTAGAAGCAACATAACAGTGGGGGCACCTGGTAGCGACATCACTGTAGGGAGGAATAACAGCGGACAATGGCTAGAAGCGATATAATAACAAGGGCACCTGGGAGCGACATCACTGTAGGGAGGAATGACAGTGGACAATGGCTAGAAGCGATATAATAACAAGGGCACCTGGGAGCGACATCACTGTAGGGAGGAATAACAGTGGGCAATGGGTAGAATAGATATAATAACAGGGGCACCTGGGAGCAACATCACTGTAGGGCGGAATACGAGTGGGGAAGGTGTAGAAGCAACATAACAGTGGAGGCACCTGGTAGCGACATCACTGTAGGGAGGAATAACAGCGGGCAATGGGTAGAAGCGATATAATAACAGGGGCACCTGGGAGTGACATCATTGTAGGGAGGAATAACAGTGGGCAATGGGTAGAAGCGATATAATAACAGGGGCACCTGGAAGTGACATCATTGTAGGGAGGAATAACAGTGGGCAATGGCTAGAAGCGGTATAATAACAAGGGCACCTGGGAGCAACATCACTGTAGGGCGGAATAACAGTGGGGAAGGCGTAGAAGCGATATAACAGTGGGGGCACCTGGTAGTGACATCACTGTAGGGAGGAATAACAGCGGGCAATGGGTAGAAGCGATATAATAACAGGGGCACCTGGGAGTGACATCATTGTAGGGAGGAATAACAGTGGGCAATGGGTAGAAGCGATATAATAACAGGGGCACCTGGAAGTGACATCATTGTAGGGAGGGATAACAGTGGGCAATGGGTGGAAGCAATATAATAATTAGGGGCACCTGGGAGCGACAACATCGTAGGGAGGAATAACAGTGGGCAATGGGTAGAAGCAATATAATAACAGGGGCACCTGGGAGTGACAACATCGTAGGGAGGAACAACAGTGGGCAATGGGTAGAAGCGATATAATAACAGGGGCACCTGGGAGTGACAACATCATAGGGAGGAATAACAGTGGGCAATGGGTAAAAGCGATATAATAACAGGGGCACCTGGGAGTGACAACATCGTAGGGAGGAATAACAGTGGGCAATGGGTAGCATAGATATAATAACAGGGGCACCTGGGAGCGACAACATCGTAGGGAGGAATAACAGTGGGCAATGGGTAGAAGCGATATAATAACAGGGGCACCTGGGAGTGACAACATCGTAGGGAGGAATAACAGTGGGCAATGGGTAGAAGCGATATAATAACAGGGGCACCTGGGAGCAACATCACTGTAGGGAGAAATAACAGTGGGGAAGGCGTAGAAGCGATATAAAAGCAAGGCACCTGGAAGCGACATCACTGTAGGAAGGAATAACAGTGGGCAATGGGTAGAATAGATATAATAACAGGGGTACCTGTGAGCGACATCACTGTAGGGAGGAATAACAGTGGGCAATGGGTAGAATAGATATAATAACAGGGGCACCTGGGAGCAACATCACTGTAGGGCGGAATACAAGTGGGGAAGGTGTAGAAGCAACATAACAGTGGGGGCACCTGGTAGCGACATCACTGTAGGGAGGAATAACAGCGGACAATGGCTAGAAGCGATATAATAACAAGGGCACCTGGGAGCGACATCACTGTAGGGAGGAATAACAGTGGGCAATGGGTAGAATAGATATAATAACAGGGGCACCTGGGAGCAACATCACTGTAGGGCGGAATACGAGTGGGGAAGGCGTAGAAGCGATATAACAGTGGGGGCACCTGGTAGCGACATCACTGTAGGGAGGAATGACAGTGGACAATGGCTAGAAGCGATATAATAACAAGAGCACCTGGGAGCGACATCACTGTAGGAAGGAATAACAGTGGGCAATGGGTAGAATAGATATAATAACAGGGGCACCTGGAAGCAACATCACTGTAGGGCGGAATACGAGTGGGGAAGGCGTAGAAGCGATATAACAGTGGGGGCACCTGGTAGCGACATCACTGTAGGGAGGAATGACAGTGGACAATGGCTAGAAGCGATATAATAACAAGAGCACCTGGGAGCGACATCACTGTAGGAAGGAATAACAGTGGGCAATGGGTAGAATAGATATAATAACAGGGGCACCTGGAAGCAACATCACTGTAGGGCGGAATACGAGTGGGGAAGGTGTAGAAGCAACATAACAGTGGGGGTACCTGGGAGCGACATCACTGTAGGGAGGAATAACAGTGGGGAAGGCGTAGAAACGATATAATAACAGGGGCACCTGGGAGCGACATCATTGTAGGAGGAATAACAGTGGGCAATCGGTAGAATAGATATAATAACAGGGGCACCTGGGAGCAACATCAGTGTAGGGCGGAATAACAGTGGGGAAGGCGTAGAAGCGATATATCAGTGGGGGCACCTGGTAGTGACATCACTGTAGGGAGGAATAACAGCGGACAATGGCTAGAAGCGATATAATAACAAGGGCACCTGGGAGCGACATCACTGTAGGGAGGAATAACAGTGGGGAAGGCGTAGAAGCGATATAACAGTGGGGGCACCTGGTAGCGACATCACTGTAGGGAGGAATAACAGCGGACAATGGCTAGAAGCGATATAATAACAAGGGCACCTGGGAGCGACATCACTGTAGGGAGGAATAACAGTGGGGAAGGCGTAGAAGCGATGTAACAGTGGAGGGAACTTCGGAGTAGAACACTGGGGGACATGTGGAAGCAATATACCAATGGGGGGAACTCATAGCTGCCAACCTGGCCCCCACTCCACCTCTCCTCTTACTGCCATATCTCCCTGGAGAATGTCCCCATCCATGCCCTCTGCTTTGCCCTGTCTTCCATCTCTGATATTCCCTCTCGCCCCTACTTGTCCCCATGGACCCCCCCACCCCGAATGTGCTTCTCCAGTTCCCCCACTCACCCTTCGTTCAGCTTGGCTCCATTTTCCTCGCACCTCCTCCTATCGTTCTCCCCACTTTCCGCCTCTCCCTGTTTCTTTTTCCTCTCTACCCCTCTTTCACTCACCCCCATCCTCTTCACACATTCACCCTTGTGCCCTTTCATCTCCACCTCCCTCATTCTCCAGCTCCGTCACTACCAGCCTCTACCTCACGTCCTGGTTACCCTTTCACCCGCACCTCTCCCATCATGTTTCCCACTTGGAACCTATCCATTACTTTGCCACTCTCCCCTCTTATTTACTAAAGAACCAGTGTCTCTGATTTCACCCCCTCCACATCCTTTTCCTCTCCCGCCCTTTCACCGCATAGCTCCACTCCCCCTAACCTGGTCTGAGTGTACACTCACCTCTTCATCCACCGCGATTTGCAAAGCGCTATTCTCCTATTCTTCCTTCTCCCCTTTCCCCTTTCCCCGCCTCCTCTCGGTCCCCGTCCTCTGCTTGTCTCCTGTTCTACCATCTTGATCTCTCTAACTCTGGTGTTTATTTTCTATCTGTATCTTTACCTCCCTCACTTTCTTTGTATTTTTTTCTTAACCTCACTCACTTGATGAGTGAGTGCAAACTACCCCAGAGGGTCTCCCAGAGCTGATGTTCAATAGCACTGTTCACTGCGAAGAAAGGGGCAGAGACTTTGGTGAATGGGTCTTAACAGTGCCTCAAAGGTCAGGAAAGAGGATACTGGACCTCCACACAGTGCCTCGAAGGCCAGGAAAGGGGATACTGGCCCTCCACACAGTGCCTCGAAGGCCAGGGAAGAGGATAGTGGCCCTCCATACAGTGCCTCAAAGGCCAGGAAAGAGGGTATTGGCACTCCACACAGTGCCTCAAAGGACAGGAAAGAGGGCATTGGCACTCCACACAGTGCCCCAAAGGTCAAGAAAGAGGACATTTGCCCCCCACACAGTGCCCTAAAGGGCAGGAAAGAGGATATTGGCACTCCACACAGTGCCTCAAAGGCAAGGAAAGAGGATATTGGCCCTCCACACAGTACCTCAAAGGCAAGGAAAGAGGATATTGGCCCTCCACACAGTGCCTCAAAGGCAAGGAAAGAGGATATTGGCACTCCACACAGTGCCTCGAATGCCAGGGAAGAGGATAGTGGCTCTCCACACAGTGCCCCGAAGGCCAGGAAAGAAGGTATTGGCACCCCACACAGTGCCTCAAAGGTCAGGAAAGAGAATACTGGCCCTCCACACAGTGCCTCGAAGGCCAGGGAAGAGGATAGTGGCCCTCCACACAGTGCCTCGAAGGCCAGGGAAGAGGGTATTGGCACTCCACAGAGTGCCTCAAAGGACAGGAAAGAGGGCATTGGCACTCCACACAGTGCCCCAAAGGTCAAGAAAGAGGACATTTTCCCCCCACACAGTGCCCCCAAAGGGCAGGAAAGAGGATATTGGCACTCCACATAGTGCCTCAAAGGCAAGGAAAGAGGATATTGGCCCTCCACACAGTACCTCAAAGGCAAGGAAAGAGGATATTGGCCCTCCACACAGTGCCTCAAAGGCAAGGAAAGAGGATATTGGCACTCCACACAGTGCCTCGAAGGCCAGGGAAGAGGATAGTGGCCCTCCAAACAGTGCCTCGAAGGCCAGGAAAGAGGGTATTGGCACTCCACACAGTGCCTCAAAGGTCAGGAAAGAGGATACTGGACTTCCACACAGTGCCTCGAAGGACAGGGAAGGGGATACTGGCTCTCCACACAGTGCCTCGAAGGCCAGGGAAGAGGATAGTGGCCCTCCACCCAGTGCCTCAAAGGCCAGGAAAGAGGGTATTGGCACTCCACACAGTGCCTCAAAGGACAGTAAAGAGGGCATTGGCACTCCACGCAGTGCCCCAAAGGTCAGGAAAGAGGACATTGGCCCCCCACACAGTGCCCCAAAGGGCAGGAAAGAGGATATTGGCACTCCACACAGTGCCTCAAAGGCAAGGAAAGAGGATATTGGCCCTCCACACAGTACCTCAAAGGCAAGGAAAGAGGATATTGGCCCTCCACACAGTGCCTCAAAGGCAAGGAGAGAGGATATTGGCCCTCCACACAGTGCTTCACAGGCCAGGAAAGAGGGCATTGGCACTCCACACAGTGCTTCATAGGCCAGGAAAGAGAATATTGGCACCCCACATCACCGCCACGTAGATGAAAGTTCCGCCCTGGCTTGGCCAGCGGGAACCAGCTGGCTTGGCCATCGTGCATCCGCTTGGGTGTGTATCGCGCAGCGTGCATTGATAAGTGTGTAGGAGCTCGAATGAATTGGCATGTAAGAGGCAGGCCGGCTATCTTGAACCTGATAGCCTTTAACAGGCAGCCGAACTATGGCCACATCTCTTTAGGTCATAGGTCAGATGGACTGCAGGGTTCTGGCCCATTTGTAGTTCGTGATAATATGATCTGCTGTGTGATCTCATTGGGAAGGGACGGATGCGTGAATCCCATGAGGGCGGAAATTGGAAGACACAACGGGACAATATATATGTTCGTGTTGTAGTTGAAAGCAAAACTACTTATAACTGTTTTTATTTGGGGAGCAAGGGTCAGGTCTCTGTCAAAGTACGTTCACATTTTTTTTTACTTTGACAGCTGTGGTGACAGGTCGACCAAATGGTAGGGGAAGGAGAGATGTCTTGCCATTGTGGGTGACAGAGGGGGCACATCCACTCGTGGTTTTATTTCATTGAAGTGAAGGGGAATTCACCCATTCTTTACATTTAAACAGGCCGTTTTGGAGATGGCCAAAATCCCCATGTACACCCGTCTCCTCAAATAAATGTGTTTCATTCATGTCGGGCTGAACACAGACTGCAACGCCCTTAGAATCTCTCAGCAGGGCCGGGTAGATATTGATGGGTAAGGAGTGCAGTGAGATCCCTGTGGGACGCCACAGGGAACAGGTACTGAGGAATATTTCAATCCTCCATCTTGATAAACGTAATCAGACTTCCGCCAAAGGGCTGGAACCATCCCATGGCCGGTAGAGAGACCGAGGCAAACACAGAGGAGAGGAGTTCAAGGTTAAGATGAGGCTTTAAATGCCAACAGCCGTCTGTTAGGATCCGCACTCTTTTCATCCAATGGACGTGGCAAGCCTCCCTGCCATTGGATTCAATGGTAAATCACAGCTACCACTGGATCCTGCAGGCCGAGGGATCCCTTCTGCGAGGAGGCAGTGTCGCAGCTTGGGTGATGGTGTCGGAGCGCTGCATGCCCTGGTCATGCCTGCAGCAGTAAGGGTATATAGGGGGTGAGGTGGGCTTGAATTCTATTACATTAAGCAGTCATAGTAAAAATACTACAGCTCAACAACATGGACAGAAGTCTTTTTACTATGTCTTTGCTTAATATAACAGTGTGCAAAGCCTGCCCTGAACCAGTTTTTGAGCACTCAAGGGCATTTACTGGGCATATGAGCTTAATTTAAGTGTTCTTTGTCAAATTACAATACTTTTCGGGATGATGTCATCATCTCAGAATGTGTTGTAATTGGACAAAGACTACTTAAACCCATGTACCTACTGAATCCGTTTTCATTCCAATAAAGGTGTGAAAGTTATGGTTTGTACACAATTATATGCAGGGTGATAGTAGAAAGACTTCCAAGCACCCAGGTGAACAGGAGTCTTTCCACTATATCTGTCCTTGATCAAATACACTGCATAGTCTTACATGGCAAATGCTTGTATGTTGGCACAAAGCCAGCACAGGTATGAATACTGGCAATACGTGGGCAAAGCCATCATGAGTGTGTTCCAAGAGTCTTGAAACTGACATATTTTTCTGTCTCTTCTGTATCCCTACCAAACATTCTAGCACATATGTGTTGCGAACATTCTAGCACATATGTGTTGATCAGAATGCTGCATGTTTGGTCCTCTGCAGAGTTAGCGGTTTCTATTTGCCCTCCTTTTCTTGGGCATTATGCCTTATTAGCAATTAGTCAAAATAAATAGCAATGATACAAAAGAAATATGAGTTAAGCGACTTGACGCCTGCTCGTGGCATTGTTGCTTTGAGGAGAGGGGAAATGCCTCTGATTTTTTTATCATTTGGGTGATTGTGCTAATACCCAGGAGAAGTGCAGAAGAAGGCAATGATGAGATAAACCCATATTTAGATAATACAGCACACTTGGGTAATAACATGTGGTATCAGCACATGAAAAAGGTGGGAGAGTGCACGTCTAAGTAGAGTTCCTATGTCTGTGCTCTCATTCCGTATGCTATGGGAACCTCTAAGATATTCATAGCTACTGAAGTACCAGTGCAAAGAGCTCATTGCCTCACGCACCTTGCACTCTCCCCCAAATAACATAAAAAAGACTCAGGGGAAACTTTAAATGGCCCGAGATTCGTCCCAAAATCAAGGCTTACGACAGTTTCACAACCAAAGAATCTCATGGCCTCCATGTTGTACCTCCTTTGGGATGAAACACACCACGCTTCAAACTACCTTGACAAACCAAACAATTATGCCTTTTAGGTAGTACATACAATTATAATACTTTATTAAATTCGTAATTCATGAACATATTCATATATTCTTAAAACTCAGTGCATTGCACATGTCTATTAAAAAAACATCTTTATATAATTTTCTATTTTTTAGAATTTAAAGTGCAATTAAATCTGAACACCTAAACATGTACCTTTTAAAATGCAAAATATAAAACCCTATACCGCAACCTATTGTGCTCATATACTGGTTGCCTATACAATATAAACACTTCTAACTTGTACACAAGACAGTCCCTATCTTGTAGGATACTCTCTTACAACACCCTATACCCTTAATAAATGAATCCTCATGTGTACTGACATGTGGTTCTAAACAACTGAATAACTCATTGTTAAATGCTGGCTATTATACAACATATTGAAAAACCTGACATGTTTCGTTCTTTTTCAGTAGTTAGAGATATATAAGAACTTCTACAGGGGCAAAAAATAAGAAATTTATCAAAAAGACACAGGTCTTGACATTTTAAACACCATATATAAAATATTCTTGCTTCTTCGTGGTGCACTTAAAATACCCGTAATGGCATTCACAAATAATGCTTTTAAACCGATGGGTAGACTTGTCTTCTTTGTAGACAAAAAAAGATCCTTAAATAGCGGCTCCCTTCCGCCTGAACTTGATCTTAATCAGACGGTCTTCTCAGGTGTAGTAATCCAATCCCATGGCGTTCGCACTGTATGCGTGTTCTACCGCAGAGGATTACCGTGGGCGTGCGCGTCTTACTCGCGACCTTCCAACTCGCACAGAGTCCGGAAGACGTATGGCTCTTGTCCACACGATTCACATTCCTGGCCACCTGATCTCTGCCAGACCAGAGGACAGTTCCAAGGCAGAACAGCGTCCTTCGTATGGATAACGGAAAAGACATCTCAAAGAGAGATAACTATGTGCAAGAATTAAAGACAAGAGAAAAGCCAGAATCAAGGAATCTAGTAATAACATATGGACAGCCTGGAATAAGCGGAGCAGGAATCAGAAGGGAAGAAAACAAGATGCTAAATTGTCAAGGCAAGAATAAAGAAGAAATACAGAGATGTTGGGAACGAGAGGAACAGTGCTGACTCCAGAAGGATGGGCTGAAGGCCTGATTGTGTGTAAAGGAGCAGCATTAACTGGATATTTTGAGCCAGTTATAGATACTGGGGAGAATGAATGCAAGCACCACTGGTCAAAGATTGCAAAGTTGTTGACATGAGTCGAGGATAAAGGAGGACCATTGCAGATAGTACCTCTAGCAAGTGCGTCCTTGTAATTCAGAAATAATGGCACGAGGAAAGTTGGAGAAAATCATCAGTGTGGACGAATTCTTGATGTACCAGGCATGAAGGACGGAACAGTAGTTCTGATCGACCCCTTTTGGGCCAGTGGGTCCAGAGCCTACATGAAGCTGCCCAAAGACTGGGGAGGGATGTGTTCTATAGCGCTTATCCATGTTCCAGCATTAGTGATTCATAAGAGTGACCTGAATATTGGAGAATCTACAAAAGCAGATGCCCATTTGAGGAGCAGAAGAACACTCAAATTCCTCAACCGAACAAGGAGGGAGAATTATTTCTCTGCTAAATTGATAGAAGCCTTTCATGCTATTCCATATGAGCACAGGTTGTTCAGCCAGACCTCAGCCATATTTGCAACTATCTTTATGCCAGGAATCCAGACAATGCCGAATATGAAGTGGTTACAGATCACTCACTGGGAGCTCCTGCAGAAATCAACACTATCATAAAGGGATTCAATGCGATCAAAGCAGAATTGAGGGCCATAAGACTGATGACCCTCCAGAACAGATATGTCCTTGATATGATCACATCAATGGATGGAGGAGTTTGCACCAAAATCGGAGAATCATGTTGCACGTTCATACCTTCTCATGATGATGAGAATGGGACCTTGACAGAGGCCAGAACATTGTTGACGAAACTGCACCATCAAATGGAAGATGAGACAGAAGATATTGCGGATGACAGCTGGTTCGCGTCTATCTTCTCCTGGGTTCCACAATGGATGGAAAATATCTTCAAGTTCATTGGAGCAGTATTAGTGATGGTGAAGTTTGGATTCTGTGTGATTAGGTTAATAATCACACAGTGCAAGAAGACAGCAAAGAAAGCAGTAGGAATGAAGATCATGATCGATGTTGAGTCAGGGTTTTGACCCAAGGAATTGACAGATGAAGAGAACAGAAAATATGTAGAGGCCAGCATCTTAGCACCTGAGGGAAGGAAGTTCCTGCATCCCAGAAATCACAGGAAGTATGTGGGAAAATGGGTTTACTGTAATCCGAATGGGCAGTGCATCTACACGACCTGGAGTATAGATGAACATGTAAAATCAGCAGGCTCCCTTACGGGAGAAGAGAAGATCTGGACTCTGAAGAAACACTTTTTCAAAAGAAGGTCCCAGGATCTGGAGATTGGTGAAGGAGTTGTCGATGAATAAACGAGAGGGGGGAGTGTAGAGGAGCAGCTGAATGCCTCTGCAGGAAGTCCCGCCTCCATCTTGCCTATATGTTGGAAGCCAGAAATTGCGACACGCACAACACCAGTGATGGTACCTATACCATGGCGAGTCTTCGAGAAAAGGTATCCGTTGAGAAGACCCTATGTGATGTATCCTCGTAGAGATGACAGTCTCTTGGAGGAGATCCCTGAAGGAATATGATGATGAGAGAAAGAGAGGATGGTGACGTCACAAGAAATAAGCGTGATGCACAGAGAAGAATGGTCCAAAAAGAAGAGATGTATAGTCCTTATAGAATCTGACGATGAAGTAAAGAATCGAGTAAACGTTCATATGCGGAATGAAGGTTGCACGTGTGAAGAGCACTGCACAAAATGCAAATCGTTTTTATAACTGTACAGATGCAGCAATGTAAGTAGACTAAGTAATCATAAAGGATGGCTATACGTAGTGAATAGAGTGCAGGTGGTGCCGCCATTATATAGAATTCTGGACATCGGTGTCAGAGATTTAGTAGGCTTACACCAGTGGAGAAGGGAGGATCGGAAGGCTGTGTCACAGTAAGAAAACTAGCTGAAGATCGAGGAAAGGCCTGGAATAGTTGTCTGGCCTGATGTCGAAGGATGGAGCAGCCCAAAACCGGTTATCTATCCTTGGAGAACAGTGGATGTGGGAAGTTGAATCAGCCCTTGTTAAGGTGCCAAGTATATTAATTAAAGACAAGTAAATGCTGCAAAACAGGCCGAAATACGGTCTCCTGTCGCATAAGCAAAGGATGAAAATAGGAGTTGGGCATGCAGACCTGAATTGCGATAAGGGTGTGCCTATACTCCATTTTATTCTCAGGAGCAATGATATTTTGCAAGGCCAAGTTCAAAGACAATGTGAATGGCAGATGACATGAGTGCTGAGAAATGTTGGGCTAATTGGGTAGGGAGGCACGGTCAAGACCACCCATTGACACCTTGGGTACCAGTTTACGTGCTGCTAGTGAGCCGAATGTTCTAGGCATGGCACTAGCATGCCTACCAATGGTAGAAGGCCACATAACAAAGGGCCTTATAGTTTGAAAGCAATGATATACCGTGTACTGATGAAGATGACTTACGTTGTCCACTTACTGTAGAGACCCAGATCAAAACCCAATCCCTTAAATGAAGTTTACTTAGATGTTCCCCTTAAGCCAACCACAACTCCCCGTAGGTTTTTTTAGTTTGCCATGTAGTATGACATCACAAATGACAAGTTTATGCTATAAAAGATTTATTTTTTATGAAATGCTTTGAGACTTATGCTGTGCGACGTCTGTTGATGTCCGTTGTAACTCCCTGTTTTAGACAATTGAAAAGAAAACAGTTGGGAGAGACTTTTTGCCAACTTCCTGAGTCGGTCTTATTATTTGGTGTCAGAGTTATTCTGCATCCCATCCTTGCATGACGTGTTACTGGTTTAAGGTCCCCCCGTGGGTTCAATCCTGCTCAGACAAGCTAACACTTCCGATCCTTATACTCTTTTAAAAAGGGAAATTGGTTGGCAACAATGATGGATACATTTTCTTAATGTATAGCTATCGCCCCGTCCCGGAGTCCAAACACATTTAAGTCATGTGTGTTTGCCCGGCCCCTGTTTTCTAGATCTTTCTCTTCAATTCATAGCTCCTGCAGTCAGAGACCCTGCTGAGCTGGGTATATTGAGGGGGCGAGTGGCGCTTGCCCATACACACCATATTCAAGTCGTGCTTAAACTGCTTTTGAAAGCTTCTTGGAGCTCGAAAATCGGAATGAGGCTGAGACATCATAGGTTTTAATGTAAAAAAAAGCCAAAGTTACCCTTTATTTTTGCTCTTTACTCTTGTGACTTTTTCAATTTATTTCCCTTTCAGGAATCCTGAATAAATGTTGTGTCTATTCCTCTTCCTAAAAAACACTAGTATGTCTAGCCATCTAAATTGATACTTTTCGAAATTGCCTGAATAGTTTCACGTAAAGATTTCTTTTCTTTTTATATGATATGATATGATATTTTATTTGTATCGCGCTCGTACCCAAGTGTTTCAGAGCGCGAAAGTTAGAAGTACTTTTTACAAGTAAACTTTACAGCATTTATATCAATATGTGTGTAAAGTGTTGACGAGGGGGTCATGTGTGTTCCATAGAAGGGGCATTATAGGAGTGGCCTTCGCCATCAGTTGGCGCTCTACAAATCGAACAGGCGCAAACGTTACGTACAAGGAGTAATGTTTGATCTTTTCCTTTTTTGTAGTGACCGAGAGCCGGGGACTCATGGACAGCTTGCAGAGGTTCTCATCACTTCCTGTATATCTGCCAGTGAGATATCAGATCAGCAATGCCGACGTGTCCTTCTTCCTCAAGGAAAGCAACCAGGATGTAACGAGGAACTCTTCTTTGCAGTCAAGAGTGGAATCGTTCTTCGTCTACAAAGCCAAGAGCCCTCCAGTGTTGAACGTCAGCTACGGCCCTTACTGGGTGGAACAGGCCCTACCACAAGAGCTGATGTTGACTTCCAGCGCATTCAGTTCTTCCAATGGGTTTACTTTTAACTGGAAATTGAAATCACAGATTATCGTAAGCTCCATATATCCCAACAGGCCCAAAGTCCAGGCTTTGTTCTACATCACCGGTAAAGACTGGGAAGATGACCGGTCAATGGAGGTCTTGCCCTGTGTGAAGTTGGTGGCTCTACTGGACACCAGAGAAGTTGTGTCCAGCTGTCGATTGAAAGGCGACCTAGGGCTGTGTGTCGCTGAGCTGCAGCTTCATCCAGGGGTCTTCCGTTCCCCATCGCCGACGGAGGATGCAAAGCCAACGCTCCCACCAGAGGGGGTTCCTGTGGAGCTTTATCATTTCCTCTACGCGACCGATGGAGATTGTTCTGCTGAGGATGGCCAGTGGGAGAGCAGCTTGCGTCTCGGTCACATTAATGGGCAGGCTTCGCTGCCCATGGAGCGAATTGGCAGCGTCATCGTGTACCCCAATCAAGATCGACTTAAGGTGTCGGCTCTGGCACTGGATGCCAACATTGTAATCCATTTGCCACTGGAGCCTGTGAGGGAAGGGCAGACGGTGACCGTCCATGTGTTCACGGCGCGTGACCCAATTGCAGATCAATTCAAGATAAGGTAATTTACAATATTAAACCTTTCCTTATGCATGGAAAAGTCAAATAACCGAATGAGTCAAATCTGGTCAAATGTGTTGTACTGCATATTGGTCAATCTAACTATTCAGCATCATAAGGCCTTCCGTCGGTCAATGCTGTTGAGGTTTCTAGTAAAGCTTTGCATGTGACACTTGATCTTTGCAGACCTTACATTTTCTGCAGTTACACTATCCCTTTTAGTATTGTCTGAGAGGACCTTTGTATCCACATTGTCTGAGTTTTTCCTGCCAGGTCTACGTCTGAGCTTTGATCTTAGATACTCAACTGTTTGCGACACAATAGACTATTTCTTCATGTCTTAGAACACACTTGGAACATTTGCATTGAATCGTGGAAGTTTTGCATGATGAAACGTCCACCTTGGGTGAGACTTTGGCGAAGATGAGTCAATCACCAGCAGAAATACCAGTAATCTCTGTCCCGTCCATGGCCGCCATTTCCAAGAGTTGTCCGTGCCCTAATTCTAATAACATGCTTGAGGATAAAGTCTTCTGATTTAACTGTAATATGTGGACTGGTCTGAACCTCTGGCTTTGAATTATTTCATCTTTGTAATGAGGGACTTCAGAAACAATTCTGAGTCTCATTTCTAGGTGTTTATTGTTATGACTGTACATCTGTCCGGCATCTGCTTCATTTGAACAGGTTCAGCTCAAGATGACCGCTTAGGCTGTCCCCCAGAATCTGCTCCCAAATGTCTATGTTTGATGGAAACTACAGTGCAATGTTTAATTTGGAAGAGTTTCAGCGTTACTATTTGGACAGTAGAACAGGCCATCTCAGCTAAGAGGTCACAGGTGCCACAACCCCACCCACTGGAAGACCCTGGAAGTGCAGCTCTAGGTCAGAGCCACTGAGCATTGCATTTCAGAGATTTAGGGAGCATTGATCCTGAGACTTTAGTCACTGGAGGAGAATGAGAGTAAGAGAAAAAAGAAAGGACAGAAAGGATTGAAGGAGAAGAGGAATGCACCAGCCCTTGAAATGTGTGAACGCGTGAATGGACAGGGTCTAAGAGATGAAAAGCAGATATATAGCAGGGCCGCATGGGGAGGGGGGGCGAGAGGTGCTCGGCCTATCCTAGTATAATGAAGGCATGATTGACCGGTGGGCGTTTGGATAGACTGTGTCCTATGAAGATCGAGAGAGGTCAGGGACAAAGTAGTCCACAACATGTGTTGCTTGTGAATAAAACCTTTTCAGAAAGCGGGAAAAGGATCTAGAGGAGGAAGAGGATTCTAGCAATGAACCCGGCTTCGCAATGGATAGTTATAATTAGGATATGATATGATATGGCATTTATAACGCGCCTATACACAAGTGTTTCAAGGCGCGACGCGGCAAGGGAGGGGGAACAAAGGGAGGACAGACAGCGATCCTACTAGGCCAGGTGTCATTCAGATGGCGCAAGCGCAGGGATTACAAGGTACACACCGAGAAACCGGTCATGCAGCCTTCGAGGAATGCCTTGGAGGTAAGGTTGTTAAATAATTCCTGGCAGGGTTGCTAGGCCAAAGGAGACATTCAGGAGAACCCTAGGAGGGCATCAGTCCAGTGAAAGGCCAGTATGTAGAGGTGGTCTGCCACCTTCACAACTGGCTTTCAGGAGAACTCTAGGAGGGCAGTAGTCCAGTGAAAGAACAGTATGTAGAGGCTGTCTGCCACCTCCAGCACAGGTTTTCAGGAGAACCCTAGGAGGGCATCCGTCCAGTGAAAGGCCAGTATGTAGAGGTTGTCTGCCACCTGCAGCACAGGTTTTCAGGAGAACTCTAGGAGGGCAGTAGTCCAGTGAAAGGCCAGTATGTAGAGGCTGTCTGCCACCTCCAGCACAGGTTTTCAGGAGAATCCCTGGAGGGCATCCGTCCAGTGAAAGGCCAGTATGTAGAGGCTGTCTGCCACCTCCAGCACAGGTTTTCAGGAGAACCCTAGGAGGGCATCAGTCCAGTGAAAGGCCAGTATGTAGAGGCTGCCTGCCACCTCCAGCACAGGTTTTCAGGAGAACCCTAGGAGGGCATCAGTCCAGTGAACGGCCAGTATGTAGATGTTGGCTCCCACCTCCAGCAGGGGCTTTCAGGAGATCCCTAGGAGGGCATCAGTCCAGTGAAAGGCCAGTATGTAGAGGCTGGCTGCCACCTTCATCACAGGCTTTGAGGAGAACCCTAGGAGGACATCAGTCCAGTGAAAGATCTGTATGTAGAGGCTGTCTGCCACCTTCATCAAAGGCTTTGAGGAGAACCAGATGAGGGCTTTAGTCCAGTGAAAGGCCAGTATGTAGAGGCTGGCTGCCACCTTCATCACAGGCTTTGAGGAGAACCAGATGAGGGCTTTAGTCCAGTGAAAGGCCAGTATGTAGAGGCTGCCTGCCACCTCCAGCACAGGCGTTGAGGCATTCCTGCATTTCCAGGGTGCCCTCAAGCGATGCCCGAAGGAGCAGGAGAGCGCATTCTTCCACTTACCCCCTAGGCACCTAACAGCGATGAATGCAAGGGTCGGAGCAGTGGAGTGGGCAGACGGATCCCTCTTGGCCTGAGGCCTGGCTCTTCTGGAAGTGAATCTGCATAATTCAGCCTTTCCTACCCTTCCCAAAGTGGGCTGCACTTACCTCGTCCTGTTAATAGGGGGCAGCAGGGAAATCCTACGTTCAGAAGGGCTGTAGCGTCCGCTTTTGCAGGTCTACAGCGAGCGATGTGGACTCGTTCTTGAAGTGAGCTTGGCTATTGTGCATTGTTTAATGATTTGGGGGGCTCTGGGGTGCTTTGCCATGTTCTCGCTACTTAGCAGCCCTTGTCTTTCTTGCAGAAGGCGACATGGCATTGCAAGCATAACATACACTGGTATGATATCGCGTGGTATATCGAGGTCCCACAACATATTTGCTTAACATTACTGGTTTTAGACCCAGAAATGAAAGGGGGGGGGAGGCTGGAGAAAGGATAAGTAAATATAGACCCAGATAATATGAAAAATGAGCAAAACTCCCTTAAATGCAAAGAAATTGACGTCAGTAAAAAAAAAAACATTTGGAAGGTAAATGTACATTAAAACACAGGGATGGAAAGAAGGGGAAATGTGTATGTGTGAGAGTGGAACACCCCCAGCAAGGATGACAGATGTAGAAAGAAAACAAAACACTGGTTTATTCACCAGCAGCATAGATGGGGAACCGAGCAGCACCTAGGCGGGTACATCCTTCATTAACCTTTTCAAATCACAAACAAGATTACATCAAAACCAATGGATGCACATAGTGAATTGCACCAAAGCAGACCCCGGCATAAGCATTTCTCAAGCAGCATGGAGGGGTGCATTTCAGAAATATCTAAAGGGGCACCTGGCAGCTCCCTGATCTGCCCAGGTAATCAAGAGTATAAATACCATCCCTGGAGCTACGCTCAGAGTGCTACTTCCTCCAGTCTGTCGCATATTCTCTGTCCTCCCCCTGGGGTGGAAGTACCTTGCATACCATCCCTGGAACTAGGCTCAGAGTGCTACTTCCTCCTGTCTGTCGCATATTCTCTGTCCTCCCCCTGGGGTGGAAGTACCTTGCATACCATCCCTGGAACTAGTCTCAGAGTGCTACTTCCTCCTGTCTGTCGCATATTCTCTGTCCTCCCCCTGGGGTGGAAGTATCTTGCATACCATCCCAGGAACTAGGCTCAGAGTGCTACTTCCTCCAGTCTGTCTCATATTCTCTGTCCTCCCCCTGGGGTGGAAGTATCTTGCATACCATCCCAGGAACTAGGCTCAGAGTGCTACTTCCTCCAGTCTGTCGCATATTCTCTGTCCTCCCCCTGGGGTGGAAGTACCTTGCATACCATCCCTGGAACTACTCTCAGAGTGCTACTTCCTCCAGTCTGTCGCATATTCTCTGTCCTCCCCCTGGGGTGGAAGTACCTTGCATACCATCCCTGGAACTACTCTCAGAGTGCTACTTCCTCCAGTCTGTCGCATATTATCTGTCCTCCCCCTGGGGTGGAAGTACCTTGCATACCATCCCAGGAACTAGGCTCAGAGTGCTGCTTCCTCCAGTCTGTCTCATATTCTCTGTCCTCCCTCTGGGGTGGAAGTACCTTGCATACCATCCCTGGAACTAGGCTCAGAGTGCTACTTCCTCCTGTCTGTCGCATATTCTCTGTCCTCCCCCTGGGGTGGAAGTACCTTGCATACCATCCCATGAACTACTCTCAGAGTGCTACTTCCTCCAGTCTGTCTCATATTCTCTGTCCTCCCTCTGGGGTGGAAGTACCTTGCATACCATCCCTGGACTGGAACTACGCTCAGAGTGCTACTTCCCTCCCCCTGGGGTGGAAGTACCTTGCATACCATCCCAGGAACTAGGCTCAGAGTGCTACTTCCTCCAGTCTGCCTCATATTCTCTGTCCTCCCCCTGGGGTGGAAGTACCTTGCATACCATCCCTGGAACTAGGCTCAGAGTGCTACTTCCTCCAGTCTGCCGCATATTCTCTGTCCTCCCCCTGGGGTGGAAGTACCTTGCATACCATCCCTGGAACTACGCTCAGAGTGCTACTTGCTCCAGTCTGTCGCATATTCTCTGTCCTCCCCCTGGGGTGGAAGTACCTTGCATACCATCCCTGGAACTACGCTCAGAGTGCTACTTCCTCCAGTCTGTCTCATATTCTCTGTCCTCCCTCTGGGGTGGAAGTACCTTGCATACCATCCCAGGAGCTAGGCTCAGAGTGCTACTCCCTCCTGTCTGTCGCATATTCTCTGTCCTCCCCCTGGGGTGGAAGTACCTTGCATACCATCCCTGGAACTAGGCTCAGAGTGCTACTTCCTCCAGTCTGTCGCATATTCTCTGTCCTCCCCCTGGGGTGCAAGTACCTTGCATGCCATCCCTGGAACTAGACTCAGAGTGCTACTTGCTCCAGTCTGTCGCATATTCTCTGTCCTCCCTCTGGGGTGGAAGTACCTTGCATGCCATCCCTGGAACTACGCTCAGAGTGCTACTTGCTCCAGTCTGTCGCATATTCTCTGTCCTCCCTCTGGGGTGCAAGTACCTTGCATACCATCCCTGGAACTAAGCTCAGAGTGCTACTTCCTCCAGTCTGTCTCATATTCTCTGTCCTCCCTCTGGGGTGGAAGTACCTTGCATACCATCCCAGGAACTAGGCTCAGAGTGCTACTTCCTCCAGTCTGTCGCATATTCTCTGTCCTCCCTCTGGGGTGGAAGTACCTTGCATACCATCCCTGGAACTAGGCTCAGAGTGCTACTTCCTCCTGTCTGTCGCATATTCTCTGTCCTCCCTCTGGGGTGGAAGTACCTTGTATACCATCCCAGAGCCTTGATTGGACTTTTCTTTTCTTTTTTACTGTTCCACTGTCTTGTTCGCGTCACTGCTGGTTCTCCTTAACACCCCTCTTGCGAGTATAACCTTCCCTTGCCCCTCGTTACAACAAAAGACGAAGGAGGTATATGGCTTGTTTGTCCCTCTTTTAGCTTCATGATTGCACTGTGTTTTGGTTTGTAGGAGTGTGAGGGCTGACTGGGCCTTTGTACCCCTAATCCTGTTAGCAGAATCATCCAGTTCGTCACTTGGTTCTCAACAGGTGATCCCCTGAAAATGAAAAACCTCCCCTAAATTTACAAACAATAACTTCTAGGGCCTCCACGGAGCGTTAGAAGTTCTTGCTGTGAGGGATTAAGACCGAAGAGGTATTTAAAAGAGCCACGGTTTTCCGTCGTTGAAAGTGTACTTAAACACACCAGTTCTGGTTTGTGCAGTTAATGTGCAGTTATGTCTCGGGAGGATAGCTCAGGGGAAACGTGCCCACCTTGGAAACAAGATGATCACACAGAGCAACGCAGGTTCCATCCCTGGTCCGTGCTTAGAAACCTCTGGGTGTTAAGCGCGTTATAAACAGCCAATCATATCATTAATGCATATTATTGTATGGGGCGGGGCAAAGGAAGTTGTTTTTGTGAAGTTAACTGTTTTCTTCGTTTTATGGATAAAGACACATTTAGTGCTGCTTGCCATCATTCAACTGTTTTAAACGGCACTGATGACACCTAATAGAACCTGGTACTTCAGTATCAAGGAGAAGCGTGTTTTGTTTGCATAAATGGCAATATTTCTGTTAGCCATATTTCCCACTTCCTGTGGTGCGCGTGATGTATTTGCGGCGCTGCCAATCTTGACTACATTCGCACTTTCCAGTTTGTATTGATGCAGTGGCAACAGGTCAAGGGGTTTACATGTCAGGGTTATTGCAGTTCTTTAATCAGTTGTAAGAACTTGGGGGCGGTGGGGGGGTGATTCTCCACACCTCCCGATCAGTGATACATTGCACAGAAGGTGGGGGTAATGGTTTCCGCCAGGTTTGCCAATCCAAGGGATTTTGGTGGATTTCCACGGTGGGTGGGTAAGGCGGGGCAGACTTTGTGTCTCCGCCAGCCTTGCCGATCCGCCTGGCAATTCTGCCAGCGTGAGATTCCAGGGCTGGCGATTATGCAGTGGACGCCTCTTCAATCTGTCTCTAGTTACCATCTGGGTAAGAAGGAAGGTCCCACAGGAATCCGGTGTAATTGACCCCCGCCCCCCTTCCGCCCCAATCGTCAATTCCCGGAGGCATTTTCATTTTATTCCCAACCCGACCAGAAAAGGGAAGAGTAAATGCATCTTCGCCTGTATTTTCCTCTTTACATTTCCACTCTGTTTTGAAAATGGCCAAAATTGCACGCAGAGGACCTTTTGCACTTAAGTGCAAATGCGCACGTTCTCCTCCAGGGCAATTTAGGAGATCTATAAAATGACCGCCCTTTGCTGGTAAAATAGTGCTCGTTTTATTGGGGCAGTGGGATTATAACCTATAGGCGCTTTACTGAAGCTTCGCACACTCGGCTAGTTTGTGGGATGCGGGACTCGCCATTCGGACTCTCCCTCCCCATTCCAGGGAGTGGCCAGGGAGTGGCCAGGGAGTGGCCAGTCTGGATTCAATACGTGCCCTCACTTGTGGCTTTAACCCCTTAAGTGCCATGGACGAGTATGCTTCTTTTTTGCATAGACATGCTCTCAGGTTTCCCCAGCCCAGGCGTGAATAGGTCATGAAATCCTAATTAAGACATGAGGGTCCCAGTAGCTCTGCGCCAAAAGGATGCCAAAGTTGAGTTCCAAATG
Organism: Ambystoma mexicanum; assembly: GCF_040938575.1. Lineage (NCBI taxonomy): Eukaryota > Metazoa > Chordata > Amphibia > Caudata > Ambystomatidae > Ambystoma > Ambystoma mexicanum. The sequence goes on from NC_090932.1 coordinate 1,683,546,953, forward strand.
GTATTTGTTTTGAAGTCAACAACAGCCTGACACGTGTTTCGAGCTTTCCTGGCTCTTCTTCTGAGGCTTATGTCCAATAGAAATAGAGCCAATTAAATATGGCAGGATTGCCTGTTCTGCAAGAAACTCTGATGTTTCACAGTTGCGGCGAATTCTGGTATCGAAAGTAGTTGCTTCATGAAATCCTACTTTAAGTCTTTGCATTCTGGAATGCGTTCTTTTGCCTTTCCCATTTGGAATTGAGAACTACAAGTCCCAGAATGCCAAACAAACTCTGCAACTGGATGAAGAACTTACGCATGGCCTGAGGAAGCTTCAAAGCTCTGCATGTAGAGGATACAATGTAAATAGAAATGTGATTTTAATTGAACTACGATTTTGTAGCTTCGTTTATTAGCTGTATATCTGTTCTATTGTGACCTCTGTAAAGTGCTCAGCTGCTGCTCAAAGCCAAGTCCGCGCTCAATAAATAGCATATTAATAATAATAATTAGCATATCAGTTTCATTCTGAATTATCTTGGGCATTCGCAGGTCTCTCATAGGGAACCATGAAAGGCTGCTGTAGCCTGTCTGGTGCGGTTTACTCTTTTGCATTCTGGGCATTGTAGTTTTTTATTTATAACAAAAAGAAAAACTACAAGCCCCAAAATGAAAAAAAAAAATAACACTGAATGGGCTGCACTCGCCTGGTATGTCTCTATTGGAGAATTTGGGGAATTGGTTTGGGAACCTGGTGGGGTTAACACTCCCAACAAAACATTCTAGGTCATGGCATGTCAATACGCCTGTACAACAAGACTTAAATCTATAACTAATATTATGACTGATAAAAAAACAGATCTCACATTAAAGCAAGCTGACAAGACATGTCAAGACTTGCAGGTGAGGGGAGCTGACGCGTTGCACGTGCCCCACACAGGAACCCACTACAGACCCACAAAGTCTGTTCCCCAGAAGAGTTCAGCAGGATCGAGATCACAATGCGAAAGAACCTCAAAATGGCGGCATATGACCCACAAGTCCGGAGCTGCAGAACACATGCTCTCGTTGCCACCTTCTGGACGCCGGTGAAGGCTGACTGGGTATTGTCCACGTGGATCTTACCTTGCTCCATTTGGATGTGTCAGAGGCATCGTGGCGGCGCCCTACTCTGCCATTGAACGTCTCCAGTGGTAGAACCGGGCCATGATTAGCAGCAAACGCTCCCAGATGTGGTGTCGCGCGCTATAATTTAGGCATTTCACAGTATTGGGGTCTTGAATCTGGGCCTCGAAGCACTGAAGCCAATCACTTTCCGCTCACAAAGCCTGCGACGATGACGGAAAGTCTTCAGACGCCGCCTCCCCCCTTAGGGGACCGCAGCCGCTGGCACCTGCCAAGTCCTAATGAGTCTTGCCCCGTGACAGGTTGTCGGTGGATCACAGTCCGCACCAGCCGATGAGTCCATTGATCAAAGCTCTCTGCTGCTCTCTCGATTAAAATGTAACCGCTATCAATCAATGCCTTGTTCAAACGATCACCAATGAGAATAACTCAAGCCGGCCATGACACCCTCATCAAGTAAACATCACTGAGAGCAGGCACCAGTCACTGCCTGCCTGTGATTCACTGCACATCGTTCGTGAAATATATGCTTAAAGGAAACACGCTTGGAGTTGAACTTGCTGACTTCATTTCTAGTTCTCTTTCTTAGGACTTCGCAACTTATGCATTCTGGGCAATTTCAATATCTGTCAAGAGTCTCCCTTAAATGGGCTTTCTAAGACACTAATCGCAAACCTCAAAGGATGAGACCTCTATGTGCCCAGCCGCAATGCAGCACATATAGCTGGCCACACTTTGGATGCTGCTCTCCCACCTGGGCCAGATGTGTGTTTCAGGTCAGGTACTGGCTTGGTTTCTCTCCTTCTTGGCTGATAGATCTCAAACTCTCTCGCTTGCTTCCTCCTTTCACGTTTACGTCCTGTCACCTTAGTTGTAGTGTCCCCAGGGATCCGCTCTGTCCCCTATGATTTTCAACATTTATAACTTTGTGTTGTTGCGCCTCACCCGCTCCTTCAGCGTCAGGTGCTATTCATACGGCGACGATACCCAGCTGTTGATCCGTCTCGATCTTGATCAATCGGAGGTGCCAGCGTGCCTTCATAAGTGCCTTTCGGCCGGGGAGGGAGTGGATGGGCCACAACTGGTGTTGGTGGTGGGTTCTCCACCGGATCCCTCACTTTGGATCCTTAAATTTGACCTTCCTCTCTGGGCTCACTCTCCATGCCCTCGTTCAAGGTGAAAAATCTTGGGGTGATCATGTCTGTTAATCTGTCCATGGCCGCTCAGGTATCCGAAGTTTGCCAGACTGGGCATTTTCAGCTGGAAATGTTAAGAAAGGTGCTCCACTTGATTCCAGCACTGCTACGCCCACCGGTGGTGGCTGCCATGATTCTGAGCAGGCTGGATTATTGTAATTCTCTCTACCTTGCACAGCTCAAAGGGCTGTTAGGCCGACTACAACGTCTCCAGAATCTGGCGGCCCGGGTTGCGATGGGTACCCCCTATGGGGCTCATATGTCTCCGGTACTGCTCTCCCTTCACTGGCTCCCAGTAGCCCAGCAGATTCAATTTAAAGTTTTATGTATTGTTCATTGTGCCCTGCATGATCTGGGAGCATGGTATTTGTGAGCCAAGTTTGAACGCTATGTCCTGAACCGCCCCATGTGGTCAGCTGCCGCAGGCATGCGATGTGTGCCTTTTTTTCTCACTCGGGTGTGGGGTCGGGCTTTCTCGATAGCAGCAGCTCAGCTGTGGGATACACTCCTTCTACCTATTAAATCGCTGCCAGATCTGGCTTTTCGGAAAGCTTTAAAAACCTATTTCTTTTGATATTTTAGTTACCTTCCTCTCTAGTGCCATGATGCCTGCTGGCGACCGTGCGCTCCACAAGTGACCATAATATAACATAACATAACATGCTACTTTCAGTTCCCCCAATCTTGTGAGGGCTTGGCATCCCCTGGAGTTGCCATGGGTAGATCACGCAGCTCTTTTCTCCGTTGTGCTTATACCACCAAAGGTGTGTTTGGCGCTAGGGACAACTGCCACTTACAGACTTAAAAGGAATCCATCTGGAAACACGTGTATTTGTTAAATGAAAAATAACAAGCCTCCCCTCCTTACTCTCTCAAACCCTTTAATAGAAGCAAATGCATTAAATAACACTTGAGGCCATTGCACCGTTAAACGAGGCAATATAACCTAGCCCATGGAACAAGCCAAGATGGTTTTCTGACACCTAAATATGTTGAAGAAGTTAAGCAGCTCACCGATTCACACCTGGAGAAAGAACCGCACATTGAGTGATAAACTAGACTACCTGAGACCTTTTAAGATATCAAAGCCGAATCAAACCACTACTCTCACAGGGTTCTTAATGCCAGCAATCCCCCAAAGAGAGGTTTTCAAAGTCACCTCAGAATTCAGATTTCCCTCTGCCCAACCAACCGCTGTAACCCCTTCCCAAGAACGGACTCTCAGACCACTTTGACACCAAAACCCTCCAACACATCCTCCTTGCTGCATCGACCTATTACTCTCTTTCGCACCGCTCAGATTGAGTCTCACATCACTATGAGAGACATCTTGGGCCAGGCACAAACGGGTTTCAGACCCGGTCACAGTACAGAATCAGTTCTCTCGATCTGGGATGAGATTGAACTTAGCGTTGACTGTAACAAGGCCTCAGCCCTTCTACTATCTGCATCTTTAGGCCCGTTTGATATAAAGATTTTACGCCGGCACCTTTTTGATTGTGGGATTGGAGCTAATGTCGTTTCTCAATGACCAATTACAGTGCTTCTGCATCGCTGGTTTCCATTCAGAGTTAAACAATTGTCTGTTTGGTGTACCTCAAGGGGCCTCACTATCGCCCTTACCTTTCAACCTCTACCTCAGCAGCCTCCCCGACCTTCCTAAGATCTCTCAATCTCTCCTGCTACAACTATGCAGATGATGCACAACTCATCTTCACAATACAAAACAACTCCGGCACTCTGTTCGACATCTCAGAATGCTTTCATAAAAATGGCACCTGGTCAGTGCATAACCACCTCCTACTGAACTCAGGAAAAACAGAAATCCTTACAGCTGGGAAAGCATCACCGAAACCCCTTCTCCTAAAAGATACAGAATCAACTGCTCCAGCTCTGATACCCATCCGGTTTAAAGTCTAGGAGTGAGCCAGGATGCCAACCCCTCGCTAGAATTTCATATCACCTCTGTGGCTCGACAAGCTCTCGCTCACCTGAAAGTCCTTAGAAAGACCCTGGCAGCTCCAGATCTTCCTGTGAAATGTATCTATAGTAATTGCTAGACTACGCAAACAGCCTTTACCTAAGGGCCCATCATGCCTCGTTGCCAGACTCCAGAGAGTCGAGGATGCAGCTGCGCTGGGATACAGAGAACACATGTCACCAGCACTTCAGCCCCTACATTGGCTACCGGTAGGTAAGAGAATAACTTTCAAAACACTGTGCATAACCGTTAAAGCAAATCAAGGAAAAGGGCACATATTTATCCAAGCAAAACTCGATGCACTGCTAGTTTAAACCACTGATCAGCCCTGCGCAGGACGTTGGCAGTGCCCGCCTATTCCAAGAATGGGGAGGATCCTCCTTTTCAATTCTCGCACCACAACTCTGGAAGAACCCTTCCCAAAGAGATGAGTAGCTTACAACACTGCCCTCAGTTTAAAAGAGGCATCGAATCATGGCTCCTCACCTACTAATAGCTTTGGCGATTCTCTAAACCACTCCCATTCGAAGAGCGATCCAATGACCCACAGAAGCCACCACTCACACCCATATGGCGTATGAATACAGGAAGTGAAAAGTTAAGTCATCACCCTCACCCCACATCACTTACACCCCTATGTTCCTTTTCACTACCCAACGGGAACCTTTCCTGATCTCGTAAGCAAGTGGAACGTTACTCTGCCTTGAACACTTCTTGCTCTATATATTTATTTTCATATCAAGCGTGAACTCTCAATTTTTGTGCACCATTCCTTTTTATCACCACAAGTATCCTCCAAGACTATTTCCTTTCTATCATATCTATCATGTCGATTTATCGCAGCTTGCTGTAACCCCGTCTCTTCTCAGTCCCAAAAGCATGATTTTCCACCTCACCCAACCGTATTTATAAGGAGCATACCTGCTTCTTCCAAAGGAAGTTTCATTGCTCAACCCTAAGTTGCACTTGGTCTATTCTTGCTATATAAACTGTTTTGCATTGTAACACATTATATGTGCGTCTGACAGCTTCTTGCCCTCTCTCTTTGAAGGATTATGTTTTCTAAGGACTCGAGCACCTGCAGCTTTCTACTTAGAATAGGACCTGAGGCCATCTCAGCATAGGCGTGGGACTCCCGTGTTGGAGTACATTTGGGCTTTGGTGTTTTGGGGACCCCCTCTGTGCTTGTCCTCTTCATCTTGCCAAAAGTCTCCATCTGTCCTTCCGGTATTTTTCCATACTGAGGATAAGTCTCAACACTTTGAACAGATCTTGCAGGGTTGCTTCTTGATCCTCAGGTGACTCCCTAAGTCTCCTTGATAACTTAGAATGAATTCCTCACCATGGTCCTTTCCACCCTGGCTTGCCATCTACTCTAGGGACCTTAATGTACCCTTTTTGTGACCATCTACTCATAATATACAACCTGTTATCGCATCACTCCTCCTATCAGTTCCATTACACTCTGCTTCTAGCACCTGTGCACATTTGCTGTGTGTCCCACTTCCCTGGCCACTGTTACCAAGGGCCATGTTTAAGATGTTACAGGCGAGCGTAAGAATCACAGTCCCCGCCTTAGGTTAGGCTAGCCTAACTTCCCGCCCCTTAATGTCTGCGACACACTTAGCTATTTACATTATGATTCACCTGATGCGATTGTCGCACTATATATAGATATTGCACTATGGCCTACCAGCGAGAATCCGCCTGCATCCAGTGATGTGATTATCCTTGCAACCACAGTACAATCAGCTTTCATTAGATTTCCCTCTGGCCCCCCATACCATAGGCTAAGATCAGGCCTTTCTATTACACAAGGTGAGCATTATTCTCACTCTCTCCCTGCCACAGGATGCTATTATAGTGTGGCCCCTGGTGGGGGAGATTCGTTTGTCCTCTCGCCCTCTTGTGTCCCCAACTTGTCTTTTCACCACACAGCCAACACTTGGCGCTGACACCTCTGTCAGCTGGCTTAGTAGCACCAGGGTGTCTGGAAGACTCCTCACAAGAGATACAATACGAACATCTGGGCTATAAGCCTCCACAACATCCAGGAACTCCTGAGCACATTTCAAGGCCATCACACATTAATAACCTACTTATAATTATCAATACAACACATTGCACTCATTACCTGATGTGCCCAATTATGGACAACCCCTTGACTTTCTTCATGGCTGCTCGGTCTAAAGCTATACTATTGTAGATGCATCACAGCTTACTCAACCACGCAACCCTCTCCCTGTCACGGTCTGTTCTGCACTGTGGGTGTGGTCAAAGTTCACCCACATGGACATGGTTTGGGTGCCTTAGGACCACCCTGGTGGCGAGGGGTGCAGTATAAAATCTCATTAATGTAACGTAACTTGCCTTCAAGACCGAATAAGGCCTTGCAACACACGTTGCATATGTCATGTTAGATGATTTTCCAATGCTTTATTCAATATGTCATGATGGTGGGAGGGGTTTTGAGGATCCTCCCCAACACTGTTACAAGATAGTTTCTTCTGTGTGCAAAAGGCTCTCATTGCAAACACACATCTCTCAGCTGCTGGGCTTAAAGTCCAGGAAATTCCCCAAAAGTCTCTCAGCCCCTTGGCTGAAAGTCCATGAAATTCCCCAAAAGTGTCTCAGTCTCTTGGCTTAAAGTCCAAGGAATTCACCAAAAGTCTCTCAGCCGCTGGGCTCAAAGTCCATGAAATTCCCCAAAAGTCTCTCAGCCGCTTGGCTGAAAGTCCAAGGAATGCACCAAAAGTCTCTCAGCCGCTGGGCTCAAAGTCCATGAAATTCCCCAAAAGTCTCTCAGTAACTGGGCTCAAATTCCATGAAATTCCACAAAAGTCTCTCAGCCGCTGGGCTCAAAGTCCATAAAATTCCCCAAAAGTCTCTCAGCCACTTGGCTGAAAGTCCAAGGAATTCACCAAAAGTCTCTCAGCCGCTGGGCTCAAAGTCCATGGAATTCACCAAAGGTCTCCCAGCCGCTGGGGTCAAAGTCCATGGAATTCACCAACAGTCTCCCAGCCGCTTGGCTCAAAGTCCAAAGAATTCACCAAAAGTCTCTCAGCTGCTGGCCTCAAAGTCCATGGAATTCCCCAAATGTCTCTCAGCCGCTGGGCTCAAAGTCCATGAAATTCCACAAAAGTCTCTCAGTCACTTGGCTGAAAGTCCAAGGAATTCACCAAAAGTCTCTCAGTCACTTGGCTGAAAGTCCAAGGAATTCCCCAAAAGTCTCACAGCCGCTGGCCTCAAAGTCCATGGAATTCCCCAAATGTCTCCCAGCCGCTGGGCTTAAAGTCCCTGGAAGTGACCGAAAGTCTCTGGGATGTTTGAGCCTTAGTTCAGGAATCCTGTCTGGGTTGCATTCTTCCTCAGTTAGCTCCTTGGCTTCTTCTCATGTCTTGGGAGTCCCCTCCTCATCTGGGTGTCGAGGACTATGTTCTCTTGCAGGTAGGTCTTGCAGCAAGAGGCTGGTCACCAGAGCTGCTCTGCGGGCAGGATCAGCTTCTTCTCATCATTTCCCTGCCTAAGGGTCTTGGCTCCAGTCGCAAACACCCAGTATTCGTCTACCTCCTGTGAAGTCGCAACAGTCTCATGCCTATGGTGAACTCGTCTTCCTGTCCTCTGTTCCCCTATCTTCTTTCTTGCAACCTCCACGATCCTCCAACACATGCTCGTTCATCCACCCAACCATCCTTCACACACCTTTAATGTACAGAGTCGTTCCTTGTCGATTCTTCCGCTTGGTTCTCCTCCGCCCATGAATCTTTAGCTTTGTGTATAGTGCTTTGATCCTTTAAAGCTAGGTGTGAGATATTCTGCTAAATTAATTTGTGAAACAAAATGAACACTGTTCTGCAAACCGGCAGTGGCGCAGAAAATCCTGGACTAGGCACAGTCCTGCCAGTGAATTTGGAGACGCATTTCCAGCGAGTCATGTGACATCGCAGTCGATAAAATCAGTCTGGGAATGCAGCAATCTTTCTTTGAGTTTTCCAAATGTCACAACATACATTGTAGAATCTGAATTTGACTCTCTTATCATAATGACGCTCTCCGCACTTTTGGTGGAATCCTAAATTTGCTAAAATATCCAGGATTACAGTCGTTTACTTATTGAAAATATTGCATGACCATGTTGGGAGGTTCTCTGGTCTACCTCTAGCCTTGTACACCATTGATACCAAATCAGTTGCATAAGACAGTGCTCCAAAGACCGAGGTATCAATGCCAGCAACTTCCATGGCCCCTGGTGCCACATTGCCTAGGGAAGTAAAGTGCCCCAGGAAGTGCGGTGAGGAGGCAAAGTCACCCAGATGCCATCCAGAAGACATCTGAAGAGTCGTATGTGAGCATTCAGCGCAAAATGTGGACATGACTCGGAGCTTGAATCCGTCTTGAGCCTTCTGGGAATGTTCAAATAAACCCCTTCTGCGTGAAAGGTATGTTGTCCTTTTCCAAGGCGTTCAACCCCATACATCCTATACTGTGTACACGCGTGTTCCTTTAGTATCCGTCCAGGGTGCAAAGCCTGCAAAACCAAAGGTTGGCGTGGATGGAAGGAGGGAGTCCTATTCTGAGAGTGCTCTGAAAACTAAATCATACGTGTGCAAGGTCCTTCCATGTGCCATGGCGGGGCCAGCCGAGGAAGCTGGCCTGCATGAAATCCTGGCACTCAAAACCTCCATCCAATCTTCTCCACACGGATCCAGGCACAGCCCCACGTGCTACATGTATGTGTATATTGGCAGTATCATGCTGCATGGAAACAACGGATTGGGCACCACACTTAAATATACCATTCATCCGACAGCACACCAGTCTCCACAGTTATCCAGAAGCAAATGCACGCGGAAAGACCTCTGTCAGACTAGAGACTAGCACTGGAGCAGCTTTTAATAAATGTTCCGCTTCGATTCAGAATCAAATCACGGGTGGTTCTGTTAATGCATATTTAATAACTTAAATTGGAGGCAAACGACTGTTCACGAAAACCCAGTCCTAACCAGGCTAGGGACAAGCTATATTACAACCACCTGTCTTCAAGATGTCAAAATAGCCACTAAAGATTGTAAAAACAGACACATGTACAAAAAAACCTAGCAGTATCGTGCTCCGCTGTTTCGGCTGACCCTCAAATCAAGCTGTGTAAGCCTTTCTCTTATTATACAGGGCCCCTAATATAACTGTGCTTAGTTCAGTAATCTATTAATCCTGGAAACCCATCACTACCTAGCTTAATAAAGTCCCATTCCACCAGACATTTTAATACCCTAACCCTCCCCGACAGTGCACCCTTAGGAAACACACCCTACCCACCGATAGAAACGACAGACTGAGCTAGAAAAGCACCCCAGCGTATCCAGAGAAGGAAAAAACCAAGAGCACTGCGCCTGCACAACACAGCATAGAGAACCAACTACCCTGCTACACCTGCACCTTAAACTGAAAAATGGCGCGACCCAGAAAAGGACGCTGAGAAAGAGAACAAGATCGTGCAACAAGAGACGCGAACACACAACACCGACAGAACCCAGAAGAAGCAGCCCCATTGGAAAGAAACACGCCTAACGCAACCATAACCGGAACAAAATATGTTAGAGAAAAATCCTTATACCTCACACAATACCTCGCAACAACTGCGGAACACCGAAGCCTCAACAAGGAAACCTCGCGACATGCAAAGAATTCCCTGAAACACCCAGAAAAAAAGATGGGAGCACTCAACAAGAGAGTGGGAGGGCTCCAACCCCATCACCCCTTACATCACAAGAACAGAGGGGCACCATCGATTTCAACAACATCACACACAATACGGCGAAGCCCCGACAACCACTAATGCTACCTCAGACCCAACAATCGGACTCAATGAAGAAGTCATCGCTGATCTTCATTCGAGCAGCATCACTGCCGAAACACTACGACTGATCAGCCCTGTTATCAACCTATTGGACCGCTTCAATGAAGAAGCAGCCGCAGCTGTTCTTCATCCTACCAACACCAATGCGGAAACAACACAACCAGAAAACTACAAACTTGAACAACGAATAACCACAAAACAAAATCACACCCAGAGAATCCACTGTAACTTAATAAACGCAAGGTCAATGTCCAAACATTCAACAGAAATATATGACCTCCTATCAGAAAGAGGCATAGACATCCCATTTGTAACCGAGATATGGCTAGACGACAACTACAAGATCACCCTCAACAACTGCCTGCCTGAAGACTTCAAATGCATCCAAGCAAACAGGAAATCCAAAAGAGGGGGGACTAGTGATCATCCACAAGGAACAACTGGCCATCAAATTGGAAGATCCACTAAACATCGATAAATGCGAATCCTTAATACTACGGCTATCATTAAACCCCACTACTAACCTGAAATTCAGACTAATATACAGACCACCAACCTATGATGGAACTTTCATAGACGCATTCACGGAAGCAATCACCATCCTAGTCATCAAGTACAATCATCTGATAATCCTCGGAGACTTCAACATCTGGTTCAACGAAGAAACCACAACCACACAAAAATCCTTAACCGCCCAACTAGCAGCCATGAACCTACAACAACTAGTCAAAGGAGCAACACACTCAGCAGGGAACACACTTAACGCAATCTTCGCCAACAAGGATCTCATAACCACGGCACCCCCAATTCAAATACTCTGGAGCAACCATCTCATCATTCCATTCATAATCACAATGACCGCACCAACAAAAAAGCAACAAGAAAAACCACTGATCATGATGAAAAGAAACTGGAGAACCATAAAAAACTCCAACCTGACCGAGCTCCTAGAACTCAGCAAACCACAAGCATCAACCATGGAAGAAGCAGACCTAGACAAAAAAATTGCCCTGCTCCATACCTGATCACAACAACTCTAGACAACATCACCAAAGAAAAGCCCTTCACCCCATCATGTAAGAAAACAAGAGCAAAATGGTTCACCCCACTACTCAACACCATGAAAAGAAAAAACTGAAAGCTAGAATCTGAATGGAGGACCAAAAACACCACTGCAAACAAATTGAAATTCCTGCAACAGATCCGCTCGTATAAAAAGGAAATACAAAAAGCGAAGAGGAAACATTACAACAACCGAATCTTCAGAGCACCAAATGCACAAAAAGAACTCTTCAAAATCATATACGAAATAAAAAACCCACCGGGCTGCAACAACACGCCAATTCCATCGATGAAATTTTGTGATGACCTAGGAGACCACTTCAAAAACAAAATAACCCCCATCCAACACACCATACAAAACAGACCAAGCAATCACAGCTCAAACCCCAGCGACACCGATGAGGAACACCCAAACAAGCTACGAAGCTTCCCAGAAATATCAGTTGAGGCTTTCGCCAAACTGGTAAACCAAAGCAACAAATCAGGCTCTCCTGAAGACCCTTGCCCCCCGGACAGATACAAAATAATTCTCAAACAAGGAACCCCCATGGAATACCACAGGAATCTCCTCAACCTCTCAATCTCAACAGGTAAAGTACCACAGGACTTCAAATCAGCGTACATCAAGCCGCTACTCAAAGACTCAATAGGAAACGTAGAGGACTTATCCAACTACAGACCCATCTCCAATATACCTATATAGCCAAACTGCTAGAAACATACGTCTACAAAATAACCCAAGAATTCATAGAAGAGCACTGCCTACTAGACCAGGCACAAGTTGGTTTCAGACCAATGAGAGGAACAGAATCAGCTCTCCTCTCAATATGGGACGACCTAAAAACGAACGCAGACTCGGACAACAGCACTGCCCTGATTCTCCTTGATCTGTCTGCAGCTTTCGACACTGTCAACCACGACATCCTCATAAAGAGATTAGAAGGACTAGGGATAACAGACACCGCCCTACTATGATCAAATCCTTCCTAACAAACAGAACCAAAACTGTATGGAGGAAACCTTTTAAATCCAAACCTAGAGTCTCCACGTGCGGAGTACCACAAGGATCATCCTTCTCGCCACTTCTATTCAACATCTACATGTACCTATTAATCAAACTCATCAAAGAACACGGCCTCTCATGCTACAACTACGTCGACGATACTCAAATAATCTTCAACATACAAGACACACGAGAAGAAAACACTACACTAGAGAATTGCCTTGTGAGATATTCAACTAGATGAACCTCAACCACCTCAAAATCAACCCAGGCAAAACAGAGATAATGATTGTTTCAAAAAAGGGAGGAGACATCAGCTACATCCCCTGGCCAAGAGAGCTCGGCACCACACCAGAACCATCATCAACTGTAAAAAACGTAGGGGTCCTGATGGATAACAACCTCACTCTAGAGCCACAAGTAAACTCTCTACTCAAGAAATGTTTCTTCCTCCTGTGAGCAGCAAAAAGGATCCTACTGTTCCTGTCGTTCGCCAACAAAACACTTACCATCATCGCTCTGATCATGTTCAGAGTAGACTACGCCAATAGCCTATACCAGGGCATGCCCGAACGACTTCTAAAAAAACTACAATGCATACAAAATGCAGCAGCCTGACTCCTCCTCAAGGTACCCAGAAGAGAACACAGCACACCCACGCTATAAATACTACACTGGCTACCATTAAAACAGCGAATAAAGTTCAAGTCCATGTGCATCACGCACAGAGCAATACACAAACAAGGCGCAGAATTCCTAAGCGATAAACTACGCCGACATTAACCGACAAGAACTCTGAGATCAAGCACCGACATCCGCCTGGGACCAAAACCCTATAACAGAAGAAAACTCGGAGGATCCTCTTTCTCTCACCAGGCACTGAAAACCTGGAATGACCTACCTAAGAATATACGGAACACAACAAACCACCTAGCATTCAGGAAACTCCTCAAATTATGGCTCTTCATAGCGTAAACACAACAGCGATGCACTAGAATGCCCACCCCATTAAAACAACAACGAAAATAACACCAACCTCGGCCACTCTCAAATGGACAAACACTGAACCCAAAGAACCGACCACACGACAGACCATAAGATATCATGGAAAATAGATACAAAAGGAGGCCTCCAGAGACTGATCAGATACCCAGACAAAGCCCTAAATGATCCACACCCTCCCCCCGGGCGTACCATATCCGAACCGGCAGATGCATTTAGATAGAAAGTTTGAGAGGAGTCCGCTACACCAGCCCCAGCACCCAAGGAGAAGAATAAACACTCAACCCACATTAATCAATCATTCGGCACTAGAACACGTACAGAGCGGGCTAGAATAGAACAGTGAGGAGCAATCATAACACTTACAAAATGCGTTATAACAGCACAGAGAGCGCCCCACACAAACCAAACCCTGCCAGGCATAGCCATTTTGCCCACCCTGATGAAATTGGGAGGATTGGCGAGCGCCACACTCGTACAGATCTCTGAACTTCTGTGAACCTTCATACAACCGACTAACAAAAGAACTCAGCATTTCTGCAGACTTATCTCACTCAAAAATCTCACACAACCATCTCTCGCGCAACAACCCGCACGTACTTCACAACACTGCAACAACACATAAGCAACACCAACAGCACACGCGGACTGACATTGATCCAATACTCGCACCGAAGCACAGCACCCGCTGTATACCGAGTTGAAGCTGCCAACAGAACACCACTCCTCTCACTATCCTACTCCCGCTTCACCTACTAACCCATCCCAACTTCTCATATGCAGATCCGCCAGAGCGCCTGGGGACCAACTCCGTTGGTGACGGTGCGCGGTACAAATACCTTTAACATTTAACATTTAACACTCTAGCGGTATATACACAAAGCAAAATGCAAAACCAGATTCAAACATACTAAAGGTTTATAAAAAATATCACTAACAAATGGAACCTTCAACTCACTGAAAGGGAGTCAAGAAATTAGGCTCCGGCCAGCAGCGATTCGGAAAAGCAAAAAAACATAGAAACGAATACAGACATGACTGCAAGCAACGCTGCTGTTCTGAGAGTGGAAATCCGAGGTCAGTGGAAGACCCACGCATGCGCGCACCACTCTCCTGCCAAGGGAATGGCCACGACAGAAGCTGGCTGACACATGCACGCTCCTCGAGGCACGTAGAGCGGGAATGCTGGACGCGATGATGTTATCACACACCTACGCGCGGTGACGTCATTGCATGCGTCCTTCCCAAGTGCATACAACATGAACCCAGACTTGACAAACACACGAAGAATAAAACGAGACAGCCCGAAGCGACACTTATGTGAATACGTCCAGAAGAAAGCTGCAGTGATGGCAAAATGCAGAAAGGGATCTGGTGACCTTGCGACGGGGAGCTCCACTCCATGTTGCCACTTTTCGCTTCCCCATTACAGTCCAGGATGTCTGTGTGGGTAACTGCAGGAATTAGTGCCTTGATGGCCAGTGGCATTTTTTTTTATTTATTTGATCTATTCATTTATTGTAGTTGTTGGTAGCGCCCAGACCCGGAGGTATCACAGCGCTAAGGGAGCGGTACATAGTGGGTTGCAAGATGGTGGGAAACAGTAAGGTTACATTTCAACATAGTCTGGTTCATCGTGGAAAGAAGGCTGTACGAGTTACACATATTTGTTGAACAGCACAGTTTTTACTTTCTTACAGAAGAGTGCGTAAGCAGGTTTGTCTTGGATATGCTGAGGGAGGGCTTTCCAGAGGGTGGGAGTGATAGTAGTAAATCAGGAGCCCCAGCTTTCTTTCTGGCAAATCTAAGTATGGGCATGGACGATGTGGTGGAGGAACGGAGATTGCGAGTGTTGTGATTTTTTGGTGATACTGTTTGTGAGGTGGGGGCAGTGTTGTGTAAGCAGCGGGAGCCATTGGTAAGGAGTTTAAATTCAATACGTGTTTTGATGGACAGCCAATGTGCCTCCCATTTAATTTGTGAGATGTGACCGTAGCGCTTCATGCCCCAGACTGCTCTACGTGTGTTGTTTTGGAGCCGTTGGAGTTTGTTGATGTTTTTGGTTGAGGTCCCTACTAGTATGGCATTGCAATAGTCCAGTTTGCTGCCTATGATGGCCCTACCTAGGGTGAGACAGCTGTTAGGGGTAAGAGATTTCCTGGAAATGTTGATGAGTTTGGTAGAATAAACCGCAGAGGAAGCAATTGCTTTGTCATGTTTTTGCATGTTTAGTTCTCATCCAGGTGAATGCCTAGTGTTTTGACATGGGCGGAGGCAAGGATGGTGTTTCTGTCGATGCAGAAGGAGGAGAAGGCAGGACTGAGATGTTTGAGGCAGTGGGTCGTACCCTTACCACCATGGTGTAAACTATGTTTACACCATGGTGGATGGCGGATTTACCGCCCCATTCCAAGGTGAGTGGGGCGGTAAATCCCCATTTCCCATTTTACCCTTCCCCATTCCCATTTTTGCCCCGTAGGGCATAATGGGAGTGGGGAAGGCGCTAATTACGCCACCGTAAATCACGGTGGTGTAATTAGCACCATGGTCCCTTAGCGCCATGGATTTTAACGCCTGCAAAAAGCAGGTGTCCAACTCGCCATGGCGCAAAGGGACCTCGGAATCAGGTGTTAAGGGTCGGCGCCGTTTACGGCGCCGTTAACCCCTTAACGCCTGATTCGTAATGAGGCCCAGTGTGGGGAGTCCACAAAAATGAGCTCAGTTTCTCGTCATTCAGGCAGAGATAATGGGTATCCATCCAGGCCTGTATGATGCTGAAGACGCAGTTAATGTTGGCATAATCTAGCTCGTGGTTGCCAGTGATTTTAAGGAGGACCTGCGTATCATCGGTAGAATTGGTGTAGGGTATGTAGAGGCTGTCTAGGTGGTCGAAGAGGGGATTGGTATGCATGTTGTAAAGAGTGGGGGAGTGGCAGGAACCTTTTGGGACACCATTGGAGATGGGAATGGGGTCAGTTGATTTGGGCCCCGCAAAGACCGTAGTGGATCGGCCAGATAGGAAGGACTGGATCCATAAGGTGGCCTCTGGTGCGGGGTGGAAAGTTGTGGTGAGGTGCTTGCAGAGGATTTCATGATCTACCAGATGAAAGGCTGCAGAGAGGTCTAGGAGGAGGATTGCAAGCTCGCCATTATCCCTAACGTGGTCAAGCTGGATTTTAAGGACAAGGAGGGCAGATTGAGCACTCTGTCTGGACCTAAAGCCTGATTGACGGGTACCTAGTAGATTGTGGTTTTCAAGGTGTAATTGAACTTATGAGTAGGCAGTGCGGTCCAGGATTTTCAGGAGATAGGGTACCGTGGTTATCAGGCAATAGTTAGTGGGTATGGTGGGATCTAGAGTGGGTTTCTTCAGGAGTGGCGTGACCCGAGCTTCTTTGATGGCAGTGGGAGTTGAGTTGAATTTACATGATGCATTAATGAAGTTGGCTATGGTAGGAGCCAAGGGTTCTGCACACATTTTGACAATGTGAGCTGGGCAAGTGTCACCAGCACAATTGGATGCTTTCAGGTGCTGGAAAGTTGTGAGAACTTCAGGGGGGAGACGGCAGAGAATTGGAACTGTGGAGGATTGGTTGTAGTCATGGGGGTGCTGACCAGGTGGGGTCGGTGGCAAGGGTGGTATAAGGGATTTTGTTGAGAATAGCTTTGTCTCTTAGCTTCCGTGTTTTGGTGTCAATGGCAGATTGGATAAGCGTGCACCATGTTTTGTTGTTAGGAAAATTGTTGGATTGGGGGCCAGGGTTTCAAGCTCTTATAGAATTTTGAAGAGCTCTTTGGTGTTGGAACTTGCTTCAGTGATTCTAGTGTTAAAGATGTTGGCTTTGGTGGCAATGATAGCTGTACTATAGGTATCAGCTGAACAGTGAAAGGCCACTTTGTTAGTGGAGGTATAGTTCATCCTCCAGACATGTTCAAGAGCATGTTTCTTTTTCCGGAGGGAGGCTAGGTCACCAGTGTACCAGTTTTGGGATTTCTTGTTTTGCAGGAGGTGATTTTGAGGGGAGCGTGTTCATCAAGTGCAGTGAGCAGTGTAGTGTTATAAGAAGTTAGGATGACTTTAGGGGTAGAATTGTCCAGGGCTGATTTGAAGGAGGCTAGGATGGAGGGAGTCAGAAGCTGGAATGTGAGCTTACAGGTGTGTCTGGTAGTGATGCGAGGAGATTCGCTGATAGTGGGAGCATTATTGATGGTGGTGGTGGTAAAAGTGAAGTAGATCACGGAATGATCTGACTAAGGAAGTGGGACAAAGGAGGATATTTGGAGGGGAGTGTTGCAAGGGAGTATCCAATCAAATGTTCTTCTATTCTTCTTTTGTTCGTGGGTAGGCGTGAGGACCAGTTGGCTGAAGTTCATTTCTTCGAGGGTGGCTGTGAGGGCGGAGGCCTTGTGGAAATCTCCTAAGAGAGTTAATTTAGTATTAGGCTTGAGGAGCGGGGTGATGAGTAGGGGGATGTCGGTTTCTGGAGTGCCAGTGTGGGAGGGTTGGCAGTAGAGGAGTAGTAAATTGATGGTGGTTTTGGGGGAAGATTCAAGTTTGGCCAGTAGGATTTCATAACCTGGTAACTGTTGCAGAGGGCAGGCTCTGATGGGGAGGGTGGATTTGTGGATGAAGGCAACTCCACCTCCTAGGCCGTCTTGACGGTCCACTCATAGGATAGAGTATCCGATGGGTATGGCGAGAGAAAGGAGAGGACCGGCTGCTTCATGTAGCCAGATTTCGGATAAGGCTAGCAGGTACCAATTATTAGCTAGTAAGAGGTTGTGGATATCAGATGCATGAGCGCTGATGGAGGGCGCATTAATCAGTGCACAAGCAAAGGTGTTAGGAGGGGAGGTATAGAGGGGTGGTTGTAGGCTGGGGAAGGCTGGTAGAAGTGCTAGGTGGGAGTGTAAGACAGTGCTTTTGGTTTTTTTGGGCCAGTTGTGTTTCGTTTCTTGGAGGAGGGGGGGAGTTGTGGAGTCTGGAGCAGAGTCTGTGTGAACGGGCTGGGTCTAGGCAGGGTGTTTGGAGTTCCTGTGGGGTGATGAGGGTGCAAGAGAGTTTGGTCTCTGATTGCGAGTAGGGGCTCTGGAGTCTGGAACAAAGTCTGAATAGTCTGGTTAGGCCAAGGCAGGTGCGCTAGATGCACACAGTGATGACATTAACATGCAAAGAAAGGCTTGGAACCCGCATGACGTTGCCCGGGGAGGGGGGTGCTTCTTCGGTTTGCCAGCAGGCCTGGGTGCAAGCCAAGGCCAGCACCATGCATAACGGTGGCACATGGAGACGGTGGCACATGGGAAGGAACGCAGCTGGTTCAATGCCCGGAGCATGCCGCTACTCTGGGGGTAGCGGGCGGAATCCTCAGGTGAGATTGAAGCTGCCCACCAGTCCATATATCGGCTGCCCCCGAGTATATTCTTTGCCTTTTTTGGCTTAACCTTTTAAGAAACCGATCTTTTACTTCTGGCCTGTTTCTAGAGATACTTGGTGGTAGAGATAATAGAAGGCTTCTCATAAGAATTTTCCCAAACACCCCAAAGAAGCGTAGGGACAAATGGTTCTCCGGAATCAAGCGCTGCACTCAGGCGTTTTAGCTAAACAGTGTTCACCCTGATTCAGGACCCCTGAGCTTGCAAGAAGACTCCCTTGTGTGAGAAAGCACCCATCCAAATCCACTCTATGAAGAAAAACTATGGATTCTGGGACTTGCAGTCCCAGAGCACCTTAAACGAATCGACCATTACAGCTAGTCTCGGGAGGATAGCTCAGGGGCAACACGCTCGTCTTTGAAGCAAGACGGCACAGAGCAACACAGGTTCAAGCCCTGGGGCTGCGCTTAGAAATCTCTGGGTATGAGGCGCGTTATAAATAACCCATTACAATCACTACCAGCGCAACTGTATGCAAAAACCAGGCGTGCCTGAGAGCCCAAAGCGATCCATGCCAGTGGTTTTTGATTAATTTAGAATCTTCCAGCTATCAATATTCAGTGTGGCGCTTTGAAACACAATTCTGTTGTATAAAGCGCCTTACAAATGCTCAATAACTTACGTGCTACAATAGTCACCCCGAATGGTATGTGTATGCCCAAGCTACACCTCACTAAATACACCCCTCGATGCCGAAATATGTTCGGGGTTCTCTATGGGGCGGAGGTATGACCTAGCAGTTCGGGCTGGACTGTTCCTTTTTGGGCAGTGCCAAGACTGATTTGCATTTGGTCTTTCCCACCACAACAGCTTAATAGGCTGAAAAACGATGGTGTTGAGGGTTTCCCAGAGCAATGCCAGAGGTTATGAATAATTCCAGACATCATTCTTCAGTGTGGCCTAAATTAACACAAACAATACAAGTTGCTGCAAACACAAATATCAAATGAAACAGATAAAGATTAAGAAAAGGACGTGGCTGGAGTGATGTGGACTGGGGTCTTTCCTGACTCTGAGCTGTCTCATCGCCACTATAGTTGATTGGCTGGCTGTTTGCCACCCAATTGGCTGTTTTTATGACACTACAGTTGTTTGGCTGACTGTTTGCTACCCGATTGGCTTGCTGTTTGACACTAAATTTTATTGGCTGGCTGTTTGTCACCAGATTGGCTGGCTGTGTTACACTACAGTTGATTGACTGGCTGTGTGCCACCCGATTGGCTGGCTGCTTGACACTACATTTTATTGACTAGCTGTTTGTCCCCTGATTAGTTGACTGGGTGTTAACTGATATATAAAAGTGTGAGATTCTCCCGATTGGCTGGCTGGATTGTAAGCATTCAGAGATATCCCATTCCAAGGTCTGTTTCTTTACACTTTTTAAAGAAGTAACAGTCACTGTTGTCTCGGGGTTGTTAAAAAAATCATTGACAAAGCCAATAGTTTTCGCTTTTCTGTAGGCATAGTGTACTGGAGGGCGGAGCGACCTCTGAACGGGCCCATGAGATTCAGAGCTCTACTTCTGACTATTTCTTTTTCTCCACCTCCCTCCGTTACCTTTCCCCTTGTTCTATTGCTTAAGGACATTTGCCAAAGCATCAATTTTCATTTCACTCACTGCTCGCATCGTTCCTCTCTGTGCCTTCGGGATCACCGCCTCCGTTACCACCTTCTTTTGGTCTTTCGTCTGATTCACTGCCCATAGGAATGGAAGGGTTTATGTTTTTAAAACGGGTGCCTTCAACCCACTACAGTTTTTTGGACAGTATTACACTATCATTGTCCACGGGAAGCTTCACAGTCTACTCGGCCAAAATGGCAAAGGACTTGTGATATTGCCCGAAGACTTAGAGTTACTTCGTGTCGACGGTCAATAGGTGTCTTATCAATAATCAAAATTCAATAGTTAATGGTCAAAACCATCCTCTCCGCTACCAAGTGTACTGGAGGGCGGATTGACCTGTGAACGGGCCCATGAGATTCAGAGCTCGCCCTCCGGCACCTTAAGTCGAGATAGCTGCACCTTGAGGAGGATGGGGGCAGGATTCTCTTACTCCAACACCACTCAATAAGGACCAGTCAATGGTTTGGCAAAGGGAAGTCTGTTTAATGACAAGTACAAAAAACGGGGAAACAAATGGAAATCATCAGATCTGCGATCGCCTGTCTCACTTCAACTTCCAAATTCTTCATGCAAACAGTAACTTTTATAGCAAATTCTCGTCATCATTGACGTGTAAAACTCATAAGTTTGACATGGAATTCTATTGGTTGGAAAAGGTAACTTAAGTATAGGTACTATATCTGTATATGGTAACAGAGTGTGGGGATTGGCTACATTTTATCGGGTGGGCATCTATGCCCATCCCTCTACATCACTCGTGATAGACGTCACTAAAAGTACAACATCTCATTGGTTCTACTCGCTATAGGACCCTAGATTATTTGGTCCATTGTGATTGGGTGGGTTACACCCCTAGGCATAAATCTTCACTTCAATTAGCAGCATGCAGAATGGTCGCCCAGGTGCGGGGTGGCCCAAGATTCACCCAGACTCCCTTCCATCAATCACTACCCTCAGGCCCATGTGTCAATTAGTTGGCTGAGGATGGCCTCGAAACTGTAGCTTCTTATCGGGGAAAGGTATGGCATCCTCCGGTTTTGGGTGACATCAGACGTTGGTACCTCTTCGCGCTTGGCTGGTCACATGTCAGTACACTGCAAAGCTGCTTCATTTTCCATCTATTCGCGTATTTGATTCTTTGTTCGGCCTTGCCACCTGCCTGGGCCTCCTTATCTCGACCTTCACGGGGCAGGCTTCTATGCGCTTAGGTTTCAATTCTTCGGAGTTGCTGCTCTCTTCCCTTCCTTGGGTTGACTTCGAATTCCTACCCATGAGCTGCTTCTTGCTAAGTTTCGATTCCGCTCTTTCGTCCGGCTTTGTGCTGGTGCATGAATCCTGGCCTGTTAGGCCACTACCAATTTGGGCTTAATTCTGCTTTTGTAAAATGGAGTCACACTTGTATAATGTGCTTCTTGAGGTAGACATATAGTTGGCGCTTGCCGTTCTATCCTCATACTAAGCATTGCAAGCAGTTCCATTTCCTTTGTTTATTGCGTTCCAAGCCTATTTACAAGAATTTAACCAGTTACACATTTCCATCCTGCTCTCAATGCTTACGTTTCTTTAAAGTTCAGCAATTTTTCTCCTTCTATGTCCATTACATCATGGTTCGCAACATTTCGTCTTTGTTTTATCTCCTTCATGGTTGTAATTTCTTTCATCTGACCGTCTGTCCGGGCCATTGTGTCGTCACCATTCGCCTCCAATAAGAGCCCTTTGGGTCTCTTCAGGGACAGTTTGTAAGTGGTCTTCATTTCGCTTCAGCTGCTGGTATGGTTGTCTTAATGGATGCCTTGCAGTTCATGGTTTTCTGGTTATTGGTGCTTCAATATGTATATAAGTCCTTCTGATGGGTCCTGGACAGAGCCCCACTGTGGCTTTCTGTTGATTCATTTGCTCCTTATACGTCACGTATCTTGGCGAGTATGCTTCTGGTATCTCGAAATGGGTGGCTGGAGTGCAGACCATATTTGGGACCTCCTCTTCACACCCCCCTCTGGTCGGTTTATCGACCACTTCTTCTTCCTCCTTTAGATTACTCTTACTTCTTCATCTTCTGGGTTTGTACATCATGGTGTGAACGTGTGTTTCTTTGGAGTCCATATTTTTATCACTCCTTTCAGGCTTCCTGCTGTTCTTACATGTTTGTCTTTGTTCCAGGTCATAAACTGACATTGTCCATTTGGGCTGCAATAGATCAATTTTCCTTCATAATGTCTACGTCTTCTGGGATACACACATTTTGTTCCTTCTGGCGCAAATTCGCTGGCCTTCGCAATGGTTCTTATTTCTTCATCAGTCAGGTCTCTGGGCTTCCATCCTGGTTTGACATTGATCATGATCTTCATCCCAATGGCTTTCTTCGCACTTTTCTGGCATTGTGTGATGATTATCTTGATAACACAAAACCCTAACAGTATCATCAATAGTAAGGCTCCCAGAAACTTGAATCCATCTGTCATCCATTGTGGAACCCATGAGAATAGTGTTCCAAACTAGCTGTTATCATCTATCTTGTCAGTTTCGTAGATCATCTGGTTCTGTAGGTTTGTCAGCATACAGATGGCTTCTGTTAAGTTACCATTTTCTTCATCATGCAAAGGTATAAATGTGCAACATGATTCTCTGATTTTTGCACAAACACCTCCATCCATCGCTGTGATCATGTCAAGTACATATCTGTTCTGGAGAGTAATCAATCGGATTGCCCTCAACTCCTCCTTGATTACGTTGAATCCCTTTATGGTTGTGTTGATGGTCTGCAGTAACTCCCATCTGGTTATCTGAAACCATTTAGTGTTTGCTCCAACTTGGAATCTTGTCATGAGGATTGTTGCAAACACTGATGAGGTAAGACTAAACAGCCTGTGTTCGTATGGGATTGCATGAAATGCTTCTTCTGATTTGGCAGAAATGTAATTATCTCTCTTTATTCGGGATACCAGTTCCACAGATCTCCTTTTCCTCAGGTGAGCATCTGCTTTCGGGAAACTGTCGATATTCACATCACTCTTCAGGATCACTAGTGCAGGAACGTGGACGTTCACTATTGTGCATATGCCTCCCCACTTTTCCGGCAGTCTTATGTATGCTTTGGATCCACACGCCCAGTAATGATCCATAATTACTGCAGTTCCGTGAGTCATTCCTGGAGCTTCAAAGATTCGTCCGCAGTTCTGATTCTCTCCAATGTTCCTCGTGCCATTGATCCTGAAGCACAATTTCAGGCTTTCCAGCGGCACTATCTGCAAGGGTACTCCTCTGTCTTCGAGCCATGTCAGTAATCTTGTGATTTTCGGCCATAAAGGTTTTCACAACCTCTGTGAGTTCTCTATTGCTTCCTTATATGCTCCATAGACCATCCATGCTCTGCAGATCCCATCTGTTTGGTGAAAGCACTGTTCCCCAAATCTGCATTTGGCCTCTGTTCTTCCATTGTTTTGCCTCTTCTGGAGGTTTTCCTTGGACATTTAACTTTGGGTTCACTTTCCATCTGATTGCTGTTCCTTTAACTCCAGGCTTCTCGTACCTGATCACATGATTCCTAGTATGGGCTCTGTTTCTTGTCTTAATGTCTTGTATATAATCATCTTCAACGGGGTAAATTGTCTCAGTTGCCAATATCAATAAGGCATTCCTCCCCATAAACTGTCCTCTGGTGTTGCACATTGCTACGTGTGAAAGACAGTGTGCTGTCGGGACATCAATTTCTACAGCCACGGAGATCTTGGATTTCCCATGCTGTACGGTAGATGTGTACAAACAAAGCATTCTCCTTCTGATTTTCCTTCTTCCAACTTCTTTCATGTGCTGGTACCAAATGTTGTTTCCTAGCTGTGCTATGCTGTCCAGGTAGTCATTGCGTTCACTGTTATCTTCATGCAGGCTTCTCCAGATTCTTAGTGTCTTCCTGTAGTTCGCTATAACTACATCTCTAAACGCGTCTGTGTGGCTTTTCCTTGCTGGGGGATTCTCGGGCATTCTGGTCAATGGAGCAGGTTTCCTTCTCTGCATCGATGTGGTAGGTGGAGGTTTTGCAATTCTCTCCTTCTCTTCTTGCATCCTTTTCCTGCCCTCTATAAGTGTCTTTATTAGCCACCATCCTGTCACTGGCCCCGTGTATGGCTGCATAATGGGCCTGGTACTTGTTCCTTGTGTTGGAACTTGTGTGATTGTCAGTACAATCTCTGCAGGTTTATTTTTCAATTCCTCATGTGGTTTCTTCGCTCTAGCTATGAATGAGAATAAATGATCTATCAGCATTTGTGTCCTTGCAGCGAATCCTCTTGTAGCCGCTTCTGTCTTCTCGAGGGCTTTTGCTAGGTCTGCATTAGTCGGCCTTTCATTAGATTCCTTTCGCACTCTCTCCTTGTTTTCTGGGGCTCATTGTTCGGTAGGCAGTCTCGTGCTCTCTACTGCCTTTTCTTGAGGTTCTGTAGTCATTGACACATGCCCTAGTTTGTGTGCATTCGGTGTATGGGTGCATGGAGTAGTAAGTGCTATGTTTTCATTCATTCCGTCCTGACCCTGTCTCCAGCTTTTCTCTTCATTCTTTACCTGACGTGTGTGTGTATTACTGCTAATTACATTCAATTTTAGTTCATTTACCTTACTATCAGATTTTCTTGGGACTGGAATGACCATATGGGGTCTGGGTGCCTTTGTGGGACTCATGCGTACATCATCAGGTGGATGCACTGCAATTGGACCGTTTCGTGCACCAATAACGAATGCAGTTCTGATTGTTAATGACAGAAAGACAATGATAATCACCATGCATATACATATAATCGCGCGGTATAAAAAGGTGGCAGCATTTCCTTCCAGGGAAGCGGGGTCGCCCCTCTGCTGGTGGGAGGACCAGGTTACTGTTCTGGGCCCCCATTTCAATCATCACAAAAAGTCAATGTTTATTCCTTTTTTTCACAAGTCCCTTATTCTCGAACAGTTTGTATCATAAAGTGTATGGTGCTTCACAAGTGTCCCCCCTTTTGCGGGTGACAATTGTCTCTTGGTACAGGATTCAATATCCTTGCTAGACTATGGAGAATAGGATAGACTAACACTTAGATAAGTCACTTTTACTGTATATATTCAAAATATGTGAGCTCTCAGTCCACCCCCCGAATCTGCTTCGGTCCTGAGGACATGCTGGAACCTGTTCAATGTGAAAAAATAGAAAACATGGAGAATCAAAAATCAAATCAAAATCAATAACAAAAAATAACAGGTGAAGTTCTTGTCTCCGCTCCCTCGATTTGTCCCACGGTGGAAAGGTGAAGTGCTTTGATGCTGTCTCCTGAATCTATCCCACGGCGGACGGTTTCACTGGAATCTCCTCATGTAGTCTCTCTGAAAGTTGTACAGCTCCACTTGCAGCATGATTCCGTGGAGGAGCGTTCCCATCTGTATGATCTTAGCTGGGTCTCTGATGAAAGTGAGGACGTCAACTTCGACAAGTCTCCCCACCATTTCTGGAAATTCAGTGACCAGGCGAAACAGGACATTGTGTGCCAGTCGGCTGTCCTCGGGTGACAGGGACTTTTGTCTTGCTTTGTTGGATTCAAGATCACAAGCCCTTCTTTTGACGTGCACAGTCCTTACACTTTCCTGCCGCGTGGATTGTGACCAAGTAGTTCAGCTTAGTCCACAGGTGGTTCAAATGTACAGTGTTCGTTGGATCTCTGATGAATGTAAGAGTGTCTGTGGTTCTCCCGATAACAGCTGGGCACTCTTCGATTATGCGAAACAAAAGTGTATAAGTGAGTTGATCTATAATT
This sequence comes from Ambystoma mexicanum, assembly GCF_040938575.1. Taxonomy (NCBI): domain Eukaryota; kingdom Metazoa; phylum Chordata; class Amphibia; order Caudata; family Ambystomatidae; genus Ambystoma; species Ambystoma mexicanum. The sequence continues at coordinate 1,683,572,997 of NC_090932.1, forward strand.
GCCAGCGGTGAAAGCATTTGTGTCCTTATCACTGTATTTTGGCAACGCAATGAAGGCTTCCGCGATGACAGTGAGCAGTTGCCAAATGACTTTCTTGTTGGCAGGATCCTGGATGAAGTCTGTGACACTGGTGACTCTCCCTACAAGTGATGTATATGTCTCCAGCACTAATTGGAAACAGGACAGCACATCACTTGTGATATTTCTGCTGGGTGATACCGTAAATGCTGCAAGGCGACGTCTTGCTCTTTGATGAGTCAGGATGCTGTGTTTAGCTCTTGGCAAAGTCTTTCATCATGATTTATTTGAGTCTTGTTTTCACCGACGCTTCAGTGTGTTTGATTTACAAGTTTGTGTCAACAAACGTGTTGTGGCTTAGATGCGCAATTCTCTTCTTCACCCTACAACTGAGATGCATAGAGTGTCCATTATGTCCTTATCCCCTTTTTTGCTTAGAGGAACTGTCTAGTTTAAGCCACACCTTCCAAAAGAGTTCTTCGTCTTGTCTTTGCTGCTCATGCGTCCTTCTTCCTTGTCATGGATCTCGTCTGCACGTGCTGAGGTTCTTCCCCGTTGTCTGTATTTTTTTTACGGTGGGGTGCAGCTTGAGGACTTTCTCCGATGCAGGGCTTAATGTCATTGAGAAAAATCCATGCTCTCCCGCCCTTCAATTTTACTGCTGATGGAGTGCAGTCTTCTACGATGAAAGGACCATCGAATCTTGGCTCATCCCACCTTTTCCTCGTGTGGTTCTCGTCTCCAGGGAAAACGAGTGGAATACAAAGACCTTGAGCTGGGTCTGTTGCAGTGTCTTCTGCAATGCTTTGTGCTGTGCTGCACCCTTTTCGTCATTGCTGCAGTTGGTCTGAAATTACAGTAAGGCTGGATGTCATGCAGTTCAGGTACTCTTGTAACTCGGTTCCCAGGACCTCTCAGGTTGGCTGGGCATCACATCTAGCTCTATTTCGTGGGGCAAGTGGGGTATTCATTCTCCTTCCTGTGACTATCTCATGTAGCGTAAGATGATGGTCGGAGCCTGGTTGGTTCCGAAGAGCATACAATGCCAGTGGAAGGCTGTGCAACCATCCCCTCTTTAGTGTAAGCTTCAACTTTGCTATCCTTTCCTTTAACAAGCCGTTGAGCCTCTCGCAAATACCATTACCTTCCGGATGATATGCCAATGAGAACTTGTGCTTTACACCAAGCGACAAGCTGATCTGCTCAAAGACTGAATTAATAAAATAAGCCCCGTAGTCTTACCTCTTCACCTCGCATGCCCCCCATCTAGGGAACACTTCCCTCACCACGAATTTGGCTGCACAGGTAGAGTCTGGGTGTGTACATGGTCCTGCTTCTATCCATCTAGAGAATGGACACACCACTACAATTAAGTACCTGTACCCATTACACACTTGGATCATGTCGACATAGTCGATATGTAAGTGCTGAAAAGGCCCATTTGGCCAGGGGAGGACTCCTCTCACTACTTTTATTGTGTGCCCAGCGGTGAATTGCTGGCAGATTATGCAGTTCACCATAAAAAATGCAACATGCTCTGCTAAATTCGGTATAAACCAGTCTTCCGCAAGCGTTGCTGCTAAGTTTTCCTTTGTCATATGTATGGGGTAATGTAATTGCTCCAATGCTATTTTTAGTAGGGCTACAGGCATGACTGGTTTACCAGTGCTGTCTTGTCACCACAGTCCGTCAGAGGGGTTTAAAGAACACCCTCGACGTTTCCAAAGGTTAATTTCATCTTGAGGTGCCTCCTCTTGAAGTTCCATTAGTTGCGTCTGCCCCATATTACTATAGGCTTCTTGTGTGGTTCGTGCTACCATAATCCTTTCATGGGTGCATGCCACTTACACTTCCATGATTGTCTCATTTTTGGATGCCATACCCTTGGCTTCCATGTCTGCTGCGTGATTTCAGCGCGACACAAAATCTTTCCTGTGGGTATGGGCAGCACTTTTCATGACCGCTGTGCCCACTGGGAGCTGTAGTGTCTTAATCAGCCTGTCCAATAAGGCTGAGTGCTGCACTGGCGTGCCGTCCGCTCGGAGGTAGCCCCTCCTGTTCCAGCGTGCTAGGCCTGCATGCACTGTGGATGTCACATAGGCGGAGTCACTGTATACCATTACTTCCTGGTCTGCGTGATTCTCGCTGGCGAGTATCAATGCCAATAACTCTGCAGCCTGTGCTGAGTAATGAGATGGTATTCGTGCACTGACGAGTACTCGAAATTTTCTGTTTGCTATGTGTTTCATCACAGCTATGCCTGTGTATCTGTGTACATCTTCTTGGTCGATTCTCAAAGAACCTTCAAGGAAAACGATCTCTCCTCCTGCTAGGACATTTTCTTTCACCCTGGAGAATTCATCATAGAATTCCTCATAGTTTGCACAGTCATGTATCGGTTCTCCTTCAGTGACTGGCTCGGCTATGAACGTAGCTGGGTTTACTGTTTTACATCGAACTATCTTGATCGATGGATTAGATATAATCACCTCACAGGCAGAAGCTCTTTGAGATGTCAATGTACCCTTTGGTTTCTCTAAGATGGCAAATAATGAGTGCTCGACGTATACCATCATGGAACATCCCATTACAATGGTTGTCGCCTTCTCTATGGCGAATGCTGCGGCAGCTAAGCTTTGTTCACATGGGAACTGGCCTCTCATTACTGGGTCCAGATTCCCACTGTAATACGCCAGGGGCTTGTACCCCAACGAGGTTCTCTGAGCGAGCACTGCCGTCATAACACTGCCATCTGTGTGCGAGAACAGGTAGAATTCCTCTGCATAATTAGGAATTCCGAGAACTGGAGCCGTACAAATCACTCTCTTATGTTCTGTTAACCCCGTTTCCATTGACTCAGTACATTGAATCTTTTCCTTTGTCACCCGGGCCTTCTTTAGGGCCCGGAGCAAGGGCTTAGTATATGAGCTGTAATCGAAGACCCATGCTCTAACATAATTGCACAGGCCTAAAGAGCTCTGCATTTGCTTTACCGTGAGTGGCTTTGCCGTGTTCAAGATAGCTTCAGCCCTTTCTGGGGTTACCTTTTTCCCCTCATGCGAAATTAGCTGGCCTATGTACAGCACTTCTTGTTAACAATATTGCAGTTTTTCCTTGTCAATCTTATAACCTTTCTCAGCCAGTATAGTTAGTAGCTGAACTGAATCACGCGTGCATTCTTCTGTTGTGCTGCAGATTAGAATGTCATCCACATAATGCAAGATGACGCTTTCTACTGCAATATTGCTCAGGTCCATCTGGAGGACTCTGTTAAAGATGGACAGAGACTCACAGTACCCCTGTGGCAACCTGGTGCTTTTCTGATGCATTTGTCTGAATGTGAATGACGTCAGATCTTGTGAATCACGGTGCAACGGAATTGAGAAAAATGCATTTTTCAAGTCAATCACCGTGAAATACTTTGCCTCGACTGGTATATTATATAAAATTGTACTTGGATTAGGAACTAGAGGTAACTCGGCTTCAACAATATTGTTTAATGCTCTTAAATCTTGGATTAGATGCCATAACCCTCCCTTTGATTTCTTGACAGGATAAATCACTGTATTACATGGTGACTCTGACGTCACTAGGATGCCCTAGGTTCCATCATTGCGGAAATGGTCGTCGCGATCCCTTCATCTGCCTCTCTGGACATGGGATATTGTCTTGCTCTTGGTAAAATTGCTCCTGGTTTTAGCTTAATTTTCACTTCCCCCACCCCCTTTAGGAGGCCTACGTCATAAGGTCCTTTAGTCCATAATGAGACAGGCACTTGGGCCATATCATCATCAAAGTATTCCAGAAGTATCAGTGCCAACATCATTCTCTGAGGCACTTCTCTTTTGATAATTTTTACCCAAAATATGAGACTCACTTCTACCCTCGTCTCTTCTGAGTCTAGTTGTTCTTCAAACAGATCGTCATCGGTGATGTCAGTCACTCGATACCCTTCTTCAATGGCGATAATCGCACACCATTGTCTGCCTTCGTCATCGTAGCTTTCAACTAGTGCTTTCTACCTCGCACTACTGCAGCATGTATCATCAAGGGAAATATTTGTCCCTCCTCTTCATGGATTGGTATTCTCGGCCTGAATAGAAATTCATCAGGGGTTCTCCTGGCCTTGTCTGCAAGGCCTGGTAAACCTGCCATAAGTACACGTATGCCAAATGTGAAAACCTCAGGTTCCAGCAGTATAGCTCTCATGGCTCTGTGTCCTGAATAGGCTCTGATCATATCGCATACGTTCAAATAATACATTCCGAGAGTAGAGCACACTATGCCCTCTTCTGTAAACGAGATGGTCATATTCAATTTTGTCATTAAATCTTGACCCAATATGTTTACTGGGGTCTGACGCGAATACAACAAAGGTACATTCATTTTGCATTCCCCTATGGAGACTGGGAGTGCGTCTGTAAAGGGAACTCGACTGTGAGCTCCTGTTAAACTCTGAGTATCTATAGCCTCACCGGACAAGGAAAACCTGCCTTCTCGTACGCACGAGCGTGTTGCCCCCGTGTCAACTAAGATGGAATATTCTTCACCCCCTATGGCGACATTCACCCTAGGTTCCCTATAAGAGTCTGGTGTCACTGATAGGAAAGTGCACATCAGGGTTCCCAGTGAGCTGACCTAGTTCATATATAAGTTTGATCCACTGTACACTTGTGGATTCTCTCCATTTCCAGGGTTGCCTCCCCTTCCGGAGTTTGTGCCCTGAGACATTTGCGTTGGTGCATGTTGGAATTGACCTTGCGGCAAGTTCCCCATGCTCGGGGTTTGAACCCCCTGCTGCGCACCCTGCCCGCATGCCTGGTGCTTGCTGCTGCACTGTGTGATTCTGTGCACCGCCCTGTGGTGGGATCGCATGGCGAGTTCGCCGCGCCTGCTCCCATTCCTTGGCTATTTTGCCATGCGCCTTGACTTCTGCACGAGCACGCCAGCGGTGGTCGGGCTATTTGTCCATTCGCCATATCTGTGTTGTCCATTTGCATGTTTTGAAACCCTCCTTGATTCCCTTGGATGCCTCCCTGATTACTCTGCCATCCTCTTCCTCTAAATCCCCTTCCCCTTGGGTATTGTCCTACGATACCCTGGGTGTTCTGCTGTGGGATAGCCATCTGTTGTACGTTCTGTTCAGCTGGGCTAGTTAGCTTGGCTCCTTTCAGAGCATACTTTGATAGTTTCTTTTGCACCAGTTTCGCTTCCTCACCTTTCCACGTTGCCTCCTTTATCCGATTCTTTTCAGGCAACAATCTACAGTAATGTGCAATAGTTAGCTGTACTTCATCCCAAGGTTTGGCCTCAACTCTTACCAATTTCTTGAGTTGTTTATGCACTGGTTATGGCAATCCTTGGCATAAAATGTGGTAAAACACAGGTATGGATTTTGTCCAAGATTCATGCGTTTCGAGCACCCACGCGTCTTGGAAATTCTGGATATAAATCAACGGATCTTCTGACTCCTTCATTTGCTGAGTCATTATAGCTCCCATATCGGAAGTGTCTGGGTAAAGCACTCGTAGCGCTTTCCATACTGCTGCTCTACAATTGTTGAATGGGGCTCCGTCGTGAGCACTGTTAATTATGGTAACACCAGGGTACCCATCCCATGCCTGTACATCGTCTGGTCTCTCACCGAGTATGGCAATCAGGAGACCTTTAATGTCCCCTATAGCTAACGTGACACCCCCTGTCATCTTTTCTAACGCGTGTCTCCACTTGGGAAGCTTATTCTTCAGGTTTTTTCGATCCATGTGTGGCCATGGAATATATTGCGGCTCTGCTCCCCCCTTTTCTAGCAGCTGAAATTGGAATGCACAGTCTTCTTTCTCCTTCCCCATAGTTCTTCTGTCTATCGCTGGGGTAACATTCCTGCATCGCCGTCTGCCTGGCAACATCCTCAACCTGTCAAAATAGGCGGGCGCCGGCACCCCCTCTGACCATGGGGTGTTCCTTCGTGTTGGTCAGACTTTGATGTAGATTCAGATGCCCCTGGTGCGGACTTACTAGCTTCTGACCATCTTACCCCTTTGTCCCTTGGGAGCCACTTTTCGCGCTGCCTCCCTTCTTCATTTGTCTTGCACTCCATCTCCTCTCCAGAGTCGGACAGTGATTGTTCCCAATTCATGCAACTCCTTGCGTCATTGTCATTCTTAATGATTTCTAGCCTATCCAGGGACAGTCTCCTGCTCCCACTACTTCGGGTGACATCCTCAGTGTCATACAGCTGAGTGCTTTCCAAGCGCTCGTCTTCCCCTTGGGATATTGGTTCTAACCCCATTTCATCATATATTTTATCGATCGTTTCCCCAATGCTTCTGGTGTTGAAGTCATCCTCAATATTCGTCCCACTGTTGCCTGGTACTGAATCGTATGCAGGGACAAATTCTTCAATGTCTTCTCATTCTACAACAGAATTGGGTTTTTTAACTTCCCGTTCCAGATATTCGAGATCGCGTGCCCTCTGTCTACGCTTACGTTCAATATCATCATCAAATTCTTTGCGCTTCCTCACTTTTCTCTGACTTTATCTTCTTCCCTTCTCCTTTCATTGCTACATTCACTTGCCCTTCCTCATCCTTTCGCCTCTTTATCCTTTTTTCACGTGCTCTTTGCTCTTCTTCCAGTTTTTCCAGGTTCTGCCTGTACTGGTCATAGGCTGCGCTCTGTTTGCGACTGAGCTGCTTTCCTTGCTCATGGCGATCCCTTATTTCCCTTTTCTTCTCCTTCTCCCTTCTCTGTGTCTCATCAGACTTTTCTCTCGGTCTCACATCATCACTTCCTTTACCATCGAGTTTCAACAATATCTGTCCTCCCATCCATTCGTCTTTCACAAATGGTATCTCATCAGTTCTGTCGTCATTTCCTTTCCATTTTGTTCCCTCTCTCTCCTTATCGAGAGGTGCACTTGTCTGTGCCTGATCCTTCCTCTCATCATCGCGTCTCTCCTTGTCCTTGCGGAGGTGAGATTCTTATACTGATCCTTCCCTTTATTTTCGTCACTTCTGTACATAGGTGACTCATATGCAGGGTTGCTGTACCCGGTAGCTGCCTTAAACTCTCTTAATGGGTAGAGTTCCTCTGACTTACTTCCCTCGGTTTCTGTTTCAGTCGGGGCAGGTGGCGCGGTAGGCGTCTCACCTCTCTCTGTGCATACATTTAATATCCAGTCTGCAGGTGGCTCTTCATCCTTCGACTGTTCAAACATCTTCCAAAGTTCTAGAACAGCAAGGTGTTTCTCTTGTTTCTTGCCTGTATATGTGGCATGCAAATAAGTCGTCATATGTTGCAAGACGGCTTTGGATAAGGACCCTTCTGTGGCCACGGCATGAACATCTTGTGGGCGGTACCCTTAACCCACTCTGTACTATATTTCATAAGCTTAAGTGCATGTTTAGGCAATTGTCTACATAAGTGTGCTAGTGGAGTAATATCTACCATGCTTAAATCTGTTCTAGCAATACTTTCATGCAACTTCACCACACCCAACAATATGAGTGAGCACCAAATATCGCAAGCTCCAATCCAATCTTTTCCCGCCAAATTTTATATCACCAATTTACTCAAGAACGTCAATTCATGTGCGATTTCCTCTCAACTATAGAATCGCTTAAAATCCCTTGATCAATTTCAAACAACAAGGAGACAAATTTCCTTACATGTGACACATCAACAGAACATGTATGACAAACGTTAAACTGAATAGACAGACACCAGCTGGACACAGATATCTCTGCCTTCGAATCAATACCCCGACATGGAGTTTAAACAAACTCCTTTTACGACGTCTTTAATCGTCCTAGTAGCCTAATCTTTCCCTATTATGTGGGACTATGAGTTCACATTTCTTCTGACCGCTATATTAAAGCGCAGGAACAAGGCGTATCCTTTACCTTGGGTGTCCTCCCTGGTATCCTCTCTCTTTATCTCGGGTGTCCTCCCCGGTATCCTCTTTTTAATTTATTCAGTTATTCTTGAGTCATTATCCCCCTATATATATATACAGTCTTCTCTACTTCTGACTATTGCTTTTTCTCCACCTCCCTCCATTACCTTTCCCCTTGTTCTATTGCTTAAGGACATTTGCCAAAGCATCAATTTTCATTTCACTCACTGCTCACATCGTTCCTCTCTGTGCCTTCGGGATCACCAACTCCGTTACCACCTTCTTTTGGTCTTTCGTCTGATTCACTGCCCATAGGAATGGAAGGGTTTATGTTTTTAAAATGGGTGCCTTCAACCCACTACAGTTTTTTGGACAGTATTACACTATCATTGTCCACGGGAAGCTTCACAGTCTACTCGGCCAAAATGGCAAAGGACTTGTGATATTGCCCGAAGACTTAGAGTTACTTAGTGTCGACGGTCAATAGGTGTCTTATCAATAATCAAAATTCAATAGTTAATGGTGAAAACCATCCTCTCCGCTACCAAGTGTACTGGAGGGCGGATTGACCTGTGAACGGGCCCATGAGATTCAGAGCTCGCTCTCTGGCACCTTAAGTCGAGATAGCTGCACCTAGAGGAGGATGGGGTGCAGGATTCTCTTACTCCAACACCAATCAATAAAGACAAGTCAATGGTTTGGCAAAGGGAAGTCTGTTTAATGACAAGTACAAAAAACGGGGAAACAAATGGAAATCATGAGAGCTGTGATCGCCTATCTCGCTTCAACTTCCAAATTCTTCATGCAAACAGTAACTTTTATAGCAAATTCTCGTCATCATTGACGTGTAAAACTCATAAGTTTGACATGCAATTCTATTGGTTGGAAAAGGTAACTTAAGTATAGGTACTATATCTGTATATGGTAACGGAGTGTGGGGATTGGATAAATCTTATTGGGTGGGCATCTATGCCCATCCCTTTACATCACTCGTGATAGACGTCACTAAAAGTACAACGTCTCATTGGTTCTACTAGCTATAGGATCCTAGATTATTTGGTCCATTGTGATTGGGTGGGTTACACCCCTAGACATAAATCTACACTTTCATTAGCAGCATGCAGAATGGACACCCAGGTGCAGATGGCCCAAGATTCACCCTGCCTCCCTTCCATCAATCACTACCCTCAGGCCCATGTGTCAATTAGTTGGCTGAGGATGGCCTCGAAACTGTAGCTTCTTATCGGGGAAAGTTATGGCATCCTCCGGTTTTGGGTGACATCAGAGTTTGGTACCTCTTCGCGCTTGGCTGGTCACATGTCAGTACACTGCAAATCTGCTTCTATTTGCGTATTTGATTCTTTGCTCGGCATCGCCACCTGCCTGGGCCTCATTGTCTTGACCTTCATGGGGCAGGCTTCTATGCGCTTAGGTTTCAATTCTTTGGAATTTCTGCTCTCCTCCCTTTCTTGGGTTGACCTCGAATTCCTAGCCATGAGCTCCTTCTTGCTAAGTTTCGATTCTGCTCTTTCGTCCGGCTTTGTGCTTGTGCATGAATCCTGGCCTGTTAGGCCTCTACCATCCTGGGCTTAATTCTGCTTTCGTAAAATGGAGTCGCACTTGTATAATGTGCTTCTTGAGGTAGACATATAGTTGGCGCTTGCCGTTCTATCCTCCTACTAAGCATTGCAAGCAGTACCGTTTCCTTCTCTTCTTGTGTTCCATGCCTATTTACAAGCATTTAGCCAGTCACACATTTCCACCCTACTCTCAATGGTTACATTTCTTTAAAGTTCAGCATTGTTTCTCCTTCTATGTCCATTACATCATGGTTCGCAACATTTAGTTTTATCTCCTTTTTGGTTGTCATTTCTTTCATCTGACCGTCTGTCAGGGCCATTTTGTCATTACCATTCGCCTTCAATAAGAGCCCTTTGGGTCTCTTCAGGGACAGTTTGTAAGTGGTCTTCATTTCGCGTCAGCTGCTGGTATGGTTGTTTTAATGGGTACCTTGCAGTCCATGGTTGTCTGGTTATTGGCGCTTCAATAGGTATACAAGTCCTTCTGATGGGTACTGGACAGAGCCCCACTGTGGCTCTCTGTTGGTCCATTTGCTCCTTAAACGTCACGTATCTTGGCGAGTATGCTTCTGGTAACTCGAAATGGGTGGCTGGAGTGCAGGCCATATTTGGGACCTCCTCTACAATAGGATAGCCATTTGCTAGCATGTTCATAACGGTACAACCTGTTCATAAACTGGCAAAAGCTGGGCGTTGGTGTGACTACTTGAGCATATGATAGCAGTGGCTGCCTATGTCGTGTCCAATACATACACACAAGCCAAAACTGTTGGATTTGCCAATGCTTGTTTTAAACAGGACTTTTAAATCAAGTGGCTGAAGGCACACTGGGTCAAGATATTTTGATTACACCAGTAGCATATTTACTTCTGCAATTAAGCCATTCATTCTCAACAGATTCCTTAGAAAGGACGCTGGCAGGCCAAAGTTTGATGTTCCTGGAATTACAGAGCAAACTCAAAGAGATCCCAGGAATATTTGTTTTATGGCAGGGAGCGACAAAATTGGGTGGTAAGTACCGTAGGGATTAGCAGCTGTGACCCCCTCTGCAGCAGTTCCCCACTACCAGTGTTTTGTATGCTCCCAATACGCTTTTTGCCGCCAACTCAGAGTAGCAGTCTAGTTCTCCGCACTACGTCAACGACGTCAAGGTGGCGCTTCATATTCTGGCTTTTAGCTGCACTCCTCGTGTTGCAACACTTCTGGTTCTAGGCACGCTTCATTCCCTGTAATTTTTTTCCTTTGGCTCCTGGCCTTTTGCTTCCGCGTTTACTCGCTTCCGGTACGCTGCCCCCTGCTCCTCTGCTCCTCTTGGCCTTTTGATTCTGAGCGGCCTGCCTTCCAATTCCTTCTTCCTCTGTTGTCCTGGTGTCGCCGCTGTAGCCATTGGATCCGGCGGTGCTCTAACTTGTTCTGCTCACGGCATTGATTCCATCATCAGCATCCGCCCGCTGGGCTACAAGGGTGTTTTCTTCCCCTTAAGGGATTACCCCTCACCCCCATTGTTGGGCATGTCCTGAGGGGAATCCTCCTGGTACCCAGGATAAGTACGAGTAACCAGGTGACCTCTTACAGGGATAGGCCTTTCCTCTTCAATCATGGCACCACCAAACAAACTGGGTACGGTAAACCAATTGTAATAGCGAGGTCTGATTCTGAACTTGCTCCCCTCCTCACATTGAATCTACCTCCTACCTGTACTCCAATTCCAGTAATTTCAGCTCATTGGTGGCACTTGAGCACCAACTAATAGCCAGAACTAATAAGGAGACTTTAGCCGCTGGTCTGGCAATAAAAGGAAGGGCGAGCCAGTAGAGTAATGGGAGTCGGCATCATTGACCATGCTCTCGGAAATGGCACATGTGTTTTGTATTAGCTGTTTCCCCCCCCCCAAATAGACAACGGCCCCTGCATTTAATGATCATTTTATTGAAAATGACCCCCTCAATTAACGTTAGCATTTGTGTGGGGTTGGGTCCCGTGCATGCGCATTTCCTCACTCACAGTGTAGAGTGTAGTAGTGAGGAGTAAATGAAGGGGAAATCACCTTTACTCTCTGCTTTGTGAGAAATAAAACGCTGCTTGCAAACGATGCTTTGCGTGTGGCCTTCAATAACAGAGTCGTATGGACCCTGCCGGGTCCTTAGCGGGTCCTTTCCTTTAACTCCTACATGAAAGTCTTGTGCAGGCGAAACAGCAAGTGCTCCTCCACGACGGCGGAGCAAAGAAATGTGGCAATGCAAACTCTGCTTTGCTGCTGCCCTAACCCTTGTGGAGCAAAAAGGAAGCGTGAAAGCAGCATGCTTTTACACTTTCATTTTCCATTCCGCTGATTTGAAAATGACCCCAGAACATCCTATTTGCCACATTTGCTGCCCCTGTCACCTTTAGTTTGGGATGAGCCGAAACCATTGCATTAGAGTACAGACAAGGAGACCTGGCATAAGAGGAGGGACACACAGTGTGTTGGTGTTGTTTGGTTATGTGCCCACCCATTGACTGCCTGTGGCCATTCCCCCCCAGTTCCTGCTCCATCCCACCCAAAATGCCTCCTCATTGGATCTCTTTGAGCTCGCTTTACTGAAGCCTTACCATCATACCTTGGACTCAAAGTGCTTTTTTAAAGCAGTCTTCTGCGAGTTAATGACTTAATTGGAGTTATAAACCTGCTACTGGTGTAACAATTAAGCAAATTGACCCTCACGGGGGGGCATTACGGACTCAGATAATTCCCCGGGGCCCATAGTTATAGGTCTAATTGAAGCGAGGGCCTTAACAAAGGCCCCGGGCATTGCCTGAGTCAGTAACGCCCCCGCCGCAAGGGCGAAATTGCTTTTAGTACCCCAGCCCGCAGGATCTGCGCAACCAGAGCACTAAAAGCATTTTTCTTCTGTCCCGTTTCAGAACAAAAGAAAAACGACCAAGAAAATGGCCGCCAGAAAAGAGAAAACGGAGTCTGTTTTCCCTTTCCATGGTGGCCATCGGGAGTGGACATGCTGGGAACACTTCTGCTCCCAGCACGTCCGCTCCCGAAAAAAAAAGACAACAAGGTAAGTGGGGATGGGGTTTGGAGGGAGGAGGAAGGGATGGAAAAAAATAAAAAAATAAAAAAACGTACTTGGGTCCCTGGCAGCAGTGTGGAGGGTCAGAGCAGGGATGGCCCCGCTCCAAGTCTCCACATGGCTGGAGGCTGCCTTTGTCCCCCACCAGTGACAAAGCAGACTAAAGGTAAGTGGGTTGGGGAGGGAGGAGCAAAAACAAAACAACAAAAAAAACGTACCCGAGTCCCCGGCAGTGAGTGAAGGCAGCTTCTCAGCCGTGCAGGCTCGGAGCGGGGATGGCACCACTTCAAGCCTCCTCATTGGCTGAGGGGCTGCCACGCCCCCCACCGGGAACAATGGCCATGGAATCCCGGCCGAGGTAATGCCTCGGCGAGAGCCAATCAGAATGGTTCTCTTCAGCCACTCAACTTATAAGCACTATGCTTGTCCTTCACTGAACAAGCATTACCAAGGCCAACAGTTTTGGCTTGTGTAGATGTAGTAGCCATTTGCCAGGCACTGCTATTAGATGCCGAGGTACTCACACTATTTTCTCACCTACTACTGACAGTTAATACCACTGCGGCTATGCCTGGCAATGTTCTTCCCATGCCTACACAAACGGCCAAACTGTTGCCATTTCCAGTGCTTGTTTTTAAATTGCTGCTATTTTCCTGTTCTTTCAATCAACAGTGTTTGCAATAACATCTCTATGATATGGACATGGAAAAGAGACTGGTACTAAGTACTAGAAGGTGATTTACAGATGCAACAGGGACTGGTACTAAATATAGGAGGTGATTTACAGATGAAACAGGGACTGGCACTAAATACTAGGAGGTGATTTACAGATGAAAAAGGGACTGGTACTAAGTACTAGGATGCCATTTACAGATGCAACCGGGACTGGTACTAAATACGAGGAGGTGATTTACAGATGAAAAAGGGACTGGTACTAAGTACTAGGAGGTGATTTACAGATGAAAAGGGGACTGGTACGAAGTAATAGGAGGTGTTTTACAAATTAAAAATGGACTGGTACTAAGTACTAGGAGGTGCTTTACAGATGAAAACGGGTCTGGTAGTAAATACTAGGAGGTGATTTACAGATGAAAAGGGGACTGGTACTAAGTACTAGGAGGTGATTTACAGATCCAACAGGGACTGGTACTAAGTACTAGGAGGTGATTTACAGATGAACAGGGACTGGCACTAAATACTAGGAGGTGATTTACAGATGTAAAAGGGACTGGTACTAAATACTAGGAGGTGATTTACAGATGAAAAGGGACTGCTACTAAGTACTAGGAGGTGATTTACAGATGCAACAGGGACTGGCACTAAATACTAGGAGGCGATTTACAGATGAAAAAGGGACTGGTACTAAGTACTAGAAGGTGATTTACAGATGAAAAAGGGACTGATACTAAGTACTAGGAGGTGATTTACAGATGAAAAAGAGACTGGTACTAAGTACTAGGAGGAGACGGGTCTGGTAGTAAGTACTAGGAGGTGATTTACAGATGCAACCGGGACGGGCACTAAATACCAGGAGGCGATATACAGATGAAAAAGGAAGTACTAGGAGGTGATTTACAGATGAAAAAGATACTGGTACTAAGTACTAGGAGGTGATTTACAGATGCAACAGGGACTGGCACTAAATACTAGGAGACGATATACAGATGAAAAAAGGACTGGTACTAAGTACTAGGAGGTGATTTACAAATGAAAAAGGGACTGGTACTAAGTACTAGGAGGTGATTTACAGATGAAAATGGAACTGGTACTAAGTACTAGGAGGTGATTTACAGATGAAAAAGAGACTGACATTAAATACTAGGAGGTGATTTACAGATGAAAAAGGGACTGTTACTAAGTACTAGGAGGTGATTTACAGATCAAACAGGGACTGGCACTAAATACTAGGAGGTGATTTACAAATGAAAAAGGGACTGGTACTAAGTACTAGGAGGTGATTTACAGATGAAAACGGAAATATTCTGCCAAGATTGTTTTTCCTTTTTAAAAATCATGTCCTTGTTTAAAATATTCTAAGCTTTTGTGAAGCTGGAATCGTGCCATTAATCGATGTAAGTGATTAAAAGGGCCTGGTTTCTCATTAATTAATGATGTCTCCGACGCTCGTGTCTGGGGACCGCAAAGGGAGCTTGGCTGTCTTAAAGCTTCTTTTATAAATACACAAGATTTGGCGCAAGGATCGGTGTTTGTATAATTTTAAAAGCTTTTTTGGCATTAGTGACAGAAATTAGAATACGGTTAAGTCTTCTGCTCTGTTGCTGCTCGTGTCCTGGTTTGAAGTTAGTTTGTTTTATTCATGTTCTTCAGCGGGGCATTAATCGGCAGTTAGTGCACGCTGCACCGGATGCTGGGATGAACTCAGTCTCTGGTGGGAGGGCTACTAATGAGGCCCCTCCCCACACCCCCCCACGGGGACTTATTTCTTATTTGATCTTGTTTTTAATTTGTGTAATAAAAGAAGAGAGGGTGAAGTTTAAGGAGAGAGATATTTGAGAGGTGGGGGGGGGGTGTTTGGGAAGAGTGAGGTTTGAGGGGAGTGAGTCTTCTGCACTGGATGCATGGTCTCAGAAGGTTGAGTCGCTTAGTTGGACCTGCTAGGAGTGGACCCACACCTGTCGCCAGAGGGCTACGGATCTCCGCAGCAAGCCCTGGGGCCGCCCTTCAAGCGAAGCAATTAATGCAACAGCGAGGACAGTGCCGCCATGGCCACACTTAAGAAGAGGGTTTAATAGTAAAAAGAAATAAACAAAGCTCCTGGAATCCACGCTTCTGAAATCCGCCCCGGCGTCCTCATGCAGGGGAGCGATGGTGTGTGAATTGCAGGTGCCTCCCATTACTCGCTGGCTTAATGTTCAATATTTAGCTGCCTGGTAGGGTCTTCTACACTCTCGTTGCTTATAAGGTATTCTCCAGAATCTGCTGCTCAGAGCTATATCCGCAGATGCCGAATACTAATTAGTTGTAGTTTTATGATTCTCTTCCTACTGGATTCCTGCAGCTTCTAAGCGCTGTGGAGCAGGTGTTCTTACACAATTTGTTGGTACTGAATATATTGACCATAGTAGAGCAAAGGTCTCAGGTGGTCAGCCACGGTATTTGAACTCACAAATTGCTGCCGGCACCCAGGCTGTATGTTTTAGATGTGTAGCTCACTGGTGAATTAACCATACAAGTAAAGTGCTTCCCATAATGAGGACATGACAAGCAACAAAGCACTATTTGAGGTTGGGGTCAAGGGTACCAGACACCCTTCAGCAGGCAGTTGGAGAGGTGCAGTGGATGAGGCAGGAAGGGGGTGATTTGTGACTTTGCAGTTACTAATTGGCAAGGCGCTCTTTGAAGGATATACTTCTGAGGAGTTCCAGAGTCTGTGTGTGTGGCAGGACAAGGCCTGGCTGCTTCCACTTTATGCGTTTCTTAGATTCCAGACTGATTCTGCAGTCAGAGTGTTGCACTGGCCTCTAGAGCTTAGGAAGGTCGAGGCCTAACATGTCTTGCCAATGAAGCTGGAATGGACTGACCAATGTTATCCAAATGTACCAGTCTGACCGTTTTCAGCCATCACGCTTCTGACTGTGACTGGTGGAGTTATGCAAAGGTGGCTAGGCCGAAGGTGGCACTTCATGACTTATTTTTTTCTTTATTTTTATTTGTTTGGCTGAAACATTCAACCTTTCAAAGTTTTACTTTCAACAGAGTTAAAATAGATATTTACATCAAACATTAATAATAATCAACATTAGCAGAATACACATGTTTAAAGACAGTGATGATCATAACATTTTTCACAAAATCGAAATTAAGATATGAATTAGCAGACAAAATTCCTTAGTTGTAACAAATCAAGATCAAACACATTAATAAAAATGAGGACAGTTACAAATTATAAAAGGAAATTTTGTTCATAAAATGTCAAAAATTGATATTAAAACTGGTTAATACACATTTCAGAACTGGTACGTGAGAACTGTTACTTAGTCGCGAGGCAAAATGGTTTTTATGAATTGAGTTAACGCGGTATGTATGACTGTTCTAGTACTAGTCATCAGAATACTCCATATTTCATTTGTCGAGTGAGCAGGTGTCCAGACTTTTGGTTGACTGAAAACGGGTTGAAAGACATTGGTCGACGCAATTTGGTCGAAAACCAAATGGTCGATTTTTTTTTATTTAATTATATATTTATTTTTCGGGTTTTTGTTTTAAAAAAAAAGGTTTTTTTTAGAAAAAAAGGGGGTTGGGGGGGACCCCCCCCCCAAAAAAAGGGGTGAAAATAAAAAATACAAAAATTCGACCATTTGGTTTTCGACCAAATTGGTTCGACCATTTGTCCAGTCGACCAATTTTTTTCGACCAATTGTCTGCTAACCGAGTGAGCACACATGAATTGCAGTAAATTACGAAAGTACTGTACTCGTAGTGAGAGGAGGAAAGGGCATTCGACTATTAAGTGTGATAAAGTCTCCAGCTGTTTTGGGTTTTTACAAAAATCGACAGAAGGCATGGTTTTTGTGTATTAAACCTCTTCTCGCTAGAATTTGATTAGTAGGGCACAAATTTAGTCGTGGGCTTAACATTTCAGAACAAACGGAAGCTGAAGGACATTTGCTGAGATAGCTTCTCATTGTTCTAAAATTCTTATGAGGAAATAGTTGCAAATTAAAATCCACGTAACATGTGCAAGACTGTTCTGTCAAAATCCAGTCATAAGAATAAAGTTGAGTTTTTGCCTTTACAGGGTTAGTTAATAATAGATCAATCGCTATGCCATCATTCACAAGGGTGTCTACAATACATTTAACCCATTTTTTTAGAAACTCTGCTTTCTAAGTCTGGATGTACACTGCAACCGAGCCTAGGATGTTTGTTGCATTCATTCCCAATAAACATTTACGGTACAGATTGCACATCTTCCAAAGCACTTGACCAAACATGGAAATGAGGCCCAATTCATATCGTAAGAGAGTGATCGGAGTGCAGGCTGGCAAACAAAAAACCGACTTTCAAAATGTTCCCTCATGGCGGTCCCAAAATAGTCTGGGTCTGGGTAGAATGGTGTCCGCCCCGTATGAAAGAATAGGGACTACTTTTTGCAGAAAGAAGGTTAATATGTGAGCCATCGTGAATTTACCATATCTGTGCAGTATGATCTTTGCTTGCGAAATCAGACACATATTTTTGGCATCCAAAGTTGCTTCATAGACCAAATTGTTCACAGTCCCTGCAAAAGGCAAACCCAAATATTTGTAATGAAGTACCACCATAAGTGTTTTGAGCTGGAGGGACCATTGGTAATTTGACATTTTAGGATTCTTTCTTTTTTCACACAACAATATTTGAGTTTTATCAACGTTAATAGTCAGATTGTTATTGGTGACATATCCGTCCCGTTTATTTAACAACTCTTGCAGGCCTTTTGGTGTTTGGTCTCTGGACTGCCCATGAGGCATGCATTGCAGACAGCTGGAGCAGCAGCTTCAGAACCTAATACGATTTTCCTAAACATTTGCCACTCAAGCTTTGCCGCAGCTTGTCCTAGAGACTTCAGAGAAAAACATGTATCTCTAGAGTAGAAATCTGGCGACAAACAGATCCCAAGAACAACAGTAAAATACAGATGTAAGATCTGTTCTCGGTATTCCTGGTTGGACGGCTGCATGTGAATGTGTTTGGAGAGAGGTCTTGAGCTGCTGCTGGCACCGGGCCAATAAGATCTCAAGGGGGCCCGAATCCAGAGATAAGGGAGTTATCCAAGAATGCCAGCTCAACAAGGACTTCCCCTTCACCTGTGGAGCTTTGCAAGGGTCCACCCTCGCACCTCTGATCTTCAATCCTTAAATGGAACCACTTGAAGCCCCTCTTGCTCCTCACAGCACCCACATCCACCAATTTGCAGCGGATACGCAGCTCCCCCTCAGAAAATATCCTCCATCGAAGACATCCACGGCTCCAGGCCTTGCTCTCGTTGATCTGAACCTGGATATCTATGCTTCCCTGAAGCTCAACGCCCCCCCCCAAGACTGAACTCCTACTGCTGACCACAAGTCTGAACACCCTGACATCCAGACCTGGCTCTCTTCTATGCACCTCCAGAGATTCACACCCCACGTGGCCATCTGCGCCAATCTACATGCCCCACAAGATCCCAATAAACTATCCACCCTCCTTCCACTACCAGGCTTCTATACAACTCATTCTCCTCCTAAGCATATACACCCCCCTCCCAGTGACCTCCAATAAACTATGCATTCTCCATCCACAGTGAGCCTTTTACACAACTCGTTCCACTCCAAAGCATGCACTCGTCCTCCTTGTACTTCGCACTTCTTTTTCTTCTTGCTGATAGATTTTTATCCATACAGCGCCAGGGCGGTCTTGTGGAGATCTGTTGGGATGACGTTGGTGAAGAGGTTGAACAGGAAGGGTCCGAGGTTCGATCCCTATGGCACGCATGCTTGGATGGGATGTGATGTGGACTTCTCAGACAGCATGGCGACATGGAAGGTGTGGTCTCCCAGGTAGCTTGCAATCGTCTTCACCAGGTAGTTCGGAAATCCCAGGTCAATCATCTTGTGCAGCAGTCCCTTGTGCCATACTCGGTCGAATGCTTTCGCGACATCCAAGAAGACGATTCCCATGGACTTCTTGATGTTGAATCCGTGGCTGATGGTGTCCCCCCCCTCTCAGTAGCTGATGAGTCGTTGCATGCTCCTTTCGAAATCCAAACTTTTCCTTTGCTAGTAGATTTCTTTCAGAGGCGAAGTCGCTGAGTCGAGCGAGGAGAACCTTCTCCAGGAGCTTTGATAATCCAGAGAGCAGGCTTATAGGGCGGTAGTTCGCTGGATCCCTCAGTGGTTTGCCGGCCTTTGGGAAAACGATGACCCTTGCTTCTTTCCAGGAACTCGGGAAGTGCTGGAGCCTCATGCATACATGTACTTCCTTGCACCGAGGAACCTTTATACCCTCTTTCCAATCTCACCCTGTCCTCCAATCTCAATCATGTCTGCACTATTTTCCCACCTAAGCACCAACACCCTTCTTCCACTCCCTGCCAGCTTTATCTCCTCCTTCCACTCCAGTGCAGAAACTCACCCTCCTCTTACCTCGTGTCCAGATGCCTTCCTTTCTCTTCTCCTTTCACTCACATACTTCTGCATAACCCCTCCCACTCCTAAGCAGCTACACCTACTTCTCCTTCTTCTGAAAGCACCTACTAACTGCTCACTGTGGAATAACTCAGGAAGCACCTAGTTGAATCCCTTGAGGGCACGACCTTTCTCCCAACCTCTCAGTATAGCATGTGAAGATAGCCCTATACATACCCGTAGGAGATAGGTTGGTAGGAATGCCACCAGGCTCTCCCCAGCTGCAAGGAGGAAACAGTGGTCATGATGAGAACATGCACAATACAGAGTTTCTTACCTTTCTACACTATACCTTCTTAGGGAGATACCTGCTTATCTGGTAGAAGGCGTGGGTACACCTCATACAGTATGCCCCCTGATTGAGATGCCTTCTTAGCTGGTATAAGGCGTCGGGACACTTCATGCACTATGCCTCCTTAGGGAGATACCTGCTTAGTTGGTAGAAGGCGTGGGTACACCTCATTCACTATGCCCCCTGAGAGAGGTGCCTGCCTAGCTGGTAGAAGGCGTGGGGACACCTCATGCACTGTGCCTTCTTAGGGAGATACCTGCTTAGTTGGCAGAAGGTGTAGGGGCACCTCATACACTGCCCCCTTAGGGACATACCTGCTTAGCTGGTAGAAGGCGTGTGTACACCTCATTCACTATGCCCCCTGAGAGAGGTGCCTGCCTAGCTGGTAGAGGGCGTGGGTACACCTCATTCATTATTCCCCCTGAGAGTGGTGCCTGCTTAGCTGTAGAATGCGTGGGGACACCTCATACACTATGCCCCCTGTGGGAGATATCTGCTTAGCTGTTAGAAGGTGTGGGTACACCTCATACAGTATGCCCCCTGGGGGAGATACCTGCTTAGACGGTAGAAGGTGTGGAGACACCTCATGCGCTATGTCGCCTGGGAGAGGTGCCTGCTTAGCTGGTAGAAGGTGTGGGGACAATTCATACACTATGCCCCCTGAGAGAGGTGCCTGCTTAGCTGGTAGAAGGTGTGGGTACATGCATACAGTATGCCCCCCGGGGGAGATGTCTGCTTAGCCAGTAGAAAGCCTGGGTACACCTCATACACTATGCCCCTGGGGGAGATATCTGTTTAGCTGGTAGAAGGCGTGGGGAGACCACTATGCCCCTGAGGTAGATGCCTCCTAAGCTGGTAGAAGGTGTGGAGACACCTCATACACTATGCCCCTGAGGGAGATATCTGCTTAGCTGGTAGAAGGCGTGGGGACACCTCATACACTGTGCCCCCCCGAGGGAGATACCTACTTAGTTGGTAGAAGCCATGGGGACACCTCATACAGTATTCCCCCGGGGGAGATGTTTGCTTGGCCAGTAGAAAGCCTGGATACATCTCATAAACTATGCCCCCTGTTGGAGATGCCTGCTTAGCTGGTATAAGGCATGGGAGACACCTCATACACTATGTCCCCCGAGGGGGATACCTGTTTAGCTGCTAGAAGGCGTGGGTACACCTCATACACTATGCCCCTGAGGGAGATATCTGCTTAGATGGTAGAAGGCGTGGAGACACCTCATACACTATGCCCCCCGAGGGGGATACCTGTTTTGCTGCTAGAAGGCGTGGGTACACCTCATACACTATGCCCCCTGAGGGAGATACCTGCTTAGCTGCTAGAAGGCATGGGTACACCTCATACACTGTGCCCCCTGATGGAGATACCTGCTTAGCTGATAGAAGGCGTGGGTACACCTCATTCATTATGCCCCCCGAGGTAGATACCTGCTTAGCTGGTAAAAGGTGTGGGTGCACCTCATATACTATGCCCCTGAGGGAGATAATTGCTTAGCTGGTAGGAGGCGTGGGTACACCTCATACACTATGCCCCTGAGGGAGATACCTGCCTACTGCTTAGCTGGTATAAGCCGTGGGGACACCTCATACACTATGCCCCCTGAGGACGATAATTGCTTAGCTGGTAGGAGGCGTGGGTACACCTCATACACTATGCCCCCTGAGGACGATACTTTCTTAGCTGGTAGGAGGCGTGGGGACACTTCATACACTATGCCCCCTGAGAGAGGTGCCTGCTTAGCTGGTAGAAGGCGTGGGGACACTTCATACACTATGCCCAATGGGGGAGATATCTGCTTGGCAGGTAGAAGGCATGGGGACACCTCATATACTATGCCCCCTGAGAGAGGTGCCTGCTTAGCTGGTAGAAGGCGCGGGGACACTTCATACACTATGCCTCCTGAGGGAGATATCTGCTTACCGCTTAGCTGGTAGAAGGCGTGGGGACACCTAAGTGCCTTGGCAGAGAAAAACAGACAGTTGACTGCAGGCAGATCCAAAAGAAACCAAAACAGGTCAGGTACATAAGCCAGTCCAAAAATTGGGCCACAAAGTCTGGGAGCTAAAAGTTAAAATCCAGGAAATACCAAAGTCAAAATTCAAGTAACCAGACCCAAGTCCACGGTACAAGAAGGCGTGAGAAATACTGTTCCGAATAACAGACCAGCAGTTCTCTACTTTAAACTTTCATTAGCTCCTCGCTTCAGCTTCCACCCGCTCCCCCATATCCATAAGGAAAACTATTCTGTCTACTGCAGTCCCCTGAGCAAGAGCCTGAGAGGTGAATCCCATTAATCATGCCCTAAGAACAAAAAGTGTGTGGCTTTTTTCAACATGATGCTATAATTCATCTTAAAAAACAGACAAAGAGAAGCAGGGACAATAGTGTGTCAATATCAGTCTACCCATCTTCCCATCCCATCTGCTCTCCCCATTCTGTTCCACCCTCCGTTCCTCCCCCAGTCACCTTCCATCAGCTCCCCCTGAGCAGCATTCCCATTGACCTCCTACCCCTCCCTACCCCGCCATGTCTTCTTGGCCTGGCTGGGGAGAATCTAGGATGGCAACTCCTCCTCTGCCAAGGCTGAGCAACAAGGCCCCCAGTCCTTATTCCATCTTAGATGGTGTGCTCTTTACAAAACGTCCCTGAACACTGTGGCTACTAACAGCAGGCCACAGAGGAGATGCGTGTGTCCCGCCATCTTGTTTTGAAAGACAGACCCCTTTTCCCCTGTCCAGAATACTGAAGCAAGGAATAGGATATTTTATTTATGACAAATTGACATTTTGAAGCACAAAATGGTGTTTTATGTTGGAATTTTGCAGCACATTTTAATTGAGTTGCGGGTGCGAGGGAGTGCTAGTATGCAGGAGACCGAGCCAGGGCGGGGAGAGCTGGATCAGGAGGCAGACAGTGCAGGTTGAGGGGTTTCCAGTGTCCTTGTATCACTCCAGGTGTGGCGTGGTGCGGATGTCATTGTCTGGTACTTACTCTTTACATACTGTTTATAATATGCAGTTGTCCATGCTGACTTCTTGTTTGACATCATTAGTTTGATTTGCTATTAAATGTCACAATTTCATTCAATAAATGGGGCTTTATATTTTCCAAAGAAAGATGTGTGTGTGTGTGTGTTGTGTGTGTCTCCTCGGTAGGCTTCCCATCTAATAAACCATGAGTGAGGCTTTTTCGAAATAGCTCGCAGTGCAAACTAAATAACTTCACGGGGCACTTAATTTTGGCAGGTAAGGCACAGTGAGATTAAATATCCACCCAGGATCACGCACTTTGGTTAAGAGATAAAGACAGAAGTTGAGGCTCACTTGAAATGTAGGTACTCGACCATGTATCTTCCCAGCTCAAGATGGTACAAATATGTGCTGAAGTTTGGATTTAAACACCTAAAATAATACTCAATTTTATACAGATTACTTTAAGAATGCACCAGTCACATGATAAACCAACCTGATCATGATACATCATTGTAGAAATATGTTGATGAAAAAGAGTAAAGGGGTAATTTTTTTTATAAATCCTAAATTGCATGGGAGGGACAACATTTGTTTGCACTGTTTTGCTACAAGGCTGCTCTGGTCAATTTCCACCAAATATTGGATAAATAAATATTAAAACACAGGAAAAGTCATCTTTATTCTTCATATTTCCACTGTGTCCAGAAAAATGTAAATCCCACGATTAGATATTGTGGGTGCCATATACAAAGAATTCCTTTGGATTCTGCCTGCTTTTACCAAAAAAGCTCCAATCATAGGGGGTAATTTTCCAAGTCCCGCTGTCGCATATCCCGTAGTATCACCCCGGCAAGCCAGAAATCTGAGCTTAAGGGGGCTTCTCCCCACCTCTCACCTTTAGCTGGTAGTAAGGCCTAGCACTCTACTACGCAACAGTATAAGTAATAGCCATTTATTTAGAACCCAGAGGACCCATCCTCTAGTCTTTGTGCAGTTCCGATTTCGCTCTTGCTACAAATATTTTATTTATTTGATTTCATTGGGCATTTATAAGGCACTTATTCAACTAGACAGTGTTTCAAAGCGCCACAAGTCAAAATGGAAGGGAACAAATATTCAATAAAAATGACAATAATAGATAATGAAAACAACAGCGTTCCTACAAGGCCTTGTGATATTCTGAGCGTTCAAGTGCAGAGAAAAAAGAAGGCAGTGGTGGGGATGAGGGTTAAGTGCTGGAGGGTCCTCCAGGGGGGAAGTGCCGAGGGTTCCCGTTGCGGAGGCAACAGGTAAGTGCAAGGGCGGAGATGCCCCATTGAAGATGAAGACCAACCACCCCCAGGTAAGTGGAGGCCCGAGACAAACCCAACAGGCAGGTGTGAGCCCAAGGCCAATGAAGGGGGCAGGGTGTGTGCTTGTGGCGATTGGGCAGATGGCCAGGCTCCTATAAAAATCTTGAGGGAACAGGCCGCCAATCTCAGCGACTGTGGGGATGGTTAGCATGGGAAGGGGAGAGGGAAGGAGGAGGAGAACAGGAAAGTCTTGAGTTGGTTGCAGTACTTCAAGTCATCCGGTTCAAGACAGAGAGAGATAGGGAGACTGTCCCAGAGGAGGGAGCCAGCTGAGGAGAGAGGTCTGCCCCAGCTCTCTGATTGGAGAAACATTTGACCAACAGAGAGTTGGAGCAAGAGGATCAATGGGATCTTGAAGGAGAGTATTTAGGGAGAGAGAGTTGCAGGTAGCGTGGTCCCGAGCCCCAGAAGCTTTATGGATAACGCAGAGGGTCTTAAATTTGATCCTTGCGGCAACCACGAACCAGTGGAGAGATTTTAGAGCTGGAGTGTTATGGTCCCTTGGTTTGAGGCTGAGGATAAGTCTTGCAGCCCTATTCTGGATTAGTTGAAGAGGGCAGAGGGGGGAAAGAGGCAGGTTAAGGCAGAGGGTGTTGCAGTAGTCCAGCCTGGAAAGGACCGGAGCTCTAGAGACCTTGAGCTTCTGGGGGAAGGTGAGGAGAGGGAGAATGCCTTTGGGGAGCTGCAGCTGAAAGTGGGCCTTCTTGGCAAGTTCCAAGATCTGAGGTTTGAAGGAGAGAGGAGAGGAGTTGAAGATGATCCCAAGGTTCCTGGCTTAAGTGGAGGGAGAAGGGGGAATTCCCATAGAAGGTGGCCAGAGTGTAGGGGGGATCGATGCGAGGAACAGTTGTTCCGATGAGAAGAATCTCAGTCTAACTGGCATTAAGACAGAGATCATTGGAGGCGCACTGTGACTGGATAGCAGAAAAGCAGTCCGGGATGATAGAAGAGGAGGAAGAGAAGGAGGAACGGAGCTTGAATAAAAGTTGTGTGTCATCTGCATAACCCTGGAAGTGAGGAGAGAAGGTCGGAGATCAGGTGAGAAAGAGCAGAAAGGTAGATGTTGAAGAGCCAAGGTAAGAGGAGAAATCCTTGGTGAACACCACCAGTTGAGAGAGAGAGGTGGTGGAGGAGAAAGAGCCCAGGATCACATGGTAGGGGTGGTCAGTGAGGAAGGAAGTCAACCAATCCAGTGACTGTTCTGAGATACCAAGGGGATCTTGGAGCCGCTTTATGAGCATAGAGTGGTTGACCATCTCAAAGGCGGAAGAGAAGTCAAGGAGGATGAGGACAGCGGGAGAGTTAGTCAAGATTTGCAAGCCGTTCTTCATGGGTGTTCAGGAGAGCAGTTTCCATGCCTCTGGGTGCTCGGGGTTCAGTTTGATGGTCCTGTAGGCAACCAACAAGCTCAGTGTGTTGGGTCAGTTGGGGGAAGACCAACTTCTCCAGGAGTCTCACAAGGAAGGGAGTAATAGAGTTAGGGTGCTAGTTGGCCAGACACAAGGGGTCAGCTGAAGGCTTTTTTAGAAGGAGTGCACAAGGTAGTGCTTGAGAGAAGAAGGGAAAGAGCCAGATGCTAAGGAGTGGTTGCAGAAGTCAGCAAGAGCAAGTGCGAGGGAGGAGATTTTTTCTTTGATGGTTCTGGAAGAACAGGGAGACACCTGTTTGGATGAGATCTTCATAGAACAGACTACTCTAGAGATCTCATCCGTTGTGATAGGAAAGGAGGAGGAGAGAGTGGGTAGGGTGGGGGAGAGGTCAAAGGAGACAGGATGTCAGGGAGAAGAGAAGAGGAGGGGGAGAAAGTGAGAGAGGTAAGGATGTCCTGAGTCTTAGAGGTAAAGTGGGAGGCCAGTGCAGTGCAGAGGGCCTGAGAAGGAAGAGGCCAAGTAGAGACTGCAGATGGATTGGCTAGTTCAGCCGTGTTGTTAGTGGCTCCAGAGTTGCGGGCCTGGATATGGACCCTCTTTATGGAGTGGATGGAGAGAGGGTATTGCCTTTAGAGCAAGCGACAGGTCTGTCTGTCAGAGGATGAGCATGATGTCTGCCTCTTCCATTCAGCAGCTATGCACTTGCGTTTCAGAGCAGCAAGATCAGGGTCACACCAGCTGTTACGCTTGGAGGCAGGTTTCAGGCAAATTCTCATGACAGGAACAAGAAAGTCAAGAGTGTTAGCAAATTAGCTGGTAGACGGCGTGGGGACACTTCATACACTTCCCCCTGAGGAAGATACCTGCTTAGCTGGTAGAAGGTGTGGGTACACTCATACACTATGCCCCCTGAGAGAGGTGCCTGCTTAGCTGGTAGAAGGCGCGGGGACACTTCATACACTATGCCCCTGAGGGAGATACCTACTTAGCGGGTAGAAGGCGTGGGGACACTTCATACACTAAGCCCCCTGAGAGAGGTGCCTGCTTAGCTGGTATAAGGCGTGGGGACACTTCATACACTATGCCCCCTGAGGAAGATGCCTACTTAGTGGGTAGAAGGCGTGGGGACACCTCATACACTATGCCCCCTGAGGAAGATGCCTACTTAGTGGGTAGAAGGCGTGGGGACACCTCATACACTATGCCCCCTGAGGAAGATGCCTACTTAGTGGGTAGAAGGCGTGGGGACACCTCATACACTATGCCCCCGAGGGGGATACCTGCTTACCGCTTAGCTGGTAGGAGGCGTGGGTACACCTCATACACTATGCCCCTGAGGGAGATACCTGCCTACCGCTTAGCTAGTATAAGGCGTGGGGACACCTCATATACTATGCCCCCTGAGAGAGGTGCCTGCTTAGCTGGTAGAAGGCGCGGGGACACTTCATACACTATGCCTCCTGAGGGAGATATCTGCTTACCGCTTAGCTGGTAGAAGGCGTGGGGACACCTAAGTGCCTTGGCAGAGAAGAACAGACAGTTGACTGCAGGCAGATCCAAAAGAAACCAAAACAGGTCAGGTACATAAGCCAGTCCAAAAATTGGGCCGCAAAGTCTGGGAGTTAAAAGTTAAAATCCAGGAAATACCAAAGTCAAAATCCAAGTAACCAGACCCAAGTCCACGGTACAAGAAGGCGTGAGAAATACTGTTCCCAATAACAGACCAGAGGTTCTCAACTTTAAACTTTCATTAGCTCCTCGCTTCAGCTTCCACCCGCTCCCCCATATCCATAAGGAAAACAATTATGTCTACTGCAGTCCCCTGAGCACGAGCCTGAGAGGTGAATCCCATTAATCATGCCCTAAGAACAAAAGGTGTGTGGCTTTTTTCAACATGATGCTATAATTCATCTTAAAAAAACAGACAAAGAGAAGCAGGGACAATAGTGTGTCAATATCAGTCTACCCATCTTCCCATCCCATCTGCTCTCCCCATTCTGTTCCACCCACCGTTCCTCCCCCAGTCACCTTCCATCAGCTCCCCCAAAGCAGCATTCCCATTGACCTCCTACCCCTCCCTACCCCGCCATGTCTTCTTGGCCTGGCTGGGGAGAATCTAGGATGGCAACTCCTCCTCTGCCAAGGCTGAGCAACAAGGCCCCCAGTCCTTATTCCATCTTAGATGGTGTGCGCTTTACAAAACGTCCCTGAACACTGTG
This sequence comes from Ambystoma mexicanum, assembly GCF_040938575.1. Classification (NCBI taxonomy): domain Eukaryota; kingdom Metazoa; phylum Chordata; class Amphibia; order Caudata; family Ambystomatidae; genus Ambystoma; species Ambystoma mexicanum. The sequence goes on from NC_090932.1 coordinate 1,683,600,938, forward strand.
GCTACTAACAGCAGGCCACAGAGGAGATGCGTGTGTCCCGCCATCTTGTTTTGAAAGACAGACCCCTTTCCCCTGTCCAGAATACTGAAGCAAGGAATAGGATATTTTATTTCTGACAAATTGACATTTTGAAGCACAAAATTGTATTTTATTTCGGAATTTTCCAGCACATTTTAATTGAGTTGTGGGTGCGAGGGAGTGCTAGTATGCAGGAGACCGAGCCAAGGCGGGGAGAGCCAGATCAGGAGGCAGACAGTGCAGGTTGAGGGGTTTCCAGTGTCTATGTATCACTCCAGGTGTGGCGTGGTGCGGATGTCATTGTCTGGTACTTACTCTTTACATACTGTTTATAATATGCAGTTGTCCATGCTGACTTCTTGTTTGACATCATTAGTTTGATTTGCTAATGAATGGCACAATTTCATTCAATAAATGGGGCTTTATATTTTCCAAATAAAGATGTGTGTGTGTGTGTTGTGTGTGTCTCCTCGGTAGGCTTCCCATCTAATAAACCATGAGTGAGGCTTTTTTGAAATAGCTTGTACTGCAAACTGAATAACTTCATGGAGCACCTAATTTTGGCAGGTAAGGCACAGTGAGATTAAATATCCACCCAGGATCACACACTTTGGTTAAGTGATAAAGACAGAATTGAGGCTAGCTTGAAATGTAGGTACTCGACCATGTATCTTCCCAGCTCAAGATGGTACAAATATGTGCTGAAGTTTGGATTTAAACACCTAAAATAATACTCAATTTTATACAGATTACTTTAAGAATGCACCAGTCACATGATAAACCAACCTGATCATGATACATCATTGTAGAAATGTGTTCATGAAAAAGAGTAAAGGGGTAATTTTTTTTTACAAATTCTAAATTGCCTGGGAGGGACAACTCTTGTTTACACTGTTTTGCAAACAGGCTCCCTCCAGTCAATTTTAATTATTTCCACCAAGTACTGGATAAATAAATAGTAAAACACAGGAAAAGTCATCTTTATTCTTCAAATTTCCACTGTGTCTGGAAAAGTGTAAATCCACGATTAGATATTGTGGGTGCCATATACAATGGATTCCTTCAGAATCTGCCTGCTTTTACCAATAAAGCTCCAATCATAGGGGGTCATTTTCCAAGTCCCGCTGTTGCGTGTCCCATAGTATCACCCCGGCAAACCAGAACTCTGAGTTTAAGGGGGCTTCCCCCCAGCTCTCCGCTTTAGTTGGGAGTAAGGTCTAGCACTCTGCTATGAGACAGTATAACTATCAGCCATGTATTTAGAACCCAGAGGACCCATCCTCTAGTTTTGTGCAGTTCCGGTTTCGCTCTTGCTACAATTATTTTATTTATTGGATTTCATTGGGCATTTATAAGGAACTTATGCAACTAGACAGTGGTTCAAAGCACCACAAGGCTTCAGGGAAGGGAGCAAGGGAATAAATGATCAATCAAAATGACAATAATAAATCATAATAACAAAAGCGGTCCTACAAGGCCTTGTGACATTCGGAGCATTCAACTGCAGAGAAAAAAGAAGGCAGTGGTGGGGCGAAGGCGTGAGTGCTGGAGGGTCCCCCAGGGGGGAAGTGTCAGGGGTGCCTGTTGCAGAAGCAACAGGTAAGTGCAAGGGCGGAGACACCCATTGAAGATGGAGGCCAACAACCTCCAGGTAAGTGCAGGCCTGAGACAAACCCAACAGGCAGGTGTGGGCCCAAGGCAAATGATGGGGGCAGGGTGTGTGCTGGTGGCGATTGTGCACATGGCCTGGTCCTATAGGAATCTTGAGGGACCAGGCCAACAATCTCAGCGACTGTGGAGATGGTTAGCACGGAAAGGGGAGAGGGAAGGAGGTGCAGAAGAAAAAAGTCTTGAGTTGTTTGCAGAACTTGAGGTTGTATGGTTCAAGACAGAGAGCGATAGGGAGACTGTCCCAGAGGAGGGAGCCAGCTGAGGAGAGAGGTCTGCCCCCAGCTCTCTGCTTGGAGAAACATTTGACCAGCAGAGAGTTGGAGTGAGAAGGTCAAGGGGATCTTGAAGGAGAGTAGTTAGGGAGAGAGAGCTGCAGAGAGCATGGTCCCATGCCCCAGACAGCCTTATGGATAATGCAGAGGGTATTTAATGTTATCCTTGCAGCAACCAGGAACCAGTGGAGAGTTTTTAGAGATGGAGTGATGCAGTCCCTGGGTTTGAGGCCAAAGATAAGTCTTGCAGCCCTATTCTGGATTAGTTGAAGAGGGCAGAGGGAGGAAAGGGGCAGGTTAAGGAAGAGGCTGTTCCAGTAATCCAGCCTAGAGAGGACCAGAGCTCTAGAGACCTTGAGCTTCTGGGGGAAGGTGAGGAAAGGGAGAATGCCTCTGGGGAGCTGCAGCTGAAAGTGGGCCATCATGGCAAGGTCCAAGATCTGAGGAGTGAAGGGGAGAGAGGAGTGGAAGATGACCCTGAAGTTTCTGGCTTCCATGGAGGGCTAAATCGGAGAGCCCATAGACGTTGGCCAGCGTGCAGTAGCAATGCGAGGAACAGGAATCCCGATGGGAAGAATCTCAGTCTAACTGGCATCAAGACAGAGATCATTGGAGATGCACCATGACTGGATAGCAGAAAGGCAGTCTGGGGTGATAGAGGGGTAAGAGGAGAAGGAAGAGGGGAGCTTGAAGAAGAGTTGTGTGTCATCTGTGTAACACTGGAAGTGAGGAGAGAAGGTTAGAGAACATGCGAGAAAGAGGAGCAAGGTAGATGTTGAAGAGGCAAGGTGAGAGGAGAGACCCCTGGGGAACACCACAGGTTGAGAGAGAGAGGTGGTGGAGGAGAAAGAGCCCAGGATCATCTGGGGTGGTGGTCAGTGAGGAAGGAAGTCAACCAATACAGTGCCTGGTCTGAGATACCAAGGGGATCTTGGAGCCGCTTTATGAGGATAGAGTGGTTGAGCATGTCAAAGGCAGAAGAGAGGTCAAGAAGGATGAGGACAGCGGGAGAGTTAGTCAAGATTTGCAAGCCGTTCTTCATGGGTGTTCAGGAGAGCAGTTTCCATGCCTCTGGATGCTCGGAATCTTGATGGTCGTGTAAACAACCAACGAGTTCAGTTTACTGAGTCAGTTGGCGGAAGACCAACTTCCCCAGGAGTTTCACAAGGAAGGGTGTAGTCGAGGTATGGAGGTACTTGGCCGGACACAAGAGGTCAGCTGAATGCTTTTTTAGAAGGGGTGCACAAGGGAGTGCTTGAGAGAGGAAGGGAAAGACCCAGAGGCTAAGGAGTGGGTGCAGAAGTCAGCAAGAGCAGGTGCGAGGGAGGAGACATTTTCCTTGATGCTTCTGGTTGAACAGGGAGACACCTGTTTGAATTAGATCTTCATGGAACGGACTACTCTAGAGATCTCATCTGTTGTGATAGTACAGAAGGAGGTGAAAGTGGGTGGGGGTGAGGGAGAGGCCAAGGAAGGCAGGAGGTCAGGGAGAAAAGAAGAGGAGGGGGAGGAAGTGAGAGAGGTAAGGATGTCCTGAGTCTTAGGGGTAAAGTGGGTGGCCAATGCAGTGCAGAGGGCCTGAGAAGGAAAAGGCCAAGTAGAGACTGAAGATGGATTGGCTAGTTCCTTTTGGATTTTGAAGAGTTCAGCCGTGTTGTTAGTGGCTCCACAGATGTGGGCCTGGATGTGGAACCTCTTTTTGGAGCGGATGTAGAGAGGGTATTGCCTTTGGAGTAGGCGACAGGTGAGTTTGTCGGAGGATGAGCGTGATGTCTGCCACTTCCATTCAGCAGCTATGCACTTGCGTTTCAGAGCAGCAAGATCAGGGTCATACCAACTGTTAAGTTTGGAGGCAGGTTTCAGGTAAATTCTCATGACAGGGGCAAGAAAGTCAAGAGTGTTAGTAATAGCGAGATAAACATTGTCAAGGACAGAGTCAGTGGGAGAGTCAGTGGGAGAGTCAACGGGGGGGGGAGAGGGATGAAGGTAGAGGCAAACGCAGTAACTGACATTTGCTTCATCCGTCGGATGACCGCGAAGGAGGGTGGCAGTGCTGGGGGAGGCTTGGTCAGGCGGCCGAGGGGTCCTAACTGAGAAGAGAGGAGGAAGTAGTCAGACCAGGAGAGGGGGGTAGAGAGAGGGTTAGAGAGCAGAAGGTCAGCATGAATGAAGGCATCAAGAGTGTGTCCGGCGGAGTGGGGGGTAAGTCAAGAAAGGAGAGAGAGGTACAGAGATCACAGAAGAGTGTGGAGGCAGAGACAGTGGAGTCGAGGGGAATGTTGAAGGTGGATGGAGAATTATTTACGTGGACTTAGAAGTGTATCCCCTTCCCGCCTCGTTTGTCACAGTTCTGTTAACTTAAAACCGTTGACTTACTCACAAGCTCCTCAACCCGTCGTTTCTTCTGTAAGAGTGGGAAAAGTAGCGGTAAAATGATTTTACCGCCACTTGTTCCACTCTGCAGTACTTGGAAAATTGCCTGTACTCCAAAGTGCACAAAATAGATCGGGATGGAGAGACAGACTTCAGGAAGAGGCATAATGCATCATAATACAGAGCGTTGATCATAGCACCTCACTGTACGGAAGTATCGCAGAGTCAAGAATAACCAACGTTGTAAAAAAGTTTATACCTCATATATTTCCTCTAGAAAACACAATATTCCAACTCCCCAAGTTTACCTAGAATTCAAACATATTGTTTGTCTAGTAAGTAACAAGTCTCATCTTCTAGAATCCAATCATTCTACATCAAGTCTTTAGTCACTGGCATTCACATACATGTCAACCCTATAAAGCCCTGTCTAACCCTTCATGGGGCATCAATCAACTTTCTTCTAACAAAGACACAAAAGCCCTGTCCAGTCTCCCAAAGTGGGGCTTAAATCGCCTGTCTTCTGACGAACACACAAAAGCCCTGTCCAGTCTCCCAATGTGGGGCATAAATCACTGTCTTCTGACAAAGAAATAAAAGCACTGTCCAGTCTGATCCCTTCTGTTCAAGGAAAATCAAAATCAAAAAGCACTTGCACAAGCACTGAAGAAATATTGCATAAAATGGCATCAAATGTCTAAAGGCATATCACAAAATGTAAACCTCTAAAGTAATACCTCGTATAGGCACTACAAACCTATTCTATGCAAATGGCAAATCACAATATTCAAAGAATACATTCCAATATATTCAATGCAAAGCACAATTTCACTGCATCATTCGGAAGAGAAAAATGACAGCATATTATTCTGGCAAGCAGAACCCAATCCAAAATGTCTCCAAGGTGAAGCTAAGGGCTACACCCCATGTACCGTCTGACAGGATCTCAGCAAGACAGCCATATAGGGGGACTGCCACTGTATTTAAAGGGCATATATTGGAAAGACGCTTACCATCAAAACTGCTGTCATCCAGCGGGCAGAAATACAGCTTCTATTTCTAACATGTATAATAGAAGTTAGTTCCTTCCCCATCTGTGTGATGATGGTAAATAAAGTCGAGCATTTCCCCTTTAGAAAGATGCTAATTAATGAGCCTTTAGCAAGTCGCTCCAAAGCGTCTTGAGTCTGATCAGTTCTTAACAGGTCGCTCTGAAGGGTCTTGACACTGACCAGTTCTTAGCAAGTCGCTCTGAAGCGTCTTGAATCTGATCAGTGGTTAGCAAGTCGCTCTGAAGCGTCTTGAATCTGATCAGTGGTTAGCAAGTCGCTCTGAAGCGTCTTGAGTCTGATCAGTTCCTAGCAAGTCGCTCTGAAGCATCTTGAGTCTGACCAGTTCTTAGCAAGTCGCTCTGAAGCGTCTTGAGTCTGACCAGTTCTTAGCAAGTCGCTCTGAAGCGTCTTGAGTCTGATCAGTTCTTAGCAAGTCGCTCTGAAGCATCTTGAGTCTGACCAGTTCTTAGCAAGTCGCTCTGAAGCGTCTTGAGTCTGATCAGTTCTTAGCAAGTCGCTCTGAAGGGTCTTGACACTGACCAGTTCTTAGCAAGTCGCTCTGAAGCGTCTTGAGTCTGACCAGTTCTTAGCAAGTCCCTCTGATGCGTCTTGAGTCTGATCAGTTCTTAGCAAGTCACTCTGAAGCGTCTTGAGTCTGACCAGTTCTTAGCAAATCGCTCTGAAGCGTCTTGAGTCTTATCAGTTCTTAGCAAGTTGCTCTGAAGCGTCTTGAGTCTGATCAGTTCTTCTGACCAGTTCTTAGCAAGTCGCTCTGAAGCGTCTTGAGTCTGATCAGTTCTTGGCAAGTCGCTCTAAAGCGTCTTGAGTCTGATCAGTTCTTCTGACCAGTTCTTAGCAAGTCGCTCTGAAGCATCTTGAGTCTGATCACTTCTTCTGACCGGTTCCTAGCAAGTCGCTCTGAAGCGTCTTGAGTCTGACCAGTTCTTAGAAAGTCGCTCTGAAGCGTCTTGAGTCTGATCAGTTCTTAGCAAGTCGCTCTGAAGCGTCTTGAGTCTGATCAGTTCTTCTGACCGGTTCCTAGCAAGTCGCTCTGAAGCGTCTTGAGTCTGATCAGTTCTTAGCAAGTCCCTCTGAAGCGTCTTGAGTCTGATCAGTTCTTAGCAAGTTGCTCTGAAGCGTCTTGAGTCCGACCAGTTCTTAGCAAGTCCCTCTGAAGCGTCTTGAGTCTGATCAGTTCTTAGCAAGTCACTCTGAAGCGTCTTGAATCTGACCAGTTCTTAGCAAGTCGCTCTGAAGCATCTTGAGTCTGACCAGTTCTTAGAAAGTCGCTCTGAAGCGTCTTGAGTCTGATCAGTTCTTCTGACCGGTTCCTAGCAAGTCGCTCTGAAGTGTCTTGAGTCTGATCAGTTATTAGAAAGTCCCTCTGAAGCGTCTTGAGTCTGATCAGTTCTTAGCAAGTCGCTCTGAAGCGTCTTGAGTCTGACCAGTTCTTAGCAAGTCCCTCTGAAGCGTCTTGAGTCTGATCAGTTCTTAGCAAGTCGCTCTGAAGCGTCTTGAGTCTGATCAGTTCTTAGCAAGTCGCTCTGAAGCGTCTTGAGTCTGATCAGTTCTTAGCAAGTTGCTCTGAAGCGTCTTGAGTCTGGTCAGTTCTTCTGACCAGTTCTTAGCAAGTCGCTCTGAAGCGTCTTGAGTCTGATCATTTATTAATAAGTCGCTCTAAAGCATCTTGAGTCTGATCAGTTCTTCTGACCAGTTCTTAGCAAGTCACTCTGAAGCGTCTTGAGTCTGATCACTTCTTCTGACCGGTTCCTAGCAAGTCGCTCTGAAGCGTCTTGAGTCTGACTAGTTCTTAGTAAGTCGCTCTGAAGCGTCTTGAGTCTGATCAGTTCTTAGCAAGTCGCTCTGAAGCGTCTTGAGTCTGATCAGTTCTTCTGACCAGTTCCTAGCAAGTCTCTCTGAAGCGTCTTGAGTCTGATCAGTTCTTAGCAAGTCCCTCTGAAGCATCTTGAGTCTGATCAGTTCTTCTGACCGGTTCCTAGCAAGTCGCTCTGAAGCGTCTTGAGTCTGATCAGTTCTTAGCAAGTCCCTCTGAAGCGTCTTGAGTCTGATCAGTTCTTAGCAAGTCGCTCTGAAGTGTCTTGAGTCTGACCAGTTCTTAGCAAGTCCCTCTGAAGTGTCTTGAGTCTGATCAGTTCTTAGCAAGTCGCTCTGAAGTGTCTTGAGTCTGGTCAGTTCTTAGCAAGTCGCTCTGAAGCATCTTGAGTCTGATCAGTTCTTCTGACCGGTTCCTAGCAAGTCGCTCTGAAGCGTCTTGAGTCTGACTAGTTCTTAGTAAGTCGCTCTGAAGCGTCTTGCGTCTGATCAGTTCTTAGCAAGTCGCTCTGAAGCGTCTTGAGTCTGATCAGTTCTTCTGACCAATTCCTAGCAAGTCGCTCTGAAGCGTCTTGAGTCTGATCAGTTCTTAGCAAGTCCCTCTGAAGCATCTTGAGTCTGATCAGTTCTTCTGACCGGTTCCTAGCAAGTCGCTCTGAAGCGTCTTGAGTCTGATCAGTTCTTAGCAAGTCCCTCTGAAGCGTCTTGAGTCTGATCAGTTCTTAGCAAGTCGCTCTGAAGTGTCTTGAGTCTGACCAGTTCTTAGCAAGTCCCTCTGAAGTGTCTTGAGTCTGATCAGTTCTTAGCAAGTCGCTCTGAAGTGTCTTGAGTCTGGTCAGTTCTTAGCAAGCCGCTCTGAAGCATCTTGAGTCTGATCAGTTCTTCTGACCGGTTCCTAGCAAGTCGCTTTGAAGCGTCTTGAGTCTGACCAGTTCTTAGCAAGTCGCTCTGAAGCGTCTTGAGTCTGATCAGTTCTTCTGACCAGTTCCTAGCAAGTCTCTCTGAAGCGTCTTGAGTCTGATCAGTTCTTAGCAAGTCCCTCTGAAGCATCTTGAGTCTGATCAGTTCTTCTGACCGGTTTCTAGCAAGTCGCTCTGAAGCATCTTGAGTCTGATCAGTTCTTAGCAAGTCGCTCTGAAGCGTCTTGAGTCTGATCAGTTCTTAGCAAGTCGCTCTGAAGCGTCTTGAGTCTGATCAGTTCCTAGCAAGTCGCTCTGAAGCGTCTTGAGTCTGATCAGTTCCTAGCAAGTCGCTCTGAAGCGTCTTGAGTCTGATCAGTTCTTAGCAAGTCGCTCTGAAGTGTCTTGAGTCTGGTCAGTTCTTAGCAAGCCGCTCTGAAGCATCTTGAGTCTGATCAGTTCTTCTGACCGGTTTCTAGCAAGTCGCTCTGAAGCATCTTGAGTCTGATCAGTTCTTAGCAAGTCGCTCTGAAGCGTCTTGAGTCTGATCAGTTCTTAGCAAGTCGCTCTGAAGCGTCTTGAGTCTGATCAGTTCCTAGCAAGTCGCTCTGAAGCGTCTTGAGTCTGATCAGTTCCTAGCAAGTCGCTCTGAAGCGTCTTGAGTCTGATCAGTTCTTAGCAAGTCGCTCTGAAGTGTCTTGAGTCTGGTCAGTTCTTCTGACCGGTTCCTAGCAAGTCGCTCTGAAGCGTCTTGAGTCTGATCAGTTCTTAGCAAGTCCCTCTGAAGCGTCTTGAGTCTGATCAGTTCTTAGCAAGTCCCTCTGAAGCGTCTTGATGAAATATCAATGTAGGTGCTAAGTCCAGGACTCAACGTCATACTTGTCGGTGCCCTGCTCTTGGGCAGACTGCCGCTTATCCCTTAATATGGAGAATAAATATGGGTTTGATTTCGCGGCTTCCTGGTACAGTAGGTGTGCATATTGGGATCATGCACTGAACTAGTATTTGCTTAAAACGACCTGTGCGAGCATGTGAGCAAGCATGCATGTATGAATGTATAAGCTCTGTAAGTGCTTTTCCATAATAACTGTTACATGAATCAATGAAAGGTAACACATAAAAAACACTTCTCACTATGCGACTGCTTTGCAATCTGAGGCCATAACAGGCCTCCAAGAGCATCAAGTGCTTTGAAGCTCTACGTTGCTATTTCTGAATATGTCAGCCCAGACTGCCCTTTAAAGCATGCTTCACAATGATGGCTTCAAGGCACTACATTCTACTTGAAGTCTTGTCAAGCTAATAATGGTGTGCTATTATGAGGGGAACTCTGGCATGCAGTGGTATCTCGCATGCTGCTTCTACACGGCCGGACAGGATGGGGGAAATCCCAGGACACTGCAGGGTGGGAAAAGTAGTGGTAAGATGATTTTATCGCCACTTGTTCCACTCTGCAGTACTTGGAAAATTGCCCCATGTGATTGCCGCTTTATTGTCCCATCCTGAATGGAAGGCTACAAGCTCCAGCATGGAAATTAATGATAACCCACAAAAATCTCACACAGACACAAAGTTATTGTTTCACGCAGCTTCTTCTGTAAGGATAGCATTCCTAATCACCCAACATTAACGCTTAAACAGCTTATTAACACCTTATATCATTTTAAGAGAAAAGGGCCACAGCAGTGGTCACGCCGCTTATCTTTTAACATGTTCATTAGCAGATTACTTGGAACCGGAAGTGATCAGAGCTGGGAAAGGTAAGGCCTCGACGGCTGGGCCTGCTTAGATCTGGCTGACGTTGAGGGGAGAAAGGGGGAACAGAGACCCACAATGCACATGAGGTATTCTGTTTGCATACACACACTGTCAATAGTTACTCAAACAATATAATATTATCAAGTCAGTATTGAGCAGTTCAAATCATAACACAGTTCTGGCCAGGCAGGCTAGGCTTCCACACAAACATACATTCTATTTAGGTTAAAGCCCCACTGGTAAGTTTGCATGAGAAGATCTGTAGAAGGCCCATACTTGCCATCCCAGCCTTGTCATTTTCAGGTAGGGCCTTGTTGGACCAGCTCTGTGAGGTGCAGCTTGATTACCTGAGCGTAGCAAGCACGGTGCTCACACCTGGGCATATACCCTTTCACCCAGGGAGACACACAGAAACCAACAAGCATTAGCAAACTCAACTGCTTGGGCTTTCGAGTAAACATGACGCTCCATCACCCTGATCATTTGCGTTTTCATGGCTGTGGGACATAACACATTGTCTAAGGCAAGCAAACAAATCCTGGCCGGGCCTCCTGCAGTGCAGCACCTCAGAATGCTGATGGCTCTGAAGCTGTGGCCCTGCAACCACTCCTTTCTCCCTCTTCACCTGGTTTCCAGGAGGATGAGGGGGTGGCCTTAAGGAGGCCTGGCCTCCTGGTAGTACCCCTCTCAGACCACACCCTCCTCTCTCTCTACACTCCGGTACCACCCACACCACCCCTGCTCGTGCACCTCGCCCAATAGCCCTCTCAGACCATGCCCCCACCTCTGGTTACACTCCAGGACACGTTAAGCTCTGCAGACTGCAGAACGTTCTCCCCTATCTTCGTATCCATCTCCGATCGCTGCTCGCGTCTTCTCTCACATCCGGCTCTTTAGACTATCGCAATGCGCTGTATCTTGCCCGGCCGGAGTACCTTCTTCAGCGGCTGCAAGTGCTGCAAAACTCTGCAGCTCGACTACCAGTGGGGGCTTCTCAGTTCTGCCCGACTACCTCGATTCTGTTAAAGCAGCATTGGCTTCCGGTGGCCAAACGGATCAAATTCAAGGCCCTCTGTATAGTCCACCGAGCGCTCTATGGTAGAGGGTCGGAAAGATGCCAAAGGCTAAATTCCAACCTTACATCCCAGCCCGGTCCCTGCTCTCTGCGTCTACCCTGAGGACCACGGTTCCCTGCTTCTAGCTTGGTCGTGTGGGTGGCCGCGCTTTCTCAGTTGCAGCGGCCCTGCTCTGGAATGCGATCCCTCTGTCTTTACAGGCAACGGGGGACCTTTTCTCCTTTTGTCGGGCTCTGAAGACCTATCTTTTCACAGTTTAAACTGCTGGTTCTTTTTCCCGTTCATTGGTTTCTTCCCCTTTTTTCTCGCCCCCTGTCTAGTCCCTTTTCCTCTGTAGTGCCATGAGGCCCTAATTAGTGGAAGTGCGCCCTACACATTCTTTTTGCATTACATTAAAATGCACCGCTGCCGCTCTCACCCGCATGGCACCAGAAGTCCATTGAGTACATTCGACCTAAAATACCCAATAACCCTGCGAGTTTCCCAGGTAGAATCCTAGTAGACTCATAGTATACTCATAGTAGACCCACTTTGCAGGTCGATCCTGCAGCCGGCCGGCAAGGATTGGGACGCATTGCTCCAACCTCCTGCCACTGCCTCTCCATCACACCTCAAAGATGTAAAGGACGTTGAGGGTGAACAATTTAATCCAGATACCGGTCTTCTGGTTACCTGTGACCGGACAGCCCTTCACACCAACATTTCCCATGGTTCCGCACTACGAGCCATCCTGGAGGCACTTTACAGCAGGCCTTAGCCTATTACAAGCCATCATGAAGACACTTTAAAACAGGCCTGAGCCTATAACAGGCCATCATGGTGGCCCTTTACAGCAGGCCTGAGCCTATTACAAGCCATCATGGAGGCACTTTAAAACAGGACTGAGCCTATAACAAGCCATCATGGTGGCACTTTACAAGAGGCCTGAGCCTATTACAAGCCATCATGGAGGCACTTTCCAACAGGCCTGAGCCTATTGCAAGCCATCCTGGAGGCACTTTACAGCAGGCCTGAGCCTATTACAAGCCATCATGAAGACACTTTAAAACAGGCCTGAGCCTATAACAGGCCATCATGGAGGCACTTTAAAGCAGGCCTGAGCCTATAACAAGCCATCATGGTGGCACTTTACAAGAGGCCTGAGCCTATAACAAGCCATCATGGTGGCACTTTACAAGAGGCCTGACCCTATTACAAGCCATCATGGAGGCACTTTCCAACAGGCCTGAGCCTATAACAAGCCATCATGATGGCCCTTTACAGCAGGCCTGAGCCTATAACAAGCCATCATGGTGGCCCTTTACAGCAGGCCTGAGCCTATTACAAGCCATCATGGAGGCACTTTAAAACAGGCCTGAGCCTATAACAAGCCATCATGGTGGCACTTTACAAGAGGCCTGAGCCTATTACAAGCCATCATGGAGGCACTTTCCAACAGGCCTGAGCCTATTACAAGCCATCATGGTGGCACTTTACAGCAGGCCTGAGTCTATAACAAGCCATCATGGTGGCACTTTACAAGAGGCTTGAGCCTATAACAAGCCATCATGGTGGCACTTTACAAGAGGCCTGACTCTATTACAAGCCATCATGGAGGCACTTTCCAACAGGCCTGAGCCTGTTACAAGCCATCCTGGAGGCACTTTACAGCAGGCCTGAGCCTATTAAAAGCCATCATGGAGGCACTTTACAGCAGGCTTGAGCCTATTACGAGCCATCATGGAGGCACTTTACAACAGGCCTGCGCCTATTACAAGCCATCATGGAGACATTTTACAGCAGGCCTGAGCCTATTGTGATTCTGCACTACAGGCCATCGCAGAGGCACTTTACAACAGGCCTGAGCCTATTACAGGCCGTCCTGGAGGCACTTTACAGCAGGCCTGAGCCTATTACAGGATATCCTGTAGGCACTTTACAACAGGCCCGGTCCAGTGTTTTGATGAAACTGATGAAGATTTGCTCGTGTAAAAATGCCTTGACTTGTTCTGAAGATAACCTGCACGTTAAGGGAAAAGCGCTGTCAGTTGTATTTTGTTTGCCGACGTTATTTGGCCAAAAAGAAAGAGGATTCTTAAACTTTGAAAGCCTCCCTTCACCGACCCTCAGCGGATGGTCCCAGTAAACTGCCGAGGCGGTGAGAGCTCGTGAGAAGCAGCAGCCACCCCTCCGCCTAAATCCATAGGGTGGGCAAGTATGCAGAAGTGACACCATTAGCATGGGTCTCATTTTAGGGGGGGCACGGGTGTTTGTCCCCCTCCCGAACTTTTGTGGCACACCAGTTTGTCCCACTCATTTGGCAGGGGGCCCTTTCATGTTTAAGCCATGACCCCCCGCCCCCTCACGCCCCCAACATTTTCAGCGAAGTTACTCCCCTGATAATTCGGGGAGGAGGCTTGGGGGAGAATGAAGAGGGGCAGATGGAAGCTCTTTCACCTGCCCTCTCTGGCATCGCACCCCAGGCACACAGCCTTCATGGCCACCTCCACAGCGGGAACTCTGGCACCGGCAGACGCCATGGGTGGCTCTAAACGGGCGTGCACACTTCCAGGGTGCCCTTCTTTCACTCCGGGTGACGTGCCCGTGCAGCGCCAGCCTCGTTTGCTACATGTATCGGTGGGTGCAGGGTGTGCTGTGGTCTATACTGGCTGCCCTTTGCAGCGCTCCCACTAGGCTAGGCCCATCCTCCGTGCCACACACCACAGAGAACAGGGGTTCTACTGCTACTGCGCGTGCGCGGTGTCCATCCTGGGCGGCATGGCATAACTGAACGGCAATTTGCACATTTTGAAAATTGCATTGCAAAGCATGTCAAGGTCATGGTGTGCTAGAAGCATCTGGCCTTTGCTCCTTGGTTTTCACTCTGCATTCTTGATTGCAGTTTGCAACGACTGCTTGAGTTACTCTCACAGTCAACTTGCAGACAGAGAACCCAGTAAGGTTTATTTATGGGGTGGCCCCCAACTTTACCCAAGCCCTGCCCCAGTGCGGCGGTTCTGCCTTTGCAGCACACGGCAGTGTCTCATAGCACTTGAATGCAGCCAGAAGGCAGCATCTTGGCGCTGTATAAAACACCAACATGATCATAGCAGAAAGAAACCAGGTTGATGAAATAATTCAGGGGGTGGGTGGGGTGTCTCTGTGCTGCCCTTATCCCATGGCATCCACTTCCTTATAGCTGAGGAGAGCCTTGCAAACCACCTCTCCTCGAGCGCCACCCTACGCGTCCTACAGACTCTGAAGCTCCTAAAGAGAGTATGTTATGAATGTCCATCCAATCATAAGTGACTAATACATTACGGTGCAGCGTACAAAGGGCATCCTCAAAATCAAGGGTGCGCACATGTCCGCATCCATCGACAGGTTTTTGCGCTTTCTGACGCTCGCTCGTGGGCCAAGCGTGACAAATGCACCATGTTGGCCATTACAACGCTTCTCGTCTTTGTCCCTTTATCAAGTTAATTTGTGTTAACTGCAGTCAGAGATAAATTGAGTGATTGAATCGCAACAAGTCTGTACCAGCCGGCTCGCGCCGTCCTTGTCATTCACAGTCGGTTGCAGTTAGGTGGGATCGAGATGGAACGGAAATTGGATGTGTCAGCTTGACGATCTCTCGGTGATCAGTAATTAGGTGCAATTATTTTCTGTTTGGAGAGGGTCTCTGGATGGAATGAGCAATGAGGAGACCAGCAGGTGCAGCTCCCTCTGCCCTGAAGAAGCCATTGAATACTTGTATGGGCCCGAAACCAAACATTGCAGTGTCGACGGCTTTGAAGTCAATGGAAAAAGCAAGAGTGCGGGATCTCTTTCCAGAGTTAGGCCTATCATAGCTAATTGGATTTGCTGATCATAAGCTCCGGTTACTGAATAGCAGAAAAGGGTCCTCGTTTCCCCTTTATTTACCATCTGTATGTTAATGGGACTTATTATGGAAATTGTCAGAAAATTCTATAGCGGAATGATGGCTTGATGGCTTCTTGTTGAATGTTGTATGTAGACTGGAAAAGAGCGCGCAGTTGCCTCCCAGCCGCCCCCGCTCTCTCGCTCCGAGACACACTTTTCAGAGAAGGCTCTGCAGTGGGCAAGCACCGCCTACAGCACCCATGCACAGATAAGATGCGTGTGCAGGGCACAGACACAATGAGAGCAGTACTTCCAACAACCACAAAGTAACGAATTTGCATGTTAGACTTTCGGCGGATGTGACAGTGGCCTGTGCCAGTGGCCTGTGGCAGTGCTTACAATTTCCAGAACACTCTCCAAGTGCCCCTTTACCGCTGGTTGAATTCAACACCTGACCTGATACACCAGCACCAGTCTCTAAATGGAAGCCAACAGGTTGTGCAACAAAAGCAGACCATTGCCACGCACGGAGCCAGCGGGCGGGGGGGGGGGGGGCATCAGAAGTTTGCCATGAAACGGATGTGAGCTCAGAAGGCGAAAGAGACTGTGACCCCCCCAAAGACGAGGAACATGTGAGTGACTCCAGTAGAGCACTGGGTAGTCTTCATCGCCCGGGTGCCTTGCTGCACTCCACTGCACTCTCCAGTGCGCCGCTCTGGCCTCTCCATGTCTTTCTTGGCGCTGCAAGATTTTGATGTTGTACGTGGGTGTGGGGGGGGGTTCGGGGTTCCGCACTCTGTTGTGCTCGTCCCATCACAGCCCATGTCAGCCCTTCTTTATACCTGCGCCTTTGTCAGCAATTAACCTTATTTTGGTAGAAAGGGCCATAAAAGTTACCGTACAAAACATAACATAACAGAACAATAAGACCAATCGTTGACAGACAGTATTACAATAATTTAAAATAAAAAAAACAGAATAATAAGGAGGATTAAATATGGAATTATGTAACAGACAAAGGACAATAAAAAGACACAATGAAACAGCAAGACGGAGCATGATAGCCCCCGAGTGTTGCTTAATCGATGACTAAGGCCCATAGCCTGCTCTATAAGGTGCATCAGTGCCCAAGTGCCACGTGGCGCAGTGGCCCAAAGTGAAAAGTGCAAAGCAGGACGGCGCTAGCTGGATCCTCCTTCATAGTTACTGGCTTCAGAGCCCTCTGTGTTACCAATGGGCACTTGGGACAGGAAACCAAAAGTGCGTTAACGCTTGCTGTGCATCCGGGCAAAGGGGGCAGCAACTGTTTTCCAGACTATTGGCTTCATTACAATGGTGGTTTTGGGAACACTGTGAAACGATGCCATTATTACTTCACAAACAGAGTTTAAAAGTCGACAACGGTCTCAATCATTTTCTGTTGGCATTGGGAGGGTCTGATACTGTATGGCCATCTGCAACAATGGGCCTCATTATGAGGCTGGCGGCCGCGGAATGAACAGTGCCAATAAGGGTCCGGCACCGTTCATACCGGGCCGCCACATTACGAGGTCTGCAGCAAGTCCAGACCAGACGTGCAGAGCGGCACCCGCTAGCAGACCAGGATGCTAACAATGGATCCGTCATTAATGGGCCCGTTGTTAGCTTCCTTGCCATTCCCATTGAGCCCTAGGTCAGGATGGCCGGCTAAAAACGGTATGGCTACCTCCAAACTCGTAATGAGGCCCAATGTCACTCTGTAGATAGCCCCAGAATGTGAGAATGTGAGAAGGATCGGGGCCATGCCAACCTGAGGCACTACGAGTGCTCACGATGCCAGCAGGGGACCTCATAGCATGGACTCACAGCGTGGACATCATAGCATGGACATCATAGCGTGGACCTCATAGCGTGGACCTCATAGCGAGGACCTCATAACGGGGACCTCATAGCGTGTACCTCATGGTGTGGACCTCATGGCGTGGACCTCATAGCGGGGACCTCATGGCATGGACCTCATGGCGTGCACCTTATGGCGTGGTACTCATAGCGTGGACCTCATAGCGTGGACTCACAGCATGGACCTTATAGCGTGGACTCATAGCATGGACCTCATAGTGGGGACCTCATAGCATGGATTCATAGCGTGGACCTCATGGCGTGGACCTCATGGCGTGGACCTCATGGCGTGGACCTCATGGCGTGGACCTCATAGCGTGGACTCATGGCGTGGACTCATAGCGCGGACTCATATCGTGGAGAGAGGGTCCAGAGGCTCCTGATCATGGGACAGACGCTCAGAAAGTGCAGGAACGTCATTCAAATGTAGTACGTTCATGTGCCCACAAAAAGGACGTCTTGGACTGGCCGCTCACTGCCCCCTGGGGGGGTCTCACAGTCATGTGCAGCGCCTAAAGAAAATGCGTGCCTTTTAAAGAGGACTGTGCTGACGGGATCTGGGGGCTGACAGCACAGCCCCAGCTTCAAAGAAGGGCCCTGTGTAGGATAGCTTTACACCTGTAGCATGAAGAACCCATGCCATGTACCCCATCATCCAGGGCTTGCACCCTAATATGCCCAGATGGCATTGCCAGCGCTCTTGAAACTGTTCTACGGTAGTGGTCGAAGTGAGCGGGAGCGGTCGGGAGCGCTGCTCCTCTACCTTTTCTAATTACCTTTTACAGCTCCTATACTTTTATTTTAAAAAGAAACCGTTCCGGAATGGTTTCGTTTTAAAATAAAAGTGTAGGAAGAACTCGAAACTTGCACTTTCAGTGCACTGCACTGAGCGTTCCCCTAAACAGCAGGTGCAAGTGTTTAGAGGTGTGTATTGTGTGTGGGAGGGGGCGTGGTGATGGGGTTTTTGGGGAGCGGGGGCAGGCCAGCAGGGCCACTACTTCTTTTCGTACACTTCGACCACTGGTTCTACCAATCATTAAATCGCTGCCTCACTCCGTGCCCACCTGACTCAGCTGTTGTTTCCATATGACGCCCTTCCCCTTGGCATCATTGCCAGTGGCAACACCAAACCTAACTCCACACTGTTGTATCTATGACACCAGTAGCCGGATACTCACCATCGATGCTTGCCACCCCTTGTTCCTGGTGCTCCCGTGGTAGCACAGACTGCTTGCTTCAGGGTTCCGAGAGACTCCAGCACTGGTGCCTCCATTCCCAACTACCCACCGTGAGGCAGTTCCCAAGAGCACGAGTAGGTAGGTCTTAGCACATGCAGGCATTCCTCAAGGGAGAGGTTCTGCATTCTGTGCCAGCACCTGGCCAGCTGTGAATAGGTTCAAGAATGTCATTAAACGGGGAACTTTGATGGTTCGACAACGAGACATCTTTGCTTTTAAATCTGAGGAAATGTGAGGAGCGTGTGCCACCAGGCGGCAGGTACGCTGGGGTCCTACCCGTGACTGCTTTGTAGAGGATCCATGCCGTCTTCAACAGTATCCTGGCCTGGGGGTGATTCAGTGAACCCATGAAGTGTGGCTGGAAGCCCTGTCAGGTTGGTGTCCCCACCTCCCCTCCACGTGGGAGACCACGAGGGCCTGCGCTGTGGTCTGGAAGTCCTGCGGCGGGCTGAAGGGGATGAGTGGAGATTTGGAGACGGGCCGTTTTGGGCTCCTTGGCTAGGTGTTTCTAGAAAGGACAGGCTGTTGTCGATGGTGAAGCATGTCCTTGAGACTTGACCGATCTGACAAGCCTTAACCTATTGCAGAGCACCGAGAGCCTGCCCTTACTCTGCCGAGCCTCAAAAACAAACCAAAACGGTATGTTTAGTTGTTCCTTCCCCTCAGCTACCTTAAAAGGCCCTAGTGACATTCCACACCCAGCGTTTACCATTTGAAAGACATCTTCATTAATGAGAACATTCTTTGCTCCACACATTGCTGTCTCCGCTTATCAGTCGTGGAGTGCCTCTGATCATCTTAAAGTTGGCATATGCTGTGTCTTCTCCTATAGGTTGGGTGAGTGTTTCTGATCAGTGTGTTCTAGATTTTGTTTATTTAAAGAGTCCAATTTGTATTGAACTTTGGGTGGGCATTCCTTCAGTTGGGCACCACCGTGTAATTGTTCTTTTGGAGGCTTCCTAGCTGGCTCCCCTCCCTCTTGAAGAGCAGAGCCTGCCCTCGGCCCATGCCACCTGAAAGAGGGGAAGGCGGTGCTCCATGGCATCGCTGCCGGGCTGAGTGGAAGCTTCGATCACTCTGCATCCCTGCACTCCTGCAGACCAGTTGTAATGTTTTCACATCCTCCGGCAAGAACCTTGTGCATCGACTTGAGGCCAACACACGACTCTGCCGGGCACAGCACAATTCCCCACCCCCGGCCTAGGAGCCCTCCAAAGAACATGGACTCAATGCAATGCCTGTTGCTTTATTGGGGCAATTCTGAGTGATACATATCCGAAAATAAAGAAGACGAAGTTAAGTCTTTACATTTCTACTAACTGAGGGGCTTGGCTGGGTGGGAGCGGATCATTTTGTGAGCCAACGTCTCTCCCAACATGTTGGGCTGCTAGTTCCGTGAACCCTCTTGGCCTCTGTATGTACTTCCTGGTTCCCAGTCACTTAGAATGTGTGTGGCACACACAGGTGTCGCGTCTTCCTGCCTCCTAGTGTCCTCTTGCTGCGACTATGTCTGTCACCACAACTTCCACTACCACCACTGACACATCAACAACAACTGTTTCCGGGCCCACCTCCCCCCTTTATGCAAGGAGCACTTCCTGCTCTTTCAGAACAGATAGAACGTTGTTGGTACTCCTCTAGTGCCTCCATACGGGGCCTCCTCTTCCAAAGTACCACGTACTCTTGGAATTGATACTTGTCTGTAGGAGTATCTTTGTTGACCTGGTATCATTAGGGGATGAGGGGAAGGACACATTCTTTTGGCCCTGTGGTAAATTGACTCCAGAATAATGCTTGCTAGTGGCAAAATACTGAGGTCGTCCGGAGATTCGTCACAGATTGCTTAACAACTAGCTCTCCTGCTCTGTCCTAGTGTGGCTGTGTCTTGTTCCTCCATGAAACAGTCAAGCTCGCCCAGGGACAACGTGGAACTGAGCTATTCACTATGGAAACAAAAAAGTAGCCTCCTGCACATACATTTGACCTCTTTACATACACATTTTCTGTAAAGGCTTTTGTAGTTTTCATGCTTTGTATAAGAAGATCTGTTTTTAGCTTACTTTCATTTGGAGTAGAAGAGCAAAAACACTTACTGAGTAGACTTAGCTTTTTATTAATTGGCCAGTGTTTTAGATTGCAGACAAATCTCCACACTTTGTTTTTTTACTTGTGTAGGAAGTGTTTACGGGGAGACAAGTGCGTTTTTCTTGCATTCATATTTAGTAAATAATAAAAAAACACATATTCCAAATACAATCAAGTGAACAAT
The DNA here is from genome assembly GCF_040938575.1 of Ambystoma mexicanum. NCBI lineage: Eukaryota > Metazoa > Chordata > Amphibia > Caudata > Ambystomatidae > Ambystoma > Ambystoma mexicanum. The sequence continues at coordinate 1,683,621,118 of NC_090932.1, forward strand.
CAAGTATAAATATATACAAAACGTGCAAGTCGATTGCAAGACAGTGGAAACAATTACGGTTGGCCTTTATATACACAGAATTTCTTTGCAATTGATATATTGAAAGGCAACCCAACAGACAATACTGGAACAATCAAATTCAAAAGTTGTCATTAATGCATCCTTCTTTATATTTTTGAGGCGCACTGGGTGGTCAGAGTTGATCGATGTTTCTAAGGCCATAGAACCTCCCAGGACACTGTAGTGCTCTGATTGGCTAGCCAAAACACTCAAAAGTGTCAGCCTCCCTGATTGGCTTCCCTGCACTTCCTTGAACTGGCAGTGCAAGCTTGGGGCTGATGTGGGAGCACGTGGCCCCAAATTAGGAGTTTAGATTGACTTGCAAGTTTGCAGAGAGGGGTTTGGCCAGGCCTAGACCTGTGGATGGAGCCTTTTCTCGTATCCTGTCACCTGCACCCTCCATCGCTCTCTGATGCTGGACCTGTACCGTTCACTAGAGCCTTCTCCAAAGCCATGTAACTGGAGAGCTGGAGCTGGTTGTACCTTTATTGCGAAACTGCAATGCATTTGGATTGTTGCATTTCAATAAAGCAGAGTCACACATGTGTGCCCCATGTTACAGGAGCCAGGAATGTGTACCCTGAGAAAGCACGGGTGGAGGCTGGAGGTGAGGCCCTCTGCGAAAAGAGTCCCTCCTTCTCTCCCCTGGCCCCTCCACTGCTTCCACCCAGCGTGTACCTCAAGACTATGGTGACCAAATTCTCAAGATGAAAAACCAGAACCCAACAACATAAAAGAAGGACATACGCCTCCCCACACACGCCGCTACCACCACCACTCCCAACCCCGCAATATAGAGAACATATGTGCTGTTTTGAAGTGGATGTGAGAATGTTCATAAAAAGGGCCTTCTCTTCTGGTTGATATTACAGACCTGGCCCTTTGTTCGTTTCCAGACAGGATCAGTGGCGCAGTCAGTGAAAGCACGTGGCTGGTACTGGAAAGGTTGAGGTTTCGAACCCATCCTGTGATAGAGAAAAATCTTAAAGTAATACGTTGTTTAATTACTTTATAATGGTCACCCTCCTTTTCCTCAATACCAGTCTGGGGAGGGGTTTTAAATGTGAAATATTCTCAGGACAGGGTGAAAAGGGGGTCCAATTCAAATCCAGGACGACTGCTCACCCAGCCCAAGACAGTTCCAAACATCCCCAGGAAATGACTCTGCAGAATTGCAAGGAGAATCTCCAAGGGCCACTGCCAGGGGTTCTATTCAAACAGAGGGCCCACCCCATATGTGCAGAGAACATCTTTTCACATGTCCATGCCAGCTCAAGGCATTCCCAGGATTTTGGAAAGGCATAGGGCATTGCTCTTTAGCTGGTCATGTCCCACGCCATGCCGTGCGGTGGCCTCCGCATGCGTTCCTCGCAGATCGTTCACTCGGGTGTGCTCATACAGTCCCTTAGTAGTGACCATTCAACACCCAACCAGACCCCCGAAAAGACTGCCACCAAATGCCACAAGTGGTGTCAAGTCGCCCTGCCTGGCTGCGGCCATCCTTGCCTGTGTGCAGTCCTGAGTGAAGGCTATCTACTACTGCCTGCCTGGGTGCACGCTGCTACGACCATTATGGACGTGGGTCATGCATTGATGAGGTCACTGCATGTGTGCAGTGAAGTTATAATGTTCTGGGCCATGTCACTGTACACCTTTGCACTGGCGAGGTAGGGTGGCCCGCCTAGAAGGTTCTGGAACACGCTCCTCCATACAAGGAGTCCCATGCCTCAAGGTCTGTGCCCAGAAATGTTTGCAAATGTTTTTTTGAAAGCCCTGCATAGATCATCAATTCCAATCAAAGGGATCCCAATACAAAGCGGGCATCTGCCCAGCATCCCTCGTAAAAGACGGCGCCCAACATCTGCTTCCTCTAATCGTGGCCATCACCAACTCTGTCCCTACCCACCTTAAGGAATCTTGTATCTCCCTGTTGGCCAAGAAACCAACCCTAGACCCAATGACCCTACCAACTATTGTCCCATAACCAACGTCCCCTTCCTTCTGAAAATGATTGACGGAGTGGGATATCTCCAAATTCGAGACTTCCTCGAATGCTACCACATCCTAGGATCCCGGTTATCAGGTTTCCACCCCAGACATGGAACTGAGACGGCCCTTCTAGACTCATAAACACAACTGGAAGATGCAGTCAATGTCGGGAAGCTCGTCCCCCTACTCCTCCTTGACGTTTCCGTGGCCTTCGACCTCGTCGATCACCAGACACTTTGCCACCACCTTATGACCTGTGCACACTTCTCGACTGATGCCGCAAAATTAATCTCTTCCTATCTGACAGAACCTCAAGAGTCTTCACAGGCAATGCAGTGGCTTCCCCCACACCTACCTCCTGTGGTGTTGCCCAACGCTCATGTGTATCGCCCACCCTCCACAACATCTGCACAAACCCTTATTCAACCTCCTTGACTCCCTCTGCATATCATATACAAACTATGCCACACAAATTCTCATCCCCCTGTCTAGCGACCACTCTCAAGACACTATCAAGGTAACCACCACTTACGAAACCATTAAATCATGATGGCCCAGTTCAGCCTTAGCTTAAATGACAAAAAAACCCAGAGCTGCTGTTCATCGGCTCCCCAACCCACCTCGACAAACTAGACGAATCATTCAAATCATTCATCATTGATGTGTACAGAGGGGCGTAATTACACTGACGGGCCCATAGATCAGTGCGCACCCTCTGGTACCTGTAAAACCAGATAGCTGCACCATGCGAGGATAGGGGGTGCAGGATTCACTGACTCCAACACGACTCATTAATGAGGACTCAGAGGTTTGGCTAAGGGAAGTGCGTTTAATGACAAGTACATCAAACAGGGAAACAACTGGAAATCAGCAGCATTGCGATCACCTGTCTAGCTCTGACTTCCTCGAACTTCAGTTAAACAGCCATTATTATAGGCAAAACTCGTCATCACTGACATCTAATTCTATAAAAAATCATCATGCAATATAATTGGTTAGAAAAGGTAACTTAGGTATAGGTGCTATATCTGTATATGACAACAGAGCACGCGGATTGGTTAACTCTTATCGGGTGGGCGTCTACGCCCATCCCTCTACATCATGCGTGATGGACGTCACTACAACTACAATGTCCTATTGGTTACATTATCTATAGGACCCTAGTTACATGGTCCCTTGTAATTGGGCAAGTTACTCCCCTAAACATAAATCTCCACTTTAATTAGCAGCATGCAGAATGGACACCCAGGTGCTTAGTGTCCCAAGATTCACCCTTCCTCCCTTCCATCAATCAGTGTTTTAGGGCGATGTGTCAATTAGTTGGCTGAGCTTGGCCTCGAAACTGTAGTCTCTAATCGGGAAAAGTTATGGCGTCCTGGGTTCTGGGTGACATCAGACGGTGGTACTTCTTAGCGCCTGGCTGGTCATGTGTTGGTTCACCGTGAATCTGCTTCAGTTTCCAGCTTTTAGTGTATTTCATTCTCCTTTTGGCCCCACCACCTGCCTGGGCCCCCTTATCTTGACCTTCATGGAGCAGGCTGGTATGCTCTGAAGTTTCAATTCTTCTTCGCTGAAGCTCTCCTCCCTTTCTTAGGTTGACCTCGGTTTCCCAGGCATAAGCTGCCCTTTGTTGAGTTTCGATTCTGCTCTTTCCCCAGGCTGGCTGGGATGTGAAACCTAGCCTGTTAGGCCTCAGCTGCCTGGGCATACTTCTGCTTTTACAAAATGGAGTCACACTTGTATAGCGTGCCTCATTTGAGGAAGATATATGAATAGCGCTTGCCGCTCTATTCTTCTACTAAGCATTGCAAGCAGTAACGATTTCTTAGCTTCTTGCATTCCAAGCCTATTTACACACATTAGCTGGTTTGATTCTTCCATCTGGGTTCACAGCTATGTTTCCTTTATGGTTCAGCATCGTGTTGTCTTTCGTGTCTCTTGTATTTATATTTAATGGCTGCTCGCGCTGGCGAGTTACCTTAGTCCATGTGCGAGTCTGTCCATGCCTGCGTTTCGTTACCATTTGCCTTCCATCAGGGCTCTTTGTGTCTCCTCATGGACAGTCTGTAAATACTCATCGTTTCATATCAGCGGCTGGTATGGTTGTCTGATGGGGTACCGTGCTGCCCAGGGCTGTCTGGTTACGAGCGCTTCAACAGGTACAGCTCTTCTAATGTACACTGGGCACAGTCCCAGTGCAGCTCTTTGTTGGTTCATCTGTTCCTCATACGTCACATACCTTGGCGAGTACTTTCCTGGTACCTCGAAATGGGGGGCAGGGGTGCATGTGTGGGACCTCCTCTACTCTGCTATGTCTGGGACCTCCTCTACACTCCCCCCTCTGGTCGGTTCATCTACCACTTCTGCTTCCTCTTTTGCATTTATTTTCTTTGATTCTTCAATGTCTTGTTCATCGTCTTCAGGGTTTGTACAAGATGGTGTGAATGTGCGCATCTTTGGAGTCCATATTTTTATCACACCTTTCAAACTTCCTGCTGTTTTTACATGCTCATCTTTGTTCCAGGTCATTAGGTGGCATTGTCCATTTGGACTGCAGTAAATCCATTTTCCTTCGTACTTTCTTCGTTTCTTAGGGTATGTGAACTTGGTTCCTTCTGGTGCAAATTCACTGGCTTTCACAAAGTCTCTTATTTCTTCATCCGTCACGTCTCTGGGCTCCCACCCTGGTTCGACATCGACTATGATTTTCATTCCAATGGCTTTCTTTGCAGTTTTCTGGCACTGTGTGATGATTATTTTGATGACACAGAAACCTAGTAGTATCATTACTAGACGGGCTCCCAGAAACTTGAATATATCAGCCATCCATTGTGGGACCCATGAGAATAGGTTCCCAAACCAGCTGTCATCGTCTACTTCATACATTTCATCTATCATCTGGTTCTTTAGGTTTGTCAACATGCTAATGACCTCTGTTAGGGTTCCATTTTCTTCATCATGCGACGGTATAAATGTGCAACATGATTCTCTGATTTTTGCGCAAACACCTCCATCCATTGCAGTGATCATGTCAAGCACACATCTGCTCTGAAGGGTCATCAGACGGACTGCTCTTAATTCTTCTTTGATTGCGTTGAATCCTTTTATGGTGGTATTGATGGTCTGCAGTAGTTCCCATCTGGTTATCTTCAACCATTTGGTGTTTGCACCAACTTGGATGTGCGGCAAGAGTATTGTTGTGAATACTGATGAGGTAAGGCTAAACAGCATGTGTTTTTAGGGGATTGCATAAAATGCTTCCTCTGATTTGGCGGAAAAGTAATTTTCTCTCTTCATCCTGGATATCAGTTCCACAGATCTCCTTTTCCTTATATAAGCATCTGCTTTCGGGAAACTGTCCAAATTCAGGTCATTTTTTGGGATCACTAGTGCAGGAACGTGGACGTTCACCAGTGTCCATATGCCTCCCCAGTTCTTCGGTAGTCTTATATAGGCCTTGGACCCACATGCCCAGTAATGGTCCATTATGACTGCGGTTCCTTGTGTCATTCCTGAGGCTTCATAAATTCATCCGCAGTTTTGATTCTCTCCCATCTTTCTCGTGTCATTGCTTCTGAAGCATAGTTTTGGACTTTCCAGTGGTACTATTTGCAGGGGTCCTCCTCTGTCCTCGACCCATGTCAGTAGCTTTACCAATTTCGGCCATAGAGGTTTGCATAACCTTTGTTAATTCTCTATTGCTTTTTGGCACGCTCCAAGGACCATCCAAGCCCGGCAGATTACTACTCCTTCTTCCGATCCATTTGGGGAAACTACTGATCCCCAGATCTGCATTTGGCCTCTGTTCTTCCAGATTTGAGCCTCTTCTGCAGTTTTTCCTTGAACGTTCCGTCTCGGGTTATTTCCCATGTTATTCCTGATCCTTTGACGTCAGGGTTCTCATAACTGATCACATGATTCTTGGTGTGCGCCCTGTTTCTTGTTTTAATATCCTGGACAAAGCCATCTTCATCTGGGTTATCCTTTTCGTTGGCCCATATTAGTGAGGCGTCTCTTCCCATGAACTGTCCTCTGGTGTTGCACATTGCTAAGTGTGACATACAGTGTGCTGTGGGGACATCAACTTTTACTGCTACAAAGATCTTGGATTTTCCCATGCTGTATGAAGTGCACAGACGTAGCATTCTCCTTCCGATTGCCTTCATCCTATTTCCTTCATGTGTTGGAACCAAATATTATTTCCGAGGTGGGCTGTGCTGTCCAGGTAATCGTTCAGTTCATTGTCGGTTTCATGTGGGCTTCTCTTGATACTTAATGTTTTTCTATAATTTGCTATGACTATGACTCTGAATGCGTCTGTGCTGCTTTTCCGCTCTGGCAGTTTCTCAGGTACGATCTTCGGTGGGGCAGGTTTCATTACCTGTACCGAGGTAGTAGGAGAAGGCTTTGTGTTTCTTTTCCTTCCCTCATGCAGTCTTTTGTAGACCTCCTCCAACCACCATTGGCTCACCATCTTTCCACTGTGTGGATGTGTCGTAGGCCTGCCGCTTGTTTCTTGCGTTGGAGCTGGCGTGCTCGCTGTTACAGTCTCTGCGGTTTTATTGTTCAGCTCCTCATGTAGCATCTTTGCTTTAATTACGAGTGGGAACAAATAATCAACTAGCGTGTGTGTTTTCTCAGTGAGTTCCTTTGTGGCTTCTTCCGTTCTTTTGAGGGATTTTGCTATGCCCTCTCTGTTTGGTTTCTCGCTTGGCTCCTCTTGATTACTTCCACTATTTTCTGGAGATGTTCATTCTGTAGGTAGTTTCTCTTTTACTGTTGTTTTGGTTTGAGACCCTGTAGCCATTGACACTTGCCCTTGTTCGTGTGCACTCATTGTGTGGGTGCGTGCCGTGTCCGTGCTACATTATCACTCATTCCGTGCTGACCCTGTCTCCAGCTTTTCTCTCCATTCATTACCTCAAGTGTGTATGTACCACTGCTAATTACATTCAATTTCAATTCAGTTGCTTTACCATCAGCTTTTCTTGGAACAGGGATTACTATATATGGTCTGGGTGCTTTCGTGGGACCCAGGCGCTCATTATCTGGTGGGTGTACTGACAATGGGACACTTCGTGCACCAATAAAAAACGAAGTTCTGATAGTTAAGGACAAAAACACAACGATAATTACTATGCAAATACACATTATGGTTTTGAGAGACAACTGGCAGCATCTTCTCCCAGGGAAGCGGGGGCGCACTTCTGCTGGTGGCAAAACCAAGTTACTGTTCTGGGCCCCCATTTCGATCAAGTCCATAGTCAGTGGTTTGTCTCTTTACTTATTCGGATCTCGCAGCTCAAGAGTTTATTAATACTTAAAGTGACATGTGCATCTCAAGTGTCCCCCCTCTTGCGGGTGATGCGGGTAGTCTCTGGGTAGGGAGTACAGTTCCTTTGCTAGGTTATGGAAAAAAGGTTAGACTAGCATCTTTGGTACACCACATTCATTATGCATATCTATAGTAGGTGAAGTCCCAGTGCACGCCTCGAATTTGCCTTGGTCCTGAGGACATGCTGGAATCTGTTCAATGCGAAGGAATGAAGAGATGGAACTGCTAAAAATCACACAAAAATAGAATGCTGTAAAAATAAAAACAAAAATAAAAATAAAAGTAAACATGGAAAAATAAGAAAAAATCTGGAAAATAGAAAAACAAGACGAAAAAATAACATGGTGTAGTTCTCATTTCTGCTCTTCTCCATCTGTCCTTCGGTGAAAAAATAAAGCACTATGTCTCTTTCTCTTGGTCTTTCCCACGGCGGAAAGTTGAAGAACTGTGTCTTTGGCTCCTCAATTTGTCCCACGGCGGAAAGTCTTATTGGAACCTCCTTAGGTACTCTCGCTGGAAGGTAGATAGCTCCACCTGGAGCATGATTCCGTGGAGGAGAGTGCCCATGTGTGGGGTTTTGGCTGGGTCTCTAAGGAAAGTGACGACGTCAACATCTGCGGGCCTTCCCACCATTTCTGGATAGTCTGTGACTAGTCTGAATAAAACATTGTGCGCCAGCTGGGTGTCCTCGGGTGACAGGGACATTCATCTTGTTTTGCTGGGTCCCGATCACAAGCTTTTCTTTTGATTCGAACAGTCTCTACACTTGCCTGCTGTGTGGATTGCCACTAGATAGTGTAGTTTGGTTCACAGTTGGTTTAATCGTTCGATATGTCTTGGGTCCCTGATGAACGTATGGGTATCAGTCGTTCTTCCGACGAGTCCTGGGCAACTTTCAATTATGCGGAAGAACAATGCGAAGATGAGCTCTTCAATGTCTGTTTGTGGTGGAAGCATTTGTGTCTTTTTCTCTATGCTCGGGTAACTCGGCGAAGACCTCTGCGATGACGGTCAGCAGTCGCCTGATTACTTTTTTGTTAGCTGGGTCTTGGATAAAGTCTGTGACACTGGCTCCTCTCCCTATGAGTGATGGGTATGATAGCACCACGAGTTGAAAATAGGTGAGTACATCCCACTTGAGACTTCTGCTGGAATGTACCATAGGTTCTGTGAACAAAGTCTCGATACTGGTTGCTTCAGGATTCTAAAAAATGTCTTGTCTGTAGTTTTTTCAGAGTCTTAGTTTTTTACATTGCTTGCGACTTGACTCAAAAGTTCAGGTTATCAATGTTACTGTGGCTGCTGATGCGCTTTTCTTTACCCTGCAGCTAGGATGCACAGAGTGTCCATTTCTTGTCCTTTATCTCCTTTTCTCACTTTACATTTCTCAAGAGCTTGTCTAGTTTTGAACGCCGCAATCTTAAACAGAGTTTCTTTGCCTTGATTTTGCTGCTCATGCGTCCATTTTCTTTGCCATAGATCTTGTCTGCACCTGCTGAGGTCTTTCCCCCGTTGTCTGTGGTTTCTTCGCAGTTGGATGCAGCAGGAGGGCTCTCCCCTATATAAGGTTTAATGTCATTTATGGAGATCCATGCCCTTCTGCCCTGGAGCTTGACGGCGGAAGGGGTGCAGTCCTCTGCGATGAAAGGGCCATTGAATCGTGGCTCATCCCACCTCTTCCTGGTAAAGTTCTTTACCAGCACATTGTCGCCAGGGAAGATGAAGGGCGCATGTAGACTTTGTGCGGTGTCTGCTTCAACACTTCCTGATGTGTTTTGTGCTGCGCTGTCCCCTTTTTGCCATTGCTGCAGCTGGCCTGAAATGACAGAGGCGCTGGATGTCATACAGTTAAGCTGCTCCTGCATCTCTGTTCCCAGAACCTCTCTTGTCTGCTGGGCATCACATCTAGCTCTATCTCGGAGTGTAAGAGGGGTTCTCATCCTTCTGTTTGTAACTATCTCGTGCGGCGTAAGATGATGGTCAGAGCTGGTTCCGAAGTGCATACAATGGCAGTGGTAGACAGTGCAGCCATCCCTTTTTTAATGTGAGCTTCAACTTGGGTATCCTCTCTTTTAGTAAGCTGTTGATCCTTTCACATATGCCATTCCCCACAGGATGATATGCAGACGAGAACTTATGCTTTATAAAAGGCAACAAGCTAATCTGCTCAAAAACTGAATTCACAAAATGGGCCCCATTATCTGATCTCATTACCTCGCACACACCCCATCTGGGGAACACTTCCTTCACCAGAAACTTGGCAGCACAGGTAGCGTCGAGGTGTGTACAGGGACCTGCTTCTATCCATCTAGAGAATGGACACACCACCACAATTAAATACCTGTACCCATTGCACACTTGAATCATATCGACATAATCGACGTGTAAGTGCTGAAATGGTCCATTTGGCCTGGGGATAACTCCTCTCATTACTTTTAATGTATGCCCAGCGGTGAATTGCTGGCAGATTATGCAGTTCACCATGAAAAATGCAACGTGCTCCGCTAAATTCAGCATGAGTCTTCTGCGAGTGTTGCAGCGAGATTTTCTTTTGACAAATGGATCGGGTAGTGCAGTTGCTCTAATGCCACCTTTAGCAGGGCGACAGGCATTACTGGTTTACCAGTGCTGTCTTGCCTCCACAACCCGTCAGAGGGGTTTAAAAAACACCCTTGATGCTTTCACAAATTCTTCTCCTCCTGAGGTGCCTCCCATTGGAGTTCCGTTAACTGAGTCTGCCCCATGTTACTATAGGCCTCGGGTGTGGCTCGTGCTACCATCATCCTCTCAAGGGTACGTGCTACCTCCACGTCCATGATTGTTTCATTCTTGGTTGCCATGCGCTTGGCTTCCGTGTCCGCTTCATGGTTTCCGCGTGACACGAAATCTGTGCCTTTGGTGTGGGTGGTGCATTTCACGACCGCTATGCCCACTGGGTGCTGTAGTGCTTTTATCAGCCTGTCCAATAAGGCTGCATGTTGCACTGGCATGCCGTCTGCTCGGAGGTAACCCCTCCTTTTCCAGCGTGCTAAGCCTATGTGTACGGTAGAGGTCACATAGGCAGAGTCACTGTACACCGTAACTTCCTGATCTGCATGATTCTCAATGGCGAGTATCAGCGCCACTAGTTCTGCAGCTTGAGCTGAATAGTGAGATGGTATTCGCGCATTGACGAGTACCTGAAACTCCCCATTCGCCAGGTGTTTCACTACGGCCCCGCCTGTATATCTTTGACCGTCTTCTTGGTCGATTCTCGAAGATCCGTCAATGAAGACGATCTCACCCCCTGCCAGGGCATTTTCTTTTGCCATGGGGATTTCATCATAGAATTCCTCGTAGTTCGCACAGTCATGTATCGGTTCTCCTTCAGTGACTGGCTCAGCTATGAACGAAGCTGGATTTACCGTTTTACATCGAACTATTTTGATCGATGTGTTGGAGATAATCACCTCATAGGCAGATGGTCTCTGTGATGTCAGCGTGCCCTTTGGCTTCTCTTGTATGGCGAATAACGAATGCTCAACGTACAATGTCATGGAGCACCCCATCACGATGGATGACGCCTTCTCGATGGCGAACGAGGCGGCAGCTAGATTTTGTTCGCATGGGAAGTGGCCCCTCGTGACCGGGTCCAGACTCCCGCTGTAATATGCTAGTGGCTTGTACCCCAGTGATGTTCGTTGAGCAAGTACTGCCGTCATAAAATTGCCATTGGTATGTGAGAACAGGTAGAATTCCTCTGCATAATTAGGAATCCCGAGAACTGGGGCCTTGAAAATCGCCCCTTTGAGTTCCGCAAACCCCTTTTCCATCTCTTTAGTCCATTCAATTTTTGCTTTAGTTGTCTGGGCTTTCTTTAAGGCCTGGAGCAAGGACTTGGTATACGAACTGTAATCGAAGACCCATGCTCTGACATAATTGCACAGGCCTAAGAAACTTTGCATTTGTTTTATCGTGAGCGGCTTAGCCGTGTTCATGATAGCTTCAGCCCTCTCTGGGGTTACCTTTTTCCCTTCATGAGAGATTAGTTGCCCTATGTACAACACTTCCTGTTGACAGTACTGCAACTTTTCTTTATCAACTTTGTATCCCTTCTCAGCCAGTATAGTTAGTAGCTGCACAGAGTTGTACCTGCATTGCTCTTCAGTGGTGCTGCAGATCAGAAAGTCATCTACATACTGCAAAACAACACTGTCCACAGCAATATTGCTTAGGTCCATTTGCAGGACTCTGTTAAAAATGGATGGAGACTCACAATACCCCTGTGGCAATCTCGTGCTTTTCAGGCACATTTGTCTGAACGTATGATGTCAGATCTTGCAAGTCACGGTGCAACGGGATTGAGAGGAATGCATTTTTCAAGTCGATCACCGTGAAATATTTTGCCTCAGTGGGTATATTGCATAGAATTGTAGATGGGGTAGGGACTAGAGGGAACTCGGCTTCAACAATATCGTTTAATGCCCTTTAAACTTGGATTAAACGCCAAGACCCTCCCTTCGATTTCTTGACAGGGTAAATCACCGTGTTACAGGGTGATTCTGACATCACTAGGATGCCCTGCTCCATCATGGCGGAAATTGTCTTCGCAATCCCTTCATCCGCTTCTCTAGACATGGGATATTGTCGTGCTCTTGGTAGCATTGCTCCTGGTTTTAGCTTGATTTTCACTTCTCCTTCCCCTTTCAGGAGTCCTACGTTATAAGGTAATGTAGTCCATACTGTGACAGGCACCTGGGCCATGTCATCCTCAAAGTATTCAGGACGTACCAGCTCAAACATCATTCTTTGTGGCACTTCTCGTTTGATCATTTTGACCCAGAATATGAGACTTTCTTCCACCCTCGTCTCTTCTAAGTCAGGGTGTTCTTCGAACAGATCGTCATCGGTGACGTCAGTCACTCGATACCCTTCTTCAATGGTGATAATCGCGTACCATTATCTGCCTTCATCATCATACCCTTCAACCAGTGCTATTTTCCCTCGCACTGCGGAAGATTGTATCGTTAAGGGAAATACTTGTCCCTCTTCTTCATGCATCGGTATTCTTGGTCTGAATAGGAACTCATCAGGTGTCCTCATAGTTTTATCAGCGAGGCCTGGCAATCCCGCTATAAGCACACACACGCCATATGTGAAGACTTCTGGCTCTAATGGTATAGCTCTCATGGGTATACGTCCTGAGTATGCTCTGATCATTTCACACACGTTCGCATAATGCATTCCTGGAGTGGAGCACACTATGCCATTCTCGGTGAATGAGATTGTCATATTCAGTTTTGTCATCAGGTCTCGACCCAGGATGTTTACTGGGGTCTGGCGAGAATACAATAAGGGTACATTCATCGCACACTCTCCTACAGAGACTGGGAGCGCGTCTGTAAAGGGAACTCTACTGTGAGCTCCTGTGAAACTCTAAGTATCTCTGGCCTCGCCGGACAAAGAAAATTTGCCTCCTCGTATGCACGAGCGCGTTGCACCCGTGTCAACTAAGAAGGAATATTCTTTACTCCCTATTGCGACATTCACCCTAGGTTCCCTGTTAGGGTCTGGTGTCACTGATAGGATAGAGTACATCCGTGTTCCTCGTGAGCTGTCCTATTTTATGTATAGGTTCACCCCACTGTACGCTTGTGGAGTATCCCCATTCCCAGGGTTGACTCCCCCTCCAGTGTTTGTTCCCTGGGGCATTGGCGGCGGTACCTGTTGGGGTTGCCCCTGTTGCAAGTTCCCCATGTTTGAGGGTTGAAACCCTTGCTGTGCACCTTGCTGCAAGCCTGTCGCCTGCTGCTGCACTATGTGACCTTGTACACCGCCTTGTTGTGGAGCGGCAGGCTGATTCACCATACCTGCTCCCACTCCTTGGCCGTTTTGCCACATACCTTGGTTTCTGCACATACGCGCCACATGTCCTGTCATTCCGCACATCCAACATACTGGCGGATGTCGGACCATCTGCCCATCTGTCATGGCTCGACTGCCCATCTGTACATTTTAAAATCCACCTTGGTTACTCTGAAAACCTCCCAGGTTACTCTGAAAACCTCCCTGGTTATTCTGAAAACCTCCTTGAGTACTCTGCCATCCTCTTTCTCTAAATCCTCTACCCCTCGGGTAAAAACCCGCATTACCCTGGTTATTCTGCGATGGGTTATTCGCTTGCTGTACGCTTGGTTCAGCTGGCCTGGTCAACATGGCTCCCTCGAGAGTATACTTCGAGAGGTTCTTTTGTATCAGCTTTGCTTCCTCTCCTTTACGAGTTGCCTCCTTTTTCCGGTTCTTTTCTTGCAACAATCTGCAGTAGTGAGCAATTGTCAGTTGGATTTCAGCCTACGGTTAGCTTCTATTCCCACCAATTTCTTGAGCTGTTTTTGCACTAGTTCTGGCAACGCTTGGCACAATATGTGGTAGAATACAGGGATCGATTTTGACCAAGACTCATGCATTTCGAGCACCCAAGCGTCCTGAAAATTCTGGATATAAATCAACTGATCCTCGGATTCTTTCATTTTCTGAGTCATTATAGATCCCATATCGGAAGTGTCTGGGTACAGTATTTGCAGCGCTTTCCACACTGCTGCTCTACAATTATTGAATGGTGCTCCGTCATGGGTGGTGTTAGGTATTGTTACCCTTGGGTAACCGGCCCGCTTCCATACATCGTTAGCCCTTTCACCAAGTATGGCGATCAGGAGGCCTTTAATATCCCCTATAGCTGAGGTGACCCCCCCCCGTCATTTTCTCTAACTCGTGTATCCACTTCCCAGCTCCCGATGTCAGCATTGAAAGCTTGTTTTTCAAGTTTTCTCGGTCCATGTGTGTCCATGGAATATATTGCGGTCTTGCTCCCCCCTTTTCTAGCAGCGGGAAATGAAATGCACAGTCTTCCTTTTCTCTTCCATAGCTCTCCTGTATACCGCTGGGGCAGCATTCCTGCCTTGCCGTCTACCCGGCAATGCCCTTAATTGACCTGCATAGGTAGATGCTGGCTCCCCCTCTGACCGTGGGGAGTTCCCTCATTTTGGCCATGCACCGTGGCAGGGTTTGATGTCCTGGGCTCAGATTTGCTAGCATCGGACCATCGTACCCCTTGGTCCCTTGGGAGCAGCTTTTTGCACCGCCTCCCTTCCTCATGTGCCTTATCCTCCGTTTCCCCACCGGAGTCGGTTTCTGAATGATCCCAGTTTACGCAACTACTTGCATCTTCTTCGTTTTGCCTGATCTCCAGCCTGTCTAGGGAAAGTCCCCTGCTCCCAATACTTTGAGTGACATCCTCAGTGTCATATAGCTGAGTGCTCTCTAAGCGCTCGTCTTCCCTTCCCCCTTGGGAAATTTGTTCCAGCCCCATCTCGTCATATATTTTATCAATCATCTCCCCGATGCTTCTGGTGTCGAAGTCATCTTCAATATTCGTCCCGCTTGTACCTGGTACCCTATCGCTTGCAGGAAAGAATTCTTCTATGTCTTCCCATTCTACTATATGATTGGGTTTTATGACTTCCCGCTCCAAATATTCAAGATCTTGTGCCCTTTGTCTGCGTTTACATTCTATTTCCTTGTCTATTTCCTTGCGCTTCCTTGCTTCTTCTCTAGCCTTATCTACTTCCCTCACTCGTTCATTCCTACCTTCTTTTGCCCTTCTAATTGCCTCATCTTCTCTTCTCTTCACTCTCTTCTCATGTACCCTTTGCTCTTCTTCTAACTTTAGCATGTTCTGCCTGTACTTTTCATATGCTGCATACTGTGTGCGACTGAGCGGTATTCCTTGCTCTTCGCGATATAGTTGTTCTCGCCTCAGCCTATCCTTTCTTCTTATCCTTTCATCCCTCATTTCCTTCTCCTTTTCCTTCTCCTTTCTTTGCGTTTCATCAGGCCTTTCTCTCAGCCTTACATCATCACCTCCCTTTCCGTCTAATTTCAATAGTATCTGTCCTCCCATCCATTCTTTTTCACTTCCTTTCCACTCCTTTCCCTCTCTCTCTTTCTCGAGAGGTGAACTAGTCTGTGCCTGATCCTTTCTTCCTTCATCACGTCTCTCCTTGTCCCTCGGGACTGTGGAGGCCAGATTACTTTCCTGCTCCTTCTCTTTGATCTCGTCACTACTGCACGTAGGTGACTCATATGCGGGGTTGCTATACCCCGTTGCTGCCTTGAGTTCTCTTATCGGGTATAGACCCTCTGACCTACTGCCCTCGATCACTGGCTCAGGTGGGGCCGGTGGCGCTGTAGGCGTCTCACCCCCCTCCGTACATACATTTAATATCCAATCTGTGGGTGGTTCCTCCGCCTTCGTCTGCTTGAACATTTTCCAAAGTTCGAGGACAGCAAAGTGTTTCTCTAACTTCTTGCCGGTATATGTGACATGGAGGAAAGTCGTCATGTGTTGTAAGACGGCTTTAGAAATGGACCCATTCTGTGGCAAAGGCATAAACATCTTATTGGCGGTAACCTTAACCCACTCTGTGCTATACTTCTTCAGTTTTGGTGCATGCTTGGGTAGCTGCTTGCACAAATGTGCAAGCGGGGTAACTTCCTCCATTCTTAATTTCGTCACCAACAATATTTATACAGTTCTTTAACCTTCCAATAGTATGAGCGAGCACCAAATACACAAGCTCCAATCTGATCTTTTCCTGCCAATATTTATACTATCAATTTACTCAAAACCCATCAATTCACTGGCGATTCCCTCTTAGTTACAGAATTGCGTAAAACCAAATAGCATTTCGTACAATCAATGATACAATTATTTTACATTTGACGTACAACAGAACACATATGACAGACACTTGACAGAATTGACGGACACCAGCTGGTCATACATAAACCTGCCTTCTAATCAATACCCCGTCATGGGGTTTAAACAAACTGCCTTGATGATGTCTTTAATCGTCACCATAGCCTAATTGTCCCGCCTCTGTGGGCTATGAGTTCACATTTCTTCTGACCGCTGTATCAAAGCGCAGGAACAAGGTAAATCCTTACGTTTTTATCTCAGGTGCCCCCTGGTAATCCTTACGTTTTTATCTCAGTTGTCCCTCCGGTAATCCTTATGTTTTTATCTCAGGTGCCCCCCTGGTAATCCTTACGTTTTTATCTCAGGTGCCGCCCTGGTAATCCTTTGTTTTATCTCGGGTGTCCCCCGGCAACACTTTTTATCTTATACGCGAGTCATTAACCCCTTATATATATATATATATACAGTCTTCTCTACTTCTAACTATTTTTTTTTCTCCGCCACCCATCGTTACCTTTCCCTTACTTGCTCTAATGCCTACAAGACATTTGCCAAAGTAACGAGTTTATTGTTTCACTCACCGCTCGCATCGTTTCCTCTCTGGAACTTCGGGATCACCGCCCCTTCCTCTTCCAGCTTTTAAGGTTTTTCATCCGATTGGCTGCCCATGAGAATGAGAAGGGTTATGCTTGGAAAGCAGGTTCCTTCAGACCCACTGCAGTTTTTGAAGTTTTACTCTATCATTGTCCACGGGAAGCTTCTCAGTCTACTCAGCCGGAATGGCGAAAGGCCTTGTGATATTGCCGAAGGCTTAGAGTTACTTTGTGCGGTCGGTCTAAAGGTGTCCTTGAATTATGTAATCAATAATCAATGGCCGTAACCATCCTCTGCTACCAAGTGTACAGAGGGGCGTAATTACACTGACGGGCCCATAGATCAGTGCGCACCCTCTGGTACCTGTAAGACAAGATAGCTGCACCATGTGAGGTCTGGGAGTGCAGGATTCACTTACTCCAACACGACTCAATAATGAGGACTCAGAGGTTTGGCAAAGGGAAGTCAGTTTAATGACAAGTACATCAAACAGGGAAACAACTGGAAATCAGCAGCATTGCGATCACCTGTCTTGCTCCGACTTTCTCGAACTTCAGTCAAACAGCAATTATTATAGGCAAAACTCGTCATCACTGACATCTAATTCTATAAAAAATCATCATGCACTATAATTGGTTAGAAAAGGTAACTTAAGTATAGGTGCTATATCTGTATATGACAACAGAGCATGCGGATTGGTTAACTCTTATCGGGTGGGCATCTACGCCCATCCCTCTACATCATGCGTGATGGACGTCACTACAACTACGACGTCTCATTGGTTACAATGTCTATAAGACCCTAGATTACATGTTCCCTTGTGATTGCGTGGGTTACTCCCCTAAGCATAAATCTCCACTTTAATTAGCAGCATGCAGAATAGACACCCAGGTGCCTAGTGCCCCAGGATTCACCCTGCCTCCTTTCCATCAATCAGTGTTTTAGGGCGATGTGTCAATTAGTTGGCTGAGGATGGCCTCGAAACTGTAGTCTCTTATCGGGAAAAGTTATGGCATCCTGGGTCCTGGATGACATCAGACGGTGGTACTTCTTAGCGTCTGGCTGGTCATGTGTTGGTTCACCGTGAATCTGCTTCAGTTTCCAGCTTTTAGTGTATTTCATTCTCCTTTTGGCCCCACTACCTGCCTGGGCCCCCTTATCTTGACCTTCATGGGGCAGGCTGGTATGCTCTGAAGTTTCAATTCTTCTTCGCTGAAGCTCTCCTCCCTTTCTTAGGTTGACCTTGGTTTCCCAGGCATAAGCTGCCCTTTGTTGAGTTTCGATTCCGCTCTTTTTCCAGGCTGGCTGGGATGTGAAACCTAGCCTGTTAGGCCTCAGCTGCCTGGGCATACTTCTGCTTTTACAAAATGGAGTCACACTTGTATAGCGTGCCTCATTTGTGGTAGATATATGAATGGCGCTTGCCGCTGTATTCCTCTACTAAGCATTGCAAGCAGTATCGATTTCTTAGCTTCTTGCATTCCAAGCCTATTTACACACATTAGCCAGACCCTCCAGCTTAAACAGCATCTTTAAAAAAATATATTTTTTTTTGTTAACTTTTTTTTAAAAGTAATCTGCAAAAATTACTGTTTTAAGAAAAATTATACTCAGGGTGCCAGGTTCTCAACTTTTTTTTTTACACAATAAATGAAATGCGCTAACACATCTCATCACTTGTACCCCAAAAAAGTGCAGCCCAATCCACAAGGGACACATGAATGGGCACATTTTATATGCGTGCCCATTCAGATGGCCTTTTTCACCTCCTTGATCAAATAAAGTGTCGTTTCTGTCAATTTAAAAGCGCATCCCTCATTTCCAAGCAAGAGGCACTTTTAAATGTGTAGAAATTGTAGGCAACCGTACGCGCACGGGATGTGGGGCTGCCACTTCATGACAGGGTCTTTCCTGACCCTGTCATGCATTTCTTTTAAGGTATGAACCGCTGCTGTGTCGCTTGCATTTCTGTTACTCAAACAGGATAAAAATGAATTTTTTGGGTCGCATTTTACAGCGGCAGGTACCTGGAAGGCCTGTCCCTATGAAAGGCGCTGGGAGCTTGCAGAACACTGTCGGGAGAGCGATTCTATTCAAAGTACTGCCCATTTTGATCACAAAAATCTATCGAATGTTCCAATTTGACCTATTTCGTCCAGTACTATTCGATTTTTATAAATACTGAACATGTGTTGCGGGGGTGTCACCCCCTCCCCATGTTCAGTATTTTTGGTCTAGAGTGGTTGCAGAAGTGTTTTCCCCTTTTTCTTCAAAATTGGAGACGGGGACAGAAAAAAAGGAAATAACAAAAAAGGGACCCTGCGGAGTAGGATCCGACCCGGTTTAGAGGGACAGATCTGGCACCGTAGGGTTGCAGGGGAAGCGGCAGCAACCAAGCAGTTAAATAGGGGAGGGGGTGGGGTGGTGGTGAAAGGTACATTTTGGCTTATTTGGCAGAAGTGCAAATCAATTTGCAGCGAAATTGACTACGGTCAATTCCGCCGCAAATAATTACACTTCGGTCAAACAACCCAGAACACCATTCAAGGCAGCTAGCCAGCGCACAATTTGCACTACAGCTCAAGCCTGTGGAAATGCGCCGGTCACCTTTGAGAATAAGGTGACCTGCTCATTTCCAAAAATGGGTTGTCTAAAAATAGCATATCCTCCGTTCTTTTTTAAATGCCCCATTATTTGAGGAACTGGGTCAAAATGTACATTTAAAAAAAATAGAAAAAATGGTTACACTATGAGAGAGAGGGAGAGTGATGGGTGAGATGTGAAGTGATAGGCAAGAAAGCAGAGGGAGAGCAGTGGGTCAGAGGAGGAAGCGCTGCACAAGAGAGCAGAGGAAGCATTGATGCGGTGGGCCAGAAATCTGAGAGCGAGTAGAGGTACAGAAAGTAGAGGGAGCGTGTGGTCAGTGAGCCAGAAAGCAGAGAGGAAGCGGTTGGCCAGAAAGAGGTAGTGAGCTGCAAATTGGGAAAAAGGATGAGGGAAGAGTGCGATAGAATGGGAGAAAGGATGCAGGATGCAGAAGCAGCACAAAAGAATGAAGGACTGTATATTGCGGGAGGAATTGTAGAGTGTAAGGTGTGAGTTGGGAGTATGATTTGGAGTGTGGCAGGGGCTGGGCAGTGCAAATTGTGACTTGACAGTGTGACATAGCACGTGAGTATTTGTATGACAGAGTGAGAGGTTAAGGAATGCAAGTTGTGATGGAGAGTTGGTGAGATGTGTATTGGTGAGAGAGGTGTGTGGGTGTTTGGGGGATTGGAGAACATAGAAGGGGAATATTTTCAGCATTACAATTGATAAGATCAATTTAGTTAATACTATTAAATAGGCATGAACATTAAACCAGAAATGTAGCCAAATCAAACACTGTTCTGCCAAGCCAGAGACATCTGGGACTCTTCCTGTTAAATGAATACAAAAGCTTCATAATAATGATACCCTGGCTCTCTTGTGGCCTTGCACTATGCCTATTTCCTGCAATGTGGCAATTTTACACCCTCCAGTTAATACAAAATGTCCCACAAAAATGGCGCAATAAATAAAGGTTTGTGCCGCAAAATTTGCCATTTCATGCCGCAAAATATGCCATTTCATGCCACAAAATCCTGGAAGGTCTGAATAGCTGGTTCATTTCTTCCATCTGGGTTCATAGCTATGTTTCCTTTATGGTTCAGCATCGTGTTGTCTTTCGTGTCTCTTGTATTTATATTTAATGGCTGTTCACGCTGGCGAGTTACCTTAGTCCATGTGCAAAAGGGCGGGAGGCTGTAGTTTACCGGTCCACTTGGTCGCCCTCTGTGATACCACCCCCCCTTGCGTCCTGAAACACCCTACCTGCTGTTCAGAAACAAACTTAAAATGCATCTCTTCAACTACCACATTCTTTTGCCCCCCTGCAGTGATCCTATGTATGTAACTAGCGCCCAGGTGCCTACCGGCTTGGCGTGCTGCTATACATGTATTAATAAGCTGTGCCCCATTTCTCTCCTCCGCCAGATAAGTGGATTTGCCCTGCAGGCCGTTGTTCCAGGTCCTGGGGTAGTTTAGGAAGGTGGGGTCTCTTGCCACTTTACTCCCTTTTTGGTCATCTGCTTCTACTCTCCTCCTGGCGCCAAGATATGAACCTTCAGGAAAGGCTGGATTTACTTCAGAGAAGAGCACCAGAAGAGCACCTGGGAAATGAAATGAGAGACAGCTTTGTCCCTCTGGTCGCAGATTAGTGTTGGCTTTTCCAGCTCGTAGCCAAAGTAATCAGACACGCTTTCTTTAACTGGGCCTGGGTCCAGCAGAAGAGATGTGAACGTGTCTTCTGTATAAACCCTAGAATTACTGAGCTATTGTATTTAATAATTATTTATTTTAATTTTTGTAACGCGCCAACATGCCCGTGGGCCTCAGGGCGCATAAAGAACAAGAACAAGTCAAAGACAAACAAGCATAAGAGGCAGATGGAGAAGCGAGTCAGGAGATTATTCCATGTTAAATAAGTGAGTCTTTACGGCACGTTTGAACGCTGTATAGCTCTGGATCTGCCGTATACCAGCTGGAAGTGTGTTCCATAAAAGGGGACACTGAGCATCCAATGTAGTACCTCCAGATTTTGCTGTCCTAAATTTAGGATAATTGCGAGTGACCGCAGAAGAAGAGCGAAGGTTCCTCACGTTGGGTTTGATGCCTATACGGGATGACAGATAGGTTGAGCCGCTGAGACTGAGGCATTTATGGGTCGTAGTAAGCATCTTATGCGTTATGCGGTGTTTGACGGGTAGCCAGTGGAGTTTTTTCCTAAAAGTAGAGATGTGTGTGCGACGTGACTGATTGAAAATATTACGCACGGCATTGTTCTGTGCCACTTATAAGGATTGGATGTTAGAGGCTGTGGTGCCCGCCAGGAGGCTGTTATAATAGTCCAATCTTGAATTTATCAATGCAGTGGACAATAGAGCACAGTTCTCTTCCGATATGAATGGTCAAATATATCTAATTCTCTTGTTAATAGCACAACAACTAGATTTAATGCAAGAAATATGGGATTTCATGGAGAGTTCTTCATCAAGTACTACTCCTAAGGTTTTGACTTTCTTTTGAACTATGATGGTGTTATTGGCAATATGGAAAGAGGCGTAGTTAGGATCAAGTTTTGCCCGGATGTTTTTAGATGCCACAATAAGGAGTTCAGTCTTTTTATCATTAAGAGCAAGAGAATTACAAGCCATCCAATCTTGTATGGCCTTATATATTCGGTTAATGTTTTCCGAATCGCTGCTGTATGAGCCACTCAACTGAATAACAACCTGAGTGTCATCAGCGTAATTTGTATATTGCACTCCTAGTTTGTTCAGTTTATACACACAGGCACTCTTCAATAAGGGTCTGAAGAGGCTCGAATAAACCAACACAATGAAAGAGGAACTGGCATCCAATCCACTGGCGCCACCGCGGCCTATTTGTTGATCCATTTCCGGGCGCAGTGGCCCACACACAATGGGGGTCATTACGAGGTAGGCGATAAGGGGTTAACGGCACCGGTAAAGGTGCCGGAGCCATCAACCCCTTACCCCCTCATTACGAGTCTGCTCGCGGGAACCCGCTAAGGACGCCTGGTTTTTCCATACCATACCAGGGTGCTAACAACGGGCCCGTTATTAACGGGCCCGTTGTTAGCACCCTCCCCATTCCCATTGAGCCCTATAGGGGCTTGAATGGGAATGGGGATGTACTGGTTCCGGGTTCCTTGAAAGAGGAATTACCGGGCCCTCCAAGGTTGGAATGGCCCGGTAATTCCTCATTTATGGAACCCGGACCCGGTACCCGGTAAGGGGGTAGCCATGCCGCTATTAGCGGCATGGTTACCTCCTACCGTGTAATAACCCCCCAATGGCTTTCAGCAAACCCAACTGTCGAGTTGCAGGAGGCGAACCAATCTACTGCTCTCAGGTGGTTTTCATTAGGTGGCAAAGGCTTTCACACCTCTAATGAATATTGAGAGTAGCTTGGTGAAGGCGGACTCTGGGGCAGCAGGGCTCACACACACGGTCCTGTCCCCGTCATGACCCTTTCATGCTTTCAAATGTGGAACGATGGGACGGAGGGGATCTCATTAAATGTGCACTGTGAACAATAATGTGCATTCATTAGATCCCCTCTAGGTTGTCCTGCGGATCTTCAAATTCTCTTGGACCCTAGTCTCTGGTGGGATCTGGGCATCCACCGATTTCAAGGTACCCCAGGATCTGGTGGGATCTGGGCATCCACTAATATCCAGATACCATGGGATCTGGTGGGATCTGAGCAGCCACCGATTTCAAGGTACCCCAGGATCTGGTGGGATCTGGGCATCCACTAATATCCAGATACCCTGGGATCTGGTGGGATCTGAGCAGCCACCGATTTCAAGGCACCCCAGGATCTGGTGGGATCTGGGCATCCACTAATATCAAGATACCCCCGGGATGTGGTGGGATCTGGGCAGCCACTGATTTCAAGATACCCTGGGATTTGGTGGGATCTAGGCAGTCACCAGTTTCAAGGTACCTCCTGGTATCTGGGCATCCACTGATATCAAGGTACTCCCCGGGATCTGGTGGGATCTGGGTATCCACTGATTTTATATTAAGATACCCCCCAGGGATCTGGGCATCCACTGATATCCACACATATTTCTTGGTACCACCTGGGATCTGGTGGGATCTGGGTATCCACTGATTTCTTAGTACTCCTCCTGGGATTTTCTGGGATCTGAGCATCCAGAACATGTTGCCATCCTTCACAGTCTAGGTACCCCCTGGGATCTGCCCATCCGCCAGGGTCTTGGAATCCCAGAAGACCTTGCCATCCTTCATAGTCTTGGTACCTTCTGGGTTCTGGGCATCCATTGATATCAAAGTACCCCATGGTATCTGGTGGGACCTGGGCATCTGCTGATTTTAAGGTACCCCCTGGGAATGGTGGGATCTGGGCATCCAGAAGATCTTGCCATTCTTCATAGTCTTGGTACTCTCTGGGATCTGGCTAACCTCCAGGATCTTGTCATCCCAGAGGACCTTGCCATCCTTCAATGTCGTGGTACCCTCTGGGATATGGCTATCCTCCAGGATCTTGGCATCCCAGAGGAATTAAAGTCTTGGTACCCCCTGAGAGCTGGCCATCCTCCAGCATCTTGGCACCCCAGATGACCTTGCCATCCTTCCTAGTCTTGGTACCCCCTGGTATCTGGGAATCCCAGAGGACCGTGCCATCCTTCAGAGTCTTGGTACCCCCTGGGATCTGGTGGGATATGGGCATCCAGAAGACCTTGCCATTCTTCAAAGTCGTGGTACCCTCTGGGATCTAGCTATCCGCCAGGGTCTTGGCACCCCAGAAGACCTTGCCATCCTTCATGGTCTTGGTACCCTCGGGGATCTGGCTATGCTCCAGGATCTTGGCATCTCAGAGGACTGTGGCATCCTTCATAGTCTTGGTACCCTCAGGGATCTGGCTATCCTCCAGGATCTTGGCATCTCAGAGGACCGTGGCATCCTTCATAGTCTTGGTATCCTCAGGGATCTGGCTATCCTCCACGATCTTGGCATCTCAGAGGATTTTGGCATCCTTCATAGTCTTGATACCCCTTGGAATCTGCCAGGATCTTGGCACCCCAGAAGACCTTGCCATCCTTCATAGTCTTGGTACCCTCAGGGATCTGGCTATCTGCCAGGATCTTGGCACCCCAGAATACCTTGCCATCCTTCATAGTCTTGGTACCCTCAGGGGTCTGGCTATCCTCCAGGATCTTGGCATCTAAGAGGACTTTGGCATCCTTCATAGTCTTGGTACCCCTTGGAACCTGCCCATCCGCCAGGATCTTGGCATCCCAGAAGACCTTGCCATCCTTCATAGTCTTGGTACCCTCGGGGATCTGGATATCCTCCAGGATCTTGGCATCTCAGAGCACCTTGGCATCCTTCATAGTCTTGGTACCCTCAGGGATCTGGCTATCCTCCAGGATCTTGGCATCGCAGAGGACCATGGAATCCCTTTATAGTCTTGGTACCCAGGGGGATCTGGCCATTCTCCAGGATCTTGGCAACCCAGAGGACCTTGGAGTCCCTTCATAGTCTTTGTACCCTGGGGGATCTGGCTATCCTACAGGATCGTGTCATCTCAGAGGACCATGGAATCCCTGTATAGTCTTGGTACCCGCAGGGATCTGGCTATCCTCCAGGATCTTGGCATCTCAGAGGACCATGGAATCCCTTTATAGTCTTGGTACCCTCGGGGATCTGGCCATCCTCCAGGATCTTGGCATCCCAGAGGACCTTGGAATCCCTTCATAGTCTTGGTGCCCCCCCCCCCTGGGATCTTGCAAGAGGTTGCAAAGTCCTGTCTTATACCTCACATCTCCTGAAGTCACGTGGGTGATTGACTTTGGGGAGACCTGCTTGATCTTGCTCCCAGAATGGAGTGGGTTCCTGATAGCCATTTCTCGCATCAGGTGCCTACGGCTGGGAGAGATGATCTGGTGGCGCGCAGAGTGCTTGATGAAGTGTTTCACAAAGAGACTTGGATTAGAAAGCCTGTGACCAAGGCTCACCAAAGGTAAGCCTGTAGTCTCTAGGCCTAGGAGTGTGGGGGCGTAGAGCTTCACAGACACTACCAAGCCAAATTAGGAGCTGCACAAATGCACATAAAGAGAGAAAGCAACACACTAATGTAGCATTTAATTAGAGTGAACTGGGAATGCAAAGAGCTCATTCTAAGGATTAAAATACCAAATTACTGTATGTAATAAAAATAGAATTAAGCCCATATGAATACAATAATGGGTTAATACTCATACCAGTGTTCCAATGAGAAATTGAAACAAATATAAAACAATTAGCTGCACCTGGCATATCCTTTGCAGTTCTTACGCTCTCTCTTGCTCTCTGTCTCTTTCTATGTGGGTGAGAGTGGTTTTGTCGCGAGTGCACTCTCTAGAACCACGTCAGCCTTTGCTGGCAGCTGTGCCATCAGAGCAAAAACAACAACAAAGTGTGTGGATTGAAGCGGTGTGTATTCTTTTGCAAAGGGGGCAGTTTTAAAGAACAAAAACAAAATATAATTGTGCTAGCATTGTAAAGTGTCTCTCTTTTTAAAATATGACAATGGCCCTTTCTAAAGATCACTCCCAAAATACATTGTAGTCATGATAAGAACGGTACACTTACCTTTTTGCACAGAGTACATTTTCAAAACCTCGAATAACCATGACATTATTTTCGGATAGAAGGTTATCATCCCAAGATAAATGGTTTGGTACACACTTCTTGTACTCTTTCAAAATATACCTATGAGAAAGAAGAAGGGGCCAAATAGCACCAGCGAGGGCTCCAGCCTGTTCTGCATAAAATCAAAGAACCCATTCAGAAGATAAGAATGAAAACTGGTGTTTATATTTTACAAATAGGTCTGTGATAAAGGGCGTGTGTGCTTAAATCAGTAATTACATAATGCGCACTGGATTTTGTGTTAATTTAATACTACACAACTTTCACCCTAACATTAAAGTGTTTTAGAACCATGAACCACATATGCAGATTAGGCCAGCCCGAGGATTTGAGTTAGGATTGAATGGCTGATGATAATAAGTAGCAAGAGAGCACCACGGTAACTTTCATTGGTAGCAATTCCTCTTAAAGAGAATAGTTCAATGCTTCTCGTCGTTTTGGCTAAGATCAAACGTAATATCTGCTCTTTTAAGAGAATGCTACATATACGTATAGTCAATTGGCCAATCTGAGGCATTCACCCCTGCTTCTTGGAGGCCTGGGGTCTAGGCTACACTCTCGGCTGTGTTATGAGCACGGATGCCTGACGCAACATGCGACGCAACGGTATAATAAAATGTGCACAGTGCTGGTCATTGGGCTGGCTCTTGGCGGATCCGAGATCCGGCACCAGATGTGGAGCCGGATCTCAGGATCTGGCCAGAGTCAGCCGCTAAGACCGTGAACCGCGCTGGAAAACTTAAAGAGAAAAATTACTGGCATGTGCTCTATTATGGGCCTGATCTGTCCATCAGGCCTCTGTTGGTACTGAGTGCTCTTGTGTGCGCACTTCTCCTCTATTGACCATTAGCCAGATACGGAGTACGCGCCGGTGCCCGGTCCTCCCCTTCATGTGCCTGTTGGCTTTCGCTGCTCGTGGCCATGTTTTAGTTCACTGTTCCGTCAGCCATTTACCATCTGTACTTGGGTCCGAAGGCCCACCATTTTGCCAGCCGCACAATGAGGTGTACCTTCACTTTGGACCCACTCACCAGGCGTTAGCTGCCATGGGCTCTATGAAGTCACTGCTACTTCGTGTTTGCTTTGGAGCCTGTCTGCTATCCACCAGTCATCACACACCTCGAGGCACCGGCTGTTGCGCGCGCAGTTGACCTGCATTGCATGTAGCCATACTCTGCGGACTCCCCAAGCACTCATGAGTAGGGCGCACAATGGACTCTCTACGCATGTTCATACCCAGCTGTACCTTCCCATGAGTCGCTGCGGCACACCCAGTGGTGGAAATGGAATAACTGTGGTAGGGATCCCACAACACAAGGGCCGGGGTGGGGGAGGAGTCGGGAGGGGGCGTGGTCTAGAGGAGGCGGGGCTCGTAGTGGACATCCAGCAATGCTGGAATACTTTAAAAAAAATTGAAAAAAGAGCCTGCTACGGCAGCATTGCCTTTTACTGCCGGCTTTGGTACTGGAGTGTAATGCACAATGCTCGCCACATCTACAACTGAAAGGAATCAGTTGTACATGTAGCGAGCATTGTGGATTACACACCAGTGCCAAAGCCGTGGTACAAGGCAATGCTGCTGTCGCTGGCGTTTTTTTTGTTTTGTTTTTTTTATGTATTCCAGCGTGGTTCATGGGCTTGGGCGGCAGACTCTGGCCGGATCCCAGGATCCGGCTCTAGATGTGGTGCCGGATCTCAGATCCGCCGAGAGCCGGCCCAATGACCAGCACTGGCTACAACCAAAAGATCCGGAGCTATAGCCCCCTCAGCTCCCACCTAGCAATGCCTCTGTCAGACAGCAGCACAGAAAGAGGACTGCAGTTCTCTGTGATTGGTCAGTGTCTTGTAATACGTCTCCCAAAGCACCATGGCAGATGTTTCTTCTTTTGATTGCTTTGTTAAAGAAAAGTTATCACTTAATGAACTCCCTTGGTTTAGAAGCCCCTCCTCTGGGAAAAACAAATGAAGTCTCACAGTTTATACTTTAATGGAAGTTTGCCAACGACAAAAAAAAAAACAGGATCTCGTTTTGAGAAGTTCGATAGCGGTAAACTAATGCTTGTTTTACCACTAAATACTATTAGGGTTTTCTGAGGGTCTGCATCGTTGGACTCTCCAGGTGTTTTGGGACTACATCTCCCATCATCCCTAGCCTGTATAGTCATTGGTGAGGAATCATGGGAGTCATAGTCCAAATATTTGAAGAACCACCGCCGCAGACCCCTGCATGGAATTAAGAACACATGTGTGTAAATGGAGGAATTGCCCCCATCACAATGGCAGTATTGCCGCATGCGGTATTATCGCACGGCTCCAACGGAGCAGTCCAATCGGACCTAAAACAGGGAATAACTCGAGTCCAAAAGATCAACTTAACCTTTTATATCACTGCTACTGCATGCAGTAACAGTAATTAAGATTGGCGGTATAACAGAAGTTAATACCACCAAACCCCTACCCAAGACGTAAGAGAACGACAGTAGCTGGTGCCAACACTGACGCTAAACTACATTATGGAAATGTCTACTCTTGGGGCTCGAGAAAAACAGTGGGCAAAGCTTACTGGGAAGAGCCTGGGCTTGAGTTTGAATTAACACTGCGCTTCGGCTCATGATTGAACTTCCAGGCGCTTGAATACATCTGGGGTCATTATACGTTTCCCAGTATCCCGCCCAGGAAACTGACCTACCGTTACTGGCACCTGATACCCTGGTATTACTGGGATATTCCAGGTGCCAACGGGAGCAACTCCCCATTCATTGGGGTCCCACAGGACTCCATGGAGGGTATTGCCAGTATTTCTGGCACCGGTAATACCAGCTTTTTTTTGCCAGTGGGTGCCTGACTTACTTCCAGTAAATCAGTGATGCCACCGGCCAACTTGCACTTCGGTGGTTCAGGAAACGTGGCGGTGATAGAATTACTGCCACTTTTCCCGGCACTTTTCCCGCACTGCAAAGTTATAGTGACCCCATCGACTTCCACACTGGGTTTTGGTGGGCTTTCATAGCTATGAGACCCCCGTTTATGCCAGTGTTTTCAGCCGTCCCCTGGGAGCCTGGCCCACCCTCCACTCGCACACAAGTACCTCGGACTTTGCCATCTCGCACACATGTTAAGAAAACGTCATTGCTTTGCAAGATGGGGGCAAACATTGTGCAACCTTACATCACAAATCCATTTTTTATTCTTTTGGAATGCAGTCTAGTTCTGCCGTTAAATAGAACACTAACTAGACACTGGCAGGTTATTCTATTACTGGACCCCAAAATGTGCAGCTAAGCGCGTTGCAAATAGAAGCACGCTTTACATCCGCTCAACAAAGTGTTAAAGATCCCTGTTCTAAGTGCAAAGATAAACAAACACAATTAGAATAAGTGCCAAAGCTGCAGAAACCCCGAATACTGAGTTGGCCGATGGCCGGGAAAGCCAAAGATGTGTCGGGGCTCTCAGGGGCCCATTTCAGTTTGATTTTGAACGAGCCATGGAGGAATTCTGAGACCCCTGTGACGTGCATAGATAGTAATGGAGAGATAAAGGAATGGCAGGAGGGGGTGAATAGCTGCAGATTACCACAGGACAGGTTTATTGGCCTCTGCACAGAACATAGGAAGGTAGCTAGCAGGGAGCGGAAACACTAATACCCTCATTTGAAGTAGGGTGTTGTGTTAAATCAGTATGGAATGGCCATTTTCGAGTAGTGACGCAGTGGAAGAGGTGGGGGGGCGTGCAGTTCTTCTCTGTCTTGTGGGTGTGTCTCATTGTACGGCGCACAGCGAAGGCGTCCTTGTCAAGACCAGGCAGATTTCACAGGAATTCATTAGTAAACGCCACATGCAGAGCGCATGTGCAGTTGCTATTATTTGGAAAGCACTGGGGAGTATAAAGTGGGGCGACTGACGAATGATGTGTCTATGTGTACGGCTGAGTTGGTGGCGATTGCATTGGCGATTGTGGGGTGTGTGAGTTGGGGTATGAGAAGGTGGTGGTGTTCTCGGATTCATCGAGTGGGTTGCAGGCGATTGTGGCAGGGGATGGTGATAGGAAGGATGTGATTTTGGATATCAGTTGGAAGATTGATCGGTGTGTGCGTGGGGGAATGGGTTTGGAGTTGGCGTAGGTCCCTAGTCACAGTGGTATTTTGGGTAATGAGTTGGTGGATCTGGCGGCGGGTGAGGGTATGAGGAGGGGAGCGGTTGATGTGAGGTTGCATTTGAGTGTGGATGAGGTGAAGGCTGTGGTGGTGAGACGGGTCATGGATGAGTGGCAGGAGAGGTGGGTGAGTGGGGTGAAGGGCAGGTGGATGTTTGTTGTTCGTGGGAAAGTGTTGGTGAAGGTGGATGCAGGGTGTCTGGAATGGAGGAGGGGGGAGGAGGTGATGCTGAATCGGTTGAGGATAGGGCATGCGGGGCTGAATGACTGTCTGTTTCGAGTGATGAAGCGAGAGTCGAGGGACTGTGCGGTGTTTGGGGTGTGTGAGACTGGGACATTTTTTGCTTAGGTGTGAGAGACATGTTGAGGAGAGAGAATTGATGAGGGTTCGATTGTCTGCGCTGGGTGTGGCTGAGCTGAGTGGGAGGGCTTTGCTGGGAGGTGACGGGGTGAGAGGCAGGAGGAGGAGCAGTGTGATGTTGGATTTTGTGAGGCAGACGGGGCGGTGGGAGGAGTTGTGAGTTTATGTGTGCTAAGTATTGATTGGTGGGTCTGGTACACATCATCCTTTAGGATGGGGAAGCGCCTGCGTGGGTCCGCCCACGCCTCCGATAATTGAGAAGAAGAAGAAGACTTTTCCACGCGACTCAGTGAAAAATGGAAGAGAAAACGGGAGTTCTCTTCCCTGGTGCACTTCACCTCATGGACTTTCACAATTGCACGTAGAGCGCCCTTATATGAAACATTGGAGGTGCACATCCTGAAGTGTAGACTCTTTATACCAACAAAAAAAAATCCTGTAAATGTCACGGAAAAAAGCTATTTATCGTTGAGATCCCTTTCTACTGAAAGGGTTGAAAGGCTCCGGCGCCGTCCCTGGTCACGTGCCCGCTCGTTCCTGGCTGGCGGGTGACCTCGGCACCTTCTGTAAATTGAACAAGTTTAGAGGTCGATGTGGCGGCAGTGACCTGCGCCGGCTGCACACTGGGCCCTAATTCGGCCTAATTCGCCCATCAGTGCTTGTCAGCTTTGATTCTGTCCTGCAGGTGGGATGAGGCTGCACCCCGCAGACGCCTCCCAGCCCGCATATAATGCTTTATATCCCTCACGCGCTGACAGCGCTACAACTTCAGGCGGCACTTTCTTCCACATTCAGGTCCTGTTAATGACCGAATAATACACTTTACTGACGTCAGGCTCAGCTCCGATCGTGTCTACTTAATTTACAGTGCTTGGTCCTGTCAGCACCATGCAGACATATCGGCCCCGCCCCCCTCTTGCCATGCCCCCACGCTTCCCCTCATGAATAGGGGTGTGGGGGAAGGCAGGGGCCGCACCTGAAGTGTTGGTGTGTGCACTCCTGTAAGCCTGTGTCTATGTACTTGGCACAGGTGGTGGGGTGGGGAGGATGGCAGGGGCTGCACCTGAGGTGGTGATGTGTGCACTCCTGTAAGCCTGTGTCTATGTACTCGCACAGGCGGTGGGGTGGGGAGGAAGGCAGGGGCCGCACATGAGGTGTTGGTGTGTGCACTCCTGTAAGCCTGTGTCTATGTACTCGGCACAGGTGGTGGGGTGGGGAGGAAGGCAGGGGCCGCACATGAGGTGTTGGTGTGTGCACTCCTGTAAGCCTGTGTCTATGTACTCGGCACAGGTGGTGGGTTGGAGTGGGGAGGAAGGCAGGGGCCACACCTGAGGTGTTGATGTGTGCACTCCTGTAAGCCTGTGTCTATGTACTCGGCACAGGTGGTGGGGTGGGGAGGATGGCAGGGGCCGCACCTGAGGTGTTGATGTGTGCACTCCTCTAAGCCTGTGTCTATGTACTCGGCTCAGGTGGTGGGGTGGGGAGGATGGCAGGGGCCGCACCTGAGGTGTTGGTGTGTGCACTCCTGTAAGCCTGTGTCTATGTACTTGGCTCAGGTGGTGGGTTGGAGTGGGGAGGAAGGCAGGGGCCACACCTGAGGTGTTGATGTGTGCACTCCTGTAAGCCTGTGTCTATGTACTCGGCTCAGGTGGTGGGGTGGGGAGGATGGCAGGGGCCGCACCTGAGGTGTTGATGTGTGCACTCCTGTAAGCCTGTGTCTATGTACTTGGCACAGGTGGTGGGGTGGGGAGGATGGCAGGGGCTGCACCTGAGGTGGTGATGTGTGCACTCCTGTAAGCCTGTGTCTATGTACTCGCACAGGCGGTGGGGTGGGGAGGAAGGCAGGGGCCGCACATGAGGTGTTGGTGTGTGCACTCCTGTAAGCCTGTGTCTATGTACTCGGCACAGGTGGTGGGTTGGAGTGGGGAGGAAGGCAGGGGCCACACCTGAGGTGTTGATGTGTGCACTCCTGTAAGCCTGTGTCTATGTACTCGGCACAGGTGGTGGGGTGGGGAGGATGGCAGGGGCCGCACCTGAGGTGTTGATGTGTGCACTCCTCTAAGCCTGTGTCTATGTACTCGGCTCAGGTGGTGGGGTGGGGAGGATGGCAGGGGCCGCACCTGAGGTGTTGGTGTGTGCACTCCTGTAAGCCTGTGTCTATGTACTTGGCTCAGGTGGTGGGTTGGAGTGGGGAGGAAGGCAGGGGCCACACCTGAGGTGTTGATGTGTGCACTCCTGTAAGCCTGTGTCTATGTACTCGGCACAGGTGGTGGGGTGGGGAGGATGGCAGGGGCCGCACCTGAGGTGTTGATGTGTGCACTCCTCTAAGCCTGTGTCTATGTACTCGGCTCAGGTGGTGGGGTGGGGAGGATGGCAGGGGCCGCACCTGAGGTGTTGGTGTGTGCACTCCTGTAAGCCTGTGTCTATGTACTTGGCTCAGGTGGTGGGTTGGAGTGGGGAGGAAGGCAGGGGCCACACCTGAGGTGTTGATGTGTGCACTCCTGTAAGCCTGTGTCTATGTACTCGGCACAGGTGGTGGGGTGGGGAGGATGGCAGGGGCCGCACCTGAGGTGTTGGTGTGTGCACTCCTCTAAGCCTGTGTCTATGTACTCGGCTCAGGTGGTGGGGTGGGGAGGATGGCAGGGGCCGCACCTGAGGTGTTGGTGTGTGCACTCCTGTAAGCCTGTGTCTATGTACTCGGCTCAGGTGGTGGGGTGGGGGGGATGGCAGGGGCCGCACCTGAGGTGTTGATGTGTGCACTCCTGTAAGCCTGTGTCTATGTACTCGGCTCAGGTGGTGGGGTGGGGAGGATGGCAGGGGCCGCACCTGAGGTGTTGATGTGTGCACTCCTGTAAGCCTGTGTCTATGTACTTGGCACAGGTGGTGGGGTGGGGAGGATGGCAGGGGCTGCACCTGAGGTGGTGATGTGTGCACTCCTGTAAGCCTGTGTCTATGTACTCGCACAGGCGGTGGGGTGGGGAGGAAGGCAGGGGCCGCACATGAGGTGTTGGTGTGTGCACTCCTGTAAGCCTGTGTCTATGTACTCGGCACAGGTGGTGGGTTGGAGTGGGGAGGAAGGCAGGGGCCACACCTGAGGTGTTGATGTGTGCACTCCTGTAAGCCTGTGTCTATGTACTCGGCACAGGTGGTGGGGTGGGGAGGATGGCAGGGGCCGCACCTGAGGTGTTGATGTGTGCACTCCTCTAAGCCTGTGTCTATGTACTCGGCTCAGGTGGTGGGGTGGGGAGGATGGCAGGGGCCGCACCTGAGGTGTTGGTGTGTGCACTCCTGTAAGCCTGTGTCTATGTACTTGGCTCAGGTGGTGGGTTGGAGTGGGGAGGAAGGCAGGGGCCACACCTGAGGTGTTGATGTGTGCACTCCTGTAAGCCTGTGTCTATGTACTCGGCACAGGTGGTGGGGTGGGGAGGATGGCAGGGGCCGCACCTGAGGTGTTGATGTGTGCACTCCTCTAAGCCTGTGTCTATGTACTCGGCTCAGGTGGTGGGGTGGGGAGGATGGCAGGGGCCGCACCTGAGGTGTTGGTGTGTGCACTCCTGTAAGCCTGTGTCTATGTACTTGGCTCAGGTGGTGGGTTGGAGTGGGGAGGAAGGCAGGGGCCACACCTGAGGTGTTGATGTGTGCACTCCTGTAAGCCTGTGTCTATGTACTCGGCACAGGTGGTGGGGTGGGGAGGATGGCAGGGGCCGCACCTGAGGTGTTGGTGTGTGCACTCCTCTAAGCCTGTGTCTATGTACTCGGCTCAGGTGGTGGGGTGGGGAGGATGGCAGGGGCCGCACCTGAGGTGTTGGTGTGTGCACTCCTGTAAGCCTGTGTCTATGTACTCGGCTCAGGTGGTGGGGTGGGGGGGATGGCAGGGGCCGCACCTGAGGTGTTGATGTGTGCACTCCTGTAAGCCTGTGTCTATGTACTCGGCTCAGGTGGTGGGGTGGGGAGGATGGCAGGGGCCGCACCTGAGGTGTTGATGTGTGCACTCCTGTAAGCCTGTGTCTATGTACTCGGCTCAGGTGGTGGAGTGGGGAGGATGGCAGGGGCCGCACCTGAGGTGTTGATGTGTGCACTCCTGTAAGCCTGTGTCTATGTACTCGGCTCAGGTGGTGGGGTGGGGAGGATGGCAGGGGCCGCACCTGAGGTGTTGATGTGTGCACTCCTGTAAGCCTGTGTCTATGTACTCGGCTCAGGTGGTGGAGTGGGGAGGATGGCAGGGGCTGCACCTGAGATATTGATGTGCGCATTCCTGTAGCCCATGTCTTGGCACAGGTGGTGGGGTGGGGAGTAATGGAGGTGCCACACCTGAGGTGTTGATGTGTGCACTCCTGTAAGCCTCTGTCTATGTACTTGGCACAGGTGGTGGGGTGTTCGGGAAGTCAGGGGCCGCACCTGAGGTGGTGATGTGTGCACTCCTGTAAGCCTCTGTCTATGTACTTGGCTCATGTGGTGGGGTGGGGAGTAATGGAGGTGCCACACCTGAGGTGTTGATGTGTGCACTCCTGTAAGCCTGAGTCTATGTACTCGGCACACGTGGTGGGGTGTGGGGGGTGTGGGGGAAGGCAGGGGCCGCACCTGAGGTGGTGATGTGTGCACTCCTGTAAGCCTCTGTCTATGTTCTTGGCTCATGTGGTTGGGTGTGGGGAAGGCAGGGGCCGCACCTGAGGTGGTGATGTGTGCACTCCTGTAAGCCTCTGTCTATGTACTTGGCTCAGATGGTGGGGTGGGGAGTAACAGAGGTGCCACACCTGAGGTGTTGATGTGTGCACTCCTGTAAGCCTGTGTCTATGAAGTTGTAGTAGCAGGGTAAAGGGTAGGAGAGTGACATGAGTTACCAACACTAGACTGCTTGGGAGTTGACAGGATTCCGCAAGCCTGCTACTTCCCAAGAGACGTCATATTACCTCATGTGAGGTCGCTTATAGCGAGGTGGTCCCAAGAACTACATGTCCCAAGATGCAATAGAGCACATAACCACAACACGAGAAGCAGTTCGAGCATAGTGTGATGCCAGCATCAACGACCTTAATAAGATGCAGAAACACCCCGCCCCAGGCACCACATAGGGGGAGTGTTACCAAGATGGAACCGAGTGCCACACTCAACATTTAATACCTCACTGACCCTCATTAGTGATCCTCAGATCAATTAGCTAAATAACCGAAGCAAAGGGCAAGATGATAAATTGATTTCTCCTCACACATCCCACGAGGTTTTTGCAGCTTCAAACAAGGCCGCCCCATTGTTGTCGGCTCTTCCGACTCGGGAAAGGGCCTGCAGACCTCTGATTGGCCAGCCCTCTGCCTGCCCACCACCTCATACCCAATCCCGCGCCACCGACAGGCGACAGCCGGCCAGCGACTAAGGCCTGGAACAAGGCCTGACTGATCTGACTGAGCGCAGCCGGCTCTCGGTGTTCACCCCCTCCCACATTTTGGACCGCGTTCCAGAACTACCTAGCACTGATCATGAAACTGAGGTAACAACTGCTCTAGTGTGCTATTCATGCAATGTCTAAGTGCGGTATTCACCTCTGTGCCTGCCTTCAATGCTTGACTGTGCATATTGCCCATGTACCCTGTCATGATTGCCTTACCGGGCTGACTGCCCCCCGCCCTAGTCCTTCTCTCATGTACTGCGCACTGCTGCCCGCACCCATCCATATCGCCTGCCAACAGCACCCCCCTATACCTAGCCACTGTGTTGCCTATACCCAGCCACTGTGCTGCCTATAACTAGCCACTGTGTTGCCTATACCTAGCCACTGCGTTGCCTATACCTAGTCACTGCGTTGCCTATACCTAGCAACTGTGCTGCCTATAACTAGCCACTGTGTTGCCTATACCTAGCCACTGCGTTGCCTATACCTAGTCACTGTGTTGCCTATACCTAGCCACTGCATTGCCTATACCTAGCCACTGTGTTGCCTATACCTAGTCACTGTGTTGCCTATACCTAGCCACTGCATTGCCTATACCTAGCCACTGCGTTGCCTATACCTAGCCACTGCATTGCCTATACCTAGTCACTGTGTTGCCTATACCTAGCCACTGTGCTGCCTATACCTAGCCACTGTGCTGCATATACCTAGTCTCTGTGCAGCCCACATCTAACCACTGTGTTGTCCTTTGTCCTCACTTGCAGCCCATCATGCTCTTACCTAGTTCATTATGAGCCTGCCCCTCCCACCACATAACACCACCTGGCCACTCCCTCTACTCATCACCTTAGCCATCACCAGCGCATGCAATCCCCTCCCAACACTCACGTTGCATGGCGCCCATGCTTTACATAGCACACCCTGCCAACATGCCAACTGGCTCCTCGCCCCCACACAATCCCTACTTGAACTCACCCGCACTGTGGCTGGAACACTTCGCCACTAGGCCAACACCCAACCTACCTTGCTCAGTAACCCACAGGAATGCAAGACTGGGCTCAAGAATCCCACGCCAAATCACAAATCATCCTACTTGGCGACTTCAATCTTGGATACCAAGACCCTAGTGACCCTGCAGCGCTTGATCTAGCTAACTCATGAACAGACCAAGGCTTCACCCATCTCATCACGGAACCCACCCACTCCAAAGGGCGAACCCTTGACTGTCTAGGGGAATCCAACTGTTGCATCGACCTCAAGGACAACACCCCTTGAGCATGGTCAGACTATCACACAATCCTCTTCGAAATCAAAACCACTGATCCCAGCCCCAATGAAGAACCTGCCCCAGCCACCAAGACCAGAAACAAAAGAGACATCACCAAGGATAAACGACTCCCCCTCATTCTGCCTCTCTTAAACAGAATTGCCACCACAAAACTAGTTGACGCCTACAACCAGTCCATGCTTAAAGCCATGAACGCTCTTCCCTCCCTCAAATTGAGGAGACCCAAACCCCGAGCCCACCTTAACTCATGGTTCACCCTCACCTAAGAGAACTCTGCAAAACCAAACGCTCTGCTGAATCCCGCTGGAAAAGTCACCCTTCTGACACCAA
Source organism: Ambystoma mexicanum (assembly GCF_040938575.1). Lineage (NCBI taxonomy): Eukaryota > Metazoa > Chordata > Amphibia > Caudata > Ambystomatidae > Ambystoma > Ambystoma mexicanum. The sequence goes on from NC_090932.1 coordinate 1,683,658,616, forward strand.
CAAAGACCACCTAAGCATTGCCTCTCTTAACTACAAAGAAGCCATATTCCAGGCAAAGAAAGACACATATAACGGCCGCATCATGGAAGCCAAATCCAACACTAAAGAGCTCTTCAAGATCCTCAAGGAACGTGAATCTCCCCCAACCTCCCAGATACTTGCTTCAAAAACTGCTCCTGGTGAACAAACATTCAAGATGCCCCACTGGGCAAAATCACCACGCTTGAAGCCAAAATCAACGCCAAACAATCATGCCTCCAAACTGACATCCAATCCCCCCGCCCACTCGCAGCACCTACCCCCCGGGTCTACTGTTAAGCCCTTCAGCTTCACATCCCTCGGCACATTTGAAGCTTCCTGCCTCAACCATTAAGGATGCGGCTCACGAACTAGCCCCCTTCATCACCACCCTCATCAATACATCCTTTAAAATAGGCATTGTTCCCAACAATCTAAAAGATGCTTGGGTCATACTCCTACTTAAAAAACCCACCCTCGACCCAAACACACCCACCAACTACAGGCCCATCACCACAGTCCCCTTCCTGCTTAAAATCCTTGATCGGGCCACCTACCAGGAATACCTCGAAGCCAATAAACACCTTGGCCTCAGGCGATCAGGTTTCAGACCCAGGCATGGGACTGAAACGGCCCTTATTGATCTGAAAACTCAAATTGAAGACCTCAAAGACAAAGGGAAACTTGCACTATTGCTACTATTAGACCTATCTGCAGCTTTTGACCTTTCAACCACCGCATCCTCTGTCAGCACCTCTCCTCAACCGCCAACTTCTCAGACGCTGCCACCTCCTGGATCAGATCATTCCTTGACAACAGATCCATGCAAGTCTTCTCCACATCAGCGGCCGCTGAACAGTCACCTGTCCCTTGCAGCGTGCCTCAGGGCTCCTGCGTCTCCCCCACAATATACAATGTGTTCACCAAACCCCTCTTTGATATTCTTCACTATCTGGGCGTCACCTACATAAATTATGCCGATGACACCCAGATACTCATCCCTATCACTGGAGACTATTTGGCTGACACTAAATCACTGAACGACCTCTACCTGGTCATACAAGCCTGGATGGCTCAACATGAGCTATGTCTTAATGACGATAAGACAGAGCTCCTCATTCTTGGCTCACACTACCACCTCAGTAAACTGGATCTGGCTTTCAAGTTCTTTACCATTGATGGCAACATCATCAAGGTCTCTAAAGACACCAAAACCCTTGGGATCTACCTTGACTCCACTTTGTCCCTCTCCAGACAAACCAATTCAGTCACATCTGCCTCCGCCTACACGTGCAAACTGATCACTGCGTGTCGCCCCTTCCTCTCCACGGCCAATTGCATCCTCCTAGCTAGAACCCTCATCATGTCCAAGATCGACTACTGCAACGCGTTCTACCTGGGTACTAGCCAAAGGAACTTAAACAAGCTGCAGGTCACTCAGAACAACACCATCAGAGCAGCGCTCAACATCTCTAGAAACAATCACATCTCAGCCACCAGATGCAACATGGGCTGGCTCTCAGTGTCCCAAAGAATCTCCCTCAAAACCCTGACACTTACCCACAAGTGTCTCGCCAACCAAGCTCCAACATATCTCTCCAATCAATGTGCACCTCCATTCGACTGCAGAGATCTGCACAAGCTAACTGTCTGACCCTCCCCAAATTTAAGTGACAGAAAGCCGGCGGCTATAGCTTCCTTGTTCTAGCAACCAAACTTTGGAACACTCTGCCTCCCACTCTCAGGTCCGAACCCTCCCCTTATGCCTTCAAACGCAATACCAAAGTGTGGCTCCGGAACAGTGACAACTAGCACCGCTTCTTGTCCCATGTCTGCACTGATAACTTAGCCACCCCGCATATGACGTATATATACTCAACTCTGCTCTGTAAATATTGTAAATAGATACTATACGTTCCTTATGTGATGTACAATGCCGCCATTTATATGTCTCTTGTAACCTCAAAATATGCGCCCAGATACCCGAGGGCAAGGCGCGCTTTACAAATAAAGAAATTGAAATTGAAATAAAGACATTAAAGAGGGATTTAAATACGATTAAGGAATAACCAATCAGACCTGAGCTTTCCAGCTGAAATGAAGAACAACCTATCAGAAGCCAGGTTAGAAGCTAAGCACCTATTGTGGACCTATAAAAAGAGGCCGGTGAAATTCAGAAGAGGCGCAAATCCTGGAGGAGGCAGACATGCCAGATCGTGCTCCCTCGCAAAAGAGAAGGGTCCCGAGTCCCGAAGCCAGTGAGCAAAGGGTAACCAGGGTATTACCAAGGGTGCTCTCATGCGTTGAGGGATTTGGATGGCCCAAATCCTAATGCCCTCCAACAGCGACCCCAAGATTAATGGGGAGAGGCTGATCCCTGGCAGCAGAGTGTAATAATACTGTCTACCCGAAAAGGACTCTAATGAGGAGGTGGGGAGAGAAGTATCTGATACATCTTTGGAGAATTTCAACGAGAATCGATGCCCAGGAGGGATGTGTTGAGAATTTGAAACATAATTCCGGTCCAGGAAGGACCTGTTGAGAATCCATAACATAACTCGAGTTCAGGAAGGACCTGTTGGGAATCCGTAACATAACTCGGGCCCAGGAAGAACCTGTTGAGAACCCAGAACAGAACTCCGGTCCAGGAAGGACCTGTTGAGAATCCTGAACATAACTCAGGTCCAGGAAGGAACTGTTGAGAATCCTGAACAAAACTCGGGTCCAGGAAGGACCTGTTGAGAATCCGTAACATAATTCGGGCCCAGGAAGGACCTGTTGAGAACCCTGAAAAAAACTCGGGCCCAGGAAGGACCTGTTGAGAACCCAAAACAGAACTCCGGTCCAGGAAGGAGCTGTTGAGAATCCTGAACATAACTCGGGTCCAGGAAGGACCTGTTGAGAATCCTGAACATAACTCGGGTCCAGGAAGGACCTGTTGAGAACCCAGAACATAACTCGGGTCTAGGAAGGACCTGTTGAGAATCCTGAACATAATTCAGGTCCAGGAAGGACATATTGAGAATCCTGAACATAACTCGGGTCCAGGAAGGACCTGTTGAGAACCCAGAATATAACTTGGGCCCAGGAAGGACATGTTGAGAATCCTGAATAAAACTCAGGTCCAGGAAGGACCTGTTGTGAATCCTGAACTTACCTCTGGTCCAGGAAGGACCTGTTCAGAACTCGGAACATAACTCAGGTCCAGGAAGGTCCTGTTGAGAATTCTAAACATATTTCGGGCCCGAGAGGGACCTGTTGAGAATCCTAAAATAACTTGGGTCCAGGAAGGACCTGTTGAGAACCGGGAACATAACTCAGGTCCAGGAAGGAGACGTTGAGAATCCTGAACATAACTCGGGCCCAGGAAGGACTAGTTGAGATTCCTGAACATAACTCGGTTCCAGGAAGGACCAGTTGGGATTCCTGAACATAACTCGGGTCCAGGAAGGACCAGTTGAGAATTCTAAACAGGACCAACATCTAGGAGGTACCGCTTGAGAAACCTGAAGAGGACCAAGGTCCAGAGAGAACTGTTAAGAACCATGAAGCAAAGCCAGTGTCTAGAAAAGACTTGTTGGGAATCCTGAAGCAATCCAAGTTCTAGGAGTTTCCTGCCCAGGAGGACATCTTGAAAGCGTGAGGAAAAATGTGCGAGGCCAGATGAACCTGGCTACACTGAGTTACTGTGGCAAGAGCCTGCACTGATGAATATTTTACTGGTGATATTGCAATCGTGATGAACTTGGGTGAGTAAGTTCGAACTTTAGCTTTAAAATAAACATTGGGACATTTCTGTTGTTAGACTAGTGTAGCCTGGTGGCTAAGGACTCATTAAGATTAGGTTTTGGAAAATTGTAGGTCGTTTTTTTAGTTTTTCCCTGTAGGCAAGGGCAACTCTTGGGGATGCCAAGACTTATAAGAGTTGTATACAAACTATAGCAGTTGGAGGAACAGGAGCTCCCAAAGGGCTGATCACCGGCTAGAAATCCTCACTTTGTTAGTCTAACCCATTCACCATTAAGTCTCTATTGTTTGTAGCTTATTCTCCTAGGACCTGCAGGCATTTATGAAACCGTTAAACCCGCAAGTAACTTTATTAAAGATCCTTTAGTCAGACCACTCCTTGTGTCACATACCTAACTGCTCGGCCTATGACACTTCTCCAAGACCCTCGCCTGTGCTTATTGCAAGAATCAGTCACAATCGTGTTGCGGGATGGTGAGCGGGACCTGGTGAAGCCCCCATAGGTGTGGACCGAAACCCTTCTCGGTGCACAGGCTACCACGTCCTCCTCACTTGCTCCATTGCTGCATCTTGGATACTTTTCCTCTTTGCCAGTGTCTAGTTTTCAGTTCTGCTGGAATTGATCTGTTCCCCCCTCACAGGCAGTAGTTTTCAGTTCAGTTGGAATTGATCCGTTTCCCCCTCACAGGCAGTAGTTTTCAGTTCTGCAGGAATTGATCCGTTTCCCCCTCACAGGCAGTAGTTTTCAGTTCTGTGGGAATTGATCCGTTTCCCCCTCACAGGCAGTAGTTTTCAGTTCTGCAGGAATTGATCCGTTTTCCCCTCACAGGCAGTAGTTTTCAGTTTTGCGGGAATTGATCCGTTTCCCCCTCACAGGCAGTAGTTTTCAGTTCTGCGGGAATTGATCTGTTTCCCATCTCACAGGCAGTAGTTTTCAGTTCTGCTGGAATTGACCTCTTTCCCCTTCACAAGAAGTAGTTTTCAGTTCTGCTGGAATTGATCCGTTTCCCCCTCACAGGCAGTAGTTTTCAGTTCTGCTGGAATGGATCCGTTTCCCCCTCACAGGCAGTAGTTTTCAGTTCTGCTGGAATGGATCCGTTTCCCCCTCACAGGCAGTAGTTTTCAGTTTTGCTGGAATGGATCCGTTTCCCCCTCACAGGCAGTAGTTTTCAGTTCTGCGGGAATTGATCCGTTTCCCCCTCACAGGCAGTAGTTTTCAGTTCTGCGGGAATTGATCCGTTTCCCCCTCACAGGCAGTAGTTTTCAGTTCTGCTGGAATTGATCCGTTTCCCCCTCACAGGCAGTAGTTTTCAGTTCTTCTGGAATTGATCCGTTTCCCCCTCACAGGCAGTAGTTTTCAGTTCTGCTGGAATGGATCCGTTTCCCCCTCACAGGCAGTAGTTTTCAGTTCTGCGGAAATTGATCCGTTTCTCCCTAACAGGCAGTAGTTTTCAGTTCTGCTGGAATGGATCCGTTTCCCCCTCACAGGCAGTAGTTTTCAGTTCTGCGGAAATTGATCCGTTTCTCCCTAACAGGCAGTAGTTTTCAGTTCTGCTGGAATGGATCCGTTTCCCCCTCACAGGCAGTAGTTTTCAGTTCTGCTGGAATTGATCCGTTTCCCCCTCACAGGCAGTAGTTTTCAGTTCTGCTGGAATGGATCCGTTTCCCCCTCACAGGCAGTAGTTTTCAGTTCTGCGGAAATTGATCCGTTTCCCCCGCACAGGCAGTAGTTTTCAGTTCTGCTGGAATTGATCCGTTTCCCCCTCACAGGCAGTAGTTTTCAGTTCTGCTGGAATGGATCCGTTTCCCCCTCACAGGCAGTAGTTTTCAGTTCTGCTGGAATTGATCCGTTTCCCACTCACAGGCAGTAGTTTTCAGTTCTGCTGGAATTGATACGTTTCCCCCTCACAGGCAGTAGTTTTCAGTTCTGCTGGAATTGATACGTTTCCCCCTCACAGGCAGTAGTTTTCAGTTCTGCTGGAATTGATCCGTTTCCCCCTCACAGGCAGTATAACAAGGGACCCATTTAGCAGTTGCTGGAGTCCGCGGACGTGTACGTCTTTTGTCTTCCTGCCAGTCCCTGCCTGCTAATTATGTGCTAATTACCTGCTTGAAGTAATTATCGTGTACTCATCTTCACTGGCGATTAGCTGGTTAATAGGGGCAGGCTTTATGAACTGTGCCTGTAATTAACACTGAACACACAGGTTGTGATTCACTTAGGCGGCATTGGTAGGGGAGGGGGCGGTGTCGGGGGATGCTAATTACCATAATAATAATGATGTAGGTTGAAATTGTCAAACTCTTACACTTGTAACGTCACACTTATGCGACGGTCGCTCTGCAAACAAGAGGCCACGCCTCCTGTCATATTCTGATTGCATTGCTGTTTTTACTTGTGTACACTGCTGGATGGATATTTGATGGAGTATTGATAGAACAAGTTTTTAGGGTTGAAAATGTGTGTTTATTTATTAATGTATTTATTTATGGTTGTTTTCCTCCTCCCTTTCTTTCTTTTTTCATACTTTTTGCTAATACCGCTGTACATATATAGTTGACATATTAAGTCAGCCAGATTTTATGTTAAATTTGTTTTGTTTGTACTGTTTTAAATGCTTATGTATAATCATTGATGGCGATAAAATAAAACATTTAATCTCAGATTGCCATGCACACGTCTTTCAGACTCCACACCCGTGTGCACTCCATTGGTGGGAGTAATAGAAGTGACTTAGGTTCGTGGGAATGTGTTCTCTCTGCTCTAGAAGTGGGGGATCCCCGGGCATCTGCTGGGGTTGGCCTTTGTGGTGCATATGGAGAGACGTAGAAGCCGTCCTGCGGGGCGAAGAGTAGTCCGTCAGTTTGCCCATATGTTACTATGTACCAGCAGAGCCAACCCCCTGCCTTCTGGCTAAAATCGGTAATGATTGCGAAATCCTCGTCTCCCCTCTTCCTTACCCCCACCTCCAACTTACCACCCACCACTTTTGTATGAAAAGAGTGTTCGACTCTGGGCTCAGTAGTAAAACTTGAAGAACTGAAGCCTTCCTAGGATAGACCTTTTTTAAACTGCAGGCCACTCCTTCGCCTTTGGTCTACTAGTCTGAGTTTGTCATCTATTCGTAGCAAAGATATTCTCCAAATTGGCCGTCCTACATGGTCAAGTGTGGAAAACTGGGCTTTGATAAACTGTGTCTCCCCAGAAATTGTCTCGCTCTTGTGTGCGTGTGCTGACACGTTGAGATCCTTAGGTTTTAAGCTCACAATTTGCGGTGGCAACTCATATCGATGAGTCATTTGTCAGGGATACCAAGCTGACTTAAATCGGGATGAGCCCAGTAGATTTTCCCCTCATGCCCCTGTCGAGCTTGGTCACGTGGCACCCTGACATTGTAAAATCGCCAGTTGGAACACAAGAGGCTATGCCCACTTTGCAGGTAAGGAAGGCTTGGCCAAATGACTTGCAAGAGTGGACATTTTCCTGCTACAGGAGGCATGGCTAGAGTCCCCCTGGTTGTAGAGGGATATAAAATATATCAAGTTAGATCAAACAGGGGCCCCTGGGGTAGGCCCCACGGGGTGCTCGTGATAGGTATTAGCCATACAGTGGGCATTTGCCATCTGGCACTTACATCAACAAATGACTCCATGATGGGAGTTGAGTTAACCCCTCAAAGTGGTGATTGTGAACTTGTATGTTACGCCCGATACCCATAATCTTGAAGTCATACAGGAAGCACTGGATGAGCTTCTAACCATTGGATCAGGGCAGGGGGATGAGCAGATCATTTTAGTAGGAGGCAACCTAAACACTATATGTACAGATGACAAAGAAAGCCCCCTATATAGATATGTAATGAAAACATGCCAAATGGTGCAAAAAGAGGGCAATCCTGAAGGGAACCAGTGGCTAAAATTCCTCGGAAGCTGGGAAATCACCATGTTAAAGGGGAGAACAAAGGGAGTCATGCCGGGAAAGTATACCTGGTGCTCAAATAAGAGTAGAGCCACATTAGATTATTTCTTCTGCAATAATGCCAGTATGCTGAAAACTAGAGAACTTAAAATAGAACAAAACAGCTTCAGCAATCATATCATTTTAACATTGACCCTGTTTCTTTACAAAATAATTCTGGAAAAAAGCTGTTGTAGTGGGATTTTTGTTAATTATACGAATTAGTTGGACTACACAACATGTCACAAGGGCTAACCAGCTGTTTAATAAGGCAATTGCCCAAGATAAGGGATAGTTGGCAACGACAAATGGAAAGGAAATAGAAAGTTGGGTGAAAAACTTGGGGTCTTATGCAAGAAAGGACCAGAGAGAAAACCTGGTTATAATTGATAATCAGGCCAATAAATTTGATATAGCTATTTGTGACGGCAAACGTTTAATGAAAAGCAAATTACGAAAACTCTACATTGGAGGCTGCACACAGAGCTATAAAAGACATCAGGCCAAAGTAATAAAAGCTGGCTATTGAGGATGGGTAAAACGCTTCCGTACCTCAACTAGAAATATTCCATGGCAAGATATGATCAGCGCTTTGCGCAGCAAAAAGAGTGGCCATATATGGAAGATCTTATGTCGTGCAAAAGGGGATAGTCAGAGACCCTCCGTAAGTTCAGAGTGAATTATTCAAGGATGAAATAGGCTGTCTACAGGGTTTAATTTATCGTATATTGCTCAAGCAGAATTGCAAACCACTAGCTCAAAAGTGGAGCAATATTACACTATCCAGAGCAAATTAATGGAATTAAAGAAGCTTTAAGAACAATGGATCATAGAGAGCATCGATGCCTCGTAGTGGGTGTCACCCTTGGTGGTGGTAAGGAAGAGTTCTGGGAAAATCAGGATCTGTAGGGATTTAAGAGAGCTTAGTAAATGTGTGTTTCCAGAAAGGCACCCTCAGCCTAACATTCAAAAACTCAAATCAACAATGGGTCCAGCGAAAGTGTTTTTGACATTCAAACTCACTGCAGTATATCTTCAAGTCAAGTTGCATAAATAATCCAGGCATTTTACTGCATTTATAACTCCTAAAGGATTATTTCAGTACTGCAGAATGCCATTTGGCCTCATCTCTGTGGCTTCAGTGTTCCAGAAGATTATGTACAGGAATTTCGATGGGGAAAAAGGAGTTATCTTCTTCCAAGATAGCATTTTAGTGTATGCAGAGAGCAAGGAAGAACATGACAAAAGATTGGACGGTGTTCTCAAAAAATTACATGTGATGGATATGACAATGAGTAAGGAAAAATCGAGTGTCAACAGGAATGAAATAGAGTATCTTGGACACGTGATCTCTAAGGAAGGAATTTTGCTGAAAAGAGATCTAGTCAAGGCTATTAAGCACATGGCCACATCGAGCTGCAAAGATCAGGTTAGGACCCTCTTAGGAATGGCTGAGTACTATTTGAAGTCAGTTTGTGGATTTGCAGAACACACAGTGGCATTGAGATGAGTGCTGAAAATGGGCACTAAATTTGCATGGACGAAAGCTGCGAAGAAGAATTTACTTACAGAAAAGCAGCTTTGTTGAAAATGCCAACATTGCAGAATTGCGAAAGAGGAAGACAGACAGTGATCACTACAGATGCGAGTATTGTTGGACTAGGGGCCGTTTTGACACAAATGGATAAATGAAAGGAATATGAGGGAGTGTTTGTCTCGCGTCTGCTGAAAGGGCCAGAGAAGGCCTATGCTGCAATAGAAAGAAAAGCTCTAGCCATAAAATGGGTTATGGACAGATGTATTTGTTTTGTTTGGGGAACAGAGCTTGAAATACACACTGACCACATACCTCTAGGTCAGGTGCTTCCTACAAAAGGCCTATAAAAAGTGCCAGGTAAAATAAGAAGATGGGTGTCCAGACTACAGGAATTCAACTTTACTGTAACATGTATTCCAGGAGAGAAAAAAAAGAGTCAGACTGTTTGTCCCGGATGGCAACTCACAATGAGGCAAATAGTGAGTATGATGACCAAGATGTGATTTTCGAGGTGTCTGAAGCGTCAATCCTGGAGCAAGAATGGATGGATGAAATGTTGAGAGATGAGAAATAATGCATGATTATCAATGACTTAACGAAAGGGGACTCTAGAAAACCTGGCAATGGAAGCTCTGTTGTGCATAAGGAATAAACTGTGTGTCAGAAATGGCATACTGATGAGAGGCAACACGTTGGTACCACCAGAAGGTATCAGTGAGAAGTTGATCAACCTGGGTCATGAAGGACCCAAATGTACTATTTATTTATTTGTATGTATTTATTTGTAAAGCGTTGGAGCCCGCGGGCATAACAATACATTACATGCAGGAAAACATAAATCATACACATAAAGGGAACAACAAAAATATAAATCCATCATATGTCATTCTAATAAAACATTCTTCACATGGGATTAATGGCCCGAATGTAACACTATAAGATTCAAATGTGTTGAGCCCCAAGGCAGATATTTACAATTGCTAAGGAAAGCTGGAAAGTTGATGGCCCCACAAGTGACCAAAGCACAGTCCTTGTTTTCCTGGGTACAGCATTCATTAATCTCAAGCCTGCACAATATCTTCAAATCTAAAGATCTGACGACACCCGGCCCAGTTCTTTGACACAACCAGGCCAAAACTGTTCCATGTAATGATGTCCCCTAACAAAAAAGTCACCCTTTTTTGCAGAGACATTATCACATTGAACATGCGTGGGGCACCCCTACAACCTCTGTTTTATTTTTTGTGGTAGCAGGGGACATCCCCGCAACCCGTCCCCATACATAATGTCACATATTTAACGTTGCCAATGGCTTTTCCCGGTGCCATTATGTATGGGGGCGTTATGCATGGGGACTTTATTACCTGATACCGCCAGTTCTTTCCCACCTGGCGTCTCTACATTGGTGATAATAAAATGTATGTTGTCCATAAGGAAGTCTTTTTAAGTGTTAGCCCGAAGTATCAGCGTAGTCCGTTTCCTTGCTTGTAAGTTTTCTAAAGTAAATTGTAAAGTACAAGCTTTAACAGGTTTGGCCCAAAACAGATTGGCCTGACTTTAACTTCCTTGCGTCCACATATGGAAAAGGATCAGAGCCTCTCAGTCACACACCCACTTCTGGGGAAGAGACGAGAGGTTCAGCCACTGGCTGGGAACCAGAGATAGGTCTCAAATCACCTGATACAAGCTGTATGGTTTGTGAGACTCGATCTATTTTCTCCAATAAAGGAATCCATTGGCTACAATAATTCTGTTGACTAACATGCTGAAGGATCCTAAGGGGAATTATTTTATCTGTTTGATATACATTATCCACCTTGATTATGTGGTAGTTCCCTACACAATTATCCAGGGAGTCCTTCCATTTGCAGAAATCATCGAAGTTATTGCACAGATTAAATTCTTTGATCATGTTAGCTTTTACCAACACCCGTTTATCAGGTGGGATCTTTGTCTGTAGATTTTCTTCCAAATGAGGCAATTTTACCATGGACAGATCTTCAGACTTCGGATTAGATTCGATCCCTATTTCGTCAGGTGAAAATATTTTAGATGGCGAAGGCACATCAGAACTCATTACATTTGAGGGTACTTCTACACAGTTAATAGCCACTACAAAGGAATAGTGAAATCAAAATGCAGAAGAAGGGACAGCTGTTGGTGGCCGGATTGTAAATCGAGAGGAACGTGAGGAACTGTTTCCTTTGTGTGAATAGCGACAAGATCTGTGTGAGTGAGAATCACCCAATGGTGATCACAGACATTCCTGAGAGACTGTGGGAGAAAGTGGCAATTGATGTGATTGGCCCAATATGGAGTGGTGGTTATCAGATATATTGTGTTCGTAGTGATAGATCTATTGACCAGGTGGGCGGAGATGTTGATGGCACCACACGCCAGTGCTGGGAGAGTGATTGGTTTTTTGGACGAGATAGGTGGCCGCAAGGGTTATCCTAGTGTAATCCTTATGAATAATGGGCCACAATTCAAATCGAGAGAGATGGAAATGTATTCTAGGGAGTGTGTCATTAAACAGAAAACCAGCACTATATATCATTCCCAAACTAATAGGGTGTGGAGAGATTTAATAGGGTGATCAACAAGTCAATTAGATGGGCCTGGTCCAAATGGGAGAGACTGGAAGGATGCAGTAAGGAGAACGAATGTGGCTCATAGGTTCAAGCCGCACAGTACCACTGAGGTATCCCCTTTTGAGCACAGCAGGGAAAGGAAGGCGTATACTAAGCTGTTTCCAGGATGGATGGGTAATGTGGCTACTATGGATGTGTCCATGGGTGATGTAGGAGAAAGTATCAGAGGAAAGCAGATCAAAAATAAGATGTCATGTGATAACAGATGCTTTAGGAAGACCACTTTCTCTCAGGTGGTTGACTGGTTAGGATCAGGTTGCCTGCTGTGTTGAGAAGTGATGGATGCCACTGGTCAAAGCCAATCAGGGTGGAAGGTGTCTTCAAATATGCAGTGAGGGTGGGGGATATGAGAGTTTGAAACCTAGGAGGGTAATGGAAGATCTGGTGGCCTGGGGCGATTATAGGGGTGAGGAGAGTGTTGGTGTAAGAGACTGTGGAGAATCTTCCTTGCCTCATGTCACTGTCAACCTCAAGGTGTGTGAGAAGATATCGGAGGCCTGCGTATCTGAAGGACTATGCACAGTGATGACAGGGGATGCAGAAAGGTCTTTCTGAAGGAAATGGGATATGTAGGGTCATGTCAGCACCCAATGACATCAGAGGTGAGGGATTCTAGAGGAAACGAGAGAACTGACGGTTGGAGGATGGGACAGTGCAAGCAGGGCTTGTTACCATCACTTGTTCATAGATACACTAAATACCACGTGTGCATATAACCTTCTCAGTGTCCGTGTCCCCATGGAAGCAGGACACTACATATATCCACATACTCTTCCCTCTGCCATCTCTCCTTAGTGCCGGGGCCGAAAGCCGCTTCTGGATTTGTTCATCCCCTGCCTCTTCTTTCTCTTCGTCTCAGTGGGGAGTGTGGTGCCAGTCGGGGAGGGTGGAAATGATGCAAGTGTAAGAAATGAAAGAATTAAAGGCCGAATGGAGAGTTTGTAAGGGGGCTAGACACTAAAATGTACCAGCATTTTTCCATATTACGAATAAGCCCAAAACTCCATACAGATCTGCGTGCGATAGTTTTACTCGGTTGAAGAGCTTGAGTATGCTGGGAACTTTGGCACTGTTAAGTGCAACACTTGCAGGCAAGCACTGAGTAGAGCAGCTGCTCCAATGATCAAAGAGGTAAATCATGAGGCATGAATGCGGCTTACATTTTTTACAGTCGAATTGGGCATAAGGCTTTTGCGCTATCAGATCTTTCCTATATGACTTGTAGTTAGAGGTTTTTACATGAATGGGCGTGCCCTCTTTGCATGGAAGAAGTCAAGTAAACAAAAATTCTCACCTCACAAACGATCGCTATTATGCAGTACATGCCTCATACACTTTCTCGCCTGTATCTTGTGTTGTATTTCGGAGTCGTGCAGCCCTACGTTTTAGCCCTGTATTGAGTGGGTTCTTAGGGTTTTTACTGTTCTGTTGGACATCATTAGGGCCCTGGGAAACTGAGGTTTGAAGAGGTGTTTGAACATTATTAGAGATGCCCTGCCAGAGGGTACAGGGAAGAAAAGCAGGATATGGGCCTCCATAGCAGGCTGTATAAGATGCAGGCAGGCGTAGGTAATCAGCCAGAGAAGGCCAACCGCAAACATAATAATAGTCACGTGATAACTGGCCCCTCCTCTTTGAACAGCGGTCGCGATGTTTATGTGGCACGCGCCAAGTCATGCCGATAAATGTGAAATGCAATGAACAACTGCAAAAGCCCAAACTACTGGTGTTGCCAATCCTTGTTATGATGGACCTCTGTCTTTAGCTATTAGAGTAAAAAAAACAACAAACATTTTTTTTTATTTATTTGTTTTTGGTTTATGAGAAAACCTTTACAAAAGAAGAGTATTGAAAGTTCAGATTTCATACAAAAAGCAATTTTTTCCTGCATATTTAAGAAAACAGAAAGTAAAAGGGTAAAATAAAAGGGTAAAATAAAAGGGTAAAATAAAGGCTCAGAAACCAGGGATTAACTAAGTAGACTGATCCCATTGACTGGAGGGCTCAAGAACATGGCTAGTCTGTTGATAGTTCCTTAAGATAGTAAGCTTCTCCAAAATGTTTACTATCTCAGCAGTTAGCATTACTTCTTGGCCAGAGATCAGTCTATCCCAAAATGCATCCTGAACTAGGCTCTCCTCTCAGGTTACAAATCTCCCCAGTGATGATACTGTGATCGCCCATGTGCCTTTGCACTCCAGCAGCAGGTGTTTGAGGGATTGTAATTTCGGAGAGGCACAGATCTTGCAAAAGCTTATTGCCTTCTCGCCCTGGTTTCTTTGGTCCAGTATTTCACCCGTGTGGGCTATGTTCAGTCTGAGTCTGAGAAAGTTGTTTCTGATTCTTTGGTCCGGGAATTTTTCCAGGTAGTGCGGGATGGTGCCAAGTTTTCTGTCCACTTCCAGAAAAAGGTTTGGGGGGTTAAGCCTTCTGACTCCCTCGATCGTTTTAATCCAGTCCTCCATTTCTAATTTTATTTTTACTTTCTTAGGATTTTGTATGAGAGTTCCTGTTGTTAATTCCAGCCTATATAAGATGCAGGCAATCTTTTCTTCTAAGCCGAGAAGTTATTTTGATTTTGCCTTTTTTAGATGTTGGTTTACGTCAAAAAAAAGAGTGGATCCACTGGCTGTGGTTATGTTACGATAGAAGGACAGTAGCTTCCACTCCGCGCGGCAACTCAAAGAGGTCAGTCCCAACTCAAATCTCAGACTAACGAGAGGAGTGCACAATGGAAGATGGAGGGAAGATTTCCACAAAAGGCCCTCAATTTTGCTCCAATCATAGTTCCACAAAAGAGGCTTTGCCTCGAGGCCATAGAGGAGGACCGGGACAACTTTACCTATGTAGAACTTCTTGAGTGGAATTATTGAGAATTTGCAGAATCTTCCATTCAGATTTTTCATTTGTGCGATAATTTTTGATGTCTTCCCAAGAATGGAATGTATCACCTTGTTTGAAGTTGGGTGAGCTAGGATTTCGTATCCCAGGTATATTAACTCGTCCACACGTGGAATTACTTTGCTGCCCAAGACCCAGTTTCTCGAGGTCACCTTTTTTTTTGCATATTTAAAGATGAGGACCTTAGATTTAGATGGGTTAGTTATGAGGCCGTTCAGTTTAGCATATTCATTAAGTTTAGATAGGAGTTGTTGCAGCCCTATCGCTGAGCCATCCAGTAGCACAAGGTCATCTGCATAGGCCAACCAATGGAGTCTTCTCCCATTAATTCTCGGGCAGATTAATGATGCAGAGGCTAGGAAATCTCCAATGTCTGAAAGAAACAAATTAAAGAATAATGGTGCACCCAAGCAACCTTGTCGTACTCCCTTAAGGACTTGGATTGTTTCTGATAGATTACCGGGTTCATCCAGTCTCACTCTGATGGTAACGTTCTTCTGGAGTTCTATGAGTATAACAAGAAGGGGTGCCGGAATCCCCCAATTATTTAGTTTCTGCCAGAGGAGGGATCTGTCTACTAGGTCAAACGCTTTCGATAAATCGACCCATGCCCCGTATAGCGGGGAGCCTTCTTTCTCATTTGAACTTTCACTCAACAGGTTCAGGATAAGTCTGTTAAGACTGGTAGAAAGGCCTTTCCTGAAACCTGTCTGCTGAGGGGGAAGGGTATGTCTGGAGTCCACCCATAAAGTAAGTTCTTTCAATATTAATCTCATGGAGATTTTACTATCTATGTCCAAGAGGGCGATGGGTCGATAACATGCTGGGTTACGCCTGTCACCCCCCTTGAAGAATGGAATAATAAGTGCACTCTTCCATGATGGTGGAAAAACTAAAAAACTTTCGGCGAATGTGGGAGATCCTACAACCCATGATTTTCTATATTCTAAGGATTTCGCCAAAGGGCCGGGATATGGGCTTAGGGTCAAGCTTCGTTATTATTCATTCGTGACCAGAAGGAACCCAATCGTGTTTAACTTTTTTGCCATTAGTCTTTTCATGTAAAATCTTAATATTGTCTTCTACTCGACTAAATCCCCGAGATACGTTCCCAGGCAACGTAAAGTAAGAGGTTTAAAAATGGATGATTTCCCTAACAGGTGTGATTGAAACAAAATACAAACCTCTCATTGGTTGCCCTCAGGGATGCTTGAGGGCAAACCTCTCATCGGTTGCCCTCAGGTATGCTTGAGGACAAACCTCTGATGGGTTGCCCTCAGGTATGCTAGAGGGCAGACCTCTCATTCGTTGCCCTCAGGAATGCTTGAGGGCAAATCTCTCATTCGTTGCCCTCAGGAAAGCTTGAGGGCAAATCTCTCATTCGTTGCCCTCAGGAATGCTTGAGGGCAAATCTCTCATTCGTTGCCCTCAGGAATGCTCGAGGGCAAACCTCTTATCCGTTGCCCTCAAGGTTGCTTGAGTCTGCTGCGTTACATAGAGAGCTGGCAGATTAATGCCAGGGTTCCGCAGCATGTTCTTCTTCATGGGATGCCCAACTTTAACATGGATAAATACATGAAACCACAACGAGAACCGAATGGGGAGGCCAGGTGGGTCAATTGAACGCAACCAGCCTTATCACGCACAGTCTATGGATGCAACGCTCAAAGAAGTCGCCATATTGAAGTGTTGAATGATGCTGCCATTTCTGTGGTGTAACGAGATTGCCTGCGGATCCCGCTCCGTCACCTCACATCAAGTCCACACGTGGTCCTTTTGTAGAGCAATGACGATACAGGAGGTCCCTTGCTCCATCACGTGATCTCAAGCATAAGTGCAACCATTTTTATGGCTCAATGTAGCTGCACATGGCTGCCGCTTAGACATCACGCATAAAGACCAAATGCAGTCATCTTTGTGGCTTAATGTTCCTGCACATGGTCCCACACTCTACAGACATGAAGCTTTAAAGTCCACCACACATGATGTCTGAGTGCAGCCGTTCTGTGGTGCAATCTGACCGCACGGGTGTAGCCGGCCCGAGGCATGGGTAGTCTGTGCAGTGGTCGAGGGTCCTGCTGTCAGAAGCTATCAGAGTGGCCCCGCAAAGGCACCAGTGCCTGTCTCAATTGCTGTGCGGCTTCCATGTGCGAAGTTCCTGTAAGGCCACGGTGTCGCCTCCCAACCTCCTGTGGCTCTCTAGGGAGAGGCACCAGTTCCCAGCGGCCATCAGACAACAGAGGCCCTTTAATGGCTGCTTATCGCTTTCTTTTTTCAAGCAGCACATTAAAGTGGGAGCGATTTACAAATGATGGCCTATTTAAGAGACCATTGCTTTGGAGGAGATGTTTGTAACGTTTCTGTGTTAAGAAATACAAAGAGGCAATTTCATTCTGAAATCAAACACAAAGCACCAGTTAGATGCCTCAATCTACGCTTTCCTCCAGGTCAATTACAATATATCACGCAAAACAGTTTTAAATTAGCTACATTATTTTCAGATGTTCATATTTTGGTAGAATGTGATATTTTCATCACATCATATATGAACCCTGCTTTTGTTAAACACAAACAAAAACCGGTAACCTTTCCACACATTACATGTTGTTATAGATCTTGGAAGTATTTCTTCTAAACACAAAGGCCATTTGTTTGCATTTTGCTGAATTGCATTCTGGTATTTTTTGTCTCGCAGTCAAGAGGGGAGAATAATGCCACAAGAGTACATTCTTTGCTTAACATATTGCTGTAATGATTTATATGTCTGAGTGAGGACCTTACTATGGTATGCGTACTTTCAAGGTTATCTTTACAAAGCAGAGTATTGTTGAAAGCTAGATGTGGGGTTCAGTAGGAGAATTGGTTCGAGGGCAAGCGAGTTCTGAATATTTGCCCAGGATGTGGCAAGAGAGGTTGCAATCCTGGAGACTTGTGCCGTTATTTTTCCCTGGTTGTGGCCATATGCTATTTTTCAGGGCCCAAGTAAATGATTACTGTGGGTGGACAGGGTATCTTTTTTCAGAGGGTGAACACAACCCCCTTGGCAGATTTTGAGGTAGGCAAGCTTGCCCAAGCATTTGGCTAACAGCATTTCACCCAGGTTGTCATGTTTCCAGTGCAGACACTTTCCCACAAGGTGCATACAATGATTATCAAAGCACATGCTCGTATTGGGATTTTGTTTTCTAGGGAATGTTTCACTACATATTGCTGGGTTAAAAAGGTGAGCACCTTTTATAATTGGCCAGCGTATTTAATGAATCATTTCCTCTCTCAGGTTATTTTTCTGTTGTTGATTACTTTTTTTGAAAGGCCATTGCTCTTTTGTCTGGTGCACTTTCTTCTAAGGGGAAAGGTCAATTGAACTAAATGTGCATCTTTCAGTTTAAGATATGTTCACTTACTGTGCGTATATTCTTGGGGGCCAGCTTTTGATTTTCGCCATACGGGCAACAGTTCCCACAATGAGTGAAGCGCGGGAACCAAACTCATCCCCATTTCAAAACACCATATTTTACAGCACATGTTGCTGCAGGATTGAGAAAGGAGACACAAGATTTACAGGAAGGTCTAGACGTATAACATCTCAGCAACAGTCTCCCAACCTGCTCAGTTGCCTTTGCAGCTTTCTGCTATAGGATCCCCTGCTATTCTACGCCCAGTGAACAGTTTGGGCCTGTTTATCCCCTCCAATCTAGGCTCAGGGAGTACATTAATGAGACTCCCTTCTCATTTTGTAGTGAGCAGCACTTGATAAAAATAGTTATTATCTGCTATTGTTTTTTTTACAGTCAAAAATAATCCTTATCTGAAATAAGAGCATATTGCTAATTTGAAGAGTATGTGTGAGGAATTCGACCATCCGGAGTGTGCACTCGCCTGAGCTTTTGATTTTTTTTAAATGAAACTGAATGATGGGAGATCAACCTCCAAAAATGTGTGAGGCCACTCTGCCCATATTTTCCCTGCTCAATGCATGAAACACATGGTCACGTGTACCCTGGGAGGAAACAGCCTACAGGCGCCGTCCTCCCCCGTCATGTTCAATTCGAATGTGACAGCTGTGGATACATTAAAGCATCTCAAGAAAGGGGAAGGCGCACCTTCCTCCAGCCATGGGCAGCCTAATTAAAATATATCAAAGGCTCCATGGATCTGCCTCTCTATTCTTTAGTCCGGCTGGTGGAAGTGCATACTAATGAGAAATAATTGAGGCAAGCCTGTTAAAGGGGCTTGGTCGCAGGACAGACAACAGGAAGGCGGGGCTAACACTTCTTTGATATGCAATGTGTCAACTTGAAGTCAGTCCACACCCCTCTGTATGAAGGACAGTGAATGACATGTCTGGGTCCACTAGTACCGTAGGCAACTCCTGCAGAGCGGACCCCTTTCAGAGGGAGAAGTAAGTGATTCAAGGGAGACATGAAGTCTGCTCTCATCACAAACTTCAAGGGAGACCTGTGTTTTGATAAAAAGCCACAGAAAGCTTAGTTAACCAGAGAGACACTTTGATCTAGAACAGACATGAAGATGGGCGGGACTTTGGAGTATATGTTGTCATCCCTTACATTTCTTGTTGCAGAGCACTCTGGTTCTGACCTCACGCATAACAGAAGATTGTTGGTGGGGACCCAGGATTGGTTAATTAAGGTAGGCTTAGCCTGCACCAATCACTGGGGCCCATTAGGCTTTAAAAGAGGGCTGAACCCCTCACTTAGCAGATCATCTGAGGACTACGAAATGAGTAAGAAGAAGGACTTATTTGGACCCTGGCTGAAGGTATAGTCTGCCTTACATCTTCTGCCAGTGAAGGACGGCCAGGAGTTCCAAGAGGGAAGCAAGATCCCTCCCCTAAACATCTCCCAGTGAACAAAGGGAGATACCGGATTCAGAGGACCTGTCCATAAACTCCAGATCCGGTACTCACCCAGCACACAGCATGCTTGCTAGGTTCTGCCAGCAAGCTTCCTAGGTGAGAAGTGCCGGAGAGTCTCTGGACAAACGACAAGGCTTTTGCCTGCAACCACTCTCTTCAGCTTTGGGTCGTCCACCTTGAAAGTATGACACAAGCCGTGTGAAGAGGCTAGGAGGAGTGCCACACAAGCATCAACCAGCGTCCATCTTTTAAGGAAATTTTTGAGGCAGGCGAGCCCTCATTCCGTGACCGGCTGCACCACTGTAACGCTCACCTGATTCCCGTAGAGGCGCCGGTCTTGACTGGGCGTATACCGTATCTTCAAAGGTGATGTGTAACACACGGCTGGCTCTTTGGGCTGGACCTCTGTGCACTGTATGTCTGACTCGAAGGGTAAGATGTCTGCAGAAAGAAAATATGGGATTAATGAACTGGGTTATTGAATGTCTCTCTCTTCTTCCCTTTCTCTTCTCCTGTAGAACCCCAAAGGTTAACGCTCTCACCTTAGGTAAGTGAACGCCGTGCTCTCCATCTGCCTCGGGGCAAGGTGCTGTAACCAGTTTCTTCACTGGATAAGGGGAGCAGGCCTCTCGACTTCAGAGGACTGCTGTCCGTCGTTTACTGCACGAACGGTAAGTTTCGAGTAATTCTAATGTCTTTAAAAGTCTTTAGTAATGATGTCTCTTGTTTTGCAGGGTTCCGGCGATGGCGGATGACGGGCTGAAGTGAGTTGAAGATGGAGCCCGTGTGATGAATAGAAGCGCCTGGAAGCACGTAAGTAAGCGCTTGTTGCCTGCTTCACGATGCGCTCTAACTGTCTTTTTATTTTGCAGGTACAAGTTCGGAGTGGCTGCAGGGTGCTGGAATACCCACTGGGTTAGATGTGGAAAGGAGTAATGGCACGTGAGTGTTAAAGTTCCCCAATGTCTTTAAACGCACCTTGTTTTGTCTTTCAGATGCGGGATGCAGCGCCGAAGGCCTCCGGAGCGTGCGAAGAGTTGGTAAGCTTTTGTCTTTCAGATGCCGGAATGCAGTGCGAAGACCTCCGGAGCGCACGAAGAGTAGGTAAGCCTTTGTCTTTCAGATGCCGGAATGCAGCGCGAGGCGTTGGTGACAGCCGATGGACCAGGTAAGTGAAGAGCTGTCACTGAAGACCGTAATGCTAACCTGTTCTTTCTTGTCTTTATAGGTGTTGCTGAAGACTGGATTCAGGATGGTAAGCCTTTTTCCTTAGGCCCAGGATCAGATGCAGAAGACACGATGAGCGTTCTGCTGCAGAGGATGCAGAATAACGCAAAGCAAGATTCATCCATCGGGTGTGGTTTAAATAGCCTCCTGTAGTGCTTAGGTATCTCCTTCCACAGCCACGCCTAGGTAAGAAAAGAGTTCCTGCTTTCCAGAAGAGTTCCAGTGTTCTGAACCTAGGGAGTGGCTCCTGCCCCACCCAACAGGAAAAGTAGTCCCAAACAGAAGAGGATCAGGGGCTCAACTGGCAGGCAAGTAAGCAGCATGGTCTGCTGCAGGTAAGTCCACCCAAGCATTATGAGCCCGGCGCTTCCAGCGCTGGGACTGGGCATATTTATGAGCCTGGTGCCACTGGCTCCAGGACTGGGTCCAAAAGGTCCCAATTGGGACTGGTTGGCACTCGGAACCTGGGTTATGGATCTGCTTCCAAGGGAGTTGGGAAAACCCTGACCTTTTGGAAGCAGAGATCATGACAACCACTGGCTGTTGTCATGCTGCAGTCGCTCAAGCCATCTGAGACGCCTCAAACAGCGTTCCAGATCCACCAACAAGCCCAGAGAGAATGATACTTGACCCAGAGCCACTGTGTAAGCCAGCCTGCAGCCGTCCGTCCAGCTTTGCTTGCCGAACTGCCTGCCGCCTGATACCTGCAGCTGTCTCCTGTCTTGAACTCTGTTGCAGGAGCTGCAAAGCACCCTGAAAGTGACTTAAAGCTGTCGAGCATCGAGAACACATCGAGCACCAGGAACATTGTGGTTCTTTTCCCCTTGTCCTTCTCCAAAGGCCCCTAGTGACATTTATGACCCATTGCACCCTTGGTGCTGAAACCAAATAACCTTGAGCAGTTAAGACTGATTGATTTACCGACTGCCCTCCTGTAAGTATCCTGAGTGCATACATTTCCTTCGTATAACTGTCTGTCCTCCGTGTTACTTTACAGGGTGGGTTGTATTTTATAGTGTGCTAGAACTGTCTGTTGTAGTAACAATAAAGTAGAAATTTGTATACAACCTTGACTGGACAGACCCTTTTATCATCGGGTAATAATTGTATTTTTGCTGTGTGGCAACCAACCCATGATCCACGACCTTGCAGAGATAAGCCTGCTGTTCTGTCCATGTTACCAAAAATTGGACAACGAGGTTTATAATTTGCATGTGTTCCAATCTGTTCGGATTGCTTCTGGTGTACCAGAGGTGTGGGGCTGATTGATGGTTTAGAAACTGATATTCATCCCTGGACCACTGGTGCCCGGAAGTTGATTTGTCACAGTATGCCCAAATATACACGCTATAAAACTAAAAACCATTGTGAAACTACTGTAAAAACAGCAGTTCGTTTCAGATAGCAAAACACAGTCACCATATTTTTTCAATGCCTTCAACAGAAAGCGTTTTCAAACCAATGTTTCAAAATTTCAAACAGTATTTCTAACAATTACATATGGGAAGGGATGTGTTCAAGTTCCTGAATTGCCGACTGCTCTCAAATCTCCGTTTCTCCACTTAACCAAAGTGAGTGCTCCTGCAACCTTTATCACACAATGCCTTATTTGCCAAGATTAGAAGTCTGTATAAGGTAATCAGCTGTCTGCTACTTTAACAAATGCCTCGCTCCTGATATTGCCACATAGGTATATATTAATATCGACAATTCATATACTCAATGCCACAATGTATTTGTCTACTTCCTTACGCATGGCAAAATGTTTCTTATTTGACTACTGTGAACACGCAGTCCCAGACATGACATTTCCCTATCTATTGATTCTGAAGGTGGGAGCTGGCATCAGGTTCACACAGTGCATATGAAAGGGTGCTGGGGGCTTCCTGTCTCCTTTGTTAACCTCTGCAGCCAGGCCCCATGTGGACCTGTTTGAATTAAACTATGATTGTATGCAAATGCTGCCACCAGCTACAGGGCTCAACAAAAGGGCATGGTGTATCCATTGAGCCTTTCTTCCCATGATACCTTTGCGTACTAAAGACTCATGCAAATTAGCAGACCCTAACATAATTTGCTTCCCAGGGCCCCACAAATCCCAGGGTCGTCCCTACGCATGGATCCCATGGCACAAGTATGACACACAGGAAGTCCGAGTTCTGCCGTTTTTGTGATGCAATGAGTCGAAATGCAGGCCCGCTCCATCGCAGTAGCGCAGCATGCTCTTATTGATGGACTCCGTAACTGGTTCTTATTTAATCGAAGACTCTAAACTCTTGGCATGCACAGGTTGCTTGTGCTGAATAAATGCATGTGCTTTCGGCTCCAGCATGATGACGGCGAGCAGTGCCCTGCACAGGGCCTGTTGTTTACCCTCGGGGCCTCCCGTAAGTCGGATGAATTTCCTCTCCTGGGAGCCGGCCTGAGCTTCCAAATGGATGCTGATGAATAATGCATATTTACTGAGCAGTCCTGGCTTAAGGACGCCGCGAGCTGAGACGCGGCGCGCGCGCTGTGACAGCTAGGCCCTTGTACACTTTTACACAATGTGATGCTTAACTTGCACGACATGGAGCACCTTCCGGCAGCGCGTCTGGCACAGTCCGTGGCCTCAACCCCTCAGCGCGCCGCACAGGCCTCACATCTTCCTGTCGTGTGTCAGGGGCATGACACGCAAGAAAGCACTCAACACCCTAAGCACACACTAAATACTTAATACGATGTATTAAAAATCAGTGAAAGAAAAAGGTGTTGAGTTGGAGATGCCTTTTGGCAAATACCAATATGGAGTGTAAGCTCGTCTGTGCCTGTGAGTCGATGGGGTCACACTGTCACTGTGTTACACCTGCATAAAGAAAGCTGTGTTGCTCTTGTTACCGTGTAAGAACGATTTTTTCGGGTCTTAATAACTATTTTTGGACCAGCCGATGGAGTGCGCCTAGTTGTGCAATGTGCAGGCCTTCGAAGGCCCACTGGACGAATGTCTCATGATCTGCAGTCACTGGTTTACACATTTGTTTGTTTTGCAACTGGTGACAGGTGTCCCTTTTCTAGCATGTCGCACCGCGTGGTGCTGCTGATTGCGATGGCACCTGGCTGAGGGGCCCTGGCAATGTTGGCTTGCGGGTACCCAATCGATGTCAGCCCTTGGCAGGTGGATGCTGCCTTGTTTCAGCAGGTCAGAGGAGGGGCACATTGGCTCCTCATGCGGAGGCAGAGGACTTCTATGTTAAAGACTTTTTTGGGATGTGCCGTGGGTGAGGTGCATATGACCACGCGAGGCAAAGCATGATTAGGAAAGGTTTATTAATATATTGTATCGTAACTGTAGGGGCCATCAGGAAGATATATGAGCCCCACCGACCGCCAGCTCATCAACCGCCTGTAGATCTTCAAATCACAGATAAGATTCTGTGACGCTTGTACATACAATCCTCGCGCGCTGATGTCTCGTGCGGAGCTGGGTAGAATACTGCACACCTCCCTTCTTTTGCCTCCTTATAACAAAGCGGAACATCTTTCCCGTAGACTGCACTTCTACACAAAGTCCTTCCTGTGGTGAGGCCTGCGACTAACTCTTCCCCATCTTGACATGTGTGGATTATCTGGGTTAGTTTTTGGCAAGGAAATATGTGACATTCCTTTATCCCTCACCACTCTCCTCACACTCCTCACATCACTTTCTCCACTCTCACTACCAACTGCAATTTTCTCATCTTGTGTAACTCAGACACTTTGTGGTTTTACCACACACACCCTTTCCATATTCCAAACCCTTCCGTCTTCCACTTTCACTGCATGTCTGGACACCTCCACCACTCCCAAGGGTTTTGACCACTTACACGGCCCATCTCTTAGAACATGGGGAAGTTTGATCCTCACAAATCCCCCCACTGCTGGAGATGTCACCCTTTTAATACTAGGTAGGAATCTGTCATGGGCCAGTTTGTTTTTAAGCTGGGAGTTCCTAATGCTCTCACATACAAATCCAAAATCTTTCTTTACATTAGTTTCCCTCTCTATCCAGGACGGTGTTAATTTGGTGTTCGTCTTCCAACCTCTACTTAACTCAAACGGGGACAACCCTGTCGTACAGTGAGGAGTGAAACGGTGAGCAACCATTTTCTCTCTAACTGCTTCCTTCCATTTTAACCCATTTGGCCAGGCCCAATGAATGGCATCTTTGAGTACCTTATTGAACCACTCAACTACTCCATTTGTCTGAGGGTGATAAATGGCGCTTCTTTTGTGCTCAATAGAATTTCTCACACAGACATTTTCCATTTCTTTTGAGCGAAACTGAGCACCATTGTCAGTCATAATACTTTTTGGAAATCCTTCTCTCCCACAAATCTCAGATAAAAATTCAGTAACCGTTTTTGGAGTTATACACTGCCTAATTAATACCTCCACCTACCTGGTTAGTAAATCACTTACTACTAAACAAAACTGCTGTTTACCATCACTATAAATTCGGCCTAAAACATCCATGCCCAGTTCATCCCAAGGTTTCCTTGGAATTACTGTCACCACCATAGGATATTTCACACTCATGCATGCTCTATAACTCTCATGACAAAGGATACAATTACAAATTAATCTCTCAATTTGTAGGTCACATCCCGGCCACCAAAAGTCACCACGTATCCTTTGCTTGGTTTTCATGATCCCTTGGTGACCCTCGTGACCCAATTCGAAAAGTCTCTGATGCAATCCTGCTGGCGGGATAATCCTGTCACCTCTCATGACTCTGTCATTCTCTACATTAAGTTTGTCAGAAATTCTCCAATACTCCATAAGACCAAGCTCTTCAAACCTTGTCTTTCTCAGGGAGCACTGAATCAGTTGTTTCAAACGTACTATTAAAATTTCTTGCTATTCCGTTACCTCCCATTGCTTTTGTGATATGGACATAGGCCCTCATTACGACCCCGGCGGTAAGCGAAAAACGATGCCGGTAAATGTTTACCGGCATCGTTTTCCGCTAGGTCTGATCATGACCCATGAAAGTACTATTAGCGGCATCGTAGTTAACGGTACCGCTAACAGCACCAGGTTCGCGCGCACGCGACCTTCCATGCCGTAAGTACCGCCATCGCGCAAAGGTAGGCAAATCACGAAGCAGAAATGCTCTTAACGCCATCGCAAAGGCCGTTAAGTACCTTACCACCATGGTGCTAAATCCGCCATCGCAAACCAACCGTAAATGGCCATGTGCAGTGTTCCCAGCTGCCACAGGTGCACAGAATCAGCACAGGTGGAGGCAATACAGGCTCACCAAGTACAAAAAGAGCACACCCCACCCCTTCCCACACCCAGTCACACTCCACAATGATTCCAATACGACTAGAAATGTTGGGGCTGGAGGACCTGATTGCAATGCAAGTGCTACAACTACAACAACAACAACAACAGGCAGCACAGAGGAGACGCAGGAGGAGAAGGAGGGCAGGGCAGGGCCAGCAAGCCCCACCAGCACAGCCAGTGCCACCACGCAGGCAGCCCCCAATCCCACGCATCGGAGCCAGTCCATTCAACCTCACCGCTGAGCAGATCCATACCTTGTGCCGTTTGGACCGGGACACCATCACCACCATCGTTCACATGATACACAACGACATCGTCAGCATGATAGAAACACCCACCGCCATCCCCCCCCCACTGAAAGTAGTGTCCGTGCTCCACTTCCTGGCCACAGGCACCTACCAGCACACAGTGGGGCACTTGCATGGCATTTCACAACCATTACTCTCACGTACATTGATCCAAGTGCTCGATGCCCTCCTCAAGCACACAGACAACCACATTTCCTTACCACGGTCTGCCCAGGAGATTGCAAACACCAAAGTGGGTTCCCATGCACTATCCGGCATACCTGGTTGCATTGGTGCCATCGACTGCACCCAAGTGGAATTGGTGGTCCCACATGCCATGGAGGTACCGTACCGCAACCGTAAACTATTTCACTCAATCAACGTGCTAATGGTCTGTGACTCCAACAGGATCATCACACATTGTTGTGCCCGATTCCCCGGATCAACCCATGATTCAATGGTCCTGCGTAACTCCACAATACCACGCTACATGGAGCGACATGCAGGGCCAAGATCCTGGCCACTCGGTGAGTCTCATGTCATGGCCATGGAAATGTGAAGTGGGTAGGTGATTGACGTACCAATGCATACTTTACCTGGCTGAAAGGGGGGTGAATGATGCATACTTTACCTGGCTGAAAGGGGGGGGGAATGATGCATACTTTACCTGGCTGAAAGGGGGGGGATGATGCATACTTTACCTGGCTGCGAGTAGCAGAGGCAATGGAGCCAGCTCATACCCTCAAGCAGCACAAACGTCAACTGACACCTGTACACATAATGCCCGATGTAAGCAGCCCTACCATGTGAATGAAGGTGTGTCCCAACCATGA
Source organism: Ambystoma mexicanum (assembly GCF_040938575.1). Classification (NCBI taxonomy): domain Eukaryota; kingdom Metazoa; phylum Chordata; class Amphibia; order Caudata; family Ambystomatidae; genus Ambystoma; species Ambystoma mexicanum. Next base: position 1,683,685,958 of record NC_090932.1, read on the forward strand.
CACAACCATCTGCAAGTGCATTGTACCGATTCGGACCACATTGACTTCAACGAAATGTACCTACAGGCAATGACTTTAGCCAATACACGGCACCAAACACCATCAATTGAAAGGCCAGTCCCCCATAACTGCACACAAAGGAGGCAAAACATCAATACACCACTACACAGACACCGAGGCCCCAAAAATGTCCCTATCAACATTAGTAGTGCTCAGTGGGGTCATTATGAGGCTGACAGCAATGTGGCCATGATGAGAGCGTTGATATCACAGGACACCTGCCAGGTCACCAAAACAAACACCATGAACTAACACAGTGGATGGGCACTCACAAGGCACTGGACCCCCCTGCATACATTGGTTGATGGCATGCAAAACAGTCCATGAGAGGAATACATATATACCGGTCACATAGTGTGACTCCATTTGTGCATGTAAAAGAGGTACAAAGTAACAGTTGAATGCATGCCATGGTGGCACGTCATGTTTGGAATTTGATGTCATGACTGACACATACATTGTTGCCCACATACAGGTGATGCAGGCTATCCCCTGAAGTGGTGGCTCCTTACACCAGTCCGGAACCCACAGAACCAGCACGAGGAGGACTTCAACCGTGCACATACACATACCCGTGTGGTGATTGAGCAGGCATTCGGCCTACTGAAGGCACGGTTTCGCTGCCTCAGTATGTCTGGTGGGGCACTCCTGTACCCCCATGAGAAGGTGGCAAAGATCGTCATGGCATGTGTCATGCTACACAATATGTGCATTAGACGAAATGTGCCCCTGCCCCCTGACGCAGAACTGCAACCACCTGACGATGAGGATCATGAGGGTGGGGATGGGGCAGCACCTCAGGAAGGCAGCGATGCACAGGAGGGGCGTGAAATGCGTCGAACTCTGATCAGCCAATGTTTCTAGCACACACGGATGGGGGGTGTCACATGGAGATGGCATTTGGGGCACTGTGTGTGTCTGGGATATGGACACTGTGGACTGTTCACCAATAAATCACACATACGCAATGAGCAATGTCCACACATGTGATTTGTGATCAAGAAAAAATTGTATTGTAAATGTGAATTCAATTAACACACCCACTTCCCCCTCCCCCCTCAACTCCCCAACACACCCACTCCCCCCCCCCTCAGCCCCCCAACACACCCACTCCCCCCTCAACTCCCCGCAAAAGAGCGTGGATTCCTGTGTCGAAGTGCCTAATGTGTAATTGATCCACTGGGTGGCCTCTACTGGCAGCCCCCTCTGCCGGCCCCCGGGGCACCCCTGCCTATACTCCGCAGGTTCCTAGCCGACCTGCAGATGGGGCTGCTTGGGGCAGAACTGGCAGCAGTGGAGGTACTTGGCTGCTCGCTAGGACGCATGTCCCTCATTGTCTGTACGAGCTCAGAGAGCATGTGCCGCACCGCGGCAGGTTCAGCACAGATGTCCTTGCTGGAGGATTGGATGGCTGCCTTTACAGTCTCGGCACATCTTTGCATTTCAGCACTGGCACCTCCACAATCGGCCACATGCTGCATGAGGAGTGAGGACAGTTGGTGTTGCCTTATCAATATTTGGTCCAGCGACTGTTGGTATTTTGGGGCATTGAATGATGCAATTGGTGGGGTCATTGGGCTACTCCCCTCCTCCACACCTCCCACTGGGCATAGAGTGGCTGGCCAGGAGTTATCAGGGGATAGCCCCTGTGTGTTATCAGCGTGCAGGCTACATGGGGACAGGTGGGGGGAATGAGGGTGGGCAGTGGGGGTACATTCTGTGTCATCCTCATCATTCCCCACATCACTATCAGAGCAGGCTGCAATGGCAGCAGTCTCCCCAATTGTACTGCTTCCTGCAGACACAGTCCCTTCAGTGGCCACCAGGTGTTGCATGTCTGATGCTGGTGGTACCATGCTGCTTGCCTTGGGGATCATCGCTGCCCTGGGCTGTGTCGTGGCAGTCAATTTTGGCTGCTGTGGGGTTTTTTTGGGTCCAGGAGAAGTGGAGGGTTGGTGTGGTGTTGCCTCTGGCCTGGCCTTCTTGGCAGGTGTGGTGCCAGTCTCGTCCTCGCCGGGGTCCGAATGGGAGCCTCTGGTGGAGCAAAGGAGGGAAAGTGTTATTGATGGGTCTGCGGACATTGAGCAGGCATTGTGATGACTGCCATGAATTTGATGAATAGATGGTGCAATTTGGAGGCAGTGACATACAGGTTGTCTCCCTTTTGGGTGGGTTGAGCATGCAGGAATGTGGGTGCCTACTGTGGAGTGTGCATACTTCATGTGTACAGGGTGTAGGTCAATGATGCCTGTTGGCAGTCTTCTGCTGATGTGTTGCGTTAACCCTATTGGGCAACAATGTGATCCCCATGTAAGTGGACTTCAGGGAGTTTAGCATGGCTTAATTTGAGGCACCTACCTGTGTCACCTGATGTCGGGGCTCCTCTCTCCATTCCACCGACCCCCTCAATGCTCTCGATGCCAATCGTTGTGGCACATATCTCCTCCCACGGCTCCATTTTAATTGGAGAGTATGCTCCTCCACCAATTGCCATGCCCATGTTTCGGTTGGCCGACAGTATGCTCCTTACACGGAGCCGGAGGTCGTCCCACCTTATACGGCACTATTTGGTGGTGCGGGGTGTTGTTCCTACGGCACTGACCCGTTGTGCGACTAGTTCCCATATGGCCTTTTTCCGTCCTATTGCCGGTCTGGTCATTTCGGTGGAGAATACGATGTCCGCGTTTTCCTGGAGCGTTTCCGCCAACATTGTAAGCTCTTCCCTACTGAAGCGCTCCTGCCGCTGCCGATCGCAAGATTTTTTTACAACTTTCGGCATTGTGGGGATGCGTGGATGTGGGTGAAGTTTTGTGCCAGGTCTCGGGGTCAGATGGGCACTGGTTGTGGAGGATTGCAATGGATTGTGTTTTTAAAGATGGCCACCGTGCTCTTTCTCATTCCGGTGCGATAGCGTAAGTTCCGGATCCGCTTCTTTGCGGTCACCGCTAATAGCGATCACCGCTAATAGCGGTCACCGCTATTTGTGTTGCTCGCTAATATCGGTGGGTATGGTGGCGGTGGTGCAGTTTCACGGCATACGATGCCGGTAGCTGACGTTTTTGGGACGTTACCGGCATGGCGCAGATTACATTACCGGCATGGCGCAATGCTCGTGTCCGAGAGGTCATAATTTACCGCTTTTAACGTTTGAAGACCAGCACGGACACGTTAGTTGCGCCATGCCGGTAATGTCCATTACTTACCGCCGGGGTCGTAATGAGGGCCATAGTCTGTATGTTCAAAACAACCTCTGAGTCATTCTTATTTCCATCATCTGCTTCAGAAACACGGGTGAGGTGCGACAAACAGTCAGCAGCAAGATTTTTTTACTCCTGGTACATGTCGCACCGTACAATTGAATTCCTGTAGAAGTATCACCCATCTCCTTATTCGATTTGAAACCTTATCCAAACCTTTATTCATGATAACATGAATCAGTGGTTTGTGGTCAGTGTGGAATTCTACCTCCACACCCCAAATAAAACTTCTGAACCCCTCCGCTGCCCATTTGATGGCCAAAGTCTCCTGTTCTATAGCAGCATACAATTTTTCAGCACCTTTTAATAGTCTCAATGCAAAGGCAATCAAAATCTCTTTTCCATCAACTTCTTGAGTAACAACTGCTCCTAAACCCAAATTACTGGCGTCCGTAGTGATTATAGTTTTCCTGTCACCTCTGACATGTTTTAATGCCAGTGCTTTGGCCAATGTCGATTTGATTAACTCGAATTCTTCTTCACATTCAATGTTCCATTCAAAGGTCTTCTTTTTCAAAAGTTCACCTAGTGGAACAGTGTGGAGAGGGAAGTCACGTATGAATTGCGAGTCGTACTCCCCCATCCCAACAGAAGTATGCGCGTCCTCTTTAGATTTCGGTTTGGGCATATTCTTTATGGCATCAGCTAACTGCTTTTTTGGTCATATTCCTTCCGCCGAAATTGTGTGTCCAAGATATTCGATTTCAGAACTGTTTATGTTGCATTTGTCCCTACTCAGAGTCATTCCCGCCTCATACGGCTTCCTGCAAACGTATTTTAACCTTTCATTGTGCAATTTCTGGTCATCAGCATGTACTAAAATATCATCCTGAAAACAGATGATGCCTTCGTCTCCATCAAAGAGTTTATGCATAATCTTTTGGAAAACAGACACAGCGGACACCAACCCAAAGGGCAACCTTTTGTACTGATATAATCCTACAGGTGTGATGAATGCTGCCATTTTTCTGGAATTCCTATGCAATTTTACTTGGTGGTACGCTGAAGTCAGATCTAGAGTGGACAAATATTTTGATGGACCTATTGTGGAAACAATCACTTGAATATTTGGAAGTGGGTGTCTGTCGGGAACGACACATTTATTAAGTTCACGCATGTCTACACATATCCTCAGCTTGCCAGATTTCTTCCTGAGGATGACTAACGGTGAAACCCACTCACTTGCATCTATGCTCTCTATGATTCCTTGATCTTCCAAGGTATTGATCTCCTTCCTTACTTCATCCCTCATGGATAACGGAATAGTGCGTAATTTCTGTGCTACAGGGACATGACCAGGTTTCATCTTGATTTCATGTATAAATCCCCAAAGACATCCAATTTCATCTCTGAATACACCTTCCATCCCCTTGTCAATCTCGTCAGATTTTATTGCTGTATTCTCTACTGATAGCACAGACTCATTTGCAATAGCATCTAACTTCACTTTGAGTTTGCTTTGATGAGTCAACTCAATAGGGGCGTCCTTCCTGCTTTTGTGATTTATATTTTGCCGTTTGCTTTTCTGTCCTTGAAGTTTAGTGTACCCCAAAACCAACCAATAACATCAATGTTCACCCTTCCATAGGCTCTGAGGTTTATATCAGGTTCATGCAAATATTCATGTCTGTTCTTGTTCCATAAATCTTGTGGTACGAGACTGTATTTAGCGCCGGAATCTATCATCATGTGCATGTCAATTCCGTCTACACACGAACACACATTCTTCTCCTTTCTCATCACTGCAATTGCTATGCCCTATCCAATTTGTTGAAGTGTTCTGAACTCTGCAACATCTGGCATAATGCCACCTATCTTTGCATTTACCGCAAATTATCTTCAAAGCAGGGCAATCTGGGTCCTCCGCCCAATGATCCACGCTATCACATCTGAAACACCTGCCTGTGTTTTTCCTTTTGGGCTGTTTCTTTGCCTGCGTATACTTCTCCTCCTTGAGTTTGTAGTTTGTTCCCTGAAATACATCTTATTTTTCCTGTCTTGGCTCCACAATGGTCTGCGTATTCTTCTGGGTGTGCCCCGCTTACCCACTACATTGGCCACTGAGCTAATGACTCATTATTATTATGCACACTCATTGTTTTGACATTGGGTTTTGGGGCTTCCCAAGCCCTCCCCCTGCCATGGCCAGCCTAAATTAACTAACAAAGGCTCCATGGATCCACCATGTCCTTTTGTTGAGCCAACAAAGGCGACAGGAAACCCCCAACACCCTTTCATATGCACTGTGTTAACCTGATGCCAGCTACCACCTTCAGAATCGATTGACAGGGACGTGTACTGTCTGGGAGTACGTGTTCACAGTACTCATCCCTGCAGGGAGACCCCATTCAGAAGGTAGGGGGATGTGGTTTGACGGAGACAGAGAGTTTGGTCTCGCCAAAGCTTCAAGGGAAACCTCCTGATTTAATCAGGAACCACAGAGAGCTCCAATAACCAGAGAGACCCGATGATGCACAACAGACAGGAAGATGGGTAGGACTTAGTATTACATGTTTTCACCCTTTTACCTTTTCTGTTGCAATGCACTCTGGTTATGACCTCACACACACAGGAGATTGTTGGTGGGGACCCAGGATTCATTCATTAAGGTAGGCTTAGCCTACACCAATCTCTGTGGACCATTTGGCTTCAAAAGATGGCTGAGCCCTTCTTTTGCCAGATAAACTGAATACTTTGCAAGGAGTAGCAAGAAGAACTCATCACTGGACCGCTGCGGAAGTTACAGTCTGCCTTACATCTTCTGTCAGAAGAGGGGAGCAAGATTCTTCCCCTAAAGATCTCCCAGGGAACAGAGGGAGATACTGAATCCAGAGGACCCTTCAGCAGCTCCAGGACAGGGACCCATCCAGCACTCAGCATGTACTGCTAGGCTCTGCAGCAAGCTTCCTGGATAGGGAGTGCCAGAAGGTCAGTGAACTCGAAACAAAGGAAAAGGCAGCTGCCTCCAACACACTCTTCAGCTTTGGGACGTCCACCTTAAAGGACGACATGAGCCCAGTGACGAAGCTAGCAGGAGTGCATCAACAAGCATCTACGCACGTCCGCCTTAAAGGACATTTTCAAGCCAGTCGAGCCCATCGAGCTGCAACCGATTGCACCGCTGACCGTTGTTATGCCGCAGTCGCTAAAGCAAGCCAAGCCGCTTCAACCAGTGCTTCAGAAATGCTGCCCAGCACTGAGATAACGATTCCTGACCCCGAGCCTCTGTGTAGACCAGCCTGTAGCGTCTGTCCAGTTTTGCTCGCCGAACTCCCTGCCGCCCTTAAACCCGCAGCTGTCTCCTGTCTTCAACTATGTCCCAGAAGCTGCAAATCGCCCTGAAACCGACTTGACCTTTTTGAGCACCAAGAACTCCTACAGCACAAGATACTTTGCAGTTCTGTCCCCCCGGTGTCAAAACAAAATCAAAATATCAAGGCAGAGTACCCCAAAAAAAAATACACCGAACAAAGGTTACAAAGGAACATACAAAGATCTTTATTTTATACTGAACAGTTTTCCAAGAAAAGTAACAGATAGCTATCGGCCCTCAGTACAACACAACGAACTCCAGTGTGGTTCAGTGTGCTTAGTGAGAGACGCTGTACATTAGAATTCGATGCTCGTTTATACCATCTGCGAACATGATGTCCAACCCTACTTCGGGTTAATATTCCTCTAATACATTACTGATCTAGGGTTCATGCCGGGTTCATACCACTATATGCATAGGGATTGCCTTTAATACATTCGCCAACAAGCCTACACGGTAACAGTGTATTTTAGGATTTCTCATAAAGGTCTTCTCAAACATTAATACAATGTAGTTAAACAAGTGTTCTTAGTTCAGTATTTGGAGACATTGTTCTTAACATATGGTAGTGGATTAGTTTCATTGCACGAGTAATCCTTTACACACAGGTCAGCGAAGGATAAGGTCTCAGTCCACGACCCCAACAAGTGGCCTGCAGGCAAGTTACATATTAGTTACACACAGAGGTCAAGACGGCCATGTTGTATTTGCGGAATGACATCGCCCATCATTTTAACTCACAGGGTGACTTTACAGAGAGAACCTAAAATGGTGGATTGACCTAAAATGGCGGCTTACATTGATTCTAAGGTCAGGACCTTGCAACACAGATTTTCTTCGCAAGTGGCTTATAAGCAGCTTGGCGTAGGCCAATATACACATATTCGTTGCAATAGGAGGTCCGATATAATTTCTCGTTTGACACCGGGGGGCCTTCTCTGAAGGCCACTAGTGATGTTTTACAACCCATTGCTCCCTTTGTGTTGAAACCAAGTATCTTTGAACTTTTGTGATTAATTACTTTAACAACTACCCTCCTGTGGGTATCCAGAGTGCATCCCCTTTCCTTCTTTGAAACTGTCTGTCCTCTGCATTCCTTTACAGGGTGGGTTGTATTTCGTAGTGTTGCTAGAACTGTCTGTTGTGATAATAATAAAGTAGATATTTTTATACAACCATGACTGGACAGTCTCTTTTATCACTGTTAATAATTGCATTCTCGTTGTGTTGCAACTAACCAATGATCCACGACCTTGCAGGCGATAAGCCTGCCATTCCATCCACATTACCAAAATTGGATAAGGAGGTTTATAATTCTCTTGTATTCCAATCTGTTTGGATCCCTTCTGGTGTGCTAGAGGTGTGGGGCTTATTGATGGTTTAGAAACTCACATTCATTCCTGGACCACTGGTGCCCAGGAAGTTGATTCGCCACAAGTGCACACTTTTGCACTCAATTCCTTGTGCCACTGGTTACTAGTTTAGAGTTTTCAAGGCTGCTGAGTTGTTGTGTGTCCTTCTAAGATTTGGACACAGCCTAGCGGCCTGAATCTGGGGGCTTTAGTCTTTCTGCCTTTGCTAGATCGAGCGTGCAGTGGTGCAGCCGCTCTACGATGGATGGTCTGAAGAATCCGGAGGACTTTGAAGGCATCAGCAGTGGGCGAGTGTGAAATAGGCGAATTTAGCTGTGCATAGAATTTGGCAAATACTGGGCAAATGTCACCCGCTTTGCCTATTTTGCCAGATGAACGAAATTGGAAATTGTAGCTCTTTTTCAGGTCGAAATGTTATCTTGGCAGTTTTGGGTTGAATGCCCAACATTTCCCCTAATTAGGGGTGCCCACAGGCTCATAATGGCCATAGGGCAATTGGCGCAAGGCCAAACCACAAACGCAAAATGCTGGTGTGGGCCAGATTTCTTGGTCAAACAGGGCCACTTTTTTGGTCCATATGGGCCAGTTTGATGAGTTACTTCACTATGCGGCTATCGTCTTGACCAGTGTTGCTGAAAAAATATTCTTTAAAATGCACAATGTACACCACATTTTTATCAAAAAACTCCCCCTTGGGTACTATTCAAACAGTGTCACAAAAGGAATAAACAGCCATTTACTCTGTTGGCCACTTCTTCATTGGTGCACGAGACAATTTTATGGCCCAGTCCCACCATGAATGCCCCAAACGTTGATTCTCGTAATTGGCCAAAGTGGTGAATCGGTGAAAAGGTCGGCTCCACCAGCGAAGGGAAAATGGTGGCAAATTCCGGGGCTTGCTCTTCTCCAGCAGGAATTTCACTCACCTGCTAATCAGGAGTGTATAGAGTGTCCTTTTGATGACCACTGCTATCTGCCGGGAGATGCCGTGGTGCCAGTAAGAGGGAGTGATATCTGTGCTGGTGTCACCCATCATCACTCTCACTCATCATCCCTCTCACTCAGTGGTGAGTTTTAAAGCTTTCTTTTCAAGGACAGTGTTATTTTTTTCTGCAAGAAGAGGTTCTTGTCACAGCTTTCACACTGAAATGATGAATCACACCCCAAAACCGCAGCAATTCTCCCAGGGTGGGGGTTCTTATGTTATATTTCATGAGTGAGTAATCGTCATTCTCATGGTCTCTAAGCGTTTTTAGTTCTACAGGAGTTTAGCAGACCAAAATATGAACATACATGATAAACAGTGCATTATATTATAGGAGACGGAAAACCATGTGCATATATTCAAATTGGCAATATGCAAATTATAATAAGATTTTTATACTGTGCCAACCCACTGGCAAAATATCAAAGCACCTTGTTTTTTGGTACGTGGCGTTTATGCAGTGATCATATGTTACACAGACGAACAGTAATGTTATATTTGTATGCTGTGTATTGTGAGGACATCGATCGGATACTATGTTATAGCTGGACCACATTTGGAAGACGCCCCTCTAATGAGAATGAACACGGCCAAAAAACCTGCTCTCTGGGAAGGTGCCCACTGCGGCGGGTCCACAACCACGTTTTAGCTCAGTGTATCTTTCACAGAGGCGAAATATCCATTTGCATATCAGTCTGGTGTAGAGGAGCAGGTGGACACATTCTCCTTAGTCACCGCCCCCTCAGCCCTGTCCTATTGGAATGACAAAGAGCTACAATTGGGAACCCATGCACAAGTTTATGCGACGTGTCTAAACCCTGTTCCGGATATGAAGGACGATATGCACTCAGGCAGCCATTCAGAAGATACCCTCACGCTGAAACAGTGGACGAAAACTACCAAGAAGGATGTCCCTTGTCGAGTTGCTGGAATGCAGCCATTAATAGAATAGTGTGCGACATGGGTGTAAATTAAACAAAGTCTAATGATTTAACGACAGCAAAGGAATGTCCTAAAGAAGATATAAGAACCTATGCTGAAACAATATGAAAACACCCAAGAATGATGATGTGATTGGGGCACTAAGAGAAACATGTACCCAATGATACAGTAATCATTAACACACAGAAGAATGAAGTGACACCCTGGTCAATAACTGTAAATACGCTGTAACGCAAGGTAGAAATTATACATAGATGCTTGCTTATAAGAGGTATATATTCAACGTTTAGGATGCCCATTTACCAAGTTGGACGACGGCTTATGTCAATCAACCCAGCCACCACAAAATATGAGCCCAGAATATTAACGTAGAAAGATGATTAAGAAGCTGTTTTCCTTGCTAAATAGAGGAGCACTTTGGCTTGGAACCAAGGAAGCTATTCCGAGAGATGATGGAAAAGCACAAAGGGAGGCTAACGAGCAGACCGTGTGCAAGTACACATTTCCCAAAGTTGAGGAACAAGAACATCTACTGATGCCAAATATTGGACAATTGACAGGGCATACAGTTTATATGGGATAGAGTGAGCAAGTCTGTAAAGGCCAAGATGAGCCACTGCACCCAGTATAAATGAATCAAATGGGGCTAAAAGCACCCTCGATATGGGCAATTTAATGGACTTCTAACCGGTGACAAAGAGCTCACAAACAAGGGCTATTCATTAAGCCTGAAGGTAAGGTAACGGTGTGCCTACACTCCCCTGAATGTCCCGAGACAGTGCAGACTGGCAAGGTCAGCCTTCAAGCAGAAGACACCTGCATGAGGCCTACCGATGAGAGAGTGTGGCCTTATTGGGAAAGAAGGGGAGAGCTGACGTATTTCCAACCACCTGGCTTTCGTTTATATGTACATGCTGCTAGCAAGCCCAATGTCCAAGGTTGGATTTGGGTTGCCAATCAATTAGAATAGCTTGCCATGCACTTTTACATACAATGTTGCAAAGTATTATTCTGTTGTCACATTTTCTGCTATGACAAGTGCCTTACACCAGGTGTATAGAAGTAGCTCATGGTGTGTCTCACTGATAAGAGATGGACTAACATGGTCACTTTCAATAGGCAGACATGATCCCCTAATCCAATCTGACCCACAATAGGTTTTGCAGTTTGCCATGTAGGATGATGTCATAGATGATGCAGCTAGCATTATATAAGCCAAATACAAATGAAAAGACATTGTGATCTTGAATGAATCAATTTGATGAGTGTTTATTCGCCCTGCTTTACTTCTTTGAGATTAAAGCAGCATTTTACCATCTCCATCGAGTCTGTCTGGTTATTTCTTCTGAAATATTTTATTGATAATTCTATATAGCACACCAGATGCTTCAAGTTGCTAGAGCACACTGGTGCCACCCACCAGGGCAGTTCAGCACCGAAATGCAATGCAATTCTCTTCTGAACAAGAGTATGATATGATATGTATGATATGATAGGTTATTTATAACGTGCTTAATACCCGGAGGTTTCTAAGCGTGGACCCGGGGATTGAACCTGTGGTGCTCCGTGTCGTCTTGCTTCTAAGGCAAGCATATTGCCCCTGAGCTATCCTCCCGAAACGACCCCAACCCCTTACATATGTTTCAACCTTATCAGTAGGGTGGAGCGTTGCCTCTCTAATCACAGTGAGCAAGAAATACACGTCTGAATTGAGGTGGTGTTACGAAGTTCGTTGGTCGTGTACAGTATGAACAACCCCTCTGTCCCCAAGAAACACCCTGACGATAATAGATATATTGTCAGTGTGAATATTAAGGCCACAGGTGGAAGTCCGGAAATCTAGGACGCGGGAACAGCCGGAAGAACCCCTTGAGCGCTGTAAGGCAATGTACAGTGGTTAAGTAAAGAAACAGGGCCCGAATACCTCCATGTGCATAAACCCAAAATACCAGAATACCTGTGAGATCTTGGGTCAAGGCGTGGGTCTCCTAGCTGTAGCTGGAACGAGCTGTAGGGTAGAACAGGTAACCACCTATTTGCAGGATCGAGGTCCTAGCCAGTGAAGGGTTAAGCAAGAACAATCCGTGGAGCAGGCGAGGGTCGTAGTAGGCAAAATCCAAAAGTACTTGAAGGGTTAAGCAAGAGCAATCCGTGAAGCAAGCGAGGGTCGGTAACAGGTAAATCCAAGAGTACTTGAAGGGTTTAAGCAAGAGCAATCCGTGAAGCAAGCGAGGGTCGGTAACAGAGCAGGTCCTTGAACGAAGAGAGAACGTCACGTGATCCAAAACGAAACAGCTGTGAAGCAACGCCTTCGGTTCACAGACTCCTTTTATCCCTGGAAGGGACGCACGTAGAGTCACGTGTGAAGCGAACCGAAAGCGTTGCAATGCTGCTAGGCAACCAAAGTCACGTGATCCGTGTAGCACCGGGAGGCGCCGGTCTCCGCAAGGGATGTGAGTTCCTGAAATGACGGAGCCTCCAGTTGATCTGCCACCGCCGTGAAGGGCGATAAACACCCGCTCCCCCAAACATGCCATGCCGTGCCATGATGTGTGCGACGTGAGTGGGGGACATAATGCACGAGTGTCGGGGAGTGCGGGAATGGATAGACAAGGAGGGGCGAGCGGAAAGGTGTGTCCGTGGTCTAGGAAGCGGTGTGACAGGTGGATAGCGTAGGGTGAAACTCCAAGTTCCTAAAAATTCAAAAAATAGGTCTGGAGCCCCTCTATTGAGAAGGAACACTACAAAATAACATGTTTTCTGGGAAGATACCGACTCGAGCGGGTGTACAACCATGTTTTAGCTCACTGTACCTTTCACAGAGGAGAAATAACTATTTGCATACCAGTCTGGTCCCGCCCATTTGAGAAGTCCAGCACCGAAAAGCTAGGCAATTCCCCTCTGAACAGTGTTTCAGCCTAATCGACCCTCATCAGGGAGGTGAGGCTGTGCCTCTGTAAGCACAGTGAGCAAGGGGTCCATGTCTGGATTACCCTGGGTAAGTTGGAGTGAAACCCCAAGTTCCTAAAAATTCCAAAAATAGGTCGGGGGGGCCCTCTACTCAGACTGAACAAGGGCAAAACACCTGTTCTTTGGGAAGATGCCCACTCGGGAGTGTCTACAACCACATTTTAGCTCACTGTACTTTTCACAGAGGAGAAATATCCATTTGCGTACGAGTCTCCTCCCAGCCTGAGAGGCTGAAGCCCAGCCCTTGTTGCTCACCTGTGCATACAACCTAACACCAGAGAGGAAGCCTGCACAGGACAAGGGCGTGGTGTTGTGTGCCTCTGGTGTTTGGCGCTGCAGGTCGTTGGGAAGACTCAGAGGAGTGTCGTGTCTGGACCTGTTAGGACCTGAAATGTTTGCATAAGCTATAACTGGAGGGATATGCTTGTGGGAAACCAACTGATGTGAATTACCGCTCATCCTAGCCCAGCCCACCCACCCAAACTGCTTTGAGTGAATTGCTAAACCCTTGGTTTCTGCACGTTGTCTATACTTTTGGGGAGACTGGGAGGGGAGATTCACTAAGGGGTCCCCCGAGCAAGTTGTGCGTGCCTCACTACTCATTGTAAAGGGGGGTGGCATATAGTTGATACCCCCACAGCCTATTATAGTAAGGAAAAGTCTAGCACAGAGCGTGCAGGAAAGGCGTTTTGCAAGGAGCAGGTGGGAGCGGCGGGCCTTGCTTGCTCTCCGAGTCCCTTGGATATTTGGATGCTCTTTGCCCAACATATGCAATGTATGCATAACTGCAAAGTGCTGCGCTATGCGCCCTAAGGCTATTAAGCTTACTACAGGCTAATTTTATTTTGAGATATTTCAAATTTGTTTACCTCCTTTGTGTTTATATTTTATTGCTCACTAATTGGGTTTATTTTAGAGAATATTGTATTAGCTGTTTTTATCCTGCTGGTGTCTTTTATCCATTGCAAGTATGTCAAAGAGGAAAGCCACAACTGAGGACTCCCCAAAAAAGCTTTATAATATGTTTAAACCAATTAGGGAGGTCAACGTACTTATCACTGAAAATAGTGGCCTGTTGTGCGGCATAGAATGCGATACCGACCCATTGCCGAAAGGCATTTTAGCTCAAATTACACCCTGCAGAGGACTGAGATAACAGATTCGGTTCACATAGTTTCTATTGCAACTGCCAGCAACCATTCTTTGCTCACTATTCTTAGAGAGGCACAGCTCCAACTCACCGATGAGTTCCAACCAGACCGAAACCCGTGTCTGGGGTTGCTCTTGGTACTCTTGTTCAGAGGAGAATTGCCTAGCATTTTGGTGCTGGACTGCCCTAAGGCAGGACAAACACTGATATGCAAATGGATATTTCTCCTCTGGGAAAGATAGTGAACTAGATAAAGAATCTGGGTATGGCTCTCATACCTGTACTAATGTCTGGTAGAGAGATTCCCAGGACCCCCCTGCACCCCTTGTTTTTTTTGCATATTTAAGTAACTTTGGGCCTCACCCTAAGTTACTAGGGGAACCCCAACGTGGACCCCTTGCTCACTATTCTTAGAGAGGCACAGCTCCAACTCACCGATGAGATCGAGCCAGATCAAAACACGTGTCTAGGGATGCTGTTGGTACTCTTGTTCCGTGGAGAATTGCCTAGCGTTTTGGTGCTGGACTTGCCCAAGATAGGACAAAGACTGATATGCTTTGGATATTTCTCCTCTGTGAAAGATTGTTAAGGCCCTCGTAACTGGGACTAATGTCCGGCAGAGGGACTCCCAGGACCCCCCTTGTTTTTTGCAGAGAAAGGGCCGAGCCCATTTGCCTTCATAGAGGATCATTGGATAACCTTTTGACTGGGAAAAGACCAGACCTGGTGGGAGGGAGCAACCGCATACTCCATGTTGGTGAAGCCAACTCGCCAGCTCAACGTTGTCTTGTGTTATTGAGCGTCCAGTGCTACATACAAAGGGGACACTCCCTGAGCCCATGCAGCCCACCCCCCACCCGATGTCTTGGACCAGGAAACTAAAGTAGGGGAGTGCTGATATCCCCAGCCATCCCCACTCTCAATGGATGTATGTCTCTTGTAGGGCTAACTCCTCCTAATTCCACCATAGAGGAGGGCAGGGGAGGGGGTAGCATTGAGGGCATTGGCGGATCGGCCGAGGGCACTGGAGTGGATAGGGGAGTGGATTGAGTGGAGGGAAGGAAGGAGCAAACAGGGCCTTACCTGTTCATGAGTGCATTAAGAAACATAAGAACCCGGTAAGGAATGCAGCCGTAAGGGTGCCTGCAAAAGTACTTATACCACCTCCAAGGTAAAGCGGGGGCAGCGGCCCAGTGGCAAGCAGCTCGAGAGATCTAAGCCAGAGACGTCCTACCTTGATTTGATTATGGAAAACCAAAAGCTGAAAGAAGGGGTCCATGAACTAATGAGTTATACCAAAAAGCTGGAGGCCAAATTGGAAGGCCTTTGTGAAATTAGCCAGAGCAAAGTAGACCTTCCATACCCAAGGGTGGGAATATTAGATTCTTGGAAGTGGCCTGCTGAGAATCGATTGGGTACCCTACCTGTGGCTAGTGATAGAGTGGTCATAAGCTACAAATTCCAAACTGCTTGAAACGCTAGAGCTGAGGGAATGGGAGATTGGTTCAAACCTATAAGTGATGCCATTAGAAAACAAATAGTCAATACCCCCCAGGTGGCAGGCCGAAACTCGACCGGGACCACTACCTAGACCCGCGCGAAACAGCTCTTTTGATGGGCCTCGCCCCTCTTCCCATGAAGTGGGGATGGACAGAGTTGACATACTTAAGGGGCCCAAGTGCAAGGGGCTTGATGGACACTTTGTGGCAATGTGTAATATCTCGAGGGTCGTGCAGGGATGTTTTGAGGACCAGGAGTCGCTGATTAATACGGTGACTCACGGGATCCACCACAGGAAGGGTTGCCTATCCCCCCTAAGGGAAGACATTGTTAGGAGTAGGCGCTGCAATGCGCCGGGGGGGGGGGGGGAGGGGTGAGGTTCTGTCGATGCCATTCAAGTCTTTCTAATAGAAGCATGGCTAGTACATCAGGCATACGAACTCTGGGCAACTTTAGTTGACTAGAAGCCCATCCGAATATGACAGTCAAGTGCATCAGGCAGGGTCTTCCCATGGAACATCGCAGGGGTCTCTGGATGCCTCCTAGACAGTGATGGCCACTTCTTCCTGGAGGGATGTAATGCCATCTGCCTCCAGGAAACACGGGCCTTGCAAGACTTGGATGTCCAGGGTAACCAGCCCTTTAATATAACGGCTCAGAAAGGACTGAGAGGGAGACCTTTTGGTGGTCTTTTGACCAGGGTAGATGCCAGCCTCAATTGGGAGGTTGAGAACATCGAAACGGGTTCCACAGATTTCCAATACAGATCATTGACGTCCCGGGTCATTGCCCTGTTCCTTTATTCAATGTGACAATCGCCCTGGCACAAAAAACGGTTTCTGGTATTATTTTAAACTTACAGGAATGGGAGTTCACTGAGCGTGGACGATTTGGGCTAATAGTCCTGGGGGATTTCAACCTGGAATTGGAACCGATCGGAGAACTGGAAGGCCTATGGGAAGACGAGGATGAGGCTTGAGGTATAGGGCTGTTTGACGCCCCATGCTGGTGGTGATAATACAGTTCGTCCCCTATTAAACCTAGGGTTACGCCCATGCAATGGCCATTTTCCATTGGACCAGGCGGTGAAGGTTACAAACCACGGTCCGAATGGCGGGTCTTGGATCGATTATGCTCTTACCCTTGTCTCCGATTAGCCCCTGGTCAGTGACTTTTAAGTATTAACTCAGTGTGAAAGCGATCGCTACCCCATAGCAATGACGATGAAGGGCTTCAACCCTCCAATAATGTCACCCGCTTGCCCGACCACCGATGTAACTGTGCTGGGGCCCGCCAGACGCTCAGTGAGATGGTCTAAATTAATGAGCAATGCATTTATTTATTTATTTGTGCATTTATAAAGCACACTAAACTCAAAGGCATGAAGGCGCTGGTTACATCACATGGAAACAGAAATGAACAAGTACAAGTAGATAGAGTACATGATATGGAACAAATGCCGATAGAGTCAAAGAGGTCATCCTAGAGGAGTGTCAAAGGCAAGCAAAGAGGTCATACTAGAGGTGTGTCAAAGGCAAGCAAAGAGGTCATACTAGAGGAGTGTCAAAGGCAAGCAAAGAGGTCATACTGGAGGAGTGTCAAAGGCAAGCAAAGAGGTCATCCTAGAGGAGTGTCAAAGGCAAGCAAAGAGGTCATACTAGAGGAGTGTCAAAGGCAAGCAAAGAGGTCATACTAGAGGAGTGTCAAAGGCAAGCAAAGAGGTCATCCTAGAGGAGTGTCAAAGGCAAGCAAAGAGGTCATACTAGATGAGTGTCAAAGGCAAGCAAAGAGGTCATACTGGAGGAGTGTCAAATTCAAAGCAAAGAGGTCATACTGGAGGAGTGTCAAAGGCAAGCAAAGAGGTCATCCTAGAGGAGTGTCAAAGGCAAGCAAAGAGGTCATACTAGAGGAGTGTCAAAGGCAAGCAAAGAGGTCATATTAGAGGGGTGTCAAAGGCAAAGCATTCCAGAACTTGGAGGCTATGACCGAGAAACTGGACCCCCAGCTCTCATGCATCTGAAGCGGGGGATGGTGAGTTGGGGAGAATGCAAGGAGCGTGTGGGTCTAGAAGTTTGGGCTTTGGAGAGTTTTTGTGAGAGGTACTTTGGCGCCAAATTGGAGAGGCATTTATGCATTATTGATAACGTTTTTAACGTTATGCGTTCACGGTTTGGCAGCCTGAGCACTTTTCTTCTTGCTCCAGAAATGTGTTCTCGCTTCGGGATGTTGAGAGCATCTCTGAGGGCACTGTTTCTGATAATTTGAATTTTGTTCATGTTGCGTAAGGATGTACCTGTAAATAGGACATTGCAATAATTCAGTCTAGAGCCAATACGTGCTCTCGCAATAGTGTTGCAGTTGTCAAGGCCAGAACAGATCTGCAAGCATTGATGAGTTTACAGGTGTGTGCCGCAGGTGAGGTGATCGCATTGACTTGATTGGATAAGGAGATGGTGGCATCAAGGTATACACCCAGGTCTTGACAGTACTGGACACTTGGATGATGTTGCCCTCTATAGCGATTGGGTTCTATGATGGGTCGATCTTGTTGAGTGATGTTTGGGCGCTTACCAGGAGCAGGTCCGTCTTGTCGTCGTTGAGTCACGGAAGGTGGGAGCCATGCATGCCTGAATGGTGTGGTAGAGTGACACCAGATTGTTAACGTAGGTAGTGTAATCGCCAGTGAGGGGGGGGAGGATCTGCATGTCAATTGCATAGTTAGTCAAGGAGACTCCTTTATCATCAAGATGGTCAAATAAGGGTTTGGTGAATATATTGTATAGGGTCGTAGAGATGCAAGATCCTTGTGGGACCCCACACGTGACAGAGTCCGTAAGGGCTGCAACGTTAGAAGAGAACACGCTCATGGACTTATCGGATAGGAAGGAGGGAATCCTGGAATTGGCTTCAGGAGAGAGGTGAGTTACTGTCGCCAAGTGGCGGCATTAGATTTGGTGGTCCACTAAGTCAAAGGAGGCCGACAGGTCAAGCAGCAGAAGTAAGGCTGTTTTGCCAGCGTCTTTCATTTCATCCAGCTGATTCTTTAGGTCCAGCAGAGTAGATTGAGTGCCAAACCCAGGTCGGCAAACCGACTGGTGCTGACTCAGGAGGTTATTAGATTCCAGGTAGGCCTGGATCGAACATAAGCTACGCAATCCAGAATTTTAAGAAGAAAGGGGACAGTGGTGATGGGGCGGTGGTTTGTGTGGATGTCAGGGTAGTTTTTTTAGGAGTTGAAGGACCCACGCATCCTTGAGACTATTAGGCACGGAGCAGGAGGAGAAGGAAGCATTGATAAGGGCAGTCATGAAGGGTATGCGTGATTCGGCACAGACCTTGATGACTCTAGCAGGACATATGCATCCCTGTCAATGTGAAGGTTTAAGCCTTTGGATGATCAGAGTGGCCTCAAGTCAAGTGACCGGTTCAAAGTCAAGGTGGGTGAATTTTGTAGGGAAAGTTGTGGCCAAGTACTAGGGATAACAAGAGTGGCGCTGCCCATGGTGTTTCTTTTGGATATTTTCTCTTTTTTGGAGTGTGTCAATTTTGAGCAACTGGGCATTTTGAATGATAACACACCAGGTGCTGTTCTGAATGCTGTTAGCTTCAGTGGGCACAAGGGCTTCAAGCTCACGCAGTATCGGGAAGAGCTCTCGGGCGCTGGAATTAGACTTAGCAATTCTCATATTATAGGTAGAGCTCTTTTCAAGGATGGTGGCCTTTTTGTGTTCCTTAGCTGCCAAGATGAAGCAAGCTTTGTTGGGCTTAGTGGGGTTTTTGTTCTATATTGTGTCAGCCTTGCATTTCAGTAGACAGAGGGCTCTGAGTTCAGGTTAAAGCCAAGCATTGCGGTGTGCGACCGCTTTAGCTTTCTGTAGCAAGAGGGGTGCACAGTGTTGATAGCCTGAGTGAGCGTTTGGCTATACAGGCCAACCAGTGTTGCAGGGTCATTGAATTGAGCCTGTGCGTGGACCAGCGCATCCAGCAACGGCAGAATGTGGGCTTTGGTGACATTTCTGTTGCTCCGAGTGGTCGTGGGGGGCAGAAGTGAGGCCAATGAAGGTAGGTCTTTGGACACTGGAACAGTGAACAGGATGACATTGTGGTTGGTCCAGGGACATGGCAGATTGGATGTAATGGCTGTGTTACAGTTGAGGTCGGCTAGCCAATCTGAGGTATGGCCTTTGGAGTGGGTGGAACTAAGAATGCGTTGGGCGAAGTCTACTGCATTGAAGCAGTTGTCTAGGGATAAGGTGTTTAGATCTGAGTCATCATTGAGTCCCAGGATGGAATCACGTAGCAGTGTGGCTTTGGAGGTAGGTTTGACGCTGGCAAGGAGGTGCAACACATACTCTTCAAATGAGAGGAGATGGCCAGGAGCGCGATAGACCACACGCGTGGTTATCGTGGCGGTATGAGAGAGGCTCAGGTTTGCTGTCAGGAGTTTACCAGCAGAAAAGGGTTAATTTCCACTATCTATGCTGCCATCTTGAATAACATTGAGCATCTCTGTTACCAGGCATTCCGGGACCAGGCGCTAGTCTCAGTGTTTGAGGAAATTCTGACTAGGCTGCAGCCATTTGCAATGAGCACCAAGAAAACTATTAAAAAGCATGCAAAGAGCAGGGATGCAGGGGCTGGCAGGGATGCAGGGGCTGGCAGGGATGCAGGGGCTGGCAGGGAGTGCCGGGGCTGGCAGGGATGCAGGGGCTGGCAGGGAGTGCCGGTGCTGGCAGGGATGCAGGGGCTGGCAGGGATGCAGGGGCTGGCAGGGAGTGCCGGGGCTGGCAGGGATGCAGGGGCTGGCAGGGAGTGCCGGGGCTGGCAGGGATGCAGGGGCTGGCAGGGATGCAGGGGCTGGCAGGGAGTGCCGGGGCTGGCAGGGATGCAGGGGCTGGCAGGGAGTGCCGGGGCTGGCAGGGATGCAGGGGCTGGCAGGGAGTGCCGGGGCTGGCAGGGATGCAGGGGCTGGCAGGGAGTGCCGGGGCTGGCAGGGATGCAGGGGCTGGCAGGGATGCAGGGGCTGGCAGGGAGTGCCGGGGCTGGCAGGGATGCAGGGGCTGGCAGGGATGCAGGGGCTGACAGGGATGCAGGGGCTGGCAGGGAGTGCCGGGGCTGGCAGGGAGTGCCGGGGCTGGCAGGGATGCAGGGGCTGGCAGGGATGCAGGGGCTGGCAGGGATGCAGGGGCTGGCAGGGATGCAGGGGCTGGCAGGGATGCAGGGGCTGACAGGGAGTGCCGGGAGGCCAATCAGATCTTATTCTCCCACCTTCACTCACAGCTTCCACTAGATTGGAGTCTCCTACAAGCTTTGAGAGCGTCCTAGCCGAATCTGGTGAAGGCAAAAAAGAAGGCATTGCTGGCCAATAAATGGGCAGCATGGTTAGCGGCTGCAGAATCGGGTAATTTGCCTGGCTGCTGGTGTCTCCTTTGTGACAGAGAGATAGGGGATAACACCATCCTCTGGGCTTGTATCACTATGTGGAAGGGACATTTTCATCCCTCTACCAAATGACGGGTCTGATTGGGCCTTGGGGTGAATTAACAACCAGTGGATTGGATAACCAAGGAAGTGGAGGATGTATTGAAATCCTCAAAGTCCGGCAAAGCAGCCGACGGCCCTGACAAAATACCGGGATATATCTTTAAGGAGGAACCAACAGAATGGAACCGGGTATTAACGAAAATATTCAATGCCACGATCGCTTTGATGATAATTGCCTAGTCCAGGAGGTCCACCGAAATAGTCCCAATTTATAAAAAAGGATGTCAGGTAAAGCCCAGCTAGTTATCAGCCCATTTCACTTTTGGGCATCTTGGGGAAGCTGTTTGCCAAATTCCTACTGAAATATCTCCAGGAATGGGTACACAGCGAAGGCCTCCTTACAAACCCACAGGCAGGTTTTAGGTCTGGCATGAGCTCCGGGGACCAGGGATTTCGTTTGTATTTGCTCATTCAAAAACATGTGGCACTTACAAAGCCAAAATGGTGAGCTCTTTTCGTAGATTTGAAGACCGCCTTTGACAGTGTCCCGCCGAGCCTCCTGTAAAACTCGCTGACTTCAAAGGATATCCCTGAGCCATTATGAACACCAACTCAGCTACTATATTCAGATAACGTAGCAACAGTACGCTGGAGCTTGGCGGGTGATGAACCGCATACTTTCCGGTCCATAGAGGAGTCCCTCAAGGGTGTGTTCTATCTCCCTTGTTGTTTTGTGTTTTTATTAATGCAGTAGTGGATGAATTAACCCAACATAACTTTGATGCCCGCGTTTGGCGAAAGACAAAGCCACGGAACTACTATTTGCAGACGGTGCAGTCCCCTTAGCCACTACACCCTCAGGATTGAGAGGATGCTTGTTGTGTTTTGTAAAGAAGTGTGCTGACATAGGCCTAGAATTAAATGGCGGGAACAAATAAAACATTGATCTTTTCTCCAAAGCACACAATAACTAAACCTCTGTACCTGGGAGTGGGAAGGCTCAAGTAGAGCAGATTACCTTGTAGGACTATCGTGGCACATGTTTTACCAGTAACTTCGGGTGGGCCCCACAACTACTCAAGTCTAACATCGTCTTTGATAAAAGCTGTGGTACGTTGAGAACATCATGTTTTAAGCATGGTGGTGACGCAGTACGCCCTGTATTGGACATCTACAAATATCAAGGCAAGGCGGCGGCTTTACACGGTGCGGAAATGTGGGGATTCTCTAAAAGCGGGGTACTGACAATATCTGAAAACACATTTCTAAAAGGCATTTTGTTAGTCCCGCAAAGCGCGCCGACAGCAGCAGCGCGCATGGAACGTAACATATGTACAGTTGGCGATGAAGCTGTAATCCATTGGATGAGACTATCGGCCAATGCTGCCATTGGAAAGAACCGTGAAGCTGTGACCTGTTTATTGAACATGGAAGGGGGGCGGTATTTAAGGTGGTTCTTGCATGTAAAAAATCTTTTAACATCATAGGGCCTTGCTTGTTATTGGCCCACCCCCAATCATATTTCAAAAGATAGCCTTTCAGGGTGAAAAAAGCATGGGTTGGCTTCAGGTCAAGGGCAATGGCGAATGCATGTTGCCTCTGTGGACTTCTTGTCTTCTAAGGAGTCATCCGGCTACCAACCATACCTGGACATAACCAACCATACCTACCCCAAATGATGCCAGGGCACATCATATGGAACATAGAATTGGCAGTTCAAAGTCTGCGATTACCGGAGCCATTGGACGCCCTCCATGGGTGCAAATTGTCCATTACGTGGTGCATGCATGCAAAGCAGATAGCATACATGTTATGTACATATGGGAAGGGCTGAACTCCCTAAGAGTTAAGTTTCTTAAAGCTCTGTTCTTATTCTATAAGATGCGCACCATATCAGAGGCAATCACACTTTGCAAAAGTACCTCCGAGATGGATGTTGTGTTCTTTGTAGCTAAATCCATTCACCGGGATCGGTTAAGAGGACGCCCGCCGGGTGTGATCTTGGGCTGAACCTTCTTTTTATAGATTCTGCATTTTAACCTCCTAATGATTACATCTAGGGATGACTTTCCACCTGAAATTGTGGGGTGGGGATTGGACAACAGGGATTGTTTCTGGATGTTATCTTTTAACTGCACATTGTACCTCATTACGAGTATGGAGGTAGCGTCTACCCCCATACTGGGTACCGGTACTGGAAATAGGGAATTACTGGGCCATGCCGACTTTGGCGGGCCCGGTAATTCCCTTAAAGCCGGGAGCCGGACCCAGTACATCCCCATTCCCATTCGAGCCCCCATAGGGCTCAGTGGAAATGGGGAGAATGCTAACAACGGGCCCGTTAATGACGGGCCCGTTGTTAGCATTCTGGTCTGCTAGCGAGTCCCGCTAAGGACGCCTGGTTTTACCAGGCGTCCTTTGCGGGACACGCTATCAGACCTCGTAATGAGGCAGCAGAGGGATAACGGCGCCGGCAGCTCTACCGGCGGCGTTAACCCTCTACCGCCTGGGCCCTAATGAGGCCCATTGTGTTACTTATCTAAATATTCTATAGGCGAAAACAATGAAATATGGTATATCATCAAGTTGTACTGACTGACTGACTGACTGACTGAACTACTGTCACCTGATGGGGAATCAGCATTCATATAAAGACGACCAATGGGACTCGTTTGCTTCTTTGCGCTCAGATCTGTGTGAAATTCACCAAATGGAGACCCTGTTGAAAGAATCAAGGTGTTTCTCTAAAGATAAAAAGGGCCTGATTCAAGGAATTTTTTGCACGGTTCAAAGTGACTTGGCACTGCTGACCACCAGCCTCTTCAGAAGGTTAGTCCATAAAGTTGGTGAACTGATTGCTTTTTACAAATGATTGATTCTCGGCTCTCCCGATCGATTCCTCTTGTGTGATGGTTGACTTCTTGACTGCATAGCAAGGACGGGATGATTTTCAGTTTGTGACACTGGATGAGAGGACTGATAGCAAAGCGACGATATCTAATATTGATCCATCTCAAAGGGACAGCACTTGGCGTCGCCTTATTTTTCCGTCATGTTGACACATCAAGCTCATCGGGATACCACGTCTCGGTCAAATCCCAAATGTCTGACCTCATTTAGTACTGCGATGGTAGTACACACCAGCAGAACCGGCTATTCATTTAGAACCTAATTATAGACACACCTGTTCAAGCAAGGTCCTCACGGATAGAAGGCATCCAGAAATGTGTTATGTCTATGTTTTGTCCATGTCTCCTGATTCTATGTTACTGCACCCTGATGCCTGTGGGCTTTCAGCACATTACAAACACATACAAAAAAATAGAAGACAATGAGGTTATAGCACTTCTGTATATCCCCTGGGAAAAGAAACCACAGCTTGTACTGCGAGCGATACAAAGCACACTGAGCTTATAGCCCTTTAGGAACGTGCATGCAATGGATGGGTTCACAGAATAACTCTAAGTGCAAATAATTCAACCAAGTCAGGAAGATGACAAAGTAATGTTTTTTTATCAATTATCTAAAACAGGGAGTTACAACAAACATCAACAGACGTACGCTCAATTTCTCTCAGTGATCTTTTCACAAAACATAGACTTTATACTAAAAATACATCAGAGATGATGTCATACTATGTGGTAAATAATGAAAAAACCTATTAGGGATCCGGATAGGCTTCAGGGGAACATCTAAGTACACATTATATAGGAATTAGGATTGTGATTAGCTGCCCACTGTCAGGTGGACAACATATGCCTAGCTCTAAAACATGTCATCTTCAAAAACATTAAGTACACTGTTTCCAATTAGTCTTCAAACTATAAGGTCCTTCGTTATATGGACCACTACAATTGGTTCGCACGGTTGTACCAGGCCTGGAGCATTCGGTACACTTAGCAGCATGTATGCCCAGACGCAGGTGCAGGGAGTTGGGGCATGACCGTACCTCCCCACCCAATTAGCCCAGCATCTCTCATCACTCATGCCGTCTGCCATGAAGATTGTCTTTGAACTTGGCCTTGCAAAAGAATCCTTGTATCATTGTTCTAGGACTCTAAGTTTGACTCTATTTTCATCCTTGGCTCACGTGACAGGAGACCACAATTTGGTCTATTTTACAGGTTTTAAAATATCTTAAATGAATAAAACTTGGCACCCTTGATGTTCTTTCTTTGCACCTTAACAAGAGATGATTCATCCCCCTGTATGTCCTCACTCTCCTCCACCCCTCTGCTGCCCCCTGTATGTCTGTACCTGCCCCCTGTATGTCCTCACTCTCCCCCCACCTCTCCGATGCCCACTGCATGTCCTCACTCCTCCCCACCCCTCTGTTGCCCCCTGTATGTCCTCACTCCCCCCTGACTCCTCCGCTGCCCCTGGTATGTCCTCACTCTCCCCCCCACCCCTCCGCTGCCCCCTGAATGTCCGTACCCCCCACCCATCCGCTGCCCCCTGTTTGTCTGTACCCTCCCCACCAACCCCCCCCCACCCAGAGTTGCCTGGGCCACCCCCTTTCCCCCACCCCAGTTAGTGTCTGTAGCTGCCCACCATACCTTGAGATTTGCTCCACGTTGATGCCCGTTGATTGGAAACCTATGTACTAGTATGCACTTGCCATTGTCCAATACAGGACTGGCTCCATGCGTTTCTATGTTGACACTAACGATGCACCCATGTGAAGCCTGCCTCCTTTGTATTCTGTGCCGGGCACCAAACATTTACTCATTTACCTGACCATGCATATATGTGTTGTTGTCGCCTTGCTACTTTTGGTTGGCACCTGAACATGCATTTCATTTTGACTATGCAACTGTTTATAGCTGCCGCCATGCAACATGTGGCTGGCACCATGCTCTTGCCTACCGATGCCGACCTTGCAACTTTATGTAGCTGCCGCTGTGTAAGATGTGGCTGGCACCATATACTTGCCCACCAACCTATGTAACCACTGCTAAGCACTTATTGGAATTGTATGAAGCCACATGTATGTATGCATGCCTTCTAATGCACTTATGTAACTAAGTAAGCCTTCTTAACAGCGCCACGATGCCCGAGGGCAGTTTGGTGCTTTACAAATTCAAATAACTAAAAAAAGAAAAATCATTCCTTCGCACGTTAGCTCCTTTCCAGAATAGATAGCCAATGCTGCTTCAGTCTTGACTCCAGGCCAGACAGCCTCGCTATGCAGCTGCATGATTTCAGCCTATTCTTGCTGCAACGCAATTCTCCCTTTCTTCTTCATGGGTCCGGACTTACTAAATTCATGATACCAATGTCCAGCTCCTATACAATGGTGGCTCTGCCTGCATTCTATTCACTACATTCAGCCAGCTTCTATGATGACTTAGTCTACCTTGCAGTTCAGCGTCTGTACAATTATTGAACAGTTGATTCTCTGCAGCACTTTGTGGATGTTTAATCTTTTTCATATTAATAAATCTCTTGATTCTTTACTTCGTCATTAGTTTCTGTAACATCTCTGACTTTTTGGCACTGTTGAACTTTGTCAGAGAAATCTTTTAAATTTTGTTCCTTTGCGGCCTATGAACTCAATTCTGTACATTGAGGCCCAGTGCCTTCGTTCTCAAATACTGCTCTGTTTGAAGATTGGTGGTTTTTATTTTTATTTTTTCTCCCCTCTTGAGTTGATTAATTTCTTGTCTTTTTTTTCTTTTTATTACTGATTCATTCTTTTATTTATATGTGCATTTAACGTTTTTTTGGAAGCTAATTGATGCAATAAAAAAAAAATTAACATCCATACATCCACTTCAGCCGGTATCCTGAGACGTTGTTCATATTCTCTTATGATGTCACAGACTTCTTTCTTTGTTTCTTTTTCATATTCCTTAAGGGAGTTTCTCCCTCAGATTATTGCCCCTTCGGGGATACATTCGATAGGGTTGTCTCAATGGGTACCTTCTTTCAAATATACGCTGCGGTACTGGCACAACTGCTGGTGTCAAAGACGGCACAATCTCAGCCTTCCAACACATGGGAGGTAAGAGGGGCGGGTTTCCTGTAGAGGCAGGCAGCTGCTCCTCTACAGCACATGTAAAGCCCCAGAGAACGATAATAGAGAAATTAATATATTGCTGTGTTACAAGACTGCTGACTGGCAACATGGGCAGTTGCTCGGGGTCACTCTGAGCCTGAAGGCCTCTTTCATTTGAAAGGGTTCGAAGGTCCTGGCGTCTTCCCTGCCTGTGGCTGCTGTGGTGATTACCACAATTCTATTTTTTTGGGGTAACTGACACAAACTCAGTTGGACTTCACCCCAAGTCTAATATGGGATGCTTCACTAATGAATGGCACACACATGTTAATAGTGTTTCAAAAACCTGTTCAGCGAAATGTTCAAAAAGGTTTGATGGGCTGTGTTCTCCACAGTCAGTGGCCGTGAAGGTTTATCTTTCCTAGTCAGTGGCATGGAGTGTGTGCTCTCCATAGCTGTGGCGTGGAGTGTGTGCTCCAGTAGAACACAGGGAGGTTGAGGGAAAGAGATGAGTCACAAGCAAACCCTCACATAAAGGGCAGAACCCTTGTAAAACAACAAAAAGGCTTGTGACTCCAAAGTTGACCGCTCTCTTAGAAGAAGAGGAGAAAGCTAACCTTCATCCTCAAACCATGAGAATTACCTCAGAAATAGAAGACAACAGAGTTGATAAATCTAAAACATTTGCATATTTTAATTAATATTCAAACACAAGTGCATTACATAAATTTGATGCATAAACAGTTTGATTACCCTCTCGTGGGACTAATCAAAAGAAAAGGGAGGATTAGTAAAAAAGATTGAAAACAAACATTGGAAAAAACATCACTGTATAGAAACAATGCAGCGTAATTCCACAAATGGGTCCCAGCAATGGGGGCTTAAAAGGTTCAGTGGCTTATACAATGTAATCATACAGCATCATCTTTAAGTTAATTATTATCCCACTCATCATCATTCGTACCACTCACACACACTCATGAAATGTTATTCATTCATTCAAACAAAATACATTTCAACAGTGGTTAAAACAAGCCCAACATGTTTCTTTCCTATAGAGGTTTTAGTCCGTGGAAATTCATCAGGGGCAGAATTAAAGTGGGAATCATTGCATAGTAACAGTGATTTATCTATTGTTGCGTACAATGGATTTCATCAGAAGACAAGTCCTTATGTTGATTTCATAGGTATTCCAATATTTGTTTTCAAGGAATTCTAGAAAGAGGACTTCAAAGGGTAGCTTCCCCTGCAAGAGAGCGGTATAGAGAAGAGAATATCAATTTCCATTCATAGTTATGTGTAGTTCAGGTGTACTCACATTCCGGAAGCTTAATCAATAAAGTTCCAGATATAATGAAGCTTGCGATTAGCTTAAGAACATTTTTCTAATTGGTTTCAAATGGCAGTCATGGCTCCAATACCTACAACCCATAATAATTAGTATTGTTGGTACATATAGACAATCAAGATGACATGCACAGATCTATCATATGGTCACAGATAGTGTCCCCCAGAGTGGGAAACCTGGCTAAGGAAGAAAGGTAGATGAAAAACAGTTAGAGGAAAAATAACTTTTTTGGTCGTAATGAAACCACAGTTCAGTCTGCTCATAATCCCTAGTCCCATGTCCCAAGGGTAAGATACGTGGGTTTAGATAGAGTCGACAAAATGCAAGAGGGGCTGACCAAAGTGGCGAGAGGAGGGAAAAAGGACAGAATATCCTACTGGCTGTTCCCATCAAGTGACCACTTATTTCTAATGGCGCCTCGTTATGTAATGCCAGCCGGACCAGCATTATTAACTCCACCTCTAAGCTGTGTCTGTACAGTATACTAGGTTCAAGGTCCACAGATCTCAGAGCCCCCTCTTATCCCCAGCCGTGATGGCAAACTATTGGAAGGGGTTGTGGCTGACCTTAAAAGCAAAGGAAATGTACAATGTGGTAGAGAGTTCAGCGTCTTTCCGATGGGTGGCAGCAAACTCTCCGCCTAAAGCACTGATTATTCTTAGACCGCGTAGCACATCGTCCTCATGAACGCTTCCAATGCCAGGCGAGTTATGCGTTCCAGAGAGTGTGTGCTCTCCATAGCTGTGGTGTGGAGTGTGTGCTATCCATAGCTGTGGTGTGGAGTGTGTGCTCTCCACAAATGTGGCATGGAGTGTGTGCTCTCCATGGCTAGTGGGCGTGAAGGAGTGTCTTTCCTAGTTCGTGGCAAGGAGTGTTTGCTTTCCATAGCTGTGGCATGGAGTGTGTGCTCTCCATACCTGTGGCATGGACTGTGTGCTCTCCATACCTGTGGCATGGACTGTGTGTTCTCCATAGCTGTGGTGTGGCGTGTGTGCTATCCATAGCTAGTGGGCATGAAGGCTTGTCTTTCCTAGTCCGTGGCATGGAGTGTGTGCTCTCCATACCTGTGGCATGGACTGTGTGCTCTCCATACCTGTGGCATGGACTGTGTGTTCTCCATAGCTGTGGTGTGGCGTGTGTGCTATCCATAGCTAGTGGGCATGAAGGCTTGTCTTTCCTAGTTCGTGGCATGGAGTGTGTGCTCTCCATAGCTGTGGCATGGAGTGTGTGCTCTTTTTAGCTGTGGCATGGAGTGTGTGCTCTCCATAGCAGTGGCAGGGAGTGTGTGATTTCCATAGCTGTGGCAGGGAGTGTGGGCTCTCCATAGCTGTTGCAGGGAGTGTGCGCTCCCCATAGCTGTGGCAGGAAGTGTGTGCTCCCAATAGCTGTGGCAGGGAGTGAGTGCTCCCCATAGCTGTGTCAGGGAGTGTGTGCTCCCAATAGCTGTGGCAGGGAGTGAGTGCTCTCCATAGCAGTGGCAGGGAGTGTGTGCTCTCGATAGCAGTGGCAGGGAGTGTGTGATTTCCATAGCTGTGGCAGGGAGTGTGGGCTCTCCAAAGCTGTGGCAGGGAGTGTGCGCTCCCCATAGCTGTGGCAGGAAGTGTGTGCTCCCAATAGCTGTGGCAGGGAGTGAGTGCTCCCCATAGCTGTGGCAGGGAGTGTGTGCTCCCCATAGCTATGGCAGGGAGTGTGCGCTCTCCCTAGCTGTGGCTGGGAGTGTGTTCTCTCCATAGCTAGTGCCCTTGAAGGTGTGCCCCACAGTCAGTGAAAGTGACTGTCGGCTCCAAAGTTACTGAACGTCTGCCTTCCACAGACAGTGTCATACAATGTGTGCTCCACAGTCAGTGAAAGTGACTGAACGTCTGCCCTCCACAGTCAGTGTCATGCAATGTGTGCCCCACAGTCAGTGAAAGTGACTGAACGTCTGCCCTCCACAGTCAGTGTCATGCAATGTGTGCCCCACAGTCAGTGAAAGTGACTGAACGTCTGCCCTCCACAGTCAATGTCATGCAATGTGTGCCGCACAGTCAGTGAAAGTGACTGAACGTCTGCCCTCCACAGTCAGTGTCATGCAATGTGTGTCCCACAGTCAGTGAAAGTGACTGAACGTCTGCCCTCCACAGTCAATGTCATGCAATGTGTGCCCCACAGTCAGTGAAAGTGGCTGAACGTCTGCCCTCCACAGTCAGTGTCATGCAATGTGTGCCCCACAGTCAGTGAAAGTGACTGAACGTCTGCCCTCCACAGTCAGTCATGCAATGTGTGCCCCACAGTCAGTGAAAGTGACTGAACGTCTGCCCTCCACAGTCAGTGGCATGCAATGTGTGTCCCACAGTCAGTGGCAGTTAATATGGGTTGTGAAGTCAGTAAGCTACATATGTAGTTATTAACCTAACGGACCCCTGCACGTTGGCAATTGAAGCCTCTGCCCCAGTGGGAGAGGGTCTGGTCACACCCCTCCCCTGCCATCCATTTGCGTGGCAGGAGCTTGGTGATCAGGAACGGAAAGCAGGCGGGCCCTTCTGGCGTAAGGCCAAACCATGCCAATGCTGGCGGCGTATCTATCAAGGGGACGTCAACGCTAATGTCCTGCCTGCCATTAAAAGCTTTCACTGCCTCCCAGGGCACGCGCTGCGGCGCCAGCGGCCGCGCGACCGTGAAGCGGATGACAGCGCAAGGCTTACGCGATGCCAGGGCAGTGCTGTGCCATCTTCATACTGCGCCTGCTCGCATGCTCTACCAGTGTTCATCCCGACCCCCTGGCAGCTCCCGGGTGCCTTGAGGAGAGAGATTTCCATGAGCAGGTGTGCACAGCCAGAGCAAGGGCCACCATGGCCGAGGGAGGGACAACTGGATCCAGAAAAGATGGGGTGGGCAGAGTGCTCGTGCCACATTTCTCAAGTCAGGAGGATACCTTGCAGTGCTGGCGCCCATCGGCGGTGATCCAACCCAAGTCCATAGCCTGCTTCTCCAGAAACGCCTACAAGAGCCGAGGCACACTCCCTTCTAGTGGCCCCAGAGGGCCTCCCTTCCAGCACACCTTGCACATCCGAGGGCCCTCACCCTTTCCCTTGGCTGCGCTCGCCTTCTCAAGCCTTCAAAGGTGGCCAACTCTTGTAGTACTCTGAGAAGTTCTTCAGCTTGGCCTCAAAGGAATGGTAACTCGGACGGCCCATCCCGCTCTGAAAGGGGTGCATCGCTGCCAACTCATGCTCCTACTCCTCAGCAGCAGGCAGCACTTCAACCGCTGGATCCTATCTCCCTACGACAGAATTCCTGCGACAAATCGACTTCCGGAGCGCCAGTGGTCCACGGATGAATATTGGTTCCTAAACCATCAATCAGCCCCTCACCCCTAGTACACCAGAAGGGATCCGAACAGATTGGAAACACAAGTAAATTATAAGACCTCCCTTTCCAATGTTGGTAACGTGGATGGAATGGCAGGCTTATCTCCGCAAGGTCGTGGATCGTTGGTTAGTTGCAACACAGCGAAAATACAATTATTGCCCAATGATAAAAGGGACTGTCCAGTAAAGGTTGTATACAAATATCTATTTTATTGTATTTTGGGTGCCTTAACATGGCATCTCTGCTTCTGGGCCCCTGTGTCTCTGCGAGAAAACGAACACATTCCAGTGATTCTAGACTTTCTCTGGCTGTGGCGGGGGGCTGCAGGGCGTGCAGATGACGGCTCGGGCCGTAGATGGCACTTAGCAAAGTGCTTACCCCCTTGTGCTGTAACATTCATAGTGGGGGAAGTGTGCTCTCCCAGTGCTGTACTCTTCCAGCCACCTGCTGTAATATTCTCCCTGTCTGTTGCACCATCCATTTCCTGCTGTAACATTGGCCTCTTCTGATGGTACAGTCGCTCCCTGTGGTGTGCACCTCTCTTCAGCACTTAAACACCCCACCCTGTGTGCTCTAATCTATCAGTGTGCTGTAATTTCCAAAAAACATCTGCACTAAATCTCTCATTGCTCAGCAATGGTCGGCCAGTACATTATGCCCTGCCCACCCCCTTGCTCCACACACTCTCTGTCTTCCCCTCCACCCCCCCCAATCCTCTGGACTCTGCCCGGCTGATTCATGGATGCCTGCCTGTATGTGCCGTTGTCTTCTCGCTGCGCTGATCACCCCACCCCACAGCATGTGCAGATCCAGCCCACCACTGCTCGATGGTTCCCCTGGTGTGTAAAACCCCAGCCCCATGCTTAATATTTCCTCCACATAAGAAAAATCCCCTCCATATTATGCAAGCACTGCATAAAGCCAGCCCTGTTCTATAGCATGACCTACCCATTATTAAACAAACAAAAATGAGTGCCCTGATGGACTGGCAGCTAAAAGGGCAAAAGTAATGTTAGGAACACACCAAGGGGACTCCTGCCCGTGTTGGTGTTAGTGTGGTTATTGATTTTTAACCACCCATGACATGATATGTATTTGCGCCAAAATTGTCCAGCTCTGTGCTGCAATATTTCACCCTATGCTTTAACAATCACATTTGCCACCACACCCCCATGCCGTGGGATTCCTCTGCAGTAATTACACGCTCTCTTATCCTCATCTCTGTGCTGTTTTTTATTAGTTTGGGCTTCTGGATGGCGCTTGCATCAGCTATAAACCAAAACTATTGCATTAAAGAATAGATGGAGAGAAATCGGCTACGAGGAGGGACACCCAGCGTGTAGGTGTTGTTGGGTTATGTGCCCACCCATTGACTGCCCATGATCATTCCTATGGCTATTCCCACCCAGTTCCCGTCCCTCCCTGCCAAAAACACCTCCTCCAGAGAACTCTTTGACTTTCCTTTATTCATGCCTTACCATCAAACTTTGCACTCAAAGTGCCTGCCAGTGATTTGTCGAAGCAGCCTTCTGAGTGTTAATGACTTAATTGGAGTGATAAACCTGCTACTGGTGTAATAAAAATATATTCACCAGGTCTGCTTTTAACCACACGATTTATAAGCACTATGCATACCGTTCACTTAAGTCCTGTTAAAAATAAACATTGGTAAAGCCAACAGTTTTGGCTTGTGTATATGTATTAGGAATTTGCCAGGCACTGCTAATACGTGGCCAGGTACTCACACCGTTTTACACCTGCTACCATTAATGGGCAGTTAATACCAATACGGCGGTGGTTGGAAAGTGATCTTTCCATGCATACAAAAACTGTTGGCATTGCCAATGTTTGTTTTCAATTCGCTGGAATCGACCAGCCCTATTTTGCAATAGTGCCCCTTGGTGCAGTGATATTGTCCTGTGCACTAATATTGCTCACTCGTGCGGCGAAATATGGGGCCGCTTTGATCAAAGTTTCCAGGGCCTCTTTTGGCTCCCAGTCTGGCCCTGCTTTCTAGGGGGGCCAGGGGCTGGCCATGGGGGGGGGGGTTCTGGCCCCCTTTGTCCCCTTTTTGGAGCCGGGCCTGGTACAGTCCCCCGTATATAGCAGAAATGACATCACTAATTTTACAATCTAGGGGAAGTACCCTTCAATAATACCGGCTGCCAGGATTGGACAGTTTCTCTGTTTCTCTCCGCCCACAGTCAGGATTGGTGGATTGGTTTAGGGATACCATCTGTCTTTTCCTTTTATTACCACCCTTTGTTATCATTTCAACTTTTTGGCAAAAATGAGTTATGTATCATAACTTCATAATTGTACTAGCCACTGCCATATAAAACATATATTCTGTTTGAGCTGATCATGGGGAATTAGATAAGCCGACCGCCAAATCTGTACAATGTAGAATGGCCACGTGGCACATTTTTGTCGTTTTCATAAAATGTACAACAGTTATGAATATGTAAATCATCAAGCATATTCCTAATTTCATTTTCCATCTTTTCGCCCACTTTTACATTTGTCACATGTCCAGATCAGCCAGAAACCTAGTCTAACAGGCCACTACAGTTCCCAAGGTCACAAGTAGATGCATTTTATACCTCCCCACACCTCCCCAAAACCGCCTGAAAATTACATGAACAATGGTATAAAAATGAAATCAATCCACAGTACGGTTGCAGCGCAAAATCCCTAAAGTGAATATAGTCCTTTAAAATATTGGTGAGTGTTTCTGTTTATCAAATGGGAGGCTGCTTCATCCCCCACAGCTGTCTGTCTCCCTGGGCTCAGCCTGTGACCAGAGTTTTTTATAAGTCTCTTTGAAGTGTTGTGGGCTCCTTTTGAAGCGGGTGCAACAAGGAGTCACACCTTTTTGTCATGCTTCAGCCATGATTGTCCTTTGAAGTCCTTGCTTTACCTGCCTTCAGTGCCAGCCAGTCCAGGGAACAGTGGGATTTCAACACCTGCAGCAGCAGATTCTATTGCAGGGCGTTATTAGATGGGAGGTGTGACATCTAGCTGGAAGTGGGGCATTTAATTGTGAAGTTTTAAACTCAGCCAGAATTTTTTCCTGAATTAAGTGTCTTTTCACATGTTTACAGGAGTTTTGTGGGTGAAACATACTATACATTGCATTGGCTTTGGTCGCCCCCCACCCCCACATCAGGTTTTGCTTTCCTGACATTTTCCTGTGAGCAGTGATATCTTTTTCTATTGTGACTTTTTAAAGTGGTTTTTATTTGCAAACATCTGTTCAGGCCTTTTTTGCTTTTAATGTTTAAAAATCCTGTTTTCCATGTCACAGAATTCTGTCACCTCCTTCTTAGGTGAATTACATTGCTGCTGGTCCATTGATAATGACAGGTAAGCCCCTGACCCCATCGTTCTTTAATTTTACATGGACAAAAAGAAAAAGCCAGGACGATTTTGTTGCAGTGTTTAAATTCTTGCCACTCGTGTGAAAAGAAAAGCAAAATTCAGGCCATTTTTGGTTGCTGTGTTTAAATGGCTGTTGTCCATGTAAAAGGGCTTCTGTTTGGGGCTTTCAAATGCACCCCACACCCCCCACATTCAGCTCTTGCTCCAATTGAACACTGGCTGCCCGCATCCCCAAATGACGTGAGCTACTTAGCTCAGCTTGCAGGAACTCCAGTCGTAGGGCTTTGGTAAATGGGTTGTTTGCCTTCTATGGAAACCCCATCTTCTCTTCTTGAGCCGCTAGCCGCTAGTGAACCTTAACCTTTGCTGTCGAAATCCGGAACCTACTGAACACCATCTATTTTTTGATTCTTCTGAAAACCTTTTAAAGTGGCTGTAACTGGCCCTATCAGACAGCTCTAGGGCAGACTGAGGCAGGAGATGCAGGGTGGGCCTCCTCCCTGGGTGCTTGGAGATGAAGGGTGGGCCTCCTCCCTGGGTGCTTGGAGATGAAGGATGGGCCCACTTCATTGGGTGCTTGGAGATGCAGGGTGGGCCTGCCTCCCTGGGTGCTTGGAGATGCAGGGTGAACCGCCTCTCTGGGTGCCTGGAGGTGCAGGGTGGGCTGCCTCTCTTGGTGCTTGAGATGCAGGGTGGGCCTCCTCCCTGGGTGCTGGGAGATGCAGGGTGGGCTGCCTCTCTTGGTGCTTGAGATGCAGGGTGGGCCTCCTCCCTGGGTGCTGGGAGATGCAGGGTGGGCTGCCTCTATGGGTGCATGGAGATACAGGGTGGGCCCGCCTCTATGGCTGCTTGGGGATGAAGGGTGGGCCTGCCGCTCTGGGTGCTTGGAGATGCAGGGTGGACCTCCTCCCTGGGTGCTTGGAGATGCAGGGTGGGCCCGCCTCCCTGGAGGTTTGGAGATGCAGGGTGGGCTGCCTCTCTGGGTGCTTGGAGATGCAGGGTGGGCTGCCTCTCTGGGTGCATGGAGATACAGGGTGGGCCTGCCTATATGGGTGCATGGGGAAGCAGGGTGGAACCGCCTCCCTGGGTGCTTGGAGGTGCAGGGTGGGCCTGCCTCTCTGAGTGCTTGGAGAGCAGGGTGGGCCTCCTCCCTGAGTGCTTGGAGATGCAGGGTGGGCTGCCTCTCTAGGTGCTTGGAGATGCAGACTGGGCCCACCTCCCTGGGTGCTTGGAGGCGCAGGGTGGGCTGCCTCTCTGGGTGCTTGGAGATGTAGGGTGGGCTGCCTCCCTGGGTGCTTGGAGGTGCAGTGTGGACCCGCCTCCCTGGGTGCTTGGAGGTGCAGGGTGGGCCTGCCTCTCTGAGTGCTTGGAGAGCAGGGTGGGATGCCTCTCTGGGTGCTTGGAGGTGCAGGGTGGGCCTCCTCCCTGGGTGCTTGGAGATGCACGGTGGGCTGACTCTATGGGTGCTTGGAGATGCAGGGTGGGCTGCCTCTCTCGGTGCTCGGAGATGCAGGGTGGGCTGCCTCTCGGGGTGCTTGGAGATGCAGGGTGGGCCTGCCTCTATGGGTGCTTGAGACACAGGGTGGGCCTGCCTCCCTGGGTGCTTGGGGATGCGGGGTTGGCCTGCCTCCCTGGGTGCTTGGAGATGCAGGGTGGGCCTGCCTCTCTGAGTGCTTGGAGAGCAGGGTGGGCCTCCTCCCTGAGTGCTTGGAGATTCAGGGTGGGCTGCCTCTCTAGGTGCTTGGAGATGCAGGCTGGGCCCGCCTCCCTGGGTGGTTGGAGGTGCAGGGTGGGCCTGCCTCTCTGAGTGCTTGGAGAGCAGGGTGGGCCTCCTCCCTGAGTGCTTGGAGATGCAGGGTGGGCTGCCTCTCTAGGTGCTTGGAGATGCAGGCTGGGCCCGCCTCCCTGGGTGCTTGGAGGCGCAGGGTGGGCTGCCTCTCTGGGTGCTTGGAGATGTAGGGTGGGCTGCCTCTCTGGGTGCATGGAGATACAGGGTGGGCCGCCTCCCTGGGTGCTTCGAGGTGCAGCGTGGACCCGCCTCCCTGGGTGCTTGGAGGTGCAGGGTGGGCCTGCCTCTCTGAGTGCTTGGAGAGCAGGGTGGGCTGCCTCTCTGGGTGCTTGGAGGTGCAGGGTGGGCCTCCTCCCTGGGTGCTTGAAGATGCACGGTGGGCTGCCTCTATGGGTGCTTGGAGATGCAGGGTGGGCTGCCTCTCTGGGTGCTTGGAGATGCAGGGTGGGCTGCCTCTCGGGGTGCTTGGAGATGCAGGGTGGGCCTGCCTCTATGGGTGCTTGAGACACAGGGTGGGCCTGCCTCCCTGGGTGCTTGGGGATGCGGGGTGGGCCTGTCTCCCTGGGTGCTTGGAGATGCAGGGTGGGCCTGCCTCCCTGGGTGTTTGGAGATGCAGGGTGGGACTGCCTCCATAGGTGCTTGGAGATGCAGGGTGGGCCCGCCTCTCTGGGTGCTGGGAGATGCAGGGTGGGCTGCCTCTATGGGTGCATGGAGATACAGGGTGGGCCCGCCTCTATGGGTGCTTGGGACTGAAGGGTGGGCCTGCCTCCCTGGGTGCTTAGAGGTGCAGGGTGGGCCTGCCTCTCTGGGTGCTTGGAGATGCAGGGTGAGCCGCCTCTCTGGGTGCTTGGAGATGCAGGGTGGGCTGCCTCTCTGGGTGCTTGGAGATGCAGGGTGGGCTGCCTCTCTGGGTGAATGGAGATACAGGGCGTGCCCGCCTCTATTGGTGCTTGGGGAATCAGGGTGGAACCGCCTCCCTGGGTGCTTGGAGATGCACGGTGGGCTGCCTCTCTGGGTGCTTGGAGGTGCAGGGTGGGCCCGCCTCCCTGGGTGCTTGGAGGTGCAGGGTGGGCCTTCCTCTCTGAGTGCTTGGAGAGCAGGTTGGGCTGCCTCTCTGGGTGCTTGGAGGTGCAGGGTGGGCCTCCTCCCTGGGTGCTTGGAGATGCAGGGTGGGCTGCCTCTATGGGTGCTTGGAGATGCAGAGTGGGCCTGCCTCTCTGAGTGCTTGGAGAGCAGGGTGGGCTGCCTCTCTGGGTGCTTGGAGGTGCAGGGTGGGCCTCCTCCCTGGGTGCTTGGAGATGCAGGGTGGGCTGCCTCTATGGGTGCTTGGAGATGCAGGGTGGGCTGCCTCTATGGGTGCTTGGAGATGCAGGGTGGGCTGCCTCTATGGGTGCTTGGAGATGCAGGGTGGGCTGCCTCTATGGGTGCTTGGAGAGCAGGGTAGGCTGCCTCTCTGGGTGCTTGGAGGTGCAGGGTGGGCCTCCTCCCTGAGTGCTTGTAGATGCAGGGTGGGCTGCCTCTCTGGGTGCTTGGAGGTGCAGGGTGGGCCCGCCTCCCTGGGTGCTTGGAGGTGCAGGGTGGGCCTCCTCCCTGAGTGCTTGGAGAGCAGGGTGGGCTGCCTCTCTGGGTGCTTGGAGGTGCAGGGTGGGCCTCCTCCCTGGGTGCTTGGAGATGCAGGGTGGGCTGCCTCTATGGGTGCTTGGAGATGCAGGGTGGGCTGCCTCTTTGGGTGCTTGGCGATGCAGGTTGGGCTGCCTCCCTGGGTGCTTGGAGATGCAGGGTGGGCCCTCCTCTCTGGGTGCTTGGAGGTGCAGGGTGGGCCTCCTCTCTGGGTGCTTGGAGGTGCAGGGTGGGCCTCCTCTCTGGGTGCTTGGAGATGCAGGGTGGGCCCTCCTCTCTGGGTGCTTGGAGGTGCAGGGTGGGCCTCCTCCCTGGGTGCTTGGAGATGCAGGGTGGGCTGCCTCTATGGGTGCTTGGAGATGCAGGGTGGGCTGCCTCTCTGGGTGCTTGGAGGTGCAGGGTGGGCCTCCTCCCTGGGTGCTTGGAGATGCAGGGTGGGCCTCCTCTCTGGGTGCTTGGAGGTGCAGGGTGGGCCTCCTCTCTGGGTGCCTGGAGATGCAGGGTGGGGCTGCCTCCCTGGATGCCTGGAGATGCAGGGTGGGCCCTCCTCCCTGGGCGCTTGGGGATGCAGGGTGGGCCCTCCTCTCTGGGTGCCTGGAGATGCAGGGTGGGGCCGCCTCCCTGGATGCCTGGAGATGCAGGGTGGGCCCTCCTCCCTGGGCGCTTGGGGATGCAGGGTGGGCCCTCCTCCCTGGGTGCTTGGGGATGCAGGGTGAGCCACCTCTCTGGGTGCTTGGAGATGCAGGGTGGGCTGCCTCTCTGGGTGCTTGGAGATGCAGGTGGGCCCTCCTCCCTTGGTGCTTGGGGATGCAGGGTGAGCCGCCTCTCTGGGTGCTTGGAGATGCAGGGTGGGCTGCCTCTCTGGGTGCTTGGAGATGCAGGTGGGCCCTCCTCCCTGAGTGCTTGGAGATGCAGGGTGGGCTGCCTCTCTGGGTGCTTGAAGATGCAGGGTGGGCTGCCTCTCTGGGTGCTTGGAGATGCAGGGTGGGCTGCCTCTCTGGGTGCTTGGAGATGCAGGGTGGACTGCCTCTCTGGGTGCCTGGAGATGCAGGGTGGGGCTGCCTCCGTGGGTGCCTGGAGATGCAGGGTTTCCCGCCTCTCTGGGTGCTTGGATGTGCAGGGTGGGCCCGCCTCTCTTGGTGCTTGGAGATGGAGGGTGAGCTGCCTCTCTGGGCGCTTGTTTTGGCATTCCAGCTGCAATGTTGACCCACCTTGCCCTCTCCATCATGATATGATATGACATTTATAACGCGCCTATACACAAGTGTTTCAAGTTTACATCTGTTTGCCATGTGGCTTCCTGAGTGGACATCAGTGGCCTTGATCTGCACTCAGGTGTTGACATTTCTGTACAGGATGGGTGTAGCTGGCCTCCAGCAGGCACTGGCATGCTTCTCCAAACAATGGGCACATGTTCAGGGTCGGGTACATCACGTCAGTGCATTCTCTGCTGCTTTGGCGAGGGCTCTACTAACACATTGCACATCTGCTGGGCCTTTCTACTGGTGACCCTACATCTCTTGCCAACTTTGCAAACTCTACCATTGACGTGTTGTCTTCTGGGATACCTTGGTGTGAGCCCTGCCCCCTCTTGTGGAAAGCCCCCATAGGAGCACTGTTGCCCGTATTCTTTTGCTACACAACTGAGCATCACGTCTATTAAAAAAGAACTGCACTTCCCTTGAGGAAACCCACATCTATTCGCTTTTCCGTGTAAAGTGCATTATATTTCAAAGAGATATTTAGTCCGTATGTAACGTTCTAGGCTCTATATCCTATTAAAACTACAACTCCACAAATATTTTTAATGCAGTAAATTTGAAGAAGGCTGCCGCATTATAAGTATATTGGTACTTTTTTTGGTAAACAGTTTGGTGAATCTTAAGCTATTTTCCTCTTGCCTGCTACTCACATGTTCATGCTAATGAGAGTGGCCTAGGCGGCCAGAGGCCACGCCCCTGGCAATGGGTGTGTAGGCACCCCCCTTGGCCTGGAGAAAGGGTGCTACTGCCCCACATGAGGAAGGGAGATAAATGCAACCCAGCTGTACAATAACATGACTTTCAAGAAAAGCAGAAGAACCCAGGCGGGGTCTGGAAACATCCAGAGTCTCCGATGCCAAGGTGGAGACTAGAGGAAGGGGGGCCGGAGACTGAATTCCCCCGAAACCAAGTGTCACCGCCGTGGGTATTGTCCACATTGTTTAATAGAAGGTTGCACCCAGTTGCAGAATGGGTGGGCAATATGTACACTCCTTTTAAAGTTGCACATCAAACAACTAGAAGTTATTGGAGGTAAATTATGCCTTCAAGCCAATGAACATGTGAAGAGCTGCCCGCCACCTGCCAGGACTAAAGACCGAGCTATGACACTGGGCCAGGACTAAAGACCAGTCTGTGCCACTGGGCCAGGACTAAAGACCGGTCTATGACACTGGGCCAGGACTAAAGACCAATCTGTGCCACTGGTCCAGGACTAAAGGCCGGTCTATGACACTGGGCCAGGACTAAAGATCGGTCTGTGCCACTGGGCCAGGACTAAAGACCGGTCTATGACACTGGGCCAGGACTAAAGACCGGTCTATGACTCTGGGCCAGGACTAAAGACCAGTCTATGACACTAGGCCAGGACTAAAGACCGGTCTATGACTCTGGGCCAGGACTAAAGACCGGTCTATGACACTAGGCCAGGACTAAAGACCAGTCTGTGCCATTGGTCCAGGACTAAAGACCAGTCTATGACACTAGGCCAGGACTAAAGACAGGTCTATGACACTGGGCCAGGACTAAAGACCGGTCTATGACACTGGCCCAGGACTAAAGACCAGTCTATGACACTAGGCCAGGACTAAAGACCGGTCTAAGACACTGGGCCAGGACTAAAGACTGGTCTATGACACTAGGCCAGGACTAAAGACCGGACTAAAGACCGGTCTATGACACTGGCTAGGACTAAAGACCGGTCTATGACACTAGGCCAGGA
This sequence comes from Ambystoma mexicanum, assembly GCF_040938575.1. Lineage (NCBI taxonomy): Eukaryota > Metazoa > Chordata > Amphibia > Caudata > Ambystomatidae > Ambystoma > Ambystoma mexicanum. Next base: position 1,683,727,461 of record NC_090932.1, read on the forward strand.
CTAAAGACCGGTCTATGACACTGGGCCAGGACTAAAGACTGGTCCATGACTCTGGGCTGGGACTAAAGACCGGTCTATGACACTGGGCCAGGACTAAAGACCGGTCTATGACACTAGGCCGGGACTAAAGACCGGTCTATGACACTGGGCTAGGATTAAAGACCAGTCTATGACTCTGGGCCAGGACTAAAGACCGGTCTATGACTCTGGGCCAGTGCTAAAGCCCGGTCTATGACACTGGGCCAGGACTAAAGACCGGTCTATGACACTGGACCAGGACTAAAGACCGGTCTATGACTCTGGGCCAGGACTAAAGACCGGTCTATGACTCTGGGCCAGGACTAAAGACCGGTCTATGACACTGGGCCAGGACTAAAGACCGGTCTATGACTCTGGGCCAGGACTAAAGACCGGTCTATGACACTGGGCCAGGACTAAAGACTGGTCTATGACACTAGGCCAGGACTAAAGACCGGTCTATTGCACTAGGCCAGGACTAAAGACCGGCCTATGACTCTGGGCCAGGACTAAAGACCGGTCTATGACTCTAGGCCAGGATTAAAGACTGGTCTATGACACCAGGCCAGGACTAAAGACCGGTCTATGACACTGGGCCAGGACTAAAGACCAGTCTGTGCCACCGGGCCAGGACTAAAGACCAGTCTATGACACTGGGCCAGGACTAAAGACCAGTCTGTGTCACTGGGCCAGGACTAAAGACCAGTTTATGACACTGGGCCAGGACTAAAGACCGGTCTGTGCCACTGGGCCAGGACTAAAGACCGGTCTGTGTCACTGGGCCAGGACTAAAGACCAGTCTATGACACTGGCCCAGGACTAAAGACCGGTCTATGACACTAGGCCAGGACTAAAGACCGGTCTATGACATTGGGCCAGGACTAAAGACCGGTCTATGACACTGGGCCAGGACTGAAGACCGGTCAATGACACTGGCCCAGGACTAAAAACCGTTCTATGACACTGGGCCAGGACTAAAGACCGGTCTATGACTCTAGGCCAGGACTAAAGACCAGACTGTGACACTGGGCCAGAACTAAAGAGCGGTCTATGACACTGGGCCAGGACTAAAGACCAGTCTGTGCCACTGGGCCAGGACTAAAGACCGGTCTATGACACTGGGCCAGGACTAAAGATCAGTCTATGACACTAGGCCAGGACTAGAGACCGGTCTATGACAGTGGGCCAGGACTAACGACCGGTCTATGACACTGGGCCAGGACTAAAGACCGGTCTATGACTCTAGGCCAGGACTAAAGACTGGTCTATGACTATAGGCCAAGACTAAAGACTGGTCTACGACACTCGTCCAGGACTAAAGACCGGTCTTTGACACTGGGCCAGGACTAAAGACCAGTCTATGACACTAGGCCAGGACTAAAGACCGGTCTATGACACTGGGCCAGGACTAAAGACCGGTCTATGACACAGGGCCCGGACTAAAGACCGGTCTATGACTCTAGGCCAGGACTAAAGAACGGTCTATGACACTGGACCACGACTAAAGACCAGTCTATGACACTAGGCCAGGACTAAAGACCGGTCTATGACACTGGGCCAGGACTAAACCCCGGTCTATGACACTGGGCAAGGACCAAAGACCGGTCTATGACACTGGGCCAGGACTAAAGGCCGGTCTATGACACTGGGCCAGGACTAAAGACCAGTCTATGACACTGGGCCAGGACTAAAGACCGGTCTTTGACACTGGGCCAGGACTAAAGACCAGTCTATGACTCTGGGCCAGGACTAAAGACCGGCCTATGACTCTGGGCCAGGACTAAAGACCGGTCTATGACACTAGCCCAGGACTAAAGACCGGTCTATGACTCTAGGCCAGGACTAAAGACCGGTCTATGACACCGGGCCAGGACTAAAGACCGGTCTATGACACTGGGCCAGGACTAAAGACCGGTATATGACACTGGGCCAGGACTAAAGACCGGTCTATGACACTGGGCCAGGACTAAAGACCGCTCTATGACTCTGGCCCAGGACTAAAGACTGGTCTATGACACTGGGCCAGGACTAAAGACCAGTCTATGACTCTGGGCCAGGACTAAAGACCAGTCTATGACACTCGGCCAGGACTAAAGACCGGTCTATAACACTGGGCTAGGACTAAAGACTGGTCTATTACACTGGGCCAGGACTAAAGACCGGTCTATGACTCTGGCTAGTGATTCCCCTCCACCTTCTCAGGAGCAGTGGAATAGAAGCTCTGCTCCTTGCATTCTACCCCACCGCCCACTCTTCTCAACCTTCTGCTTAGAGCCGCCTGCACCTACTGACCCTCAGAAACCCTGCAGGAAGAGAGCAGACTTGCATTCATTGCATCTCAGAGTAGGGCATGACTGAGGCGATGCACTTGTAGAGGTAACATGGAGAGATTAGGAGGGGGGAAGCGGGTGCAAGAATGTCCAGGGAGATCCCAAGGAAGCAGATATCACCAGAGGAAGAAGAGCCTTCTTCAGTCAGGGTCAAAAAGCAAGAAGGAAGGGAACAAGCTCACAGCACATCTGGTGTAGGGGGAGTCGGTGGAGGTGCGGGGAAAAACGGGGTGGTCTCCAGGGGTGACTAGGCAGCAAAAAGCGAAGACAGGTTAGGGCTTTGGCAATAAAACTAGATGATAGGAGAAGGAGGAAGTAATACAGAGGTGAGGGCGGTGGGGAGGAGTGGAAAGAGAAGATGGATAGAAGACTGGATGACAGATTGGGGGGCGGGCAAGGGAGGACAGGCAGGCGACTGAAGAGACGAGAAGTGGACCCACTGAGGGTTCCTCCTGGAGGTGTGTGGCACGAGCCCTGTGGGTCAAAGCGGTATTCTTGAATGCGAAAGTGGGTGATCCCCTTAGACGCAAATACCTGCAGAAGGAGCACATCTCAGGCCTGCAGAAACAGATCCCTAAGGTTCCCTGAGGATCACTAAGGGAAGGTGTCTACAGAAGCTCCTCCTCTCTTCCTGAACTTTTTTGGATTTGGAATTCCATGCGTCTTCCTCCGTATAAGACTGTATCCGTGGTCTCAACAGAAGTAAGTGATGCAGCAGGCAGCCCCCCACCCCAAGTTGCCTAAGCCCACCCTGCTTGTGTGACCCAAGGTGCAAGAGTGTCCTCTAGTGGAAAGGTAGACATGTCACAGGCTATTTCTGATTAGTACCCGACGGGGGACAATGAGATTGTAACAGGCAATGTCAGTGGCCCTCGCCGGGGCGTTACCCGACCGGGAATCCCTCTCCCCATTACTTTCCTTCCTGTCCTCGGTGGGGGGGGGGGTTGTGGCAGCTGCTCAGCCAATGAGGAGGCTCGGAACGGGTTAATCCTGGCTCCGAACCACCCCACGGCTGGAGGCTACCATCTTCCCCCACCGTGGATAGAGGTGTTTTACTTCCCCAACCCCCCAATCCAAACAATTTCCTCCCTGCCGTCCCAACCCCACTTACCTTCTTTTTGGTCCATTTCGGGAGCAGATGTGCTGCAAACACTTCTGCCTGCAGCGCATCCGCTCCCGATCCGCAACAGGCATCATTGAAATGAAGAAGGGACTGCATGTAGTCCCTTCTTCCTTTCCATGGTGGCCATCTTGTTTGTTTACCTTTTTCCATTAATTTTGAATGGCCGTCAGGCGGGCCGGGGTACTAAAAGCAATAGGCCCCTCGCAGTGGGGGTGGGGGGGCATTACCACTGCAGGTAATGCTCTGGGCCCTTTGTTAACTATGGGCCGCGGGGCATTACCTGAAGTGGTAATGCCCCCCTCCCCCGCTCGGTACTATTGCTTAATTAACCTTCCACCTACTTTTTTCCGTTTTGCATAACACAAAGTGGGTATCTTGTACACTCGATAGCAATTTTAGATGCCTTTTGACTGTACAATTTCGTCTAAACATTTTATTTGGATGCTTTCAATGTTTACCTTTAAAGAACATGATCATTTAGAATGCTTTTGTTTTGGGCATTCTGTCTTTTATTTAGTCTCTAGCAATCCATCGGAGGCGCCCAGCAGCCAGGCGCAGAGCACAAGATGGTGGCCAAGGGTGGGCCTAGGACTCCGGGAGACGGGAAGGTTCACCCTTCGCTCAACAGCCTTAGAGAAGCGTCCATCACTACAATCCCTGGTTTCCAGTCTACCTGGACATGTCAACATGGATGCCAAGAAATAACAGAGCCAGTAATCAAGGGTAATTCTGGAGACCAGACACCTTACTCACCATGCCGGAGCCCTGGCTTAACAAATACAACTTCTCGAGACCCTGCAAGCAATCAGAAAGAGGCTAACAACCTTTGCCAACCCCAGGAACCTTTGGACGCCGAGACTGTAGAGTGCAGCGATTTGCTCCCTTTAAACTGCTTAAAGTGCGTGGGGTGGAGCTGCCAAAGAGCAAGGAATATCCAGCACCCCAAAACAACTCTGCAGTAACAGTCAACTTCTCCCTCATGCGGGAGGCAGGGGCAATATACCTCCCCCGACATGGAAGTCTTCTCACTCAATTCCGAGGAGTGGTTTTCAGCATAAAAAAGGCCTTGGGAAATCCAACACGAAATCCCCAGAAACAGCCGCAGAAAAGAGGCGCACTGATCCTGAACCCACATAATAATCCCATATAGTGCTTCGCGACAGAGCACAGTAATACTCAATGAAACTATTACTAGTTATTTACGGGCTGAGTTGGTCCGACCGGGTATCGCACCCATGGCAGTCGCTGCCATCCTGTTCCCAAGGCGGGTGCATTGCACGTGGGGGGTGTCTCCTGTGCCATATCACTACCGTAGTGCTCTGGGAGAGTGTCTAGCCCCATGGGATGGGGGGGGGGGGGTCCAGTCCTTAGTCTGATGACGGAAAGTACATGACAAGGGGGAGGTACGAGGATGCGGAAGGGGCGCACACGGGGAGGAAGGGGTGCAGCGTGGGAAGAAGGGCTCATTGCGTGGTATTAAATCCCATTCCGTGAAAGTGTCCTCGGGCCCTCGAGGAAGCTGCTCCATAGAGAGGGGGATTAAGGGCACCCGTCCTTCCAGGGCCCCTCTCAGGGCCACAGAGCCCTGGCCCGGCTCCAGGGCTGCACGGATGGCTCTTTTGTTTGATGTGCTTTCTGAACCATGGATATTTTCCTGTTATGAATTCATGTATTTTCGGTCCTAAGCTTTGCAACATCCTGCGGTGTCTCAAAGCGCTTGGAAGACACTGTACGACAACATCTTGGCACTCGACAAAACACAATAATTCCACATTATGTAAACCATCATTTCTTTCAAAGGATGGGACATGTCCCAGGTGGCAAAATGTGCCCAAATGCTTCATTGTGTAGCCGGGAGGCAGCGCCACCTAATGGGAGGAAAGAGTAATTGCCTCTGGGTTTTATGCAGCCCGCTGTCTGTGGTGCTGAGTTTTCATGCAGCCCGCTATCCGTGGTGCTGAGTTATCATACAGGCCTCAGTCTGTGGTGCTGGGTTTCATGCAGCCCGCTGTCTGTGGTGCTGAGTGTTCATGCAGCCCGCTGTCCATGGTGCTGAGTTTTCATGCAGCCCGCTGTCTGTGGTGCTGAGTTTTCATGTAGGCTTCATTCCGTGGTGCTGGGTTTTCATGCAGCCCGCTGTCCATGGTGCTGAGTTTTCATGCAGCCCGCTTTCCGTGGTGCTGAGTTTTCATGTAGGCCTCATTCCGTGGTGCTGGGTTTTCATGCAGCCCGCTGTCCGTGGGACTGAGTTTTCATACAGCCCTCAGTCCGTGGGACTGAGTTTTCATGCAGCCTGCTGTCCATGGTGCTGGGTTCTCATGTAGACCTCAGTCCCTGGTGCTGGGTTTCATGCAGGCCTCATTCCGTGGTGCTTGGTTTTATGCAGCGTGATGTCTGTGGTGCTGAGTTTTCATGCTGGCCACTTTCACCCGGGCTGCAGTCCGTGGTGCTGAGTTTTCATGCAGGCCCCAGTCTGTGGTGATGAGTTTTCATGCAACCCGCTGTCCGTGGTGCTGAGTTTTCATACAGCACACTGACCGTGGCGGAGAGCTTTCATGCAGGCCTCAGTCCGTGGTGCTGGGTTACATGCAGCCCGGTCTCCGTGGTGCTGGGTTTCATGCAGCCTGCTCTCCGTGTTGCTACGTGCTGAGTTTTCATGCAGGCTCTAGTCCGTGGTGCCGGGTTTTCATGTAGACCTCAGTCCGTGGTGCTGGGTTTCAAGCAGCCTGCTCTCATTGTTGCTATGTGCTGAGTTTTCATGCAGGTCCCAGTCCGTGGTTCTGGGTTTCAAGCAGCCTGCTGTCTGTGGTGCTGACTTTTCATGCAGGCCCCAGTCCACGGTGCTGGGTTTCATGCAGGCCTTTGTCCGTGGTGCTAGGTTTTCATGTATGCCTCAGTCCCTGGTGCTGAGTTTTCATGCTGGCCACTTTCACCCGGGCTGCAGTGCGTGGTGCTGAGTTTTCATGCAGCCTGCTCTCTGTGGTGCTGAGTTTTCATGCAGGCCCCAGTCCGTGGCGCTGGGTTTCATGCAGCCTGATGACCGTGCTGCTGAGTTTTCATACAGGCCACTTTTTATTTTATTGTGTAAAGCATGGACCTAGCTTGAGAGCAATGCAGCGCTGTAGCATTTTGGCAGTGTTTAATTATAATTGTACATGCTGCCTGCCACCTGAGCATATCAGGCAGAGTTTAATTGCAATTGTACACAGGCAAGCAGCATGTAGAAGGGATCCCTATGGGGTCCGCCGGTTTTATGCTCGTGCATAAGGCCGGTGGACCCCCAAGGGATCTCCAGAATTAGCACTGGCAGGAAACTCCGTGCCAGCGCAAGTGCCATAGCATTTGCATGGCAGAGAAGAAAGAAGGCGGTTGATACGCAATTTGGATTCTGCACCTCCTTTCTGCCAAACAGATGATTGACTTTGTGGCGTGGGTTTAATGGAAGGCATTAAAGCCTGACTCAAGGCATTTATAACTTCCATTCATGTTACACCACATAGGAACATGAGCTCCTGCATGGTTACGTCAACTTGAAGAGTATTCTTACATGGTGGTGTGGGAGTTGGGCACGTCTTTGGACAGCCAGCAATAAAATGCATTCTTCCTGTAGCGGGAGATGTTTACCACCTTTAAGAGCAAAGCCAACAAGAGAATGTTCGTACCTGGGGTAACTGGCACACACTGGCAGAGCCCACATGAACGTGTGTTTTCATGGTATAATTACTGTGCGTAGTATCACTTGTCATGCACAGAGTTGGCTGGTACATTTGGGTGCCAGGACTCGGGCGCCAGGCGCAGCCCCCTTGTTTCTACGCTAGGTGAAAGATTTAAGTGTTGATTAAAACACATATGTATATCTTGCACCTGCTGCAGTGCGTGGTGTGTCTTCGCAGCAGGATCTGCGCGCGTATTGCACATGCCTGGCGGTCCACACCAGCTCAACGTGTGGCGCGGCCTGTGCTTTGTGGCGCACTGGGGTTGGAGAGCCCTCGGCATGGCTCGCAGGAGGGCGCACTAGCTCAACGTATGCCGCGGCCTGTGCTTTGTGGCGCACTGGGGTTGGAGAGCCCTCGGCATGGCTCGCAGGAGGGCGCACCAGCTCAACGTATGCCGCGGCCTGTGCTTTGTGGCGCACTGGGGTTGGAGAGCCCTCGGCATGGCTCGCAGGAGGGCGCACTAGCTCAACGTATGCCGCGGCTTGTGCTTTGTGGCGCACTGGGGTTGGAGAGCCCTCGGCATGGCTCGCAGGAGGGCGCACTAGCTCAACGTATGCCGCGGCTTGTGCTTTGTGGCGCACTGGGGTTGGAGAGCCCTCGGCATGGCTCGCAGGAGGGCACACCAGCTCAACGTGTGGCGCGGCCTGTGCTTTGTGGCGCACTGGGGTTGGAGACCCCTCGGCATGGCTCGCAGGAGGGCGCACATTTTGTGTTCTGCCACTTATTTTTTTTTTACGTAAATGTTTTTCTAGAATAGCCTTTAAAGTTTGAGCTGAGCCCACGCTACCCAACGGGGAGCCGTGCAGTGCTTTAAGGAGTCCTGCATGCTCCTGTGTGAGCGCCCCATGCCTTTAGTCTTTCTGATACGTATAGCGTTATATGTACACGCTTTTTCTGATTACGCCCTGATTCCGTTTGCTGTTTCAAGTAGAACGACTGAGTCCTTCCAGGATTGGCGTTAATGAAGCTGGGCAGTGAGTATGGCGTGGTGAGTAATGTTTAACACACACACATCTCTGCCAATAGAAAGTGGGAATTAAAAACAGCAGTGCCAATTAGTGGGAGCCCAGGGCGTGGGCAGAGACCATCTGCAATGCATGCCCCGCTCGTGCCAGCTCTCGCTGTTGCTGGACGTGGTCACTGCTGTTTGGCTGCACCGGGAGTTAATCACTGTCATTGCAAATCATTGCTAATTGTGTACCTGTGCACAGAACGTTGCGCGTAATTGCCCGCCGGCCAGTGGGCGCGCTCCCTTAAATCAGCGGACCGACAGTCTGTAATTAGAAGCAGGTATTCGCAGCTCGTGGCAGGTGCGCGTAGATGCGCAGACGAGTCAAGACTGGCTGCGCAAGCGGCCAGCGACAGAGCGCAGGTTTGCGCACCCTACACTCTGGCCTGCGCCTTGTCTGGGTTGAAATGCGCTCGTTTTCCGCTTCTCCCATCTGATTTCAGCCGCCCACTTAAGTTCTATGTCACGTGATGTATCTTGAAGGAGGCATAGAGAGGGAGGGGTCATAGATATGAGCGCCCTCAGCACCGGCTCAAGCTGAGCTCGGAGGGTGCGGCCGCACAGAGGCGCACCCATGGCACAGCAAAGAAAGGGCCCCTTGTCTCCAGCTCAGTGTCATGTAAACAGCGCCTAAGGCGAGGCCCCCTTAAACATACTTCAAAAGAACAGTGGGGGCTCTGTTCTGTTGTGGGGCTGATACTTGTTCTTGAAGTATCAGATCAACAGAACTGTGCCCCATTGTACTGCATTTGTGGTGAGTGTGGCGGGGCGCACACATCTCGCACAGGGCGCTGGCATACCTGGGGCTGGCACTGAGTACCCTCCAACACTCAAGTTACGAGTATCCCTCTTTTTTTTAGGTATAATTCGGCTCTCTTCCTGAGTACTAGAGACTTCCAGGAAGTAAGGCCGAGCTCTAATCTAAGGATGGCCATTGGGATACAGCCTGGGAGACCGAGTATTTTTTTCCAAAATTTTCCTTCAAGGATTTGAAGCCAGTCCAGTTCTATCAATTGCAATGCCTCCAGGCCATAGATTATCATTGGTGTTAAGACCTGTAGGTATAGTTGGCGTGCTGCCCAGATGGTATAGCCACAGTAAGTTGTAGAAAAACAATGAATAAGTGCTGTTACTTGAGCAGCTCTTGTAGTTCTAATTTGTTTACAAATGGTGTAATGCCCCTTGTGCTCAACCTCGACACCCAGATATCTATAATATGGGGTATATTTGATTGCCGTCCCGTATATGTTTAGACCGGTTCTTGCTATCTTCTTGGAACTGAACATTACCATCTGTGTTTTATTTAGATTAATAGCCAACCCATTGGCTTGAGTATAGGACCATAGTGCCTCAGCTGATCTACGAATGCCGCTGATAGTGTGGTCCAAGATGACTAAATCGTCAGCATATGCTAGCACTACACAATGGGTGGATCCAATCTTGGGGGGGGCAGTTGTTTTCCAATGATAGTGCTTTAGGTATATCATGGACAAACAGGTTATATAGTATTGGTGCCGTAACACATCCTTGTTTCACGCCACAGTTTTGGTTGACCTTGCTGGTCATATTCCCTTTTGCGTCCAGCTTCAGGGAAACTGTGGTATTGTAGTGCAATAACTTGAGGTAATGTAGTATTTCTTTAGGACATCCCAGTTTTTCGAGTTTGGCCCAAAGTAGTTCCCTGGGGACTAAATCAAAGGCGGACTTGAAATCTATGAACAAGGCATATAGAGGTGGGTTACCTGATGTTCTGGCCTTGTTACAGAGAATATCCATTACTACCAGGTTATGTGTAGTGGAATATCCGCTTCTAAATCCACATTGGAAACAATCAAGGATCTTTTCTCTGTCTGCCCATATTTGGAGTTCCTGAAGAAGATATGCTGCAAATAGCTTGCCCGTGCAGTCCAGCATTGAAAGTAGACGGTAGTTTCCAGGGTCTGAGCGGTCACCTCTCTTATATACAGGGATCAGGATTGCTGTCTGCCAGGATTCGGGGATTTGGCCTTCCTTCAGAATCTTTTCAAAGAGGATCTTGAGTACCTCTGCCCAATATTCCGGGTTGCTCTTTAATACTACATTTGCTAAGCCGTTGGGTCCCGGAGCTCTTGAGGATTTGAGCTTTTTTATCCTGATAATCAGAGATTCGACTGACACTTTGAAAGGGATCAGAGGTGGATCCTGGGGCATCCTCTCCTGTGGCTTTACCTGGTCCGTGCCGTTCCGGGTTTTCAGGAATTCCTCCCATTGGCTGATGCCAATTGAATTGGTTAAGGGGATGCTGGTGTCACCCCGAGCCGTGCTCAGTAGTCCCCATATAGTTCGGGAGTTACCCGTGCATAGCGTTTGGACTGTTGTTTGCCATTTGAGCAGTTTTATTGCATAGCGTTTCTGCTTTAGCCATGTTCTGTAGGCATTTTTTAGCTTCTTGCTTAGAGTCAGATAGTTGTACAATGTAGTGGAAGCTTTACGTAATTTCCTCAGGTCAGCTCTTAGAGTTCGTTTGGCATCTCTGATTTCAATATCAAATATATTAGTGGTCTTGGTCTCGGGGGCCCGCATATTTGTTTTAATCGCTGCATAGGTGTTTGAAAATGCTGCGATCCATTCTTCGATCTCCTTGCTGGTCATGGCCAAGAGTTCTGTATGACACAGATTTGGATAGTTGATTGTATGATCTATGGCTCGTTTAATATTGATGTCAGACCATCGTATCTTGGAGAGAGCATGATTCGTCTTCAACTCACCAATAGGTTTATACGATGTAAATTGTGTAATATAATTGAAAGAGAGTGTGAGAGTAGCATGGTCGCTCCAATCATTATCCTTGATCTTCATATCTGTGACCCAGGTGGTCATGGTAGGACTTACGTATATATAGTCCAATGTACTACTGGATATGAAGTTTCTCCATGTTGATTTTCCCGGATAGTCACTGATGGTTCTGCCGTTTAATAGTTCAAAGTTCCATGCTTTAAAGAAATTAAACCATAGGTGTCCCTCCGCATTTACGCTTCCATGTTTCAGTTTGCCTATTTTCTTCAGCAGGGGGTTGTTACTGGTGCTCGGCTCACCAATTAAGTGGCAATTAAAATCACCAACAAAGATAACCATATTTTTCTTCGGCTCCGTCAGCCAATTGATCAACAGATCGTGACAAGCTTCCTGGATAGTCTCGCTCTGAGAAGATTCAAATGGATTATATATATTAACCAGGAGGACATGCTCCGTTTTATCTTCGCCGGGGAGCTCCAGTTCCACTGCCAGTATGAATTCGTCCATTTTCGTATGAATGCGGATAGATCTTAGCAGATGCAGGATGCCAATTAATAGACCTCCATATGGTCTTCCCCTTAGTCCCTTTTTTGCTAATTCCTGGTGTATAGTGTACCCATTTAGCAGGGCTCGGGAGGTAAGCCACGTCTCTTGTAGACATATATAGGTATTGCCCATTAATAAGGGCATTGAGCCATCAGGCGATAATAGATGGCTGAATCCCCGGCAATTCCAAGAAATGATGGTTTGATCTCATCGATTTGCTGTTGTTCCTGGTAGGGACTCTAATAGCCATTTGAGGACCTTCTGTATGTCTACCAACTGTACAGAGTCATCTTTAGGTGGCTGTATTATGGTCCTTTCTTCCATAATTGGATTTGGCATCTGGGTCGGCCACTGTGGATCGGTGATGTTCGGATCAGCATCTATTTCCAGGTCAACTTCCCTCAAGTTGGTTTTAAAGTTACGCAGTAGTTCTGCAGTGGCTAGAAATTTGCAGTGAAGGGCCGATGTACTTGAGTTCGTCACTTCTAGTGGTTCAACAAATGCAAAGTCCTCAGATCGTAGCACTCTCAGCTGCGGAATGGTATACAGTCTGGTCATCAATGCTGATCTGGTAATCCAATCGTGGTTACTAGATTGATAGAGATTTTTAATCAGGCAGATTCTTCCGCCTCTAGGTACCATAAAGTTGCCCTTTTCCTCAGCTGGTGATGCTGTTGTTAATTGAGGCTCGTTGATCAAGGGTATTGAGATAGCTGATATATTGTTTGTGTTATTCTGGGATATATTTGCGTCCTGTTCTTTTTCACATAGAGAGGATTCTGGTTCTGGAGCCACTGTTAATTTAGGGGTGTTGCATTTGTCATTAATAAGCCAACTAGTGAGCTTTCCTTCTTTTACTGCAATGCGTTTGCGTGCCCGTGCCGCTCTCCGTTTGACTTTTCTCTGTCCTTTTTTGGGAGTGCTGCCTACTGTTGGCCTCAAGATTTCCTCCGCTGTCTCTGCTGTGTCTGGTAATATGATTGTTGCAGTTTGACGCTTTCTTCTTCCAATCGCCTTTTTTGTCAGGCGTCTCTGTTTACGTGAGAGGTAGATTTCCGAGTTATTGGTAATATTTGGGTCCTGGGTCCCAGAGTCAGAACCATCTTGCGTGTTAGTGTTGATGAGTTCCGGCTCGGTCTCCTTAGGGTTGTTTTTCTCAGTGTCGCTTGTTGCGATTGCGAGGGTAACGTCAAGTATCTTCCCGCACATCTTCAATAGGATATTTAATGCAAATTGTACAGATGCTACAGATGCTTGCAAATCCCCCAGGCTCGTACTGCCTTCTCTGAGGTCACTGTTGTTTTCGGATTCCTGCGAGTCTAAATGGACAGCAAGGTTAGGGGAAGCGGATAATCTATCTATCGCTTCCCGTTGTGAAGTTATCGTCTGGGGTTGGTAACTATTGATTTGATTGCTTGTGCTGCTTCGCGGTAGCGGAGTCATGGCTCTCTGCATAGACAGACAGAGGTCAAGCAATGAGTTGTTATCAATTATACTCTCCCCTAGGCACGCTGAGTTGTTCGTTCTGCTGTGAATACTCGGCTCCTTCTCCCCGCTTAGCGATGGGCTTATGGTATTTGGAGTAGGCGGAGGTGGAAAAAAGTCAGTGATAATTCCTCTTTCCTTCGGAACTGTTTTCATACCCTTACCCTTATTCGGTCCTGTGGTAGAGGTTCTGCCCTTCTGATTCCGAAGGTTGTATCTTGTGGCAGAACACTTCTTGACAGTTAGCATAGTGATACTGTTCCTTCGCTTCCTTGTCGGGTCAGGGTAGAAGGGGAATGTACCGTGGGCAATATGTCCAATAAGGTTGTCTTTAACTGATATATAATGTTCCCTTGGTTCTTTCAAAAACGTTGGGGAACGCAAACGGGGTATCTTAGGGGTATTTGAGCAAATTCTCAGGTAGTTAGCGCCGTTGCTATGGGGACCCAAATAGAGGTTTCAATCAGTATGCACCACTAATGTGTCCTAGGCTCGGGCAGATGTCCGAAAATTTCCCCGATTCACAGTATATGTGGGTGACTAAGGCCTGTGTCTTTAAGTTGCGTCTACCCTAAGCTCTGACTAACATGCCGTTGTTCTAAATACAGGCAAAGCAGGTAGGGGAGCAAGGGGAATATGCAAAGGTTCCCGTTGTGAAGTTGTCGTCTGGTGTACAAGGTTCAGGCGACTGTGCTGGATGCAATGTCAGAACACGTGTGCCAAATGATAAGAAGTAGAGACCACCGGGCAATGGAGAAAACGGGAAAGGTGGGCCCAGGTTCTTTTGACAATTTGAGGGGGGGGGGGGGTGCGAGAGGGGCCGAGGGCGAAGAGAATCCCTGCTCAATCCCCCGGAACGCCACTCGCTGTGCTTCACCTTCGCTGCGCACGTCAGCGCAATTTGTAAAAGCTCTGGGAGCTGTCTGAGCCTCAGGTCAGCTAGGCTCAGCTCCGCTCCACTTTTCGCCTCTCCCAGCTCTCCGCGATCCCTGTTTCGGCCCCGGGAGGCGGGGGAGGGGTGAGAGGGGCTGAGGGCGAGGTGAGAGGGTGAGAGGTGTGAGGGGCTGAGGGCGAGGAAGATCCCAGCTCAATCCCCCAAATCCTCCGTATCACCGCTTGCAGTGTCTCACCTCTGCCGCACTCATCCGTGTCCGCGTCCCCGCCAGAGGTTATGGGTAGCTCACCTCGGCTTCACGGCTCTCTTCCGGCCCTCCACAGCCCTCTGCATCCCCCACTCCGGCGCGGCGTCCGTCCTGATTTCTGCAGCTGCGCCCGCTTCACCTCGTCGTACGTTTCTGGTTACTGGTTGCTGGTTGCTGCTAGAGGAAAGTACCCTACGGCTTCGATACCCGCGTCAAGCTGCACCTACAGACACACACACTCAGACTCCAGCAAAGTGGCGTGACGAGGCCACTTCCGACGCTCCCTCTTTTTTGAAGTGCAGCAACTGGGCAGCGTGGAGCCGTGACCTCATGTCCCTTACACCTTAATGCCCCCTGTCCTTTCAAATGCACTGGGTAACCTCCTGACCTGGCACAGTCTAGAGTCTCTAGACCGTGAGGTCCAAGTGGCAAGCTGCACACAAGAGAGCCTGTACACGGTGACAGTGTGTACAAGGACAGTGCAAGGTCTGGCCACTGTGTCACGTGGCTGAGAAACGCTATGCACTAAGGCGACCATAGCGGGTATCCGTATAAAGCAAAGACCAAAATAAACCCCCATGGTATATTTCTTCTCATTTCGGCTGTACAAAGATGTTGTACAGCCGAGAATTTCGAACAAATATGTCATCCAGTACCATTGTAGCGAAAAAGTGGAGCAGGGGTTGAGGGTGTGTTTCCTCCCCACCCTTGTTCGCTACAATGGCATCAGGGGCTGCAGGGGAGTCCCGCGCCTCCTGTATAGTTACGTTTTTGAAAAAAAAGACAACCCTGTGGCGCCGGTCCCTAACCACATAAGTGAAGGGAACCGGTGTTGCAGAGAGATGGGGGAGTCGGCGCACACAATGAGGTGTGCCGCCAACATGATGGAGGGGGACGGGTGGGGGATCGTGTGAGGGAATGCTTCGGAAATCATGCATGATTTCACTGTGGCAAGCATTTGGAATACGTCATTTTCGAAATCACGTATGTCCACCAAACTGGCCTTATCGCAGACAGATAGAGGATGAAATGGACCTGATGTAACTAAAGATGGCGAGAATACACACATTTCCTGGTAACTGACACACACGCATACAGTAGACACAACACCAATACACACTCACCTTGAAGAAACACAGACACTAGGTCAAACGTGCATTTATTCCAGAAGTATATAACTGTTAGGGAGAATTCTCTTAAAAGGCTAATTTCCCTTAGAGTCCCCCAGCAGCGTCGCTGGATTTGAAGGGTTTCTTTTTTTCTCCTGCTAAGAGTGAGACTCTTTTCCCACACCTAGGCATACTGCTGATGTGTGTTTTAGGCTATTTCTGTGCTTATGGTCTATGGGGTTTTTCTCACCCTCATAGGTATCATCTTTTTACATGTGTGTTACTCAGCACCCTCAGTGCACTAACACAGGGGTGTCATAGTGACCCCCAAACATAGACTCAATACCCTGGGACTGACTACTGTCTCCCAGGGCATGTAAAAGTTACCATTGACTTTACTAGTCAAATCTATTGAACAGAACCAGTACACACCATCTTATATGGAAGTACTGGAGGGGTTAATAATGTTTCCCCTGAGTCTGTTTTGTAGGGGACAATGTCTCGTCCCCCTTTTATCAGAGTGTGGCTGGTGGCAGTGGTTCTACCACTTTTCGTTTTACCTGCTAATAGTTTCCTATGGGATTTTCCCAATGTTCAAGGCTATTTTTTTAAAATAGTAGCCTCGAACATACCCCCGGTTTATTTAATTATTATTTATTCTCCGGTTGGGTATTTTTGCCATATCTCTGTTAAAACATCTTTCTCGCGTCTTCCTCTGTAATTCTAACCCAGGTCGGGGATCCTTTGTCCGTCCTTTTTGCCAGCTTCTGGACAGAAGCCCTTCTTTCAGCGCTAGTGAGTCTGGGGTAGACAGGATGTGTGGGAGGAGGAGTAGGCACCATGGAAAGGGTTGCCTAAGCAACCCAAGTCGCACTTTGCCCTGATAGGCTGGGGGGTTATCCCGCCAGGATAACCACCCCGCTGTGTGAGTGACAGCTAGGCTGAATGAATGGGTTTTTTTCTGCATAAAAGCAGAGCTCTGAGGTCTGGAATACAAGACGTCACCACTGGAACTGAGAAATCCGAAGAGGAGAGAAGCCAAAGATATCTGCAACGACTGAACCACCGGTGAAACCCTGCTGCAGACCCTCACCACTTTTTCTCCAACGACTAGAGAAGATCTTCCCTGCAAGAGCCTTCTTCCCTTGAGCGGTGGGGCCAACCATTTCGCCAATCGACTTCCAGGACCTGTCTTGGTCAAATCGCCAGTGCCAAGCACTAGGAGACCAGATAGCCAGGCACCAGTCCACCACGACTGCGATTTAAAGGAGCGTACCTTTTATTCCGTTTTGGCATCACCGCGGCTGGCTTCTTTCCTGGGCAGTGCAATGACTCAAACCTTCCTGCATGACAAGAGCCTCTCTTCCTCTGCTGGATCTCCCAAACTGCAGGAACTGCCAGGAACTACCGCCACCGCAGGAGCCTCATCCACTTTTAAGGTACAGTGTTCCGCCAGGCCTCCCGTTTCGTTGGGTACTGCTAAAGGTGTTTTAAATCCTTTACTTACATCCTGGGCTGGCCACCCCTATCGTATGCCACTGTCTTTTTACCTTCTGCACCCTCCTTTTCAACCGTTAAACAAAGACTTGACTGCAGCTACTAGAACCGTTTGATCCTGGGCACTTTGCCTTGTACCACTGACTCTGGCACAGGCCTATTGACTCTGGCTAATTCTGTTACAACTGCCTTCTCTGGATTTCTTTTTATCATGAAATGTGTTGGCACACCTAAACTCTTATAACCACCCTTCCTTCCCCTTTATATATTGTTGAAGTGCATTTTGTCTTGGTTTTCACCTAAGTATTGCTTATGCTAAAGTACTACTTTGCCTAACTTGTTTACAATCCTATTGGGAAGTGTTGCTGGTGTGTTTGGGAGTTTAACCCTGTATAAATCGACCTTTCCCTGCCTCTGAAGAAATTGTTAGAGTGCCATTTCCGTTTTGTTTACACTGTGCCATTTTGCTCAGTTTTCACTCTTGCTCAAACTTGTCCAGAATTTAAATAGGGAGTAGTGTATACTTTTCTTGACTGTTTTAACTTGCTTTAATGATAGTGATTTGTGTGTTGAACTAAGAGTGTGTAAAATAAATATATATTCTTTTTGATGCAAAGCTTTGGTCAGTGTTTCCTTGTTCCATAGTGCTATGGTCCTATTGTGTAAACCCTGAATACTGCTCCTCTCCCTCTTGAAATAAGTCTGACTGCTTAGCCACAGCTACCAACTAAATCTGTGTGGTACAGACTGATACCAAAGGGGATTTATTGCATATACCTGTAGTCCTAATCTTCTGTAGTGCTCCCTAAGGGAACTGCATAGGATTCTGCCTAACAATAACGCTTGCAACCATAAAGACACAAAGAACATAACATAAGCAATGTATAGGCTGAAATGCAACACGAACGATACACGTATATAGTTTACTAGCATAGAAGTGCAACATTAAATGCAAGCCATCTTTTCTAAAATGGAAGTCGCAGCACGCATTCAAATGAATGAAAAGCTTCAAAGCTTTGTGAAACTCAAACCGCTGAATTCACTGAAATAACGATTTGGACAGGAAGCAGACAATAGCTGCACAGCCCCTTCCAAGGTTATTGAAAGATCAGGGAGGATTAAGATGGTTCAGAAGAAAACATGAGATAACATTTCCCAAGGCAGAAGAATTTTTTTTCTAGGATTCATTAAAGAACAACCAGCCTTTGAACATCAGGTGCCGAAGAGTTAGAAGCTAAAACTTCATAAGGAATCGATCAACCAAGTCCCTAGTGGTTAGAAAAGTAATAACACTTGGGTTCATTTTAGCTAAAAACTCAATACATGCAGGGTGAAATAATTCAGAACATTGTCCTCAGACACATGACCCATAATTCAAGAACACTGCCCAGTCATTTGCCCCAGACACAGATAAACACCTGCATTGACTCCCCACACATTCTCCGAACCAAGGCGCCTACCACGGTTGGATGATTACAAAGAAGATACTCTGGCTTGTGGCCTAGGGATAAGGGATAGTGGGCTTCAATTCGAGTTTGACGGTATTCCAGCGGTCACTCTGCTGTGGCAGAATTAACATTACTGCTGTGTGTTACCGTGGAGTTTCATCAAAATTACAAGCTGGCAGGCATGCGCACACACTAATGGCGGTAACGGTAATTCCACCCAGCCGAGTTACTGCTGAACAACCTGTGCTATGATGAAATTCCATCAAAAATGGACAGAATTACCATGACTGCCATGGCACTCAGTGGAAAAACCGCCAGCGGAAATTCCGCCAGCTGAAATTTGTCATCCCAATATAAGGAAGCACCACAGTGGCCATTTTGGAAATCACAATCCATCGAATATCCCGAGATAGGAGTACCCAGATAAGGGCCAACATGGTTTTGGGAAAGGGCAAAGGCAAAGGCAGGGTGTCAGCAGATACCCAATTTCACAGAGCAGGAGCCCACAGTGATGGCAGCGCAAGTAGTTGCCCACTCTGGGGAGCTGCATGGGGCATCGCAAAGGAGGACCAACCAACAGCCCATTTATGGGCGGGAATTAGGGACTAGGTGGGGGCGGTAGGGCACGTCCAACATGAGGTGGATTGACCTCCAGTCCAGGGTCAGGAGTCTCATCTGCATCCACGGCCGGGAGACAGCTGCTGCCACTGGGGGTGGTCAGTGGGAATACTGCCCATGGCCGGGATCGAGGGTGTGGTCATGGCAGCCAATGGAATCACTGCCAATTAATAACAAACCATTACTACAAGATGACAAATACAAAAACAGCAGGTTTTGTCATTTTCCTTTAATGAGTCTGGGATTTCCTGGCCTACCATTTCTGCTTACACTGGGGTTTTCCAGACCATTAGCACAGTGTACACATACACAACTCAGACTGTGCTGTACACATAACATTGAGTCTGTACAAGGACAGGCGGCACTGTACACATGACACAGGCTGCACAGGTGACACAGTGACGCTTGTACAATTCATAGAATTAACACAATACCCCGATTCCACACCTGAGACTATTCCTGTGGTCTGTACACGAGGATGCGTCTATACAAGTGATTAAGGCGGTACAAGTGACAGAGTGTACACGAGGATGGACTATGCAGAACACACAGGCCTTTCAAGTGAAAGAGTTGCTGTAGGCTGTTCAGGTAACACAAACTATACATGTGACAAACTGTACAAAGGACACAGACTCTCTGACAGATGCAGTCAGTATAAATTGTACAGGGTGTGCAGTTCTCAGACAGTACACATGGTACAGAATGCTCAACTGTTCCAGAGTAGTGACATCATCCCAATATTGCCGTGGTGCGGGACTGCTACATGCCATCCAGGGGCCAGTTTACAGAAACTTTGCACTGGTGCAAGCGCAAAGGTGCACAACATTAGCACTATGGCAAAGTGCAACACACATTGGGACCATTTTAGAAAACCTTTGCACAGTGATGAGTGCAATTGTTCATGGCATAAGCACCAGGGCAATCATTGCCCTAGGGCAGCAATGTTCACGTTCAATGCCTTTTTGCACAAGGGCAGGTTAGTGGTTTGTCTGACTTGAGGCTCAGCGATGTTGAGGAGCCCGGGCCATGTGCGCTCATGCTTATGTCACAGCTCTGGGCGTAGGGGCTCCATGGCCTGCGCAGTCTCTCAGCAGAAAAACCGCAGTACCTCCACTGTGCTACTCTGCTCTGTGAGACAAGGGGGGTGTCTTCTCCTCCTCACCACCAAAGAAGGAACCGTAAACATGACGATTTCTCCACCGCCCCCCCAGTCCCCTCTCTATGCTGGTAGAAGAGTTGCACAAACCTAACTGTTTCTACACTGCGCAAGGCTATTGACATAGGAGACCACCCCACCTAGTCCCCTAGTGGCCCCAGATCCCTCCCCTGACCCTGCCACTCAAGCAAACACCACAACAGATCTCAGACAATTGAGCCAGAGGATCACGTGGGCTGGCGGATCATAGGCACGCGCCTTAAACGAGATGTCACTGTGGAGGTAACGTCTCACCTGCTCTCGAATCTGGATCTAGTTGATGTTAAAGTCCCAGATCCAGTGGCTCCCGAGGTTCTGGACACGTATAACCAAGAAGTTCCCACCAAGGCCTGTCCATTCTCCAGTGTCCAGAACATCATTTACAGGGAATGGATAGACACAGGCGAGGCACTGTCTCAAGACTGTCTCATAGATTTCATGCCTGAAAGTTTATTCAGAGTTACCCTGTGCCACAGCGAAGACCTCTTTCTCACAGGCGGATGCCTTCACAGGAGACCAAGTCGACAAAAGGGTGGAAAGATCACTCACAAAAGCACACACAGTCTCAATCTGTGGTCTACACGTGGGAGTCTGCAGTCTACTCATCGGAGCCAATCCTCAAGGATTTCCAGTCTCGTCTAGTAACGCGAGAGGAGGGTTCAGATCACTCTGCCCTCGTCGAGCTTTTGGAAGAGGAACTGATGTTGGCCTCTAATGTTACCCGGATGCATTGCCTGCTTCCCCTCTGGTGCAGGTTTCAGTTGTGACCGCCAGAAAATCGCATTGTTTGAGAGGTTGGAAGGGTGAGACCGGGAAAGAGCAAAGCTTCCACATGTCCCTTTTCCAGGTCAAGAACAGTTTGGGCAGAGAATGGGAGAGCTGGTCAGCCCAGGAGGACTCGAGTCTTGCTCTCTCCATCAAACAGAAGACTGTCCCTTCCAGGACACCATATTTTTACCAGCTCTCCCACCTGGCCTCTGTGTCCCAGCAGGTGGACCCGGGGGCACAGACAGAAGCTGAGGTTCATCCTCTGCATTTGAACCTCGCCAGACCATGACTGGTGCCCCAGCCAACCCTTATGCCTGGCAACCAGGGGAAACTCTGGGCTGGTCTCCTGCCTGATCTGTCAGTTGGGGTTGCCTGGGATCAGTTTCCACGTGTGTCTGGGAACAGGCTGTTTCAGATGCCTGGCTGTGCCTAGTGGTCCAGGAAGCACTGCCCATGAACTTCACTTCCTTTCCTCTGGAGTGTAGCACCTGGTTCACTCCATGGCATGGAGATTCAACGAAGGAGGCCCTCTGGCGGGGCATCACCACCCTAGTGGGCAAGAAAGCAGTCCAACTGGTACTTGTGTTGGAACGGGGCTGGGGAGTCTTTTACATGCTGTTTCTGGTCATGAAATCTTTAGGAGAGTTACGCCCCATCGTTAATCTCCAAAGTGTAAACTGGTTCGTCGTCAAGAGAAAATTCCTGATGGAGACCCTTCATTCATCCCTTCCTCTCGTCTCCCTGCTGGAGTTCCTGTGCTTGGTAAATGTGTAGGATGCCATCACGAATGTGGAGAGGATGGTCCTGAGGATTGCCACTCCGCAAGATCACTTCCTGTGATCTTTTGGTCTAAAATCAGTTCCAAGAATCATTGCCAAAATGTTGGCTCCTCTGTTGGGACTCACCAATGCTCAAGGAATTCAGGGAGGTCGCATGTCGGAACAGGACTACTGGCTGCCAATTCCTGATCATGTTTGGTTGGAAATTGAACCTTGGGAAAAGCCTTACTCTCGGCTGTAGTTCACAGCGGCAGAATCCAACACTCGCCGGTGTCGAGTGCCTCTGCCGCTCCGCAGAGCTGTAAGAACTCTTTCCTCTCTAGGTCACCAGCGTCTGCCTAGACGTAGCTTCGAAGCAAGGAAGACATGGCAGCCAAGGTCTTGATAGTCCCCTGGGTCAGGGTTCAGCTCCATTGGCTGGTGGCTCAAAGCAGAGGCGTTGCTAGGGGCGGGGCTACGCGGGCTATAACCCTGGGTCTTTTGGTTGTAGCCCTGGATAGAAGATCAGGGGCTACAACCAAAAGGCTAACTAGCCCCGAGTCCCAACAGTCCCGACATTAGCATAGCCCCTGATCTTTTTTAAGACCTAGCAATACCCCTGGCTCAAAGTTTGTGATTCTGGAGTCTGGCATTTCAGGACTATTCCCTTCTGGTTCACCTGATGGTTTCCCTATTTTTTGATCTCCAGTGGTGGTTTTCCCTTTCCAACCTTCTAAAGGTTTTTCCTCTAGACCATCCTAACCCACAGATTCTACAACTGATGCCAGCATAAGGGGTTGAGAGTGACACTGTGCTGTTCATCGGTCCAGGGGCACTGGTCTTTGGCAGAGGCCAGAGCCGCCTCTAAATGGAGACACCTGTTGACCATACACCAGGACTCGCTACACTCCCATCACCCACTTGGCGGATAAACACTGCTTGTCAGAACAGACAACATGGCTACCAATGATTACCTCTCTCATCAGGGAGGGGCAAGTTGCGCTTCTTTGGCATTGGTGGCCTCCAGGATCATGAAGTGGGTGGAAAGTCATCTGTTTTCTGCAGAGGCATTGGATCTCCCAGGTGCGGACAATGATAGTGTCAATACCCTCAGCCTCAGCAGGAACATTCCCCCTGGTGGGACTAGCCTTGCCCTAGGAGGCTTTCAGGGTTCTCTGCAAGAGGTTTGGCGTCCCATGGTCACTACCTAAAGAAATCCCAGCTCCATCCAACCTATTGCTCCTGGAAAAGGATCCTCAGGACTAGGGTCAGATGCGCTGACAATCCAGTGCCCCCTGGGTGTTTTGTGCACTTTTACTCCCATTCCACCGCTACCCAGGTTCCTTCATAGGGTGAGGAGAGAGGGGGCAACAGCTACTCTGGCACAGAAGAGGGTGGTTCTCACTGATGCAGCAGGTAGAGTCAGATCTCTCTTGGTGTTTTCGGCTAATCCTGTGCCCCTCAGACCCCTCCCACCCCCTGCAGATCTCCCCGGATTCCTTCATCCTAAGGGTTTGGAGACTGAAGGAGAGGAGCTCACGGGAAAGATCATATGCCACGATGTGTCTGAGGGCCAGGGTTGTCGCAGGCCTTCCATCACTGAGCGGCAGCTGCAACATCCTCCTCTTCAGTCTTCACAAAAAGCTCTCAGAAAGGAGCCCAAGTGCTCAGAATACCCCGTGCATTGCTCCTGCAGGATACCTAAGTGGGGTGCCCAGAGCACGGCTTGGGTACAAGGTGCCCGGAGCATGGCGTGTGCTCAGGGTACCCGGGGCATGGCTTGTGCTCAGGGTGCCCGGAGCATGGCCTGTGCTCAGGGTGCCCGGAGCATGGCTTGTGTATAGGTGCCCAGAGCATGGCCTGTGCTCAGGGTGCCCGGAGCATGGCTTGTGCTCAGGGTGCCCGGAGCATGGCTTGTGCTCAGGGTACCCGGAGCATGGCTTGTGCTCAGGGTGCCCGGATCATGGCGTGTGCTCAGGGTACCCGGAGCATGGCTTGTGCTCAGGGTGCCCGGAGCATGGCCTGTGCTCAGGGTGCCTGAAGCATGGCGTGTGCTCAGGGTACCCGGAGCATGGCTTGTGCTCAGGGTACCCAGAGCATGGCCTGTGCTCAGGATGCCCTTGGCATGGCTTCTGCTCAGGGTGCCCGGAGAATTGCTTGTGCTCAGGATGCCCTTGGCATGGCTCGTGCTCAAGGTGCCCGGAGCATGGCTTGTGCTCAAGGTGCCCGAAGCATGGCTTGTGCTCAGGATGCCCTTGGCATGGCTTCTGCTCAGGGTGCCTGAAGCATGGTTTGTGCTCAGGGTGCCCTTGGCATGGCTTCTGCTCTGGGTGCCCAGAGCATGGCTTGTGCTCAGGATGCCCTTGGCATGGCTTCTGTTCAGGGTGCCCAGAGCATGGCTTGTGCTCAGGGTACCCGGAGCATGGTCTGTGCTCAGGGTGCCCAGAGCATGGCCTGTGCTCAGGATGCCCGAAGCATGGCTTGTGCTCAGGGTACCCGGAGCATGGCTTGTGCTCAGGGTGCCCAGAGCATGGCTTGTGTATAGGGTGCCCGAAGCATGGCTTCTGCTCAGGGTGCCCAGAGCATGGCCTGTGCTCAGGATGCCCAGAGCATGGCTTGTGCTCAGGGTGCCCAGAGCATGGCTTGTGCTCAGGGTGCCCAGAGCATGGCCTGTGCTCAGGGTACCCGGAGCATGGCTTGTGCTCAGGGTACCCGGAGCATGGCTTGTGCTCAGGGTGCCCATAGCATGGCTTGTGCTCAGGGTACCCGGAGCATGGATTGTGCTCAGGGTACCCGGAGCATGGCTTGTGCTCAGGGTGCCCAGAGCATGGCTTGTGCTCAGGGTACCCGGAGCATGGCCTGTGCTCAGGATTCCCTTGGCATGGCTTCTGCTCAGGATGCCCAGAGCATGGCTTGTGCTCAGGGTGCCCGGAGCATGGCTTGTGCTCAGGGTGCCCAGAGCATGGCTTGTGCTCAGGATGCCCAGAGCATGGCTTGTGCTCAGGGTTCCCGGAGCATGGCTTGTGCTCAGGGTGCCCGGAGCATGGCTTGTGCTCAGGATGCCCTTGGCATGGCTTCTGCTCAGGGTGCCCGGAGCATGGCTTGTGCTCAGGGTGCCCGGAGCATGGCCTGTGCTCAGGATGCCCAGAGCATGGCGTGTGCTCAGGGTACCCGGAGCATGGCTTGTGCTCAGGGTGCCCGGAGCATGGCCTGTGCTCAGGGTGCCCAGAGCATGGCTTGTGCTCAGGGTGCCCGGAGCATGGCTTGTGCTCAGGGTGCCCGGAGCATGGCTTGTGCTCAGGATGCCCAGAGCATGGCTTGTGCTCAGGGTTCCCGGAGCATGGCTTGTGCTCAGGGTGCCCGGAGCATGGCTTGTGCTCAGGATGCCCTTGGCATGGCTTCTGCTCAGGGTGCCCGGAGCATGGCCTGTGCTCAGGGTGCCCTTGGCATGGCTTCTGCTCAGGGTGCCCGGAGCATGGCCGGTGCTCAGGGTGCCCTGAGCATGGCTTGTGCTCAGGGTGCCCAGAGCATGGCGTGTGCTCAGGGTACCCGGAGCATGGCTTGTGCTCAGGGTGCCCGGAGCATGGCTTGTGCTCAGGATGCCCAGAGCATGGCTTGTGCTCAGGGTTCCCGGAGCATGGCTTCTGCACAGGGTGCCCAGAGCATGGCTTGTGCTCAGGGTGCCCGGAGCATGGCCTGTGCTCAGGGTACCTGGAGCATGGCTTGTGCTCAGGGTGCCCAGAGCATGGCTTGTGCTCAGGATGCCCAGAGCATGGCTTGTGCTCAAGGTGCCCGAAGCATGGCTTGTGCTCAGGGTGCCCAGAGCATGGCTTGTGCTCAGGGTTCCCGGAGCATGGCTTGTGCTCAGGGTGCCCGGAGCATGGCTTGTGCTCAGGATGCCCTTGGCATGGCGTCTGCTCAGGGTGCCCAGAGCATGGCCTGTGCTCAGGGTGCCCGGAGCTTGGCCTGTGCTCAGTATGCCCGGAACATGGCGTTTGCTCAGGGTACCCGGACCATGGCTTGTGCTCACGGTGCCCGGAGCATGGCCTGTGCTCAGGGTGCCCGGAGCATGGCTTGTGCTCAGGGTGCCCGGAGCATGGCTTGTGCTCAGGGTGCCCGGAGCATTGCTTGTGCTCAGGGTGCCCGGAGCATGGCTTGTGCTCAGGATGCCCTTGGCATGGCTTCTGCTCAGGGTGCCCAGAGCATGGCCTGTGCTCAGGGTGCCCGGAGCATGGCTTGTGCTCAGGGTGCCCGGAGCATGGCTTGTGCTCAAGGTGCCCGAAGCATGGCTTGTGCTCAGGATGCCCTTGGCATGGCTTCTGCTCAGGGTTCCCGGAGCAGGGCTGGTGCTCAGGATGCCCAGAGCATGGCTTGTGCTCAAGGTGCCCTAAGCATGGCTTGTGCTCAGGATGCCCTTGGCATGGCTTCTGCTCAGGGTTCCCGGAGCATGGCTTGTGCTTAGGGTGCCCAGAGCATGGCTTGTGCTCAAGGTGCCCGAATCATGGCTTGTGCTCAGGATGCCCTTGGCATGGCTTCTGCTCAGGGTTCCCGGAGCATGGCTTGTGCTCAGGGTGCCCGGAGCATGGCTTGTGCTCAGGATGCTCTTGGCATGGCTTTTGCTCAGGGTGCCCGGAGCATGGCCTGTGCTCAGGGTGCCCGGAGCATGGCGTGTGCTCAGGGTACCCGGAGCATGGCTTGTGCTCAGGGTGCCCAGAGCATGGCTTCTGCTCAGGGTACCCGGAGCATGGCCTGTGCTCAGGGTGCCCAGAGCATGGCTTGTGCTCAGGGTGCCTGAAGCATGGCTTCTGCTCAGGGTGCCCAGAGCATGGCTTGTGCTCAGGGTGCCCGGAGGATGGCTTGTGCTCAGGGTGCCCAGAGCATGGCCTGTGCTCAGGATGCCCGGAGCATGGCTTGTGCTCAGGGTGCCCGGAGCATTGCCTGTGCTCAGGGTGCCCAGAGCATGGCCTGTGCTCAGGATGCCCAGAGCATGGCTGGTGCTCAGGGTGCCCGGAGCATGGCTGGTGCTCAGGGTGCCCAGAGCATGGCCTGAGCTCAGGATGCCCGGAGCATGGCTTGTGCTCAGGGTGCCCGGAGCATGGCTTGTGCTCAGGATGCCCTTGGCATGGCTTCTGCTCAGGGTGCCCAGAGCATGGCCTGTGCTCAGGATGCCCTTGGCATGGCTTCTGCTCAGGGTACCCAGAGCATGGCCTGTGCTCAGGGTGCCCGGAGCATGGTTTGTGCTCAGGGTGCCCTTGGCATGGCTTCTGCTCAGGGTTCCCGGAGTATGGCGTGTGCTCAGGATGCCCTTGGCATGGCTTCTGCTTAGGGTGCCCAGAGCATGGCCTGTGCTCAGGGTGCCCGGAGCATGGCTTGTGCTCAGGATGCCCTTGGCATGGCTTCTGCTCAGGGTGCCCAGAGCATGGCTTGTGCTCAAGGTGCCCGAAGCATGGTACACATACTCCACACATCCGCAAACTCATATCCAAACATTGGGCTTTGACCAAACTGTGTTTACCAAATGAACCCCTGCCCCGCTTTGCATATAAATGAGCCAAGAACTTGAGAGACCAATTGGTCCACTCAAGATTTGCCAAACCAGCCCCAAGGCTAGGTCTTTGGAAGCTGAGAACCACTCAGGGACATTTTCCATGTGGGAATTGCTCTTCTTGTAAGTTTACCCGTAAAATTAAAGATTTCAAAATAACTGAACGTGTGTGGACCCTTCGAAATTTAACTAACTGCAAGACCAAACAGGCCATTTATATTATTGAATGCCCAGAGCATGGCTTGCGTATAGGGTGCCCGAAGCATGGCTTCTGCTGAGGGTGCCCAGAGCATGGCTTGTGCTCAGGGTGCCCAGAGCATGGCTTGTGCTCAGGGTGCCCGGAGCATGGCTTGTGCTCAAGGTGCCCGAAGCATGGCTTGTGCTCAGGATGCCCTTGGCATGGCTTCTGCTCAGGGTTCCTGGAGCATGGCTGGTGCTCAGGATGCCCAGAGCATGGCTTGTGCTCAAGGTGCCCAAAGCATGGCTTGTGCTCAGGATGCCCTTGGCATGGCTTCTGCTCAGGGTTCCCGGAGCATGGCTTGTGCTCAGGGTGCCCAGAGCATGGCTTGTGCTCAAGGTGCCCGAAGCATGGCTTGTGCTCAGGATGCCCTTGGCATGGCTTCTGCTCAGGGTTCCCGGAGCATGGCTTGTGCTCAGGGTGCCCGGAGCATGGCTTGTGCTCAGGATGCCCTTGGCATGGCTTCTGCTCAGGGTGCCCGGAGCATGGCCTGTGCTCAGGGTGCCGGGAGCATGGCGTGTGCTCAGGGTACCCGGAGCATGGCTTGTGCTCAGGGTGCCCGGAGCATGGCATGTGCTCAGGATGCCCGGAGCATGGCTTCTGCTCAGGGTACCCGGAGCATGGCTTGTGCTCAGGGTGCCCGGAGCATGGCTTGTGCTCAGGGTGCCTGAAGCATGGCTTCTGCTCAGGGTGCCCAGAGCATGGCTTGTGCTCAGGGTGCCCAGAGCATGGCTGGTGCTCAGGGTGCCCGGAGCATGGCTTGTGCTCAGGGTGCCCAGAGCATGGCCTGTGCTCAGGATGCCCGGAGCATGGCTTGTGCTGAGGGTGCCCGGAGCATGGCCTGTGCTCAGGGTGCCCAGAGCATGGCCTGTGCTCAGGATGCCCAGAGCATGGCTGGTGCTCAGGGTGCCCGGAGCATGGCCTGTGCTCAGGTTGCCCAGAGCATGGCCTGTGCTCAGGATGCCCAGAGCATGGCTTGTGCTCAGGGTGCCCGGAGCATGGTTTGTGCTCAGGGTGCCTGGAGCATGGCTTGTGCTCAGGATGCCCTTGGCATAGCTTCTGCTCAGGGTGCCCAGAGCATGGCCTGTGCTCAGGATGCCCTTGGCATAGCTTCTGCTCAGGGTGCCCAGAGCATGGCCTGTGCTCAGGGTGCCCGGAGCATGGTTTGTGCTCAGAGTGCCCTTGGCATGGCTTCTGCTCAGGGTTCCCGGAGCATGGCTTGTGCTCAGGATGCCCTTGGCATGGCTTCTGCTCAGGGTGCCCAGAGCATGGCCTGTGCTCAGGGTGCCCGGAGTATGGCTTGTGCTCAGGATGCCCTTGGTATGGCTTCTGCTCAGGGTGCCCAGAGCATGGCCTGTGCTCAGGATGCCCTTGGCATGGCTTCTGCTCAGGGTGCCCAGAGCATGGCCTGTGCTCAGGGTGCCCAGAGCATGGTTTGTGCTCAGGGTGCCCTTGGCATGGCTTCTGCTCAGGGTTCCCAGAGCATGGCTTGTGTTCAGAATGCCCTTGGCATGGCTTCTGCTCAGGGTGCCCAGTGCATGGTCTGTGCTCAGGGTGCCCGGAGCATGGCTTGTGCTCAGGATGCCCTTGGCATGGCTTCTGCTCAGGGTGCCCAGAGTATGGCTTGTGCTCAAGGTGCCCGAAGCATGGTACACATACTCCACACATCCGCAAACTCATATCCAAACATTGGGCTTTGACCAAACTGTGTTTACCAAATGAACCCCTGCCCCGCTTTGCATATAAATGAGCCAAGAACTTGAGAGACCAATTGGTCCACTCAAGATTTGCCAAACCAGCCCCAAGGCTAGGTCTTTGGAACCTGAGAACCACTCAGGGACATTTTCCATGTGGGAATTGCTCTTCTTGTAAGTTTACCCGTAAAATTAAAGATTTCAAAATATCTGAACGTGTGTGGACCCTTCGAAATTTAACTAACTGTAAAACCAAACAGGCCATTTATATTATTGAATGCCCAGAGCATGGCTTGTGTATAGGGTGCCCGAAGCATGGCTTCTGCTCTGGGTGCCCAGAGCATGGCTTGTGCTCAGGGTGCCCAGAGCATGGCTTGTGCTCAGGGTGCCCGGAGCATGGCTTGTGCTCAGGGTGCCCGGAGCATGGCTTGTGCTCAGGGTGCCCAGAGCATGGTTTGTGCTCAGGGTGCCCGGAGCATGGCTTGTGCTCAGGGTGCCCGAAGCATGGCTTGTGCTCAGGGTGCCCAGAGCATGGCTTGTGCTCAGGGAGCCCAGAGCATGGCTTGTGCTCAGGGTGCCCAGAGCATGGCTTGTGCTCAGGGTGCCCAGAGCATGGCCTGTGCTCAGGGTTCCCGGAGCATGGCATGTGCTCAGGTTGCCCGGAGCATGGCTTGATAAGGCCACGTTCTTCCTCCAGCAGGGTGTCCTCTTCCCCCCATGCCTCCTAGATGACACCCGGGCCGTCGTGTACTGCATTCTCTGGTTAGATAAGGATGGGCAGGACAGTGACAGCCGAGGCTCTATCAATGCTTCTGCGGGAAGAGCAGGGAGGACAAAGGTAGTATATGGGGCCCCATTTTTTTCGCGATTTAACATTTTTTACAGATGGGAACACCCCCTGACTTCGGCCTAAGTCCTGCCCTCCTACGATATGGGTTTGATATAAATTTGAAATAAATGTAACATAAAATTGATATCAAAGATGATATCTATTTTATATCAAATGTATATTTATTGATATAAACGGTTTTGTAGTTTGATATTAATAGGGATATCATATGTATAATATTAATATAAAGTGAATATAAAGTTTATATAATCGTGTCTGGGAGTGCGCGTGTGCGCTGTTGCCTACTGAGGGGAGAGTAAGTTGTGAAGAGACTGCAAATGTTTGGGCTTTGTCGTGGTGATGCGTTTATGACGAGGGAGTGTGTTTGGTTTTAGACATATAGCTGACACCATGATTTTATAATACTTTTTATACAAATGTAATATAAGTTTAGGCACAGCTGATGTCATGATTTTATATAGATTTAATATAACTCTAGGCCCACTAGCCAACATCACGATTTTATAACAGTTTTTAAATGGATCCAATATAAAGCTATGCAGAGTTGCTGATGTCATCATTTCATAACAGCTTTTCTATATATTTAATATAAAAAGGAGGTTGTGTGTTTTAAGGCACACCATTAGCATTTTAAAATGTAAAGGAGAGGCTTGAGCTATAAATAGGTTTGGGAGGGTCTTACCATTTTGAAGCAAATGAAAGCTGAATAAAAATGTATAAATGTGAATTAAAAGTTTTTTATAATATGTTGAGCTCGGGCAAATATGCCCAGGCATGTCCAGTTATGGTGTGGATATGAAACCATTCAAAATATAGGATGACACATTTTTATAACAGTTTTAATATAAATCTATGCACAGTATCTAACATCATCAATTTGTACAGATTTAGGGTCTGATTCATGGTATCATTTGCTTGTAAAATACCGACTTTGTGTAGCATTCTGCATTCAAAAGCCTGTTCGTCAATTTTGTAATCGACTGTGCAGCACTTTTTTGTATCTTGCTGGGATTTCGCGCAGGCTCGTCACATCTCTGCGAGTGTTCGTGTGCCTTTCGCGAGACACCGCGCATAGCGGCAGAGAAGCCTGCGCAGAGGGCGGAACTTAGAACATGAGGAAGAAAAAGGGAAACTTGGGCGCTACGAGGAATGGGCCTCAGGCAGTCCATAGCCTGCCCACAAATGCACACCACAAAGTGTATTCATGGATGGACCACGCAACTTCTCACCTGCGAAATGCCCATGCAAATCCCTCCATCTCTTTGCCACCCGAAGGCAGGTGTAAGTACACTTGCGCATAGGAATCGCAGTGCAGAGGTGGGTTTGCGTGTCTTATTTAGGGGATTAGATCAGACTTAGGGTTGTGCATATGCAGTGTAGTGTGGTGCAGGAACGGTTCACGGGGATACATCATACGCATGTTGTCGGGGTGCTGGTAACATTTACTGGGGACCCGACGCAAGGTACCCGAGAAGCAGGCCCGCTTGCGGGGGGCCCAATGCACTGTATGAAGGGCGCATCTAATTGTATCTGAGGAAGCATGCAAAGGTGGCTGTTTTGGCGGTTTATGCTTTGCGTGGGGGCGTGTCGGGCCCTTCCAGGCGTGACTTGAGTATGTGGTTGCTTTTCACAGAAAATACCATAAATATGTGATGTCCTTGCCGCGTGGCCTTTGCGGGACAAATGCACACTTTTCCATGTTTTCAATATAAAAGGAGGTTCTGTTCTTTAAGGCTTGGCATCATATTTGTATAATGTGAAGGAGAGGATGGCGCTATAAATAGGTTTGGAAGGGTTTTGCTATTTTAATGTGTATAAAAGCTGAATGAAAGAGTTACAGTATATGCAGGCTTGTGGTGTGACTTTACTGCTGAAAGGGGTGTCACATTCTTGAGCAGCTATTTTAGACATTTTCATAGAGTTTATTTATAATTTGTTTTCAATTTTCAATTTTGTGATTATAAAAACACATTTTGTATTCTTGGACATTGTTGTGAGAAACCAGAAGGTGTCTCACCCACTAGTCCCCAGGGATTTGTCATCAAAGTGGCCAGGACAGGACCATCGCTTTCGGATCCAGTTCCTGGGGGTGGACCTGGGTGAGAGGTCTTCGAGAAGTGGGAGTGGGATACCTGATGGCAAAACACAGTAGCCCCTTCCCTGTAACACTATAACCCCATCCTATCAGGTTGGATACTTAGGAACTCAGCCACCCCTTTCCCAACACTAACACTTCCACTTCCTCACAGACAGTTCATAAGAGAGAAAATGGACTAACATCCGAGCTGTATACCTGACATTTCCCAATACAATGGTCAGGCAGGGTCAGGCAAATACTGTTAACTATTACACACACCTGACTTCCATTACACTTCCCCACATGGATATAATGCGGAGCACAAAAGCACATTCTGAGCAAGGAAAAGCACACGTGGAAGCATCAATTCCAAGATGGCAGTTTAATACAAGGCGAAAGACATCAAAACCAAAGGGGAAAGCATTGAGGGAAGTACCCTTTTCCATTTCAATGAAAAACCGTTACTTTCATTAACCTTCGAGAATAGTAAACCTAAGACCAGGAATCAAGGCTGAAGAATCCTGCATTGTGTGTTGGAGGTTCCTGGGGCTCTCCTGCGTTGATAGTCAAGATGGGGAGAATCGTTTGCCGCTGTGGTACTGTCCTTGGCTCCTACAAAAAAGCAGTGCCAGTGAAGTCAGCACAGCCGGTGAGATGGTGAGACTATTACCAGACTGCTCTGTGTTGAAGCCAAGATTCCAAGCAGCAACATTATATAATGAAAACTGAAGAGAACAGTGTATGAAATGTATGTGTCAAGCTATACAAACAAAATTAAACAAAAAATGAGTGGTTGAACTTTGAAGCCAAGATAAGATACCTTAGACAGAGTGGTCCGGTGCCACGTGGCTGCTCATTCGAAAGTCTCTGTTAGTTATCCAACTGAAAGGTGTTAAAAACTAAAGAGAAATAATCAATTGTGAAATCGAAGTGGTCCTCCAATGGGTCAAGCAAAACCCTGTGCACATTCGAAAGTCTTCGATAGCAATAGCATAAAGAAAGTTGATCACAAAGTAGATGAGGTTGGTTCAAGCCCGACGGAGGTAGATCAGCTAAAAGCTTTGGTTAAAGCAGGTCTGTGTTAAAGGTTACATGGGAACTTGAAATTGGTCTGAGCCCTGATGAGAGGGGATCCAAGATGAATAATATTGTGTTAAAAGGATCTGTTCCCGGCTGAGGGGGATCCGGGGTGAACTGTGAGTCACCCAAGAAAGAATATCCTATGAACATTGTGTTAAGAGGGTCTGAGCCTGCAAGAGGGGGATCCGGGGTGAACTGTGAGTTACCCGAGAAAGAATATCCTATGAACATTGTGCTAAGAGGGTCTGAGCCCGGATGAGGAGGATCCGGTGTGAATAGTGAATCACCTGAGAAATTTAGCACTTGTGAAAATCTCAAAGAGGAAAAGAACGTATTGTTTTTATGTAGCTTCGGGCCCCCTGAAAGAAGAGACTTTGAAAGACAAAGAGACTTGGGCACGGAAGGCACTGATGCTAATGATTGAACTGTATCCTCGTGCTGGAGATGCAAGAGACTGTGCTAAGCGCGTGTGTACCGCCTTGTCCCGTACTAAAAATGTGGGAAAGGGAGGCCAGCGGCCTGAGCGTCCTGACATATCATTTTGTGAACACTTCTTTCTTTTTCGTAGCACTGTTTCCCACGCTGTTTGTATTTAGATGTAAGGATTGGCAATAGATTTATTAGTGTAGGCCCTTTTATTTTGACAAGACACCACTAGGACCTGTGTTATTATTTGATGGTCGCCGCTTGCCCCCATCTGTAGAGTTAGGATTACATAGGCATTTTTCAAACCCTTTTTGAAGTTCAATAAACACCCTTGAACTGTGGTCACTCGTGTTTGTCTTACTGTTGATACCAGGCCTTCCTTACACTGTGAATACACTTAGGTCGGGCTGTGCATTTATTAAACAGCTATTTTTGTTAACAAACCCTTGGCAGCAGCTCACGGAATGATCACATTTTAAGCCTGATAATGTTGACTCACATCATAGCATCTGTCGACTTATTTACAGATGTATCATGCAAAACCAATTGGGCTAGAGGCTAATTATAAAATGTCAAAACGCATTCTACTCTGTGACTACAGATCTTCGAGTAAGAGTTAAAATTCGTTTTGCGGTGGTGGTTTTGTGGATAACACAAGTCGTGGCATGCATCAAATTAACATGCAGCATAACACAAACATATTCCTCATTTGAAATGTGAAGCCTAGCAGAGTCATTTGACAATATTTCCACAACCAGAGCATAAACGTCTGATGCCTCCAATTAACACATATCCCCATGGTTGACATGAATATTCAGCAGTGAAAAATGATATCTGAACGATCAAAGGTCTGGGGTGTCTCATGGCATCTGTTTATAAATATATATACAATTTATATTACATTGATATCCAAGTTTGATGTTACTGCTTGATAACGCAAACTCAAATGAATAGCTGTGTTAAATTCATGATGTCATTTAGTTATATAACATAGAGCATTAATAGCAAACTAACCCTTAAATAAATATGTTTCACTTTTTGTATGTTATTTGTATGTTGCTAAATGCATGTCTAAGTAAAGATATAACAAAGTGTGTTCCAAATAAGCTTTAAGCAAAGAGCTAGACCTGCATTGGATGTAACAACATCTGTACCCTAAAGATTACTGCTTTCATGAACGGTAGTAAGAAAATACGTAAAAATTACATCCTAGATATTGCCTTTGAATGTTTAGAGACTCCTGCCAAAGGAAGCATTATTCAAGCCCTATAATTTAAAGCTTTCTTCTCATAAATCAGACTTGTCAAACACAAGGCCATTGGGTCGGGCTAGGACCTTCAACCCCCTTCTTCAGGCTTTCCACAAAGAGTGCACAATGCAAAGACATATTAAAACAAGGTAGACAATGCCGTGACAAGTGGAAGTGTACCCACTGAAGCAAAACTATAGAAATAAACAGTGATCTTAACACCAAAGATTTTGTTTCTTTTAAGCAAAGTCAAAATGGTACTTGTTTCTGCAAACATCCTGTAAAAAATCCATCAGAGTTCTTGCTAACTGGCTCACTTTGCTCTGGGCTTTCACTTATTTGCACAGGAATATTTCTATCCTACTGCTTGAAATGTCCACTGGCCGCTCGTATATATTATTATGCTTTTCATTTTCATAGAGCAGCGCTGTGGCCCGCAAGAGGTGGCTCTGAATCACTTCATTCAACTTTTCAAATGAGTCTGGGGTCCCTGACCTGAACACTTAATTATTTTCTTCTCAAACGTGAAATCTAAGCAATGCTTTCATGACGCACTATGTGACAGTAGATCACAGCCCTTGATTTCTGAAAATAGCCCGATTCAGGCTGGGACTGTGAGACGTCCACTCCAGGTTCAAAATACAGTCCATCCATAGAGATGAAAGTTATACCCAAAGGTGGCAAAACAAATGTTTGCATTGACTGACTAATAAGAGCAACCTTACACACTAGGGAACTGATTCATGGATTATGTGCGCCAAAAAAACGGGATTTGTGCGCCATTCTGCCCGCAAATCCCTGGTTAACAAATGGGGATTGGCGGGCAGAATAGCGCACAAATCTCGTTTTTTTCGGCGCAAATAATCCATGAATCAGGGCCTAGATCTGCTCAACTGTTGATGTAAGGTTAAAGCCACTTAGCACACCTGTCTGAGGCTCAAGTGTGAGGATTTGCACTCGCGCAGCCTCGGAACAATGTGCCAAAGAGCATCAAAATGATACTATATAAACATACTTATCGGAAGCTCACCCTACAAGGTATGCACCAGGCATCACATTCCATGAGAGATTGTTGGGGGATGTTGTGAACAGTGTTTGTTCTTCAGCAATCCTAAAGGATGTGAGCTGGGATTTTTTTTTTACAACATGAAACTATCAGCCCTCAGATTTGTACATTCCCTTTGATGTTTGATAGTGCATCACACAAACAGTAAAGAGACAGACCGACTGACACACTTTAGACATTAAGTCTGAACATTTTGGGTTCTGTGCTGGAAGCTTTGAAATTCTTTACTTCTCACCGATTATTGGCTCTTGTCTTCATGTGCTAGAGACTGAAGTAGACAAGTGTCCACCACTTGTTCATAGTGACGGATGGCCCGTGGGCTTGCATTAGCCAAGCCGTTCATGTGTGTGTGTAGATACTGTGTGAAAACTCTAGCATCGGTTGTCAAAACTTCATGATTTAATCCTTGGTAGCAAAGCTGCCCCAAATGTATATCCCTTTGTGATGACAAAGCAGCGGGGTCCGGCGCTGTTCCTTGGGTTTGCATCCATAAGCCACAACAATCCCAAAACACTGATTACTGTGGCGCATTATACAATCAGGGAAGCCACTTGTGTCCATTGATAAATCTGCAGCACAACTCCACTATATAGAGGCCCCCAGATATTCCATGGCCTTTGCTGGCCCCCAAAAAGCAGCTGGGCGTGTAGATAAACATAGAAACAACACTGGTGCATAGAGGCCCCCAGACATTCCATGCCCTTTGCTGGCCCCCAAAAAGCAGCTGGGCGTGTAGACAAACACAGAAACAACACCGGGGTATGGCGGCCCACAGACCTTCCATGGACTTTGCTGGCCCTCAAAAAGCAGCTGGGCGTGTAGATAAACATAGAAACAACACTGGTGCATAGAGGCCCACAGACCTTCCATGGACTTTGCTGGCCCTCAAAAAGCAGCTGGGCGTGTAGATAAACACAGAAACAACACCGGGGTATGGAGGCCCACAGACCTTCCATGGACTTTGCTGGCCCTCAAAAAGCAGCTGGGCGTGTAGATAAACATAGAAACAACACTGGTGCATAGAGGCCCCTAGACATTCCATGGCCTTTGCTGCTCCCCCCCACCCAAACTCCCCCAAAAAAGCAACTGTCCATGTTGGTTCTAAAATCTATTCTGGAACTATGGCGGAGCCATCCTAATCTAAGGGTCTTGTTGACCCCACGACCCGATGGGGCGAGTTGCGTTAGAGGCATTCATTAACCATAAATCCTCTGGGCGCCTGTTGCGGAGCTTTACAATCTACCTCCAGAGAGCCTGCCGGCCATGGCATCATCCAGGTGTAGGCAGACTTTTCTATAAAAAACATAAACATAGAATCAGTATGCCACATCTTCCACACATTAAACATCAGTAAACTCTAAGTAAACTCTATGAAAACTTCTAAAATTGCTGCTCAAGATGGTGACATCCCTTTCAGCAATAAAGTCACACCCACAAGCCCGCACATGCTGTAACTCTTTCATTCAGCTTTTATTTACATTCAAATAGCAAAACTCTCCTAAACCTATCCATAGCGCCATCCTCTCCTTCACATTCTAAAAACTCTCCTAAACCTATCCATAGCGCCATCCTCTCCTTCACATTCTAAATTTATGACGCCCTGATTTATAAACTTTTATAAAATGACGTTGTGTCTTAAAGAACAAATACTCCTTCTATAAGAAATCTATATACAATGATGACGTCAGCTACTGTGCATAAATGTGTATTAAAACTTATAAAAAATGTGTCATCATATATTTTCAATGGTTTCATGGCCACTCCATAACTGGTCATGCACTATTGTAAAAACATTTTTTATTCACATGTATACTTTTTTATTCAGCTGTAATTCACTTTAAAATGCCAAACCCCCATATCTATTTATAGCTCAAGCTTCTCCTCTACATTTGAAAATGATAATGGTGTGCCTTAAAAAACACAACCTCCTTTTTATATTAAATCTATAGGAAAAGTGGTATGAAGTGATGACGTCAGCCACTCTGCATAGCTTTATATTGCATCTATATAAAACTGTTTTTAAAATCGTGACTTTGACTAGTGGGCCTAGATTTATATTAAATCTATATAAATTCATGACGTTGGCTAATGCACCTACAATTATTTTGAAACTAAATCAAAACTCTTATAAACACATCATGTCAGCTATTGTGCCTAGACTTATGTTAAATATGTATAAACAGTATTATAAAATCAAGGCATCAGCTATATATTTAAAAACCAAATCCACTCCTGCGTCAACGCGTTTCCACGACAAAACCCTAACATTTGCAGCCTTTCTCTTAACAATTCATTTGACCCTCCAACAGGCAGCAGAGCACATGCGCGCTGCGCTCCCAGTCACATTTTTATATAAACTTTCTATTCACTTTATATCAAACTGACTTAAATTATAACCTTTTTAATATCAAACTACAAAAACACTTTACATCAAGAAATATGCATCTGATATAAAATAGATATCATCTTTGATATCAATTTTATTTTACATTTATTTCAAGTTTATATCAAAGTCATATCATAGGAGGGTGGGACTAAGGCCGGAAGCAGGGGGCGTTCTCACTTGTCAAAAAAAAAAGGGTCACCACGTACTACAGACAGTTTATATTATGTTGTTCCCTTGGCTGAATTAATCATGATGTTAAAAGGGGTGAGCGCTATTTTATTGAATCTGGAATCAGCTCTCGCCCTTTTTTTAGACGTTTTACAGAGCACGGAGCAGGCTCTAGCGGGCATCTCAGCGCTGTACAAGTAAAGTCACAATAGGAGAAACTAACCTTTAAAAAATGCCCCAGCGAGGTGGGGCAGATGATGGTGCGTGGCCTTGGGTGGCCGGATTTTGAGAATGGCTAGGGTGCGACAATTGTGCATTTTCAGGGTTAATTTTAGAATCTGTTTGTTTTGTAATTCTCTCTTTTGAATTCCTGCCAGAGTTGAGTGCCTGAGTGCTTGGTTATGAAGCCAAGCATTTCTGAGGATAAAAGAATGCTTGCCTGGCACCGTCAGCTCATTGAGACACCGAATAGTAGTTGCTGATACGTTTTAGAGTTTATGATGTACTTGGAGTCCTAGAAATGCATAGTGTGTGACCCTCGCACCCAGGGGTCCATCCCAGGATCACACACTAAGCCTCACTAGGACTCTTTCAGACCAGAGGAGAGAAGACTTTCAGTCCTGGGATCCAGGGTTTGGAATAAAATACCACATTCTATCCATGGCAGAGCTGTTTGTCTGTTTTCAAGCCTCCTATGACGCAGCATCTGTTCAGCTAGGAATGCTGGCAATGCTTAGCGAGTCGCACGCCACGCCCTGCAGAGCCCTGTGCATGAGTGGGCCCGCAAACCCTGCCCACCCAACAACTGGCGACGAAGGTGGGATCCAACCCCGCTCAGGGGCTTGGCCTGCCCCTGCCATGCTGCAGGCATGGCAAAGCTCTCTGCACAGGGAGGGAGTTCCCACACAGCCACAGGGAATCAGCCTGACCCCCATCCATTATGCTGGCCCCACCGGCGCCCGGTAAAGCACGCTCCTACCAGAGATAGAGTGGGACAGCCCACAGCCTTCCCGCAGCAGTGGCACCTGCCATCCCCACATGGGGGAGGGGCTACGGGACGCTCCCTGACACGCTGCCTGCCTTGTGACAATGGACAATGAGCAGGGAAGGGTGGGAGGAGCGCGACCCGCACAGCCAGTGTGCTCAAAATGGGCCCCGCAAACCTGCCTGCTGCTGACACTGCCCGTCCTTCCTGGACTAGCAGAGGAAGGCCCCCAGTGCTCCAAGGAACTCGTGGAACTGTTGATATGGCCCCCGGTGTTCCTGGGTGCGGCTTGGCCGGCTAGCGGAGTGCGCTCCACTCTCTTGGATTAATAAAGAGTTTGGCCTCATGTATATCACAACTGTGCTCCTGTAGGCTCAACATGGACTCTGTATAAGTTCATGGGGCTGGCGGCCCCTGCCACCCAAGTAAAGGCAGAAGTCTAAGTATCCCCTTAGGCAAGATGTGTGTGTCCTGGTGTTCCCTAGCATAATGTTGCCTTTTATGAGTGGGTGTTGTTTGCTTCAATACTTCAAATGGATCAACTGCTATTGTATATTGTAAGTGATGTGTGTTGGGTCAACGCATGTTGACGTTTAGTTTATACCCTTGGCACGAGATGTTGTGACTAAGACCCTGTGCTACAGGGCTCACACTTAGTCACATGTTGTGGGTGACATGGTCACCCATATGACAGTGCTATTAAATAGGCAGAGCGGTTTCCTGCTCGCCAGTTGCCTCCCAAGCCTATGACTCTTGTTAGGCAGAAACCTGTGCAGTTCCCTTAGGGACCACTGCAAAAGATTTAGGACTACAGGTGGTTGGCAGTAAACCCAATTGGTAGCAGTCTGTACCACACAGATTCACTTGGTAGCTGTGGCTGAGCAGTCAGACTTCCCTCAAGAAGAGTTAGGCAGTATGCAAAGTATACTCAATAGGCACTCAGATACAATAATACAAGCAAACACTGACCAGAGCTCTGGTGTAAAAGTATATAATTATTTATTTAAAGACACACTTGTAATTTACACTTGAACAAAAAGAGGAAAGTAAATTCAACACATAGGGCCTCATTACACGGATGGCGGTAAGGGTTTACCGGTACCGGTATTTTACTGGTACCGGTAAATCCTTACCGCCTTACTACGAGGTCCCTTTGCGGGTTGGGGAATTTAACGCCTGCTTTTTGAAGGCGTTAAAAACCAACCCACAAAGGGACCCAGGGAGCTAATTACGGTACCGCAATTTGCGGTACCGTAATTAGTGTCTTCCCCATTCCCATTATGCCCTATGGGGCAAAAATGGGAATGGGGAAGGGCAATGGTGGAAGGGGGAATTACCATCCTGCCAACCTTGGAATGGGGCGGTAATTCCCCTTTCCGCCAAGGCGGTGCCGGTATTTTACCGACATGAACCATGGCGCTAATAGCGCCATGGTTCTCCGCCATCCGTGTAATGAGGCCCATAGTCACTATTACTAGATGTACATACCTTATTCCTTATTAGTCAAGTCTTAGTTAACACCACTTATTTCCAGACAGAGGTGAGCGCTTAACTAAAGATGGCACTCCAATAAGTTAAGAAAAAGGGAGGGAAAAGGCAGAAATTAGGAAAAGCACACAACACAATACTTTGGAAGCACCCAGCAAGGCAGGAAAGTCAAGTCTACTTGTGAGCAAAATGTTCAGAGGCCAGGCTCCATCTTTGGGAAAACAGAGCACCAATGCGCCCAAGATCACACAGTTTTAAAAGTCTTGAAAAGTCTTGCAGGGAGTTCAGAAAATAATGAAGTCAGCTCAGAAAAGTTCAGTTAGCCAGCCTAGGCCCAACCCAAGTGGTAAGTGGAAGCTTTAAGAGTCACCCCACACAGACCGTTGCGAGGGAGGCCAGGCAGACACAGTACCTTTAAAGTGGAGAGGATCCTCCAGCGGGGGCAGTTGTTCCTGGCAGCAGGTGCAAGTCACAGCGTCATCCAGAGGAAGAGATGGTCTCGACGTGGAGGAAAGCTGAAGGTCGTTGCACTGCCAGGGAAAAAACCAGCCGCGGAGTTCTCTGGTTAAAAGGTAAGACCCTTTTATTCGCGGTGGTGGAAAAACCGTGGTATTCCGGTTGCCGGGGTGCTTGGCACAGGCAAGGTGGCCACGAGATGATCTGGGAAGGCGAAAAGACGGGCAAACTGGTTATCCCCACCAGTCAAAGGAAGAAGACTCTCCGGACTGGAGATCTCCTCTGTCGTCGGGAAAAGTGGTGAGACGGTTCAGCAGGGCTCCACTGGTGGTGTCATCGTTGCAGGTCGGCTCAGCTTCTCCCTCTTCGGATTCTTTGGTACTGTGGCGACTTCTGAAGTTCCAGTCCCCAAAGCCCTACTTTTATGCAGCAAACCCCCATTCATTCAGCCTAGCTGTCAATCAAACATGCTAATTGGTGAGCCGGGCGGCTCACCACTTGGGGAAATCACACAAGAGTGCGACTTGAGTTGCCGAGGCAACTCAGTCCAGGGTGCCTAAACCCCCTCCAACACCCCCTGTGGTACCCAGAAAGAGTGGCACCACTTTTGGAGGCTTCTGTGGAGAAGCCCGCCAAAAAGTGGAACAAAGGGCTCGACTTGGGTTGGAGTCATAGAAGCGAACACAAACGCCATTTTGGAACCGAGTTTCGGCAAAAATTACCAACCGGTGATTTTATATTCATTTAATAAACCAGCGGTATGTTCGAGGCTATATTAAAAAGTGGTAGCCTCGACCAATGGGAAAATCCCATAGGAAAATATTTGCGGTCGAATATAAAAAGTAGTATCCACTGCCACCAGCCAAAACTCGATCAGGGGGGACAGATACGTGCCCCTCGAACAACAGACCCCGGGGCAATCGAATTGCCCCGACCAGTACGTCCACAATATAATGGTTTGTACTGGTTTCTGTTCATAATTTGGGACTAGTAAAGCCAATAGTGACTTTACATGCCCTGGGAGACAGTAGTCAGTCCCAGGGTATGGAGTCTATGTTTGGGGGTCGCTACAACACCCCTGGGTTACGGCACGGAGGGTGCTGTGTAACCCACATACCAAAAACACATGAAGCCCTATGGGGTAAAGGACCCCATAGCCCATAAAACACATTCAAAGTTAAAGGAACACCTCAAATCATGCCTAAGAGTGGGAGGAAAAGAGTCTCACTCTTAGCAGGAGAATAAAATAAACCCCAAAAATCCAGCAAAGATGCTGGGGGACTCACTAGGTTTGGGAAATTAGCCTTTACAGAGAATTCTCCCTAACAACTCTGCCTATCCTTGCGGCTGCATGCCATGCTGCGTGCGCCAGTAGCTGGTCATGCCACTCTGCCTCCCAGAGCACCTCACCCCATTGGGCCTGGACTTCCCAGAACCCACAACACCATCCTTATCTTCCCCTACTTCTCAAGGGCCCTACCCTTCTGGGAACTGCCCTTGTCTGGATCACTGCCTACATCTGAGTTTGCCTTCCTCATCTCCTGGTAACATTCTCTCCAGGATGGTCCTCAGTCCTCTCCTGCTTATCTCCTTCTTTAGCTTCTATGGCCACTTGTTCTCTGATGGTACTCAACTCTTCCTCTTCTTATCTCCTCCTTCAGGTTCTCCACTCACTTGCTCTGAGATGACACTCAACTCTTCCTCTTCTTATCTCCTCCTCCAGGTTCTCCACTCACTTGCTCTGAGATGACACTCAACTCTTCCTCTTCTTATCTCCTCCTCCAGGTTCTCCACTCACTTGCTCTGAGATGGCACTCAACTCTTCCTCTTCTTATCTCCTCCTCCAGGTTCTCCACTGACTTGCTCTGAGATGGCACTCAACTCTTCCTCTTCTTATCTCCTCCTTCAGGTTCTCCAGCAACTTGTTCTCTGATGGCACTCAAACCTTCCTCTCCTTATCCCCTCCTCCAGCCTCTCTGGCCACATGTTCTCAGATGGCACTCAAATCTTCATCTCCTTATCTCCTCCTTCATCTTCTCCAGGCCTTGTTCTCTGATGACACTGAAATGTGGTTTGCGCTGTAAGAAAAGTGTGACATTTGTTTTTATCACTAACATATACTCTCGAAGTGATCATTAGACATGAACATTGTAAAATGGTTCTTTTTAAAAATGCACAATGGTGGTGCATTTAAATAATGTGATGTTTATAGCTCCTTTGGAGGAAATAGAGCCCCCAACGTCCCTGAAATCAAGATCACAACTGTAGTGAACGGAGGATAGCACAGGGGCAACGCGTTGGTCTTGGAAGCAAGACCACGCAGAGCAACAGAGGTTTGAATGCTTAGAAACCAAACTCGGTATGGTATTAGGCCAATGGGCAACTCCTCCACAGAGTTTGGCATTAGTGTCTCTTCAGTAACAGTCTGCAATGCATTTCCTGCACTCAGCAGCGCGCCTAACCTGCGCCTCAAAGTGGTGCAAGTAGAACCTTCCACTGACGGTGCTGAGTTTGACAAAGTGTTCTCTAGCAAAAGTCCCACCCCTCTTTGTAAATTTAGAGGTGAATGCGGGAAATAATAGAATCCGTTGGAAGTCTAATGGCCTTGGCGCGTAAATACCAGCCTGGCGGAAACAATCCAAAAATCCACATATGGGTGGAAATGACAGTGTTGATAAGATTGATAGGGCTTTGCAATAGCTGGGGGGCAGTGCTAAGGTGGATACAAATGGATTCCCCCCACAGGGGGCGCAGACTTCCTGACCACGCCTACGATCACACTTTAGCCGGAAAGACAAGAGATATGAGGCGGGAAATCAGGGGAATCGGCAGCTCCGGCAGACCTCTGGAAGAGAGGGTGGCTTTGAGTAAGCAAGTTAAACAAAGGTATAAGAACTTTACCTAAATGTTACCAAGCCAAACTACTCCAAGGGGATGCCGGAGTCATGCTGCGAATTCTAATGAACGGAGACACAGCCTCGTTTTTGCCCACAGGTAAAGCCTTAGCAATCCCGGAACGTACCCGAACCCAAACCTGCATGGGTCTTGCATTCTGAAGACCTGTACGCATTGAGAGCAGAGAGCTGTAAAATGAGAAATTTGGAGACACTTACTGTGGCTGCTGATTGGCCCCTTGATGTTGAAAATGAGGGGGCTGAGCAAATAATTAACCACTGCAAACGATGTGTAGCCGCTGGCCCGGGCGGTCCAATAACATCCTGAAAGACACCCCATCTACCTGGGCAATTCTCTTCAAGAGCATTCTATCATCACAATGATTCCCCGAATCATGGAAGACGTCCTTTGTGGTATCGATTTTTAAGAGGGGCGCGAAGATAAACCCAAAGAATTATCGACTGATCACTTTGAGCAACGAAGACAGTTAAGTCTTCTCGTCTCGCTTACTACGGCTTCTGGAGGAATGCACCACATCTGTTGGCCGGCTGTGTACATTTCAAACTGGCTTTTGCAAAGGGTACTCTACAAATGCAAATGGCCTGGTGGTGAGAGCAGTACAAGAGCCGGCTTGCTCAGACTAGACCTTCAATAGACCTCTCGGTAGCCTTCGATCGAGTGGACCTAGGTAGGCTTTGCAGGAAGTTGGCCAGATGGGGAATACCAGGAGAGCTATTCCAACTAATAATGGGTCTGCATGA
This sequence comes from Ambystoma mexicanum, assembly GCF_040938575.1. Classification (NCBI taxonomy): domain Eukaryota; kingdom Metazoa; phylum Chordata; class Amphibia; order Caudata; family Ambystomatidae; genus Ambystoma; species Ambystoma mexicanum. The sequence continues at coordinate 1,683,772,362 of NC_090932.1, forward strand.
ATCCACTGGTATAAGAGTGAGACTGACTAGGGAGGGGCAACTTTCCCATAGAATAAAGAGGGAGTCTGGCCTAAGACAGGGATGCGTATTGACCCCCCTGCCGTTTTAATCTGTACGTGTCAGATGTGGCGGGAAAGTCGAAGCCACGACGTATTTATTCCGCCTAAGCTTGGTGCCAGGAAAGTCACATGGCTTGCATATGCCAATGACATTTTAATCTTTGACAACACACAAGTAGGTGAAAATGGTCCTATTACCAACCTCAGCAACACCAGAATTCTGGAGTTTACCAGACGGAGGAAGTGGTATTTAGAAAATACAACCCTGTCTGGTTCAGCCGGTGTCACCTCTTTGGGTTTCCACATTACTAGTCACCCTTCACTGCAGACTATTCGTGTTATTTCGACTCAAAAGGGAGCATCTCCCTCTAATCAGCTGTTGAAAATTGATAGAAAGTGTGGGCGCTTTTCAATGAAGCCGGCGTTAGATTTCTATGATGGTAAAATTGTGCACACACTACTCCATGGCTCGGAATTATGGCCCAAGGTGTGTATGGTTGGCTGGATACAATCAAGGCTTTTGTGTGGCGACAGGTCTTGTGCACATCTTACACAGTCCCAATTGCAGCAATACGCGACAAATTGGGTTTAATATGTCATGTATATCACACCTGTACAAAAGTGTTTTGAGGCGTGACAAGACAAGGGAGGGAAGACAGAGGGAGGACAAAACGTTTTTTCTTACCAGGCCTTGTGTTATTCAGATCGTGCAAGTGCGATAACGCAAAGGGCAGGAGGGGGAGGGAGAAGGGGAAAGTGTCAGGGAGAGGGAAAGGGAAAGTGCAATCAAGGCAGCACGGCTCTGGGTAAGTGCAGCCAGGGCAGCGCGGCTCTGGGTAAGTGCAGCCAGTGCAGCACGGCTCTGGGTAAGTGCAGCCAGTGCAGAGCGGCTCTGGGTAAGTGCAGCCAGTGCAGCACGGCTCTGGGTAAGTGCAGCCAGTGCAGCGCGGCTCTGGGTAAGTGCAGCCAGGGCAGCGCGGCTCTGGGTAAGTGCAGCCAGTGCAGCGCGGCTCTGGGTAAGTGCAGCCAGGGCAGCGCGGCTCTGGGTAAGTGCAGCCAGTGCAGCACGGCTCTGGGTAAGTGCAGCCAGGGCAGCACGGATCTGGGTAAGTGCAGCCAGGGCAGCGTGGCTCTGGGTAAGTGCAGCCAGTGCAGCGCGGCTCTGGGTAAGTGCAGCCAGTGCAGCGTGGCTCTGGGTAAGTGCAGCCAGTGCAGCGCGGCTCTGGGTAAGTGCAGCCAGTGCAGCGCGGCTCTGGGTAAGTGCAGCCAGGGCAGCGCGGCTCTGGGTAAGTGCAGCCAGTGCAGCGCGGCTCTGGGTAAGTGCAGCCAGTGCAGCGCGGCTCTGGGTAAGTGCAGCCAGTGCAGCACGGCTCTGGGTAAGTGCAGCCAGGGCAGCGCGGCTCTGTGTAAGTGCAGCCAGGGCAGCACGGCTCTGGGTAAGTGCAGCCAGGGCAGCGCGGCTCTGTGTAAGTGCAGCCAGGGCAGCACGGCTCTGGGTAAGTGCAGCCAGGGCAGCAAGGCTCTGGGTAAGTGCAGCCAGGGCAGCGTGGCTCTCGGTAAGTGCAGCCAGTGCAGCGCGGCTCTGGGTAAGTGCAGCCCATGCAGCGAGGCTCAGGGTAAGTGCAGCCAGTGCAGCGCGGCTCTGGGTAAGTGCAGCCAGTGCAGCCAGTGCAGCGTGGCTCTGGGTAAGTGCAGCCAGTGCAGCGTGGCTCTGGGTAAGTGCAGCCAGTGCAGCGCGGCTCTGGGTAAGTGCAGGGAGGCAGGGGACTGTAACGTTACAGTTACAGCCCCTAGGTGCGCGGTAGGCCCAGAGACAGTGCAGGGGCACCTGATCATTGAGGAGCCTGGTACCCAGTGGGACCCTGGGGTAGCCGAGCCACCAGTCAGTGCAGCAGACAGGTAGGTCAGAAGGAGAGCGAGAGAGAGAGAGAGAGAGACAACGAGAGAGAGAGAGAGAGAGAGACAAAGAGAGAGAGAGAGAGAGAAAGAGAAAGAGAAAGAGAAAGAGACAGTGGAGTGTTAAATCAAGGTCTTGAGCTTCTTCCAGAACGTTGGGTGGTCTGGCTCAAATTGGAGAGGGGCAAGAAGGCCAATCCAGAGGGAGGCCCCTGCAGAGGAGAGAGATCTACCCCTCACTCTCTGCCTGGAGAAGCGTCAGACCCTCAGAATTAGAGGTGGCTGAGCGAAGGGCTAAAAAAAGAAGGTGTTTTGGAAGAGAGAGTTGGATGTAGTACGGGCCCCGGCTCCAGAAAGCCTTGTGGACAATGCTGATGGTCTTGAACTTGATCCTTGCAGCCAACGGGAGATAGTGCAGAGATTTCAGGGCTGGAGGCCAAGGACAAGTCTTTTTATCCTGTTCTGGATTAATTGCAGAGGGTAAGAGAGTTGAGGAAGGGAGATTGAGAAAGATGCTGTTGCAGTAGTCCAGGCTAGCGAGAACCCAGGCTGGAGACAGTGAGGAAAGGAAGAATAACTCTGAGGTGGTGCAGCTGGTAGCCGGCCTCTTGGCAAGGTCCATGATGTGAGGAGAAAAGGAGAGAGTGGAGTCGAAGATGACACCAACATTTTTTGCCTCACAGGAAGGCGAAGGAAGAGGGCTCAAGGAGGGCATCCAGAGTGAGAGAAGGAAAGCGGGACCAGGGGTCCCAATGGGAAGGATCTGTCTTACTGGCATAAAAGCAGAGATCATTGGAGGCACACCAATCCTGAATCGCAAATAGACAGTCAGGAATGAGCGACAGAGCAGAGGAGGCTGAGGGTGCCTGACAAAGAGCTGAGTGTCATCCACATAACGCTGAAAGTTAGAGGAGAAGGTAGAGATAAGGTGGGCCAAAGGGGCCAAGTAGACATTGAAGAGTCAGGGTGAGAGGATAGAGCCCTGGGAAACGCCACATGTGGAGAGAGAGGTGGTGGAGAGAAAGGATCAAAGTTGGACCTGGCAGGGTCGGTCCAGGAGGAAGCAGGACAACCACTACTGGACCTGATCCGTGATGCCCAGGTTCTCACGGAGTCGATTGATCAGGATGGCATGATTGACCATCTCAAAAGCAGAGGAAAGATCGAGGAGGATGACGACAGAAGGAAGGCTGAATCGAGATTAGTGAGCAGATCTACAAAGGTGTTCAGGAGAGCAGTTTCTGTGCCTCTGGCTGCCCTGAAGCTAGACTGATCGCCATGGAGACAACCAACAGATTCAGTGTGGACAGCAAACTGTGAGATGGCCTGCTTTTCCAGGAGTTTGCCCAGGAAAGGAGTAATAGAGATCAGCCGATAGTTTGCCGGACAGGTAGGATCGGCAGAAGGCTTTTTAAGAAAGGGGTGTACAAGTGAGTGCTTGAGAAGAGAGGGGAATGTTCCAGTGGCAAATGAGTGATTGTAGAAATCGGCCAAGGCTGGAGTGAGGTGGTCAACGTGGTCCTTGATAGTTCTGGAGGAGCAGGGGAGCACCTGTTTTGGATGAAACTTTCATAGATCAGACTTGTCTAGAAACCTTGTCAGGTGTAGTCGGAGAGAAAGAGGAGAAGGGAGGAGGAGAGGCAGAGGTGGCTAGATGATGGCCGAGAGGAGTATGATATGTTATGAAATGGCATTTACAATGTGCCTGCAGTGTTTCTAGGTGTGACAAGACAAGGAGAGGGAAACAGAAGGAGGACAAAAACAATGATCTTACTATACCTTGTGTCAATGAGATCACGCAAGTGCAGGGAAGTGGAAGGGCAGAAGTGCTGTGGTGGGAGGGGAGAAGTGCAGGTAACTCAATAAGTGCAGCCAGCGGGTGGCTCATGAGTGCAGAGTGAAGGGATTGTAGGGTTGCAGATACAGACCATAAGTGCTGGGGGAGCCCAGAGGCAGTGCAAGGACAACTGGACATGCAGGAGCCTGGGTCCGAGATCAGAGGGTAGCCAGGTGACCAGTGCATGGAGCAGTCAGGACATCTGCTGTTAGAAGAAGAGAGAAAGCGGAAGCGAATAGGAAGGTCTTCAGTTGCTTCAGGAACCAGAGGTGGTTCTGCTAAGGTTTCAGAGAGACAGGGAGATTATTTCAGAGGGAGACCCCAGCTGAAGAGAGAGATCTGCCTCCAACTCTCTGTTTGGAAAAGCATTTGACCCTCAGAGAGTTGGAAGTGAATGAGCGGAGAGCTCTAGAAGGGAGATGTTTAGGATGAGAGAGTTGGAGGTAGTGTGGTCCCAGGCCTCAGAAAGCCTGGTGGACAATGCAAAGGGTCTTGAACTTGATCCTTGCTGCAACAGGGAGCCTGTGAAGAGACTTCAGAGCTGGAGAGATGCGAGATGCAATCTCTGGGCTTCAGGCCAAGGACAAGAATTGCAGTCCTGTTTTGGATAAATTGTAGAGGTCAGAGAGTAGAGGCAAGCAGATTTAGAAAGAGGATGTTGCAGTTGTCCAGCCTAGAGAGGACCAGAGCTCTGAAGACAGTGAGATTCTGGGGGAAAGTGAGGAAAGGGGGAATACCTCTGAGTTGGTGCAGCTGATAGTTTGACTTCTTAGAAATGTCAGAGATGTGAGGAGGGGAGGAGAGGGTGGAGTCGAAGATGACACCAAGGTTGTTAACCTCACAGGAAGGAGCAGGAAGAGGGCCCAGTGTGGGTGGCCAGAGAGAGAGGAAGGAGGGAGCTGGTGTTCTGATGTGGAGGATATCAGTCTACTGGCATTAGGGCAGAGCTCATTAGCAGCACTACCTTCCTGAATTGCGGCCAGGCAGTCTGGAATGGGAGAAGGGAGAGAGGAGGCTGAGGGGGGCCTGAAGGAGAGCTGGCTATTGTCTGCATAATACTGAAAGTTGGAGCAGAAAGTAGCGATTCATTGGGCAAGAGTTGCCAGGTAGTGGTTGAAAAGCCTGGGAGAAAGGTTAGACCCCTGGGGAACACCGCAAGTAGAAAGAGAGATACGAGAGAGGAAGGACCCCAGCTGGACCTGAGCGAGTCGACATGTGAGAAAGGTCAGCCAGGTAAGGGCCTGATTATTGATACCCAGGTTAGCACTGAGGCGATTGAGCAGGATGGCGTGGTTCACCATATCAAAAGCTGAAGAAAGTTCGAGGAGAATGAGGACAGAAGGAAGGTTAGAGTCAAGTTTAGAGAGCAGGTCTTCACAGATGTTCAAGAAAGCAGTTTATGTTCTTCTGTCTGCTCCAAAGCCAGACTGGTGGTCATGCAGACAGCCAGCAGATTCAGTGTGAAGGTTAAGCTGGGAGAAGGCCAGCTTTTCCAATAGTTTGCCCAGAAAAGGAGTGACAGGGATTGGGCGATAGCTGGAGAGGAAGGATCGGAAGATGTCTTCTTTAGAAGGGGGTGCACAAGGGAGTTCTTAAGGGGGAGGGAGAGGTTCCAGTGGCAAAGGAGTGATTGCAGAAATCGGCTAGGCTGGATCAAGGCTATCAATGTGACCCTTCAAGGTTCTGGAGGAGCAGGGGGGAACCTGCTTTGATGAGGCTTTCATAGATCGGACTTGTCTAGAAACATTGTCAGCAGTGAACAAGGGAAAGGAGGCGAAAGGAGGTGAGACGGCCACAGGTGGGCCAGGAGTTGTGGGGGAGGAGGAGGAGGTAGAGGAAGAGAGGATGGGCAGGATGTCCTGAGGTTTAGTGATGAATTGAGAAGCCAAGGCCATGAAGAGGGCCTGGGAGGGAACAGGAGAGGTAGAGACTGCAGCAGGATTGGCCAGCTCCTTGCAGATTCTGAAGAGTTTGTCCGAGTTGTTAGATGCAGCAGCGACGCGGGCTTGGATGTAGGCTCTCTTCTTAGCGAGGACAGAGAGTCTGCACTACCTTTGGAGCAGGCGGCAGGCCAGTTTGTCAGAGGGTGTGCCTGATGCCCTACACTTCCTCTTAGCCACCCTACACTTGCGTTTAAGGGTGGTGTGGTCGGAGTCATACCAAGAGTAGCACTTGCAGGCAGACTTCAGATGGATCCTCATGACAGGGGCAAAGACATTGAGAGTATTGGAGATAGAAAGATGCAGAGTCGAGAAGGCTGTGTCAGAGTATGAGTCAGACACAGACATGGGAGGAGCAGAGAACGTAATGGCAAAGGCCTCCACTGACACACGCTTCATGGGCCAAATGACCAAGAAGGTAGGTGGCAGTGCTGGCATGGGCTTCAGCTGGGGGACAGAGGGCGTCAGGTGAGAGGAGAGAAGAAAGTGGTCAGTCCAAGAGAGAGGAGTGGTGAGAGGGTTTGAGAGGGGGATGTCTGAGGAGATGAGAACATCTCAGGTGTGTCTAGCAGAGTGTGTCAGACCAGAGGGTAGAGTGGAATGAGAGAGAGTGTCGCAGAGGTTGTGGAGAGCCCAGAGGCTCCACTTTGGTGCGAGCAAAATGGAGGCTCTTGTGTGCATATCACAAGATCAAAACCTCTGTTGAAGGTTCTCTATATTACAATATTAATCTGAGTATGTCTGTGGATCAGAAGTCATGGTCTCCTCCGTAACATGCAACCATGGGAGAGGACTGCGTTACATTGCTGGGTGATATTAATCATGATGTGGCAACTAAGGACTTTGTGGCAACTCCCGGGAAAGTGAACACTGATCTGTTTGATGGATATTCGGGTGACACAATTGAGCAATTCCATAATTACCCATCCCTACGGCACCTGTCGCATGAGCATAAAAAAGAGGGACGTGGCGCCCTATTTGCTCATGTTCTCTAATCGCTTTATTGCTCTATTTGAATGCGCGCTCGATGGAACCTGTTATTAACTAACGTGGTGCTATTGAAAAGAGGTAAGATTGACAGCTCTGAAGACCATTGCCACTTCTGCAGTGATGGGGAAACAATAGAGACAACCAGGCACCTATCCTTAGAATGCCCCGCCATCAGTGAGGTGAGACTGGCATATTTTAAGAAACTCCTGCTAACAATAAATTGGGCTGATTACCATATTTTGTGGAGGCGATGTCTAAGTTCTGATTCAACAACAGCAGCAGTTGCCGTGACAGGGATTTTAAATTCCTTAAAGCTGGGGCAAATAGTAGCATAATCAGTGACTATACCTTGTTTTAGCTCGTCTTTAGGGATGACAGACTTTAATTTTTTTAAAAATGTTATTTCATTGAATGGGATTGAATATGACAATGTTATTTTATTGAGATGACTTGTATTTATTGAATGACTAATAGTTTGAAAACTGTTAATATTAATGTTTCCGTTTCCTTAATTTTTGTAAATTAGTTGATTTATAAATGTTTGCTTTTTAAACCGTAAACAATTTTTTAAAAGTTTTAAAAAGTAAATTCTTTCACTAAAAAACCCTTTAATTTATTTTGTTTGTTTACTGTGTTTTCACTGCGGCTATTTTAAACGTGGGCATTTTTACTGTGGTGTTTTCAACGCAGCCATTTTGACCATTTTCTCTAAATAATATATATATGTGTTGTATGTTTTTGGTTTGGGGTTTGGTGGATGGTCGGTGGCAGGGTGTTGTGGGGTGGGTACAAGGGGGGGTTGAGGAGGGATCTCCACATTAAAAAAAAATCAGCAACAATGCAAACAGCACAGTAAGAAGTTACACGTTTAATATAGTCATGGTGAAAACACGTGAAAACGGTTTGCTTTGTTTAAAGGGTGAGAAGAGCTTTGCCAAGCTGTACACACACTTAAGGGCATATGGGCTGGCCAGGCAATCGCAGCCTTGAAGCCTTATGTAGGCAATAAGCCCTGAGCCGGTAGGGGGGCATTACTGTATCAGGTAATGACCCCGGGAACCCTAGTTATGCGAGATCCTTAACAAAGGCCCTGGGGCATTACCTGATGCAGTAATACCCCCCACCCTGGTGAGGGGCTTCTTGCCATTAGTACCCCAACCCGTTATTCCGGAGTACTAATGGTGTTTTTTTTTCACATGTGAAACGAATCGCCTTGCACAGCCAGAAAAACAAAAAAAGAAAAGACAATGGCCACTGTGGACTGGGAAACGCAGTCTGTTTTCCCTTTCCATTGAGGCCGTAGTAAACAAACAAAATGGCTGTCATATAACAGGCAAAGGGACTACACGTAGTCTCTAATCCCTTTCAATGGCGGACATTAAAGCAAATGGGGAAAAAAGGTAAACAAAAAAAATTGCGACAATGGCAGCTGTGTGCATGGATCACTGTGTTTGATGCTTTGGGATGATGGGATCATCAGTGATGATGCCACTGGTTGACTGGATCACCATGGAAGGATACCGCTGTCTGAATGGATCACCAAGGAAGGATGTCACTGGATGACAGCATCACCAGTGAAGGATGCCACTAGACTGCAGGATCACCTGGGAGGATTCCGCTGGATGGTGGATCAACAGGGAAGGTTGCTACTGGATGACTGGATCACCTAGGAAGGATGGCAGGATCACAGGGGGATGCTGCTGGATGGCGGGATCACCTGCGAGATGGCGGGACGACTTGGAAGGATGCAGATGCATGGTCGGATCACCGCTGTAGGTTGCCTATGGATGACTAGATCACCAAGGAAGGAATTCACTGGATGGCAGGATCACTAGGGAAGGTTGCCACTGGATGACTAGATCACCAGGGAAGGATTTAACTGGATGGCAGGATCAATGAGGACGATGGCACTGGTTGGCGGGATCACTGCAGAGGATGTTCCTGGATGGCGGGATCTCAGGGAAGGATGCAGCTGTCTGACTGGATCAACAGGGAAGGATTCTGCTGGATGGCTGGATGACAGGGAAGGATTTCACTGGATTTCAGGATCACTGGGGAAGATGCCACTGGATGGCGGAATCACTGCAGAGGATGCAGATGGATAGCAGGATCACTGCAGAGGAGGTAGCTGACTCAACAGGGAAGGTTGCCACTGGGTGACTGGATCACCAGGGCAGAATGCCACTGGATGGCAGGATCACTGGGGAGGGTCCTGCTAGATGGCAGGATCACTGGGGGGGGGGATGCCGCTGGAAGGCGAGATCACCCTTGAAGGATGCCAGTGGTTGACTAGATCACATGGGGAGGATATTGCTGGATGCCGGGATAACTCAGAAGGCTACAAATGGATGGCTGGATCACCTGGGAATGTTGCCACTGGCTGACTGGATCACCAGTAAAGGATTTTCACTAGATGACGGGATCACCAGGGGGGAAGCTGCTGGATGGTGGGATCACTGCAAAGGTTGCATGAGGATGGCAGTTTCGCTGTGGAGGATGTCACTGGATGGCAGGATAACTGGTGAGGATGCCACTCATAGAGGGCATCACCAGGGAGGGATGCCCCTGTATGAGGTGATCACATGGGAGGATGCCCCTGTATGAGGGCATCACCAGGGAGGGATGCCCCTGTATGAGGGCATCACCAGGGAGGGATGCCCCTGTATGAGGGGATCACATGGGAGGATGCCCCTGTATGAGGGCATCACCAGGGAGGGATGCCCCTGTATGAGGGCATCACCAGGGAGGGATGCCCCTGTATGAGGGGATCACATGGGAGGATGCCGCTGGATGAGAGGATCACCTCGGAGAATGCTGCTCATGGGATCACCAGGGAAGGTTGCCACTGGGTGACTAGATCATGGAGCATGCAACTAGCGAGCATACATGAGTACAAGAGCTAATTGAAAAGACCAAACAAGAGATTACGGATATGACCAGCACACAGACTACCAAGGATAAGAATTACACTAAGATGTATGAGATTTTGGGAATTTATCAGGAAAAAGTTAAATTACGGATATTCAGGAAATACTTTCGGGATGAAAAAGATTATCGGGTGATAGAGTGTACACTTTCCAGACCAAGTTTGATGACATTTCGAGAAAATCAAGGGAGAGCACACCCAACACGTCATCAGGCAGCTCAGATATAGACTCAGAAGCAGATGCTGCTACCAACATATGGGTACCAATATTAGGCAATGAGACCGACAAAACCCAGGGAAGGTGTTTTAGAACAAATAAGAAGGTACCAAAAAGGAACACAACCAAACACCAAACAAGTAAGGTTCCAGGTAGCACCAGTGCAAAATACTGCAACATGGAGCACCACACCAGGGGCAGGAGGGGGGCCGGTGGAATCACAGATGGCGTCAGAGGGCAAACAGAGATCCTAACAAGGACAGGCTCAAGAAAACAATCAGGGATATGACCTTGAACAAGCTGGTGGTGAATTTGTCAGACAGAAAGTTTACCAAGATAGAAGAGAGAGTCTTGAAAAAGGGAATCTCATTTGCACCCACAATAGGAAACTGAAACTAAAGAAGTTTTTCCACCACAAGTCAAAACATACATATCCAAAGTAGTGCCAGAATATCCTAGTCTACTTACCATAGGGGACATAGCAAACACACACCTACTATTGACATTAGAACCAGAATCAAATATTTTACAAGAGGATATCTGCACATATCTAGATGTGCCTGTAAGGCATCTACAAATAGAGGAACTTAAACCCAAATCCAAGCTTTCAAATGAGAGCATGATTGAAACCTTCCATCAAGCTGCCACGAATGACATATATTCACACTTGGATAAGACAAGTACAACAATCGGAGTAACAAGAGCAATCTCAGTCAAGAACAAACAGCACTAGAGGGCCTGGGCAGTGATAACAATTTGGTGATTAAAGAGGCAGAGGAAATGTCGTTGTTATGAACCAAAAGGACTATTTGATTATGGCACGGGACGCCTGGAGGCTCCAGGGAGCTACAGAAAATTGGCAACCAATCCCACCAAAACATTGTACATAAATTACATTCTCTTGTACAAGAATGGCCAGGCAAGGGTCTATTGACAGATGATGAGATGTTCCTCAGTATATCCAAACCGACCATGCCTACTATGCATTTCTTCCCCAAGATACACAAGGAGTATAATACACTACGAGAGGTTTGACCCATCATGAGTGGGATAGGGTGGGCCACAGAAGGATTGTCAAAATATATAGACACCATGATCAAAAAACATGCCTCGACACTCCCATCATACATCAGAGACAGTACACAAGTCCTCCAGCTATTGTCTGACATAGAATGGCGAGAGGGCTACCAACTAGCAACAATGGACGTGACAGCCTTATACACTTCAGTTACCCACAATTTGGCTATCAAGGCTATTGCCCTCACCTATCGAGACCATTCAGCATCCAACCGACTACATGTCGAGATGCTCAAAGATTTCTTGAAATTCACACTTGAGAACAATGTCTTCCTATTTGTGGACACATATTATTTACAAACAAAAGGTGCAGTTATGGGGGCTAAATATGCCCCTACTTTAGCAAATCTGTTTATGGCTGATTACGAACAATCACACGCGCTGGCTACTGATGAATATAAAAGCAACATTTTAACATGGAGGCGCCATATCGATGACATTCTTATAATCTGGCACGGGCGACCACAAACATTTAAGGAATACACTGAATATTTGAATAACAACAACTTTGGTATCAAATTGACTGGTCACTGTGACAACTCACAGATTCACTTCCTCGATCTACATGTTTACATATTAGAGGGGAGAATACAGACTGAGACATTTTGAAAAAAGACAGAGGTCAACTCCACCTTACATGCAACCAGCTGCCATCGCAGAACTACTATTAACAACATACCGATGAGTGAGTTCTACAGAGCACGCAGGAACTGTAGCGAGGAACATACTTACACTAAAGAATGTAATCTATTGACTGAAAGATTCCAAGAGAGGGGATACCCCAATTAAATCATTCACAAAGCACAAAGCAAAATTGGAAAACAGGAGAGATCCAACATGCTGAAGACTACACCAAAAGCAGTGAAAGAATGCAGAAACAGAGATCTTATTACGAGATAGTTAAAAGAGGCATACATATTGTATTAAATAGTGCAAAGAGACTGGAACATTCTGCTTATGGACCCAGACCTATATCCATATTTGGATAAGAAACCAAGTTGTGTTTGTTTGTTTGTTTGTTTGTTTGTGTGTTTGTTTGTTTGTTTGTTTTATTCATTTATAATGCGCACCAGACCCGAGGGTAATAGGGCGCAGCAGTACAGGATATGCGAGGCATTGGTTACATAGTTACATAATTACACATATAATTAACAATATATACAGGTTGTATCAATAGTACAGGAAATTATATACAGGAAATTAACAGTTTGCAAATTATATACAGGAGGATCTTCTTTCTACAAATCTATCAGTTAGGTAGGAGGGGCCATGTTATTGAGGGCTTTTTGAGTGAGGGAGGCTACTTTCAGTAACCAATTGTTGTTGCGCCTTATCTTAGAAATGTGTGCTCGTCTAGGGATACCAAGGGCTGCTCTCAGGGCGTTATTTTGTAAAATTTGAATTCTGTGTATGATGTGTTTGTTGGCCCCGATATATAAGGCGTTGCAGTAATCGAGTCTAGATAGAGCAACAGCTCTAGCTAGGATCATGCAATTGTCATTAGAGATAAAGTGTTTACCTGCTCTGATAAGCTTGCACGAGTAAGCTGTGGCCGAAGTCAGTGAGTTCACATGTTTGTTGAAGGAGAGGGTAGCATCTAGATGGAGGCCAAGAGTCTTCACTTCCTGGCTACCTTAATCGCATTCCCATCGATCTCAAATGCAGAGTAGTTCTGTCCTAGTTTTTTTTAAATTGGAATGATTGCCCAGAATGATTAACTCTGTTTTATCATCATTCAGGCATAGACCGTGAGTGGCCATCCATGCCTGGATGATGAGATACACCCTATTTACCAAGGCCAAATCCTCATTATAATCCCCAGAAAGCGGAAGGAGAATCTGGGTATCATCTACATAGTTAGTGTAGGTGATACCAAGAAGGTCCAGATCATCAAAGAGGGGCTTAGTAAATATGTTGTATAGTGCTGGAGATACACAGGATCCCTGGGGCACACCACATGAGATGGGGATAAGATCTGCTGCATCTGTGGGGGAGAACACCTTCATGGTCCTTTCACTGAGGAAGGATTCAACCCAGGTTATGGCTTCTTTACAGGAGTGTGGCGTGGAATTAGGTGGTTGCAAAGGACTTTGTGGTCAACAAGGTCGAATGCGGCCGAGAGATCCAGGAGTAGGAGAAGGGCTGATTGACCTTTGTCTCTGAGCTCATCAATTTGAGCTTTCAGATCAATGAGAGGGATCTGGGTTCCATGTTGTGGGCGGAATCCAGACTGTTTTACACCTAAGAGCTTATGACATTCTAGGAATTGTTGAATTTGTGTGTAAGCGATCTTGTCTAAGATTATTAATAGAAAGGGGACTGTCGTGATGGGGCGGTAGTTGGTAGGAATGAGGGGGTCTAAGGATTGTTTTTTTTAGCAGTGGCATTACCCAGGATTGTTTCAATTTGGACGGCACAATGCCTGAGGTGAAGGAGGCATTTACAAGTTTAGTTATGAATGGAGAGCGTTCTCACGCGGCATCTTTTATAAGTTGTGTGGGGCACAAGTCGCCTTGGCAGTTGGAAGGCTTGAGAGAGAGGATGACTTTCTCCACTTCTCGGACGGAAGTTTTTGCAAATCTAAATTGGGTGGTAATGTTTTGGTCCAACGGGGGAGGGTTAGTGTTGGTTATAGGTGGTTGGTTAAGGGCTGCTATCTTGACCGATATTTTATTTTGGAGCATGGTAACTTTGTTGGCTAGAGTTTGTTGTATCTCAGTGCACCAGGCTTTGTCTTTTATGCATATATCTGGGTTGGGAGTAGGCGATTCTAGTTCTTTTAAGATAGCAAACAGCTCCCTCATGCTTAAGTTGTCTGAGGAGATGCTTTTCTTATATGAGTTGCGTTTGGCCAAGATCATTTCTTTCTTGTATTGTGAGGAGATTTCTATGAGTTTGTTTTTATGGTCATCTGATGGGGAGAGTCTCCAAGTGGATCCACAACTTCTTTTGAGTTGACAGAGATCTTTCAGTTCGGGGATGAACCATTTGTTAAGGTGGGCTTTAGGTTTACTTGGTCTACATTTTAGAGGGGCGACGTCGTCAAGGGTGATTTGCATGATTTTGTTATATTCTTCTACGAGCATCTTTGGGTCAAAGTGTTCATTGAGTTGGTTTAGGGTGGGTAGAATGGCAGGAATTACTTTATCCTTAGTGATATTTTTCTTGTTCCTGGTATGGCATGGAGGTGCCATGTTGGCTGCCGGGATTCGCCTAGTGGTGAATAAGTCATAGGTTATCAAGTAATGGTCTATACAAAGTTGTGGGGAGATGGAGGTAATGGAAGCGCAACAGTTATGTTCCGCTATCCAGTCGAGGGTTCTCCCTTTATTAAGGGTGGGTTACATAATGTTTTGAGTGAGCCCTAATTCAGTGGGGATATTAGCCACATTGACGGCCTGTGTATACACTAGGGCACCAACCCTTAGGAATAAGCTCTGCCCCTCATTTCTAGATACCAGCAAAATAAATGTGGAAGTGACTGGTTAAAACAAACAACAGGATTTTTTAATTGTGGCACATGTAGCATGTGCAGGTATGCCCACCCGGACTGCCGGGAGTACACATGTAGCATGTGCAGGTATGCCCATCCGGACTGCCGGGAGTACACATGTAGCATGTGCAGGTATGCCCGGGAGTACACATGTAGCATGTGCAGGTATGCCCACCCGGACTGCCGGGAGTACACATGTAGCATGTGCAGGTATGCCCGGGAGTACACATGTAGCATGTGCAGGTATGCCCACCCGGACTGCCGGGAGTACACATGTAGCATGTGCAGGTATGCCCACCCGGACTGCCGGGAGTACACATGTAGCATGTGCAGGTATGCCCACCCGGACTGCCGGGAGTACACATGTAGCATGTGCAGGTATGGCCACCCGGACTGCCGGGAGTACACATGTAGCATGTGCAGGTATGCCCACCCGGACTGCCGGGAGTACACATGTAGCATGTGCAGGTATGCCCATCCGGACTGCCGGGAGTACACTGACACAGGGGGCAAAACAATCGAGATTAAAGAATTCATAAATTGCAGAACTAATTTTGTGGTGTAGGCCATAATGTGCATTTGCAAGAAACTATATTTCGGTAGCACTATCAGACAACTACGGATTAAGATCAGGGAACACATACCAAGTTTGTCAAACCAAGACCAACAACTGTCACTAGCAACCCACTGGCAACAAGGCCACCAGATGGCAGATAAAAAAGATCTGAGATTCCTAGGCCCTATGAAGGCCAAACAAGGCAAAAGAGGCGGGGACCTAAAACTCAAACTCTGGCAAATTGAGTTAAGACGTATATGTTTTATACGTTGTCTCGAAATTGGTCTGAACTCAGAACATGAATTGAATGTTTTTTTTTAGCATCAAGCAAAATATGTACGTAGACACATATGAGAACAGAAGCACCTTTTGGAGTCTTGCATATTACGCACCCCATTAGACTTGCCAGATCCACAATATTGTTCTCCTAGCCAATAACATTGTGAAGGAAGGGGGGGATATAAAAAGGAAATGGATCTGGACTAACTGGCAGTATCCGACCCATCCCAATGAATACATCATCAGGCCGTGCAGACCAACACAGAACTGACTGCACCACTAGCTATCCAACACTTATAACAAGAGGTTAATGACCACTAATTATTAATGCTCTAACATTATGTAGGATGCTCTTATGCCCGGGCTGGATCACGGGATCACTAACAGTGAATTTAGAAGACCCTTACCCCAAATATGTGTTGCAGATCATTAACCTTGCACCTGCAGATGTGTTTTTGCGATTCCACCTTGTTTAGGGCAACCTCTCAGGATCTCAGCAAAGAACAGAAGAATTAGTGGATTAGTATGGTGACGTCGCGCGTTCCTGCGTGTGACGTCACGCGCATGGCAACCAGAATATAAACATTTCAAAATGGCACACTTGTACCGAAAAACGGACACGAAGCCAGGGAACCAGCCCCATTAATTTATTTTCACCTATTGAGGTACGCTTACCAGGGCTAAGCGCCGGTAACCCTCATTTAGATTATGAGTTAGTCCTATAATGAGGAGTGGCTGATATACATGTGATGGCTCAGTGCCGGAACAAGACCTCTCCAGCACAACAAGGGTAAACACCACAGTGGTATTATTTATCACAGGATTATGACTGGACAACCGAAATCCTGAAGCGAGGCGTCTAGAACGGCACTGTAGCTTACAAGACGCCAGGAGGTAACCACCAATGTCACCTGCTTGGGCTGCCATAACGCATACATTGGGGAACAATATAGGCTACAGAACACTCAATTTTATTCAATTCATTTTTACCATTTAGAGAGGATCTTAACAAACAAACCTGAATAACTGACGTATGAATTGGAGCCTTAGTACATTTTGAACTGCAACGACTGGGGGTAAGTGAACCCACTGTAAGTAACTCAAAGATGATAAACACAGGTCCGACGGGAACTAAGTTTGTGTCCACTTAGACCAACAGATCATTAAACCCAGAGACGGATGGTAAGAACTTGTTTAATTTCAGGGTTTTTGACCACGCTTGGTACGATTTCCGGGTGACATTTATAACGAAACTGTAAACTAAGGCCAAGTATGATTTACACGGCCTGGCATGCCACTGATGAGTCTATAGCGCAAGACTCTGTTCTCTACATATAGTCACAGGCGACTCTACCACACCCAATATGGACTGGGAAGGACTCGGTGGGGTGCCACGCAATGAAGCAAAAAAGGTTTTACCAAAACTCAATCCTACTATAATCACTAAGGCATGTGAGCAAAAGATAATGAGCCATGCAGGACCTGAAGGAATATATAGAAAGATTTGTAGGAATAACCCAATGAGAATACACCTGGTCTGTTTCTTCTTCCTTTGCCCCTTTTTTCCGGATCAACCGGGGGTATGTAACAATCTTTTGATTGCATATGTGTTTTCTCAACTGACATGTTATGCACCTTTTCAAATAATGTAATGCTATGAATTACATCCACCAACTTTTAAATGTGCAATAACAGCCATGAGGACGACCTAGTGTCGAAACATGTGTCGGCTGTCGTCAAGTGGACCAATAAAAGGCACAAACATATTGACTTTGCAAATCTTTGAGTGAAACCCATTTGTATTAATTGTATAGTGGTTAAGTTCAAGTCGTCAGCACAAACAATTGAATCACCAGGGCAGATGCCACTGGATGGCAGGATCACCTGGGAGAATGCTCCTCGATGGTGGGATCATCAGGGAAGGTTGCCGCTAGGTGACTGGTTCACCAGGGCAGATGCCACTGGATGGCAGGATCACTGGGAGAATGCTCCTCGATGGTGGGATCATCAGGGAAGGTTGCCGCTAGGTGACTGGTTCACCAGGGCAGATGCCACTGGATGGCAGGATCACTGGGAGAATGCTCCTCGATGGTGGGATCATCAGGGAAGGTTGCCGCTAGGTGACTGGTTCACCAGGGCAGATGCCACTGGATGGCAGGATCACTGGGAGAATGCTCCTCGATGGTGGGATCATCAGGGAAGGTTGCCGCTAGGTGACTGGTTCACCAGGGCAGATGCCACTGGATGGCAGGATCACTTGGGAGAATGCTCCTCGATGGTGGGATCATCAGGGAAGGTTGCCGCTAGGTGACTGGTTCACCAGGGCAGATGCCACTGGATGGCAGGATCACTGGGAGAATGCTCCTCGATGGTGGGATCATCAGGGAAGGTTGCCGCTAGGTGACTGGTTCACCAGGGCAGATGCCACTGGATGGCAGGATCACTGGGAGAATGCTCCTCGATGGTGGGATCATCAGGGAAGGTTGCCGCTAGGTGACTGGTTCACCAGGGCAGATGCCACTGGATGGCAGGATCACTGGGAGAATGCTCCTCGGTGGTGGGATCATCAGGGAAGGTTGCCGCTAGGTGACTGGTTCACCAGGGCAGATGCCACTGGATGGCAGGATCACTGGGAGAATGCTCCTCGATGGTGGGATCATCAGGGAAGGTTGCCGCTAGGTGACTGGTTCACATGGGCAGATGCCACTGGATGGCAGGATCACCTGGGAGAATGCTCCACGATGGTGGGATCATCAGGGAAGGTTGCCGCTAGGTGACTGGTTCACCAGGGCAGATGCCACTGGATGGCAGGATCACTGGGAGAATGCTCCTCGATGGTGGGATCATCAGGGAAGGTTGCCGCTAGGTGACTGGTTCACCAGGGCAGATGCCACTGGATGGCAGGATCACCTGGGAGAATGCTCCTCGATGGTGGGATCATCAGGGAAGGTTGCCGCTAGGTGACTGGTTCACCAGGGCAGATGCCACTGGATGGCAGGATCACCTGGGAGAATGCTCCTCGATGGTGGGATCATCAGGGAAGGTTGCCGCTAGGTGACTGGTTCACCAGGGCAGATGCCATTGGATGGCAGGATCACTGGGAGAATGCTCCTCGATGGTGGGATCATCAGGGAAGGTTGCCGCTAGGTGACTGGTTCACCAGGGCAGATGCCACTGGATGGCAGAATCACCTGGGAGAATGCTCCTCGATGGTGGGATCATCAGGGAAGGTTGCCGCTACGTGACTGGTTCACCAGGGCAGATGCCACTGGATGGCAGGATCACTGGGAGAATGCTCCTCGATGGTGGGATCATCAGGGAAGGCTGCCGCTAGGTGACTGGTTCACCAGGGCAGATGCCACTGAATGGCAGGATCACCTGGGAGAATGCTCCTCGATGGTGGGATCATCAGGGAAGGCTGCTGCTAGGTGACTGGTTCACCAGGACAGATGCCACTGGATGGCAGGATCACTGGGAGAATGCTCCTCGATGGTGGGATCATCAGGGAAGGTTGCCGCTAGGTGACTGGTTCACCAGGGCAGATGCCACTGGATGGCAGGATCACCTGGGAGAATGCTCCTCGATGGTGGGATCATCAGGGAAGGTTGCCGCTAGGTGACTGGTTCACCAGGGCAGATGCCACTGGATGGCAGGATCACCTGGGAGAATGCTCCTCGATGGTGGGATCATCAGGGAAGGTTGCCGCTAGGTGACTGGTTCACCAGGGCAGATGCCACTGGATGGCAGGATCACTGGGGATAATCTCCCCAGATGGCAGGATCACCAGAGATGATGATCCTGGATGAGTCGGCCGTTCCTTCCCGGGAGAGGAGGTGCCTTTTCAACATGGTCTTGAATTCTGACAAAGAGGAGATTCTAATCCTTCTGACAATGTTCCCATACCTTGGACTCCCATCCCCCGAGAATGTTCCCACCACAAGCACGTTGAGGCCATACTAATGGGATGAAGGACCATATAAATGACACACTGCTACTACTGCTTGATGCCAGAGGGCTGGGCGTTCCATTGGTGGATGCAGGAAGCAGCGCAAGAGGAAATGGAAACTTAGGTTGTGGAATTTGAGGATGCGGGTAGTGGCAGATGAAGTTCATAGGTGGGTGGGTGACAGCCCGTGGACTGAACGGAAGACTAGAGGAATGAATTCAACGAGTCTGTGATAGTGCTTTGACATGATGGCGGTTCACAGAAGTTGATGTGGATTGGAGAAGGTTGAAGAGGTTCTTAGTGGCAAACCTCAATGCCTTGTCAAGCAGCGTAACGGTTCAGAGGGCGTCCCATGGGGTAGCTGAAGCAGTGCTTCAGGGTGGAGGGGAGAGTCTTAGCGGAGTGTGGGGTGAAGCCTGGCAGCCACACTCATGGGGTTCATGAGCTGAAACCACAAGTTGTGACCTTGACGTAATTAGCTGAGTGTATCCTGGAGAAAGGAGGGAGGAAAGAGAAGGACTTGACGAGTGTTAGAAGCCAAGAGGTAGATCGTCGCAGATTCTGAGGAGCTTAGTCTCAGTTAGTGAAGCGCCCTCTAGTGGACTGTGGCAGCGCAGCAGTTGGTGATGTTGGAAAGAAGATGTGTGTCATTGACAAAGAGGCGGCACAAGAAGTCAAAGGGGGTGACTTTCCCATGGAAGGAGGCGAAGATAGCCCACAGGATGGTGCCAAAAATAGACCCTTGAGGGACCCGTGACTAGAAGGGGTTCCAGAGGGTGTTTCTGCTTTCCTTGTGAGGATGGATCACCTGATGTCAAAGGCAACCAAGAGAGGAAGTAGGACAAGGTTAAACATGGGTGGGAGTGGTGAGTGGGAGTGGTGAGCGGGAGCGATGAGTGCGTGTAAGGAAGCTGGGCACCTTGCGAAGCACTGAACTAAAGAACAATAATGTGTGCAAGAAAATGATTGCAGAACTCAAGCAAGTCCCTGTTGCGTGCGTGCTAGCGTATGAATGGCGCAACACACATCATATTGAGATAAACAATAGTCATTCATCATCCATTGACATGCATGCTGCACAGTTATGCCTCTGGATTATGAAATGCATGCATGACAAACACATACAGCAGGGCGAAACTGCTTTTGACTAGGGGCATGAGGTGGTGTACAGTGGCGGAAATGGAAAACATGTAAAGGGGGATCCCACAAGGGTCAGGGTGGGGACAGAGTTTGGAGGAGAGGGCGTAGTTCCGAGGGGTCGGAGGTGGCATTTCAACTCAAAGGAAATGTTCAAAATAATAGTTTTAAAATGGGGCAATTTCTTTCATGCTGCTTATTTCTAAACTCCACACTTTACTCATTTCCATGGCAGGAGGGCACCCAAAATAAACTTGGTGATGTTGAGTACATTAAGGGAGCCATAGCCATGCTGTACAGTAGAAGGTTACCAGGGGAGCTCAGCAGGTTGAGAGATTGTTGCTGAGAGGTTATATATCAAAAACTGCTTGTTAATCTTATGACTTTTTGCAATTCCTTATAAAAAAACAAGTGCTATAAAATGTGTTTGGCCAGAGCAGGGTTTGGGCTGGTCGCTTGCTTATAATCAGGGCAGAGTGGGGGGTATTTTTGCTCCTGTGGCGGAAATAAAAAGTTGGTATCCATGAACCCACAGTTTAATTTCCTAATAACTGCTGTCAGCACAACAGAAGCATTTATTTGTGATTAATCAGTTTAACACGCATTTCATATCTTTATACATATAATCTGTGATAAAAAAACACAAAGGAAGGGGCACACAAATTACAGGGTATGTGTGTGGTGGTCTGAGAAAAAAAACAAAGAAAACTAATGAATGCAAGTTTAAGCAGCATGTTTGAGTTTGGTGGTGATTTTTTTCCCAAATGAAAATGTAAGATGCACATTTGGAGAACAAGTGTGTGCTCAGCAGTCGCACGCCTGCTTTTAACAGTGATGATGCCCCCCCCCCCCCGCCCCAGTGAAAGTCACGGGCCATTAATTCCTGTGGTGTCCCTTTCAGGCCAGAAGGAAGTAAACAGGCTGAGCAAATAGAACCTGTCACCTGGGGAAAGGAGCACAGAGCTGGTTAGATCACTGAGCCCCCAGCGTCCTTTGGCGAAGCTGGGGGCTCAGTAAAGCCTTGTCAGGTCTGAGGCAGACCGGGTCCAAGATCTGGCCAAACATCTGATGCCGGATCTCAGACCCGGCAAGAACCGGCCCATTGACCAGCGCTGGTGGTGCATGCAACAATAGGAAAGTGTTCTTCCGTGAAGGTGGGACACTTTCTTTAAAAGCACCATATTCTAAAAAAGAAGGAATACGCTGCAGGGGCACGGAAGCCTCGGCTTTTGCATGGGCCATCTTTGGCTGCAGGAAAGCACATCTCTCCCTCAGCCCCTCCACACCGACCCACTAACGGTGGTGATGGAAACCGGGGAGAAAATGCCTGCTTACACAGGACTTTTATCACGAGCTCAGAATGGGGCCCTAGACCTGTTCTAGGTGCACATTTCTGCATGATGTGCTTTTGGTTAATTGGACAACTGGAACGTTTCCCTATGGGATTGGCCATTATAAACCACTTCCCTGAATCAGGCCTTATATATTTGAGCAGCTGACGGATGGGAAGCGTTAAATAAGCCCCTGGCGTTGCCCTGCTTCTGTTCCCCCTACAATGGTGGCTGGTTTAGCGGCGGGCTGAAGATTATATCGTCTCCAGATGCCACGCTGTGTGGCTGCCACTTGGCGGCTTTTAAAGCGGGGCGCCGTGGGGCGCCTCTTGTTAAAATGTCTTACAGGTGGAATTGTTTTATTACAGATGTGGGGCGCCTCTTGCGCGGCACAATCTCCCTTGCGGTGCCTGCGAACCCCACTGTGATGGTACGATTCCTGCATCCCCTAAGCAAGGCTAAAAGCGTTATTATCATAGCGTTAGCAGCCATGAGAGGGACTGGCTAGGATGAAGAGGCGCCGCCATCAGAACAGGAGCGTGCAGGGCTCTGCTGTCAAAGGGTCACTCCATATCACAGCGACGGTGCAGGGGGCGCCCGGCGCCCCCCCCCCTTTCCATCGCCTGTAAACAGCAGGCGTTCTCCGACGAAGTCCCCTGCCATCGTTGCCTGTCACTGGCTATGATATCTGTGTTCTCCCCCGGCTGATCAGCGCTTCTTGGCTGGCTTC
Organism: Ambystoma mexicanum; assembly: GCF_040938575.1. Taxonomy (NCBI): domain Eukaryota; kingdom Metazoa; phylum Chordata; class Amphibia; order Caudata; family Ambystomatidae; genus Ambystoma; species Ambystoma mexicanum. Next base: position 1,683,794,776 of record NC_090932.1, read on the forward strand.
TATGCTGATTAACAGTCTGCAATCTCCTTTCCTTGCTTCCTCTCCTCTTTCTTCCCTGTTCCTTTTCTCAGTATTTGATGGAATTCTTGTAAAATTCCATTCATTATTCTACAGCTCCTTGTGGCAGGCACTTTAGGAATCCAAATAAACAACATACAATAAAATCTTGCGTTTTATATCTTTGCTCCATTAATGGCGCCGTACAGCCGATACTGCTTTCATTGGATATTATTTATAACATTCGGGAAAGGCAGATTGGCCAATCACAATCTGCCTTTCCCGGGTGCAGTGTTGCCAACTCCTCAGTAACGAAAGTAGCTATTGGCTGCCCTAAAAGTCGCCAGAAGTAACTAAATGACATCATGTTCTAATTTACATTCCTACTCTTTCCTCATACGATTTATCGCTTTTACTGTGGCCCCTCCCCTTTTAACTATTTTGTTTCGGTCCATCCCTTAACCACACCCCTGTGTCTTCTTCTCTGCCTCCAAGCTAAGCTACCTGCCGCCCTGCCGACTTAACACCTTAACTTCTCAAAGGTTATCTGCATACATTGTTATTAACAGTTAACACCTCCCTTAACAGTTAAAACTGGCGAATGACAACACTTTTTTCTATTGGTTTGGAAACTTGCATAAATGACGCAAGTCTCCAAACCAATAGAAAAAAGTAGCTAGATTTCTCTCTAGCCGCTCTTTTAGTGGGAAGTCGCTAGGGGGCCATGCTTCCCGCTAAATATAGTGAGAAAGTCGCCAAGTTGGGAACACTACCCGGGCGCGATTGCGCATTCACCCCACGCACCGTTGATAAAAAAAAAAAATGGGCTACTGGCAAATAAATAGACAGTGTGTGGCTATGCATTATAAGTAATAACATACCCACTACTATAGGTGAGAAGGATATTGCAAGTCACCTCAGAGTTTGTTGACCGTATAAAGGAACTCAGCCTTAGGTCTTGTTCCTCTAATTGGACACAGGACTTCTTATAACGTGTGGTGCGGGTACGGTCAGAGCACTTTAGGAATCACCAACCTGCTCCTAGAGGCTTTGTGCTGATGTATTGAGATGTTGTGTTATGCACAGGCATATAACCTTTTGACCACCACATATCTATGGTCATTGCATCTCCACCTATTCACCGAGATTGCGGGTCAAGGCCACTTAACTGGTGCCTCAGGTTTCACTCCTCAAACGGTCTGGAGAAGAGAATGAGTATTGATCGTAGGGGCCTGCACATTGAATCAACTTCTGGGGCACCAGTGGTCCAGGGATGAATATCGGTTTTTAAACAATTAATCAGCCCTAGACCTCTAGTACACCAGAAGGGATCCAAACAGATTGGAAACACCAGCAGATTATAAACCTCCTCATCCAATTTTGGTAATGTGGACGGAACGGCAGGCTTATATCCGAAAGGTCATAGATCGTTGGTTAGCTGCAACACAGCGAAAATACAATTATTAACCAATGATAAAAGGGTCTGTCCAGTCAAGGTTGTATATAAATATCTACTTTATTATTATCACACCAGACAGTTCTAGCACACTACAAAATACAACCCACCCTTTAAAGGAACACAGAGGACAGACAGTTTCAAGAAGGACAAGGGGTGTGCTCTGGATACTGACAGGAGGGTAATTGGTAAAGTAATTCATTGCAATAGTTCAATGATACTTGGTTTTAACACAAAAGAAGCAATGGGCCGTAAAAAGTCACTAGGGGCCTTCGGAGAAGGACCAAGGGGACAGAACCAGAATGTACATGGTGCTTGTAGAAGTTTGTGGTGTTAAACAGTGTTGAGTCGGTTTCAGGACCTCCTCCTCAGGAACTCTGTTGCAGGAGCAACTTTGCTGCTCCTGCAACAGAGTTCAAGAAGGGAGACAGGTGCTGGTATCAGGCGGCAGGCATTTTGCTGAGCGAGGCTGGAGGGATGGCTGCAGGCTGGCCTACATGGTGGTTTGGGGTGAAGAATAATTGTCTTAGTGCTGGTTGGCAGGTCTGAAGCACTGGTCAAGGCGCCTCGGACAACGTTATCGACTGCGATGTGACAACAGTCAGTGGTGCAGTTGGTTGCAGCTCAAGGAGCTCACCTGGCTCAAAGATTTTCTTTAAGACAGACGCTGGTTGATGATGTCTGTGCACTCCTGCTAATGTCTTCACTGGGCTTATGTTGTCCTTTAAGGCGACTGCCCCAAAGCTGAGGAGAGTGTTGCAGGCAATGGCCTTGGCCTTGGTTTGGTTCAGAGCCTCTCTGGCACTTCCCACCTAGGAAGCGTGCTTGCAGAGCCTAGCAGGGCACACTGTGTGCTGGCTGGGTACCAGTCCTGGAGCTGAATGGAGGGTCCTCTGCATTCACTATCTCCCTCTGTTGATGTTCAGGGGACGGGTCTTCATTCCCTCTTGGATTTCCTGGCCCTCCTTCACTGGTGGAAGCTGTAAGGCAGATTTTACCTTCAGCCAGGGTCCCAATCAGATGATCTGCTAAGAGTGGGGCTCAGCCCTCTTTTAAAGCCAAATGGGCCCCATTGATTGTTGTAGACTAAGCCTACCTTAATGAACCAATCCTGGGTCCCCATCGACAATCTCCTATATGCACAAGGTCATAACCAGAATGCTTTGCAACAGCGAAGGTAAAGGGGTGAAAACATATAATACTGAGTCCCACCCATCTTCCTGTCTGTTGTGGATCAAAGGGTCTCTCTGGTTAATGGAGCTCTCTGTGGTTCCTGATTAAAGCGGCAGGTCTCCCTGAAGCTGTGCAAGAGCAGACTTTCTGTCTCATCAATCTTCATGCTCGTACCTTCGCAATGGGGTGCTCCTGCAGGATTTCCCTACTGTAAACACATAGTCCCAGACATGACAGATCTCTACTCTTGATACAGAGAGCCAGGAGCTGGCTTCAGGTTGACGCAGGGCATATCAAACATTGTTGGGGTTCTCTTGTCTTTTGTCTAGACTCTGCAGCCAGGTCCCATATGGGCCTGTTTGAATTATACTCTATTAGTATGTTAATTATGTTAATTGCTTCTACCTTCTGAAGTGCTTGCACAAAAGGACAGGGCAGATCCATGGAGCCTTTGATAGTTAATTAGGGTGGTCATGGGAGGAGGAAGGTGTTGGTGCTCCCCCTTTCTAAGATGCATCGTACACCCCATCTGCCAGATCCCAATTAAATATGTCAGGGAGGACTGTGCCTGTAGGCTGTGTCCAGCCAGAGTACACGCGTCTATGTGTATGTCGCGCGGTGAGCATAGGAAAATGTGTGCAGATTACCCCACACATTTCAAGAGTCTGAACTACCATCATTCAATTAAAAAACAAATGAAAACCAGCCCAGGAAAGTGCACCCCCACCGTGGGGATGGTGGGGTTCCTCCAGCCTGACCCTTTGTTTTGAGGAACCAGGGTCCCGATATAAGGCGCACAGGAGTTTCATGTCTTGGCATCTTGATTGATTTCAGCTCATACTTCCTTCATTTGGATATTGGTACCAAAGTGTTATGTTTTTGTGAAACAGGGGGTTCAGTGGAGTTGCGATGCAGGTTCAAACTTCATTACTCTTCATATAAAAGGTGTCTTAAGAAAGCCGGCTACTAGCCAGACATAAAATGTACTTGCCATCTAAATTATATACATACAAACTGCACACCATATTTTACTCGCCAAGAGTCAATTATCACTAGCCACGGGCTAGTGGCGAGTGTAAATTGTACGCTCTAGATATGCCAAATATTTTCTACTTTTCATCATCGGAATGGAGAAAGATTTTAATGTTTTTTGCATAAAACTAAAACTGGAGACGATGGTGTGCGATCACATGAGTCAAAAACTGCATGTAGATATTGAAGACGAGATAATAGTGCGAACCCCTGTGGGACGCCATAACTTACGTTTATTGATGACTTGGTGTTTCTGATCCCACCCTGTGAGAGTGCAGGCCGGGAGAAAGGATCTCACCCACGATATGGTTGGGTCCGAAGCCCTTCAGACGTTTTCTAGCTGCCCAAGGAGGATCTCGCCCATGATATGGTTGGGTCCGAAGCCCTTCAGATGTTCTCGACCTGCCCAAGGAGGATCTCACCCATGATATGGTTGGGTCCGAAGCCCTTCAGACGTTTTCTAGCTGCCCAAGGAGGATCTCGCCCATGATATGGTTGGGTCCGAAGCCCTTCAGAAGTTTTCTAGCTGCCCAAGGAGGATCTCGCCCATGATATGGTTGGGTCCGAAGCCCTTCAGACATTTTCTAGCTGCCCAAGGATGATCTCGCCCATGATATGGTTGGGTCCAAAGCCTTTCAGACGTTTTCTAGCTGCCCAAGGAGGATCTCGCCCATGATATGGTTGGGTTTGAAGCCCTTCAGACGTTTTCTAGCTGCCCAAGGAGGATCTCGCCCATGGTATGGTTGGGTCCGAAGCCCTTCAGACGTTTTCTAGCTGCCCAAGGAGGATCTCGCCATGAAATGGTTGGGTCTGAAGCCCTTCAGACATTTTCTAGCTGCCCAAGGAGGATCTCGCCCATGATATGGTTGGGTCCGAAGCCCTTCAGACATTTTCTAGCTGCCCAAGGAGGATCTCGCCCATGATATGGTTGGGTCCGAAGCCCTTCAGACGTTTTCTAGCTGCCCAAGGAGGATCTCGCCCATGATATGGTTGGGTCCGAAGCCCTTCAGACGTTTTCTAGCTGCCCAAGGAGGATCTCGCCCATGATATGGTTGGGTCCGAAGCCCTTCAGACGTTTTCTAGCTGCCCAAGGAGGATCTCGCCATGATATGGTTGGGTCCGAAGCCCTTCAGACATTTTCTAGCTGCCCAAGGAGGATCTCGCCCATGGTATGGTTGGGTCCGAAGCCCTTCAGACGTTTTCTAGCTGCCCAAGGAGGATCTCGCCATGAAATGGTTGGGTCTGAAGCCCTTCAGACATTTTCTAGCTGCCCAAGGAGGATCTCGCCCATGATATGGTTGGGTCCGAAGCCCTTCAGACATTTTCTAGCTGCCCAAGGAGGATCTCGCCCATGATATGGTTGGGTCCGAAGCCCTTCAGACGTTTTCTAGCTGCCCAAGGAGGATCTCGCCCATGATATGGTTGGGTCCGAAGCCCTTCAGACGTTTTCTAGCTGCCCAAGGAGGATCTCGCCCATGATATGGTTGGGTCCGAAGCCCTTCAGACGTTTTCTAGCTGCCCAAGGAGGATCTCGCCATGATATGGTTGGGTCTGAAGCCCTTCAGACATTTTCTAGCTGCCCAAGGAGGATCTCGCCCATGATATGGTTGGGTCCGAAGCCCTTCAGATGTTTTCTAGCTGCCCAAGGAGGATCTTGCCCATGATATGGTTGGGTCCGAAGCCCTTCAGACATTTTCTAGCAGCCCAAGGATGATCTCGCCCATGATATGGTTGGGTCCGAAGCCCTTCAGACATTTTCTAGCTGCCCAAGGATGATCTCGCCCATGATATGGTTGGGTCCAAAGCCTTTCAGAAGTTTTCTAGCTGCCCAAGGAGGATCTCGCCCATGATATGGTTGGGTCCGAAGCCCTTCAGATGTTTTCTAGCTGCCCAAGGAGGATTTCGCCATGATATGGTTGGGTCCGAAGCCCTTCAGACATTTTCTAGCTGCCCAAGGAGGATCTCGCCCATGATATGGTTGGGTCTGAAGCCCTTCAGACGTTTTCTAGCTGCCCAAGGAGGATCTCGCCCATGGTATGGTTGGGTCCGAAGCCCTTCAGACGTTTTCTAGCTGCCCAAGGAGGATCTCGCCATGAAATGGTTGGGTCTGAAGCCCTTCAGACATTTTCTAGCTGCCCAAGGAGGATCTCGCCCATGATATGGTTGGGTCCGAAGCCCTTCAGACATTTTCTAGCTGCCCAAGGAGGATCTCGCCCATGATATGGTTGGGTCCGAAGCCCTTCAGACGTTTTCTAGCTGCCCAAGGAGGATCTCGCCCATGATATGGTTGGGTCCGAAGCCCTTCAGACGTTTTCTAGCTGCCCAAGGAAGATCTCGCCCATGATATGGTTGGGTCCGAAGCCCTTCAGACGTTTTCTAGCTGCCCAAGGAGGATCTCGCCATGATATGGTTGGGTCTGAAGCCCTTCAGACATTTTCTAGCTGCCCAAGGAGGATCTCGCCCATGGTATGGTTGGGTCCGAAGCCCTTCAGACGTTTTCTAGCTGCCCAAGGAGGATCTCACCATGAAATGGTTGGGTCTGAAGCCCTTCAGACATTTTCTAGCTGCCCAAGGAGGATCTCGCCCATGATATGGTTGGGTCCGAAGCCCTTCAGACATTTTCTAGCTGCCCAAGGAGGATCTCGCCCATGATATGGTTGGGTCCGAAGCCCTTCAGACGTTTTCTAGCTGCCCAAGGAGGATCTCGCCCATGATATGGTTGGGTCCGAAGCCCTTCAGACGTTTTCTAGCTGCCCAAGGAGGATCTCGCCCATGATATGGTTGGGTCCGAAGCCCTTCAGAGGTTTTCTAGCTGCCCAAGGAGGATCTCGCCATGATATGGTTGGGTCTGAAGCCCTTCAGACATTTTCTAGCTGCCGAAGGAGGATCTCGCCCATGATATCGTTGGGTCCGAAGCCCTTCAGACGTTTTCTAGCTGCCCAAGGAGGATCTTGCCCATGATATGGTTGGGTCCGAAGCCCTTCAGACATTTTCTAGCAGCCCAAGGATGATCTCGCCCATGATATGGTTGGGTCCGAAGCCCTTCAGACATTTTCTAGCTGCCCAAGGATGATCTCGCCCATGATATGGTTGGGTCCAAAGCCTTTCAGACGTTTTCTAGCTGCCCAAGGAGGATCTCGCCCATGATATGGTTGGGTCCGAAGCCCTTCAGACGTTTTCTAGCTGCCCAAGGAGGATCTCGCCCATGATATGGTTGGGTTTGAAGCCCTTCAGACGTTTTCTAGCTGCCCAAGGAGGATCTCGCCCATGATATGGTTGGGTCCGAAGCCCTTCAGACGTTTTCTAGCTGCCCAAGGAGGATTTCGCCATGATATGGTTGGGTCCGAAGCCCTTCAGACATTTTCTAGCTGCCCAAGGAGGATCTCGCCCATGATATGGTTGGGTCCGAAGCCCTTCAACGTTTTCTAGCTGCCCAAGGATGATCTTGCCCATGATATGGTTGGGTCCGAAGCCCTTCAGATGTTTTCTAGCTGCCCAAGGAGGATCTCGCCCATGATATGGTTGGGTCCGAAGCCCTTCAGACCTTTTCTAGCTGCCCAAGGAGGATCTCGCCCATGATATGGTTGGGTCCAAAGCCCTTCAGACATTTTCTAGCTGCCCAAGGAGGATCTCGCCATGATATGGTTGGGTCTGAAGCCCTTCAGACATTTTCTAGCTGCCCAAGGAGGATCTCGCCCATGATATGGTTGGGTCCGAAGCCCTTCAGACGTTTTCTAGTTGCCCAAGTAGGATCTCGCCCATGATATGGTTGGTTCTGAAGCCCTGCAGAAGTTTTCTAGCTGCCCAAGGAGGATCTCGCCCATATTATGGTTGGGTCCGAAGCCCTTCAGACGTTTTCTAGCTGCCCAAGGAGGATCTCGCCCATGATATGGTTGGGTCCGAAGCCCTTCAGACATTTTCTAGCGGCCCATGGAGGATCTCGCCCATGATATGGTTGGGTCCGAAGCCCTTCAGATGTTTTCTAGCTGCCCAAGGAGGATCTAGCCCATGATATGGTTGGTTCTGAAGCCCTGCAGAAGTTTTATAGCTGCCCAAGGAGGATCTCGCCCATGATATGGTTGGTTCTGAAGCCCTGCAGAAATTTTCTAGCTGCCCAAGGAGGATCTCGCCCATGATATGGTTGGGTCCAAAGCCCTGCAGAAGTTTTCTAGCTGCCCAAGGAGGATCTCGCCCATATTATGGTTGGGTCCGAAGCCCTTCAGACGTTTTCTAGCTGCCCAAGGAGGATCTCGCCCATGATATGGTTGGGTCCGAAGCCCTTCAGACGTTTTCTAGCGGCCCATGGAGGATCTCGCCCATGATATGGTTGGGTCCGAAGCCCTTCAGATGTTTTCTAGCTGCCCAAGGAGGATCTAGCCCATGATATGGTTGGTTCTGAAGCCCTGCAGAAGTTTTCTAGCTGCCCAAGGAGGATCTCGCCCATGATATGGTTGGGTCCAAAGCCCTGCAGAAGTTTTCTAGCTGCCCAAGGAGGATCAGTCAGTAGACTTTAAAAGGATCAGCTGAGACAACCAATTGTACCAGTGTTAGATGTTGGCGTGCATTGCGTGATGTGAGAAGGTCCCCTCTGATGCCTATCAGAATCATCATTCTTGGTGTGATCGTCGATTGCCACTTCTATAGGTGGTTCTATTCTGTAACACTTCTCAGCTGCCCTGGGCCCAAAACTCAATGTTTCCTTAAAAAAAAAAGGCATGACTGAATCAAAAGTGCATGTTTTAATTCCGGTAAAATTTCCCTGTGTCGTATACCGAGGTGTTCCCATTGGCTCTTAGAACCTCGCCCCATGCCCGCCACCTTCACTGTGTCTTATATCCCTGTGTTCCCATTGGCTCTTAGAACCTCGCCCCATATGCGCCACCTTCACTGTGTCGTACACCCAGGTGTTGCCATTGGCTCTTAGAACCTCGCCCCATGCCCGCCACCTTCACTGTGTCTTATATCCCCGTGTTCCCATTGGTCTTAGAACCTCGCCCCATACGCGCCACCTTCACTGTGTCGTACTCCCAGGTGTTCCCATTGGCTCTTATAACCTCACCCCATGCCTGCCACCTTCCCTGTGTCGGACTCCCAGGTGTTCCCATTAGTTCTTAGAACCTCACCCCATGCCCGCCACCTTCACTGTGTCGTATACCCAGGTGTTCCCATTGACTCTTATAACCTCGCCCCATGCCCGCCACCTTCACTGTGTCGTATACCCTGGTGTTCCAATTGACTCTTAGAACCTCGCCCCATGGCCGCCACCTTCACTGTGTTGTACTCCAAGGTGTTCCCATTGGCTCTTAGAACCTCGCCCCATGCCCGCCACCTTCACTGTGTCGTATACCCAGGTGTTCCCATTGACTCTTGGAATCTTGCCCCATGCCCACCACCTTCACTATGTCGTATACCCAGGTGTTCCCATTGACTCTTAGAACCTTGCCCCATGCTCGCTACCTTCACCGTGTCGTATACCCCGGTGTTGCCATTGGCTCGTAGAACCTCACCCCATGCCCGCCACATTCACTGTGTCGTATACCCAGGTGTTCCCATTGGCTCTTATAACCTCGCCCCATGCCCGTCACCTTCACTGTGTCGTATACCCAGGTGTTCCCATTGACTCTTAGAACCTCGCCCCATGCCCGCCACCTTCACTGTGTCGTATACCCCGGTGTTGCCATTGGCTCGTAGAACCTCACCCCATGCCCGCCACCTTCACTGTGTCGTATACCCAGGTGTTCCCATTGGCTCTTAGAACCTTGCCCCATGCCCGCCACCTTCACTGTGTCATATACCCAGGTGTTCCCATTGGCTCTTAGAACTTTGCCCCATGCCCGCCACCTTCACTGTGTCGTATACCCAGGTGTTCCCATTGGCTCTTTAGAACCTCACCCCATGCCCGCCACCTTCACTGTGTCGTATACCCAGGTGTTGCCATTGGCTCGTAGAACCTCACCCCATGCCCGCCACCTTCACTGTGTCGTATACCCAGGTGTTCCCATTGGCTCTTAGAACCTTGCCCCATGCCCGCCACCTTCACTGTGTCATATACCCAGGTGTTCCCATTGGCTCTTAGAACTTTGCCCCATGCATGCCACCTTCACCGTGTCGTATACCCCGGTGTTGCCATTGGCTCGTAGAACCTCACCCCATGCCCACCACCTTCACTGTGTCGTATACCCAGGTGTTCCCATTGGCTCTTAGAACCTTGCCCCATGCCCGCCACATTCACTGTGTCATATACCCAGGTGTTCCCATTGGCTCTTAGAACCTTGCCCCATGCCCGCCACCTTCACTGTGACGTACACCCAGGTGTTCCCATTGGCTCTTTAGAACCTCGAACCATGTGCGCCATGTTCACTGTGACGTACAGCAAGGTGTTCCCATTGGCTCTTTATAACCTCGCCACATGAGCACCATGTTCACTGTGACGTGTTCAGCTGTCCTTCGTGACTAAGCTAACCCTTTCTCCCTGTTTTCTATCTCTGTCTATCGCTTTCTTTGATCAGTTCACCCATGAACGTCTATATGCTCTTTTTGATTATTTTCATCACATTTCGGCCTCTGCTACTCACAAGCCTAGTGCTATGAAAAGACCATTGTTCTAGGCAGCTGCCTGGAGTGTGTTTAGGCATCATGAAGCAAGACACAGACAACAGACTTAAAGTTCAAAATAAAATAATCTATTAAATGAAATGTCAGGGTGGTAGAAGGCCCAAATTGCCCTGTGCTAAGGTGGGCTTTCTGTACTTGAATGAAACTAAGGAAAGTCTGAGTCAAAGAGTTCAACGTAAAGGTATGCCTAAGTCCAAAACCTATGCTTGCCCTCACAACTAAAGCTAAACAATGTATAGGGAGGGCAATAATGAAATAAATAGTGTTTAACTCAAAGTTCTGAGCTTCTTCCAGCTCTTAGCTCTCTTTCAGCTTCCCTTCCCCAAGTGTAAGAAAGTTCCACAAAAGGCTCAAGAATACCTTCCCCAAGTTCCAAGCAACACAGTTCAAAAACAAAAGCTCTTGAGGCTCCATTCTCAAGACCACACGTGCAGATCCTCAAGTCTCAGGTTCCCCTTCCCAAGACTTTCATTTCACCCCCACAATGTCTTCAGTTTTCAGCATTCAGGGCTTGCTGGTCTAGGTGCAGTTGTTAGACCACACAGTCCACCCGTCACAGGTCGCGCAACCAGGATCCCTGGTCTCTTCAGCCCGCACAGGTTCTTTGGCACTTGCTCCTGTGCACCAAGTCACCTTCACTCCATTCCTCTTGATCAGCCTCTTGGCTTTATGTGCAGATTAACACTGTTCTGGCTTCTCCTGCTTAGCCTCGTGGCTCTGCCATCACGTGTCTCACACCTCTTGCCAGTCGTTGGCCTTGCTGCATTGCATTCACTCTTAAAAGTTCTCTTTGAGGGTTGTTTGTTTATTCCCCACCTTTGTATTGTACTCTGTCACACTTGCACCCTTTTCTGCAGTTACTTTTCACATGGGCACTAGGTTGATCCTCTGTTACTTCCTTTGCCCTTAAAGGTTTATTTCATTTCGTATTTAATATGCTTAACTTCAAGGTGTCAGTCAATTTGTGGTGCAATATACATTCATGTTGTTTTAAATTGAAGTTCCCATTCAGTTCAGCATTAAATATGCTTTTGTTTTACTTGAATTTCGTGGACCATTTCTTATTTGTGGTCTGCTAGGAGCGCTTTGATATTTGAGCGCCCTCCCCATCACTCACCAGCTTCCTGCGTCACCTCTCGGTGGTTCCTGCTACTTCTTCTCCACTTCTGATGGCAGGAAAGACCGATGTCGCGATCCCCGCTCGCTTGCCGTGTGTTTCCCTCTGCACGCCGCTACATGGAATGCTTAATTGATGCGGATGGCAACCTCTCTTTGTCGGGCTTTCCCGCAGCTCATGCTCCGTGTCCTCTGTCACTGAGAACCCCAGACTTACGGCAAGCACACGACTCACTTGCTTTGGGTCTCGCAAATCTTCTGGGATATCTGCCGGTGTCCTGGCTCCTCCTCTGGTCCCACCACGACTGCCTCCTTCTTACAAGTGTCCCCTGCTGGTCTCTCCCATACAAGCCTCCCTGTTGCTCACTGCTCTGCTCCAGTGGTCCCTCTTTATGCACCTGCAGTCTCTTTACATGCTGCAGGTGTGGATGTCTAATGAGACTTTTTGACCATAATTAAAGGGACATGCCTGACCCTCACAGCACTTTACATGCATCTCCCTCGTCCCAGTACTAGAGTGGTGAAATGGTGTAGTGTTCACTACTCTTAGTCACCTCTTCCTCGTCCCAGTACTAGAGTGGTGAAATGGTGTAGTGTTCACTACTCTTAGTCACCTCTTCCTCGTCTTAGTACTGTAAATTGTCACATGTGGGCAAATGAGGGGTTCAGCTTTATAGTAACCCATAAAGGCCGGGGAGGGTTAGGTTGGTCCTCAACAGATGAAGGTAAGCCTCCAGGCTGCACTGCACATCTGTGCAACCTCAGAAGCCCTTCTCCCGAGTTGCGGCGGGGCGCCGTGACATTGCAGCACATTGCAGCTGCTTGCAACTTAATTCGCACATGCCCGCATATGCCCGCACATGCCCAGATTTACCTTTGTTTTGATCTATATTCCAACGTCAGTCGCCATTAATCACCACGAGTTGTGGTAACTCCAAGATGGCCGCCCGCACGACGCGAGGTGCACCCTCTTCCTTTTATGTTTGATGACTCCTTCTCGTGCCCTGATTGGTCCTCCTGGTGCTTTTCTGCACCAACCCTGAGCCGGCAGGCGATTGATTTCAAGCCGGCCCACTACCACGAAGGCTCACCTACACAAAGGCTTTCACCCTGCCTGTCCCGAGCCTGTCACTTGCCGTCATGCCGTCGGCCAGAACCTCTGCCTGATCAGGCCAACTCCACGTGCCCTGCCACGGTAACGATACAGCCCCTCCAGTGACTTGCGGTCCTTTCTCCCAGGTCTGAGTCACACCTGTCCTTATTGCAGTAACACTTTGAATCTGTTAGCGTTTTAGTTCATATGCATGCGCCTGTCAATTAATGTGGCACACGTGATCTCCCAAGTCCCCCTGAGCTATAAGTGCCCCTGGACTCATGTCGCATCTCATATCTCTTCAGCCCACCAACCCCATGTGTCCTGGACATCTGAATTCACTGTTACTATTAGATTGTGTATACACCTGACTTATCCTCTGTCACTGCATAATACCCTGCCTAATCTCTGCACCTGTATGCACTGCCTCATCCTTGCTATCTTACTGTACTGTGCCCTATATATTTCTGTGCTGTTCATTCCTGATGTTGAAATGTCCCAGGTGCCCAGATGCCTCACCTGCTCTGTCTTTGCCAGTATACTATTAAGATGTTATCAGTATTGATTGTTATTGAGACTGGGCCTAGGACCCTCCCTTTACTTGCTTCGTCTACCCCATTGCATTTCAGCCAAATTGTGTCATTTCAAACTTAGGTGCTACTTCATTGCATTTTAGCCAAATTGTATTATTTGAACTTAGGTGTTACCCCACTGCATCTCAGCCCAATTGTGTTATTTCGAACGTAGGTGCTACCCCACTGCATCTCAGCCCAATTGTGTTATTTCGAACGTAGGTGCTACCCCAATGCATCTCAGCCCAATTGTGTTATTTTGAACTTAGGTGCTACCCCACTGCATCTCAGCCCAATTGTGTTATTTCGAACGTAGGTGCTGTTCCTTGGCTAGCACTACTCTTTTTATGCAGCCTGAGCCCTCTATGTCTCCCCCACATTGTACAATATATTTACCAAGCCCCTTTTCGATGATTTGGATCATCTCGGTATCACCTACACTAACTATGCAGATGATATCCAGATCCTCCTTCCACTTTCTGGAGATTATGGGAAGGATTCATCCTTGGTGAATAGAGTGTACATCTTCATCCAGGCATGGATGGCCACACATGGACCATGCCTGAATCATGATAAAACTGAACTCATAATTCTAGGTACTACCACCAGCCTAAAGAAATGAGGCCCTGACTATTGTTCTTTCCTGATCGATGGCAATAGCATTAAAGTAGGACAAGAGGTTAAAACACTAGGCTTTTACTTGGACTCTATCTCCTCTTTCAACAGACAGGTGAATTCCTTAGCCTCTTCCACGGTTTACACGTGTAAACTGATCCGTGCATCCAAACCCTTTCTGTCCGACACTAGCTGTTTGACCCTCGCTAGAGCCCTCATACTGTCCCGCCTGTACTACTGTAACACTCTCTATCTTGGGTCCTCTAAAGCCACCACCAGCAAACTTCAAACTCTGCAGAATAACGCTCTTGGAGCGGCACTAGGCATTTCCAGAAGAGAGCATATTACAGTATACTGCCAACAGAATAATTGGCTCTCTATCAAAGACAACATTCTCCTAAAAACCGCCTCACTCACTCACAAATCCCTCAATAATGCTGCCCCTATCTATCTGATCGACAGATTCCATAAACAGACCTTCCTAAGACCCACAAGAACAGCCTATAAAGACTGCCTTTCTTTCCCCAACTTTAAACGCTCCACTATAGGGGGTAACAGCTTCCCAGTGAAAGCAGCTAAACTGTGGAACTCTCTACCGCCAACTCTCAGAATGGACTTGCCCTATCAGAACTTCTGATCTAAGGTCATTTTATGGTTGAAAACGTAGGCCTCCAAACACATCCAGGCGCCTAGTCTTTCATACACTTGCCATCTGTACATATTGTACTGCCTATTGCCTGTACCTATTGCTGTCTACTTGTATATATGTATATAATCCTAATATTACTGTGTGTTATATATTCTTGTTGTTGTAACTAAGCCTCGCAATTTCATGTAAATGTTCTGCACTGTTACCTGAGGGTATGCTCGCGCATTACAAATAATAAAACAAACAAACAAACAAACAAACAAAGGGGGATACCATGTCTCGCCTGTGTGTACCCCGTTTCTCCACCCCCAGGGTTGGGATGCAGGAGTGATGGCCTTTCTTGGGCCGCCTGAGCAGAGGGTGCACGGGGAGTAGGCCTGAGAATACCCTCAGGTTGCCCACAGTAGCCACTCAAAGAGGGGCACCAGGTGATGCAACTTTGAACATAAAAGCAGCAGATTTGTCTCTTAGGACGTGTCTATCCCAGGCCACTGGAAACAGATGGACTAGTATCAGACCACTAGGTGCACACACTCGGGCACAGTATTATTGTTATTATTATTGCGGTATGTATTGACCACGGACCTAGCCTCGAGAAGCAACAGAGCACTTTCCAGAGCTATGCAATCGTACAGATGCATAACGGAGTGATTTACAGAGCTATACAACAGTACAGATGCATAACGGAGTGATTTATAGAGCTATACAACACTACAGATGCATGACGGAGTGCTTTACAGAGCTATAAAACAGTACAGATGCATAACCGAATGCTTTACAGAGGTGTACAACAGTACAGATGCATAAGGGAGTGCTTTACAGAGGTGTACAACACTACAGATGCATAACGGAGCGATTTACAGAGCTATACAACAGTACAGATGCATAACGGAGCGATTTACAGAGCTATACAACACTACAGATGCATAACGGAGTGCTTTACAGAGCTATACAACACTACAGATGCATAACGGAGTGATTTACAGAGCTATACAACAGTACAGATGCATAACGGAGTGCTTTGCAGAGCTGTACAACACTACAGATGCATAACGGTGTGATTTACAGAGCTGTACAACACTACAGATGCATAACGGAGTGCTTTACAGAGGTGTACAACAGTACTGATGCATAACGGAGTGCTTTACAGTGGTGTACAACAGTACTGATGCATAACAGAGCGCTTTACAGAGCTATACAACAGTACAGATGCATAACAGAGTGCTTTACAGAGGTGTACAACAGTACCGATGCATAACAGAGGGCTTTACAGAGCGATACAACAGTACAGATGCATAACGGAGTGCTTTACAGAGCTATACAACAGTACAGATGCATAACAAAGCGTTTTACAGAGCTATACAACAGTACAGATGCATGACGGAGTGCTTTACAGAGGTGTACAACAGTACTGATGCATAACAGAGTGCTTTACAGAGGTGTACAACAGTACCGATGCATAACGGAGGGCTTTACAGAGCGATACAACAGTACAGATGCATAACGGAGTGCTTTACAGAGCTATACAACAGTACAGATGCATAACAAAGCGTTTTACAGAGCTATACAACAGTACAGATGCATAACGGAGTGCTTTACAGAGGTGTACAACAGTACTGATGCATAACAGAGTGCTTTACAGAGGTGTACAACAGTACCGATGCATAACGGAGGGCTTTACAGAGCGATACAACAGTACAGATGCATAACGGAGTGCTTTACAGAGCTATACAACAGTACAGATGCATAACAAAGCGCTTTACAGAGCTATACAACAGTACAGATGCATAACGGAGTGCTTTACAGAGGTGTACAACAGTACTGATGCATAACAGAGTGCTTTACAGAGGTGTACAACAGTACCGATGCATAACGGAGGGCTTTACAGAGCGATACAACAGTAGAGATGCTTAACGGAGCAATTTTCAGAGGTAAGAACAGAAAAGATCTACAGCTGGGGATAGGATACAGAGGGGCACAGAGGAGGGGTACAGCTGTAGCGGGTGGCGGGGAGCAGAAGGGCAGGCGGCATCTAGCGCGTCAGGTGGCACAAGGGGTGACGTGATGGCCTAGGTGTTGAGGAGGAGAGAAACCTTGAAGAGGTGGGTCTTGAGTTATTTTCTGAATTGTAGGCACGTGGGGGCGTGTATGATGCTGACGGGGAGGAGTTTCCATAGTCTTGGGGTGTAGTTAGAGAAGGCTTGTTTTCTGGCCCTTTCCTTTTTACAGCAGTGGATTTCAAGTCTGCTCGTGTCCTGGCTTCTGGTGGTGCCCTGTCTGCCGGAGATGCTGATTTTCTCAGCGAATTAGCTGGGTGACGTGAGGGTGACTGCCTTATGCAGCAAGACTTGAAGGTGGATTGTGTGTGTGCAGTGGGATCCAGTGAAGGTTGATGAGGGTTGCGGTGATGTGGTTGTAGCTGCATAAACCCATGATGAGGCATGCGGCAACGCGTAGGGCACTTCTCAGGGGCACAAGGGAGAAGGACAGGAGGCCTTTGAGGAGTGCATTGCCCCCATACTGGTAGGATAGGACCAGTGCTTGAACAGTGGATCTAAAGCTGTCTGGATGGAGGTCTTTAATTTCCACAGGAGGGAGAGCTGATACCAAGCTGTCTAGGTTTTCCTAGCTATGTGTGTCTTGAAGGAGAGGTGTTTGTCAATGTGGAACCCGAGGGACTTTGTGCAAGAGGTGAACTCGGGTGTGAAACCCAAAAAGTTCATAGCCAGGTCTGTATGTCTGGGTGTTCGGTGTTGTTGATGAGTAGCAGGAATTCGGTCTTGGAGGGGTTGAGCTTCAAGTATGCACTGGACATCCAAGACTGGATCAGCAAGAGGCAGGTTTTAAGCCTATGGATGTCCTGCATGGAGTCGCTCTTGAGGTATATCTATGTGTCCTCGGTGTGTTGGTGGATGTGGATGTTATGTGTGGTTAGGAGGGCTCACAGCGGCTCCATGATTGAAGATCACTCTGGAGAGGATGGAACCCTGCAGGACTCCACAGGTGATGGGTAGCATTGCCAACCTAAAGGAGTCCATCTGAAAAAACTGCTGGTGGTTGGAGAGTTAGGACTTAATCCCCATGCACCGATGTAGGGTATCTGTGAGTGCCTGGTGGTCTACTGTGTCGAAGGCGGCCAAGAGATCGAGTAGAACCAGGAGGTAGTGGTGGCCATCGTCAAGGAGATTGAGGGCGCTGTCGACCACCTGTATGGTTGCTGTCTCCATGCTGCATCTGGGTCTGAACCCTGATGGGTAGGTTTGGAATATAGCCATAGAGAAAGCGACAAAGGACTCACCTTTCAGTTATCTAGGAGCTCAACCTTCAGCATTTCGAAATAGACAAAGGACTTTCCTATCAGTTCTCTTGGTGCCCATCATCAGGGGTAGAGAAACAGACGAAGCACCCCACTATCAGTTCGCTAGGAGCCAATCAGTGCCAGAAATTGATAGTCTTCTACATTTCACCAAATTTTTAGGATATTCTGCTGAGCAATTTTATGTTAATGCCCACCTGTAGTGCTTGAATATGCCAGCTGTTTGCCATTCTGCAATGTTTTACTCAATGACATTTATTATGCCCTGTACGATTATGGCCCTCTAAAAAACCATAACTATTTGCACACACAGGCTCTTTGGAGTGCTACAAGGACCTATCAATGGCAGATAAGAGCTTTACAAATTAAACATAACATAACAGAAAATCAGAGGCGGGCCGAGCAGTTAACTTCTCTTGCAAACAACGCTAACATTGAGAAGCAAATGAAAGCCAAAACGGTGTATCTCTAGGCACCCGTTGTTTGGCAGAGAGGGAGAGCTGCTGTGCAAGAATGGTGTGTCTCTAGGCAACCGTTGTTTGGAAGAGAGGGAGAGCTGCTGGGCAAGAATGATATGTCTCTAGGCAACCATTGTTTGGCAGAGAGGGACACCTGCTGGGCAAGAATGGTATGTCTCTAGGCAACCATTGTTTGGCAGAGAGCGACAGCTGCTGGGCAAGAATGATATGTCTCTAGGCAATCATTGTTTGGCAGAGAGGGGGAGCTGCTGGGCAAGAATGGTGTATCTCTATGCACCCATTGTCTCGCACAGAGGGACTGCTGCTGGGCAACAATGGTATGTCTATAGGCAACAGTTTTTTGGCAGAGAAGGGCAGCTGCTGGGTAAGAATGGTGCGTATCTAGGCACCCATTGTTTGGCAGAGAGAGACAGCTGCTGGGCAAGAATGGTGCGTCTCTAGGCACCCATTGTTTGGCAGAGAGGGACAGCTACTGGGAAAGAATGGTGCGACTGTAGGCACCCATTGTTTGGCAGAGAGGGACAGCTGCTGGGCAAGAATGGTGTGTCTCTAGGCACCCATTGTTTTGCAGAGAGGGAGAGCTGCTGTGCAAGAATGGTGTGTCTCTAGGCAACCGTTGTGTGGCAGAGAGGGACAGCTACTGGGCAAGAATAATATGTCTCTAGGCAACCATTGTTTGGCAGAGATGGAGAGTTGCTGGGCAAGAATGGTGTATCTCTAGGCAACCGTTGTTTGGCAGAGAGGGACAGCTGCTGGGCAAGAATGATATGTCTCTAGGCAACCATTGTTTGGCAGAGGTGGAGCTGCTGAGCAAGAAGGGCGTGTCTCTAGGCAACCGTTGTTTGGCAGAGAGGGGCACCTGCTGGGCAAGAATGGTGTGTATCTAGGCACCCATTGTTTGGCAGTGAGGGACAGCTGCTGGACAGGAATGGTGTATGTCAAGACACCCATTGTTTGGCTCAGAGGGACTGCTGCTGGGCAACAATGGTATGTCCCTAGGTAACTGGTTTTTGGCAGAGAAGGGCAGCTGCTGGGTAAGAATGCTGTGTATCTAGGCACCCATTGGTTTGCAGATAGGGACAGCTGCTGGACAAGAATGGTGCGTATCTAGGCACCCACTGTTTGGCAGAGAGGGACAGCTGCTGGGCAAGAATGGTGCGTTTCTAGGCACCCGTTGTTTGGCAGAGAGAGACAGCTGCTGGGCAAGAATGATATGTCTCTAGGCAACCATTGTTTGGCAGAGAGGGAGAGCTGCTGGGCAAGAATGATATGTCTCTAGGCAATCATAGTTTGGCAGAGGTGGAGCTGCTGAGCAAGAAGGGCGTGTCTCTAGGCAACCGTTGTTTGGCAGAGAGGGGCACCTGCTGGGCAGGAATGGTGTGGCTCTAGGCACCCATTGTTTGGCAGAGAGGCCGAGCTGCTGGGCAACAATGGTGAGTCTCTAGGCACTCATTATTGGGCAGAGAGGGGCAGCTGCTGGGCAGGAATGGTGTGTCTTTAGGCACCCGTTGTTCAGCAGAGAGGGACAGCTGCTGGGAAAGAATGATGTGTCTCTTGGCACCCGTCGTTTGGCAGAGCAGTACAGCTACTGAGCAAGAATGGTGTGTGTCTAGGCAACCGTTGTTTGGCAGAGAGGGAGAGCTGCTGGGCAAAAATGGCGTGTCTCTAGGCAACCATTGTTTGGTAGAAAGGGAGAGCAAATGGTCAAGAATAATGCGCCTCTAGGCAACCATTGTTTGGCAGAGAGGGAGAACTACTGGGCAAGAATGGCAGAATGGCAGCTCTGTGTGAAGTGACATGATATGGCATTTATATGATCTCATATGGCCTTTGTGAGCAACATAAACACTCCATAGATGTACACGACTATATATTAGAACATAAAGTCGATATTATGTGCATCAAAGAAACCTGGTTTCCAGATGCTCATGGTACGGTAATTGAGCAGGTAACCCCACCTGTTTTTTTTTTTTTTTTGCCAAACATAGACAGGAGATCCAAGGTGGAAGTGTGGCAATAATCGGCAAAGAAGAATTAGGGATCTGCTGTGAGGGCTTTGCTATACTCAACACAAAGATATAACAGATCATAATCACAGCAGACATTTCTTACTGGTATATAGGCCCCCCCCCCCTGTGAATCGACAACCTTTAATGAAGATCCTATTTATGTTAGGAGACTTGAATATGTAGAGGGGAGATAACATACATAAAAAAGCCATTGAATTGAAAACCCTCTTGAAAAATTAAAATATCACGGTGTATAATTCGGAACCAACTCATATTAAAAGAAGTATTTTAGATTGGCTCACCAGTGATAATATACCCCTTAGAGAGGTAAAAACGACTCCATGCGTGTGGTCAGACCATGCCACTATAAGATGTCAAATTGGGCTTCCTGTTCCGATAAAACACCAACATGAACAACCCAGGAAGGTGTTGGGTAGAAATGATAGCAAAATCACAGCAATCAAATTGAATTGGAAGAATGTATGAATGCTGTGTGGTTGAAAACGAAAGATTCTGACCATCCGGCTTTCCTTGTTGACATCTACAATGAAGAGACGAGCCAGCCATTGGATGGATTAGCTCCTATTAAACTGTGAAATATCAAAGACAAGCCAAACCATCATGAAAGGTTTTCAACGGAGTTAGCTCAGCTGAAAGCAAAAAAACGACAAGCTGAGCACACTTGCCAAAAAGATCAAAGCCCCACTAATAGGATAGTGTGGAAAAATAAAGAGAATTATTATAAAGAAAAAAATCACAGAAGCCAAATGTAACTACTACAATGATTTAATTAATAAAGTGGGGAACCAAACAAAATAACTCTTTAGGGTTTTTAAATCCTGGGAAAAAACCCAGCACTCTGCAGAAGAATATTAATCCTACTAAGGAGGATTGCGAACAGGCACAAAAAGCATTTGCGGACAGAATCCTGCTTGCACAGAGCAAGATAAAAAATTGGCCGGGAAGAAAATAGGTACGATGGGTGAAACCTCTGGAGAAGGTAAATCTGGAGAAGGTGAATCTGGAGAAGGTGAATCTGGAGAAGAACATTAGAATATATTAGCGGAAAGGCTTACTGCCAAGCAAGGGATATTAAACCAGGATATGCACGCTAGCAAGTTTAGCTTCAAGGAGGTAACTGGACAGGAAATCAAAGAGATTTCCAAAAAAATGCATCCTACCAATTGCCCAGGCGACCCTTTACCTTCAAAAATTATTTTTGAACAGTTGGACATCTTTATCCCATTTCTCGGTAAATTTGTTAATGCTTCTATTAAATATAGTAGTATCCCGCAACTGGTAAAATATGTGGCAGTTACGCCCTTACTTAAGAAACAAGGGCTTGACCCAAGAGACACATCTAACTTGAGACCAATTACACATACCCTTTTCCTTCTGAAATGAGTGGACAAAGTTGCGGCTTTGCAACTTCAGGAGAGCAGGGTCTGTGCTTCTGGTGGCTCTGAAGCCAGACTGGTGTTCATGGAGACAACCAAGAGATTTAGTGTGACGATTAAGCTGGGAGAAGGCCAGCTTTTCCAAGAGTTTGCCCAGGAAAGGAGTGATGGAGATCGGGTGATAGTTAGCCGTAGAGGAAGGATCGTCTGAGGGCTTTTTTAGGAGGGGGTGCACAAGGGAGTGCTTAAGGGGGAGGGGAAGGCTCCAATGGCAAAAGAGTGATTGCAGAAATTGGACAAGGCTGGAGCAAGGGTGTCGATTTGGTCCTGTATAGTTCTGAATGTACAGAGAAGAAAGAACTATTTTGATGAGACTTTCATAGATCGGACTTGTCTAGAAACGTCAGGGGTGAAAAAGGGAAAGGAAGAGAAGGGAGGACGGGAGGTGCCTACAGGCGGGCTTTGAGTGGAGGAGGACAAGGAGGAAGGGGAAGAGGGGATGGACAGGATGTCCTGAGTTTTAGTGATGAAATGAGAAGCCAAGGCCATACAGAGGGCCTCGGAGAGGACAGGGGAGGTAGCGAATGCAAAAGGATTGCCCAGCTCCTTGCAGATTTTGAAGAGTTAGGCCGAGTTGTTAGATGCTGCTGAGACACAGGCTCAGACGTGTGCTCTCGTCTTGGCGAGGACAGAGAGTCTGTACTACCTTTGGAGCAGGCGGCACGCCAGTTTGTCAGAGGGTGTGCTTGTTGCCCTCCACTTCCTCTCAGCCACCCTGCACTTGTACTTGAGGGTGACGAGGTCAGAGCTGTACCAAGAGTTACACTTGGATTTGGGCTTCAAGCAGATCCTCATGATAGGACCAAGTACATCAATAGTGTCAGGGATAGAAATATGAGGGGTAGAGAGGACTGTGTTAGGGTGTGAGTTAGCCAAAGATGCAGAGGAGGAGAAAAAGTATCAGCGAAAGCCTCAACTGACACACGCTTCATGGGGCGGATGACCAAGAAGGTAGGTGGCAATGCAGGAATTGGCTTGGCCTGAGGGATAGAGAGAGAGAGATATGGGAAGAAATGAGAAACTGGTCACTCCAGGAGAGTGGAGTGGTGAGAGGGTTGGAGAGCGTGAGGTCTGAGGAGATCAGAACATCCAGGGTGTGCCCTGCAGAGTGAGTCGGCCAGAGGGAAGAATAGAGAGAGAGAGGGAAAGAGAGAGGGAGAGAGAGAGAGAGAGAGTTGCAGAGGTTGCAAAAGAGCCCTGCAGAAGGACAGGAAGCATCCAAGTGGATGTTAAGGTCTGCAAGGAGGAGAAGTTGAGAGTCAGAGGCCGGACGGCCATTAGATAGTGGCCACAGTGAGAAAGGCCAGGAGAGAGAGAGAGCCTGCAGACCAGGCATTCAAAGGAGGAGGAGACCGGCTAAGGAATGATAGAAGCAAGGATCCACTCCTGGAAGATCAAGGCTACACCTCCACCGGGACGGTTGGTTTTGGGCACCAAGAAGATCTTGCAGCCATAAGGAAGGTGAGTGTCAAAGCTTGTGGCAGAGCTGGCCGTGAGCCATGTTTCGGTCACACCAAGTACCTCCAGATCGTGTTCTTCCAGGAGACGGCAGATGTCAGAGGAGTGTTTGACAGCTGAGTGAGAGTTGAAAGTAGTGATGTGGCGTAGGCTGCAGAAGAGTTGTAGGTACCCAAGGATGGGCAGAAGAGGAAGGAGGAGAGGGCACGGTGCTCAAAGAGGAGGAGGTGAGTGCCAGAGGGAAGGGGGAAGAAGGAGGCAACAAGGTGGCCAGAGAAGCAGCAGAGGCAGTCGTAGAGTTGGCAGAGGATGGAGGGGGCAGTGGAGCCAGAGAGGGGAAAGAGGGGACAGTAGGAGAGGAAAGGAAGTTGATAGGGTGTGGGAAGCATCTATCAAAAAGGAGAGGGTTGGCCTGAGGGCCTTGGACCAAGACAGTGCCTTTTAGTTAAACATTAATGATGGACTTGGAGGAGTGGAAGGCGGCAAGGAGGGCCGACTATCGGGTGCCACCATTAATGGGTGAAGAGGAAAAAGGAGAGAGAACAGAGACGATATGGGGCATCCATAGGCCCGGCAAGGGAACGACAAAGACGATGTCGGTAAGGGTCTGTCTGGAGGAAGCACTGGCGTAGGTATTAGCGATAGGGAGGCCTGGGTTGGAGACCAGAATATCCCTTTTGAACTTCTACCTGCCAGACTTAGTGAGATGGATGGGATTGTTGATCGAAAGGCAGTTAGAGAAGATAGGTGAGACAGAGAGCACCATAGAGGGTGCAGAGGGAAGAGAGGAGAGGAAAAAGGGAGAGTGGAGAAGTGGAGGGGGGTGAGCTAGGGAGCAGGTGGGTGGGGGGTGGGCACTAGGGCAGGGGGCACACAGGTGGAGGGGCACACAGAGGACAGAAAGATGTCAGAAAAATCAGATTCAATAAATAGACAAAGTCAATTGCCAGTGGAACCTAGGCGGCACCGGGGGAAAACACGTGTGCAAGAGTGAGAAGGGGCACCAGGTCATGTGGATTGTGAGGAAAATAGCAAGGTAACTCTCACTGTACCCTCTTACCTGGTGGCTGCAGACAGGAGGGTGAGATTGTCTGCACTCACTGTCTAAGCCGCAACTCCATGACTGTTAAACACCTGCGACGCTCAACACTGCAGCATTGTCCTTTGAGTGCTTTGCCACAGAGGGTCTGTGCCTCGGTTCTTATAGGCATGGATGCATGGACTTTGCAAAGCATGCTACATATAGTCAGGCAGTGTCTCATGCGCACCTGCATCTCTCAACACATCGACCTTGTCCTGCGAGGGCTTTGCTGCAGAGGGTCCGTGCCGTGATTCTTATAGGCATGGATGCATGCACGTAGTGAAGTGTGCTACTTGTAGTCGGGCAGCGTCTCCTGCTTTGCTCAACACTGGGGTTTTGTCCTGTGAGGGCTTTGCCGCAGTGGGTCTGTGCCTCAGTTCTTATAGGCATGGATGCATGGATGTAGCAAAGCATGCTACGTATAGTCAGGCAGCATCTCCTGTGCACATGCGTCACTCAACACCGCAGCCTTGTCCTGAGAGGGTTTTGCTGCAGAGGGTCTGTGTCTCGGTTCGTATAGGCACAGATGTGTGGACATAGCGAAGCATGCTACTTATAGTCAGGCTGCGTCTCCTGCATTGCTCAACACTGCGGCCTTGTCCTGCGAGGGCTTTGCCTCAGAGGGCCCAGTTCTTATAGGCACAGATGCATGGATGTAACAAAGTGTGCTACGTATAGTAAGGCAGTATCTCCTGTGCACCTGCATCTCTCAACACAGCTGTCTTGTCTGTGAGGGCTTTGCCATTCAAGGTCCGTGCCTCGGTTCTTATAGGCACGGATGCATGGACATAGCACAGCATGCTACTTATAGTCAGGCTGCGTCTCCTGCATTGCTCAACACCGCAGCCTTGTCGTGCAAAAGCTTTGCCGCAGAGGGTCCATGGTTCGGTTCTTACAGGCATGGATGTGTGCAAATATCAAAGCGTGCTATGTATAGTCAGGCAGCTTCTCCTGTGCACATGTGTCGCTCAACACTGCAGCCTTGTCCTGCGAGAGCTTTGCTGCAGAGGGTCTTTGCCTCAGTCTTACAGGCACGGATATGTGGACGTAGTGAAGCATGCTACGTATAGTTGGGCAGCGTATACTGCACACTTGCGTCATTCAACACCGTGGCCTTGTCCAGCGAGGGCTTTGCCGCAGAGGGCCCATGCCTCAGTTCTTATAGGCACGGATGTTTGGATATAGCGAAGCATGCTACATATAGTTTGGCAATGCTTTCTGAGCACCTGCGTCACTCAACACGGTGGCCTTGTCCTGCGAGGGCTTTGCCGCAGAGGGTCCATGCCTCGGATCTTATAGGCATGGGTGCATGGACATAGCGAAGTGTGCTACGTATAGTCGGGAAGTGTCTCCTGTGCACCTGCAATGATCAACGCTGTGGCCTTGTCCTGCGAGGGCTTTGCTGCAGAGGGTCCGTTCCTCGGTTCTTATAGGCACAGGTGCGTGGACGTAGCAAAGTGTGCTACATATAGTCATGCAGCGTCTCTGTGCACCTGCGTCTTTCAACACTGTGGACTGGACTTTGAGAAGCAAACAGGCTAGAAGGAAAGTGCCCTGGGAGCTTCTTTAGATGCATAGGGGAACAGATAAAGAACATTAGTAAAATTGCATGAACCCAACCTCAGGCATGAATCAACAGATGAACCACTAGAGTGCAAACATCCCAAGAGCTCCCCTATAGACGTAGAGCAACAGGCAAACCACTAGAGTGCACGCATCCCAAGAGCTGCCCTATAGACCTAGAGCAGCAGGTGAACCACTAGAGTAAAAACATCCCAAGAGATCCCCTATAGACCTAGAGCAACAGGTGAACCACTAGAGTGCAAGCATTCTAAGAGGTACCCTATAGACCTAGAGCAGCAGATGATCCACTAGAGTGTAAGCATCCCGAGAGATCCCATATAGACATAGAGCAACAGATTAACCACTAGAGAGCAAGCTCCCAAAGAGCTCTCCTATAGACCTAGAGTGACAGATGAACCACTAGAGTGCAAGCATCCCAAAATATACCCTATAGACATAGAGCAATACATGAACCACTAGAGAGCAAGCATCCCAAGAGATCCCCTATAGACATAGAGCAGCAGATGAACCACTCGAGAGCAAGCATCCCAAGACATCCCCTATAGACATAGAGCAACAGATGAACCACTAGAGAGCAAGCTCCCAAAGAGCTCCCCTATAAACTAAAGCGACAGATGAACCACTAGAGTACAAGCATCCCAAGAGGTCCTCTATAGACCTAGAGCAGCAGATGACCCACTAGAGTGCAAGCATCCAAAGAGATCCCCTATAGACATAGAGCAACAGATGAACCACTAGGGAGCAAGCTCCCAAAGAGCTCCCCTATAGACCAAAGCGACAGATGAACCACTAGAGTGCAAGCATCCCGAGATGTCCTCTATAGACCTAGAGCAGCAGATGACCCAATAGAGTGCAAGCATCCCAAGAGATCCCTAATATAGACAGAGCAACAGATGAACCACTAGAGAGCATGCATCCCAAGAGATCCCCTATAGACATAGAGCAACAGATGAACCACTAGAGAGCAAGCTCCCAAAGAGCTCCCCTATAGACCAAAGCAACAGATGAACCACTAGAGTGCAAGCATCCCAAGAGGTCCCCTATAGACCTAGAGCAGCAGATGAACCACTAGAGGGCAAGCATCCCAAGACATCCCCTATAGACATAGAGCAACAGATGAACCACTAGAGAGCAAGCTCCCAAAGAGCTGCCCTATAGACCAAAGCGACAGATGAACCACTAGAGTGCAAGCATCCCAGGAGGTCTCCTATATACCCAGAGCAGCAGATGACCCACTAGAGTTCAAGCATCCCAAGAGATCCCCTATAGACATAGAGCAACAGATGAACCACTAGAGAGCACGCATCCCAAGAGGTCCCCTATAGACCTAGAGCAGCAGATGAACCACTAGAGAGCAAGCTTCCATAGAGCTCCTCTATAAACATAGAGCAGCAGATCCCCTATAGACCTAGAGAAATAGATGAACCACTAGAGAGCGAGCTTCCCAAGAGCTTCCCTATGGAGCTAGAGCACCTACAGCACCAGTTGAACCATTAGAGTGCAAGCATCCCAAGAGATCCCCTATAGATATAGAGCAACAGATGTACCACTAGAGTGCAAGCATCCCAAGAGGTCCGCTATTGGACCTAGAACAGCAGATGAACCACTAGAGTGCAAGCATCCCAAGATATCCCCTATAGACATAGAGCAACAGATGAACCACTAGAGTGCAAGCATCCCAAGAGGTTCCCTATAGACCTAGAGCGACAGATAAACCACTAGAGAGCAAGCTTCCAATGAACTCCCCTATAGACCTAGAGTGACAGATGAACCACTAGAGTGCAAGCATCCCAAGAGGTGCCCTATAGACCTAGAGCGACAGATGAACCACTAGAGTGCAAGCTTCCAAAGGACTCCCCTATAGACCTAGAGCGACAGATGAACCACGAGAGTGCAAGCATCCCAAGAGATCCCCTATAGACATAGAGCAACAGATGTACCACTAGAGTGCAAGCATCCCAAGAGGTCCCCTATGGACCTAGAACAGCAAATGAACCACTAGAGTGCAAGCATCCCAAGATATCCCCTATAGACATAGAACAACAGATGAACCACTAGAGTGCAAGCATCCCAAGAGGTTCCCTATAGACCTAGAGCGACAGATGAACCACTAGAGAGCAAGCTTCCAATGAACTCCCCTATAGACCCAGAGTGACAGATGAACCACTAGAGTGCAAGCATCCCAAGAGGTGCCCTATAGACCTAGAGCGACAGATGAACCACTAGAGTGCAAGCTTCCAAAGGACTCCCCTATAGACCTAGAGTGACAGATAAACCACTAGAGTGCAAGCATCCCAAGAGGTGCCCTTTAGACCTAGAGCAGCAGATGAACCACTAGAGTGCAAGTATCCCAAGAGATCCCCTATAGACATAGAGCAACAGATGAACCACTAGAGAGCAAGCATCCCAAGAGATCCCCTATAGACATATATCAACAGATGAACCACTAGAGAGCAAGCTTCTGAAGAACTCCTCTATAGACCTAGAACGACAGATGAACCACTAGAGTGCACACATCCCAAGAGGTGCCCTATAGACCTAGAGCAGCAGATGAACCACTAGAGTGCAAGTATCCCAAGAGATCCCCTATAGACATAGAACAACAGATGATCCACTAGAGAGCAAATGTCCCAATAGCCTCCCTATTCACCTAAAGCAACAGATGAACTACTAGAGAGCAAGCTTCCATAGAGCTCCTCTCTAAACATAGAGCAGCATATCCCCTATAGACCTATAGGAATAGATGAACCACTAGAGAGTGAGCTTACCAAGAGCTTCCCTATAGAGCTAGAGCACCTACAGCACCAGATGAACCTCTAGAGAGCAAGCTTCCCCTATAGACCTAGAGCAACAGATAAACCACTGTCAAACTAGAAATTATATCGTGCCTCCTATTGCTATGAACATATGTATATTGGCCTACGCCAAGCTGCTAACAAGCTGCTTATAAACTACATGTGAATAAACTCGCATTGCAAGGTCCTGACCTTAGAAACCATGTAAACTGTCATTTTGGGTCAAGCCGCCATTTTAGGTTTTCTTGCTCTATAAAGTCACCATGCGAGCTAAAATGGTAGCCTATGTTATTCAGAACAGAACTCGATTGTCATGACCTCTGTACAGCTAATGTATAACTTGCCTGCAGGCCACTTGTTAGGGTCATGAGCTGAGACCTTGTCCTTCTGCTGACCTGTGTGCAATGGATTACCTGTATCACCGAAACTGATCTATAATTGAATGAGAACACCTGCTTAACTATATTGTATAAATTAAGTCCCGCATTGTAATGTTAGGCCTAGAGCATACATTATTACCATTTCTTCTTGTTAATGTATAAACCTAAGATGAACTAGATTTGACCTGGCAAGGGACCCTAGAGCAGTAACTTATTTATGGAATGGTTATCCCAAAGGAGGGCTGAACAGCAGGCTTGAAACGTATAAAAGCCTGACTGTTTCAATGAATATTTGCACTCACTGAGCACACTGAACCACGCCGGAGTTCGCTGTGTTGTACTGAGGGTCGATAGCTATCTGAATTTTGTTCTGTTCTTTTGTAACTGGATTCAGTATAAAATAAAGTACTTTGTATGTTCCTTTGTAACCTGTGTTTGGTGTGTTTCCTTTTTGGTTACCCTGCCTCATATTATTTCCTTGTTTTCACAGTTGGCGCCCGGAATAGGGACCCTCAAGATTGATGCCGGATTATTGAAGGTTGACGCACGCTATCGGACCGGGATCGGACGGTGTGACATAACGGGCCCGACTGAACGAGACGCGACACCTCAACAGCGCTGCACGATCCGTTCCCTGGACGATAGCCGTGTGGTCTGAGACGGCATCTTGACGAGGGTCAATTTTTTGAGGCGGGCAGATTTGCCGAAATCACCAAACACAAGGTAAAATGTGTTAGGTAAGTCCTTTGTAAACCGATCGGTCCTCCTTAGGTTTGGTCAGGTGAGTCGTTACCCGACTCTTAATTCAACCCTGACAATTTGAATTTGGCGCATTGTATCTGCAGACACAATTATTGACCAGGTAACACAGAGTATTTGAGAAATGCCTGGGAAATTGTCTAGCTGCTTTAGGGCATTATTCCACAGCGATAGACAATCTTTGGAATTTAGCCATCCGGCACCACAGGAGGGGTCGCCGGCATGTACTATGTACTGTAAGCATGGCATTGGAAGTGTAGTATTTAATAAAATTTGGCACAGACAAACTAGACATGCCTCCGAACTTCAGTGGCCAGTCAATGGTAGTTTTGAGATCCCTCGTATTGAATATTTAGAGTCAGTCTTGTTAAAAAAGAAGGCCAGACCTGCAGCATTTGATGTTTTGCAAAATTGGAAAAGAGAAGCGTTGCAGCAGCTTAAAAGTAGGGAAAAACATGTGCGCCGTCATAAAACAAATGCTGAAAAGGCATTGTTATATGATCAGGACAAACAGTCTGAGTCGGTTAGGAATATGGACAGGGCTTTCTCACTCGGTATTCAGAAAATCTATCCTTCTAAAGATCTTCATGTTTCTGATGAGTTTATCGACAAATTGTTAAATGAACGAAGGCCTGGTGCCTCTGCACCACCTCCGTATGTTCCTCTTCCTCCTGCTGTACCTCTTCCTGCTGTTATTCCTGCTCTTCCTGCTCAACCTGTTGCTCCTATTCTTCCGGTTGTTGTTCCTCCACCTGCTCCTCTGCCTCTTCCCATTGCACCAGTAATAGTACCTCCATTGCATTTGCCTGCACCCTCACTCCCAAGTAGTTCTGTACCGCTTGTAGTTGATCAGAGTGCGGGGTCGAGGATTGTTACTCGTAATACTGTTCCTACAGAAAAGAAACAGGATTTGTTTGCATGGGCTAAGCATTGTATGGAGAGAGATGATCGAGCTAATGTTCTTGCCACACTTTCTAATATGGATAATTTTCCTGAGAAAAATGTTTTCATTGAAGGTTTAGGGATTCATTTATGTGTAATGTGGGGTAAATTAAATAATGCAGACCTCCCACAAGGGTTGAGGGACCTGAATACTTTAGCGTTTACAAGAGACACTGTGGAGAAGGTACATGAGCATGTTGAGAGGATATTTGAGTATAGAAAGGAGTTGGAAAGGTTACGGAATGAGGATGACGAAGAAGAAAGTATGTATGTACAGAAACGATTTCTTCCGTGTCGTAAATCGACATCTGAGGAGGCGCGAATGTGTACAAAAGATGCGATTAGATGGATTTCAGACATATCGATAACTCCAGTTGAGGTATATGACACATACAGTCAATATAGGCTAGAAATGCACAGGAAAGTGATACAGGTAATGGTAGAGTACCTGCAGGATGAATGTTTAAAGAGAAAGGTTAGTTGTCCCACAGAGTTATTGAGCATTTATAAGAGAGCTTTTTCACTTGACACTTCTTCAACTGCTTTAGCGCTCGACTTAGCTCTGTTGCTTAGTAAGCGTTCGGAGTTGCCTACATCTCAGTTGCCTATGAGAGAGGTTCCTCCGACATTTGTCCCAAAGGTTGAGATTCCTGCTAATGCTGCAGCAGGTACACCTGCTGTGGACATTCCTGCACATTATGTATCGCAGTTTGTTCACGTCCCGTTTTCACGACAGGAAGTGAATACTATTAGACAAACTATTCCTGACATTAGGAAAAATCCGTTTTGCAGTCCTCAGTGTTTACCCTAGGCGACATTGATTTGCTATTCCCTGTACTCCTGCCTGTAGATTTGTGGAAACAAGTTAGAACTATAGACGATGTACGAGGGTTGGGAGATACATGGGCTAACATAGTTAGGCTTGATGGGGAAGGCCAGCTGGTGAGAGACCACCTCAGGTGATACTAACTTTGTCTGACAGAATCATTGCAAAACTGAAAACTATAATCCCCGAAAAGAGAATTATTTGGGACAAGCTTACGGCCTGTGTCCAAGGAAAATCTGAGGGTGCTACCGAGTTCTTTAATCGGTTCGAACAGGTATTCTCGGATTTCAGTGGACAAGACTTAGGCACAGAGTCTGGGAAAAGATTATTTGTGGACAAATTTGTACGTGGATTGCTGCCTGACATCCAGTCACAAATTATGTCTTCTGAGAGCGCTTGGCAGGCGAAATCCCAATCAGAAGTACTGCACATGGCTCAGTACTACGAGAACCGTGTCAATAATGAAAAAGATAGAGTCGAGAAGAGAAAAGGTAATTTGAAGACTAAAGTGTTGTTACAGCAAATTGTTAGAGGCCCCAGAGGGGGTAGTTCGCAGATTAGAGGTCAGTATGTTCCACAAGGGAATGTGCCCTTGGGTCCTGTGAATATTAACCAGTGTGCCTATTGTCGCCAGGAGGGTCATTGGTGTGCACAATGCCCCGTCCTTCGACAGAGGTCGAATAACACATTTGGAAATATGGGTAGACGATCCAGAGGTCAACCGGGTGTAGGGGGCCCTGGTAGAGGCCAGTTTTCGCAGGATCCCCAACAACCTTTTTCACAGGATAATCAGACTTCGAGTGTGGATACTAGAAACATATTTGATCATCCTTCTGCTGCATATCTATCTGAAGAGCTTCCTTTTGATGATATTTTGTTTCGTTAGGATTGCCCGAAGCAGGGTTTGGAACCTACACCTATTCCCGTTAATCGGAAAGGTCCCTACGTTGAAATGGTAGTGGGAAATAGGAAACATCAATTTTTGATAGACACTGGAGCACAGAAGTGCTCCATTGATCATTCTCGGGTTCCAAATATTCCACTGTCAGGGCAAACCAATGTTTCTGTAGGGTTTTCTGGCACACCAGTTGTTTGTCCGGTTTCTTCAACGGTACCTATTTCTTTGGGTCCCTTTACGGACCATTGTCCATTTCTCTTGACTTCGAATTGTGGAGAGAATTTGCTGGGGAATTTGCTGTTAAAGGAATTAAATGCGGTAATTAATTGTTCTTCTGATGGATTGCGTTTGACGATTTCACCACAGCAATGTTCTGTTTCTCAATTCTTGACTAGACCTTTGCCGCCAGAATTCAGTAATGTACCAGAGTGTTTGTGGGCAGTTGATGACAATGATGTCGGTGTTTTGCAGATTGAGCCTGTTAAAATAGTTTTGAAACATGGAATTAAGCTGCCCCGTATTCCACAGTATAAGATCTCAGTTGAAGGCGAGCGAGCTTTGAAGAGCATTGTTTCCGATTTTGTGCATCGTGGGGTGATTGAGGAGATTACAGGAAGTTTGTGCAATAGTCCGATTTTACCCGTGTACAAAAAAGGTGATAATGCAATTCCATTTCGTTTTATAATTGATTTACGTGCCATTAATAAAGTCGTCGCTCCGCAATTTCCAATTGTGCCTGATGTGACGACAATATTAACCATGATTCCATCTACGGCTACTCACTTCAGTGTTGTGGACCTAAAGATTGCTTTCTTCAGTATTCCTATAAATGAGGATAGTAGATACTTGTTCGCGTTCACCTTAGGGGGACGCTCATTCACATTTACTCGTGCACCTCAAGGTTATACTGAGAGTCCTAGTATTCATAGTAGGGCTTTGAAAGAGCAGCTTGATACCCTTGGATTGCCCCCTACTTGTACGTTGCTTCAATATGTTAATGATTTGCTTTTAGCCGCTGACTCTGAGAGCTCTTGTAAAGAGGGCACTGTGTTGTTGCTCATCCATCTAGCTAAGCATGGTCACAAAGCTTCGCTCAAAAAGTTTCAATATTGTTGCCAGGAGGTCGCCTATTTAGACTATCTCCTGTCAAAGGAGGGAAGAAGATTGACACCTGAAAGAATAAAACACATTTCTGGCATGTCTGTCCCAAATACACAAAAGGAAGTTAGAGCCTTGATAGGTATGGCTTCTTACTGTAGGTTATGGATCCCAAACTTCTCACTAGTGATAAAACCGATGTTGGCCTTGACGAAGAAGGGTATTTCTTCGCCATTGCCATGGAATACGGAGCATCAACATTCATTCGAGTTGCTCAAGACTGCATTATGTTCGGCGCCAGTTTTAGGCACACCGAACTATGAGAAGGCCTTTGTGTTGTTTGTGCATGAATGTGACGGATGTGCTTTGGCTGTATTAACGCAGGAACATGGAGGGAAGAATAGGCCATGCGGTTACTACTCTTCCGCCCTTGATCCTGTTGCATGCGCTTTGCCAAGATGTTTGCGTGCTGTCGCTGCTGCTGCTGCGTCTGTAAAACAGAGTGAGGGAATGGTCCTAGGCCATGATTTAACCCTGATGGTGCCTCGCTCTGTAGATATTCTATTGAACAAAACCCAAACGCAACACCTCACTTCCGCACGACTGACAAGATATGAATTAATCTTGTTTGCTCCCCACATTCAAATTAGGAGGTGCTGCGTTCTTAATCCGGCTGAACTCCTACCTTTCCCGCAAAATACTGTTTGCGGTGACAAAGAGTCACATGACTGCCTGTATACTACTGAACAAGATACAAAAGGCAGAGTTGATTTGAGGGACACTCCTTTGGATAACCCACAAGGGGAGCTGTTTTGTGATGGCTCCTGCTTCAAACTACTGGATGGTACATCCACAGCTGCTTATGCAGTCACTACATTGAGTACGGTTGTGGAGACCAAGAGAATTACGCATAACTCTGCGCATGCCGCAGAGATTATAGCATTGACTCGAGCTTGTGAGCTTTCCGAAGGGCTAACAGTAAACATATATACTGATAGCCAGTATGCCTTTGGGGTGGCGCACAACTTTGGGAGACTTTGGTCAGAGAGAGGGTTTTTAACTTCGCATGGCACCAAGATCCAACATGGCTCCCTGATAGTACAATTGCTTTCAGCGCTTGCGCTCCCTAGTCAGTTAGCAATCATTAAGTGCGCAGCACATCGCAAGATTATAGATGATGTAGGGAAAGGGAATGCTTTCGCTGATCAAATAGCTAGACAAACTGCCTCTGATCTCTTCACGGAGATGTATGTTTCAAGGGAGACTGTAGATGCCTATGCAATGGATGAGGGTGTTGGCTCTGTATGGGATATCCAAGGCGATGCCACATTAGAAGAATCCAAGAGGTGGGCTGAGGTCTTGGGGAAACTCGATGATGATGGGTGTTGGGTGGACATGGTTGAAGGGAAATGGTTGCTTCCTAATGCCTATATAGTAATGATGGTTACCATGGCACACGGTCCCACACATGTGTGCGCTCAACAGATCACGAGAATGTTAGAGAAAGTCTGGGTAAATTAAATGATAAGATTTCAAAAATTGCCCAGCATTATGTCCAAAATTGCATGATTTGCCTACAACACAATGTGGGAAAGGGGACAGCAACTCCAAGAGGTAGCTTTGGGCCTCCTTCTGTCCTGTTTGAAGTGATTCACTTTGACTTTATTGAAATGGAGCGATGTAACAATCTAAAATATGTCCTTGTGGTCATTTGCGCCTTTAGTAAGTGGGTCGAGGCTTTCCCTGTTAAAGACGCTACAGCCATGACCACTGCAAAGACCATGTTAAAGGAATTCTTCCCACGGTTCGGTTTGCCGAGAGTTATCTGGTCGGATAATGGTCCGCATTTTATCGCTGCTGTAATTCTACAGATATGTACGGCATTGCAAATTGACAAATGATTCCATTCGGCCAGACATGCTCAGAGCACCGGATTAGTGGAAA
Organism: Ambystoma mexicanum; assembly: GCF_040938575.1. NCBI lineage: Eukaryota > Metazoa > Chordata > Amphibia > Caudata > Ambystomatidae > Ambystoma > Ambystoma mexicanum. Next base: position 1,683,830,120 of record NC_090932.1, read on the forward strand.
GACACAATGGTATCATAAAAAACAAGCTTGCTAAGACGTGTGCCGGCACCAAACTAAAATGGCCGGACGCCTTACCGATCGTGTTACTTTCAATGCGTACAACCCCTCAAACTAAGACTGGGCTCTCTCCATTTGAGGTGGTAATGGGGAGACCTGCCAATATCTGGGGTCTTCTGAAGCCTAGGGCATTGAGGAATGTAGAAAATGTATTGCTTTCAGACTATTGTAGCCAGTTGACTAAAAACCTGTGTTTCATTTATCACCAGGTACGAAACGCTTTACCCGCGCGATACGAGGGCCCAGACCACAGTATACAACCTGGAAGTTGGGTTTTGGTCAAATCCTTTGACCGGTCTTCCTGCCTTGTACCTCGGTGGCGGGGCCCGTTCCAGGTCCTGCTGGTCACCCAAACAGCGGTGCGTGTCGCAGGCCGGAAGCATTGGATCCACGCAACGCATGTCAAGAAACTTCCTCACCCAGTGCCACACGTTACAGAAGAAACAGAACCCCTCGCTAATGCTGCAACCAATGATCCCAAAGCAGTGAGTAGCACTGAGAGTGCGTCGGAGAATCTTTCTGAGCCCGTGAGGCTTGGGGAAGCTGCCATTTTGTCTCCGCACTCTCCGAAAATTTTGCTCCCGGAAATTGCTGTTCCAACTTCACTTGCCTCTGATACGTTGCTTCCAACGGGAAGTGACGACATCTTGTTCTCGGATCAAACAATACCAGGCACAGCAAGATACAACTTCCGGCCACGAAGATAGACATACGGCACGGTTTTGCTGTGCATCTGATAGACATACAGCACGGTTCGGCGGTGCATTCAAGGAAGGAAAGGGTCATCAAGGGCTTGCTTTTGCCCAAAAAGTTGAGGAAGGGGATTCTGTTGGCTAGGGGTTGTGGAAGGACTAAGAAGCCGCGCGACCGTAGTGTCGCCAGCAACGAACATTGGGGTCGTCAATTGAAAATCTACAATGCCTGCTAACGCCACCGCTGCTGCTCGTATTGGACTTATAAATAAGGGGGTGACCAACTCGGACAATGAACAATGTGCCTGGGCCCCGAAAACGTATTGCTGTGTTTTTATGATAATATTTGATTTTATAATAGTCACTGTCTTAGGCCTTTGGTATTTCGAAGAAACTCATCCTTTACAGTCTTTGCTGCCGACTGAAATCGTACCCACTGTTCCTACAGCTTTTGTACATTAGCATACTCTGTCACCTAGGGACTCACAGCATAGACAGAAGTATCACAATAATACCTTGTTGCTTATAATGAATGCAACACATGCCATTTTTAATAAGACTAATTGTTGGGTCTGCTCACATTTACCGCAACATGGGGATAAGGGGCTAGGTTGGTATATTCACCCTTTACCTTTGACAACTGTTTGTTATGCTTCACTTAGAGCACTGTTCTTTGGCCGATGGAACGATAGCATCTCGGGGAACTTTGATGGCACTAATTTGAATAGTTTTGAGAAACGTGTTCTGACTCCCCTGGGATGCTCGCTTTTCGCAAATAGGAGTAAGCTCAATATTGCTTCTATTAGGCCTTCTGATAGACTGTCTCGTCCTTTACAATCTTTGATTTCCTTTAAAATGGCTCCGATAGGCAATAAGGATGCCGTGCCTCCTTCTTATACTGTTAACCATAGCCCCGATTCAGTTTCTTTCTGCATACAGAGGAATGGCACCCGGTCAATGGGAGATTTTAAAGGTTGTGCCAACGTTGCAAATTTGACTGGGGAAGGCAGACCTTTGTATGTAGGCGAACCTATCTATTTTGTTTGTGGTAATGTAGCATTTCCATGGTTGCCCAGGGATTAGCAGGGAACTTGTTATCTAGGAATCCTGTTACCTGGGATGTTTATATACTAGTACTTTAGAGGTTTCGAAGGCTCGTCCACGGCGGGACGAGAATGGCGACACTCCAGCACAGGTTTTAGGAGATGTAGTGAAATCATTCCTTCCATTCTTTGGGCAGATAGCGAATTCCGAGGATATCAGGAAACTAGCGAGAGTACTGGAGAGAACCATCAACCGGACCACAGATATACTCTATAATATGACTTTAGAGCAGAAAGCGATCAGATTGGTAGCGCTTCAGAACCGGATGGCATTAGATGTCATTCTGGCTGAACGTGGTGGAGTATGTAAACTAGTGGGGTCCGCTTGCTGTGTTTTCGTACCGGATTCCTCCCCAACTATTTTTAAGGCAATACAGAATCTGCACATTCTTAGTTCAGAAGTGCATGTTCCCGAGGGAAATTGGGATCTTAGCGCTTGGTTCTGGGACTTCTTGCGGTCTTGAGGTTGGAAAGTGCTTTCAGTCTTGCTGATTATTTTGGGAATTCTGCCATTTCCTTGTTGCTGTATCCAATGTCTACCAAGTATATGTTCAATGCTAGGGGGATGTTGCGCTCAGGCGATAGGTACAATAGGACATAAAGTGTATGCCCCGGATAAAACCTCTAAGGAGTATGTACTGAAAGAGATCTTAGTAAAAGATCTAATGGTGATAGATATTTCTGACAGCTATTCAGGGTGTATGGACGATGACACATGGAGTTATTTGCATCGAGATCAGAAGTAGTTTAGCACTTGGCATAGGCCAAAAGGAAGGTTTGTCAAACTAGAAATTATATCGTGCCTCCTATTGCTATTAACATATGTATATTGGCCTACGCCAAGCTGCTAACAAGCTGCTTATAAACTACATGTGAATAAACTCGCATTGCAAGGTCCTGACCTTAGAAACCATGTAAACTGTAATTTTGGGTCAAGCCGCCATTTAAGGTTTTCTTGCTCTATAAAGTCACCATGTGAGCTAAAATGGTAGCCTATGTTATTCAGAACAGAACTCGATTGTCATGACCTCTGTACAGCTAATGTATAACTTGCCTGCAGGCCACTTGTTAGGGTCATGAGCTGAGACCTTGTCCTTCTGCTGACCTGTGTGCAATGGATTACCTGTATCACCGAAACTGATCTATAATTGAATGAGAACGCCTGCTTAACTATATTGTATAAATTAAGTCCCGCATTGTAATGTTAGGCCTAGAGCATACATTATTACCATTTCTTCTTGTTAATGTATAAACCTAAGATGAACTAGATTTGACCTGGCAAGGGACCCTAGAGCAGTAACTTATTTATGGAATGGTTAACCCAAAGGAGGGCTGAACAGCAGGCTTGAAATATATAAAAGCCTGACTGTTTCAATGAATATTTGCACTCACTGAGCACACAGAACCACGCCGGAGTTTGCTGTGTTGTACTGAGGGTCGATAGCTATCTGAATTTTGTTCTATTCTTTTGTAACTGGATTCAGTATAAAATAAAGTACTTTGTATGTTCCTTTGTAACCTGTGTTTGGTGTGTTTCCTTTTTGGTTACCCTGCCTCATATTATTTCCTTGTTTTCACACCACGAGAGAGAGAGAGCTTTCCAAGAGCATCCCTATAGGTCTAGAGCGATAGGTGAACCACTAGCGTGCAAGCACCCCAGAAGCTCCCCTGTAGCAGAACAGATGAACCACTAGAGTTTAGGGGTGTACCGAACTTTGGCTTCGAGTAAGTATTCGGCCGAATTCTGGCTGAAAAAAAGCTATTTGTCTTCGGCCAAATAGTTTCTTGCTATTCAGCTCTTGCCGAATACTTTGACTTCTCGTTTGAATACAATGCAACATGAACTCAGAAAGGCAAATATAGACTTCAGTTTGCAAAACTGAATAGAATTAGACCAGACAAATTGCTATCACACAGCTGAAAAATATGTTTTATTGTAATCTGCTCTTTAGGGCATGTTTTGTTACAGATTCTTAGACATAAAAGGTGCTCATCTTTTATACTTAGCCTGCAATAATACAGGAACATCTTTTCTTTTGGCAAATGTTTATATGCAATGTGCACTTTTTCAGTTGGAAAAAACAAACTGAAAGAAATGTGCATAGATACTTTCAGTTCCTGTCATGTCACTTCCCATTGCGTACGTCATAGTCCCCCCTTCTCAGTTCATAATTATCTGATATTTTATCAGGAATGGTAAGTTGCATATGTTTGTGTATTGGTGAGAAAGAGTGGCGAGGATAATTGAGAAGTGAGCAGCATTTGTTTGGTTGGGGTGAATAGTTGCAAGATGGAGTTCACTCATTTCAGATTTCCTCTCGACTTGTGTCCTACATGAGCCGACATGACCCATTTTATAAATTTCTATGTGAGCTGCAAAGAAGTTTCGAAACTCGACTGCATCTACTTTGCAAATGGATAGAGAATGCAATGCACCTGATTCACAAAGGCAGTCCTTTTGCATTTGTGAAGCCTCCTACTTTAACTGGCACTGAATATGCAACAATCTTCTGTACATTTGGTCGCTTCATTTTGGTTAAATCTGCTTTATTTCTGGCTTTTATACTTTAAATAAAGATGCTACATTAATTACAATGAAGAGAAATAAAAGTATAGAATGCATTTAAAATGGTGCATTATTTGTTTTATTAATGTGTTTTTTTAAAGTTTAGAACATGATTTATTAAATAAAGGAACGATTCAGCTTCATATTCAGCTTCAGCCGAATAGTTGACCAACTATTCGGCATTCGGGAGAATACTAAATATGCTATTCGGTACAGCCCTACTAGAGTGTAAGCATCCGATGAGGGCGCGCTGCTTCCCTTTTCCTTGACTGGTCACATGGAAAGGGTGAAGGTACTACATTTAGTACCTTCTCCGTTTCCATGGAGGCCATTTTGTTTACCTTTTTTCATTCACTTTTAAATGGCCAACACGGAAAGGGAGAAGAACTACATGCAGTCCCTTCTCC